>NC_063162.1:19389783-20589783 GCF_023159225.1 Perognathus longimembris pacificus | reverse complement strand
AAAACCTTCCGTGAAGTATTGCCAAGAGGTTTCCTGACTGGGTCTCTTCCCCTATGCAGTGGTACGGTAGGGCTGAGACCACAGCCTTCCTCCTTACCCTCCTCCCAAGCCAGTGGCCACCCACAGTATGACCTCGACTTCTGACTGTGGGCTGCAAAATCTCTCTGGATATGGAAGCTGTCTGCCCATCCGGGCCCTTAATATGCCTTGTAGTGGTGGCAAGGCCCAGTGCCAACATTGCCTTGGTCCTCAAGTCCTTGCTTTGTGTTTGATTTTCACCATCCTTGGCCTCTCCTCACTCACTGTATCATGTTGTACATTTCATGCATTTGAGCAGTAACGTTTTCTGAATATAGGATTCAGAGCTGTGTAAAGCTAAGCACGAATCAAGTGTATAGGTTTCATGTCATAATGAATGCATTTTATAATTCAAATGATGTAGATTTACAATCTCTATATTTATTTTGTATCAAATTTATATGTAAACCTTGTGATTGTTTTAAAATGGTTTTTATTTCTATTCTATTTAGATAAATGATTTTCTGTTCACCCTTCTACACGTATGTTGCCTGTTTCCCCTTTCATTTATGCAACACCCACCATACTGTCTTGTCCAGCCTTGGTCCCCAGCTCGACTGCATGGCTTTACTGGTGGGAAAATCAGGACCGAATCTCAGCATGTTAAAACATCAGGGCACTCCTTTGGAAAGACACTGCAATAACTTTGGTAGCTTGTTATCAAAGAACTGGGTCCAAGTTCAGTGCCTCCAAGTTACAGCCTGGCACAGCTGGTTCTGGGAGGTGTCCACCTCAGCAAGGACTGAAGTCTGTCCCCATCACTAGAGAAGTATCCAGTAACCAGACACCGGCTGTTCAGTCCCTAACATACAGGTGAGCTGGGCAAATAGCCAGACTGGGTTTTCCTTTCCTACGCAAGGACAAAGGATTCGCACGGGCCTCTCAATTGGCTCCTGAAGATGAAAATGGCTGTTCATGGCTTCTGCTAAGTTTGGAAGATCAGAACAGGTACAGATGGGTCACCCTTGTCACATGAACCTGACACACTTACAGGAAGCATGGCAAGATGTTCTTCAGGGCTTGATGGGTGCCCTATACACCTCAGTAACTCAGTGTACCATCACCACTTGAAGTTCTTTCATACCCTTCTCACTCAGGTGACTAGACCCTGATCATTTTAGGGCCAACTATCAATTCTAGACTATCTTTCTGGAGTATTTTACTTCCCTCCTCTGTTAACTTTACAATTTCAAAGAGGACATGCTCTAAGAATGGAGCTTGGGCAGTCTTTTAGTCCCAACTCAATTTGACCAGGACGTTTAGTATTTTATTCAACTTGCTCATGGATGGGATACTTCAAGAACAATTGATGATACTAACTTTGGAGACACTACCTGATTCCTAGCCATGCCCCCACCTCGCTAGTCACTACCCCATTTCTTAAAAGTAGAAACAGGCGCATCTATATCCAAAGTCAAGTGTTGTCATTTTGGGAGTCTCCCCGCATTCCCACGGAGCAGGCACAAAACAGCAGCAGGATAGAAAGAAGTGGCTGCAGCAGATATACTCCCAATTAAACTTTGTTGGGCTTGCCTGCTAAACTTTAGGTAAGTACTAAGCTCAACTATGAAAATGTGCACAGAAAATGGAGGCAGCTTTTCTTCCTGTGATTTGTCTGAGCCCTCCAAGTCCTTGGAGTCCACACTACTATTCATTACTATTGAATATCCTATTGTGATGTGCTCTGGGCTTTCTCTTCATGTTTGTGATCTTCAATCTCTTCTTAATGCTTCTGAGGAAACAAATACTGATTGGGTCTGGTAGGAAATGTGATTGATTGAATGGCTTTTCATAACTTGGAGTCAATTCCTGGAAACTTGTGTGTGTGCTGATATTGGGGCTTTACTTCATAGCTGACTGCTGTCCCTAACTTTTTTGCTGAAGGCTGGCACTCTACCACTTAAGTTACAGCCCCATTTCTGGCTTTTTGGTGGTTACCTGGACAGAAGAGTCTCATGGACTTTCCTGCCCAGGCTGTCTTTGAACCACAATACTCTGTCTTCCAAGTAGCTAGGATTATGGGCTTGAGCCACCAGTACCCAGTGGAAATTGATTCCTAATTAAAGTTAAAAAGCCAAACTATATTAGATGACTAATAAACTCTTGTTTTATGGTTACATCATCATCATTTTCATTCCAAGAGCCCAATACTTACGGTCAGTATGTACTTTTTAAGAAGTCCCAGGACACTGGGATGGTTATGCAGTCCTAGTCAATGTAACTCTGTGACTTGCTATCTTCTCAGTGGATGATTTGTAAAGCCCAAGAGTGCTAGCTAGTCTCTAACAGTGCTTTCCTGCTGGGGTGATAGATATTGTCATTTGTTCAAATAGTAAGCCAACACGGGATAGGTAAGTTACAGACTGAGAGCCACAGTTCTGTTACACTACTGATGTCTAAGCAATGGACCAAAAAATAAGTTACTACAAATATCCACAGTATCAAGTCAAAGACTAATGCTGCTGAGGACCTCTCAAAAAAGACTGAATACTTAATAAACATTTTCAGTGTTGGGAAGGTTTACTTGGCAGATTCTTTCAAATTATCTCAGGAAATTGTGAGACTTTGAAAGGACCATTGCTAATGTCTTCCATGAGAAGAAATGTTCACGCAGGGAGGGCGGGCTTACCTCATCCCAGACACTTTGGGGCTCATCCACAGCCCTTTGGGAAGAGGTGAATGGAAGGGCAGAGAATTTCGAGAATATATTTATACTCAAATTCACAGAGAAGTCTTGCTCATTCACTCTTACTCTAGCAACAAAATGGAGCCAAAGTATCTCAATTCATATTAAGAAATATAAAAGGGGCCAGACTCAAAACTGGTCAAGTTGTTTTAAAAAGGGCAACAGAGCCCAGCACTGGTGACTCACATCTGTAATCCCAGCTACTCAGGAGCCTGAGATCTGAGGATCACAGCTGGAAGCCAGCCTGGGCAAAAAAAAGTCCCTGAGACTCTTTATCCCCAATAAACTACTCAGAAAAAGCCAGAAGTGGTGGTGTGGCTTCAGTGATAGAGTACTAGCTTTGAGTACAAAAGCTCAGGGACAGCACCCAGGCCCTGAGTTCAAGCCCCAGGACTGGCAAAAAAAAAAAAAAAGGGAAACAATTACTTGGACATGTAGTATCTACGTCAGCAAGTTTGAGATTAAATGTTCTAAGTTCAATCAGGAATACAGTTTTTGCACTAAAGTTCTACAGAGGAATTTAAACTGTATAGAGATGCTTAACTTCATTTGTAGGTGATTGCACTAGAGATGTACTTACATAAACTGAAGTGGTTATATCATTAAGAGATATAATCTTTTGAGACCAGTGTTATAATTGTCAAATGTTGTTGAATGAAATATTGTTAAAGTGGCTGATGGCTGTATTTTACTTATGAAATTACATACCTTTGTAGGACACCTTTGTCAGATTGCTGTAGACATTGTGTCTGAGGACAGGGAATAATGGTTGAGAATAGAAAAGCTGTTTTATTCGTTTTGTAATTCTCTTTTTAGATACTTATTTCCTGATATTGCTATGCGCTCCATAGTGAAAGAACAGTATGAAATGCTGCTTTATGGTTAGTGGAGGTGTATGGCCGGGCGGTGTAGCTTTCTGAGGTTGCTGGGCTCTAGTTTCTTGTGGTTAGTGGAGGTATATGGCCGGGCAGTGTAGCTTTCTGAGGATGCCTGGCTCTGCTTTCTCGCGGTTAGTGGAGGTGTATGGCTGGGCTCTGCTTTCTCACTGTGTTTGTGTACATCATCTCTGGTCCTCAGTGGTGCCGTATTTCTTTTATCTTCAAGGTTATTCAGGTAGCTCCATAGCAGATTTCAGTCTCAGGACTTTCCAAAGTTGTATATCATTTGAAATCATTCCATCTGAGGAAAAAAAAACTTTAAAGAGAATCTGGATAGCCTAGTCACTGAAAAAGAATGTCATGAGAAACAGTTAAGTACTGACCCCCCCCTAACTATTAAACCAAGTGAGGAATTAGACTGTTAATGGCAGGGCAAGAGCTGGATCATAGTTACCATTTTTCCCACCATCAAAGAGAGGTTAAATAGTTTCCATAACATGGAATGTGGAGAGAGTTCCTAGCCTAATACAGACTTAAATATGCAACTGTTTGTCTCTAGTGAATAAGCAGAGCATTTAAAAATGCCCAGGCAGCCTTGGAAAAAACTTCAGAGCTTTTAAGTTGCTCACAAAATATTTCTTAAATAAATCTAAGAGATATCTAATCATGGACAAAGTATTTTTAAATCTGTCATGTAACTGTGCATGTGGTTTCTATGTGTTTTCTTAAAGATAACTCTAACATGACAAGCTTTGCAGCTACTTACGTTACTGTAATTCTCTTAAAACCATTTCTAAAAGCACCTTTAGCAAGCTTGAAGGACTTGATCATTTTAGATCTCAGCAGAGCTATGCCAGTATGGTAGAAACAAATCTTAGGTCTTTATACATGATAGTTCTATGGCTTAAAAAAAATTAAGAAATATACCATCAAAGCTTTAGCTGATTATTTCTGCTCAGGTGGGTGTAATGGGCAACTATTCTTACAGTGGAACCCACAACAAGGCCTGGGTATAGATCAGCTATGCCTCTGGCCAGCTGTTTGGTGCCCCAAAGTTGTTCGGTCCATCACTCAAGAAAGAGGTGACTGGTGTTTTTTTGAGTTATGTAACTGAATTGTCTTAATACCCAGAAAGTATTCTTAGAAGAGATGTCTTCTTGTGGTCTAAATTCTTCAGGTTAAAAAAAATGGAAAAGTATTTATTTTAATTCCTTTAACTACTGGAAACAGAGGAAATTCACAATTTACCTTTTAAAAAACCCAATTGCAGACACTCTCAGTTGCCTGCTCTTGGACATACTTTTGACAAGAGAAGCGCCATGCTGCTCTGGGTCTAATATTTCTTACAGAACCCTAGCTCTTTAATAATATGCTTGGTAATCCCATGAAAGCTTTGACAAGCAGTGGAATTCTTATTCCACTTGTGTGCTGTGTGTGTGGCATTGCTGGTACAGTGGTGGGCATAGCTGCCTTTCAATTATGTGCTTTTATCTCTCAGTCTCTAGAACCACAATTACCTGGTTAATAAACTCTCAGGAGCAATATAAAAAGTGTAGAAAATAAAACATGTCAGTCTTTGCTCTAAATGGGAAAATATGTACAAGTACTACAATAATAAGGTAGCTCTGTAGCTGTAGTAAGCCATGTAAGAGATTTGGGCTTGAAGAAACTTAAGACTATGTCATACTAAGCATCATCTGAATGAGAATTAGGAGCTGAGGTGACTGTAAATACTATGTGAAATTTTAAAATAGTAATTATATCTGATATTTGCAATAGCATTAACAACCTGACTCTTCTGGAGCATAGACTCCCCATAGAGACTTATCCAGATGTATATTCCTCGTCCTGACATTAACTAAAGCCACATAAACTCAAAGTCATGAGGCTGTGTTCCCTATCTATAAAATGACTTTTTTTAAAGCCTCACCTCATAGCCATATACTAAAAACTATTAAAAATTCTAAGGCCTATGAACCATTACATATAATCATGTCAGATTATATAAAGTCTTGATTATTTCTTTTAAACCAAAAGAGTTCTGGAGATGTTCAGCATTTTGGAAAATGTGTATTTCTCTTAAGAAAACAATGTCAAACTGTGATTACTAAGTCACACTTCAACCCACTCGAAGACCAATGGCTAGTACTTGTGCTACACATGGGGTGGAAGTCAAAATACTATATTTTACTGAATACTAGAGAAGCTTCTTCCTCCCTTACTGACCAGTGACAATAGGAATGGAAGAAAATATATGAAGATTAAAGTAAGAATCTATACCATTGTTTAAATTGCTGGAATAACTTTCTTATACTGGAAAGGCAGTTGTATTGCCTTAATGTGTACATTAATAGTTCATTCTTGTCCAAAGCAAGAATTTCACCATGGGTTCAAAAGGGAACTTATTTTTACTGACTGCTTTTTGCTCTAGTAAAGTTCTAGCTTACAAAGCTCTCTTCTTATCCTCTAATTTCAACTTTAAAACACAGCAATCAACCGTGAAGGACAAAGAAATACAGAAGTTCGCAGTAAAACCATAATGATAGCCCAGACTAAGGAATTAGATGTGAAGAAGGAAGCTGCTCCTTTTCTTTTGTCCAGGTTTCCTCCATTGTCCTCTTCCAGCTACAATCCTTTATTGACTTAGGACAGAGGAGAAAGACTTACATAAAAAGCATTTATGTTAACTTTAAAAATGCAGAAAGGAAGAGGACTTTTGTCTCAAAATAGAATCCTATTCCATTGCCGAGCGGAATTCCATTCCATTCCATTCCAGAGTGGCCCTAGAGCAGAGAATAATTCTGCAAAGGCACAGACAGAGCAGCAGCCTTGCTAGAGCACACTCAAAGGCTTATGAAAGCAATCTTCACCTTGACAGAAATTACACTTGATAATGAAAACAATATATTTCTCCACTGATATACAATACTGAATAATAATGCACTGAAAAGGCTGGATTTGGGAGTAGCACAATTTGTAACACATGACCTTTTTGGATTACCTCTTCCACCATCCTTGTTCCACTGTGAAACTTTTCACCACCCTTAGTGTATATACAGATACACCATGACATACTGAAGATGAAAAAGACAAGGAAACAGTGCCACAAGCCACTATGGAGCCAACTGCATGCAGTTCAGCCTGACTTTACCCTTTCTTCTAATACAGATTATGTTACAATTTCAAACCCTCTGCCAAGAATACAGATACACAGAACTAAAACAAATATTGCTCTATGATTAGAATATTTTTAAGTCTTCAGAAACTTTCCAGACATACCTTTCATGGATTCCCCCACCCTCCCCAGCAGAACCCAAACAAAGATATCCTTTGTTCCTATGAGTCCTGCCAGAACTTGTTCAAGGGGTGTTCAGGGTTTTGTTTTCCTCCTTATTCTTCCTCCTCTTCCTCTTCATCGTCATCTTCATCATGGCAGTGTGTAATTTCCTGGGGAGCCAGTGGGAAGAGATTGGGGGGCTTAATCTCACTAATTGACCTTGTCAACTGGTGCCGCTTATAGTCGGTATCTTTGAAATCCACTGATGTACGGTTTCGAGTGGCAAGGGGGGACTCCATCTCATTGATATCCACATGTGTGTGCTCCACTGTTGATTCATGAGGCATCTAGAACAAATGCAGAGGCCTTTTGATTAAAGGCAGAGTGAAACAGGTACTTCCCAAATCCTAATTCCTCTCCCACCTGAGGTGTTCAGGTACATATTTCTACAGTGGACCAGAGGTAAGTCATTTGGATATACCTTGAGAGAACTACCTAAAGCTGTCTGACTCCCCCCCCCACCCCAGTGGTGGCTAGATCACTTACTATTGCCTAAAACTTGATGGGAAAGATTATTTTCTACTTAGCTACTAAAAAACTTGTTCTGAAATAGAATGGTATCAGAATTTCTTTCAGTTAGTGTTAACAAAAGTCTTAATCACTCAGTGTAACTTTGGGGATTAAAGTTATAGTTCATAAGTACCATTTCTGGTCATATTTTCTTGAATAACCTGCCCAAGTAAGCTTTGCACGTAAAGAATTTTCAAATCATCTCCCATGCCATTCTACAAAGCTGGCTGCAGATCCTGACCCAAAAGGGCATTGTAACTATCAAAGTCACTTTACTCACAAGGACATGGGCAGCTCTGAAGAGGTAGCTGAATGGGTAATACAGCAGGTTGATGAATGATGCTGCATAGAGATCAGCATAACGCATCACTTGACTGGCAAAGAGTGTCTGCCGGGAACCACTGCGAAACAGGCTTCCCATCATCCCATAGCACATGTCCATATCATGAGTTACTTTCTAAAAAGAGAGAGAGAACACAAGATTGATTTGCAACTGATTACACAAACATTTAATGCTTACTAGCTATATGCCAGTCCCTGTATAAAAATCAGAAATATAGCCAGAAGCCAATGGCTCACGCTAATCCTAGCTACTCTCAGGAGGCTGAGATCTGAGCTGAGGATCAAGGGTGGAGAAGGAAAGTCTGTGAGGCTCTTATCTCTATGCAACTACAACAACAACCAAGCCAGAAGTGGAGCTATGGCTCAAAAATACTAGCCTTGAGCACAAAGTTCGGGATAGCGCCCAGGCCCAGAGTTTGAGCCCCAGGACTGGAAAAAAAAAATTAGAAAGATCAGAATAATTTAAACAATTGATTTTCCAAGTTTCCTCCCAAACCATTTGGATACCTTAATTCGTCTCTGGATGGAACTAATATCTGGGCGTTCATTGCTACTGCTGTCAAGGTGCCTAGAGACAAGAGAAAAATCCAGTGAAAATTTCCAGAAAGAACATAATTTATACCAATTTACTTATATAACTTACTCCTGAAAAGGTAGATGCTTTTATAAAAGAAGAAAGATTTAGTTATGAGAAACTTACTTGTAGAGTTCAGCCAAGAAAATATCCAAGCTCTGAAGTTCTTCAAAAAGTGCTATTAAGATTTGGGAAAGAAAGGAAAATGTGCTATGTGAATCAAATCAAAGGACTCAGTTTTTAACCAGTGCTAAAAGTAAACTAAAAAGTTGCAGCTATAACCATAAAGTACAGTCTGAGACTAATTTGCCATAGTCAGGTATACATAAATTATCTCTTGCTTCGGGAAAAGCCACTAATACCCTATTTGAAATTTGGCAACAGATGAACATTGTAATTCCCAAACACTGACCACAACTTTCTCTTCTAGCTATGTGCTCATTCTGAGTTTGCAAAGTGCCCATTCCTACTCTCTCTCAGCTACTGTCAGCAAAACAAGTTTTTGTTGTTGCTGTTGTTTTTTGACAGTCATGGGGCTTGAACTCAGGGGTTAAGCACTGTCCTTGGCTTCTTTTTGCTCAAAGCTAGCACTCTACCACTTAAGCCACAACACCACTTCTGGCTTTTTCTAATACATGGTGCTGAGGAATCAAACCCAGGGCTTCATGTATACGAGGCAAGCACTCTACCACTAGGCCACATTCCCAGCCTGCAAAACCAGTTTTGACAGTCCCTTTTTTTGTGTGTCTGCAAGTCCTAGGGCTTGAACTCAGGGCCTGGAGGCTGTCCTTGATCTTTTTTGCTCAAGGCCAGTGCTTTATCACTTGAACCATATCTCCACTTCCAAATTTTTGGTAGTTTAGTGGAGTTAAGAGTCTTATGGACTTCCCCCGCCTTGGCTGGCTTCCAACCCCAATCCTCAGATCTCAGCCTCCTAAGTAGCTAGGATTACAGGCATGAGCCATCAGTGCCTGGCTGGCGTTCCTGCCCCCGCCCCCCCCCTTTTTTTTGCCAGTCCTGGGGCTTGAACTCAGGCACTGGCCCTGAGCTTTTTTTGCTCAAGGCTAGCACTCTACAACTTGGGCCACAGTGCCACTTCTGGCTTTTCTATATATGTGGTGCTGAGGAATCTAACCTAGGGCTTCACTTCATAGGTGCCAAGTTGAAATGTGGATACTCTATCCTACGGATAAGTCTAAGGTAATAGCATTAGTAGCCTCTAGCATCTACTGCATGTTTCCAACATGTTGTAGCCTTTCTCAACTTGGGCCCTCAAGAGAAGTAAGTGCTAATGCATCCATACATCCACTCATTTCATAATAGAAAAGAATCAAATTATTTTCTGTGTTCTATAGTTCAGAAGAGGAGTCTTGGCTGAGAAAGGTTGTTACTTCTACCATATATATATATAGTATATATATATACACACACACACACATATACACATATATATCTACATATATATGACCTCAGTTAAGGCTCATCAACTTTATGAGGTAGGTACTACTTTTATATTTGAGGAGATTAAGGCCTAAGTCCATTCACATTTAAATAATAAGGCTAGGAGTCCCACTTGAGAGAGGGAGGTCAAATTTCTAGTCAGTAACTTTTACCAGTGTGATGTTCACTAGAACTGGATGGAGAATTGTGTCAAAGACCTTTATATATAATTATATCCATACCTCAAATAAGTATATGTACCTCATAGACACAATGTGTGGGGCTCAGTTCAAGAATACATGACCCCTTTCTCTACTTCTCAGTAGAGAAAATAAATACCAAGAAGTGATTAATATTCAGAGCTGTTACTGCCCCAGAATCACAGATAGGGGCTGTGAGCAGAGAGACTAGGACTACTAGATGTCACTGGAGAAATAAGGACTGCAGAGTGAAATAGAGTGCTGGTTCACAGGTTAGTTGGTATTCCATATTTACCCTCTGAGATAAAAGGAGTTGAAGATAGGCATAAACATATTTACATTTTTAAATGATAGAATTTTGTGAAATTGTTAAAATCAAACAGGCAGAAGATATAAAAGTATCAGCTCTCCACCCTTTGACCAGTTGTGTAACTGTAATACAAAATAGTTTATCAAAGAGGGCAGATTCAAATCTGGCCATTTAGCTATAATCTAATCTAAGATTTATAAAATAAAAGCAACAACTGCTTACAACTCTTGTCAGTCCAAACATGCAGCTCCTGTGCAAGTTCAGGAATCACCAAAAAAGTTCGCCACCCTTGCCGTTTCTTTGATTTTAGAATGTCTCCAAAAATATGATCTCCAATATACAAAATGTCTTTGCCTTTGGCACCCAGCAGATCACAGATTGTATCAGATGAGCCTAAAACAATGAACAATGAGAAAGCAGAAATGCTGCCATATTTAAGGCCAGCAAAGTACAGGAACTATAAAATTCTATGACTAATTTCACTCTTACCATTTATATGCAAGATAGACATTTCTTAAAAACACAGGCTCATTTTACTCTACTCTGCTGACCAGAACACTGATCACCAAGTCTAAGAGTAGTACTCAGATTTAATGGATATAACCAGCAGAAGTACCACTACCACACTTCATATCATGTATCTATCACTAAGTTGACTTTTGTTCCACTGTTTTTAACTCTTGACATAGTATGTATCTGAACCCACATATATTCCCAAAAATTCCTCAAATGATTCCAGAGCATAGAGGAAAAGCTTCAAATAGGCAAAAGAACAAGTGTTTAAAAGCTGGTCCTTTTATTGCTTTGCTGTTGCTTTTTTGCCAGTCCTGGGGCTTGGGACTCCGGGCCTGAGCACTGTCCCTGACTTCCTTTTGCTCAAGGCTAAGCACTCTACCTCTTGAGCCATAGCACCACTTCCAGCTTTTTCTGTTTATGTGGTGCTGAGGAATTGAACCCAGGGCTTCATGCATGCTAGGCAAGTGCTCTACCTCTAATCCACATTCCCAGCCCCAAGCTTGTCATTTGAATGAAAATAGACCTCATTCTCCTTAACTCATTATACTAGTAGGTGACTGACCTATATGTTCAGTAGGTGGCATCAAACTTTCCACAACAAGGTTTGAACAAAGACAACACTCACTATACAAATACAGTAAATAAAGGGAAGTCTGCAACTCACCTCCTGAATAGACAATGCCATGCTGTAGGGGGCCTGTATAGGTACCAATTTTCAGCTTGCCAGTTTTCTGTGTGAAAGAGAACAGATTTTGTAATACTTTGCCATCCTATCACCATCTCTACCCACATTTTACTTCATCAGGAAGCCAAATGAATGACGTTTAATCTTTCAATTAGCAGTGTGTCAGGCTACAGTTAAAACTAAAACTTAAATCTCACAGATGGACATAAATTAAAAATACTTGTGTTTAAAATACCTGTTAGGGAGAAGGACATAGAACAAGGAGATAACATGAAAGATAGTGTGCTTGCAGACCTATTACCCTCTCAACTTACAGTATCCACTTGACGTAGTACTGTGCCTTCCCCAAAAAAGAGTGGTTTCCGTGCATCCACCAAGATCAGGTCAAAGTAAGACTGCCATGGTCGATGGGAGCTCCCAGGCTGGGGAAGGAGAACCAGTAAAAGCCAAAAGTTCACTTTTCATCTTAAAGCACCAATATTTAATCTCACTTAAATGAAACAAATTTTAAAATACTAAGCATTACGAAAAGAGTCTGTATTTATAAAAACCTATGACTAATTATGTGATACCTTTTGGGAAACAGGCAGGTATAAATAATGACCAATGCTATCTAATTTTAAATCATTTCATTGACTACTGAGTTCAGCAACTGATTTTGCAGCACTTTAATACATCCAAGTTTGCTCATACTTAGATATATGAGAAAAGTTACTAGGCAAAAAAGCAAGTCAACACCCAAGGGAAACATTACAAGAAGTGTGATGAACATCAGAACTAACACAGAACATACTGTTAGTACATTTTTACTGGTTTTGTTCTCAGAATGATTGCTGTAGGTATACACTGGCTTTTAGTACATACTACACAAGGTAAACACAACACTAATGTAGCAGTTACACCCATTAAAATTCTTTCCATTCTGAAATGGAACCATAACAGAAACTTGTCAGAAAGAGCTGGAGGTCACTGTACACTGTAATTTTGGTAGTTTCAAAACATAGATTTGGTGATGCTTATTCATAAAAGGCTACGACTGAAATTCTGCAAGTATGTAGGTAAGTTACTGGATATTCCTTAAAGTACCACCATATTGCAAGAATGAAGCTCTTTCCTCTAAATATCAATGCTCTTCCTCTAAATATTAAATGCTCTTTTGACACAAAAACTCAGCAATAACTAATAGTACAATTGTCAGGAATATTAAAATTTTGTTTCTGTTAACTTTCTCAACTTGAAAATTCTATTCACTGTCATACAAACAACAATTCTGCATAAAAGTTCTTAGGCATAAAATTAACATCCTAGCCACTAAAAACTGCATCTCTCTTTTATTTCTAGTATTTGAATTTCTAGTAATTTAAATTCTACTAGTCCTGGATTACTTCTAATAGTAATGATGATTAGACAAGAGGCTTTAAAACCACAACTTTTCTAGGTGGGTCCTAATCACTTATTTCCAGAATGATTAACTGCATTATTATACTAAAGCAATGGTCTATTGTTACTATTATATTACCTTGGGTCCATGTGGGAAGTCAAACAGGTAAGTCATAATTTTCTGGGGGGAAAATAAAAACAATATAAAGTCTGTATATCACTTTTGTAAAAGACATAACTAAAAAACAAACAAAATGCTTTTCATTAAAACCTGTCTTTTTCCAATACAGCATTCACTGTGCTCTTATTTCCTCTAAAGTGGATGAAATCTTGCCAATAGAAGCTAAAAATAAATGCCTTATCATCCAAAAATAAAATAGCTTCTGACATTCTCAAGAAAATACAGACTTCCAGAAGTTTTTGTACAGATTCATTCATATGTCCCTAAGTTTTCTTAGAACACATACTTGGAAGAGTAAGGGAGAGTCATAGGAAAGACTTAAAACTTCACATGGAAATAATGTATTACATAAAGAGAACTGGAGGATGCAGAACTTCTGCTAGAACTATTAACTTGTAATTGTCTCAGCAGAAGTAGTAAGGAGTTAAACAAATTTTCCCATGTGTTTTTATCATAACTAAAAGTCATTTTTAGAAGTAGTAAGTTTCAAAGTAAGGTTCAAACATCTTTCTACCAACTACCCTGCAGAGCTTCCAATGGCAGGGAACTGTGAAAGTAAATCTATCTATGTGATGTTCCAAGACATAGAGCCACTTTACTCACAAAAAATGGTTTAAATAGCCCTCAAATTAAAACTCTCAACTTGGCATCAAGGAAAATAGTCAAAAAGATTATTTTAAAAGTTTGAACAATTCCAATATGCTCTTAATCTTACATATTTTGCTTTCAAAGTAAGATAGCAAGAAACTACCTTCATTTAATAAACTTTTTTTTTTTTTTTTTTTGGCCAGTCTTGGGACTTCAACTCAGGGCCTGCTCCTAAGCCTCTCTGTGCTCAAAGCTAGTGCTCTACCACTTTAGTCATAGCGCCACCTCCAGCTTTTTCCGAGTAGTTTACTGGAGATAAAAGAGTTTCACAGACTTTCTGGCCCCGGCTGGCTTTGAACCATGATCTTCAGATCTTGCCTCCTGAGTAGCTAGGACTACAGGCCTGAGCCACCAGCGTCTAGTTTAATAAACTTCTGCTCTCAGAATTCACGCTTCTTTACATTGAAACAATTTCTCTGTATAATATTTAACACTTACATCTGTATACTTATAGTCACTGTTGGTGGCAAGAAACACTTTTCCTACTTCATTCATCCGGCTCAGAAGCAAAGGCAGTTTTCCCTGAAATAAAATGATAATGAACAAAACACAAAGTATTTCTGCCCCCTTCCCCCTCAGTAGTATGTTTTAACTCAGAGCCTCATACTTGGTAGGTAAGCACTCGATCACTTGAGTCATACCCCAGCTCTTTTTGCTTAGTTTATCACATCTCAGGCTTTTTCATGGGCTGTCCTGGGACTCTAACCTTGTACCTCTGCTTCCTGAGTAGCAGGGATTTCAGGCATGCACCACCATACTCAGCCCTAAATACTTTTACACTGACCTTGGGGATGTTCATATACTATGAATTTTTCCACAGAATACAAATAGGGTAATATTTGAGGAGTTGGTTTCAGAACTCTGTATTTAAAAGGCCATTTGAATAGTATTGACACATGTAGTACACACATACAGACATATAACATGTAGATTTGTACGATCATTAACAACAGTTTTCTATCTTCCTTGAGCCTGTATCTCAGGAAAGAGTTTAAGTTGTCTTGTGATTTCCCAAAGTGTGTGATTCAGATGAGAGATCAGGAGAAGTTGATTTTAACATAACTAGCAAATATATATATGGATCTCTATACAGTGATTATTAGGTATGACCAGACTGTGCATAATATGGTTTTACAAAACACTTTGCAGAATGAAATGATATGTCCAAGTAACTTACACGTGGTCCATACCCAGCTGTATATAAATTAAGGCAAGTCTAACTCCTGATATGCCTAGAAAGAAAAACACTTTTCCCTCATTTCACAATAAATAGGTTCCTATACAAACATTCTTGAACCTTCCCCTGAACTCACACTCAGTGTTCTTCCTAGAAACCACAGAGGGAGGTGAAAACTGGCAGAATAAATACTGAAAACAAGAAATCTTCACTGCACTCCTTTTTACTTTACAGAAGAATAAAGTAGCTCATCTTGGAATTGTGTGTTTAATTTATAGAAAAGTTGTGAAAATACATTCATATATTACTACAATGTTATATATACACATATATACACATACGTACATATGGTATGAACACCTACTCTTTTTATTCATCTAGCTTTCTTTAGTAGTAGCAACTTAACTGCACATAATCTATACAAAAAAAAAACCTAACATGTAAAGCACTATTAACTTTAATTTTTAAAAAATTACCAAGTTTTTCATTGATCTTTTTGTTGTTGTTTTGTTTCTGCCAGTCCTGAGGCTTGAACTCAGGGCCTGAGCACTGTCCTTGGCCTCTTTTTGCTCAAGGCTAGCACGCTGTCACTTGAGCCACAGTGCCACTTCTGGCCATTTTCTATATATGTGGTGCTGAGGAATCGAACCCAGGGCTTCATGTATACGAGGCAAGCACTCTTGCCACTAGGCCATATTCCCAGCCCTTCAATGATCTTTTAGGGTACTTTTCGGAGGCCATTGAGCAATGGGGTTTGTTAGGCAGGTATGCTACCACTTAGCTATTCTTCCTTTCCTCTTTTAAGGTACTCTAAAGCTTTCCTCACTATTCCCTATTGATATGTTAAGTAGCAGTTATAGAGATGCATATTTTTTTAGTAAATCAGGTTCAATTCTTATGATTTGGGTTAGAACTGGGTGAAAAACTTGCCTTTACGACTTACTATGTATGTAACCTTTGGCAAGATAAGTAATTCCTCAATTTCTTTATAAAACTGAGGTAACAATAATACCTAACTCAAAATTAAATAGAAAAGTAGATGATATAATGCATATAATCACAGCATAGTGATGTACAACAGTAATCTGGGAGCTGGTATTATGATAATTAGAGCTAAAGGGACAAATGAAATACTGAGCCTTTCTGCCATCAACAAATAGGATAAACTTTTAAAACCTATATTCTGGCTGAAATTCTTGGGTGACACATATTAAGCTACAAGAAAACCTTTTCCCTTGTCCATGTCACTATAAATAGGCATGCTGTGTTCTTTCTTAAATGGGTAAAATAAACTATAGAGACCAACTTTTCCCTCATACTCACATCTTTGACTACATACTTCTCAAGATTTTCAACTGTCTTTTCCTTAAGGGAGCCCTAGAAAAAAGATAAAAAGGAACTAAGAAAATAATAAAACCAGTTTTTAATATTTTTTATAAGAAAAATATATTTACTATCAATTCAAATAAATTTACATTTGCCAAAATAGAAAACATAAAATAAGATCACAGAAAAGTATCTTCAAATATGAAACTGCTTCTATTTTAATTTGGAAATTAAGACATTTCATATGGCGTGTGTGTGATGGCGTGTGTGTGTATATGTGTGTGTGATGGCGTGTGTGTGTGTGTGTGTGTGTGTGTGTGTCCAGCCCTAGGGCTCAAATTCTGTCCCTGGGCACTGTCCCTGTGCTCCCTCCTTTTGTTCAAGGCTTGCACTCTACCACTTGAGCCACAGTGCCATTTCTGTTTTTTGTCTGTGGTTAGAGTCTCATAGACTTTTCTGCCCAGGCTGGCTTTGAATTGCAATCCTCAGATCTCAGCCTCCTGAGTATCTAGGATCACAACAGGTGTGAGTCACCAGTGCCAGAAGTAAATATAATTTAATATTAAGTAGCTAGAATGTTCTCAGTCAAGTAAGAAGTATTTGAACAACAAAAAGCAAAGGACCAGCTGGGCACTGATAGTTCATGTTTGTAATCATAGCAACTCAGATCAGAGGATCTTAGTTCAAAGCCAGCCTGGGCAGAAAAGTCTCTGAGACTCTTATTTTTGTTTGTTTTTTTTGCCAGTCCTGGGGCTTGAACTCAGGGCTTGGGCATCATCCCTGAGCTTCTTTTACTTAAGGCTAGTGTTCTACCACTTCAGTCACAGCACTACTTCCAGATTTTTCTGTTTATGTGGCACTGAGGAATCAAACCCAGTGAGGGCTTCATGCATGCCAGGCAAGCACTCTAACACTAAGCCACATTCCTAGCCCCTCTCTGAGACTCTTACCTCCAATTACCCACCAAAAGCTAGAAGTGGAGCTGTGGCTCAAGTGCTAGAACACTAGCCTTGAGCACAAAAGCTCAGGGACAATGTGTAGGCCCTGAGTACAAAGCGCCAGGACCAGCAAAAACAAAAATAAGATGAAAACAAAAGACCATCATCCACAAATAATTTAGGTATAATTTCATACCTAAAACCTCTTCTAAGTTTGAGAAGTACAAACTCAATAAAATGATGCTGAGCATTTGCCACTGAGGAAAGGGTGGCAAGAACAAATGTATTCCAGAATAATCACTACGGGGGGGCAAGTCCCATGCTTCCCACTTTTTTAAACAGAAAAAAAAATTCTGTTCCATTTGCCCTTTCAAAGCTATGCCGGAGGGTGAGCCAGTAAAGCAGCAGCTTCTAGGTACCTTGTAATGAACCCAGTCAACAGCATCTCTCACATCCTGGAACATACTCCGGTAGGACATGAAGAGGTCCCCATCTTTAAATCCTGTCTCACAGCTACAGAGAAATGAGAAGAACATGACAGGGAACCCAAGATTAAATAAAGTGAGTATCATAAACTGCCCAGGGGGCCTAAAGGTTCCATGATACATTGTGTACACAGGCTGTGACTAATTAGGAAAATAATTACTCCCTAATGAAAATCCATTTCTGGCCATTACAAATGGCCATGGTGTTCAATGGAATGCAATAATTTTGAACAAATACAAGATGACAGCATAATATATTGAATGGAAACTAAAATATCAGGTTCTTTTATTTGTCCCTTTTTAAAAATAGCTTCTTGTTGAAGAAATATTTAGAACTTAAAATTGATCATTTAGATTCTTTCCACTTTGACTTTTTGACGTTGGCCCTGGGTACAAAGGTACTGTCCATTTTCTATTTAGCTTAGTGACTCAGCTTTCTACCAAATACCTTGAAGCTGGATAAGGCCTAAGATAAGAAGTTAGCAAACTCTGACATATATGGTTATACTTCGAGCAGTACTAGACAATTCCCTCAAAAGGAAAGGCTAGCTTATTTAAAAGTTAAGCAAAATTTTGCTTTCAGGAAGACAAATAGCATTTATTCCTCTATGAAATCTTGCTGGGCCTGGGAATGAGACTAAATTACCATCACTGAATGGCACCTAGGTAGCTGCTGTGAAATGAGTTGGGGGGTTTTAGTGTAATTCTGCTTGGACAGATAATCATCACACAAACCTCCCACTCAGTGGTCACAATTAGCACCTCTGCTGGCCGTCTTCATTCTCAGGAGAAGCCAATCAGAAGTGGTCCCTTCCAAACATGGCTGCAGCACACTGGGAGGTGAGAGCCTGCATGGAGCTGCTGGTGCTGTCCCATCTCTCAGGCTGGCAATGTGGCATCTCTCACTAGCACTAAATTCACTTCAGAAAAGCAGAAAAGACCTACAATGGCCAGTTCTCTAAAACCCTGCACATTAATTTTTTAAAAATCAACTGGAAAAAGGAAACTGTAGTATATACATACCTCGTATATCTGGGACAATTAGTAAAAAAATCTACTAGGCAGGCCAACAGGTAGGTTTCTGAAAAATGAAGAATAGATATTCATAAGCTGGATATGAAATAATTTTAGCTTATCTCATTATCTCCCTTGAGCAAAGATAAATGATCATGGAAAGAAGAGAAAGCATCAGTATATATAAGCATAGAATGAGTCTACCTGGTAGATTGAATAATGTGTTCAGAATATAAAATCGTTCAGTGTCATCTCGTTGGATAAATTTATTTGGATACTGCTCTCTAGTTTCTGGCCTGAAAGAAAAGATTAAAAATTAACTGACATTCAAAACATTAACATGATAGAAGTATTCATTGTTCAAAGTTTAATTCAAATATTCTGATAACTATGTGCATCAAAAAACTAAATAAACATAGGCAGCTGTGAAGGCATGGCAAGCTCAAGTTCTATCCCTTAAGTTCTCAGTCTGGTAGATGAGTCGCATACACATAAAAATTTAACAGAGTAAAAAAAAAAAAATCACAATCACTATAAGAAGGCTGCAAAAACCTATGGAAACACTAAGGAAAATAATTTTTATCTTAAAAGTTAGAAGGAGGGCTGGGGATATAGCCTAGTGGCAAGAGTGCCTGCCTCGGATACACGAGGCCCTGGGTTCGATTCCCCAGCACCACATATACAGAAAACGGCCAGAAGCGGCGCTGTGTCTCAAGTGGCAGAGTGCTAGCCTTGAGCGGGAAGAAGCCAGGGACAGTGCTCAGGCCCTGAGTCCAAGGCCCAGGACTGGCCAAAAAAAAAAAAAAAAGTTAGAAGGAAGTAAATGTGACGAATGAGGCAAGGAAAATGTAGAAAGGATCCACAGTAAGTTGCATAAGTTGGGCCCTAAAGTCTAACAAGACCAGTTCAGAAACTAGTACAAATTTAGGTGAGCAAGTGTAACAGAGAAAAACACAGCTAGAAATATGAGTCAAGGAAGATCATGCTATTGCGCTTCAAAACAAGAGGATGCTACTTACAGTTTTTGAGCAGGGGGATTTAACTGAAGCTTTCACTAAGTTCTAAAATCATTATATTGATATCAGTTTTAGGAAGAGAGAAAGAAAATAACCATAAATTCTTCCTGTCCCTTTGTGCCTCTTCCCACTAGAAGCTCAGTGTGTAGTTCTCCATCTTTGAACACAAGTATAAATAGCAACATAGGTATGAAAAGCAACTTGGAATCCAAGGAGAAACTTAGAAAATATTGTGCACTGGGGTTTGTCCTCTTCTGCTGTGCTTAGAACCCTGAGACTACTCTGTGAATGACTGAAATAATTTGCTAGAGGATAAAAAGGAATATGAAAGGCATTTTGGTCAAAGGTGGGATACTGCCAGACATGTAAGTTAGGCCACTTTAGATCAGCTGCCAACTGACACATACAACAGACCAGAGGGATTAACTGAATAACCCCAGAACTGCCCAGGTAACTTTTTTTTTTAATGCTACTAGGGGCTTATTACTCAGGACCTGGGCACTGTCCCTTAGCTTTTTCACTCAGCACTTGAACCATAGCCATTTCTACATTTTGCTAGTTAATTGGAGGTAAGATTTTTCCTGTCTGGGTTGTCTTTGAACTATGATCCTCACTCAGATCTCAGCCCCTTGAGTAACTAGGATTAGAGGTGTTAGCTACCAAGTACTCAGATTTGTTTTGTTTTGTTCTTTTAGACAGAGTCTCACTATGAAAGCTAAAGTGCTAAGACTACAGGCATGTTGCCACTCTGCCAAGCTAAAATTCAAAAAGTTTGAGCTAAATAGTCAACTGTTTCAAACGACCAAGTTTTGGAGTAACTTGTTTGGCAAACTGACACAGAGATCAAGTAATGGGAAATCAATTGGTGGTTATACAGGAGTATAAATGAGAAGAGTAGGGCTTGTCCTAGCCTGGGGTCAAAGGGGAAAAAAAAATGTACTTCTTTTTGTTGTGCTAGGGATCAAACCCAGGGCCTTGTATATGCTTCACTGGGTAGGCATTCTACCTCTGAGCTATATCCCCCACCCAGGAAAAAATGTACACAAGCTGAGTGTGAGCAGTTCAGGCCTGTAATCTTAGCTATTCAGGAGACTGAGATCTGAGGACCAACATCTGAAGCCGGATGGAGCAGGAAAGTCCATGAGACTGTTATCGCTAGTTAAACCACCATAAAGCCAGAAGTAAAGCTACAGCTCAAGTGTTAGAACACCAGCCTTGAACAAAAGAGCTAAAGAACAGCAACCAGGTTCTGATTACTACTAGCCCCTTCCCCCCCCACACACAGAAAAAAAGAGGATTCAAGGAAAATTGACAAGGAGACTCACTGGATACAGAGGATGAGAAATACAAAAGTTAAAAGATGACCATGTGTTTTTATTATTTTTTTAGTTTTTGGCCAGTCCTGGGCTTGGACTCAGGGCCTGAGCACTGTCCCTGGCGTCTTTTTGCTCAAGGCTACTGCTCTGCCGCTTGAGCCACAGCGCCACTTCTGGCCATTTTCTATATATGTGGTGCTGGGGAATTGAACCCAGGGCTTCATGTGTACGAGGCAAGCACTCTTGCCACTAGGCCATATTCCCAGCCCGACAATGTGTTTTTAAAAATAATTTTTGTTGCTATTAATCTGTTGTAAAGAGGGACTACCATTACATTAAGTCAGGTAATGAGTATGTTTCTTTTTTTAACAATGTCACCCTTTCTTTACTTTCTTCCAGGAAAATGACCATGTTTTATACTAAGGTCACTGGAAAGTGACAATGGGCCAGTGGCTATGAAACCATATCTCCAAAATAACCAGCAAAAAGTAAGATGGAACATAACTTAGTGGTAGAATGCCCCAAGTAATAAGCAAGTCAAACCATTTGATCCATTCTCTAAGCCTATAAATGACTGTGTGTGTGTGTGTGTGTGTGTGTGTGTGTTAGTTCTGGGGCTTGAACTCAGGGCCTGGGTGCTGTTCCTTAGCTTTTTCACTCAAGGCTGATGTTCTACCACTTGAGCCACAGCTCCACTTTCAACTCTTTGGTGGTTAATTGGAGATAGAAGTCTCACAGACTTGCCTACCAGACTTCGAACTGTGATCCTCAGATTTCACCTTTCTGAGTAGCTAGAATTACAGGTATGAGCCACTGGCTCCTTGCATAAATGACTTATTTTTAAAATACTATTAAGTGTACTTCTAAAGAAAATACTTTGAAACTATTTTAGGAGATGAGGGATAGTCTATGAATATTGTGCTAGTAATTTTTTTAAATTTATTGAACTGTTTCTTTTTCTTTCTTCTTTGTCTTCTCCACTAACAAAAACAAAATCCCTTTTCAGGCATAAATAAAACCTTGGCTTGCCTTCAATAAAAAGTATTTGAAGAACAATGATCTTTGTATATAAAAGAGCTTATACTATACTACAGCAATTATTTTTTGCTTAAATCCTGCATCCCGATACTCCTGAATCATTTTTTTAAAAATCAACTTGTAAAAGAAAGAAAAAGAAAAGTGCAAGTCAGGCAAGGTGGCTCACATCTGCAATCCTAGCTACTTGGGAGGTGAAGATCAGAAGAATAAGTTTCAGACTAGCTGTGGCAAACACTTAGTGAGACTCTCATCTCAACCTGGGTGACTAAGTATCTTTGTAAGTCAGTTTGGGTTCTGTCTAATAAATAACTGTCAGTTATATAAAAGAAAGATTGTATAATGGATGCAGAATTAGAAAGTTTATTTGTAGAGACAATGTCATCTTCATATTGTCTAACTGTATTAGAAAGAGACTTAAGGAACTTTGTACTCACCCTCTTATGAAGTTAAATCCATGTGCACAAACCAAGAGGTTTCCATAGGCATCAACTTTCAAAAGATTTCCATATAGTGTGTCAAAGACAAGACCTCTAGATGAAAAGGAAGACATTATTGATAGGGTTAAGTAACATAAGCAACAATTTGATGTGTCACTACCAATCACCACGAACCAACTTCATCTAATTTAGCTTTTGTAGCAATTCAGGTATGTCCTCAAACAATATAACAGAGACTAAATTAAATGAACTGAATCTTCAAATTGAATTCCAGGGCTAAGGCCGTAGCTCAGAGGTAGAGCATTTGCTTGGCACTTGTAAAGGTCTGGATTTGATCCCCAGCTTCTGCAAAGCTAAGAACAATGCCATCCCATCCCCTCCCCCCCCCAAAAAAAAATCTCAGAGCAACTAAAACACTTATCCCAGACAGATTAGTAACCACAGATATATATATATATATATATATATATATTTTTTTTTTTTTTTTTTTTTTTTTGCCAGTCCTGGGCCTTGGACTCAGGGCCTGAGCACTGTCCCTGGCTTCTTTTTGCTCAAGGCTAGCACTCTGCCACTTGAGCCACAGCGCCGCTTCTGGCTGTTTTCTGTATATGTGGTGCTGGGGAATCGAACCTAGGGCCTCGTGTATCGGAGGCAGGCACTCTTGCCGCTAGGCTATATCCCCAGCCCCAACCACAGATATTTTCTATTGGGAGTAAGAATTCAATCAAACAGGTGTAAACTCTATTTCCTCACAATACAATTGATCATTATTCTAAATTAGTCTTTAAATATCCTTGGGAATTGAGCTATTAGATGTTGTATGTGGGACATATGTGACAGAATTTCAAATAAATACTATCTTCCTTAATCTTCAATTCTCCCTATCAAACCCAGAAACACAAGCTACCAAAAAAGCTCTGACTACCAAGTTGCTTGTATTAGCAAATCATATAAATGTCCTCTAATAGCCAAAGGCAGGCCAGATTAGACCATCTATGATTACTGCTTACCATGTTTAATGATGCTTTTTCTTATCCACAGTGGGACTACTTTAAATATTTTCTATACACTAAGCTCAACTCAAGGAACACAAAAAGATTTTGGGGAACAGGAAATGCTTCTGTCTCCTTTTCTACTTCTCCCTCCTTTAACCCTGTTATACTAAAACCCTTGCTAAAACTTTCACCTTGTGAGACCGTCCTTTTTGTGAGACAGTCTGAAATTCTTTTTAGGTATGGATCTCAAGATTCATTAGTTTTACATGGAGACTGGGAAGCCCTCATCCATTCCTGAAGGCAAAAACTGGTGATCCAGCCAGGAGTTGAATCTCAAAACAGCTACATAGTAACCAGTGTTGATAGAGCCTCCAAAATCAAGATTCATTTCTCTCCTAACCTAAAGTGAAAAGAATAACTGGTATCTTCTAATCCTTATAATCTTCTGGTTCTGACTATGGAAGTCTGCAAAATAAGGCTTAAAAAAAAAAAATTTTTTTTTTGTGCCAGTTCTGGGGCTTGAACTCGGCCTGGGCATTGTCCCTGATCCTTTTGCTCAAGGCTAGCACTTTACCATTTGAGCCACATCTCAGGGTCCTGAGTAGCTAGGATTGCAGATGTGAGACAGGTGTGAGGCACCAGCCTGGTTGATGTGAAGTGTGTCTGTGTGCGTGCATGCGTGCACACTCTCTCCTAGGGTAGTTTATTGGAGATAAGTCTCATGGAGTTTTTTTTGCCAGGTTGAGTAGCTAGGATTATAGGTGTGAGCCACAGAAACCTGAATTATTTTTATTACTATAAACAAATATCAAAAGAGCCAGGCTCAGAAGTTAAAATCTGAAAATAAGCTGAAAAAGGAGATTGTAAGGTTAAATTATAAGATTAGGAGATATTGGAGGGACTATGTAAATCTGTCTTCTTTAAAAATGATAAAAATCGGGGCTGGGGATATAGCCTAGTGGCAAGAGTGCCTGCCTCGGATACACGAGGCCCTAGGTTCGATTCCCCAGCACCACATATACAGAAAACGGCCAGAAGCGGCGCTGTGGCTCAAGTGGCGGAGTGCTAGCCTTGAGCAGGAAGAAGCCAGGGACAGTGCTCAGGCCCTGAGTCCAAGGCCCAGGACTGGCCAAAAAAAAAAAAAAAAAAATGATAAAAATCTGAGACCTCTTAATAAATGGGTAGATACAAAAATAAAAGGCTCATCTAACTAAAGGAAAACCTTAAGGTTACTTGGATTTGAGGTAGACCTCACTGTTACTAAGAAAAAATTATTGTCTAAGGACTAAGCGCTACTAGATTGATATGACCACTTGTGTTTACCAGCTCAGAGAATAAAAAAAACTGTCCATTTTGAAACACCATTTTGAGTCTTAACTTCTATTTCCTATATGGGAAGCAAGACATGTTTCTCTTTTTCTGTTTTTCCTTTCCTGTTACAATAAAATAAACTCTTGCTAAAAGGACATGCTTGCAATCACAGTACTTGGGAAGTGGAGACCAGAGGATCAAAAGCTGAAAACCAAAGCAGAGCAGGTGCTGGTGGCTCACACCTGTAAGCCTAGCTACTCAGGAGGCTGAAATCTGAGGATCACAGTTCAAAGCCAACCCAGGCAGGAAAGTCTGTGAGACTGGTGCTGTAGCTCAAAGTGGTAGAGTGCCAGCCTTGAGCAAAACAGCTAAGGGTCAGTGCCCAGGCCCTGAGTCCAAAGCCAACAACAACAACTACGTTCAGAGCCAGCCTGGGCTACAGAGAAACCTTCTCAAAACAAACCAAAAAAGAATACAAAAGATATAACAGTTTCATGATGACTGAATAGTACTACACGCATGTACAGAAAGTTTATAGTCATTTTAGAATCAATACCAACCCAAACCCAAACAACAAAGAATTTAGTGTATTCTTATTTTGGTCAGGGATGAATTCAGCATTAATAATTTTGGCAACAGAGGAAGTGATCTTAACCTAAAATAATCTTGAAGTTTTTACCTGGTTGGGAATGTAGAATCATAAGCAAAGCTGAGCAGCTCTTGGGGATAGCCAATAGAAACTAGTCTCTCCACAGTAAGCTCAAAGCCAAGGGATTCATACTCCGGGGACTTGTAAACTGCACAAAGAGAAGGTTCTCATTAGTCAGAATAAAAAACAGCCCATTAAAAGAGAAGGCAAATGAATGAGTTTTTCTTTCCCAATTCCCTCTTTCTCCTCAAACTGTCATTTTTCTTCTTTTCCCTCAGACTCTACATTCTGTACTGCCTCTATCAATTAAAAGAATTTAACTCTTCAGTTAAAAAAAAAAAAGTCCTGTTATGTCAGGAGTAACAGACATAAGAACTTGGAAACATTTCACAACACTTCTTTCATTTGGGGGGAACCTATTCTAAACATCCCCCTGCCCCTGCCCTGCCGTAAAGTTACCTAAATGTAGAAAAGCCTAATATGCACGTGTGATTCTAACTATAAGAATATAAATTAAGAGTAACTAGGTAAAAGAAGCTGGTATTCCTTGAAGACTTCCTTGATGTACACAAATGATATGGCAATCTGCAAAATGAGTTCTTTTTGTTATTATTTTAAACAATATTTTCTCTGGAATTCTTCTTTGGCCTGACGTTTTATTACACACTTCTAATCAGCAGATTTGTTCTACTTGCCATATTTATCTGCTTTCTTACCAGCCCTAACAATGTTAAGCTTCAAATTACATTTCACAAAAAACTACTGTAAACAAATGATAACCAAAAAAAGATATCTGTGACAATTAGGAAAATCTAGATATCAGTTGGGAATCAGACATTAAGAAACTATTCCTAAGACACAATTATGGCAGGTGGGTATGTGAATAAGATGTACACATGTACACTTCTCCTACCTGCTAAAGAAACAGTTAAAACAATTGGATTTCCTAGTACAGAGGTTTCTCTCTTCTACTGTGTCTGAAATTTTCCATAATTTAAAAACAAAAAACTTTTTAGAGTAGTCACTGAAGTTCAGGCATAAAGAAAATGCTGCTCCCTTAAACATGCTTCTTCCAAATAAATATTTAGGATAGCAACTCCAATTTCTAGGAGTAAGGCACACTAAAAAAAAAAAGAGAGAGAGAGAGAGAAAGACCTGCTAGTTTTCTAAACATCAAAACAAGGCAAAAATATCCACCCAGTTCTTTTAGTTTCATAATAATGCAACTATATCATATTATTACAATTCCTACTATTATCATCTTTAACCTGCAACTTAAGCTGATGTTTCATTGCATAAGTCTGTCTACTCAAGTTAGCACTAATATTTAATAAGTAAAATTCACCTTTCCTTTTCAGAAGCTATCTTTCAGAGTATTTCTGGAAAAATATCAAAGAAGCCAGTATATTGGTTGTTGTCAAACACAAGGAGTGGCCAACATTATAGAGAAGGAGAAGATTTTCAGGTACCTTTCAAACTTGTATCTCTGATGTATTTATTTTTTGGTCTTTTATAGTTGTTGTTTTTTTTCCCCAGAGCTGAGGACCAAACTCAGGGCCTTGTGCTTGCCAGGCAGGCGCTCTTCCACTGAGCTAAATCCCCAGCCCCTGATGTACTTATTTTTTAAAATACAATTGAAAAAAAATTTAAAGCACATTGGGCTTTCAAATTTCTATAGTAAACATCATCAGATTTAAAAAACCAAGGCCTAAAACTGTTTTGTTTAACCCCTTTAGGAGATGCTTGAGTTTCACCTCTTCAGAACAGTTTCATAAGAAGGTATTTTTGTTGAATGATAATGATGTATTTTCAAAAGTAGCCACATTTCTTTTTCACGTTAAGTCCTGTTTTATCCTCCCCCAAGTGTAGAATTCCCATATCTATGTAATATACACTGTGGTAAAGGGAGTGATACATGTTCACAGATTAACAGTGAGAGCTGTTGATAAGTAAGGCCTGGGGCCCACTGATCTCAATGTTAGTTATGCTGAAATATAAACTCACACCTCTCATCTTACTCTTTCCCCATACTCTCATCAAAATTGCAAGTAAGTCTCATTTTAACAAAATTTTCATATAGCAAACATTATTTCCTTGTCTAAATGTTCCACTTGTTTCAAACAATATTTAATGAAATAAAATTCCAGTATAGGTAAGTAATTTGGGCTAACTTACTGACATTCACTCTTACAGAATCTGGCCCATATAAAATGTTTTCAACTTCTAGTTTTTTTCCAAGAGGATAATTTGGTGGATACATCTTAAGAAAGGGGGATTAAAAGCCATATTTTAATCACTTCCACTGAAGCTCACCCCTAAATGAACAATTTCCCCTTGTTAGTGAATCAGGTAATGGAATAATTGGTAATTGATACCTGTGTTAATGAGACGTTCTGGACTTGAGCTCAAGTTAAATCTGAATTTTTACTGGGAAAAAAAGAGAAAATTCTAGTCTCACATCCACATTTTGCTACCACAAATTCGGAAAATGGAAGATTATGTTTGTCACACTGTATTTATCAGGCCAGAATTTCCCAAGTGGTCAACTCATAAATAAGTAATTGGTCAACTACAAATTCCATCTACAGAAATAAATACTTAAAAATTTTCCTATTTCTCAGTAAGTTCAAAGTATCTCACAGAAATACAATGTATCATCTTCATTTGCTGACTTAAAGTTGAACACAAGCAGAAGCGGAAGCCAAAATTTAGAATACTCTCAAATCTGGTCCAAAATTCTCTGTAGCGGGGTATATGACCACTGTTAGGAACTTTTGACAGGCCCATAAAAACTTAAGCTTATTTGCTGAAACACACAACTCTCACTCCAGTTTCTAGTCCAAAATAAACTGTTAGTCTCAGGTGTAAATAGATTTACCAGTTCCATTTTGACAACACTATCTATTTCATCAAGTGCTGTATTAAATCAGCAAGACCTACAAGCTACTGACATTTTCTTGTAAGCTCTTTGGATAAACATTTCAGTAACCCATATTCCCAGGTCATTAAATCATCTGCTAGCAAGCTATACAAAATATAACTAGAGCTGGTGAAATAGTATTATAACTGTGTAGAGCAGATGTTTTAGCCTTTAGGAATAGACAATTTATTCTGACTTGCCTGGTTACAAAAATTCCTGAAGTTTACAAAGTACTACTATTACTAAAAAGTAAAGATTAAAAAGCAAAATTTTCTTTTTACTCAACCAGGCCCTATAAAGCCAGCCCTAGACATTTTGCAGAGACCCTTATCTATCACCTCATTCTGTAGAGCTCCATGCCTTCCCTAGCTGTAAAGGTTCTCATTTCAGTTTGTCTCACAAAACTGTGCAAATAAATGATGCACAGCTCCAATCACAACTTTTAAAACTGATTTTCCAAAACCTAGACAACAGTTTGAGTAAATATAAGCTCACATATTAACTCCAAGAAGGACCTCAGGCCTGCCTCCAGCTTAGCCAATATCCAAAGACAAAAGAAGAAATTGTTTTAAGGGCCAGAGTCCAAAAAAGAGGACTGTTTCAGCCACTAGGACAGCACACAGTGTTCTCAGGTTATGTAACTAGACTATAAAGAGAACAACCAAAGCTTTGAAAGTTGAAACTACTGAAAGCATTTAAAAGATATCTTTACTCCATATTCTGCAAGGAAAAAACAGCTCTTCAAAAGTAACTTCTTGTGAGAATGAAAGTTGTGAGCTTTTTTTCAGCAGATGCTGTTTATGTAAGATAGAGTTTTTTCTTTTGCAGTGAGTAGAAACTTTCTGCATGAAAGTTTAGGATTCTTACACACTTTTTACCTTGGGCACCAAACTGTGCAGAAGCTTACAGATTATAGAAAAATAAAGGGCAAACCTCTAGAGAGGTTCCAGCCTAGCAGAGTGCTGCTGCCAAAATGAGAACTCACATGAGGCAGATGCAGATGCAGTGTGTGTCACTCCAGTCTTGAAGGAGTTACACTGGCTCTCCTGTTAAAAAACAAAACAAAGCAACAAAACAAAACAAAACAAAAACGAAAAGTGGTTTTAAAACTGTTGTGATGGGCTGGAACAGAGACACCATTTGGAAATTTCTATTTACAGGAGTAATCACTGCCTTCTAATTTGAAGCTTCTGACACCATTAAAATGAACTCTAATTGGCCATAAGCAAGGATATTGAGAACATGCTAAGTTTTGTGCAGTATTTCTTTTCTGGCAACCTGAGTCTGGTATATAAGCCAAGTCTGATCCTAAAATATTAAGCCAGAAAGAAATAGTTTGATGGAAAATGAATGCAGCAAGAAAATGATGTTTAAATCTGAAACTGGCTAGGGAAATAGATTAAAAGGCACAAAAACAACTAGTGAAATCTCATCCTGCTTTCAGGTACCTACTTTGCTAAGTTCACTTAAGCCAACTTTTCTACCTTTCAACACTTATCTGTCATCTTCATATACACTAGAGCCATGCTTCCAAAAAATCTGGCCAGATGTATATATTTGGAATGGAAATAATTTTTATAATTGGATTATATATTTGCCTTCTCAAGTTAAAAGAGCACTATAGTATACTAAATTAACTGACTTGGATGTGCATATGCACATCCCTTTAACTATACTGACTCACTCTTTGAAGTATGTATCATGTACTACTTTATGTGCAATCATTTTCCCCAGACATTTAAATTTTTTTAAAATACGTGGTTGGATTCCTCCAACTTTTTTTTTTGAGAGCAGAAACATCAAATGTAAAATCTACAAGTATGGAAAATATTATAAAGGAAAAACCACTTCCCCAGTTAAATGAAAATAAAAAATCCAACCAAACATACAAGAATAGTCATTTTGCTTTTATGCTATAAGTGTAGTTAATGTTAACATTCTCTTGTTATTAGGATATGTGATGCTGAATCTTTGAAATTTAACCAGGAAGGTAAATTATCAATGTTTTCCACTGAGAAAATATTAAGCAAAAATTTTCTAATTCTTAACAGGTTTAAGTTAAATAGGTGTCAGGGCACTTTTTCTACTTTATAAACTATTATAAAACCCTAGCATAACATAAACAGTTTTACCTCCAATCAAAAAGACCACAAATGACCCCAAAATAAGATATTGAAAGTTTCTTAGGACTATCTCAATTTTAATTTACTTAAAAATAAAGAAGCTAGACATTATGCAACACCTTTATTTAGTAATATAAATGTAAACTAAGGCAAGCTACCACATCACTATCTATATAAATAAGTAACATAATGGACTTTGAAAGATTACCAATATACTTCTGTTCTTGAAAAGCCCAAATCACATGCTAAAATTTTTATTTGCTTAAAAACAATACTAAGTCAGGTGCTGGTGGCTCACATCTATAATTCTAGCTATTCAAAAGACTGAGATCTGAGGATCACAATTCAAAGACAATGTAGGCAGGAAAGTCTGTGGGACTCTAATCTCAAATTAAATACAAAAACAAAAACAATAAACTACCAGAAATGGAGCAGTAGCTCAAAGTGGTAGGACACTGGCCTTGAACACAAAGTTCAGGGACAGTGCTTATTATACCCTGAAATCAAGCCCCAGAACTGGTACCAAAAAAATCCTCCCCCTAAAAAAAAAACAAAACCCTAAGATAAGCATGGTGGCACATGTTTGTAATCCTACCACTCAGGAGGCTGAAGCAAGAGGACTGCAAGTTCAAGGCCAGCCTTGGCTAGTGAGACCCTATCTGAAAAACAAGGAACAAAAAACATTCTTCTAATATTCCTAATACTTATTTTTTTAACAAAAAGAAGAGGTGGCTTGTGTGTGGGAAAGAATAAATAAGACTGATTGTTATCAAAATAATTATTTACAACTATAAAAGTAGAACAAAGAAATCTGCTGGGGATGCTACTTCTTAGAGGGAAGAGTATAAGGTAATAGAGGGGGTAAAATTGATCGGAATACAGTGTAAACAAGTGTGAAGACTTAATAACAGCTCCTTCCCTGTATAACTGATATAAGCCAATAAAAAAGAAAAAGAAAAGTTATCTAACTCAAAAATTTCCTCTCTGGAAATCTGTACACATATCAGCACCTGGTGTTTTCAGTATTGTTTTCAATTTAAGACTGGAAAATTTTTAAATAATATTTTAATCCTATTTAATCAAAGTAGCAGCTTATCATAAAAGAATAGAAATCATAGCTGGGCGCTGGTGGCTCATACTTGTAATCCTAGCTAATTCAGGAGGCTAAGATCTGAGGATCAAAGTCAGCCAGGGCAGGAAAGTCTGTAAGACTCTTATCTCCAATTAAATACCAGAAAACCGGAAGTGGTGATGTGGTTCAAAATGGTAGAGCACTAGCCTAGAGTGAAAAAGCTCAGGGACAGTGCTCAGGCCCTGAGTTCAAGCCTCATGACCAAGGAAAAGAAAGTAAGAAAGAGTCTAGAGAGGGAGAGAAAGAGAAGGAGGGAGGGAGAGAGGGAGAGACAAAAGAAAGGAGGGAGGAAGGGAGGGAGGGAGGGAGGGAGGAAGGAAGACAGGAAGGAAGGAAGGCAGGAAGGAAGGAAGACAGGAAGGAAGGAAGGGAGGGAGGGAAGGAAGGAAGGAAGGCAGGCAGGCAGGCTAGGAAGCAAGCTAGGAAGGAAGCAAGCAAGCTCAAGTCCAGGAATTCACCCCTGAAAAAGTACTTATGATTTTATTCAAGTTGATACAGACAAAAACTCATTTGATAACCAGGTACTATTACAAGGCTTACTTGACAACATTTGTATGCTTCAGATTCAGCTAATACCTTCTAAACACCCGTGTCAAGACTAGACAAGTGAATCTGAATGTATGAAGTTAGCTAAGTGAGGAGATATATTTTGCCTTAAAGAAGTGGGGAGTAACAGTCAAGTGGGGCCACTAACTATGTGAGAACAGCCAGCCTACATTTTCAGGTTTAATTCATAATTTTTAAATGTTGACTAAGCCAGGTGTTGGTAGCTCATGCTTTTATAATCCTAACCACTCAGGAGAAAGAGACCTAGAGAATTAAAGTTTGAAGACGGCCTGTCTCCAATTATCAGCAAAAAATTGGGCTGGAAAGTAGCCCTAGTAGCAGTGTTAGCCATGAGCAAGCAAGCCAAGTACAAGAGCAAGGCACTAAGGTTCAGTCTAGAACCAGCAAAAATTAAACAGAATATTGACCCAATTAAGCAAACAAACCAACACTTTTTACGTCAAACTATGGTCTGAACTCAGTTCATGAGTCAATCAGCAATATGTGAACCACTATCTTATCTTGTATTTCAGGTCAGATACTCAATACAGGCTATTTTGTTAATTAAAATATTTGACTTGGGCTGGGACTATGACCTAGTGGCAGAGTGCTTGCCTCGTAAAATGTTTGACTTACAGTAATCAAAGAGTCTTGAAGAAGTAAATACAACAAATACTTAATAAACTGAAAATCCAGGTGGACATAAATTCAATCTTTAATAATGACAAACTATACTAGATAATGTTCTCTTCATCCCAAGAAAAAGCTGAGGGGGCGAATAACTTACGAAGTAAAAGCACCTTGATCTGTTCTCTACTGCAATGCCAAGGGAATTGTAATCATCTGAATCAGATTTGTCACATGACTATTAAAAACCAAACAAATGTTCTGATAGAATCAAAATGCCCTCCTGATCCCTTAGTGTTCCCAGATCTGGTAGGTTTATCCATAGATTTTAACTTATGAATAATTAATCTTTGACTTAAAACAATTATTTGTCCTTTTTTCAATGGCCATGATAAAGCAGTCAGAAAATATAAAACCAGAAAAGATAATGTATTAAAGGTAGTTATTATATTAGTTAGAACTTATTTTTAAGACAAGTTTAGCCATGTTACAAATAGCTCATGTGATACTGGGGGGAGGGGAGAGAAAAAGAGAAGAGATTCATCTCAGTGACTTTAATAATGTAATTGGGGCAGGGGGTTTGGAGAGGAGGGAAGGTAGGAGAAAAATAAAGGAGGTAACAAGTTTGACAAGAAATTTACTCACTACCTTATGTATTTAACTGTAACCCTTGGCAATAAAATTAAAGTTTTAAAAATATGAAAATAATAATAATGTAAGTAACATTACATGGCATTCATATTCACAAAAAATAATTGGCTTATATTTGAGTGCTTTGATGTTTGGTGATAGAAAATAAAGATCATCAATACCAGTAATTAAAAAACACTGAAAATTGGTTATGTCTATCACCATGTAATGGAGGATGGAAACAGATTTTATTAGAAATCTTTTAAATCTCCTAATGATCTGGAAGAAATCATGTACTATAATAATGTGGAATATTAGTAAAAGGCTTTAATGGGATATAGACTTGACATAAAGGGAATCAAAGCTTGAACACAAAGCATGCCTAAGACTCGTCTCTCTATATATGATTGCCTAAAGGCTTATACATAAATACATATAAAACATTTTTATATGAAATACATGTAAGTAATTTCTTTTTTTTTTTTTTTTTTTTGGCCAGTCCTGGGGCTTGGACTCAGGGCCTGAGCACTGTCCCTGGCTTCTTTTTGCTCAAGGCTAGCACTCTGCCACTTGAGCCACAGCGCCACTTCTGGCCATTTAAGTAATTTCTTTCTTTTCTTCTTTGCCTGTCCTGAGGCCTGAACTCAGGGCCTGAGCAATGTCAGTGGCTTCTGTTTGCTCAAGGCTAACACTCTACCACTATGAGCCACACAGCACCACTTCCAGTTTTCTGGTGGTAAATTGGAGATAAGAGGCTCACAGACCCGGGCTGGGTCTGAATCTTGATCCTCAGATCTCAGCCTCCTGAGGATCTAGAATTACCAGCGAGAGCCACCACTACCTGGTAAGTTCCATCTTTCTTAAAGAACTGTTGGAACTAGATACCATGGCCTGGATCTCTAATCCCAGATACACAGCAGGGGAAAAAGGTAGCAAGACCTTACCTCAAAAACAATGGAATTGGGCTGGGAATGTTTGCCTAGTATGCATGGAGACCTGGATTCGATTCCTCAGTACCATATACACAGAAAAAGCCAGAAGTGGCACTGTGGCTCAAGTGGTAGAGTGCTAGCCTTGAGCAAAAGGAAGCCAAGTACAGTGCTCTGGCCCTGAGTTCAAGCCACAGAACTGGGGGGGAAAAGAAAAACAAAACAATGGTATTGTATATACATTTATCAGAACTAGGGAGGGGAAGGGGAACATCAAAATAGACAAGGCGAACCAATACAACAGTGATACTTAGAAGACAATATGCTATAAACCAACTGTACAACTTGGCGGAGGGGAACTGGAGAAGGCTGAAGGTGGGAGAAAAAACAAGTTTGATAAGAAATGTACTCACTGCCTTGCATATGAAAACTGTAACCCCTTTGTACATCACTTTGACAATACATTATTATTGATTGATTGATTGATTGATTGATTGCCAGTCCTGGGCCTTGGACTCAGGGCCTGAGCACTGTCCCTGGCTTCTTCTCGCTCAAGGCTAGCACTCTGCCACCTGAGCCACAGCGCCCCTTCTGGCCGTTTTCCATATATGTGGTGCTGGGGAATCGAACTGAGAGCTTCATGTGTAGGAGGCAAGCACTCTTGCCACTAGGCCATATTCCCAGCCCCACAATACATTAATTTTAAAACAAACAAAAAACAATGGTCCAGTGGTCCAATCCCAAGCAAAAAGCCTAGAAGTTCAGGCTCACTCAAGTGTTGGCTAGCCAGATGCATTGAGTCAAACCTAGTAAACACGCACGCACGCACGCACACATGTGTGCATGCATGCAGGAGACCCTATCTGAAGAATGACTTAATAAGGTCTTAGTTTTAACTCAAGTGGTAGAGTGCTTGCCTACTAGCAAGTGCAAGGTTCTGACTTCAAATCTCGTTCTGCAGAAAATATAGAAGCAGGAGTAAAATTTTTACACTTAGTGTGTTTTGTTTTGTACTAGTACTGGGCTTGAAGTTAGTCTTTAGCTGACACTTGGTTTTTTCACTCAATTCTGGTGCTCTTGAGCCATCATGCCCCCACTTCTGGCTTATTTTATCTAGTTAGTTGGAGATAAGAGTTTCAAGAGACTTTTCTGCCCTGGCTGGCTCTGAAACCAAGCCCTTTAGATCTCAATCTCCTGATCAAGTCTGGCAAAGAAAAACACTAGAATCACCTGCTGTTCCTATGTTTTGGGTGGGCCAAGATCACATATTCATGTTTTAGAACAGTAATTAGCAACCATCTTTATCCAACCAAGGATTAGGGTATATACTCCCAGCTCAGAAAACAAAGGTTACAGATAAGATCCACCATTTTGAGTTCTTTATTCCCATTTCTTGTGTGTAGAACAGGCCTGTGATCTGTCTTTTCCATACATTCCTGCTTTATCCTGCTATGCTAAAATAAATCTCTGCTAAAACTTCTACCTTCTGAGACTCTCTTTTTTGTAAGACCCCTTGAAATACATTTCACAAGTTAATCTCAAATTCCTAGATTTTGCTTGGAGACTGAGAAGCTGAAGGAACTTCAGAGCACTTATCCAGTGACTGTCACCGAATTATATATTGAAGAATGGTATAGAGCTAGGTATTGGCAGCTCATGACTGTAATCCTAGCTATTCAGGTAGCTGAGATCTGAGGATGCTGGTTTGAAGCCAGCCCAGGCAGGAAAGTCTGTGAGGCTCTCATCTCCAATTAACCACCAAAAAAAAAAAAAAAAAAAGCCAGAAGTATAGCGGTGGCTCAAGTGGTAGAACACTAGCCTCAAGCAAAAAGGCTCAGGGATAGTGTCCAGGCCCCGAGTTCAAGCCCAAGGATTGGAAGAAAAAGGTTTAGCTAGGCATAGTGGAACATGCTTGTAATCCCGGGTTAGTTGGAAGGTAGAGGGAGAAAGATAATAAATTGGATGCCAGCTCCAACAAAATTAACAGTGGATAAAAGGAGAAGGAAGACCAGGCCTCATCAAAAAAAGGGACTAGTTCAAGTCAGGTATCAAGATGGGGTTTCAAGTGGTATGACCCTTGCAAATCCATGGCTTTGAATGTCAATCTCCAATATTAGAAAAAAATAAGTGAATAATAATGAAATAACATGACTAGAGGTGTAGCTCAAGCTTGGACAGCATGAGTAACGTTCTCAGTTATTCCTCAGTACAAAAAAAATTGGCCTAAATGGTAAATTTTAGAATAGTAAAAAATGACATATTCTAGGTTCTGTATATTTTATCACCAAAAAGGAAGAGAGAAGTGTGTGGTTCCTTGAGAAATCTACAGTGACAGTGCACCGATATTTTATTATACTTACTTTGGATTGTTTTGCTCCCCACTTAATACCAGTAAGTTTGGTGAAGATATACAATTGCTGACAGAAACATGATGAGTGCCCTGAACTCTCTTCCAAGTAAACACAGCATACAAAAATGTTCATCTAAATGTCAAGTGAGTTGAGCACATTCCAGTAACAATAAAACAAGATCAGAGTGTATCTACTATGTATTTATTAGGGGCTAACAATCAAAAGTGCTGAGATGCTTCTATTAGCAGTAGGATAATACACTTGCCAGCATCAAGAGCTAGTTTCTTAGTTTCTTCCCTGGTACTGGCTTTATTCTGATGTGTCTCCCCCACACTACTGGGGCAAAGCGAAGTGCTTAGGTTTGAAATAACTGGATGCCATTTCTAATGGCTAATGATATGGCAAAATTTCAAGAGTCTAAAATATTTTTCTTTTGCTTTTTTTGGAGGGAGGGCAGTACTGGGGTTTAGACTCAGGGCCTTGCCACTCTTCCACCCTTTTTCTGCCTTAATATTTTTCAGAGAGGTCCTGGACTTTTTGCCTGGACTGGTCTTAGCCCACAAAATCCTCTTGCTGACATTTCTGATACAGCTGGAATTACAAGCATGTTATTTGAGATAGGGTCATACTAAATTTTGCTGGCCTTGAATTGTGATTCTGCTAGCTGTGCCTCCCAACTTACTGAGATTACAGGAGTGAGCTACCATGTCCCAGCCTGAAATGTATTTTGAAACCTTCCTTTTCTCCACCAAAGATTTTGATTTTTTTTAAGATGCATAATTTACTTTAGAATCCTAACCACACTTGGAATAAAGTACTTTCATGGAAAGCTTAAGACTTTATTCTTTTAAGAATATTCCTAAAAATTGAGCAAAAGATGTGTTAGGGATGTAGCTCAGTGGTATAACACTTGTCCAGCATGCATTAGACCCTCAGTTCCATCCCCAGCAAAACATATACCAATTAAGCCAAAGAAAAACTATGTAAAACATTGTATCTCAAGGATGAGAATTACCATTCAACTGCAAGAAAAAGGCATTTTTACTCTAGGTAAGATTTTCACTTTTTGTAAAACAACAATGGTTGCTGCTGTGTTGTTGTTGTTGTTGTTTCTGATTACAGGCATTTGTCTCTCTTTGACATCTAAAGGCTACTGGACAATTTGTGTTCCTCTGAAAGCTAGAAACAGCATGAGAAATGGAAAATGACCCGGGCTTAAATTCCAAGCCAATTCCAAGTTATTGGTAGGACTCAGAACATATCCCAAAATTTGGCTATTTGGCCCTTGAAAAAACAGAAGCAGATCTATTCATACCTTTCTCCTTTCCCTCTGAAGCATATCATAAACCCTTCAATTGAAGGTGCATGTCCTGTATCAAAAGAAAAGGGACCTCCTCTCTGAACAGATTTTGCCAAGTTTCTCCCAGTTTATAATCATTAGGACATACCCCATATGTCCTATCATATTTCTCTCTGTCTACCTTGTCAGTGTTAGCATAAAAAGCAACCAGATTTACTCTTATCTCTGAATCTTCATTTCCTAATGAAGGCTCTCATGTCATGTAAAACATATATTTAGCAAATGTATACACTTTGCTTTTTGTAATCTAACACTGTTATATGGGCTTTAGCTATGAACCTAAGAGAGGAACGATATTTCTCTTCTCTTTTCCTTTCTCTTCTTTCCTCCTCTATCTCCTTTCATTCTTCACTTAGTGTGTGTGAGTACTGGGGCTTGAACTCAGGACCTCAGCTTCCTTGCTCATAGCAGGTACTCTACCACTTGAGCCTGGCCTCCAGTCCAGTATTTTACTACTTAGTTGGAGATGGAGTTTCACAGACTTTTCTTTTCCCCTGGGGCTGGCTTTGTTCAAACCTCTGAATCTCAGCCTCTTATAGATGTTAACCACCAGTGCCAAACTTGGGAAAAAAAATTTTTTCCCCTCCCCTAAACCACAAAAGCAAGTCATTTTACCTGTAACTTGGTGGGGGGGTTGTTTTCTTATTTTTGTTTGGTCATGGACTCAGGGCCTGGGCGCTGTCCCTGAGCTAGCACTCTACTACTCTGAGCCACAGCTCCACATCTGGTAGTTTGTTTTTTGTTTTACGTTACTATCCAAAAAGAAATGTACTCTTCACCTTCTAAACCCTCTGTAACAATAAAAAAATCAAAACCAAACAAGTTACTAGTAATCCATATCTCAGTGAGCTGTTGAGAGAATTAATAGGTATACTTTACATGGAGTACATTTCCTAGTCTAGGTGTGCTTTATAAATGTTGCCCTCCTGAGAGTTTCTCAGCAAGAGCCATGGTACCTATCTGCTCTGAAATTGTAATGGGAAGAAGGAACTTATTGTTGGATTTGTTGAAATGGGTCATTCCTAAGTGGGTTAGTGTTGGAAAAAAAATGGAATGGATAAGAGTGCTGCTAGCCAATAAGTGAAGCATTGAGTATGGAGTTTGAATCCTGGTCTTAGACAAAAAAAAAAAAAAAAAACAACAGTAATAAAATGAACCTGTGGATTTTTGAGCCTTAAGTTCATAATAAAGCAACAAGCAAACAAACAACAACAATAAAAAAAAACCTAGGTGTCTTGGAAAGTCAAGATAATTTCCCAAATAAGGCAAGTAAGAAATAATACATTGTCATAGTTTTAAACTAAAAGATACTCTATATTTGTGAAGGGCTTAAAGAAGTATTAGCAATCACTGTCCTAAATTTTGCTGTACTCTCTTGAATTTTTAAGACTTCTGGACAATATATTTAATTTTGATGTCAACTACATGAAACTTACAACATGTTTAAGACCTTAACTATTTCCGTTTAGTATTCTTGTGTCAAAAAAAAAAAGTTCTCTTGCACTTATTGGATACATATCAAACCTCAGGAACTTCACATATGCCAAGCAAGGGCTCTACCACTGAGCTAGCTACAACCCTAGCCTTGCATTAGTGTGATTATTGGTTTGTGGCCTCCCTCATCACATTGTAAATTTGCCTGAATTTGTTCTGAGAAGACAATTATGTAGGGCGTCTCAAAGTCCCCCACTCCCTTTGGTTTCAGATGTGAGAAATGTATGTAACTATCATGAAAAAAAGGGCTGGGATAAGATTTAATTTGAAGAACTAAGATGCTTTTTTTCATGTTTTTTAAAAATTAAGACATAACCACAAAAGACCTTCTTTGGAGAGAAAAGATGTCCTGATTTGCTTTGGCTTTTATCAGCAACAACAACAAAAAATCCCACTCCACAGTCTTGAGATATGATGTCCTATACAGACAGAACCAAGAATCCCAGACATACCATATTCCAACTCTGAAAACTAATAACCCATTTATTTATGCTGTAAATGCTAACTCTGTATCATTCAGAAAAGTTTGTTGAATAACCAATTTAAACATTATAATATTTTTTTCATTTTACAGCACATGCTATAACTGAATGCCCCTTACTGAAGCCTAATCCCCAGTGTAATAGTGATGTTAGAAAGCAGGATCTTTGAGAGCTACTTAGGTCTTAAGAGTAGAGACCTCAGGAATGGGATTAGTGCCTCTGTAAGGGGCCTGAACAGGACACAGCTAGAAAATGCCATGGAGACACACACTGAATTTGTCTTTATCTTAGACTTCTCAAAAATGTGAGACATTAATTTCTGTGGCTTATAAATTATCTAGTTCTTTGTTACAGTAGCCTAAAGGACTAACCCTGCATATTTTAGTCTATTCATTTAAGATAAAACCAGCCACTTCTACCCTCCTCCCTAAGAGAAATCAAATGCTTACTGTGTTGTCTATATTAGGAAAGGTAGTATATGAATGTGTGTGTGTGTGTGTGTGTGTGTGTGTGTGTGTGTGTGTGTGTGTGTGTGTGTAGCTTTTGGAATAGCTACACTTACACTTTTAATTTAATTAAGTCTCCTTAATAATATTAAAATTCAAATGAATACATGTGCTATTTTATTACCCTATCAAGCTTTCTCTAAGTTCTTACTTAACTCTATTATAGGTGAAGCTTGACTGAAAACATCATCTCAGAGCAGTCAACTAACACTTTATTTCTGCACTATCTATACCCTTTCCCTTTTTTTGGTTCCTCTCTCATCTCTTCTTAGTAGGAATTACCCAAATTACTCAGTACTAATATTTATATATTTACTTAGTACTAGTATTTATATCAAACCAATTCCATTATATAACAGAAGTTATCAACAAATCTTTTAGAAAACTATTTGAGGGCTGGGGACTCACTCAATGGAAGAAAGTATGCTTAGATGTGATGTCCTATAGTGGATCCTCAACATCTCTGCCATCTCCAAAGGAGAATAATTTATAGAGATTTGCACACACACACACACAAAAACACTTTACATGAGAAACACCTGAACCTCCAAAAACAAGGATTTAGGGGAGGATAAATGAAATAAAATCAATAAACCTCAGTCGGGAGCCAGTGGCTCACAACTATAATCCTAGATACTCGGGAGTCTGAGAGCTGAGATCACAGTTCAAAGCCAGTCTGGGCAGGAAAGTCTATGAGATCATTACGTCCAAAAGTCCAAAGTAGAGCTGCCAAAAAGTCCAAAGTAGAACTGTGGCTTAAGTGGTAAAGTGCTAGCCTTGAGCAAAAAAGCTCAGGGACAGTATCCAGGCCCTGAGTTCAAGGCTCAGGATACTCCCTCTTTCTCTCTCCCTCTCTCTTACACACATTTACACACATACACACACACACACTGCATCCATACCAATAAACCTCTAGCTAAACACATGAAAAAAAAAAGACAAGATTACCAATTCCAGAAATGGAAAACAAAACAGAACTATACACAGTACAATTTTCCTCCCAGTGCTGGGCATAGAACCTATATAATGGAATAGTACTTGAGGGACAAAAAAAAGAATTAAAGTTTAAATAAGGTAATTTAATGTTAATTGGTTAACCTTTCCCTTAATAAGATCATCTATGATCATCATATACCCCACTTTCCTCACACCTCATTTCATGCTGAGATCAGTAATTACTTCTGCTGTATTCTTTTTAAACATTCATAATTCTTCAGCCTATCAATAGCCAAGTATCAGACAAACCCAAGTGGTACCAAGAGTACCTAATAAGCATTCTTTAAAAGCATCAAAGCATGGATAGATTTAGAAACTATATATCACAATTAGAGGAAACTAAGAAGCTATGGCAACTAAATGCAATGCAAAATTCTGGATTAGATCCTGAAATTGAAAAAGGGCATTAGTGGAAAATTGATAAAAACAGGATAAAGCCTGTAGTTCAATTAGTAGTAGTGTAGTAACATCAATGTCTTAGTTTTTGTAATTGTACTATTGGGTCAAGCAAGACATTAGGAGAGGAAAGAACTTTCCATATTATTTTGCAGCAATTCTATAGTTCTAACATTTCAAATTTAAAGGGTTTTAATGTTAAGAATAATAAAAAGGAACTGTTTTACTGACACACACCATGAAGGCATCACAAAAGTATTATCCCAAGCAAAAGAAGCCAAACACCAACAAATATGTACTATATTGTTCTACTCATACTTAATTCCACAAAAAGGGAAATTAATCTGAAGTAACACAAGCTCATAGGGCAAAGTCCTAGGATGTGGGAAAACAAACTGACTTCAAAAAGCAACAGAGGAACATTTTAGGAGTAAAGAACATTTTCTCTATCTCAAATGTGGTGGTAGGTACACAAATGGATTCAGTTTGCAAAATTCAATCTATTTACTTACAATGCAAGTTATTTTATTGTATGTAACTCATTCCTCAAAGTTGATTTTTTAATGTTGGCTGAGTATTTAATATTGGGCAAAATAAAATAAAATACTATAACTGGTTCTTAAATGTTTAAATTCTTAAATACTGAAATTTAAGTGCTATCTGTCTGTCTATCTATCCAAGTTTTGGTTTAAATCTTAGTTCACCATTTTGGGGGGTAGTACTGGAGATTGAACTCAGGGCCTCATACTATTATTAGCCAGATGCTCTAACATGAACCATGCCTCCAGCCCTTTTTTGCGTTTTTTTGTGGAGGTCAGCCGGGCACATGATCCTATTTGTGCTACCTGATATTTTCTATTTACACTTCTTGCAGAGCTAGGCTTATAGGCACGTAACTTATACTCAGTCTACTACTGTTTGAGATGGGATCTCACTAACTTTTTGCTTCCAAATCTCTGATTCCTTAACAGTTAGAATCACAGAAATGAAGCACCATGCCCCACCCTTTGGTTTGGCTTTTTAAAAGCCAAGTGCATCGGTATTTAGGACAAATAAGAAGGAGCATTATAAAAAGCAATTGACTGAGTTCAAGTGCCAGGACTGGAAAAAAACAAAACAAAATAAAAAGCAATTGAGTGGGGGCTGGGAATATGGCCTAGTGGCAAGAGTGCTTGCCTCCTTCCTATACATGAAGCCCTGGGTTCAATTCCCCAGCACCACATATACAGAAAACGGCCAGAAGTGGCACTGTGGCTAAAGTGGTAGAGTGCTAGCCTTGAGCAGAAAGAAGCCAGGGACAGTGCTCAGGCCCTGAGTCCAAACCTCAGGACTGCCCTCCCCCCGCCCCCCCAAAAAAGGCAATTGAGTAAAGCAATCATATTGTCATTAAAGTTTAGAAACTAAGATTCACAGACTTTTTCAATGAAGAGACTGCATTACTGTGAAATAATACATAATTATGCCAATGCTTAGTAACAAAATGTCAAACATATAATAATAGATTCTTAATACATACATATGGAACACTGCAGTATAGTAACATCTTAATAATTAAACTTTTATATGTGTAGTGCTGGGAATTGACCAATGTAATTTTTTTTTCTGTTTTGGATAGTACCTCCCTTATTTTCAAATTATTTTGCCACCTTCATTTTCAATGAAAGCCAATTTTTTTTTTTCAGTGCAAAGGAGTAAACCCAGGGCCTTTGCATGCACTAGGCAAGCACTTTACCACTTAGCTACATGCCTACCACAAGAGCTAGAATTCTTGATTGTAAAATTTTCTCATTTAAATAGTAATACTTACACTGAGAAAGCATAAAGCTTTCATCTACTTTCTAACAAGTGTTAGAAAACTATGTCTGATCAGTAAAATATAGGTTAAAGTGTTCTAAAACAACATCAAGGCAATAGAAAAATAAGCATATGACAAAGTATGAAGAGAAAAAAAAGAATTTTATCAAGGCCTTTCATGTGTATGTTTATGACAGATTATTTCTTTGGTTAAAAAAGCATATATGGTAAAAAGCATATATGACTACATATATGGCAAGTAACCACATATATAAATATATATATACATTTTTTGTATACTTACGGTACTCAGTTATATTTGTAGTCCAAAGTGAATATCAAATTGAGATTTTGTTATTTTAGGATGGAAGCTGGTTTTCTAATTCTGTTATATAAATAGCTCCTAAGGTAAATGAATTTATATTTTCAAATTCTATTATTTTGGGGACAATTTTAGATTCTTTTGAGTGCCATAGCTGGACTCATATGTATGAACACATTATGCACACATACTCAACCTGTATCCTTGCTACCTGAAATAACACTGTTACTGCACTCCAAATATTTTGCTTCAGTTCTGAAGAAATATTATGATTACTAATACCACTTTCTATGGGAGGAAAGAACAGTGTTGATGTTTAAAGGATATGTAAATAATGAACAAAGCTAACAGCTCTAATTTTTTAAAAGCCTCATATATATATATTTGTATGTAATCAAATCAACAGAAAATGAGCCCATTTAGAACAAATTCCCATTTGTGCTAAGAATACCTGTATCAAGGGAATGGAAGAATATTTTAGTGGTAGATTGCTTGTCTAACATGTGTAAGGCCTTATGTTCAATCCCTAGCACCACAAACCAAAAAATAATGTTGAAAATCTTAACAATAATTTACTTTATGGGCAGACTAGAGGTAGAAAATTACATCTCTGAAGTATAGCTTAACAGAATAAAAGCCAAAAATGTCTAAATACATACATTACTGTACAATTTTACCAAATAGTTTCTTACCAAGATACTTTAAAATAATTTAGGACCCTATCTGGGTAAGCTCATGAACTACTCTCAAGGTTATCAGAAAGTATCAATATTCACAAATCTCAATGAACACAGTTTGACCATATGAGCTTTTGGAGACAAATTAATTAAATCAACAGTGTTTATTCAATTTCTTACTGTAGCCCACTGTGCTATACCAAGAACAGTAATTTTTAAATAATCAGAACTGTTACTCACCAGCAAGGGTGTAGTCCATATCAAAACCAAAACATTTTATTTTTTCCATGGCTAAACTTCGGTTCACAAACACCCTATGGAAAAAGAAAAAATGGTATCTCAATTAGCACTGGAAAAGAAATTCTCAAGCTATGTTGGCTACTTTTCTAGATTTCATTTATTTATTTCCCCAAGTGATTTTATATATTGTGTTTAACATGAAGATATGATACACTTAATATACTTGATGTACTTTTTTTTTTTCCTTTTGGCAGTTACTGGGGTTAAAACTTAGGACCTTGCACTTGCTAGACAGGCAGTCTACCTCTTAAACACCATCTCCAGTCCTTTATGATGGTGGTAAAATGTTATTTTTCATATAGTTTCATGCAGGCCAGTGTGGACTTTGATCTCCTACTTAGCCTCCTTCATAGCTGGGATTATAGTATTTGCCACTATACCTGAGTTATTGGTTGAGACACAGTCTCACTAACTTTTTTTGATAGGGATAACTTCAAACCACAATCTTTTCCATCTCTATCTAAGAAGCTGGGATTACATACATGTATTATGATTAGCTCTTGACATACTTATCTTGACACACATACACATTTACTATTTACAATCATGAGAGCCAAGTAACTAAGTATATCATAGTCTTCCTTCTTTTTTTCCCTTTCTCCCTTCCCAATATACCCTATGCTTTCTTTAATACTCACATGGCACATCTGATTCCTTAACATATTCATTCTACATAAATATACCTATGTCCTCCTTGAGCTACATCTTTCCATACTGACTCCCAACCGCTTATTTATTTATTTATTTATTTATTTATTTTTGGCCAGTCCTGGGGCTTGGACTCAGGGCCTGAGTACTGTCCCTGGCTTCTTCCCGGTCAAGGCTAGCACTCTGCCACCTGAGCCACAGCGCCCCTTCTGGCCGTTTTCCATATATGTGGTGCTGGGGAATCCAACTGAGAGCTTCATGTGTAGGAGGCAAACGCTCTTGCCACTAGGCCATATTCCCAGCCCCCAACCGCTACTTTAATCTCTATTAAGTTCCATATATAAATAATGTCATGTATAGAAATGAGACTTGTTTTCCCCTTTATTTTTTTAGCTTTTGATTTTTCTTTTTTACCTTATGTGTGATATATCCATGTAGATAATAACTTCAGGAGGGTGAAGAGGAGGGGGCAGAACTAGAGGGCAAAAGGGTGAAAAACTGCAGGAGTGGAGCTCACTGGACACTGATGAAAGTGAACGATTCTAGTCACAGTGGGAGATGCGAGGGAGGGATTGGTAGAGAATGAGGGAACAGAAGACACTGTGCCAAAGGAAATGTACTCATTACTTTACTCATGTAATTGTAATCTCTACATCACCTCTTTAATAACAATAAAGTAAATTAAATTTTTAAAAATAAGTGATGTCATGTAGTAATTTTCTGTGTTTGATTTTCTAATTTAGTATGTTAATACGTTCGTCCAAGTTGTTACAAGACTCTCATAGGCTAAATAATATTCCTGTGTGTATGAAAGCCTTGTTCATATGTGGATACCATTTGAGTAATTTCCTATCTTAACAACTGTAAATAATGATGCAATGAGCACAGAAGTGCAGGTGGCTTTACTGCTCACTTAAATGGTAGTTACAATACTTGTTAACTGCTTTGGGAACTCTTACACCATTTTCCATTGTGGTTGCATAATCTTACACCCATCACTAAGTTTCAAGAGTCCTATTATCTTTAAACCCAACAATACTTGTTATATTTTCTTTTCGATAGGTTATTTTAACAAGCATGAAATGGCATCTGATTGTAAGTTTAAATTCCATTTCTCCTATTTTTAGTGTTTGTAAGCTTTCCACATGCCTGTTGGTAATTTGGTGTGGGTTCTTAGAAGCAATGTTTTTCAGGTCTTCTTTGCATTTTAAATTTAGTTTTCACTGTTCTGTTGTTTTCAGTTTAGGTGATAACTTAAAAAACAAAACAAAACAAAAAAACAGCTCTCTCTCGGGGTTGGGAATATGGTCTAGTGGTAGAGTGCTTGCCTCGTATACATGAAAAATCAGGTACTAGTGGCTCATGCATATAATCCTAGCTACTCAGGAAGCTACGATATAGAGGACTGAGGTTTGAAGCCAGCCTGGGCAGAAAAATCTAAGAGATTCAGACTCCACCTCCAATTAAACAGCAAAAGAACTGAAGGGGAGGCAGGCAGAGCCTGCCTCAAGTGGCAGAGCATCTGCCATGAGCAAGAAAGCCAAAAGTCAGCATCAAGTACTAAGTTCAAGCTTCTCAACTCACTCCCCCACTCCATCTCACAAAAAAACAAAACAAAACAAAAAACATGAAGCCTTATCTCAAAAATAACTAAAACAAAAAGGATTGGATATGTGGCTCAAGTGGTAGAGCACATTCCTAGCAAGCACAATACCCTGAGTACTTCTGTTTAGGTAAACAAAAATAAACCAATTTCCATGTTTAATCATTCAATTTTTAGAAAATTTCTCTCATTTCAGAATAGTACATCAACTTTAAGTTAACACATATTTTCAAATACTTGCTTAAAATAGTTTAAAGACTTGAAAGCAATAAATAGGCTTTTAGATTCAGAACTATATTCTTTCTCCCTGAAAAAATATGAAAATCATTAGATATCCCAAAAGTCTAACTACTATGTACTAGTGCAAGGTTAGCCCAACTGTTTCTGTAAGGTGTTATGATATATGAATATATACACACCTCTGTATACTTCCATGTGAACATAAATATGTATATATGTATACATACATATATACTTTTCCCTGGGAAAATCTGTTCTGAACATCAGTATTTGCATTATCTGAAAGAGTAATAGAGGAAAGGAGAGAAAAAGAGTAGTGATAATTGAAAGATAAAGAGTAGATGATAAATGACCTAACCATTTTCTTTTCTTGGCTAGTACTAGGGTTTAAACTCAAGGCCACAGGGGCTGGGAATATGGCCTAGTGGTAAAGTGCTCATCTCACCGCGACAAGCTCAACTTGTTTGCTCACAGATGGCAATCTACCATTGGGCCATGCTTCCAGTCCAGCTTTTTGCTGGTTATTTTTGGAAATGGAGTCTTGCAGATTTTTCTTTCCAGGGCTTCAAATGTAATCCTCCAAATATCATACATGTAATCATCAGTAGCTAGGAGTATAGACATAAGCAACCAGTACCTGGTGCCAAACCTCCCCTCCCCTTCCTTTTTATGGTATTTTTAGTACTGGGAGTCAAACCCAGAGCCTTGTATATGCAGGTTAAGCACTGTACCATTGAGCTACATCCTTATCTATAAGTTTCCCTAAAAAGACCATCTCACCAGGCACCAGTGGCTCATGCATATAATCCTATTTAGAAGGCAGAGACCTAGAGAACTGAGGTTTGGAGCCAGACTAGACAGAAAAGTCACCAAGACTTCAACTCCCACTAGTCTGCAAAACACCAGGCTGGATGTATGGCTCAAGTAGTACAGCATAAGCCAAAAGCAAGATGAAAGAGTTGACTCCAAGGCCCTGAGTTCAAGCCCCACTACCAGCAAAAAAAAAAAAAGGGGGGGGGGCGCTGGGAATATGGCCTAGTGGCAAGAGTGCTTGCCTCATATACATGAAGCCCTGGGTTGGATTCCCCAGCACCACATATATAGAAAACGGCCAGAAGTGGCGCTGTGGTTCAAGTGGCAGAGTGCTAGCCTTGAGCAAAAAGAAGCCAGGGACAGTGCTCAGGCCCTGATTCCAAGACCCAGGACTGGCAAAAAAACAAAAAAAAAAACACAAAAAACCCACAAAAAAAACCCACTCAACATTGCCATGATCCTCCCAACAATTCAAATTTCACCTTACTTTTACTGATAAAAGCATCTACTTTGTCGACCTTTCCCAGTTACATAAGTCCTTTTGAAAACAAAAGAGGATGTTGGAAGGGTGACTGTTCAAAGGGGTGACACTGATCAAGATGCACTGTATTCATGAACTGTTTTGTTAAATGGCAATTCATTTGTACTACTACTTAAAGATGGTAAAAGAAAAAAAAAAGCCATAAGACTCTTGGAGTAGAACTAAATCTTAGTATGGAAAATCAGGCCTTTTCAAACAGAAGCACAATTCAGGCAAGGTGAAGAAGACAAATGCATAAATCCTTGATCAGAGCCCTAACAGCTGACATGCCTAAAATATTCTATGGGAATATGGGCAGTAATGGGCTGGGGAAGATTCTTTTCCTTATTACCCAATCCAGGAGAGAGATAAAAACCACATAATAAAAGCTTTTGCTAGAATAAAGAAAATAGCTAGTTTAAGGTACAGAAAAAATCACAGGGAAAGTGGCATTGTGGCTCAAAGTGCTAGAGCACTAGCCTTGGGCTGAAGAGCTCAGGTTCAGCACCCAGGCCTAGAGTTCAAGCCCCATGACTGACCACCCCCCCAAAAAAATTATGGGGAGCTATCTACTAATCGGTGCCAAAGGTAGCTAGAAACAATCAATGGTCTTGACAAAGTAGTTTACCAGTTTCTTTCTTGGCTAGAAAAAGTAGTGTCATGAAAATTTAACAAATTATATATGTATATATATATATATATCATATAAAATGTACCTTTAAGTAAACAGTTCATCACAATGCACTTTTATTAAACCATGTAAACTCTGGGAGTAGCATATTTCAAGAATATAAATCTGTCTTTGCCAAAATAATAACTGTTTAATATTTATTAATTCATACTTCTTTCCTCTTTGAGTTAACCAATCATATTAACTAATAAATCAATACAATTACCAAACATGTGCTGTAAAGCAGGAACCATTTTGTGACATGTATACGTCAAAAGGAAGCTGTCCTTAGGAAGTAGCAGAACTTAGACTTTATAAGGACTCTAAGGAAGGAGGAACGTTTTCTTTATTGTTCATTCAAAATAACTACTCTCATAGAAGCAATTCATAAACTTAAAAAAAGATGACGCCTATCCTCCCATTAATGTCTATTATGATCCTTATGAAACAAAAAGAAAACCTCATATATATTATCTTTCTCAAACATGGAAGGAGAAGAAATATGGGAATGAAATCTAACTTGCTGCCTAAGCAAAGCTATAATATAATGAAACAGCTGCAGTATAAAGAATTGCAATAAGCCAAATATAGTTATAGCCTATGCATACTAAGGCTTACAAAGGTAATAAACACTCAGCTGCTGAAAGTAAAGCATTCACTTTAGCAGAGGCAACCTTAAACCTGAAATAGCATGTCTCTATGGCAGTCTTCAAAAGACACATTTCTTGGCCTAAACTAAGACTATTCTTCACCAAGGTTATAACAAAGTACAAGATTCTGTATTCAATGAGAAGACTAGCTAATTGCCCCACCACACATTTCAAAACAAAAAGATTTGTCTGCTTTAGAAATTAAAAAATTATCACCATTATAACAATGAAAAAACTCATTTGTCTCAGGACCTTAACTATACTTTTGCCAATGCCAGCCTACTGTATTTCTTTTCTAAATTATTAACTAGTGGAATATATTTTATCTCTATGTTCAAGAGACTAAACATGTCCATGTAATTAACTTGCTAAAGCTTCCTTAAAAGTATGACTAAAGCATCTGACCATAAAACACAATTACCAGAAATCCCTTTATACCAAAACATTTGCACACTGTAGATCTGAGCATTAACCAAGGAACAAACTCTAGAATAGATACAGAACTCTATAAAACTGGACACACACACTTCACACACATATAAGTGTAACAGCATTTATTATCTATTTATTATCTATTATCTATGCCACCTCAGTAAGGCATAATAAAATGCTATACAAATTCTATACAAATATACCATAAGAAAAACTATTAATACTGATGTGCTTTAATAGGGATTTAACAGTCTCACACTTAAACATGCAATTTACTAAAGCAAAAAACAAAATGGTTTTGACATTTAACTTATAATTCAAAGCAGAATTACCTCATCTGTCACTGGTTGCCGTTTTGCAAACTGTGAAACTATCTGAATCAGCTAGTTCTTGAAGTCACATAACAAAATTCTTCTTAAATTTCCTAGTATAATTTTTGCAGGCGATTTTAGCCTAACTTTTAAAAGGCTCTTTAAACTAGGCCCCTCAAGAGCATGCTTCTTCTGAGACAGCGCTGGAGAAAACACCTCTGTGTCTAATTTAACTTGTCACTGGATATCACTGTTGCTCCACACAAATCCATTTGGAATTGAATTTCTTTGGCAATGGCAAACTTTATCTGTAACTCCTCCCCTCATGCTTAGGAGTCACAATTTCCTGGCCAAATGCCCAACAACAGTTACTAAAACAACAAATGAGAGAGAGGAAGGAGTCAAGTGTAATATCTTCTTGGACATCTGCTTTCATTGAGTTTGTGTTATCATGAACTCAAATTCTGCTACAAGAGAAGAAAAAAGTTACAAGTAGTTTTTTAGGTGACAAACTGAAAACAAACATGAGTGCTTTATGTGTGTATTCTTTACTTAATAAAAAAATGTCATTATGTAGATTTTTGCCAAAAGCCTGATTTAGAAACTTTTTTCTCAAACTAGTTCCTCTTTCTTTAGTAGTATCCAATTAAATCCAACTTAAATCCAATCCTCCATGTGCCTTTGTTTACATTCCCAAATGTCTCTCAAGTCTGGAGCTTTCATTCAATTCACACTGCTAAAATTTATTAAAATCATTCTCCACAGATCATCTCCAATTACACTGTCCTCACACTAGCCTTACATTATTTTGAAGTGGGCTACAGACCAATGCAGCTCTATGAATATTTGTTCATTTATCCATGACATGATAAATACAGAATTTCAAATACTCAGAAATTTTTTTTTTTCTTTGCCAGTCCTGGGGCTTGGGACTCAGGGCATGAGCACTGTCCCTGGCTTCTTTTTGCTCAAGGCTAGCACTCTACCACTTGAGCCACTTCTGACTTTTTCTGATTATATAGTGCTGAGGAATCAAATCATGTATAAAGAGGCAAGCACTCTACCATTAGGCCATATTCCCAGCAATTTAATAGGAGAAATGTTTGAGTATAATAACAAAAAGTATAGGCTTCCATATTGTGTCACTTTATGTAACTGATATTTGTTAAATCTTAGAAATAGTACCAATTTGAAATAGAATGGGAAGGATTTTCAAAAGCAGGTCCTCTTTCATAGTGTGAGAAGCAATAATCTCAAGCCCAGCTTCAATCATACATCAACACTTAATTGCCTTTAGTCATTGCTCACGTCTACCTAAGACATTACAAATTCTTACCAGGCAATGGTGGTTCATGCCTATAGTCCCAGCTACTCAAAAGGCTGACATTTGGAAGGTCAAATTTCAAATCCAAATTTCAAAGTCCAGAGGCTCCGTTTCAAAATAACCAGCAAAAAGCAGGAGGGTAAGGGATTGGGACACAGCAACATGGATGGGACACAGGGAGGAGAATTAACAAATCTCTGGATCTTCCAGGAGTTTAAAACCTTTTACCACTTTGCCAAAATGTTAGATCTTATGTTACTCCATTACCATTATGTTTTACACAAACAAAGCAACTAGCTGTCATTTCCTAAACATACCAAGGGTTTGTTTATGCTGCTTCTTATACAGTGTCCACCACTGTTCACTTACTATTCCAAACCTTCCATCTCAAGTGATTGCTTCAAGAAAATATTCTGGCGCTAAGGATGTAACTCAGTGATAAATCCTTATCTAAGCACATACAAGGTCATGGTTCCATTCTCAAACACCACAGACATCAGAGGGAGGGAGGAAGAATAAGAAGGGTTCATAGTTTTGCCTCAGAACTATGTGACAGCAAATGTCTCTGGAACTCAGATTACTTTTCTACTTCAGTGAAAAGAGATTTCATCATCAAATAATTCTAAAGTAGTGATCCAAATAAAAGGTTTGACTATCCAAAATCCTTTATTTTGGCACTTACATATTTTGGCATACACACAAAACATACCAGTATTTCTCTTACTAGTTACTAGATTATAAACTCTGAGACCTGGATTTACAGCCTTCTCAATACCTAGTACAGAACCTTGTAAATAACAGGCATAATAGTTAACCTAAGCTAGGAACTTAATAAAAGTTAATGTTTGCCAGAGGCCTTGGGGAGAAGAAAAATGTTAAGTTTCTGGTAATGGGCATATTTTTTTAAGGGTGGGAGATGATGAAAGGTTGGAAATTTAATAGGCTGCAGATATAACTGAAATTGCAGAGCATTTGCATAATATGTTCAAGACCCTGGGTTTGATCCACTGCACCACAGGTGGGAAAATTCTAAAATTAGAAAATGTTATTCATTGCATAGCTTTTTGAATATCTCTGAATTGTATACTTTAGAAAGATAAAGCAGGATAGTATATAGCTGTATCCCAATAACGTTATAATTTTTAAAATCCAATACAAACATTTCAACCTTGCATTTTATCTCCATCCACTGGTGAAAGGTATAAAATGTAATTATAGGTACCAACTTTGTGAATGGTTATTTTTTTCTGTTGCAGTAATGGGTTTGAAACCAGTGCCTCATGAATTCTAGTTAAATGTTATAACACTGAGCTCCAGCTCTCGCTCTCTCTCTCTCTATATATATATATTTTTTTTTTCTTTTTTTGGCCAGTCCTGGGGCTTGAACTCAAGGTCTGGGCACTGCCCCTGGCTTCTTTTTGCTCAAGGTTAGCACTCTACCACTTGAGCCACAGCGCCACTTCTGGCTTTTTCTTTTTTGTCAGTCCTGGGCCTTGAACTCAGAGCCTGAGCACTGACCATGGCTTCTTTTTGCTCAAAGCTAGCACTCTGCCACTTGAGCCACAGCGCCATTTCTGGCCATTTTCTATATATGTGGTGCTGAGGAATCAAACCTGGGGCTTCATGTATATGAGGCAAGCACTTGCCATTAAGCCATATTCCCAGCCCCACTTCTGGCTTTTTCTGTATATGTGATGTTGAGGGATTGAAACCAGGGCTTCACGCATGCTAGGCAAGCACTCTACCTCTAAGCCACATTCCCAGCCACCACCACCCTCCCACCCCCATAGATTCTTAAAGACTGGAAGTTCAGGCAGGCTCTGGTGGCTCAAGTCTGTAATCCTAGCTATTCCAGAAGCTGACATCTGAGGATCATGGTTAAAAGCCAGACTGAGTAGACAAATCTGAGACTCTTATCTCCAATTAACCAGCAAAAGGAGGAAGGAGAGGTATGGCTGAGGTGGTAGAACACACCAGCCTTGAGCTCAAAGCTGTGGGTTCAAGCCCCACTACCAGCGAAAAAAGAAAAATAAGTAAAATAAAAAGGTGGAAGTTCAAATACCACAGATATAGACATTAGAAATTTGGAAAGAGATGGTGAAAGCAGAAACCATTTGCCAGCTTTTGTCTTTATTTTCGTAAATTCCAGCAAAAGTTCTTACTAATTTGTTTTAAGTTATTATTTTCATTAGATGAAAATGTTGGTTATTTTCTCTGAAAAACATCCTCCAGAGAGATGCGTTTTTTGGGGTTTTTTTGGCCAGTCCTGGGCCTTGGACTCAGGGTCTGAGTACTGTCCCTGGCTTCTTTTTGCTCAAGGCTAGCACTCTACCACCTGAGCCACAGCGCCACTTCTGGCCATTTTCTGTATATGTGGTACTGGGGAATCGAACCCAGGGCCTCATGTATACGAGGCAAGCTCTCTTGCCACTAGGCCATATCCCCAGCCCGAGAGATGCGTTTTGGTTATCAAACTGAGCCATGACAACAACAGCTGATGCTTCAGAAGTCTGAACAATATTATCATTATCAAGTATACAGTAGTTCACATTCCTAGCTACTCAGGTGGCAGAAATCCAGGAGAGTAATAATTTTAGGTCAGCCCGGGAAAAAAGTCAAGAGACCCAGTCTCAATTAATAAGCCAGGAGCATACTGATATGTACCTGTAATTCTAGCTAAGAAGGTGCAAACATAATTGTAATTCAAAGTTGACCAAGTCATATGACCCTAACTGAAAAAGCAAAAAGGGCTAAAGTGGTAGAGTATAAGGCCCAGAGTTCAAATCCCAGTACTACCGTGTGTGTAAATATATATATATGTGTGTATACATACATACATACATATATATATAGTTTTAAAGGGAAGGGAGGGCAGGGCACTGGTGGCTCATGCTTGTAATTGTAGCTGATCAGGAGGCTGATATCTAAGGACTGTAGTTTGAAGTCAGCCTGGGCAGCAAAGTTTGTGGAACTCTTATTTCAATTAACCACCAAAAAGCTGAAAGTAGAACTGTGGCTCTCAGAACTGGCACCAAAAAAATAGAAAAATAAATAGGACAAAAGGGGTAAAGCTCAATGTTAGAGCACTTGCCTAGCTAGTATACATGAAGCCTGGGGTTCAATCTCTTAACACTGCAAAAAGAAACAAGGGAGAAAAAGGCATTCTAATGATTTTAGGAGACAAGTAAATCATGATACTGACTAAACTTCATACACTACACTACAAATCACAGTAATGCCAACATATTCCCAAAGATGTTCCTTTAAATGAATAATCGACAACTATTTTATTTATAAAATTTTAAGTCAGCACTTTGAAGTCTCATTACTTCACTAACTTTATTGAGATATCATATTCTCATTAAAATTAGCCTTGCAATGTGGTATGCATCTGTAATCCCAGCTACTCAGAAGGCTGAAACAGAAATGCCTGAGTCTAGGTGCTTGAGGACAGCCTGGGCAACCTATGAGAGACTATGTCTAAGAAAAAATAAAAGTGACCACAATCAAGATGGAAGTTATTTCTTTTAATCTAAAAACTTTTTTTATGCCCTTTTAATAATACTCTCCCCAAATTGCCACTGATACCTGCTTTCTGTCACTGTGGTACTAATAGAATCAGCATTTAAATACTTGTATGATTAACTTCTTTTATTTAGCATAATAATTTTGCAGTTAATTCATATTGTTGCATGTATCACAATTAGTTCTTTTATCCCAAGGCAGTATTCCATTGTATAAGCCACAATTTGTTTTTCCATCTACTTAATAAGACATTAGAGTTGGTTCTGGCAGTTTTACTATTATAAATAACCTTATGAAGAGTCACATGCAAATCTGTGTGGACATATGCTTCCATTTCTCTGTGTAAGTATCTAAAAGTGGAATTAGTAGGGTGATATATGTTTAACTTGAAGATATTGCCCAACTCTCATAATTCAAACTCTTCTCATCAGCAATGCATGAAAGCACCAACTGCTCCACAATGTGTTTTTAATATCCATTCATTTACTCATTCATTTATTCTTGTGCTTCTGAGAGTAGAAAGTAGGCCTCCCAAATACTATACAAGCACTCTAACACTGAGCTACATCACTACAAATCCAACCTCTTTTCAGTATTTTTAATTATTGTCATTCTAATGTGTGTGCAGTGGTATCTCATTTACTTTTAGGGATTTACCATGTCTTTTTTTTAAGTACCTACTCAAATCTTCTGTATTATTGTTGTTATTAACGTAGGACCTTAAACTTGCAAGGTAAGTGATTCAGACACATGCAGCCCTTTTATGCTTTTGTTTTTCCAGAGCAGAGTCTCACACTTTTGCCTGGGCTAGCAGGAGGACTGAAGTTCTCCTACCTCTGCCTCCTATATAGCAGGGCTTGTTTTTTGAGATGGGGTCTCAATAACTTATTTTTTGCCTGGGCTGTCCTATAACTATGATCTACCTGAATAACTCCTAAAGAACTAAGATGTGTACCACTATATGTGGCCTCTTTTGCCTATTTTTAAAATAGGTTATCTGTTCTTTACTTTTGGATATAGTCTGTAGTCAGAAATAAATATATTGAGAATATTTTCTTCTGGTTTGTAGCTTCCCCTTGTAACTATTTGTGTGTGTGTGCATGCTACTGGAATTTGAATTCAAGGCTTGCTAACTAGGCACTCTACCACTTCACCAATGTTCCCAGTCCTTTTCTTGCTTTTGCTGTTTTTCAGCTAGGACCTTGCTCAGGTCAATCTCAGACCACAACCCTTCTACCCAAGCCTCCCACAGAGCTAGGATTACAGACGCTACCATGCCAAACTTGTTAATTGAGCTGTGGGTTTGCTAACTTTTTGACAAGCTGGCTTCAAAACACAATCCTTCCCATCTCCAATGCTCAAGTGGCTGAAATGGAGTAAGCCAGAGGCTTTTTTCCATTTTGAGGAGGCCCATTTATTAATTTTTGTCTGTTATATATATTATCTGAAAATGGAGACAACAATTTAGGTCAATAATCCATTTTGCGTCACTTTTGGTGTGTGCCAGTACTGGAGCTTGAACTTGGCTTTTTTTTTTTTTTTTTTTGCCAGTCCTAGGACTTTAACTCAGGGCCTGAGCTTCTTTCTTCTTTTTGCTCAAGGCTAGCACTCTACCACTTAAGCCACAGTGCCACTTCTGGCTTTTTCTGCTTATGTGGTGCTGAGGAATCAAACCCAGGGCTTCATGCATGCAAGGCAAGCACTCTACCGCTAAGCCATATTCCCTGCCCATTCTACCCTCTTGAGCTTCAGTTAGGGCTTTTTTGCTGGTTAACTGGAGATAGGCATCTCATGAACTTTTCTGCTTGGGCTAGCTTCAAGCCAATAACCTTAAATCTTAGCCTCTTGGGTATAGCTAGGATTATAGGTGGGAGTCACTAGCATCCAGCTTATTTTGTGTCATTTTTAGTACATAGCTTGCTAAAACCCCTAACATCTCACACTGGAATACCCTAGTTTCACTGCTGAAAAATCACTTAACACATTTGTGTGTCTATGACTCACTGTTTTGTTCCACAATCCATATGTCTATCCTTAGACCAATGCCATGCTGTCTCAACTGCCACATGCTTACACAGGCTCAAGTACAGCTGATGATAGGACATATTCTGAGAAACATGTGAGGCTGACTGACTTTGCTGCATAGGCTACCTTCAAACTATGATCCTGACATCTCAGTCTCCTGAGTAGCTAGTATTACAGGCATGAGCTACTGGTGCCAGATTAAACATTTTTATTAAGTAGAAGAAACATACTCTAAAATAAAAAATACAGTATGTTTTAAAAGCATATAGCATATACTTAACTAGATATACGTTGGAAATGAAGTATACCACTTGTGGGTGGGGATGGGAGGCAAAACTGGGAGAAAGCAAGGGAAAGTATGACATTATCCAAAAAGAAATGTACTCTTTACCTGACTTACATAAATGTAACCCTCCTGTACATCACCTTTATAATAATAAATTTTTAATTAATAAAAAGTAACTGAAAACAAAAGCATAGTATAACATAAACCAATCCGTGGTCATTTATTATCAATATCAGTATTACATAATATACACAATTATATATGCTATCTTCTATATGACTGGCAGCATGGGTGGTTTGCTTCTACCAGCATCTTCACAAAATTTTAATATTTGTGCTTAGATCTTATAATAGCCACAAGTAATAGTAACTGTTCAGCTCTGTTATAATCTACGGAATCACTGTGAGATATATGGTCTGTCTTTGACCAAAATATCATTATGTGGCATATGTCTAGATAATTTTGATGACTATAATACTATTACTTCTAGGGAAATATTTCACAGATATTAAAATAAGACTACGAGGGGCTGGGGATATAGCCTAGTGGCAAGAGTGCCTGCCTCGGATACACGAGGCCCTAGGTTCGATTCCCCAGCACCACATATACAGAAAACGGCCAGAAGCGGCGCTGTGGCTCAAGTGGCAGAGTGCTAGCCTTGAGCGGGAAGAAGCCAGGGACAGTGCTCAGGCCCTGAGTCCAAGGCCCACGACTGGCCAAAAAAAATAAATAAATAAGACTACGAGGTTAGGAATGTGGCTTCGTGCTAGAATATTTTCCTAGTATGCATGAGGTCCTGTGTTCAATTCCTTGGTACCACATAAATAAAAAACAAATTAAATAAAGTAAGACTAAAGTCCGATGCCAGTGGCTCATACCTGTAATCCTAGCTACTCAGGAAGCTGAGATCTGAGGATTGTAGTTCAAAGCAAACACAGGCAAGAAAGTCCATGAGCCTGTTACCTCCAAATAAACACCAAAGGCTCAAGTGGTACAGCACTAGCCTTGAACAAAAAACAACTCAGGGAAAATGCCTAGGCTTTGAGCTGAAGCCTCAAGACCGGTATAAATACATAAATAACTGACATAAATACATAAATAACAGACTATAATAATTGTCAAAATGTCACATATCAAAACAGTGACTACCAAAATTATTTTTATCCCAAAGTATCCATTTACTTACGAAGACTATAAAGGTTAATTGATTTTATTTATATAACCTATGTACTTCAAATATACTTGCTGATTATCTATTCAGATAGTAAAGGAATTGCTCCTGGGCCCACAGAGATAAATTATCACAGTCTTTATGTGTCCTTTGGCTTAGGTACAGCCTTCTCTGACATCTTTAACATAAGCTTTGCAGAAGGAAAATTACCAACAGTTACTTCCGAAAAGTCATAATGCATCTAAAAATATCCTCATAAATCTACTAATTAGCCTTTCAAACAAGCATATATAAAAGAATGGCAATTACGACAGCATCTGTAATAATCTTTTGTTTCATCATTGCCAATCTATAACTAAACCTAGAAAGGAAGCACAAAAAACTAAAGATGCAGTCTTTTGATAATTTTTACATTTAAAAAGAAATCCCAAATTTCTAGTGATATCATGAGATGTCCAAAAGTAATTATAGCATTATTTACACCTTACTCTATCTCTTTATTCAACAATGATGTTTAAGAACACCAATAAGGCCGGCCATATCACATGATATGTGATTCACTTAATTGTAAGTACAAAGCTCTGGAATCATTTCAGAATTCCTTAGAACGAAGAATTAGAAAAAAAAATAGCTTCCAGATAATCGAAATTTAAAAATTATTGTACTTTTAAGTATTTCTTTGGGAGATCCGTATTTATTTAATAAAAAGGAATCTCTCTCTAAAACTAACCAGAGATCTAGTTACATCTGAAAAGGCTTGAAACTATGTTTAGGTCACAAAGAGAGAATCAGTAGTGATTCAGAATAAAAAACATTAGAAAACAGTAATAGAAAAATAAAAACCTAACAGAGAGTTTCTTTTGTTATAAGGAAAAAAGAAAAGGGAATTTTGTTCTAAATTACTTTTGCCTGCTGACTGGAAACATACCATGGGCTATTTTTTACTCAGTCTTTCACATAATTTTCTAAAGGTACAATTTCCTCTCTAATGCTTTTCAAGTTTTAAACTTAATTCTTTGGCAAACCACTATTTGATTCCAGTCTTTACAAACATATTCTACCAAAAAAAAGGGGGGGGGTTCACAATGGAGTAAACAGGGTACTTTTATATCTTAGTAAATTTCTGTTATCTATCCTCAGTCTTTCAAAACAGCCATAGTATCTTTAAATTACATATCAACCACCGTAAACTTGGGTTGAATTTCTTTCAATCTCTGTATCCACTTCCATGCTCAGACTGCTGTTACTGCTTATTAATGTTCCAATTCACTCACATGACACCTAATCACTGAGAAAAATAAGAGAAAGAATAAACTCACTTACCCTTCCTTAGACATTCTCAAAGATCTACTTCCTCTGGATACTAATACAGGCTCAACAAACAAGCGCCACTGATCTCCTGAGAACTGTAGCTCATTTGTGAAAGCACAGAGAACTCAGGCCCTGAGAGGCCCAACAAATTCCGGCACAATGCCAAACACTAACTAGGCAGTACCTCAGTGACCAATGTCTTCAGCTTTAAATACTTGAAAACCTAATAATAGGGGAAAAAATCGGAAACTAGGAAAAATAACTAACCACCTGAACTTTTTAACACTGGCCAGTTAATGAAGGAGACAAACTGGCAAGTTTCTGTAAAAGACAATCTAGCAAACAGAAAAAGCAAATTTACCCCCTAATGAGGCCTGCCAACAGTACACAAACAATGTGAATTTCACAGAGCTAAGCAGCTCTAGTCAGTCAAAATCATTTAGTTCTGGAGGTTAAAGAAAAAATCAAAAACAGGATAAATAAAGTTCCAATGGTCAATTTAGTTATTTCCTCCCTCAGGAAATGAACAATGTAAACTACAAGCAAAGGAAGTATTCATGTTGTGATCATATTAGGAGACTAAACTATTTCCACACTGAATGAAGTCTCTTTGTTTTATTAACTCCTCCTAAGAAAAAAAAGGAAAATAAATATTTCAATCACCTGAGTCAGGTCATGAAAAGGATTTAAAAATCTTAGGCACATGTGGGATACACCCAGAACATTCTAAAAAGCTACTTCCAAATAGAGTAAGCTAAGATTTGGGAGATAAACATTTGCAACATTCCTGCCTCCTAACCAATATAATAGATAGGGATTATGCAACAGAGTAAGAAATAAACATTGCTAAAGTCTAAAGAACACTGAGATGGTAGTAAGTCCTTCTAATGGTGATCAAATAAAAAATGACCTATATCCTAAAAAAAAAAATACTACTTTAGGTGCTTTTTTATTTTCTTAATAACTTTTATCTCCTTAATAGTACCTAGGAAGTGTGCTGTGGCTCAAAGCTCTAGCCTTAAGCAAAAGAGCTCAGGGACAGTGCCAAGGCCCCCAGTTCAAGCCCCATGACCAACCAGGAAGACAAAATCGAAAGTAAAAACCTAAATATTTTAGCGTTAACATTTCTATTAAAAGTATGTTAGTCACCAAACAATTAAAAACTATTAAGTACTATGAATTTATTCAAAGAGAAATTACTTTCAGATTACAAAGAAAAGCAGTATAGTGGATGGATGTGGTAGTACATGCCTGTAATCCCAGCATACAGGAGGCTGACGCAGGACTGACAGTTAAGGCCTGCTTAATTAATACAAGACTTTGTGAAAAAAAAGGATAGAGAAACAAAACAAAAAGGCAGCTTGGAGTAATGGAAACAAGATGAGCACAGGAACTACATTTAAACCCCAGTTCCTTTACTTTCTGGCTTTGTAACCTTAAATGAAATTTTTTTAAACTATAAGTGAGAGACAATAGAGTTGTTGTTTGCTGTATGTAAGCATTCAAAGAACTACTGTAATTTAGGAGTGTGTGAACAGGAAAACCAATCAGATTTATCAGGCACTGCCTTACTGGAAATACTTTTTTTCTAAAAATCAAAATCTCCAACAAGGTAGTAAATTTTAGCTGAAAAAAAACAAATCTCCAATTCAATGTGACTATGAAGAATCTTCATTATAATCTCAACCATGCAGAAGGCTGAGATTTGGAGAATGCAGAAAAATCCACAAGACTGCAATTCAACAGCAGAAGCTGGATTTGGTGGATCATGCCTATCATCTCAATTGTGATGGGAAGCCTTAAGCAGGTGGAACTCGGTTCCTGGTTCCGGGAGCTCTTGAGCAGGGGGCAGGCCCCTATCTCAAAAATTACCAAGGCAAGAAGGCTAGAGGTGGGCTGGGAATGTGGTTTAGTGGTATAGTGCTTGCCTAACATGCATAAAGCCCTGGGTTCCATTCCTCAGTACCACATAAACAGAAAAAGCCAGAAGTGGCACTGTGGCTCAAGGGGTAGAGTGCTAGCCATGAGCAAAAAGAAGCTAGGGACAGTGCTCAGGCCCTGAGTTCAAGCCCCAGGACTGACAAAAACAAAAAAGCTAGCGGTATGGCTCAAGCAGTAGAGCACTTGCCTAGCAAGCACAAGACCTGGATTTCACATCCCAGTACCACTAAAAATATATATATGTATGTTTGCCAACAAAAATAATAAGCAAGGAGATTCAGGATATACACAAATAGCACAATAGCCAGTGGGTCGAAATCACACAGGAAATTAAATTTTATTTTGACTTGAATGAAAACAAACCACAATTCACTAAAACCACGAGATACAGAAAAAGTAATATTCAAAGGGAAACTTACGGCTGTAAATGTGCATATTAAAAAGTAAGAAACAAGCCAGGCACTGGTGACTTACTCCCATCATCTTAGCTACTAAGGAGGCTGAGATCTGAGGATTGTGGTTCAAAGCCAGCTCAGGCAAGAAAGTCCTTGAGACGACTCTGCTTTCCAATTAACCACCAGAAAACCAAACATGATGCTGCAGCTCAAACTGGAAGAACACTAGCCTTGAGCAAGAGAGCTTAGGGACAGTGGCAAGACCATGAATTCAAGCCCCTTGACACACCAAATAAAAAAGGGAAGAAGAAATAAGAATGACTCCAGTGGCTCACGTCTATAATCCTAGCTACTCAGGAGGTTGAGATCCAAGGATAGCAGTTTGAAGCCAGAAAGGTACCTTATCTTCAATTAACCATCAAAAAGCTGGAAGTGGAGCAGTGGTTCAAGGGTAGAGTGCTAGCCTTGAGCAAAAAAGCTCAGAACAATGACAAGACCAACAACAAAAAAGGAAAAAAGAAATAATATAGAGTGCAAAACCAAAATTCAACTTTCCTGACTTCAGTAAAGTGTAGAGAATAGCAAAGACAAAATACAAATGAAAAAAATGCTAAAAAAAAAATTAAACTAGCTGGGCACCGGTGACTTTAATTTGTAACCCTAGCTATTCAGGAGGCTGAGATCTGAGAATCAGTTTGAAGCCAGCCCAGGCAGGAAAGTCTGTGAGATGCTTATCTCCAATAAACTACTCAGAAAAGGCCAGAAATGGCGCTTTGGCTCCAGTGGTAGAGTAGCTAGCCTTGAAAAGAAGTTCAGAGACAGTACCAAAATTCAAGCTACAAGACCGGCAAAATAATTAATTAATTAAACTGGTTCTTTGAAAAGATCAAGAAAACTTAGGTAGCTTAAAAAAAAAGACAACCTCAAAAGAGAAGACTAATTATTAAAAACAGAAAAGAAAGCAGAGACATTATTACTAATCCTATCAAAACTATATGCAGCATTTTAGGTGACTGATAAATGGACAAATACCTAGAAATACACAAATTACCAACACTAACTCAAGTAAGAACTAGAAACTGGCAAGCAACCTGGGTTTGATCTTCAACACTGCACAACTCACACAAAACTCAAATAAGAGATGTGCATATATCTAAAAAATACCTACTGTATCAAAAGAAATTGAGTCAGTAATTAAAAAAAAAACAACAACTTCCAAGAGGGGTTGGAGGCATAGCTCAGGTGGTAAAGCATCAGCCAATGAGCAAAAGCATCAGATTCTGAGTTTGTTTGAGTCCCCATCTCAGACCAAAACCAAGAAACAAAATCAAACCAAGTTCCAAGAAAAGCTGAGAATTGGTAACTTGATTGTTAAATTTTATCAAATGGGCTGGGAATATGGCCTAGTAGTAGAGTGCTTGCCTCGTATACATGAAGCCCTGGGGTCGATTCCTCAGCACCACATATACAGAAAAAGCCAGAAGTGGCGCTGTGGCTTAAGTGATAGAGTATAAGTCTTAAGCAAAAAGAAGCCAGAGACAGTGCTCAGGCCCTGAGCTCAAGCCCCAGGACTGGCAAAAAAAAAAAAAGAAGAAGAAATTAACAAATGTTTACAGAATTCACATTAATCTTTCTCACTCTTCCAAAAATTAGAAGGGGAAGGGAGGGTAAAATTTCTCAACAAAAAGCTAACAAACCAAATATAAGTAAAAGGATTATATAATACAACCAACAGGGATTTATCCCACTCAATGTAAGACTACTTGAACATATAAAAGTCGACCAGCATCCCGTATTAAAAAATCACAAAATTCACAAGATCACTTCACAGACAGAAAAAGCATTTGATAAAATTTAATGCTCTTTTCATGATTAAAAAGAATTAACAATTTAGAAATGACTTTCCTCAACTTGAAAAGGACAGCTAACCCATAATCTCATACTTGTCTTTTTCTTTTCTTTCCTTCCTTCCTTTTTTTTTTTTTTGCCTATCCTGGGGCTTGAACTCCCGGGGGGGGGGGGGGGGGGCTCGGTGCTATCTCTGAGCTCTTGTGCTCAAGGCTAGTGTTCTACCACTTGAGCCATTGCTCCACTTCTGGCTTTTTTTCCATAGCTTTGGGGAGAAAGAGTGATAAAAGAGTCTCACAAACTACTCCCCAGGCTTGCTTCAAACTGCAATCACCATACTCAGCCTCCTCCTGAGTTGCTAAGTAGGCATGAGCTACTAGTGCCTGGCTGTCTTTATTTTTTTTTCAATATGATTTTATTGATACTAATAAGGTGCTTTACAGAGGCGTTATCATTTTATAAAGTCAGATCATGAGTACATTTTTTTTTTTTTTTTGCCAGTCTTGGGCCTTGAACTCAGGGCATGAGCACTGCCCCTGGCTTTTTTTTTTTTTTTCCTCAAGGCTAGCACTCTGCCACTTGAGCCACAGCGCCACTTCTGGCCATTTTCTATATATGTGGTGCTGAGGAATTGAACCCAGAGCCTCAAGTATCCAAGGCAAACACTCCTGCCACTGGGCCATTTTCCCAGCCCCATGAGTACATTTTTTTTTTTTTTTTTTTTGGCCAGTCCTGGGCCTTGGACTCAGGGCCTCAGCACTGTCCCTGGCTTCTTTTTGCTCAAGGCTAGCACTCTGCCACTTGAGCCCCAGCGCCACTTCTGGCCATTTTTTTGTATATGTGGTGCTGGGGAATCGAACCGAGGGCTTCTTGTACACGAGGCAAGCGCTCTTGCCACTAGGCCATATCCCCAGCCCCCATGAGTACATTTTTAATGACAATGCCATCCTTTCCTTTTTATCCTCCCTCCCATGCCTGCCCAAAAGTTACATAGTTCATTTTCCACATAGTGTATACTGAATAGTATGACTGTATTTGTTTACCCTTCCTCCCTTCCTTTCTGTGTTCCTGTCTGCCCACAATAAAAAGAAACAATGGGTTGGAAGCATGGCTCAGTTGGTAGAAAGCCAGACAATGAGCAAAGCATCAAGTACCAAGTTTGAGTCCTGGTCTCATAACCAAAAAAAAAACCAAAACCAAAAAAAAAAAAAAGGAAAGGAAGAAAAGCAGAAACAAACACTATCACTACCAACAACAACAAAAATATGTTTCCATTTCCTAGAATTCATTTCAGTACACACTGTCTTTTGAGTGTGCGTGTGTGCACTCGTATGCACATGCACACACATGCATGTGCTGGGGGTTGAACTCAGGACTTCATACCTGGCTTGGGTTTTTTACTCAAGGCTGAATGGAGCTCTACCATGTGAGTCACACCTCTAATTCCAGTTTTTTTCTGGTTAACTGGAAATAAGCGTCTTAGGGACTTTTTTGCCTGGCCTGACTTTGAACCATCTGCACCTGGCAAAGCTCATACTTGTGATAGAAGACTGAAAGCTTTCTCTTAGATTAAGCATAAGAAAAATGTACTACTGAAAGAGATTAGAGATCTAAATAATGGGAAAACATTGCACATCCATGGATCAGATGACGATATTGTTAAGACAACAATACTCCTCAAATTGATGTACACAGATTCAACATAATTCCTAAAAAAATTTTAGTTGGCTATTTTATATAGGAATTAATACGCTAGGACTAAAATTCATATGAATAGAGATGAGCCCCAAGAATATCCAAAACAACATTGAAAAATAACAAAGTTAAAGAAATCATGACATGATTTCAAAACTCACTAAAGCTTGGCAATAATTAAGAATGAATGGGGTATCTCTCCTTGAGATCACCCACACTCTGAAGAGTGTGCTCCTTTCTTTCTGCTTTTTGTCTGCTTGATTGCTTGTCTGCTTGCTTTGCTTGCTTACTTACTCAATAAAGCTCTGCCAAGTTTTCTTACCATGCTGAAAAAAAAAAAGACTGAATGGTACTAGGAAAAAACAAACACACCAATGAGATAACTAAAAGTGCAAATGCAAACCTACATACTTATAATGGAATTATTCTTGACGAGGATGCCAATACCATTGGTTATAAAAAGAACAATCTTTTCAACGAACAGTGATGGAAACCTGGATAGCTACATGGAAATCTGGACATCTATATTTTATGTATTCCATATATATGGACCTCATGGTACACAAAAAGTAACTAAAGATGAATTAAACTCTTAAGTGTAAGAGCTAAAGCTACTTAACTCAGAATAAAACAGTGGGATTATGGATTAAGCAATGGTTTTTTAACTATGATAACAAAAGCATAAGCAACAAAATAAAAACAGATTGGGTCTCATTAATATTAAAGACACTTGTACTTCAATGAACACTACCAAGAAATTGAAAAGTTGACGCAAAGAATTGAAGAAAAATATCTGAAAATTATGTATCTGATAAAGATCTCATATTTAGGATGTATAAGGAAACTTTCACAGCTCAACAATAAAATCACAACTCAAAAAATACGCAAAGCAGGGCACTGGTGGCTCAGGCCTGTAATCCTAGCTACTCAGGAGGCTGAGACCTGAGGATCATGGTTCAAGGCCAGCCTAGGCAGGAAAGTCTGTGACTCATCTCCAATTAACCTCCAGAAAACTGGAAGTGGTGCTGGGGCTCACAAAGTGGTAGAGTGCTAGCCTTAAGCATAAAAGCTCAAGAACCCAGCTCAGGCCCTGAGTTCAAGCCTCATGACAGACAAAAAAATAAAAAAATAAAATAAAAAAAAGAATAGGCAAAAGATCTCCAACATATTTCTTAGAATATGTACAAATAGCTAATAATAATATGAAAAGGTACTTTCATAAGGAAAATCCAAATATAAATCATTAGATAGTTCACACATAATAAAATGTCTATAATTAAAAGACAGCAAGGCTGGGAATGTGGCTTAGTGGTAGAGTGCTTGGCTAGCATGCATGAAGCCCTGGGTTCCATTCCTCAGTACCACACAAGCAGAAAAGGCCGGAAGTGGCGCTATGGCTCAAGTGGGAGAGTGCTAGCCTTGAGCAAAGGAAGTTCAGAGACAGTACCCCAGGCCCTAAGTTCAAGCCCCAGGACTGGCATAATAATAATGATGATAATAATGAGATCCTGACTGTTCTGCATAGACATCATTGAATATAGATCATTCCAGAACATACTTCACTGAACATTATACTTATGACATCAGGGTAGGGGTATGCATATTATCTGATACAAATGTAAGCACAAACCACATCAGAACTAGATCATTTAAATCATGTACAGGGCTGGGGATGGAGCTCAATGGTAGAGCACTTGCCTTGCATGTGTGAGGATTTGAGTTCAATAACCAGAATCACTGAATAATCATTTAGTTGTGATATGGCTGCCATTTCAGATTTTTTTAAAAAAGGTAATAAAGTACTGAGACATGTTACAATATAGATGAGACTTGAAACTAAGTGGAAAAAAAAATAAAACAAAACACACTGGAGGTGGCATGTGGCTCAAGTGGTAGAGCACTAGCCTTGAGCTAAAGAGGTCAGGGACAGTACCCAGGCCCAGAGTTCAAGCCCCACTACCACCCCCTGCTTCCCCTCCACCCCAAAAAAGCAGACTCAGAAAATATATGTAAGATTATATTTATATGCTATGTCCAGAATAGTGACTATTGATGAGTGGTAGATTTTGGGGGGGGATAATGTAAATGTCTGAAATTAAGTAGGAGGCAAAACTGGTCAATATTATAAAAACCACTGAACTGAATAATGACATTTTGTATTATATGAATATTCCTCAATAAAACTGGTATTTAAAAATGTAGGTAGATAACTATAAAGATTTAAGATGACATAAATGACAATGTGAATAGACAGGTCACTAAAGTCAATCTCTAAATGACTTGTTAGCATATAAAGATAGCCTGCTTGTAATTCTAGTTACTTAGGTGGCTGAGATCTGAGGATAAGGGGTTCAAAAAACCAGTCCAGACAGGAAAGTGTCTGAGATTCTTATCTCCAAATTAACCACCAAAAAAGCCATTAAGCGGAGCTATGGCTCAAGTGATAGAGCCTTAGCTTTGAGCAAGACAGCTTAGGTACCTCACTCATGCCCTGAGTTCAAGCCTCAACATGAACACATACACACACACACACACACACACACACACACACACACACACACACACAGAGAGCATATGAAGGGATGTCTAACTTAATTATCAAATACAAATTCAAAAATATAAATTCAAACCAAAAGGAAATTTTACTATGCATATACTATAATAACATTTTAATTTAGCATACAATTAAAAATCAATGCTTTCATATATCATAGGTAGAACTATAGATCAGAGCACTGTTTGGGAAAACTATTAGACAGTATCTACTAAACATAAACATTAACATACACTTATTCTATGGTCCAGCAATTCCATTCTGAAGCAGAAATCAGGAGAAATTAGGCCCACAAAAAATATGTAAGAATGTCTATAGGCAGCAATATTTTCTCAAACTTAGAAGTGCAGTGATATTGACATTTTTGGGACACGTTACTACCAATTTTAGCACATTAACAGTGACATAATAATCATAATTTGGAATCAGAAGAGTTCTACAACACCAAAAAACTCTCTCATACTATCCTTTTGTAGTTAAGACTATCCCTCCTCCACCAACTCCTAGAATCCAAATGAACTGTTCTTCATTACATAGTTTTGTCTTTCTGACTACAAATCAAATCTTCCACAAGATAATCCTCTTCACCCACCCCTTACTCCTTTCCTCCTTCTCTTTTTGTGGAACTGGAAATAGTATCATCTGTATTATGCAAGCATTCTACTACTGAGCTACATCTGTGGCCCAGATGTAACCTTCATAGCTGGCTTGTCTGACTCAGCATTAGTCTTGACAGCCATTCATGTTATTGTAATTAGTTTATTGTTTGGTCGAATTTATATTCCAATATATGTATATGCCTTAATTACTATAAATTGTGTGTACATATACATACAATGAATAGAATCTTTATATCCTTAAGTCGTTAAAAGAAACAGAAAATAAAATAGATCAGTCTGGTCTGCCAGTTTATCTGCATATAATCTGATAACTTGCTTTTGAGGCTATAAAAATTGTAAATATTTCTAAACTTACAATTGAGTCGAACTACTAGTACAGAATTATTTTATATGTGTAAAAAAATTCATTTTCACTTAAGTACATATATACATTCACTTAAATTTGAGAAGAAACCATTTAATAGCTTTAAATATTAAGACTTGTATGGATTTGAATATCTAAATTATGATTAAAATGTTTTCACATAAATATACAAATGTCTTCTTTTAAAATAAGATAAAAGCTGGCTGGGAATGTGGCTTAGTGGTAGAGTGCTTGTTTAGCATGCATGAAGCCCTGGGTTCAATTCCTCAGTACCACATAAACAGAAAAGGCCAGAAGTGGTAGTGTGGTTCAAATGGTAGAGTGCTAGCCTTGAACAAAAGAAGCTCAGGGACAACACTCAGACCCTGTGTTGTTGAAGCCTGATCTAAATTCAAGACCAACAATAAATAAATAAGACTGCTTAACAACAAAATTTACAGGCCTAGTTATTAAATTTCAATTCAACACGATGAGTTCATAAACACTGTTCATAAAGAAAAAGCAAATTCAGTAACAGAAATTTTACTATATTATAATTGTTAGCGCTTTAAATATTAGTTAAAACCAAATACCTGATTTCAGCATCATAGGCCCAGTCAATCGGAAGAGATGATGAAAAATCTAAGTGTTCCATCCTTTGACTTGGCAATTATAAATTCTGATCTATACTGATACTAGATGTTAAAATAAGGAACTATTTAACCTGACTCCTTCGTGTCACTGTGTCTGTCGTGTAAGCAGCTTGGACTACCTGCTGACTATATAGCAAAACATATTCCAATGGAGGGTTTGGCTGATTAGCATAAGCCCAGAAGACAGCAATCATAACAAGGAAATGAAGGAAGAACAATAGTCATACATTCTGAAGTCAGCTCTTGTTTTTGTTTTTCCAGTCCTGGGGCTTGAACTCAGGGCCTGAGCACTGTCCCTGGCTTCCTTTTGCTCAAGGCTAGCACTCTACCCTTGAGCCATAGCCCATCACTGTCATGTAGGCAGCTTGGACTACCTTATGACAATATAGCAAAACATATTCCAATGAAGGGTTTGGCTGATTAGCATAAGCCCAGAAGACAGCAATCATAACAAGGAAATGAAGGAAGAACAATAGTCATACATTCTGAAGTCAGCTCTTACTTGTTTTTGTTTTTGTTTTTCTAGTCCTAGGGCTTGAACTCAGGGCCTGAGCACTGTCCCTGGCTTCCTTTTACTCAAGGCTAGCACTCTACCACTTGAGCCACAGCCTCATTTCCAGCTTTTTCTGTTTATGTGGTGCTGAGGAAGTGAACCCAGGGCTTCATGCATGCTAGGCAAGCACTCTACCACTAAACCACATTGCCACCCTGAAGTCAGCTCTTAATAATGATACATGACCATCATTTCCATATTGAAATTTAGAAGACTTACGTTTAAGAAAAACAACCTAGAAGTTAGATATTTACTTAACTAAGAACAGATTATAACAATGATTAGCATAAGTAATCTAATTTATCCAGTTGTAAATCACCAATTCAAATGTCTTTAATTAAAGCGAAAAAAAGCTTAAATCAAGTGTACCAGGTGCGGTGGTACATACATGCAACCCAGCGCTCAGGAAGCTGAGGCTGGAGGATCAGAAGTTCTAGCCAGCCTGAGCTACATACCAATACCCTTGTTTAGGAAAAAAGTCTAAAATTTCAAGCTTGAAGATGCTTTTGTTATTATTCCTATTATTTCAAAACACACTTTACAATGTGAAGAATGTAGGGCGGTCTAAAATCTTCCAGGAAATACCATTCCAAGTGAGTCAGAAATGTACTCAAGTTATGATGTATTAAATGCAATTAAGATGCTCACTAGATGATGTTTATTAGAAGCTTAATGTTTACTAGATGGTCTGTGTTCATTGTCTAATCCCTCTGTTTCTCCTGCTAAAAATACTGCCAGGCATCAGTGGCTCATGTCTGTAATTCTAGCTACTTAATCAGGAGGAGGCTGAGATCTGAGAATCCCGTACAGGAAAGCCTGAAACTCATCTCCAAATAACCAGTAAAAAGCCAGAGGTGGAGCTGTGGTTCAAGTGATAGTGTGCTAGCCTTGATTGAGTGAAAGCTAAGGGAAGGTGACCAGACACTACCAGCTCCTGCCCCCTCAAAAAGTTTCAGACTTAAATGAGGATATAGTTCAGTTGTACACAGCTAACCTAACATGTGCAAAGACACTAGGGACTTGAAAACCAAAACGGAGGGGTCTCCCACAGAGGGGGGAGAGTAAGACAAAGGAAAAGAGAAGGGGCTGGGAACATGGCCTACTGGCAAGAGTGCTTGACTCGTATACATGAAGCCCTGGGTTCAATTCCCCGGCACCACATATATAGAAAACGGCCAGAAGTGGTGCTGCGGCTCAAGTGGCAGAGTGCTAGCCTTGAGCAAAAGGAAGCCAAGGACAGTGCTCAGGCCCTGAGTGCAAGGCCCAGGACTGTCAAAAAAAAGGAAAAGAGGGGCTGGGGATATAGCCTAGTGGCAAGAGTGCCTGCCTCGGATACACGAGGCCCTAGGTTCGATTCCCCAGCACCACATATACAGAAAACGGCCAGAAGCGGCGCTGTGGCTCAAGTGGCGGAGTGCTAGCCTTGAGCGGGAAGAAGCCAGGGACAGTGCTCAGGCCCTGAGTCCAAGGCCCAGGACTGGCCAAAAAAAAAAAAGGAAAAGAGAAGAAAAATTTCATAAGGTAAAATTTTCTACAGCTAAATATATCCTTTTCCTAAGGGTTTTTATTAATAGACATAGGAAGCAAGAAGTTATAATAGTAGCTAAATGGTCTTTCAACTAAGTTTGATACACAAACTAGCTACATGACCTGTTGTAAATTACTTAACTTCTCAGTCTATTAATTTACATCATGTGTAAAATAAGGTTGTACCCCAGATAACAGAGCTGTTTTGATGATTAGACAAAATACTTGAGGATTAAATAGACAAAATACTTACCGATGATAGGCTTCTCGTCGATACTTTTTTAGAGCATGCTTATCCATGTTAGCAGGCATATCAGCTGCATTCTGTAACCGATCACTCCAAGAAGTTGTCATTTTATTTGTGTGCTGAATTCTAGTAAAAAGAAAAACCAGAAATTTAGTAGTCTGATTGGCATCAGTGTACTGATGAATATTTGTACTATTTTCCATCTTTTGTCTTTTGTGGATAGCAATTCTGTGAATATCATATACAAAGTACCAGTTTTCAATTTTCTTTTTTTTTTTTGCCAGTCCTGGGCCGTGGACTCAGGGCCTGAGCACTGTCCTTGGCTTCCTTTTGCTCAAGGCTAGCACTCTACCACTTGAGCCACAGTGCCCATTTCTGGCTTTCTCTGCGTATGTGGTAATGAGGAATCGAATCCAGGACTTCATTCATGCTAGGCGAGCACTCCACCACTAAGCCACATTCCCAGCCCGTTTTCAATTCTTTAGTTATACATATTACTGTTCGTAATACCATAAGTAATCAAGATTTCTATGTAATGTTTATAGAACAAAAGAGTTTTATTTTACTAAAAATTTTTATAGTTAAAATTTTATTGGAGTATAATATTAAGAAGTTATTTATGGGCTGGTAATGTGGATTAGCAGTAAAGTGCTTGCCTAGCATGCACTTGCCTAGCATGTCCTGGGTGCGATTCCTCAGTGCCATGTAAACAGAATAGGCCAGAAGTGGCGCTGTGGCTCAAGAAGTAGAGTGTTAGCCTTGAGCAAAAAGAAGCCAGGGACAAGGCCTGAGTCCCAAGCCCCAGGACTGGCCAAAAAAAGTTATTTAGTAGACTATTTATAACTGAAACTACAAAGACTGGAGGTATAGCTCAAGTAGTATCTGCCTGGTAAGCCTGAGGTCCTGAGTTAAAATTCTACAACTGAGGGCTAGTGGCAAGAGTGCCTGCCTCGGATACACGAGGCCCTAGGTTCGATTCCCCAGCACCACATATACAGAAAACGGCCAGAAGTGGCGCTGTGGCTCAAGTGGCAGAGTGCTAGCCTTGAGCGGGAAGAAGCCAGGGACAGTGCTCAGGCCCTGAGTCCAAGGCCCAGGATTGGCCAAAAAAAAATAAAATAAAAAATTCTACAACTGAAATACAGAAAAATAATTGAAGCCTCATTAATATAGTATGTTTCACAGGCTATATACTGCATATGCCAATCATATATATACTATTAAAACACACATGTATATCTGTATAATACATAGATTTCATAATATAATAAATGTATGCTACATAGATTTGAAGGTAATTTGGTCTTTTTTTTTCCATAAAGAAAGTCCATCTGGACCATTCTAAGGCCTACAATAAATGGGACAAAATGTGAAAGTAGAGAATTACAAAGCAATCTCAATGATATGTTAGTTTGGATAAAGACTATGTGTTACAGAAATATAAATAAAAAGCAGAAATGAAATTAATGAGAAATCAGAAGGACTTATTCTATTAAAAACAATGACTTATAGGTATGGCTCATCATGATAGAACACTTGTATACCAAGTGCAAGGCTTTGAGTTCAAACTTAGTACCAAAAACAAAAAAAAAATTTCAACTTGAGTTCTACAATAATCAGTTACAGAGTGATACTTATAAAATTTGTTGCTAAGGCTTCCCATACCTCCTTTCTATTTTTAAATACCTAAAATCTGAATGGAAGTGGTACAGCTCAATGCTCGGTATTATAAATATTAGTATTAGAGTGCATGCTGAGCATGTATAGAGCCAGGTTCAATCCCTAGCACACACACAAAAATTAAGATCTGTAGAGGAACAAGTTTCAACTATATATCAACTAATAGTAGTGATTAGACTAGGATCAGAGTTAACAATTCTCAGTGCTCACATAGGCTGGAAGTGGTCTCCGTCCTGATCAGCCACAATGGAAAACCTATCACTATCATGAATACTAGGTAGAGTACTCTGAAAGTTTCTGGCTGTGGTAAGACAAAGATGTTCTTAACAAAGATTGAAAGCAAAACCACAAAGGATCAACCTTTTTGCAAGTAATTTAAGTATGTCAAAAAACAAAACTTTCCCGGAGCAGTGGCTCATGCCTGTAATCCTAGCTACACAGGAGGCTGAGATTTTTTTTGGGGGGGGGGGTGGGGGGAGGCAGTCCTGGCGCTTGAACTCAGGGCCTGAGCACTGTCCCTGGCTTCTTTGTGCTCAAGGCTAGCACTCTGCCACTTGAGCCACAGCGCCACTTCTGGCCGTTTTCTGTATATGTGGTGCTGAGGAATCAAACCCAGGGCTTCATGTATACGAGGCAAGCACTCTTGCCACTAGGCCATATTCCCAGCCCCAACGCTGAGATTTGAGGATCAAAGTTCAAAGCCAGGCCAAGGAGAAAGGTCCTTGTGAGACTCTTCTCTCCAATTAACCACTCAAAAACCAGAATTGGCGTCGTCCTCGTTAGTATAGTGGTGAGTATTCCCGCCTGTCACGCCCGGGGTTCGATTCCCCGACGGGGAGACTGCTCTCCTTGGGGCTGGGGATATAGCCTAGTGGCAAGAGCACTTGCCTCGTATACATGAAGCCCTGGGTTCAATTCCCCAGCACCACATATACAGGAAATGGCCAGAAGTGGCGCTGTGACTCAAGTGGCAGAGTGCTAGCCTTGAGCAAAAAGAAGCCAGGGACAGTGCTCAGGCCCTGAGTCCAAGGCCCAGGACTGGCAAAAACAAAAACAAAAAAAAAACAACCAGAATTGACTCTGTGGCTCTAAGTGGTGTAGTTCAGGGAAAAAATCCCCAGGCCCTGAGTTCAAGCCTCATAACCTACAAGGGTGGAAAAATTTGAGCTAGGTGTATGGCTCATACCTGTAAACCTAGCTACTCAGGAGCCTGAGATCTGAAATCACAGGTCAAAGCCACCCTGGACAGAAAAGTCTGCCTGCCCCAACTAAATCAGAGCTTTCTAAGTACACCTTATAGTTTTGCTCCTTCTAAACCAAAAGTAACACACACAAGGAAATATACATATTAAATATTTTAAATAAGATGTCAATTTTTCCAGAAAAGATTTCTAAAAACTTCGTTGTGTTTAACATTTCATTACTTTTCATCGTTTACATATTCATGTCATGTCAAAAATGTTTTGCATTTTGGGGTAGTTTGTTTCTTCTTCTTCCAATAATGGAGAGTTGTACTCAGGACCTTAAGCAGGCTACACCCTCAACCTCAACCTTTTCTGTTTTCATTTCATTATTTCATTCAGAATTTTTTTTATTATTTGTCCCAAGTTGTACTACATATTCCTATCAAATTCCATATGCATGCCAGTCGTGGCTAACAAACACCAACAATAAAATGACAACTACTCACATAAACCACTCATTTATACTGCTTTCTTTCTTTGTATGTTTGTGTTCCTTCATTCCCACTCTATAAAATGTAAGCCCAGTAAGGATGAGACTTTTATTTGCTGCTTTGGCCCCAGCATTTTGCAGGGCAGACTTGCAGAAATAAGTGAACCAGGAACTGAAGGTATGGCCCAAATGCTAGAGAGCCAAACAGCCTTGTGCAAAAAAACAAAGGAGAGAATTAGGCCCTGAGTTCAAGCCCTGGTACTGTGACATACATAAATTATGAACCACTAGAGGTGGGTGCTGGTGACTCAGTCAGTACTCCTGGCTACTCAGAAGGCTGAAATCCAGAGGATCACGACTTAAAAGTCAGCCTGGGCAATCTATGAGACTGGTCTTCAAAAAAAAATGAAAAGCCAGGCAAAGCTAAAAGGGTAGAGTGCCAAACACCAATACCTTAAAAAAAAATAATCATTAAGCCTCTATACAGCTTTTGATTTTTCAGAATCTAATTTGTAAGCCTAAAAATACAAGAATATTACAGAAAATTCTTTTAATGCTCTAAATGAACTTTGTGAAACCTTACTCTTAGTTCACAAATGCGTAAGATTCTTGGCCTGATTAAGGTAATAATATTTTGCCAACCTTTCAACATCAGCCTCAGAATAAAAGCTTCCTTGTTCTTTGATGGAAAATAACAAAGTTGAGACGGAATCTATCTTGTCAGGTGAGAAATGAAGTACCAACTGCTTTCTTTCTTTTTTTCTGTCAGTCATGGGGCTTAATCTCTGGGCCCGGGCACTGTCCCTGAGCTCTTCAGCTCAAAGCTAGCACTTGGGCACAGCACCACTTCGGTTTTCTGGTTGTTATTTGGAGACAAGAGTCTCAAGGATTTTCCAGCTCAGGCTGGCTTTGAACCTAGATCCTCAGACCTCATCCTCCTGAGGTGCTAGGATTATAGGCAAGAGCCACCAGCACCCAGCTTTTCTTTCTTTTTTGCCATTCCTGGCTGGGGCTTGGACTCAGGGCATTGTCCCTGGCTTCTTTTTTGCTCAAGGCTAGCACTCTACCTCTTGAGCCACAGCGCCACTTCCATCTTTTCTGTTTATGTGGTACTAGGGAATTGAACCCAGGGCTTTGTGCATGTTAGGCAAGCACTCTACTGCTAAGCCACATTCCCAGCCCTCTTAAAAAAAAAAAAAAAAGATACATATATATAAAAAAGATATATATACAAAAGGCAAAAGGCGATGTGCAAAAGAGCTACTTAAGGCACGTAATGAGTTCATTTCTTTTTGAACAATGTCACCCCATCCCTCATTTTCTCCCAATTCTTTTCCTCCTAGCCCCTATACCCCCACAAGTTGTATAGTGCGTTTTCAACATAATGTCTACAACTAATTCAGCAGTACTGGGGCTGTCAATGTGGTTTAGCAGTATAGTGTTTACCTAGCATACTTGCAGCCCTGGGTTTGATTCCTCAGCACCACATAAACAGAAAAAGCCAGAAGTGGCACTGTGGCTCAGGAGGTAGAGTGCTAGCCTTGAGCAAAAAGAAGCCAGGGCAGTGCTCAGGCCCTGAGTCCAAGCCCAGGACTGAAGATATATACATACATATATACATATATATGTATATCAGAAATGCAGAAATGGTCACCAAAAGTATTTCTTCTTTAGTATTCATATTTAAGGTTTAGTTCACTTTTGGGTGAAAATTTAGAGCACTATGTATTAATGCCTTAAAAATGTTAACATAGTAACAACTAACATTTAGTGTGTGTTTGTGAGTGCACCAGTCCTGGGGCTTGAACTCAGGGCCTGGGAACTATTTCTTCTAGCTTCTCAGAAAGTGGATATTGGAAAGATCAGTTTGAGGCCCACCTGGACACAAAGTTCATGAGATTCCCATCTCAACCATGAGGTGGATGTGGTGGTGTGCACCTGTCACCTCAGCTATGCAGATGGGTGACAAAAGAGGATCTTGGTTTCTGTCCAGCTCAGTGGGGGGTAGGGGGGAGTTCATAAGACACCATCTCAACATTCCAGCTATGGCAGGAAACATAAAGAGGAAGACAGCAGGCCAGGCCAGCCTGGGCAAAAAGTGGATTCTATCTATCCATCCATGCACCCACTCAAGCATCCAACCTCCATACCAAGTGTGAAAATAAGAATTAGCTATAAAGTCATTGCTAGGTAGACAAAGGAGTTTTGGGGTTGATTCTTGTTGTTTTTTCAGTGTTAGGGATCCTGAAAAAAAAAAGCAATGCTGAACAGGAGGTGGGAGTGTAGTGGCAGAGTTCTTATCAAGTATGTAAGAGGTCTGGGAGATAAAGAAGGTGGCTAGTAAGTACATTAAAGCTATTATGTTATCTTCTGAAATATTTAAGAGACATTGTCTGAAATATTTTAAGAAAGCTTTAAATCAAGGCATTAAAAAATAACCATGGGCTGGGAATATGGCCTAGTGGCAAGAGTGCTTGCCTCGTATACATGAAAGCCATAGGTTCAATTCCTCAGCACCACATATATAGAAAAGGCCAGAAGGGGCGCTGTGGCTCAAGTGGCAGAGTGCTAGCCTTGAGCTTTTGAAGCCAGGGACAGTGCTCAGGCTCTGAGTTCAAGCCTAGGACTGGCAAAAAAATAACCAATCAAACCAAGAAATTGCATATAATATATATGTCCTCCGGACATTTGCAATGGAACCATACTAGTACTATTTTTTTTACAAAAGGACAATATTAAATTTAAGTCTTCTCTATCCAAGCAGATCCTAACAACAGGCTCTTTCACCTTATTCCCTTGACAATACTTCCCAGTCAGAGCAAAAAAAAGGTTTGTCACTCTCCAACTCAATTTAATCTTGCTGATTCTATATTCACCATAAAATGGAAACTCTTTTTGCTATTCTGTTAACAGTTTTGCCATTTTTTGTTTTATTGCTAAAGTTTATTATTAAGCTTTAAAGTTTATTTCCAAAAACAGCCACTTCAAATCTCAGCAACCCATCATTATAGGATACAAATTTTTAATATGTCATAAAATTTACTGGGTCAATGACAAAAACCTTAGTACTCCATTTAGCAATTTGCTACCAACTTCTTAACCCAAATAACTTCCTCAGGTAATAACTTCCTTTAAAAAATAAAGGGGGGGGGCTGGGGATTTAGCTCAATGGAACAGCGCCTGCCTGGCAAGCGCAGGGCCTTGAGTTCAGTCCTCTGCTCTGGGGGGAAAAAAAAACAAAAAACAAAACTATAAAAGACCAAAGAAAATACAAGGCAACCGCTGGGAATATGGCATAGTGGTAGAGTGTTTGCCTCGCATACATGCAGCCCTGGGTTCGATTCCTCAGCACTATATATACAGAAAATGCTATAAATGGCACTGTGGCTCACGTTATAAGGGTACTAGCCTTGAGCAAAAAATGAAGCCAGGGACAGTGAGTTCAAGCCCCAAGACTGGCAAAAAAAAAAAAGCTCTTTAAAAATATGGGTATTTTGTTTTTCTGCTGCTAGAAATCGAAATAGCTCATACTACTTCTCTATCAAACTGTTTTAGTGAACTTGTCATTGTAACCTCAAAATACCCATTTTAGCATCTTCTCTATGGGTTTTTCCTGACCAGACCAACTTACAATAACTCACCACTTAGGGGGGGAAAAAAAAGAGCTGCGCTAAAAACTTGTATAAAACGTAATATGTGCCAGTATCATGTCAGTGGAATCACATTCTATTTTATCCTCACAATCCTGTGAAATGTTATATTTTTTCCTTTTTTTCCAAGATAAAAGTAAGTAAAACTGTATGGTTAAGTTTTTGAAAGCTATATGTACTTTAAGTAGCAAGCCAAATCTCAGACCCAGACTACAAAATCCAGGCAATTCTGTCTCCTGGCTGAAAGAACTACTGTTTTTACTGCTTGCATGTCACTTAACATGTCTTGTGGTATTTAACATTTTGTATTAGTGGATGTTGTCTTTTTTTTTTTTTTTTTTTTTTTTCCAGTTCTGGGGCTTGGACTTAGGGCCGGAGCATGGTCCCTGGCTTCTTTTTGTTCAAGGCTAGACCTCTACCACTTGGGCCACAGCGCCACTTCTGGCTTTTTCTATATATATGCGGTGCTGATGAATCGAACCCCGGGGTTCCTGTATTTGAGGTAAGCACTCTACCACTAGGCCATATTCCCAGCCCTGGATGTTGTCTTTTGAAAGCTCGAAATATTACATTCATTCAATAAAAAACTTACTGAAAGCCTGTATGCTAAGTACTGTCAACTGCTATGTATTAAAGATATTTTTACAAAGCATCCACAAATGAAAATTAGATGATTTTGTTTAGGTGCATGGAAAACCCACTAATTCAAGTGCAAAATTCAAATTGATATGGACATAGCAATTATCACTAAATAAAAACATGTTTGTATTAAAAAATTACAAAAGCATAGCCTAAAATATGATAAAAATTGTGGAGTTCTTTTTCTATTTCACTGAATTTACTTTCTGGTGAAAACCAATAAAAAGGCTTTCAAAAAGATAAAAAAGTAAGATAACCAAAAAACCCCATGATTCCCTCCCAGCTCCAATCCTAGCTACCAAGGAAACTGAGATCTGCAGATGGTGGTTTCAAGCCAGCCCAAGCAGTAGTCAGTGAGAATTTTGTCCAAAAAAAGGCCTGGCACTGTAATCCTAGCTACTCAGGAGGCTGAGATCAGAGGACTTCTAATAAAAGCCAGTCCAGGCAGGAACGGCCTGAGTGGGCTCTTATCTACAATTAAACACCAAAAAAATACCTGAAGTGGAGCTGTGCCTTGCCTTAATCACAAAAGCTCAGGGATGGGGCTGGGAATATGGCCTAGTGGTAAAGTGCTTGCCTCATATACATGATTCCTCAGCATCACATATATAGAAAATGACCAGAAGTGGCACTGTGGCTCAAGTGGTAGAGTGCTAGCCTTGAGCAAAAAAAAAAAAAGAAGCCAGGGACAGTGCTCAGGCCCTGAGTTCAAGCCCCAAGACTGACAAAATACAAACAAAACAAAAAAAGGTCAGGGACATGGGCCATGCTGAGGTTCAAGCTGCAGGACCACCACCTCCCCGACCCCTGCAAACAAAAACAAAACAAAACCTGAAGTGGACCTGTGGCTCTGTAGTACAGTGCCAGCCTTGAGTGAGTATATGCACCCAGGACGGGAGTTCAAGCCCCAGTAATGACACAAAATAAAGTATTTTTATAAATGTCTTGTGTTGCAAGAGCCCAAATAGCTCAGTCGGTAGAGCATCAGACTTTTAAAATGTCTTGTGTTCTTCCTTTCCCCAAACAGTAGAAATGTTCTAAAGACATTAATGAACATTCTACTGGCTTTAAGAGGTGATTTTTTTTATAAAGTAAGCCTAGCAAGCACTACATGTAAATACTAATATAAATCCTCCTACAATTACAAACTTATATGATTGTGAACTTTCACAAAATGGTACCAAATCTTGAAACTGGGTGGAGGGGCTGGGAGTGTGGCTTGGCGGTGGAGTGCTTGCCTAGCATGCATGAAGTCCTGGGTTGGATTCCTCAGCACCACATAAACAAAAAAGGCCCTGCGCTGTAGCTCAAGAGGTAGAGTGCTAGCCTTGAGCAAAAAGAAGCTAGGGACAATGCTCAGGCCCTGAGTCCAAGCCCCCAGGACTGGCAAGGAAAAATAAATAACTGAGCGTAGAATGTACTTAGCATTCACAATCATCACCACCATCATCACCACTAACAACAACAAAAAAAGGCCGAAACTGCAGAGCATCTCTCCTTCACTCCTCCCACCCAATTCACTAGTTGATTCTTAAACTTTAAATTCTAACTTAATGATAGTAGTGCAGTAACCTTTGTTACTGAAATATGGTGGTGGTTAATATAATAAAAATGCACATCAGAAATAACGTGTGCTAGAATAAACCCAACTATCAACAACCCACCACCACCTTGGCCACCTCAAGAAGGTACCCTCAAAGGTTTGATCTTTACTAATAACTAGCTGGAAAAGTGCTGTAGTGACTATGTAAAAGATCTGAAGCGTTCCTCTATATTCAGAAAGTCTTGAGGATACACAGCGCTGTTGCAATTTTGCCCTAGCCATATTTCTTGTCAGCAGTTTGCATCCGGCGCCTTAAGAGGAAAAATTAATAGACATTATGAAACAAATCGGAGGGATCTGTCTGCACCCGGGCACGCGCAAAGACGTCCCCGCGCGTGCACACAACCGAGGAACAGTGACTAGTCATTTCGGAGCACTGCACTTTACGAGTACAGCATCCAACCACCGAGGCTGGAAAGTGGAAAGCACGAGGAAACAAACGAGCCGCCAGACTCTCACTGCTTTTAGAAGGAGGCGGCCTGCCGGAGCCAAACCCGCCAAGACGTTCTTCTGGTAGCGGGCCTGCCGTCTGCGCCAAGGTCTCCCCGGCCCGGAGCCGGCGGGCCCCGCACTCGGGTCCTCCGGAAAGCCGCCCGCCCTCGGGCGACGCCGGGCCATTCCGCGGAAGCTTTCCAGGAAGTGCTGCCCACGGCACGCCCGGCTGGTGGGTCCCCCGGGCGGGCAGCGTCTCGGGGGTCCGCCCCCCACGGCGGAGCCCCCCCCTCCCGAGAGCGCCATGAGCTGGGACGGGTAGGGCGGCCTCCGGACGCGGGAAAAGGCGCCGCGGAAGCGGAGGGAGCGCGCCCCGCGGCGGCAACGGCAGCGGCCCGCTCCGGGGGTGAAGGCGGGGTCCCCCCCCCCCGCCCCGACGACGCCGGGAAACAATGGCGCGAGCGTGACGCGGGCCGGGGGCGTTGCCGTCGCAGGGAGGAAGGGGCTGTGGGGCGGTTGGGTGGGCAGGGGGGCGTCCAGGGGTGGGCGGCGGGCAGGGACGCGGCCGCAGCGGCCGCGGGAGGAAGCGCGGGTCTCCGCTGAGGAGAAGGGACCTGAGGAGAGGGGCGCCGAGTCCGCGGCGGGGGCCGGGGGCCGCCGCGGGGTCGCGTGCGGGGCTGCGCAGTCTCCCTCCCCGTTCGTTCGTTCGTTCGTTCGCTCGCTCGCCCGCCCGCCGCGGGTCCCGCCGCACTCACCGGCCCAGCCGCACGGCAGCGATCCCAGCGCGCAACTGCCGCAGCCGCTCGGGCGCGCGCCGCCCCGCCCCCGGCGCCGCCCCCACATCGCGCCCGGCCAGGGACCGGCGCGCAGTTCCGTGCCCTGGCTCCTCCGCAGAACCCCTCGGTGGCGACGCTCCCTGCCGCGCCTCGGAAAATGAGCCGAGATCTATCTGAGCGGGAGCCTTCGCCATTCCAGCAGGTCTGTGTTGCCCGGATGTGGGGTGACTCGTGTAGATTACTTGTCTCCTTTGAGTCTCTTTCCCTTGACATTTTGTGTGCACCCCTCAGCAGCCCATGTATCCTCCCACCAGGCTGAGTAACATCTTTCTCAGTCACATCATCTCAAGGGCCCCTCTGGCCCCAGACCACTGTAGCACACCTGAATAGCCTTGGTGACTTAAAAGCACTGATTTTGGAGTTTATTTGAAGATTCGAATACCAGTTCCAGCAATTACCAGCTATAGACCCTTGGGCTTACCTTAGTACCCAGCCTCATTATACCCAAATCCCTCTATAATGAAAGGATGGATAATGATATGGACAGGGTGAAATAATATAGCTAAGACTTGTAGAGCAAACAATAAATGATAGTACTTACATTCATCCTTCTGCTCCTTCCCCCCACCATGACAAGACCCTCTAAAAGACAGAAATCACTGCATTACTTGGTCTGGGCAGGTGTGTGTGTGTGTGTGCGAACTAAGCTCAGGGCTTCACATTATCCAAGGGCTTTTTTCCCCTCACAATTGGCTCTCTAACACATAAGCCATGCCTCTAGCCAACCTGGCTATTTTTTTTTAAGCTGATTAGTTGGAGATGGAGTCTTTCATACTTTTTTGCTTGGGCTGGATTCTAACCTCAATCTTCCAGGTCTCAGCCTCCTCCTAAATTACTAGGATTACAGACATGAGCCACTGGTGCCTGACTATATTTAGTGTTTTTGAAATTACATTCTCAGGGCCCTAGTTCTAACTCTTGAATCAAATCTCAGAGAACATACTGGTCTAATCTCTCTTGAACTTGGACTTTGCCCAAGGTCTTTTCTTTGAGAACAGTATCCTCCCCAGTTCTTCCATTGTTTCTTCTTTGCCCTATTTCTGAGGGTCTTTGTCTTTTCTCCTCTGTATACACCAATGGATCTGTGACTCCTTTCCTCCATGTTACCCAAGTTTAAGCCAAATGTTGTGGTGGAGCAAGACTTTCTAAGACTTCCTGCCTTGCACTCCTGCAGTAAAGTTCTTGACTCATGCTAGGTGTGGTGTTGTATCTGTAGTCCTTGCTACTGGAGAGGTTGAAGCAAGAGGATCTCTGGAGCCCAGAGCTTGAAGTCAGCTTGGGCAACAGAGAAGGGAGAATGGGAAGAGAAACAGGGATGGAGTGGGAGAGATTAAAAGGAGGAAGACGAGAAGAAAACCAAGCACAAGAAGTTCTTGATATTTACATGGCTGATTCATATTGAGCTTGCAGTCTAACTTAAACTGTCAAGTCTTTTTAGTAAATGTGCCACTCCATTCCTTACCCACTCCTGTGTTTTTGAGCCAACTTCAGGTCAATTGAGGAAAGGACTTGGGCCTCTTACCTACTAGATTTTTCAGAATATGCATGAATATACCTTCAGGATATGCCTTTAAACCTTTAAAAGGCCATGGCTTGTGCCTAGAAATTGATATTGGGGTAAATTTGTGTAGTACACACATACAATGTGTTCTCAACTGTAAAGATAAATAAAAATATGAGCACACATGTGTAACAATATGTTTAACAGTGGGGTTTTTTTTAGCTATAAGATGAGCTGTTTTCTTCTGTATACTTCTCAATTAATTTTCTACATCATTTGTGTTACTTTTATAATCAAGAAATTTGTTCCCAGCTCCTTTGTCACTGGCTCATTTCCTAGCTACTCAGGACGCTGAGATCTGAGGATCATGATTCAAAGCCAGCCCAGGTAGGAAATGCCATGAGACTCTTTTCTCCATTTAACAACCCAAAGGCTAGAAATAGAATTGTGGCCCAAGTGGTAGAGTGTCAGCCTCAGCCTTGGTGAAAAAGCTGAGGGAGAGAGCCCAAGGCCAGATTTCAAGCCCTAGTTCTGGTAGGGAATAAAAAGCTTACAGAGAATTTTAAAAGTAAGTGTGACCATGGGCTGGGAATTTGGCTTAGTGGTGGAGTGCTTGCCTAGCAATTCCTCAGTACCACATAAACAGAAAAGGCTGGAAATGGTCCTGTGGCTCAAATGCTAGAGCACTAGACTTGAGCAAAGGCGCTCAAGGACAGAGCCCAGGCCCTGAGTTCAAGCCCTAGGACTAGCAAAAATTTTAAAAGTTCAACCTTATATGTATGTACCACCATAGATAGTTGGTCCTGTGGCGAAGCAGAACATCCTGGCATGGTACAGTAAAGCTGCTCACCAGGAAGGAAAGAGAACAAGCTCACTTCTCATAACAAAGACCTCTTCCAAAACACATTAAACTATGAACCCATAAGTAGATTAACGCATTCATGAGCTCAAAGCCTTCATGATCTAATCACTTGCTAAAGGCCCTACTTCTGAACTTTGCTCTGTTGGGGACTAAAACTTCAATGCATGAGCTTTTGGAGGACACATAAAATCAAAATTATAACAACCAGAATTGGAAGTACTGTTCAAAGGGAGTACTGCTTTAGTTTCAAAGTTATAGAAGATAAATGTAACCCATGTGTTGCTTTTGTAACTGACAGCCTGTTCTTTCAAATAGAAAAGCAAAAAGACAGAACATTTTGATGTTATGACTTTTAGTAATAAGACAAGCCATGACAATTTAAGAATCAGCCTTCTAACAAAAGTCTGGGAAGGCTAAGGAACTCTGGAGGAGCTTGCCTGGGGTCTCTAAGTTCACATTAGCTGAAGCATGCACTCTTTAAAGAAGGCAGCCACCCCCACTGTGGCCTTCCATGGTCTCTCCCCAAACTTCCTGCTCAAGCACCCACACAGTTGTCCTATCATCGGATTAAAAGTGATTTACCCAAAGTACCATAAGTTGACTCATCTGCAATATGAGCAGCTTTCATAGATCACTTAGCAGTTTTCCTACTTCTTGGCAGAAACTTTACAACTACACATTGAATGCCAACTATGTTCCTCACTCTCAACATGGACAAGTTTCCTCCTTCATGAAACTTGCTGACTACTTGGAAGGTAAGCGCCAAATAAACAATAAAAACCAGCCCCCAAAAGAGGCAAGGCCAGAATTAACAGGGCACTGTGAACCATGTTAGTGACTTGGACCCTTCCCTAAAATGCAATAGAGATAACCCAAAGGGGCAGAGCAGAGGAATGTCAGGAGTCACATTCACACTGTAAATGTAATCTACCAACCAATTTGCCTCACACAGATATGAAAAGTAATTCATTTGAAGCAGGCAAAAATGTCTTAGGAACCTGTTGGATGCTTCTACTGGGTGTTTACAATGTAAGAGACACAAGGTCAGCAACCTTTAGCACAATCTATTGAACACCTACCAGGTGGTAAACACTGGAGATTCAAATTGATCCTCCACCAGAGATTTGCTGAATATGCGGAAATCAAGCACTTGGGTAAAGTATCAAGACAGGTCATTATAAATCTCTTGCCAGATTAGTGACCCCCAAAAAGCTTCAGAGTTTTAGAAGACAGTGAAAGAATTAGAATCAACCATTTAAAGATAACACATTATATATAACAAACAATGTAAAATAATCTGTTCCTGGGAATGGAGAAATTGTAACCATGCTCATTGCTGGTGGGAATATAAAATGGTACACGCTGTAACTGATAATGAGAAGTTTCACAAAAAGCTAAACATAGAATTACCATATGACCCAGCAATTCCATGCTTAGATAGCTATAAAGAATTGAAAATGTGGACTCGCACAGATACTTATTTGTGCCCCTATGTCATACTGACATTACTTAACCAAAAATGGGCTAGGAATGTAGCTTAGTGGTAGAGTCCTTGTCTAGCATGCATGAAGCCCTGGGTTAGATTCCTCAGTGCCACATAAACAGAGAAGCTGCAAGTGGTGCTGTGGCTCAAGTGAGGCTCAGGGACAGTGCCCAGGCCCTGAGTTTAAGTCCCAGGACTGGGGGGAGGGGGGAACCAAAACATGGAATCAACAGCTGCAAATTGAATTTTTCTTAAAGTAAGCTTTGAACAGGGTATGTTGGTACATGCATGTAATCCCAACATTAGGAGGGTGAGGCAGAAGAATCCTGAGTTCAAGACAAGCCTGGGTTACACAGCTCAAAAGAGTGGAGTAGGAAGGGAGGGAGGGAGGGAGGGAAGGAAGGAGGGAAAAGAGTATGTTTTGACAGGTGCCACATCTTAGTCCTTGAAACACTATGCTAAGTGAAAGAAGCCTAATATAAAAGAACAAATATATCATTCCATTTAAATGACAGCACTAGAATAGGTGAAAGTAGATTAGAGGTTATCAAGGGTTTGGAGAGAGAAATTACGAACTATTGCTTAAATTGTTCAGTTTCTTTTAGGGTGATGAAAACATTTGGAAATAGTGGTGATGGTTGCCAACATTGTGAACGTAATTAATACCATTGAATCATACATTTACAAATGATTTCAAATTGGCTGGAAGTATGCCCCAGTGTGAAGAGCCCTGCCTGGCAAGTATGAGATCCTGAGTTAAAGTACTGCCAAAAAATGAAAATAAAAACTAAGACAGGAGGCTAGGAATATGGCCTAGTGGCAAGAGTGCTTACCTGTATACATGAAGCCCTAGGTTTGATTCCTCAGCACCACATATGTAGAAAATGGCCAGAAGTGGTGCTGTGGCTCAAGTGGCAGAGTGCTGGCCTTGAGCAAAAGGAAGCCAGGGACAGTGCTCAGGCCCTGAGTTCAAGCCCCAGGACTGGCAAAAAGGAAAACAAAAAAAAATGAAGTTTTTAATTTTTAATGACTAAAATGGCAAACTTTAAAAAATATTTTACAGTAAGAATGTTTTAAACTTTAACAAAAGAATCAAATATATAAATAGGACCATTTTCTCCTATTTACCTAGAACAGCCCAGTCTCCTGTGTGTCTGAGAAAAAACTCTTCTTACCTGCTTAGTTCCTATTCCTCCTGAAGTCCAGAAATCAAGTGTTACTCAGAGATGCCTTCCCTAAACCTCACCCAATCTCCCCACTTCCCATTAGTTCCTTTCATGATGTCCTGTGCCTTCCCTTCCTTAACCCCTAACATATCACAGCTACCATGTAACAAGTATTTGTGCCATATGTCTTTACTATATGCCTTCTAATATCCCTTGTCAATAGTGACTCCCAAGAAGGCAGAGATTGTTTGTCTTGCCCACTGAGAGGATACAGTTCTTAATCTAGGGTCTGGCACATTGGCAAATGCACAGATATTGTACAATAAACTGATTCAAACTAAATGAATGGGGCTGGGGATATGGCCTAGTGGCAAGAGTGCTTGCCTCGTATACATGAGGCCCTGGGTTCAATTCCCCAGCATCACATATACAGAAAACGGCCAGAAGTGGCGCTGTGGCTCAAGTGGCAGAGTGCTAGCCTTGAGCAAAAAGAAGCCAGGGACAGTGCTCAGGCCCTGAGTCCAAGGCCCACGACTGGCCAAAAAAAAAAAAAAAAACAACAACAAACTAAATGAATGTGTTATGAGCTTCTGAACAGATTTTATTTTAATGCCTTTCCTGATGCTACACTTGCTTTTTTAACCCAGGGCCTTCTGCATGGTAGGCAAGCATTCACTGAGCTACATCTCTAGCTCAATGCTCTACATTTAACTGAATTATTTAAAAGAAAAATAAGGAAGAAAAGGAAGGGAGAGAGAGAGAGGAAGAAAAGAAGAAAGGGGAAAAGAAAAGAGGGCGAGACAGACAAGCAAAGCAGCCAGGGCTCTCATTCTTACTTCTTGTCTATCCTGTGATGTCAATGGAGATTGCAGCTGTTTGGACTAAGCAGCAGCCATACTGGAACTGAAGTCTGCAGCCCACCAATGTCAGAATGAAGAAGCCAATTCTATGATAAGTTTAGGCTTTCTGCCACCAATAAGTGAAAGCATTTCCTCAATGACTTAATTTTCCCTTCTTAGCACTTCACATTAACTGCAGCAAACAATTTTCTTGCTAACAGGAAACTAAACAAACATATGATTTTTTTTCATATGATTATTTTTGAGACAAGAAATGCAAATAAAGAAAGGCTGATTGAAGAAAATTGTCTTCTGGATGTGGACACCTGTGGGAACTGAAAGCCATCACAGCACCAAGGAAGACAAAGCTCACTTGTAACAGATTTCATATAAGCAAGTTTTATCCCCCAGACCATCGATTTCCTAAGCCCACAAGCTATAGTCCTCTACATTTTACTTGTTAAGCTTTTACATAAAAAAATGCATAAACCAAAGAGTACAAAGCAAACCAGTGGCCACAGATATTAGGAATTTTTTTATCACAAGCAACAAAAACCCAGTTAAAATAGGCTTAAACCATGAAGAAGTTCAGAGGTACAGTAGACAGTGGAGTAGATGATTAAGTAACCCACACTATCATGAAGAAACGGGCCCTCTGAGTTTGCTTCATTCTTAAACATACTCCCTCCTGCTTATAAGATGCCTATTTCCTTGCTCATGTTAGCAAAAGACAGGCATCTCTCCTCCAGCCTAATGTTAAGTTCTTCCCTTCAAAATAATTGGACCCAATTAAAATACAAACTGATCCCTGAAACAAGTCATTGCCAAGGATCATACTCTGATGTTTCTGGGGTTGAGGATGAAGAGGATACCTTAGTAAACTTGAGATTTTTTATGAGGATGAAAGGAGATGCTTAAGTAAGCAGTTAAAAGTACCCGTTGCAAGCTGGGTGATGGTGGCATGCACCTGTAATCCTAGCTATTCCAAAGGCTAAGATCTGGAGGATTTCAGTGAAAGGCCACCCCAGGCAGAAAAGTTCTCAAGATTCCATCTCCAAAATAACCAACAAAAAGGCCTGGGGGCTGGGGATATGGCCTAGTGGCAAGAGTGCTTGCCTTGTATACATGAGGCCCTGGGTTCAATTCCCCAGCACCACATATACAGAAAACGGCCAGAAGTGGCACTGTGGCTCAAGTGGCAGAGTGCTAGCCTTGAGCAAGAAGAAGCCAGGGACACTGCTCAGGCCCTGAGTCCAAGGCCCAGGACTGGCCAAAAAAATAAAATAAAAAAGCAGGGCTGGGGGTATGGCTCAAGTGGTAGATCACTAGCCAAGCAAGTAAGCCTAGAAAGCACAAAGTCCCAAGTTTCAAACCATAGTACCATCAAATAAAAGGTACCCATTGCAACGAACAAACTGCTCAGACTCTGCGTTTCAAGTAATGTTAGAAAAACATAAAAAGTTGCTGGATGCCAGTAGCTCATGCCTGTAACCCTAGCTACTCAGGAAGCTGAGATCTGAGGATCGAGGTTCAAAGCCAACCAGGCAGGAAAGTCTGTGAGATTCTTCTCTCTAGTTAACAACCAGAAAACTGTAAGTGGTGCTATGGCAAAAACTGGTGGAGCATTAGACTTGAGTGAAAAAGCTCAGAGACAGTGTCCAGGCATTGAGTTCAAGCCCCACAATTGACAGCCAAAAAAAAAAAAAAAAAAAAAAAGTAAAACAACACTTCAAATTTCAAACATTCACTAATCTACTAGTTCTTTTTTTTTTTTTTTTTTTTTTTTGGCCAGTCCTGGGGCTTGGACTCAGGGCCTGAGCAGTGTCCCTGGCTTCTTTTTGCTCAAGGCTAGCACTCTGCCACTTGAGCCACAGCGCCACTTCTGGCCGTTTTCTGTATATGTGGTGCTGGGGAATTGAACCCAGGGCCTCATGTATAGGAGGCAAGCACTCTTGCCACTAGGCCATATCCCCAGCCCTAATCTACTAGTTCTTAATTCATGTGGGAATAAGAATACAGTACACTCTGATTACCATCTGTGGATTATGACAGTTTTGCTTCTCACAAACATCAGAAAGACTATTTTCAGAGTCATATGCATATATACACAAACTAATGGACAGTATTCTTAGGGAGTACAACAATGTAACTCCTCTGAACAACTAACAAAATGAATACCAGCAAACAGAAACATGGAGTAAGAAATGAGGAAGAAGGGGAAGAAAAACAGGGCGTAAGATATCACAAGAAATGTACACATTCCCCTACTATGTAACTGTACCCTTTTTGCACAACACCCTGTCCAAAAAATTTGTGTTCAATTAATAAATAAATTAAATTTAAAAAAAAAGAGAAGAAAGGTAAACAAATAATTTAATAAAACTTTTCTTACAAAATAAAAAAAATGAGGAAGGAGCTGTACAAAAGGAGTGAGGTAGAGTGGGCAAATGCAATCATATTCAATGTACACTATGTAAAAATTGAACTCGAAGGTAGGAATGGGAGGAGGGAAATGGGAGAAGGATGGAAGGGGTAACAATGATCAAGATGCATTGTATTTATAACCTGACTTTTGGAATTGAAACCCCTCCATACAACCACTTAGTAAGTGGATAATTTTTTAAAGATTTTTGGGAAGTTGTCTTTACTGTGTGTGTAGGGGGGAAGGGTAGAGAACAGCAGCATGCCATTTTTAACAACACTGTGGGTTTTCAAATTTGGATTTCAGAAGGATTTGTCCTCAAAGTAAATGTTGTCATGCTTTAAAAAGAAAAAAGCTCTAGGTCACTCCACACATGGCAAATAACATTTGGCATAAATAATAAAATAATCACAATGAAAAAATAATAAAAAATAAGATAATCATAATAATAAAGTAGTCACAATTTTATAAATAACAGATATAACATTGTAGGCCCCAAACATTTATATAATAAGGAGATGGTGGTGATGAGTCAGGTTATCAGAGTACATAGAGTACCTTGGCCTCTGTGTAGATTCATACAGAGGCTATGATTCATTAGCCTCAACACTAAGTTTTCAAAATAGGGCCCATGTCAACAGTACCATTTCAAAATTGCTAACATGCTGATAACATTAAGTAGAAGATGACCTGATTTGTAATAGTGCATTATAATCTTAGGAGTTATCACCAATACTTTAGTATAAAAAAAGTCAGGCACCAGTGGCTCATGCCAGTAATCCTAGCTACTCAGAAGGCTGAGATCTGAGGATGGTGGTTCAAAGCCAGCCCAGGCAGGAAAGTCTGTGAGACTCTTATCTCCAGTTAACCACCAGAAAACCAAAAGTGGCTCTGTGCTCAAGTGGTACAGTGCTAGGTGCTAGCCATGAGCTCTGAACAGCTCAGGGATAGTGCCCAGGCCTGAAGTTCAAGTCCCATGACTGACAACAAAAATAGTGTTCAAGTTATATTACTCATATAACTTTGTGTGCTTTCTGAAAGGATGCTAAATGGACGAAATTGAGACTTCAATGTTCCTCTTGATGTGGATTTTTAGCATTTCTACAACTACTCAGACCTACAAAACCTTCAAGCTTTGAAACATCAGTATTATATGCGCACTCATATTTCAACCTGCTAATAGATAATATGCTTGATTTAGAATGTTATTTTGCCAATTTACTTTGAAATTAAAATTTTCATCTTTTAAAAATTATTTGTATTTGAAATTGCTAAACACACACACACACACACACACACACACACACACCACAGAGGGGTTACAGTTACAGAAATGAAGGGACAAAGCATGAACAAATGTAGCAATGGTACTTATTGGACACTGTGTTGAAAATTAACTATACAACTTGTGGGTGGGATGGGTGGGAAAACCTGGGAGAAAGGAGAGAAGGTCTGACAGTCTCCAAGAGAAAATGTGCTCTTTTCCTGACTGATGTAACTAAACTTTTAATCTTGTAAAAGGAAAAAGTTGATATAAGTGGTATAATAGTCAATATGCTGGACCAGCTTGTCACAAATGACAAGTAACAAGGACATGGCAGGAGATCCCATTCTGAAGTCACCAAGTAGTTTGAGTTACTGTACATACTGTTACAGAACTGTATCAAACATAAGGAATGATAGTGAGTTGTTTACTTTAATCTGGTGTCCGATACCTAGATATGTACCTTATATAAAAACAAGGTTTAGGGCTGGGAATATAGCCTAGTGGCAAGAGCACTTGCCTCGTATACATGAAGCCCTGGGTTTGATTCCCCAGCACCACATATATAGAAAATGGCCAGAAGTGGCGCTGTGGCTCAAGTGGCAGAGTGCTAGCCTTAAGCAAAAAGAAGCCAGGGACAGTACTCAGGCCCAGAGTCCAAGGCCCAGGACTGGCAAAAAAAAAAAAAAAGGTTTATTCAGAATTTTTTTTCTATAGTTCTTTCTTTAAAGATAAAGAAAACAACACCAAAACTTTTAATAACCAGGACTGGGAAGATTTTTTTTAAAAAGACAATTTTAGGAATCAAATATATAGATTCAAAAAGGAAAAAAAAAAGTACAGAAGATACTATCAAACTGAAATCCAAGAGGTTCATTTGCAGCTCCTCACCTCAATTCAGGAGCATTCTTAGGTACAACACAGGTCTTTTCAATGTGGATTCCTAAATAAAAGGCCTTTAGTGAACATTCCAGGTTTATTTTCTGAGAACAGGGGTGAAGATGTTTATTATTGGTCAAAGAAATAATGTAAAGCTAAATAACAGCACATCAAGTAGAAATCTATTGCAACAAATGTTGGGGCTGGGAATGTGGCTCAGTGGTAGAGTGCTTGCCTAATATGCATGAGGCCTCAGGTTTGATACCTCAGTTCCACATAAATATATTTAAAAAAAAAAACCTTAAAATCATTCTAAGGCATGAGGACCAATGGAAAAGAATAGAAGACCCAGAAATAAACCCACAAACCTACAACCATCTAATATTTGATAAGGGATCCAAAAACAAAAACAGGTTGGAACAAAGACAGTTTGTTCAACAAATGGTACTGGGAAAACTGGATATCCATATGCAGAAAACTGAAAGTACATTCCTACTTATCACTCTGCACCAGGATCATAAGCTCAAAATGGATCAAAGACCTTAATGTAATAAGACCTGAAACCATGAAATGATTACAGGAAGGAGTAGGAGAAACTTTAGGACTCCCTGGCACAAGTAAAAACTTTCTGTGTAAAAATTCAGAAGCACAACAAATCAAAGAAAGACTTGATAAGTGGGACTGCATTGAATTACAAAGTGTCTGCAGGGCAAGAGACACAACCAACAAGCTAAAAAGACAGCCTACAGAATGGGAGATTTTTGCCAGCTAGACATCAGACAATGGCCTAATATCCAAAACATACAGAGAACTTAAAAAATTAAACCCTAAAAGAACTATTAATCCTATAAATAAATGGGCTAATGAGCTAAAGAAAGACTTATCAGAAGAAGAAAAATGGCCAGTAGACACATGAAGTAATACGCAATGTTTCTTGCTATAAAGGAAATGCAAATCAAAGCAACATTGAGATTCTACCTCACTCCAGTGGGAATGGCCATTATCAAGAAAACAAACAATAATAGATGCTGGTGAGGATATAGACAAAAGGGAACCCTAGTATGCTGGTGGGAATGTACTTGTTCAACTACTCTGGAAAGCAATATGGATGTTTCTCAAAAAAAAAACAAAAAACTACATAGAACTACCCTATGATCCAGCAATTACACTCCTGGGCATTTAAGATTATAAACCAGGATACAGTAAAGCCACCAGCACAACCATGTTCACTGCAGCGTTCACCATAGCCAAGATATAGAATCAGCCCAAATCATTAAATGGACAAATGGATTTTTAAAAAATGTGGTGTATATACACAGTGGAATTGTGCTCACCCATTAGAAAGAATGATAGTGTATCTTTTGTAAGGAAATGGAAAGACCTGGAAACAATATGTTAAGTAAGTCAGGCTCAGAGAGACAAAGATGCATGTTTTCCCTCATATGTGGAAGCTAGAGTTAGCTTATAATTCATTAATACATTGGATGGTATGCAAGTGTATACAAATGTATTATCTGAAATATGGTAGGTTCAGGGAGAACTCAAACTTTGCCTTCAGAAGGCAAAAATCAAAGTTGAACAAAATAAGCATGAGGAAATGGGTACTTGAAAGAGGTGAGGTACGGTCAAGGAGAGAAGAGTAGACAAATGGCAAGCAGAAGAGTGGAAGAATTTAGGTAAGAATTCAATGTATATACTACAAAGTTAATAAAAATGAGAGAAGGGATAGGTGGGAGGGATGGGTAAGAATGTTGAAAGAAATGACAGTGATCAAGAGCTGGGAATGTGGCTTAGCAGTAGAGTGCTTGCCTAGCATTCAGGAAGCCCTGGGTTCAATTCCTAGCACCATATAAACAGAAAAAGGCCAGAAGTGACACTGTGGCTCAAGTAGTAGAGTATTAGCCTTGAGCAAAAAGGAAGCCAGGGACAGGGCTCAGGCCCTGAGTCCCAAACCCCCAGGACTAGCCAAAAAAAGAAATGACAGTGATCAAGATGCATTGTATTCATAAACTGCTTTGTTAAAAGGCAACTCCTTTGAACAATTACATAAAGATAAAAAATAAATGTCTTATTAAAAAATTATTCTAATTTATCCTTCCTCTCACCCTCCTTCTCTTCCCCCACAATCTTGAGGTCTCATACTCCTACTTGGCCTTTTCCACTTAAGGCTGGCACCCTATCACTTCCAGGTTTTTTGGTAGCTAATTGGAGATAAGAGATCATGGACTTTTCTGCCCAAACTGGCTTCAAACCATTCTCTTCAGATCTCAGCCTCCTGAGTAACTAGGATTATAGGAACAAGCTACTGGCACCTAACTGAGATGACCTACTTGTACCTATGAAAGTGTCTTTACTAATAAACTTTGCTCTTATTAATAAGCTGTGCTACTCTGCTTTTCATCTTGCTTGAGATCTTCTCTTGCAGGATGTAAGAATTGAGATAGCCGCACTGATTTTCCCCTAAAAGTGTAACAGATCCATGAGATATTAATGTCCCTTGGGTGGAAAAATAGGGTCTATGCTTGTAGAATTTTAATACAATTATGTGTGTATGTGTGTGCGTGTGTGCATGGAAGGGGTGCAGTGATCAAACTCAGAGCACTTGCACAATAGGCAAGTTCTCTATCACTGAGCACCATCCGCAGCCCTTAGATTCCTTCACAAAAATCTTGAAAAGATTTAAATACTCAGCACTCATAAAAGCTCAGGTATTTGTAAGAGAGACACAGTTTTCTTCAATTAACAGTTCCCTAACTTTATCTGGCATAGGATTGCCTGTGTGTTTTCTAAAAGGCCATTTCTCACTCCTTTCCCCCATCCTACCTATTATAAATCTCTGGCCCTGTATCCTGGGAATTCAAGATTTTAAACAAACTCCAGGTAATTCTGATGCAGGTGGCCTATGTGATCTCTCACCGTGTTAACTATCACTGCTGCTTGTGATGGCAATCAATGTTGCCATGGTAGCAGCCAATCTGAGTTATCCTCCGCTGCCTTGCTGCCCAGGCAACAGCTGATTTTGTGGGTTTCTTCTTTGTTTGCTAGCCCAAGGGACCATTTTGAAAAGAATCTCCTGAGTACTGCAGGAATTATACAAATGACCAAAAGAAAATAATTTATGACTGTGGGACCAGAAATTCTAAATCCATAGGTTCGCTCACCTTCAGAGCACTCATTTCTTAGTACCTTTTCTTTGGCTCCATTTCAAATGTAGATGCCAGCCCTGACTATATTTCATTGGCAGGAACAGGATACAGTCCCCAAGATTTCAACAATTTTCTAAGGCCACAACTTGGGGGTCTCTCCTACCTGAACCTATCGTAACAAGGGTATTCCTGGATTAGCAGTAAATAAATCTGGTCTAGTGTGAGTACCCCGTAGCTGAGTTTATTATTTTACTTTCACTAAACCCAAAATAGTTCAACTAGTTCTTTAGTCCATGCTAATAAGAAAAAAGGCTAGGCTAAGTTCTGCTCTGCATCTGTTCCCTGAGCAGCTGTGGAAGCAAAAGAACAGCTTAATACCCAGAACCTATGACTGCTACATAGCAAAGTAGCTAATCAGATATCTTGAATTTTTTGGTACTGGGAATTGAATACAGGATCTCCAGCATGCTAGACAAGTGTTCTACCATCGTCCTTTCTTTTCTTAAAATAAAAAAAAAAATGTTATTTAGGGGCTGGGAATATGGTCTAGTGGCAAGAGTGCATGCCTCGTATACATAAAGCCCTGGGTTTGATTCCTCAGCACCACATATATAGAAAAGGCCAGAAATGGCACTGTGGTTCAAGGGGCAGAGTACTAGCCTTGAGCAAAAAGAAGCCAGGGACAGTGCTCAGGCCCTGAGTCCAAGCCCCAGGACTGGCCAAAAAAAAAGTTTTTTAATTGCCCAGACTAGTGTGAACATTCAATCCTCCTGCCTCAGCCTCCTAAGCAATTGAGCATATAGATATGACAACAACACCCAAGCACTAATTGTATAGCCAAGTAAGAAGACAGCTCTGAGTTGTCCAGGTGATCCAACGTAATCACAAATATCCATAAATAGGAAAGAAGGAGCCAGAAGCCTGAGATACAGTGATGCCGTGGGAGAAAGATTTGATCAGCCATTGCTGGCTATGTGGATGGAAGGGAACCATGAGCCAAAGAATATGGGTAGCTCTCAAAGCTGGAAAAGATAAGGAGACAACTTGGACAACAGGGAGAAAACCCTACCACTTGTAACCCATTTTAGACTTGTGACCTCCAGAACTGTGATGTTAAAACCACTAAATTTATTATAGTACTTGCAGTTGTAGTAGAAATGACTACACAGGATAACACATACAGACTAGAGGGTCAAACAAATGTGGATCGCCTTATCCAATTCTATTCTTCCCTTTCTATGTGACTTGTCCAGGAAATTTGCCTTTAAATCAGGATATGTGTGTATAAATATAAACGTGTGTGTGTGTGTGTGTGTGTGTGTGTGTGAATGAAATGATAGGACCTCAATATGTAAACCAGACTGGCCTCAAACTAGCAATCCTCCTACCTTTGCCTCCAGTGTTAGGATTATAAGCACATGCCATTTTATCAGCTTAAATTATATCTTGATGAGTCAAATGCATGTATACTTTTTTTTGGCCCTTCAATGTAGCTATGCTTTGTCTCTCCCCCCCCCCCTTTCCCCTTGCGAGTCTTACAACTTGAACTCAAGGCCTTCAGTTTGCTTGGCTTATGTGCTCACTCTTGTTGGCACTCTGTCATTTGAGCCATGTTCCAGTCCTACTTTTTGCTGGTTATTTTGGGGATGGAATCTCACAGACTATTTTGCCTGTCTTGGCTTCAAACCACAATCCTTTGAATCTCAGCCTCCTGAGTAGCTAAGAGCACTGTCCCTGGCTTATTTTTGCTCAGGCTAGCACTCTACCACTTGAGCCACAGCACCACTTTCAGCTTTTTCTGTTTTTGTGGTACTGAGGAATCGAACCCAGGGCTTCCTGCATGCTAGGCAAGCACTCTACCACTAAGCTACATTCCTAGCCCCAGACTCTTATCCCTAATTTACCAGCAGAAAAACAAGAAATGGTGCTGTGGCTCAAGTAGTAAAGCACGAGGTTTGGGCTGAAAAGTTCCGGGACAGTGCACAGGCACAGAGTTCAAGCCCCATGACCAACAGAAGAAAAAAAAAGCTATTAGCATAGGTTTTAGAGGACCATTCAGGTTCTAAGCTCCACAGGCTTGTTAAAGTTCACTGCTTTTGCTGCTATTGGGTTTCAAGACTCTGTCAAAGGGCCATCCACCTGCTTTGACTTTTCCAAATGGTGTTGTGGAAACACCTCAAAAAGAGATCACTGACAGCCGCTCAACACAGATGAGGCAGCTTAGCCCACAGGCACTTTCTGTCTATGCTATCAGAGGCTGAAAATAGATCATTATATGCCAGCAAAGTCTTAAATTGCTTTTTAACCAGGCAGTGTGGTGTGGAGATTAAGAGCAGGGATTCCAGAGCCAAACCCCTGGCTTCAACCCTTGGCTCTGCTGCTAACTAGCTGTGACCTTGGGAAAGTTTCTAATTCTTAGAAACTTAGTTTTTTCACCTTTACAATATTAGTGAAGATAATGGTAAATGTTCATTTGAAAAAAAAGCAAAGGAAGTGAAGGTGTGACTCAATTGGTAGAATGCCAGCCTTGAGCAAAAAAGGTAAAACCAAAGTGATCACTGCTCTTTCCTACTCCTTCGCTTCCTCCTCCTCTTTCTTTGATTTTTATTGTGTGTGTGTGTGCACACGCGTGCACACACACATACGCACATGCTCGCCAGTCCTAGAGCTTGAACTCAGGGCTTCATGCTCTCATTTAGCTTTTTCACTCAAGGCTGGTACTCTACCACTTGAACATGTCTTCTTACTGGTTAGTTGGAGATTTAAAAAAACTCACATTTCTGCCTGGGCTTGTTTTAAACCAGGATCCTCAGATCTCAGCCTTCCAAGTATTTAGGATTCTTCTACATTTTTCAAAGATGGGGCCTTATTCTATTTTCCAGCCCAGTCTTAAATTCCTGGACTCAAATGATCACCCTGCCTCAGCCTTCTGAGTAACTGGAACTACAGGTGTGCCCCAGTATGCTCACCTTTGTATAGGGGGGACAACTGTCTCACACATACTAGGCAATGTTCTACATGAACTCTTGGGTAGCAAAGCAATTAAGTTGGAGTCTTTCACTGCTTGACCTTCTATCACTGCAAGAAAGGTGAAGCTCTCTTCAACCTCCCATTGCCCTGAGGTTTTATGGCCTTACTCCTGGCCTTCCAGAGCAGTGAGTGAACTACCAGACTTGGAGTTCCTTGGATTAGTAACATTTCAGAAGCAACTGTGGGGATTTACATAGGATAGCCATCCTTTAACCCTGCCAGGCAGAACATCAAAATAAACTGCCACCCACTCTCATTACTGTTTCGTGAGAGTCAATTTTAGCACTACAAAAAATTAGAAAGGGAGCTAGGAATATGGCCTAGTGGTAGAGTGCTTGCCTCATATACATGAAGCCCTGGGTTTGAGTCCTCAGTGTCACATTTATAGAAAAAGCTGGAAGTGGCTCTGTGGCTCAAGTAGTAGTTAGCCTTGAGCAAAAAGAAGCCAGGGACAGTGCTCAGGCCCTGAGTTCCTGAGTTCAAGAAGCATCAGGACTGGCAAAAAAAAATTTAGGAAGGACATAACTGTAGAATAATACTATTTAAAATCAATTAAATTTAGCTTGGAGGTGGGGATGTAGCTCAGTGTTACAATACTTGTCAGGTTCTGAGGTTTTAGCCCCAGCAAAGAAAGAAAGAAGGAAAGGAGAGACAGGGAAAAAAAAGGAGGAAGGAAGGGAGAAATAAAGAAGGGAGGAAGGAAAGAGAAAGAGGGAAGGAGGGAGGGAGGGAGGGAGGATAAAAAAAAAACAACAAACACTGAGCCAGTGATGCAGAAAGGTTACAAAAATCACCTAGCCAGGGAAGCAGAAAGCCAACTGAAGTAGCCCTCATAAGCAAGTAAAGACATGTGAGGAAGTAAATAGCAGGAAGCCATGAACAAACTGGTTAAGACCAGTGACCACAAAGATGCTCATAAATCAGACCAAAGACTACCCCTGAGCCTCATTATACCTTGATCACAATGCTCTCCACCTGGGGGTACCTATCATACAAGTACAGCCACATGTTGAGCCAAGTGTAAAGCAGCACAGGCACATGAACATTGAAAGACTCTTCCCTTTCCCAGAAAAGACGTAAATATTCAAAACCTTCTTAGAAAAGGCATGGCTATTCAATGCTTTATTTGTGGCTGTTCTGACTATAAGTAACTTGATAACTTCTTTTTTGAAATAATCTTTCACTTTTTCCCCCTTTTTCTTCCCTTCAGAACTATTACCTATCTGATTGCCACTCAGCCAGTGACATCACTATCCTTTTATCTTTTTCCACTTCATCCTAAGCCAGTGGCCAAGGGTCAAGTTCTCTCTGTAAACCAACATTTGACCAAATCTGCTCTACAAGGCCCTTCTGTGTTCCTGAACACATTGTTTCCACTAAACACTTCCCGGACTTCCCGGGATAACCAAGCTTTAAAGCAGTGCTGAGCACCTGCATCTTTGCAAAACTGGAGTTTAGTTGTTTGCTAATCATTTCAGAGAGAACAAGTAGCGAGAGAATGATCCGGAGTGAGTCAAGCAAGGGAGAAGCTCAGAGCTCATGCTATTATGCTCATAGACCACAGGGAATTGGAATGAGGTATTTCAGTTGTTTACTGTAGCATTTGATGGGGCCATTTAGAACCCTAACCCTGGCCCCAAGTTCTAAACTCTGAGCAGGCTGAGTGGTCACAGTTTTTCTGTTCAGGACAGGGGTCAAAGCACAAGGCCTCTCCTGCTGGCTTGGCTATGAACCCACTAGAATTTTTTTGTAAGTTTATTAACCATTTAGAGACTTCAACATCTACAAAATGGAGGCAGTAATATCTGCTCTGCATTTCCCAAGATTGTTTTGGAAATCAAGTAGGTAATCACTGTGAATATGGCTTTAAACCATTATAGTAATAAAGTACAAGTATCCACAACTCTTCGCTCCCACCCGGTTCTAGCCAGGGCTCTGAGAAATCCCACTAAGTTTATCCAAGAATCATTCCCCTCGAACCCGATTGAAACTCCATAGGACAACATTCCAGAACATCTAAATGCCCAACCTCACAGATGAGAACAATAGGAAGGGCCATCTGTGCTCTCTCTCTCTCTCTCTCTCTCTCTCTCTCTCTCTCTCTCTCTCTCTCTCTCTCTCTCTCTCTCTCTCTCTCTCGCTCTCTCTCTCGCTCTCTCTCTCGCTCTCTCCCTGTCTCTCTCGCTTCTGATTCTCTAGGTTTCTTTTGGCTGAAGTGAGCTGCTAAATTTAAATGCTCAAATCCACAGATGCCCTTGAAATTCCAACAGTAGTGAGCCCCAGTTCAGCAATGCTAAACAAAGGGTGATAGCAGAAGACAGCCGAGACATTCCACGCTCCCCATCCCCCCACCCCCACTTCCCCAGGATACTGACAGCTCAAATTTCTACTCGTTCAGATGTGGAAGAAACTTTAGAGCAGTAGTGGTTCTCAATTCTGACTGTACGTCAGAATCATCAGGAGAGCTTTAAAAAGAATATCCATGCCCAGGGCTCCCTTACACCAATTAAATAACAATCTTTGGGAGAGGGACTCAGACATGGGGGGGGGGGGGGTGTTGTTTGTTTTTGTAGTGCTGGGATGGAACCTCAGAGACTCTCACACATGTTAAACCCACTCAGGCTCTACCACTGAACTACACAACACTTAGATGTCAGTATTTCTGAAGTTCCTCAGCTGATTACAGTGCGCCATCTAGTCTGGAAACCACTGTTAATGATTCAAATCAAGTACTTCTTTGGGGGGGGGGGGGGTGAGGTACAGGCAGCCTGGGTGCTATCCCTAAGCTTCTTTGCTCAAAGCTAGCACTCTACGGCTTGAGCCAGAATTCTACATCTGGTAGTTTATTGGAGATAAAAGTCTCATGGACTTTCCTGCCAGAGCTGGCTTTGAAACATAATCCTCAGATCTCAGCCTACTAAGTAGCTAGGATTACAGGCATGAGCCACAAATATAGCTGGTTTGTTTAAAAATCTCAATCAATAAGTGAAGCTAATCATTTTTATTAAACATTTATTCTAAGCCAGAGAAAGCAAAAAGCACTTTATGGACACAATCAAGTAATCCTCACAATCACACTATTGAAAAAACCATAGAAAAGGATTAAGTATATAAGAACAAGAGCTGGGCACTGGTGGTTTGCACCTGTAATCCTAACCATTCAAGAAGTTGAGATCACTATTCAAAACTAGCCTGGACAGAAAGACTCTGTCTCCAAAATAACCAGTGAAAAATCAGACTGGAGGCATGGCTCAAGTGGTAGTGCACCAGACAAGCAAGCAAATCTAGTGAGAGTAAGGTCCTAAATCCAAACCCCAGTACCTGGGAAAAAAAAAACTTTAAATATATAAGAATATATATGCAAACCAAACAGCATTACCAAAAAAATTTCTTAATAAAAAGTGAGCCAGACATGGTGATTCAAGCCTATAATATTAGTTACTTGGAAGGTAGATTGCCATTCAAGGCCAGTCCAGGCATAAAAATTTATGATACTCTATCTTAATCAATAGCTTGGCTTGATGCAAAGGAAAGAAAAGCACAAATAGGAGAATCAGAGTCCAGGCCTGCTCAGGCATAAAGCAAGATCCTATCTCAAAAATAAAAATGGGCTGGCAGGGTGGCTCAAGTGGTAGAGTTCCGGCTTAGCAAGTTTGAGGCCCTGAGATCACACTCCAGTATTGCAAGAAAGAAATAAGGCATCTCCATCCCAGGTGATCGACCATCCACATGAGCATGGATGTTCACAATCTATGCTATCACAGCTTCTTGCCATGCCTTCTTCGGCTGTGTGGCCCTTGAAGAAAACTAAGCCTGAGGGTTGTTTTTCTTCTTGCTTTTTGTTCCATACTGGGTGAGCAGTGGGAATAGTTTGTGACTGGAGCCAGCTGGAATATCTCACAGTTACCCTATCACCAGTCCTAGTGCAGAAACCAAAGCTCCCTTGGCAGCGATTAAGGCCAGATGCTTTCTCAACACACTCCCAGGGAAAGAATGATCACCAGGCCACTGGGGCACATTTGGGTCCCTGGCACCTTTTATGAAGCCCACTTGGAGAGTTGGGCTATCTGTACAGAGACAAGCAGTGGGCAAGGGCAGGGAAGCAGTTATGTATGAGTCCTGTACAACCCACTCTTTTTGTCCTCAGATTTAGCTCCCACATAAAATCACTGATGCCTGCAGCTGCCAGCCTCAGAGAAGAAGGGAGTTCCCATGCCTTCCCTGTCACACAGGCATAGTTTTCAGAGGGTGTGTTTCCTTGGCATTCCCCTACTCCCTGGGTCTAACTGAATCTCAAAGCAAACTTCTGCAGAGAAAGTGTAGAAATGATGGTGTTGCAACGTTAGGCCCAATAAAAGGCTTCTTTCTTAGGGAGAGGGGTTGGTAACAAAGTGTAGCAATGCTTGCTACCACTCCCTGGGGACAGGACAATCACCCAGAGCTGCAGGTTCAGTTAAGGCCATCTCAAAATGGCTCCCCACTCCAGCACCTTGAGGGCATCCTGAGAAGAGCAGAGGACTTCTTAGGGGCCAGTGTACTAAAGACCTCCTTTCTGCACAGTGCCAGTTTCTGGGCTAGTTATGCTTTCTGGCCTCTCCCTCCAGCTCCACCCCCCCCCTCTGCCATCCAAGTCCTGGCTCCTCTGTGTCACCTTCTGTTCTAATATCCAGTCTGTTGGTTTCTCTATTGAACTTCAGTGTTTTCCTACAGTTCCTCACCTTGAGGAGAAGCTGCTCTCAAGGTGTTTTGTGAGTGTGTGTGTGTGTGTGTGTGTGTGTGTGTGTGTGTGTGTGTACTGGTGTTTGCCTGTGTGAAGCCTTGAAATTAGGGTCTGGGCACTGTCTCTTAGTGCTCAAGGCTGGTGCTCTACCAGCTGAGTCACAGCTCCATTTCTAGCTTTTTGGTGGTTAACTGGAGATAAGAGTCTCACAGACTAGAGATCAGCTAGAACATTAGTGCCCAGAGGTACTGACATAATAAACCAATAAAAAAGCAACAAGTCTGGGAATGTGGCCTAGTGGTAGAGTGCTTGCCTCCCATACATGAAGCCCTGGGTTCAATTCCTCAGCACCATATATATAGAAAAAGCCAGAAGTGGTGCTGTGGCTCAAGTGGTAGAGTGCCAGCCTTAAGCAGAAAGAAGACAAGAACAGTGCTCAGGCCCTGAGTAAAAGCCCCAGGACTGGCAAAAAAAAAAAATTAAAAACAAACCAAAAAAAACAACAATTCCTACTTAATGGCATGCAATGGTGAGGAAAGGCAGAGGAAAGACACTGGAGACTTTTAGAAGGTGGCTGGCTGGCTGAGGCAGGAGGAAGAATGAGTCAAAAAGCTCAGGTTCTGGCCCCAAGGGACTGGTGAACAATGTTTCCATCAACAACAGTGAGACTGACAGGTAGCACTTAGCCAAGAAAGATGGGAATAGGCAGAAGGAACCCAAAATGCAGGAAATCGGCCTGAGGGCTTTGAAAACACTGTAACTGAACTTTCCATCCCAACAAAGACTACTAGACGCTATGAAGATCCATATCGTGCACCAAGATCATAGCATGTCACAGGATTTTGAGTTCTCCACCCACTTAGGGATTAATAAAAGGCTTTATTCCAACCAATGTGGGTATTATAGTTGCTAGAACAATAGATTTAAAAATGTGGGGGGGGGGGGAAACATTTGAACTTAGGGCTTGGGTACTGTCTCTTAGATGTTTTTGCTCAAGGTAGGGGCTCTACCCTTTGAGCCACAGCTCTACTTTTGGCTTTTTGGTGGCTCACTGGAGATAAGAGTCTCAGGGAATTTCTGCCTAGATAATCCTCAGATCTCAGCCTCTTACTGGCATGAGCCACAGGCACTTGCAATAATAGCTTGTTTTTATGTGTCTATCCTGGGTACTCAGGGCCTGAGCACTGTCCTTGAGCTTCTGTGCTCAAGGCTATCCCTCTATGCTTGAGCCACAGCTCCATTTGTAACTTTTTGGTGGTTAACTGGAGATCAGAGTCCCAAAGACTTGCCTACTACTAGCTGAGCTAGAGATTGGTCTTCTAGTGCCTAGCAATAATATATTTTAACTTACAAAACAAAGAGCTAAACCCTGCTTCAGTGCACTTTGTAATTCTGTAACAACCCTGTAATTCTGTGACACTCAACAGGTTATCTTAACATCAGCCCTGTAGGCTGAAATCCCAGGCTAGGAATTTCTCACAGCCAAAGTCAGCAAGTACTCAAACCCCAACACAGAGATGTGTTGCTTTAATTCTACTGAAAGTGTATACCTTTCCTAATGAGCTTTCACTAGGTTTTGCCTGACTTCTTTCCCCTAATCTAAGCACCAAGGTAAACACCATGGGTGCTGAACTTCTGGTGACAGAGCCCACAAAAGGAGGGGAGAAACATGCTTCTGAGCAGTTGGTGAGTTCAGCCTTAGTCAGACAAGTTGTCACTGAAGTGAGAGAGAAGAATTGCCAGTATGGCAATATCCCACAGAAATCAGATACACAAAGCTACATTGCCAAAAGATGTGTCTGTTCCAAGTATGATCATTGTACTGAACCTCTTATAGATGTGTGAGTAAATAGGAGGATTAGCTATGGGTTGACAGTTGTTGGTACTGGGTCAAAGGTACATGGAAGTTCATTCTATACTTCTGTTCATTTGGGGGACTATTTAAAACCCTCCATAATAAAAAAAGAAAGTTGAATATTAGTATAGATAGAAACCTATTGGCTGAAGGTAAAGGTATTATTTTTATTAGTATTAACAATTAATCAGAGTATGGACCATGTATATGGTAGTTCATGTCAGGAACTTTGCTGGACCTGTTGTATGCATAAGTTGTATTTTTTTCATAACAATCACCAAGATGTCAAGTGGCTTGCATTGTAAGTGGTAATGTATTAGACAACAGAAATAATGGCAGAGAAAGCAAATAAAAAAATAAAAGGGGGGCTGGGGGTATAGCCTAGTGGCAAGAGTGCCTGCCTCGGATACACGAGGCCCTAGGTTCGATTCCCCAGCACCACATATACAGAAAACGGCCAGAAGCGGCGCTGTGGCTCAAGTGGCGGAGTGCTAGCCTTGAGCGGGAAGAAGCCAGGGACAGTGCTCAGGCCCTGAGTCCAAGGCCCAGGACTGGCAAAAATAAATAAATAAATAAAAGGATGAGGGCTGGGAATATGGCCTAGTGGAAAGAGTGCTAGCCTCATATACATGAAGCCCTAGATTTGATTCCTCAGCACCACATATATAGAAAAGGCCAGAAGTGATGCTGTGGCTCAGGTGGTAGAGTGCTAGCCTTGAGCAAAAAGAAGCCCCAGGGACAGTGCTCAGGCCCTGAGTGCAAGCGCCAGGACTGGCAATAAATAAATAAATAAATAAATAAATAAATAAATAAATAAAAAAGGATGGACTACTAACATTTGGAAGTAGGAAAAGGATTACAAAGCAAAGGTAGTAGAATGTTTTATAACCAAGGAGAGAAACAAGGAAGATCAGAGATTCAAGAAGAAAGGAGTTGGGCCAGGTACAGTTCAGTGGTAGAGTGATGGCCTAGCATATGCTTCAACACCTGAATTTGATCCCAACACCATAAAAATAAATAAACATTAAAAAAAAAAAAGAAAAGAGGACCCAGGTGCCTATGTCTCACACCTATAATCCTGGCTACTCAGGAGGCTGAGATCTGAGGATCAAGGCTCAAAGCCAGACTGGCAGAAAAGTCTGTGAGACTCTTACCTCTATCTAAATAGCAGAAAACTGGAAGTGACGCTATGGATCAAAGTAGTAGAGCACTGGCCTTGAGCAAAACAAAACAAAAACTCAGGGACAGCTCCCAGACTCTGAGTTCAAGCTCCACAATTGACCAAAAGGAAAAAAAAAAAAAAAGAGGAAAGGAAAAGCTTGTTGTGTCAAATACCACAAAGTGTAACTGAAAATGACTTCACCGCTCAGTGGATTTTGCAATTAGGAAGCTATGATGGCCTCAGAAAGAGCTACTGGAGTGGTGGGCTAGAAATGGGGCTGAGAAGTTGGGTACCAGTGCCTCACGCCTGTTCTAGCCCCATCACCAACAAAAAGGAAGGAAGGAAGGAAGGAAGGAAGGAAGGAAGGAAGGAAGGAAGGAAGGAAGGAAGGAAATAGAAATGGAACTAAGAAGAGTAGGGGGCAAATACAACCCCCTCTTCTGCTAAGCTATGTTGCAAAGGGGATTCACAAGGTTGACTGTGGCTACAAGGAGAATCTTGTGTTGGTGTTTAGTGGGGGAAAGGGTCAGAAAGGAGAGAGAGAAGAATGGGAGGAAGGGAGATGACGATGCTGAGGCAGCGTGACTAGGAAAGATGGAGTCCAGTGCCCATGTGAGGCTTGGCCTTGGGCAGGAGAAAGACCCCTCCCCATGGAAACAAGAGGAGAAAGGATGTCACTCATTCCAGAAGAGACCTGGGCAGCCATGATGTCAGACAGCAAGAAAGGTCTGGCTAGAAACCAGTCGGCTGGCATTGCTGAGCTTCAGTAGTCACAGCAAGGCCCAGCGTATGTCTGACTCAGTATCAGTCACATGGCTGGAGTCAGAAGGCCAAAAATTCTGAAATGGATGGTTCTCAGGACTAGGTTATGAGTAGAGAAAATGTCCACCAAGATTCTGTTCTCAAAAAGATCCAGAGAAAGCAATTCCTTTGCTTCCCACACAAACACATTTTGGGATTAAAAAATATATATTTCTAGCTCTTGCCTCATAACATGCCTAAGTACCTTTGGTCAAATACAAACCCATAGCCTCCTCAAGGGAAGGCCAGACATGGAGACCAAGCTCTTGGCAAACTGTGAAGCAGGAGCCTGCATGAGACACGTGGCTGCCAACTATCTAAGGGATTCAACCTACTTTCCTGAATTGGGCTAGGGCCTAATTCATCTTCTCACTCACTAAACATGTATTAAACCACTTCTTTCTGCCGGGTACTTTGCTAGGCCCTAGTGATTATAAAATGAAGTCTATATGGTCCCTCTGGAGCTACAAGCAAGGAAAATGCCATAACTGAGATAGGTAGGAAGTAGAGTGGGACTGTGTGGGCCTAGGAAAAGGAACCTAGATTTGGGCGAAGCACGCAGAAGAATGGCCATGTGGGATAAGGCATAAAGGAGAAACAGGGTGGGCAGGGCATCCTGGAAAGCGGAACCTGATTCAGGAAGGCTGCTGAGGTGTGGCTGCCCAGACAGGGCTGGGAAAGCTTGCAACCTGGCTTGGCAGAACCATAGTTCTTAAATGGCTGTCTGTACGCTAACTGCTACAGGGAATCATTAAAACATACGAGCAGCGAGAATCTACATTCTTATTCAGGAGGGGCCCAAGAATTATGTTCTTGATGGTTCTGAAGAAGGTGGTCCAGAGACACCCGGCAAAGCTCTGGGCTAGCTTAGAGAGGGCCTGATGAGAGGAAGGAGAGTCTTGGAATGAGGCAGAGTTTTGGTCAGCACCACTCGGTGCTCAGGAATCTGGAGCTCGCTTTCCAGATCCCTTGGGACGTGCTGGGGGTTGGGAGGCGGGGAATGTTTCTGAAACCGCAGAATGAGGGGGCTGTCACAAGTCTGAAGAGAAGGAGCGCCACTGTGTTAGCCAGCCTCTCACAGCCCCTGGGTTTGCCTTCTCCCTGGTCTCCAGGCAGGGGAAGGAGAAAGAACAAATATTAACCCAAGGTGCAATTGTGGCAAGGTGCCCAGGTCCCTCCCCTCCCTCCCCTCCCCTCCCCTCCCCTTCCCTCCCCTTGCCCCCTCACCCCCTGCCCTGGAGGCTGGGACAAGCTGCTGGATCCCAGCTCCACAACCCTCTTGGCACTCCTGCAGAAGGAGAGCAGAGGTGAGCACATTGCAGAAGGAATGGGATCTAGGGTGGGAGGCCCTGCCTTGTTCTGGGAGGGGCCCCTAAGAACTGGTACGGTGATGCTTTACTTGGCCTGACTCCTGGGAGAGCAGGCAGGGACTCTCACCACACCAGATGGATTGGGGCTGACTGGCAAAAGGAATCACTTCACATAAGCCCCCTTTAGGGGCTTGCAACATGATGGAAGTGGTCTCAAAGGCCCTCAGCTAGCCCTACCATTCCAGAACAAACCTCATGAGCTGACTGCGCTCTGCTGAGGGACACAGGGACGATCTGCCTCAGCCCCCACCTTCCAGGGGGTGCCTTTAAGACATATTTGTCCTTTCATTATTTTCTGAGCATGCTACAATGCACAAGTAATAAGAGCAACCAAACTTTATTTTATGATTTTATTAGCATACAAAGAAGGGGGGTTCATTGTAACATTTCCTTACACACATACAAAGCATCCTGATAGAATTCACCTCTGGGGCTGGGAACATGGCCTAGTGGCAAGAGTGCTTGCCTCCTATACATGAAGCCCTGGGTTCGATTCCTCAGCTCCACATATATAGAAAATGGCCAGGAGTGGCACTGTGGCTCAAGTGGCAGAGTGCTAGCCATGAGCAAAAAGAAGCCATGGACAGTGCTCAGGCCCCAAGTTCAAGGCCCAGGACTGGCCAAAAAAACAAAACAAAACCAAATTCACCCTCTGCCACTCTTGCCTACCTCTTCATACACTCAAATAAACAAATTCCACCATATTCATTTGCATTTACCTTGTTCATTAGCCCATCACCCTCCCTGTCTTCACATATATTTGCAATGTCTTCTTATCCTCCATCGTTTTCCCCTGTCTTCTCCCTCATTCCCCTAAACTGTGTGTGTGTGTATATATATGCACCTATATACATAGAGTTACATATATGTATTTATATCTACACATATAAACATATATAACACATATATAACACATATAAACATATATGTGTAGATATAAATACATATGTATATACACATAATTATTTATGTGTAAATATAAACAGTACATATGCATATGCTCATATGTACATGTATCATGTACATATATGTACATGTATGAATATATATATCATTTAGGTTTGACTTCCACAAATGAGCCAAAACATACAATATTTCCCTTTTTGAGGTTGGCATAACCCATTCATGATGATCTCTAATTCCATCCATTTTTCTTGAAAATGACATTATATCATTTTTAATGGCTCTGTAATATTCCACAGTATATATGTACCATGCTTTCTCTATCCCATTTATCTGTTGTTGGGCACCTTGGCTTTTTTTCTCCATTTGGCTATTGTGAACAGTGCTGCAATGGACATGAGTACGCAGGTATCTTTCTTGTATACTGATTTACACTCCTCTGAATATGGTAGGGTTGTAAGGTAGCTCTACATTTGGTTTTTAAGGAACCTCCATGCTCATTTCCATAGTGGTCCTGCTAGTTAATATTCCCACCAACAATAAATAAAGGTGCCTCCTCTCCACCCACCGTCCTCACCAGGAGTTGTTGTTTTCTGATGGCTGCCATTTTGACTGGGATGAGATGAAATGTCAGTGCAGTTTTGATGTGCAAGTTCTTTTTGGTCTTTTCTTTTTTTGGTACTGGGGATCAAACCCAGGACGTTGCACTTGCTAGGCAAGCGCTTTGCCACTGAGCTACATCCCAGCCCTGTGTGCAAGTTCTTTATGGCTGAGAATGTTGAACATTTCTTCATGCATCTATTAGTCATTTGTACATCTTCTAAGAACTATCTGTTCAGTTTGACTGTCCACTTCTTAACTGGTAATTTGTCCTTTTGTCGTTTAAGTTTTTGTTCTCTTTGTACAATCTAGTATTAATCCTTTATCTGGTGAAGACTTTCTTGTACTCTATGGGTTGTCTCTTGGTTTTGGTAATTGCTTCTTTTGCAGAACAGCCAACAATGCATTATGTGCCAGACACTGTGCTAAACCATTTTTTATTGTTTTTTTTGAGCCATGGTTTTGCTATATAATCCAGGCTTAGCCTTAAAGTCGAGATCCTTCTGCCTCAGCCTTTCAAGTGATGGGCGCCACCATGCCCATTGCTAAGATTTTATTTTTTTGAAATGGGGGTTTCACTTTGTCCAGGTTGGCCTCAAATTCCTGGGCTGAAGCGATCCTCATGTCAGTTCCCTGAGTAGGCACTGTGCTCACCATGTCACATTTGTTCATGTTCTTATTTGCTTATCATAACATCCTTAGGAAGTTTAAGTGTTACCTTTATTTCACAAATGAAAACTCTGAGGCTCCAAGAGATTAAGCAACTTGTCATGAACATTTGCCTGGTGGCAGTGCTGTAAAAGCTTTATAACTTTATGGTCTTTACACTCTATCACCCTTCCCAGACTGTTAACCAAAAGCCACTTAGATGAAGATTACAACACGGTTGTTGGGAGGAAGGGGAGAGTAAGAACAGAACAAGTGATAAAATGGTGTGTTCAGTGGAGAACATAACAGTGCATACCACAACCGGTAGTTATGAGAATTAAAGAAATAATTAAGTTCCTAAGTACTTGAAGAGACAGCTACTAATATATAACAATAACTGTCATTATTAACAAATGGTATGTAATGATAGCTACTTTTTAAAATTGTGGTTATATATGTGTGTGTGTCCATACACACATACACACATGTAAAATAAAATGTACCTTTTTGCTGAAGTTTTAGCAAGGAATTAAATTGGCATAACCGGATAAAGTAGGAAAAGGCAGAAACAAAGGGAACAGCACCTCTAGTTCCTGATGCAAGAAATGAGAGCAAAGACTCCAAGTTTGGGCTAGGACTATGGCCTAGTGGTAGAGTGCTTGCTTCATATACATGAAGCCCTGGGTTCGATTCTTTAGCACCACATATATAGAAAAAGCCAGAAGTGGTGCTGTGGTTCAAATGGTAGAGTGCTAGTCTTGAGCATCAGGACTGGCAAAAAAAAAAAAGACTCCAAGTTTACCATTTGACGTGCACATTCAGTGACATGGGGCACATTCATAGCATGGTGCCACCATCACTGAGGCCCATCTTCAGACTTCGTTTTCCTAAACAAAAACTTCGCCATGCGATTTTCTTTTTGGAAAGTGATTGCAAAGTTTGATAGAAAAAGAATAGGCAGGGGCTGGGAATATGGCCTAGTGGTAGAGTGCTTGCCTTGTATGCATGAAGCCCTGAGTTCTATTCCTCAGCACCACATATATAGAAAAGGCCAGAAGTGGTGCTGTGGCTCAAGTGGCAGAGAGCTAGCCTTGAGCAAAAAGAAGCCAGGGACAGTGCTCAGGCCCTGAGTCCAAGCCCAAAGACTGGCCAAAAAAAAAAAAAAGCAATAGGCAAAGTGGACCATCTCTCTAGGGTAAGAATGACTGCCACTGGATGTTATTTTTTTGGGGGGAGGGCGGGGGAGGAAGGCAGTACTGAGGTTTGAACTGAGGGTCTTTTGCTTGCTAGGTAGATGCTCTACCACTTGAGCCATGCCTCCCAGTCCATGCTACAGATTTAAAGCTCCTATTTCCCTAACAAAAGGCAATGTATTGTAGTAGAAGACACAGAATGGAGAGGTCAAGATTCAAAGTTACATCCCCCAACAGTTTATATAGATTTGAATGATTCATTTAAGTTCCCCCATTGGTTCAAGGTAATATAAATAGACAGACAGACAGACAGATAGACAGATAGATAATATGTGCGCGCGCGCACACACACACACACACACACATACACACTTAGTTGTGATCGGTATTGGACCAGATTACTGTGCCTCTATTCTACAAACATTAGATTGGTGGATAAATTTTATGATGGTGGCTTTAAAAGTGCAGATCATAGCACAAACCAGAAAGTGTTATGCCATACTGCCCCCTGGTGGTACTCACGAACCATGCACTATTTCTTGCTACTCAGGGGCTTCTCAGGATTGAGACAGTAGAAAAGGCCAGAAAGCCAAAGTCCACTTCACACACCCACCAGGAAAATAAACAACAGGTCTGACCTTTGGCTCTAGAAGAGCTAGTCTCCTCTCTGCTCTCTCAATTTTCTTATGGGTTTTGCTCATTCCTTGCCTACCTCATGCAACCCTCAATCCCTCAGAGCTACTCAATCTCTGCCTCCTTGAGAAAGTATCTCTGGACCTCACCAGCCAAGATTTCCCACCTTATTTTTTTAGTGTATATTAATAGCACAACGAGTTTTCATTTTGATATTCATATATAAGCACATAATGTACGATGATTGAATTTGGTTTTTGTTTATTTGAGACAGAATCTGACCACCTAGGTTAGGTTGACTTTGAACTAGCTCATGGTTCGCCTACTTCAGCTTCCCAAGTGCTGGGATTCCAGGTGTGCCCCATCTTCCACAACATCTGTCTTCTTTCTGTCCTTCCTGCCCCCCCCCCCAAGCTCCAGCTCCTGCTTCTCTCTTTTCTTGTACTGGTTTTTGGGACTTAACCATAGGGCCTGGGCACTGTCCCTGGCTTCTTTTTTGCTCAAGTCTAGCACTCTACCACTTTAGCCACAGCTCTACTTCCAGATTTTTACTGGTTAACTAGCCAGGCACCAGTGGCTCACATCTGTAATCTTAGCTACTCAGGAGGCTGAGCTCTGGAGGACTGTGGTTCAAAGCTAGCCCAGGTAGGGATGTTTGTGAGATGCTTATCTCCAGCAAGCTACTCAGAAAAAGCCCAAAGTCGTGCTGTGGCTCAAGTGGTAGAGTGCTAGCCTTGAGCAAAAGGAGCTCAAAGGCTGTGCCCAGGCCAAGTTCAAGTCCTAGGACTGGAAAAAAGAAAAAGAAAAAGAGTCTCTCAGACTTTCCTGCCCAGACTGGCCTTGAATGGTGATCCTCAGATCTCAGCCTTCTGAGTAGACGTGTAAGCCACTGGTGCCCACCTCCCACATCTTTTCTTAATTTCTCTAAACTTCACAACCTGTACTAGATTATCAGATGGTGTGAATTTTCTCTAAAGCATAGTTCTTTGATATAATGTCTGAGCTTAAAAAATATTTAACTTCAGAGCTAGGAATGTGGCTTAGTGGTAGAGTGCTTGCCTAGCATGCATGAAGCCCTGGGTTCGATTCCTCAGCACCACATAAACAGAAAAGGCCAGAGTGGCGCTGTGGCTCAAGTGGCAGAGTGCTAGCCTTGAGCAAAAAGAAGCCAGGGACAGTGCTCAGGCCCTGAGTCCAAGCCCCAGGACTGGCAAAAAAAAAAAAATTTAACATACAGGTGTGTGTGTGTGTGTGTGTGTGTGTGTGACATTTCCACACATGTAAACAATGCATGCCCATTAACCTCATCCCCTTTATGATCTATCACTCTTCCCCATCCACTCCCTCTTAAGAAACAATTTTTTTTGCCAGTCCTGAGGCTTGAACTCAGGGCCCGAGCACTGTCCCTGGCTTCTTTTTGCTCAAGGTTAGCACTCTACTACTTGAGCCACAGTGCCACTTCCAGCTTTTTCTGTCTATGTGGTGCTGAGGAATTGAACCCAGGGCTTCATGCATGCTAGGCAAGCACTCTACACTAGGCCACATTCTCAGCCCCATCTTAAAAGCAATTTAACCACATTTTATTGTTCTGTCTCCATATCTGTAAATATGAACTATGTCGACCATATTCATCTTCATTCACCCTCTGTATTAGCCCTCTCTGTTCCTGCTGGTGCCCACCACCACAGCAGAGCCTGGTTTACTTTCCTGTCATTTTTTTAGTGTGCATTAATTGCATCAAGGGGTTTCAACAAGGTATTTCAGATATGCGTATATTAAATTTTGCTCAGAATAACACTATTGCTTCTTCCCAGTTATTCCAATGCAATTTTACTGCACATTAGACATGACGTCTCAATATAGGCCTAAAAAAAAACACTGAGCCTCAAAAGAGGTTAAATGACTTTCTCAAAGGCATATAGCTAATAACAAGCAGAATATGAGCTTAAAGCCTCATGTAGAATGACAAATCCACAGATTACATCTCAAATGCAAGCTCATAGCAGTTGGCAGCATCTACCTAGAACAAGACATTGAGAAAGAATTCAAAACCCCTCAGCAGGGAGTAAAGGGCTAGACTGAGGGGATAGAGGAGAGGAAGATAAGTCTTTAAATTAGGTCCTGACACTCCCTGTATGTCCCTGAAAATGCTTTTAAAGAAACCACTCAAACCACTCCTGGAGCAAGAATGGTCCATTCTAATTGATTGCTTTAAAATGAATTTACGTGAGCACTATTAACTATGGGTTGCTCAGTATTCGTTAATGAACACTGAGCGTTTGTATGTCCATGTCTGAGGTCTGAGAAGAAGCAATGAGAAAGAAAGGGGTACATTGTTTCAAGGGATGAGAAATCTCTCACCTGTGGTACTTGAGAAGGGAGGGAAAGAAGAATGGTCCTGTCTATTGGACTACTACGATATTTAGCATGCTATGGTGTTGGTCCTCTCTGATGGATAAGGGATCTGATATTCACTCTGGGATTCCTGTTTTCCTCCCCTCTGATCTTCTTTATGAACATCTCCAGAGGAACCAGAAAATGGATTATGACAGAAGATTTGAAGCAATGGTTTCTCAAAAGCCCAGTGTTAATTTATGTAACCAGCATCACCTGAAATGACCAGATCCTGGCCCTTTCCCCTTTCCTGGAGTTGTCTGGCATTGCTGGTGGAGTACTTCAAGAGCAGAGAAGCGAAGACACATTTCTGCTCCTCAGAGAGCCTGACTGGGGGAGCAGTTGCCACGGGTGTCCCTCAGGGACACCCTCCCTGAACAGCCTGGTGCAGTCCTGGCCCTGCTGCTCATTGTGCCTGTGCTAGTCCACCCTGGACTCCAAAGTCATTGTTCCTGGGGCTGGTGGCCATGGCTAAGTCACACATTTCCAATCTCAGTACATTTTGTGCTGGAAGGCCCTGACATACACACACACATGCACACACACACACACACACACACACACACACACACACACACACACCAGGCTTAAGTTCTCCTTTTCTCATCAGTGAGGTGCCCTGGCCCACTTTTCTGGTCTTATTATTCAGGGACCAACTTGTTCTGTCAGAAAGAAGTTCTAAAACAAGAACTCTCAAGAGAGGTCATTGGAGACCCAGTCTTCATCTCCACCAAACATCAAGTGGCTTTCACTTTACCCAAAGCTCCCTCTCCTTGCCCTTTTGCCCCATTACCAGGTTGCAGAGCCTCTACTCAGAGCTCAGGGTTTTTTAACTTACGGTTGTGCTCTACCACATAAACCACACCCCTGTCCCACTTTTTGCTGGTTAACTGGAGCTGGAAGTCCCACAAACTTTCTGTCTAGGTTGGCTTCCAACCTTGTTCCTCAGATCTCAGCCTCCTGATTACAGGTATAAGCCACTAGTACCTGGCTCTCTCATTTTTTTTTTGTTTTGTTTTGTTTTGCCAGTGAGCACTGTCTCTGGCTTCCTTTTGCTCAAGGCTAGCATTCTACCTCTTGAGCCACAGCGCCACTTCCGGCCTTTTCTGTTTATGTGGTGCTGAGGAATCAAACCCAGGGCTTCATGCATGCAAGGCAAGCACTCTACCACTAAGCCACATTCCCAGACCCTGGCTCTCCCATTTTTAAACAAGCTCTTTCTGTTGGGTTGTAAGAACTTTATTTTTTTTTTTGTATGTTGATGTTGTGCTGTGGATGAAAACCAGGGCTTCACATATGCTAAGCATGTACTCAACCACTGATATACACCCCTGGTCCCCAAATTCTTTTTTTTTTTTTTTTTGGTTTTTTTTTTTGGCCAGTCCTGGGCCTTGGACTCAGGGCCTGAGCACTGTCCCTGGCTTCTTCCCGCTCAAGGCTAGCACTTCGCCACTTGAGCCACAGCGCCGCTTCTGGCCGTTTTCTGTATACGTGGTGCTGGGGAATCGAACCTAGGGCTTCATGTATGCGAGGCAAGCACTCTTGCCACTAGACTATATCCCCAGCCACGCCCAAATTCTTAAACACACACACACACACAATGAGGTTTGAACTTAGGGCCTCACACTCACACAGCTTGCTTGTTGGGCTGGTGCTCTATTACTTGAGCCATGCCTCCAGTCCAACTTTTTCCTAGTTACTTTGGAGATGAGGTCCCATGGACTTTTCTGCATAGGGTAGCTTTGAAATATGATAATTTCAGTCTTCCAAAACTATTTATATATATTGGATACTAGATTCTTGCCAAGTATATGATTTAAGATATTCACTTTCATTCTTCGGGCTCTTTTCCACTTCCTTGGCTTTCTCCTTTCAACATACATTTTTAATTATTTTTCTGATACTAGGGATTGAATATAGGACTTTGCACATGCTAGGCAAGTGCTCTAAAACTGAGCTATATATGGTACTGTACTACAAATTTTCATTGTGGTGAAATCCACGTTGTCTATTTATTTTTTTCTTTTGTTAAAGGTTTTGGTTTTGGGGGCTGGGGATATGGCCTAGGGGCAAGAGTGCTTGCCTCATATACATGAGGCCCTGGGTTCAATTCCCCAGCACCACATAGATAGAAAATGGCCAGAAGTGGCGCTGTGGCTCAAGTGGCAGAGTGCTAGCCTTGAGCAAGAAGAAGCCAGGGACAGTGCTCAGGCCCTGAGTCCAGGCCCCAGGACTGGCCAAAAAAAAAAAAAAAAGGTTTTGGTTTTGGTACTGCATTTAAGAAACCAATTCCTAAAACAAGATCACAAAGATTTATTCCTATGTTTCCTAGAAAGAGGTTCTTATTTACAGCTCAAGGTTTTTTTTAAATTTTTTGTTTTGTTTGTTTTGTTTTTGTTGCCAGTCCTGGGGCATGGACTCAGGGCCTGAGCACTGTCCCTGGCTTTTTTGCTCAAGGCTACTCTACCTCTTGAGCCACAGCTCCACTTCCAGATTTTTTCTATATATGTGGTGCTGAGGAATTGAACCCAAGGCTTCATGTATATGAGGCTACCACTTTACCACTAGGCCATATTCCCAGCCCCTATAGCTCAACATTTAATGCTTTGATGGTAGCTGGAATTAAGTAAGAGTTGCATGGAATTTGTAGCTCAGTTTGGAAGGTACTTCTCTCTTAACAGTATTTGGCCTTCATGAACAAGGGAGATTGCTTCCGCTTCTTGTATTGTTGTTGCTTGTTTAATGACTTTTCTGAATTAATTTTATTTTTTTTTTTTTTTTTTTTTTTTTTGCCAGTCCTGGGCCTTGGACTCAGGGCCTGAGCACCGTCCTTGGCTTCTTCCCGCTCAAGGCTAGCACTCTGCCACCTGAGCCACAGCACCCCTTCTGGCCATTTTCCATATATGTGGTGCTGGGGAATTGAACCGGGAGCTTCATGTGTAGGAGGCAAGCACTCTTGCCACTAGGCCATATTCCCAGCCCTCTGAATTAATTTTTGTAAAGTCAGCATTCTTTATTGTATGTGGCCATAGAAGTGTCTGTTCTACTAGCTTAGTGGTCAGCCAGTAACTGAGCATAGATTCCTTTAAATATTTGAGATTTAAAAAAAAAATCTGGGGCTAGGGATATGGCCTAGTGGCAAGAGTGCTTGCCTAGGGGCTGGGGATATAGCCTAGTGGCAAGAGTGCCTGCCTCGGATACACGAGGCCCTAGGTTCGATTCCCCAGCACCACATATACAGAAAACGGCCAGAAGCGGTGCTGTGGCTCAAGTGGCAGAGTGCTACAGCCTTGAGCGGGAAGAGGCCAGGGACAGTGCTCAGGCCCTGAGTCCAAGGCCCAGGACTGGCCAAAAAAAAAAAAAAAAAAGAGTGCTTGCCTTGTATACATGAAGCCCTGGGTTCAATTCCCCAGCACCACATATACAGAAAATGGCCAGAAGTGGCGTTGTGGCTCAAGTGGCAGAGTGCTAGCCTTGAGCAAAAGGAAGCCAGGGATAGTGCTTAGGCCCTGAGTCCAAACCCCAGGACTGGCCAAAAAAAAAAAAAAAATCTCCCAGTCTTCGCAGATTGGCAATGTAATGGAGGTTAGGGGAGCTTTCCTTCAGCACTCAGTTAGGGAGTTTGTAACTCTTCCTTATTCTTCACTTCATATTTGTAAAGATCCTGAAAGTCAGCTAGAAGTGAGGACCTGTCACTTCTTCAGGTTTCTCCTGAGCATGTGTCAGGAAGCATGTGATTTTCTGCTTTCCCAGTGAATATGCCACAGTTTTTCAAACACTTCCTTCTCAAACTCATTTCATTCACCAGTCCTTCCTCTCAAGCTTTAGATGAACCCATTGCTTATTCTAGTGTTAGCTGATGGCCCAGGCAGCAACAACTAGTTACTTTTAAGTGTTGTCCATACATGCTCTTGGGGTAGCCACTAGTCACCCTCCGCACTACAGATTTTCCAGTTCTACCAGACAAAGGCAAATCTTCAGTTAGCCCTCCAAAGAGACCTAGTATCCAGGTTGTTTGAAAGGAAACAACCATAATTCTTTGCGAATGAGACCTACCCTGCTCCCTGTAGTACTGGTACCAATAACAGAAAGAAACTACTTCCTTCAAGGTCACTGCAACACAAAGACAAGAGCAGGACACGTTAAAACTCCACAAAGCTTGTTGTTCTTACTAAGATTCAGCTAGTTTGTCTTGAAAACATGTGCCTGATATCTCCAGACTTCTGATTTGTGTCCAAACTCCTAAAAAGTTGGTTTTGACAGTTTTGCCAACTTCTTTTATTGTTTTTGGGGAAGGATGAACTTTGATGCTCCTTACTCTGACAATCATAACTTGTATGGACAAATTGTTCCAGTTTTGGTCACAGAGGGGTTTTGACATGCCCTTCCTTATCCACCTTTGTACTTTTTTTTTTTTTTTTTTTGCCAGTCCTGGGGCTTGAACTCAGGGCCTGAACACTGTCCCTGTCTTCTTTTTGCTCAAGGCTAGAATTCTACCACTTGAGCCACAGTGCCACTCCCAGCTTTTTCTATATATGTGGTGCTGAGGAATTGAACCCAGGGCTTCATGTATGTGAGGCAAGCACTCTACCACTAGGCCATATTCCCAGCCCCACCTTTGTAATCTTTTTTTTTCAGCAATTCCTTTCCTTATGGTACTACAAGACAATACTCCACATTCATCTTGTATAATCCAGCCTCAGCCCTTAGACTTTAGGATTTTTTTTGTGTGTGTGTTTTTGTTTGTTTGTTTGTTTTTGTTTTTGGCCAGTCCTGGGGTTTGGACTCACGGCCTGAACACTGTCCCTGGCTTCTTTTTTTTTGCTCAAGGCTAGCACTCTGCCACTTGAGCCACAGCGCCACTCCTGGCCATTTTCTGTATATGTGGTGCTGGGGAACTGAACCCAGGGCCTCATGTATATGAGGCAAGCACTCTTGCCTCTAGGCCATATCCCCAGCCCAACTTTAGGATTTTTTAAGAGAATTTTAAATAATATTCTAAGGGACCTAGGTGCTGGTGGCTCACACCTGTAATCCTAGCTTCTCAGCCTCCTGAGTAGCTAGGATTACAGGCATGAGCCAACAGCACCCAAGTTGTTTATTTTTCTTTTTTGTAATACTGGGTTTGAAGTCAGGGCCCCTTGGTTTCTGGGCATGTGCTTTTCCAACTGAGCCACATCCAAGCTCTCTAAGCAAGTTTCCTGCAGATAGTCTTCAATCACCCTTGGATGTGAGCTGCAACACATAAATCCTGCATTTTAACACATCTTACATGTGTCTAATGTATGGGCTACAGACAATCACTTCAATTCATTTGGTGTTTTGGGTGTGTGTGTGTGTGTGTGTGTGTGTGTGTGTGTGTGTGTGTGTGTGTGTTTGCCAGTTCTGGGGCTTGAACTCAGGGCCTGGGCACTGTCCCTGGCTTCTTTATGCTCAAGGCTAGCACTCTACTTCTTTTTTTTTTTTTTTTGGCCAGTCCTGGGCCTTGGACTCAGGGCCTGAGCACTGTCCCTGGCTTCTTCCCGCTCAAGGCTAGCACTCTGCCACTTGAGCCACAGCGCCGCTTCTGGCCATTTTCTGTATATGTGGTGCTGGGGAATCGAACCTAGGGCCTCGTGTATCCGAGGCAGGCACTCTTGCCACTAGGCTATATCCCCAGCCCCGCACTCTACTTCTTGAGCCACAGCGCCACTTCTGGCTTTTTCTGTTTATGTGGTGCTGAGGAATCGAATCCAGGGCTTCATGTGTACAAGGCAAGCACTCTACCACTAGGCTATATTCCCAGCCCCTCATTTGGTGTTTTTTAAAAATCATTTTATTAGCCCTTTCTTTCCTTCCTTCCTTCCTTCCTTCCTTCCTTCCTTCCTTCCTTCTTCATTCGTTCCTTTCCTTCCTTCCTTCTTTCCATTTTGCCAGTCCTAGGGCTTGGACTCAGGGCCTGAGCACTGTCCCTGGCTTCTTTTTGCTCAAGGCTAGCACTCTACCTTTGGAGCCACAGTGTCACTTTTGGCTTTTCCTATTTATTTGATGCTGAGGAATCAAATTCAGGGCTTCAAGCATGCCAGGCAAGCACTCTACCCCTAAGCCACATTCCCAGCCCTTTAATTTTGTGATTTTTGACTATATATTATATATATGTGATAGATATACAGATATAAATAGGATAGATATACATATACATATGTATGGGATGCACATATAAATGTTTTCCCATTATTTCTGTCTCTAAAGAACCCTGATGAATACAGTCTGCTTCCCATAATCCTATAGCTTACTGGAAGTAAGTGCCATCTCATGAATTTCTGACACCTCAGTGTACCCTGTGTTCTGAATCTCTTCCTGTTATTTTAGTCTTGGCAAAAGAACTGAAAACAGATTTTTCAGTCTTAGAGAAACAACCCTATGCAGAAACTATAAGTAGACAGCCTGATGGAAGCTTAGACTATTCCAAGCAACTCCAAACTACATATGAACCATATGGTGACCATGTGCATAATATAAAAATACATTCATAATATCTCCATAGTACACATCAACTAAGACATATACACCTGTGTTCCATGACTTGCAAAGTCACAGAAGCAGATATAGGCCATAGGGCTAAAGTACAACAAAGAGCCTATCAATAGAATACAGAACAGGGGCTAAGTCAAGGATTGTCTATGCCTGCCATGCACCCAACTTCCTTCTTAGAGTGGCAGGTCTTTAACAGTAGAAGTCATGTTCAACAGCATGCGACTTACCACCCTACAGCAGATCAGAGTAGGAAAAATACTCAACTCAAGGGCAGCTCATTTCTAGGTAAGCAAGTGAATGGCTTGAAGTCCCTGGAGATTAACTAGGTCAATCAGAAAATAGAACTGAAAAAATTTGAAGAGTATTAGTTGGAATAAATGGAGGAAAGACATCATTGAAATAATAGAAATGTAAAGTCAGCAAAAGCCAGAGGATTGTTTTATATAGGGTATGAAGCAGCTGGTTGTTAGTGGCAGACAGTACAGAAGAATACTGCTAAGTAGAATATCACTGTGCTGGCATAATGGCCAAGTATCAAGGAATAAACCTCTTTCCACAAAGAGAACAATGAAATACTTAGTCCCTAGAGCTGTGCTGATCAGATTCCAAACTGTATTTAAGTCTCAATAAACCAAGCCATGTGGCTGTTCCTGAACATCTAGGCTAATGGTTGAGATTTCCTTCTTTAATGCTGTATAATTGTTTACAATAATCTCTCTTTACTTCCTGTGGTCTGAGGGAGTTATCTATCACTTGGAACCACGGAGCTTATAGGAAATAGAAATAAAGTTCTGACACATGCTAGAATATGACTGAATCTTGAAGATACTAATATAGGTGAAATAAACTAGACACAAAAGAAAACTATTATATACATATGGATGTATAAAACAATCAAATTCAGCCAAGTGCTAGTGGCTTATGCCTGTAGTCCTAGCTACTCAGAATGCTGAGGTAGTGGCTTGAAGCCAGCTGGGGGAGGAAGATACCCAAGATTATTATCTCCAATTAACCATCAGAAAACCAGAAGTGGTGCTGTGGCTCAAAGTGGTAGAGCATTAGCCTTGAGCAAAAAGGTTCAGGGACAGCACCCAGGCCTCACAACTCTCTCTCTCTCTCTCTCTCTCTCTCTCTCTCTCTCTCTCACACACACACACACACACACACACACACAGAGTCAAATTCTTTTGTTTCTGTGTGTGGAAGATACTGGGACTTTAACTCAGGGACTCTTGCTTTTTTGGTCATGGGTGATGCTCTAACTCTTGAGTCACACTTCCAGTATTTTGCTGGTTAATTGGAGATCAGAATCTCTCAATGAGGGAGGAGGTAACAAACAGAACAAGAAATATATCCAATGCTTAACATATGAAACTGTAACCTTTCTGTACATCAGTTTGACAATAAAAATTAAAAAACAACTGTGCTTCTCAGAGTAGGGAGGGATTATAGGCTCAAACCACAGGTATCCAGCAGACAGTGGAATCCATAAAGATAGCAAATGGAATGAAAGGGGGCTAGGAATGTGGCTTAGTGGTAGAGTGCTTGCCTACCATGCATGAGGCTCTGGGTTCCATTCCTCAGTACCACATACACAGAAAAAGCCAGAAGTGGGAGCTGTGGCTCAAGTGGTAGAGTGCTAGCCTTGAGCAAAAAAGAAGCCAGGGACAGTGCTCAGGCCCTAAGCCCAAGCCCTAGGACTGGCATAAAAACAAAACAAAACAAAAAAAATGGAATGAAAGTTTCCAGAGTATTGTGATAGTGTTGTTTAGTGGAATTATGGAAAAGCTTTAGAAACTGATGCTAAAAATAACGTAAGTGATGATACATATAACATTGTGGATGCAAGTGACCTGTACACATAAAATGGTTAAAATAGTAAATTCCATGTAAAACAGGAAAATGATGAAGATTCTACACCTTACAAAATAAGTTTTCATTATGGATAAAATGTGATGGAAAGAAAACCAGCTTAAGGATAAAGAAACTTAGTTCAACACCCAGCTCTTCCACTTTTTAGCTGGCTACATTGGACAGACTACCTATCCTCTCTTTGTCTCAGATACCTAATATGGAAAATGGAAATTAAATCCTTTTTAAAGTTTGTTGTAAGAGCCAGGTACTGGTAGTTCATGCCTGTAATTCCAGCTACTCAAGGTGGGTGAGATCTGAAGATCACAGTTTGAAACCAGCTGGAACAGAAAAGTCCATGAGACTCAATTAGCCACCAAAAAGTGTGAAATGGAACTATGACTCAAGTGGTAGAGCTAAAAAGCTAAGGGACAGTGTTCAGACTCTGAAATCAAGTCCCAGTACTAGCAAAACACTTTTTTAAAATGTTTGTTGTAAGAAAAAAGATAACATGCAATAAATCATTACATAAAGTATCTCATAAAAACAGTCTCTTGCTTTGCTTGTTTGGATAAGGAGATGTAAGAGATGTCCATTTCGATTAGAAAGTGAAAGTATGTTTGTGGTTTTTTTGTGTGTGCATATCCTTTAGCTCAGCACCTGGTTTGGTCTGCAGGAAGCTCACTAAATCTGCCTTCAGAGACCCCAGACTTCTTGAACAGTCCCTTCCCCATTCCATGCTGTCATTTCCACTCCAGTCCTTTTGGGGGCCCCATGCCTTGGTTTTCTCTTTTATTTCCCATGGAGAACAGCCCTTAGGAGGGACTGAGTTCTTTTGTTCCTGTTTCTGAGTGTCTATATTAGGCCTCAAAGCTTTCCAGGGAGAGAAAATCTTGGTCCAAACATCTGCTGAGGTGAATGGAAAGATGTTTTTTCAGGCATCAGCAGAAATCTAAGTGCAGAGAAATCTGAGGCTGAAGAAGTTCTCCAGGCCCTTTATATCTCTCCTCAGCCGGGCAATTAATAATCTTGAACCACTGGCTGACTAGGATCCTTTTGCTGGAAATCAGCAAAAGCAAGGTGTGGGTCAAATGGTTTCTCTGATTCATTTTCATCCTGAATCTATGCCATGTACAAGCCAGGCACCCATCACAAAGGTGACATGCAAATGTGCTAACCCGTCCATGTTAAAAGTAAAAAAAGAAACAAGCTGGGCACTGGTATCTCATGCCCACAATCCTAGCTAGTAGAAAGCTGAGATCTGAAGATCACAGTTCAAAGCCAGCCAGAGCTGAAAAGTCTATGAGACTTGCCTCCAATTAATCAACAAAGTCAGAAGTGGAAGTATGTGTGGTTCAAGTGGTAGAGTGCCAGCCTTGAGCAAACAAAAACAAGTGAGAGCACAGAGAGTAGGGGGGAGGGGAAGGGGGCAGGGCAATGGGGGAAGGGAATCACAGCAACAAAACAGGGAGCTGTCCGTGGTCCTGAACTACAACGGAACAAGAGAGTCTCCTGGAGGCTCAGGAAATCTGGGTTCAACCTAGTCTCAGACTTAACAGTATGTGAATGAAGAGAAAGTTCTGAGAGGGGCTGGGAATATGGCTTAGAGGTAAAGTCCTTGCCTCGCATACATGGCCCTGGGTTCAATTCTTCAGCAAGATTAAACAAATGCCCCCAGACTGTGAAGTATAATTGAGAAGGAATTCCTTCTCTGAGCCTGCTCCCATCCTGAGTGATACAATAACCTTGAAGGTCAGCACCCATCACACAGCCTACATCTTTCCACTCTGTGGCAAAGGTCAACTCGGTCACCAGTGCTCTTCCTCACTCCTGAAGTTTTGTCCAAACAGGGATCTCCATAGAAAGTGGCTTGCCAGAGCCTATGAGGACCAAAAGACTGACTAGAACCCCAAAATACCTACAGGGCCAGACAGGTAATGAATTCAGAAGGAGGGTGGTGGGGACTGTGGAACAGAACATGCAGTCCCATCACAGTTTCCAAAGAGGAGCAGAGTTAGACATTAAAAAGTCCACGTCGGGCTGGGGATATGGCCTAGTGGCAAGAGAGCTTGCCTCGTATACATGAGGCCCTGGGTTCGATTCCCCAGCACCACATATATAGAAAACGGCCAGAAGTGGCGCTGTGGCTCAAGTGGCAGAGTGCTAGCCTTGAGCAAAAGGAAGCCAGGGACAGTGCTCAGGCCCTGAGCCCAAGGCCCAGGACTGGCCAAAAAAAAAAAAAAAAAAAAAAAAAAAAGTCCACGTCAAGTCAGGCACCGGGGGCTCCCATCTGTAATCCTAGCTACTCGGGGGCTGAGATCTGAGTCTCGTGGCTGAGACTCTTATCTCTAATTAACCAGCAAAAGGCTGGAAGTGGAGCTGTAGCTCAGGTGGTAGAGTGCAAGCCTTAAGTAAAAGGTCAGGGACAACGCCCAGGCCCTGAATTCAAGCCCTAGGATCACACACACACACACACACACACACACACACACACACACTGAAATGTTTTAAACTATAGAGCTTTCAAGAGGTAGAGTGCTAGCCTTGAGCATAAAGAAGCCAAGGACAGTGCTCTAGCCCTGAGTCCAAGCCCCAGGACTGACAAAAAAATAAATAAATAAAAATAAAATATAAAATATAGAGCTTTGAATAACAATAGCAACAACAATAAAAGTGTTTTAAAAACAAATCCTTGCAGCCCTCTTTTCTCCAGCCTTTCGTCTTGTGCCTTGTTAATGAACTCCAATAATTCCCAGTGCTTTCTGCTATTTGCAGATCTGGGCACCTCTCTCCCACCTTTTTGCCTCCTGCTCCCTGGGCTCACACACTTTGCGGCCTCGAAGGCTTTCTGCACACCCTCCCATCTCCGGAGCTGCAGAACTGGGGGGAAGCTTTCTTCCAGCCGCACAGACCCACTTTCAACCCCGCCCTGGAGCCCCGGCGACGCCCGAGGGAGGGGACAAGACCTCGCTCTGAGGACTCCCCCTACTCTTACGGGAAAACCATGACCTCCTTCCTCCGAAGTGGAAATGGGCGTGGAAGACACCTTAAAGAAACCCTACTCTCCCCATGGGCTGAGAGGCGAAAGGAGGACACAGTCCAGAGACAGGAGACAGAGCCCCGTGATTTCTGGCTCGTAAACGCAGATGTCCAGGCCTCCCCACTCTCCTCTGGTCACTTTTCATCGCAATCGGGCCTTGGGGAGATGCGCAGCGCACGGCGAGCTGCTCCTACGCACACCGCGCCTCCCCAGCGCCCTGCGCGCGCGGCTGCGGTAGTCACCGCGCTTCCCCGCCCCCGCTCCCAGGCGCCCCGCTTCCCCCACCCCGCCGGACCCGGAGCAGGAGCTCCGCCCCTAACGCACCGCCCCCCCCCCCCCGGGCCCCGCGCCTTAAAACCCGGTGCGCACCGCCCCACCGCGCCCAGTCTGCCGCACCTCTCGCATCCAGGATAGACTCATCCGCAGCCAGGCGCACGGCCCCGAGCCCCCCTGCACCATGAGCTTCGGTTCGGAGCACTACCTGTGCTCCGCCTCCTCCTACCGCAAGGTGTTCGGGGATGGCTCTCGCCTGTCTGCGCGCCTCTCCGGGGCCGGTGGTCCGGGCAGCTTCCGTTCACAGTCGCTGTCCCGTTGCAACGTGGCCGCCTCGGGCGCCTGCTCCGCGACCTCGTCCCTCGGTCTGGGTCTGGCCTACCGCCGGCTCCCGGCGTCCGAGGGGCTGGACCTGAGCCAGGCGGCTGCCCGCACCAACGAGTACAAGATCATCCGCACCAACGAGAAGGAGCAGCTGCAAGGCCTCAACGACCGCTTCGCCGTGTTCATCGAGAAGGTGCACCAGCTGGAGACGCAGAACCGCGCGCTGGAAGCCGAGCTGGCCGCGCTGCGCCAGCGCCACGCCGAGCCCTCGCGCGTCGGCGAGCTCTTCCAGCGCGAGCTGCGCGAGCTGCGCGCGCAGCTGGAGGAGGCGAGCTCGGCCCGCGCGCAGGCGGTGCTGGAGCGCGACGGGCTGGCCGAGGAGGTGCAGCGGCTGCGGGCGCGCTGCGAGGAGGAGAGCCGCGGGCGCGAGGGCGCAGAGCGCGCCCTGAAGGCGCAGCAGCGCGACGTGGACGGCGCCACGCTGGCCCGCCTGGATCTGGAGAAGAAGGTGGAGTCGCTGCTGGACGAGCTGGCCTTCGTGCGCCAGGTGCACGACGAAGAGGTCGCCGAGCTGCTGGCCACGCTGCAGGCATCGTCGCAGGCTGCGGCCGAGGTGGACGTGGCTGTGGCTAAACCCGACCTGACTTCGGCCCTGAGGGAGATCCGCGCCCAGTATGAGTCTCTGGCCGCCAAGAACCTGCAGTCGGCGGAGGAGTGGTACAAATCCAAGTTCGCCAACCTGAACGAGCAAGCAGCGCGCAGCACCGAGGCCATCCGTGCCAGCCGCGAGGAGATCCACGAGTACCGGCGCCAGCTGCAGGCGCGCACCATCGAGATCGAGGGCCTGCGCGGGGCCAATGAGTCCTTGGAGAGGCAGATCCTGGAGCTGGAGGAGCGGCACAGTGCCGAGGTGGCCGGCTACCAGGTAAGGGCTTGAACGCCACATAGGTAAGGGGCGCTCGGGGCTCCTTCCGTGCACATCTGCACAGCCCGTAAAACCAGAGCCCGTAAACTGTAAAAGGGAGGGGAGGGAAGGGGAGTCTCCACTAGAGGCGTGAGCAAACACACACACACACACACACACGCACACGCCTTACAGCTTTTTACTGTGAATTTAGTTGCCCAGAAACTCGCTTTCTCAGCCCTGTTTCTCATAAGGAATTCCCAAAGCTCTTTTGGAGTGTGAAAAATCTAAAACTATGTCTCTTTCTCAGCAAGTGGATAAACACACCCTGGCGACCTGAAAAACAATCCCCTACTCCCAAGTAGGAGTGAGGCCACTCTCCTTGGTCCCAGAAAGCAAGTGTTCTCTCCCCCCTCCCCCCACCCTCTCTTCTCCCTCTGTTCCCTCCCCCCCCCCGCCCCGCCTTTCTTTCTCTCTTGTCTGTTAGACTTTGAAAGGCTTTCTGTGGGCCTCAGAATTGTTGTTGCTCAAGTTCAGGAACTGAAAAGACCCCAATCTGGATATTTGCCCTTAAGGTAGAGAAGGGAACCTGTGAGGTGGATGGTGAGTGATCTATTAACAAGTGCCCCGCCCCAGCACCCCCCAACACGCACAGTTCCCTTGCAGACGACCTACGAAGGACATTTCTTCCTAAAGAAAGCATTACATTAGCTGGCTTTACACTAGTTGGACTAGGTCAGGGCGCTGTCTGTGGTACTGATCTGGAATTCCTCCCATCTCAGAACGACTGTCTCTCATCTCGTGTCCCAGTTAGGAATCTCCAAGCAATTAACTGCTTGACTGTTTTCACCCCTCCCCCCTGCATTACCAACACATCCATCTTGGCTACCTGCAATCAGAGGTCACCTCGTGGGCAGCATCAATTTTCACTTTCATGGTTGGCTTAACACTTAACAAAAACCACTTAATCTGCTCAGCCACATGGGGGTCCCACTTGCAATTTCTCATTACCTTAACATTTTTCCATGTTAAGTGCACATGACAAATCACAGAGATGGTTTCTTTGTTATAGGTAACATTTTCCCCCACCTCTCTCTGCCCTTTATGCTGGTGAAGGCATTGATTGGATCTTTCCTCTCAACAAAGGCCATTGAATCTTCAGGCTTACTACATAGGACATTCTGGGCTGATTAGTACAAAGAACACAGAGGCAGGGTAAATAGGAAATATTGAAGAGAACCAAAGTAATGTGGAAAACAACCACAGTTTCCACACACAATAAAAGCCCTTTTTAATAGAATGACTATAATTCAGAAACTTCAATAATATATTCTAGCTAGGTTTGAAGTTTATGTTTGATGATATTAATAAGGTATAGGAACATTAATAAAATAGAACCAAGATACAGGACTTTAGGCATTCACTCAACAGTGAGACCAAAGGATACCTTGAGGTAAAGAAACAAAGACACAATGCCTCTATCTCTCGGATCATATAAAACATTTATAATATTTATTTAAATGAAAAAAATAGAACCAAGAAAAGGCATGAAATCTCGAATGTTTTTGCCAGGAGCTAAAGAATTGTTGATGTAAAGGTATTTACTGATCATTACAAATGACTCATTTGATAAAGGAAGAAAGCCTGCTTGAACTGTTACATTTTTTAATTTGACATTACAGTATTATTCAAATAATACTCCTGTTCTGATTCAAACTCTGTTACTTGAACTTTTCACTATGTGACATAGCTCCTGTATGATACAATAAGACTTGATTAAGACTTCATGTTTTCTTCTAGAACCCTGAGCTCAGATCAGTGCTTCTGAAGGGAATAGGCCAATATTTCTACAAAAAAAAAAAAGACATAATTACACAGAACTGTCCACCGAACTGGGCTATTCTATGCCCCCCTTTTTGCTTGTTCTACTAAGCCTGGGCTTGTTTGCAGTAAAAGGCTTCCAGTGTTAGACAGTAGTAATGTCATCCAGACTTGGTCTACAGAGAACAAAAACCAACAGAAAGTACAGCATCAGCAGCTTTGTGGTGCTTTCCTTACCAGCTGTGGCCTTCAGAGTCTCAGTGGGCCTACAAGAGGGAGTGGAAGAGGAAATCAGACAACGGAAGAGAGAACTGCCTCCCCGTTGGGACCTAAGGCTGGGTGGGGCTCACCTAGCCTCTGGTTGAAACCAATTTCAGCTTGCTGACCAAGGTGGAAAAACCTCCTTTTCACTCAGAGTCATCCATTGTTTTCTTGCCCTCTCACCCCATCCACGTACTACCTCCCCCTCTTCTTTCACAGCAGTAATGGGAAGCTGCTCTCCTCCTTCTTCTTAAGGGATTAATGGTAGGCCCATTTTCCTTTGCTAACTAACCCTTCTCAGACACACAGAAAGGCCCCAGTAAAGTCTCCCTTTCCCCACTTTCCCTGCCCCAGAGAGATGATAGCTTATTTGAGGAGAGAAAGCTTTTTACACTTGAGAAAGGATAAAGAATGATTCAAAGGCTGGGATGTAGCTCAGTGGCAAAGCACTTGATTAGCAAGTGCAATGTCCTGGGTTCAATCCCCAGTACCAAAAAAAAAAAAAAAAAAAAAAGAAAAGACAAAAAAAAGAAAAAGAATGATTCAAGGTGACATAGTAAGTATACAGTGGTATATGAGAGTGTGAACCAGACAAGAGGAGGGTTAGAAAGAGCTAGGGCTATTGTCTTCAAAAGCCAAATGCAGCCATCCTAATTGGAAAGCTGAAGGATGTTTCATTTCTAACAGACAAGTTTCCCAACCCTACAGAGCTAGCTGCTTCACCATCTTTATTCTCAATTGTACTAATGCTGTTCAAAGACCTTCTTGGAGGGTACTGGGGTCTCAGATATGAACTGTAGTCAGTCTTAGAAAGCCAAAGCTTTCCTTGAAAGACCTTGCTGAACACTCAAGATCACTGCTGGTTAATGCTCTCCAGGGAGACAAGCCAAGGCTGCCCTCTTCCCTCCAATATGAGATTGGAGTGCAGCCTAATTAAATAGCAGGAAGGGTCTGACCCCTGGGAGATTGGAGATGGAAATGGCAGCTTATAAATCTATAGCTTGATAGATCTATTTCTGGAATTAAGATTCATGGAAGAAAAAGAGCTACATTTGATCTTTATATTTTTTAAAGCTACTTAGTCTGGGTTTTGCTTTGTTTGCCCTTCCCTGTCCCACTCAGCTACTGTGTCACCTGTGCCACCATGACAGCTCCTTTATAGAAATAATTTAAACTAGTGGCCCCCAAGCAGAGTGACACACCAAGGTCAACTGTGAGCTTAAACAGAAAGATTGTGAGGGCCACTCCTAACGGATTCAGGCATTCAGAGGTGGAGCTAGGAATACGCATTTTCTTTTCTTTAGTCATTTTAAAAATTATCTTTAATTTTTTTTCAATTCAGCATGTCAGTAATGTGTGCAGTGCACCTTGATCTATGTCACCCCTTTCCATAACTCTTCAGAAATACGTATTTTCAATGAAAGGGCTACAGCCTCAGACTCAGTTTGGAGCACACTGACTTAAAGCACATTTTTAGTAAAGTAGTATGTAGATTATGTGTGTGTGTGTATATATGTATACACATAATGGATATATATTTATATATATACTTAATATACGTATATACTTAGGTACGTGTGTGTGTGTGTGTGTGTGTGTGTGTGTGTGGAGTGAACCACATGTAAAACCCCTTTCCTTGCCTGGCTGAGACAGAGCCCCCTTCAGTCAGTACTGTAGGGTACTCAATACCCTTGGCTGGCTGAGGGTTCCCTCACAAAGTTAATAAAATCTACAGCACCGTGTATATTTCCTCTTCTCTACTGCAGATGCTAGTGCGCCTTTCTTACAGCCTGCATTCTTCCAGGCATGGGCCACATGCTCAGCACTTGGCTGTCTTAGGAGAGACCCCAGCTGGAGCAGGGTGTGCCTCTCCCCTGTTCCTGCAGGCTAACCCAGCAGCAGCTGCATGGTTGGGGGAGGGGCGGACTGCAGCGCTCTGCTCATTTTTCGAGCTGGAGGCCATCTTTGGCAGGGCTTTTGAAGGGCAATGTAAGGCACAGCCTGGTGGGAGGAGAGCACAAACAAAGACGCCAGAGTAGATGAGCTATTACCATCAGGGGTCTACAGCTACTCCTTCTGAAGGGAGCTGGGTCGTGCTTTTTGCCTATTCTGATCCATAAACAATGCCTGGGATATATATGACATAAAAGTGTAAGGAAATCTCATCTGGCTAGAACTCAGCACCCCAGCAACCTCTTATTTGGAAAACACAGCTGTGAAACAAAAACAATTTTCTTTTTAAGAAATATGAGACAAAACATTTATTACTAAATCACATATTAGAACATTGGCCCTCCTGATTCCCTCCACATAATCATTCTTACTTCGTGTGATTCTCAAAAAGGCTTCCTTCTTTGTGTTTCAAGCCTACAGCAAGAGAGGACAGGCTGAACACAAGTCAGGCATTGTCAGGAACCAGAGCAATCCATCAGGTCACCTTTCAGGACAAACCAATAAGCAGCAACATCAATGTACACCTGCTCTTTGAGGCCGTTTAGGGGAGAAATATACAGATAGACTTAGAAGATTTAAAAAAATCATAGAACTGGGGCTGGGGATATGGCCTAGTGGCAAGAGTGCTTGCCTCGTATACATGAAGCCCTGGGTTCGATTCCCCAGCACCACATATACAGAAAATGGCCAGAAGTGGCACTGCAGCTCAAGTGGCAGAGTGCTAGCCTTGAGCAAAAAAGAAGCCAGGGACAGTGCTCAGACCCTGAGTCCAAGGCCCAGGACTGGCAAAAAAAAAAAAAGTGCTTGCCTCGGATACATGAGGCCCTGGGTTCGATTCCTCAGCACCACATATACAGAAAATGGCCAGAAGGGGCACTGTGGCTCAAGTGGCAGAGTGCTAGCCTTGAGCAAAAAGAAGCCAGGGACAGTGCTCAGGCCCTGAGTTCACAGCCTAGGACTGGCCAAAAAAAAAAAAAAAAATCATAGAACTATAGGAAAATAATCGATCACTTTCATGGATATTAAATTGCCAAGAAAGGTTGAACTATACTTAATATCCTAATTGTGAGTGAAGTATAAATCACTTGTTTTAGAAAGACTTTTATTGAGCTGGGAATATAGCCTAGCAGCAAGAGTGCTTGCCTTGTATGCATGAAGCCCTAGGTTCGATTCCTCAGCACCACATATATAGAAAAGGCCAGAAGTGGCACTGTGGCTCAAGTTGGCAGAGTGCTAGCCTTGAGCAAAAAGACGCCAGGCCAGTGCTCAGGCCTTGAGTTCAAGCCCAGGACTGGCCCCCCCCAAAAAAGGCTTTTATTGAAAATGGTCATCTTAAAAAAAAATAATTGGCATCTTAAAAATTTGATGCTTTAAGTGATATCCAATAGACTCATATTATTAATGTTTTGTTATACATAATATTGCATAATGTTACATTCATTTCTTATTTACCTAAAGAGCTCTAGGGAAGGCTTATGATCAAATGTCCATATCATCAAAAGGATAAAGTAGCATGATACGTCCTTAACGTAGTAAAAGTCACTGACATTTGTTAGGTACTTCCTTTATGGCATGCTATTGCAATGGTTTAACCACTTTAACAGGATCACATACTAATGTGGAGAATGGGAAACTGAAATCCTAACTTGGAGAGTCCCAGAAAAGACTACACACAGAAAAAAAATTGTTTTCCATAAACAGAAATAAAGGATTTGAAGAAACTCATATGTAGAATATTAATATTGGGTATTAGTGTCAGGGCAAAGTATAAAACCAAAGGATGCCAATGAAATCCTCTTTCTCATAAAGCATCTCCTCCTGTTCCTCTGTGTAAAAATAATTATTTCCTCCTCTTTCTCCTTTTTCTCTTACTCTACACTTTTCTCCATTGCTACAGTAATATTGTCCTACCCCTAATACATCATTAGCAGACTTGCTTGTAGTCTCAAGCAGCAAGTGAGATTTCTTGGTAAAAATTGTTTTAATAAGTTGAATGTGAGGACACACGGTTATAATCACAGCAGAGGGGATGAGGCAAGAGGAGCTCAAAGTCAAGGCCACCATGGGCTACACAGTTCATCATTCCATCTTAAAAAAAAAAAAAAGCCAGGCACTGATGGAACTCACCTATAATCCTAGCTAGTCAGGAAGCTGAGATTTGAGAATAACAGCTCAGAACCAGCCCTTGGCAGATAAATCTTTGGAGACTCTAACAAAAAGCCAGATGTGGAGGGATGGCTTAAATGGTAGAGCGTCAGCCTTAAGTAAAACTACAATGTTGGCTGGGGATATAGCCTAGTGGCAAGAGTGCCTGCCTCGGATACACGAGGCCCTAGGTTCGATTCCCCAGCACCACATATACAGAAAACGGCCAGAAGCGGCGCTGTGGCTCAAGTGGCAGAGTGCTACCCTTGAGCGGGAAGAAGCCAGGGACGGTGCTCGGGCCCTGAGTCCAAGGCCCAGGACTGGCCAAAAAAAAAAAAAAAAAAAAAAAAACTACAATGTTGAAATTCCTTTGTACAACTAATTAAATATAACTGTTTTTGTTTGTTTGTTTGTTTTTGTTTGTCAGTTGTGAGGCTTGAATTCTGAATCTGGGCACTTCCGCTGAGCTCTTTTGCTCAAAGCTAGTACTCTACTACTTTGAATCACAGCTATCCTTCCGGTTTTCAGGTAGTTAACTGGAGTTAAGGGTCTCATGGACTTTCCTGCCCAGGCTGGCTTTGAACCACAGTCCTCAGATCTCAAGTCTCCTGAGTGTTGTGCCAAGTCGTGAGACCACCACCAAGAAGACCACCAAGACTCAGACATTCCGAAATGCAAAAGCAAGGCAAGGCTTTATTTAAGCGAGCTGCAAATCGGGCTTCGTCCTACCCACCGACACAGCGGAGGTTAGGAGGAAGCCCCAAGCTGTGATTACACAGGGCTTATAAAGGCAAAGAACAAAGTAACAACAATCAGGTGTTCAAGCAAGCAAGATTAGGACACAGGTACAAATCTGATTGGCTCAGGGTTCGATTCTAAAATGGGGTTCACGTGGTAAAATGGGGCCTGACTTCAAAGTCTGGCACATCACTGAGTAGCTAGGATTATAAGTTGTGAGCCACCAACATCTGGCAACATTTCTTTTTTCAAGCTGAAAACTGGCCAAGAGTGTGAAGCCCTGAAAGTAAGACCCATACAAGCAAAATAAATAAAAGAATAAATATATAAATTTTCAAACATCCTATTACATCCTTGTGATCTCTTGACTCTGAGTATTTGCATCATTGTCCAGCACCATAGGCATTTCTCTCATTATCTTTTATTCTTCACTGTGCACTCGAGTGAGACTCTTCTTTGCATTGTTCCTATCAATATTTATAGAACAGGTAGGTGGCATGAATTTTATTTCCTTCTGAAAATTCTCTTGATTTGTCAGTTTGCAACCGTAGACCTACCAACTGAGCTTCTAGCACTGCTTCATTACCCCTATCCAGGGGAGTTACAGAGCCTTTAATATTTGCTTTTTTGAGGTTTCTGATTTGTTCATCAACATTCATATTTCATAAAAAATAGCTCTCAGTCTACAAAGGTGCAGCTGAATTAGATGGGCTGTTTGCTCACAGCTTTTCAGGCCATAAGTAGAGAAGTACTTACATAGTACCATTCATTTGTTGAACTATTATTCACTGAGCATCTACAGTATGCACTGTGCTAGGACCTGAGCTGCTAAGGGGTGAACTAGAAAGGGGTCCTAACTCAGGGACTTTGCATGTTAGGCAAGTGCTGTACCACTGGGCTACATTCCTAGCCCTTGCTTTTAAGAGATCCTTCTGGCTGTTCAGTGATCAAAAATTTATCTTTATGCCTTCGTTTATTTTCCATGCCTTGATGTACATCTGGAAGAATTTGGAGACAAATCATCATACGTACTTAGTGTATGTATGTATATATGTGGCTATGTGTGTATATACAAGTGTTTCCATTTTAAATGAAAAATATCACTCCTTTTTTGGACTATTTCTGCTTCATCCTTATCCTATCACTTTCTTGACGTGATTGAGCAGCATATTTCCAGGAAACTATCGAAATGAGGGAGGGAACCATATGTGCCTTGTGTAGAAGTTTCCAACCCTTGTCATGCATCTAAGACTCCTTGGATGTTCACACTCTATCCCATGGCAAATGAATCTGATTCCAGGACTGGTAGACAGATGTAAGTATTTTATTAACTTGTTTGGTGGTTTTAATATCAGGGTGGAGAGTCTTTGCCTTGTGGAAATCTGAACAGACTTCAGCTACTTTGGCCTAAGTATTTTGGATGTGTCCCTTTTCAGGATAGCATTGGGCAGCTGGAGAATGATCTGAGGAACACCAAGAGTGAAATGGCACGCCACCTTCGGGAATACCAGGATTTGCTCAATGTCAAAATGGCCCTAGACATTGAGATAGCAGCTTACAGGTACTTCCGAAGCATGCTCACTCAAGCAAAGCACATGCTGTACCAGGGCAGAGCAAACCACCTACTAGTACTTGTAGTCCCTGATTTCCAGTGAGGAAGGATGAAGAGGAGCATCACTTCCCCACCCTCTTGCCCTCTACTTGGATATTACCACTTTCATCTGACTAGTCCCAGAATATTGCCCGTAAAGGCTAAAAGGGATATAGTGCTGAGGGCTAAAGGGGACAATGGAGGTACCCAGAGGTTAAAATAAAATTTTATTGGGCCAGTTGCTAGTGGATCTGTAAACTTAGCTGTAAACCTAGCTACTCAGGAGGCTGAGATTTGAGGATCCAGGCAGGCAGGAAAGTCCATGAGACTTACCTCCAATTAACCACAGAAAACGGGAAGTTGTGCTGTGACTCAAAGTGGTAGAGTGCTAGCCTTAAGCAAAAAAGCTCAGGGATAGTGCCCAGGCCCCGAGTTCACTCCACAACCTACCAAAAAAAAAAAAAAATCATTATGCTGGGCACCAGTGGCTTATGCCTGTAATCCTAGCTACTCTGGAGGTTGAGATCTGAAGACTATGTTTGAAGCCAGCCTGGGCAGGAAAGTCCATGAGACTCTTATCTCCAATAAACTACATAGAAAAAGCCAGACATGGTGCTGTGGCTCAAGTGGTAGAGCGCTAGCCTTGAGCCAAAGCAGCTCAGTGATAGGACCCAGGCCCTGAATTCATGCCCCAGGACTGGCAAAATAATAATAATAATTGTGGGGCATTGGCGGCACTGACAAAAAAAAATCATTGGGCTATTTTAAAATGAGGTTCATCCCCTTAAAAAGTCCTGGAAGGGGGCTGGGGATATAGCCTAGTGGCAAGAGTGCTTGCCTCGTATACATGAGGCCCTGGGTTCAATTCCCCAGCACCACATATACAGAAAATAGCCAGAAGTGGCGCTGTGGCTCAAGTGGCAGAGTGCTAGCCTTGAGCAAGAAGAAGCCAGGGACAGTGCTCAGGCCCTGAGTCCAAGCCCCAGGACTGGCCAAAAAAAAAAAAAAAAAAAGTCCTGGAAGTTGGCTGGGGTATGGCTTAGGTGGTAGCATGCCTGGCAAGCCCAAGGCCCTGAGTTCCCCCGCCCACCCTACCCCTGCCCACACATGCTGAAGTCGACATTTCCCTCTGGATTCTATTCACGGAAGGATGACAAATCTCAAGTTCAGGCTGCATTAAGCAGTTCCTACCTCCCTTCTGAACTTAGCACCTCTTTATCCCTGTAGCAGTTTAAGGTGTAAATTTGAAAAATTACTTTTCCCTAGAGTTTAGTAGACTCTAATTGTCAAAAATGGGTGTGATGTGGCCAAGGAGCGGGGATGTAGTTTTTCCTTTAGGAGTAGGACAGGCTTCCCTTTGACAATGTTTTGAACACAGCTGATGCTGAAAATGTGTGATTGTGTGTGTGCGCATACAATGGCTCTTTGAGCCTTGGAATGCAACATGACTAGTCTCAATCTTAAAGTCCTTTGGAGTCAAAATAAAGAATGGGGAATGGAGAATTACATTTTATTTTATTTTATCTAGTTAACAAGTGGACTTCCTGAGAGTTTTTCCCTCTTGGATTTGTAGGAAACTGCTGGAAGGTGAGGAGACACGATTCAGCACCAGTGGATTAAGCATTTCGGGGCTGAACCCACTCCCCAATCCAAGCTACCTGCTCTCTTCTAGAGTCTTCAGTTCTACAAGCTCCAAAACCTCATCCGCTGGGCTGTCCCTTAAGAAGGAGGAAGAGGAGGAGGAGGCCTCGAAGGTAGCCTCTAAGAAAACCTCTCAGATAGGGGAAACTTTTGAAGAAATATTGGAGGAGACAGTAACATCTAAGAAAACTGAGAAGTCAAATATAGAAGAAAGCACCATTTCAAGCCAAAAATTATAATCCTGTTGCTAAAAAGAAAAAGTTAATGCTTAAGGGGGAATAATATGCATTTGACTCGTTAACCAGCCTATTCTGAACCGCAACACCTGTCACTACTCCTTAGCGTCTTCAAGGCTTCACTCTCATATTTAGTATCACATACTTACTTTGTCTAATAGAAAACCACCCCTTAGATGGGATCAAACTGCAGTCCTGGAGCAATCACAGAAGAGTTATCTAAGAATACAGCTTTCTCACCTAAAGCTCAGGCTTCACAGCGATGGATGATTTCAGGTATAAAAGAAAGACACATGAAGGTGCTAACTCTAAGTGGTCCTGGTCATCCTCTGAATGAAATTGAAACCTCTATCCACTCTATCCACATTGCCAAGCTATGTAGTCTTACTGTAGATACCCAAACCATAAGATCACTGCCAAAGAAACCAATGGTCCACATCCAATTCAACCAATAGAACTGAATTACAAATGATAGGTGTTTGTCTAATGGACACTCTCCCTCCCACTGCCCTCAACTTCATGTATCCTTTTTCTTCCATCCAGGAGAAAAAGAAAAGGCTAGTGTAGTATTCTTCCCTTTTAAACACAGTTCATTTCTCACAACTTACTCCCTTATGCCCTCTTTGCTTATTCGGTAAAGTTAAATGCATGTCCACCATTTCTGTGATTTGTGTAATTATATCCCTGCCCGTTTTGTGTCCCTTCAAACTTATAGGCTTAAAAAAAATGGCAGTGATGAATTCTAGAATTTCCCCTAAAAAATGATGAAGAACCCTAGATTTTAGACTTTTGGCTTATTTAAATCTATCTGATTGGGGGGAATGACTTTAAAGAACGTAGCTTTTCACTTTAGCTTTAAAAGCACGGTAATAGTCATCCCAAGCTGTGATTAAGCTGACCTTAGATTTAGTAGTGTAAGTTAGAAGAAGGGAGTTCCCCAAGAATGGAAAAGGCCACGGGTCTCCTCTGTGTCAGTTCCTGTGTGGTGGTGTAGAGTTAGCTTTCCCATGTTCTTGCCCTTAGGATCCATGTATTTCCCTCTCTAATAGGGTTCCTTCTCTCTAGGTCCACAAGAGGCCTTGCTTCCACGCCCCCATGCCTTTTACGAGTGCTAAGTATAGGATATTCTGTTAAAATGCTACTGTCCAAAAGTGGAAGAAGGGGAAAAAAATAACCACTTTTGGTCAATCGATACCACCAGCAAATATTTAAAAAAGAAAAAAAAATCTTTCTCTTCTCCAAAAGTCTTCCCAACACTTTGCTGCATGGTTTGCTGCTCAGTTAGTAGGTTTCCCTTCCTGGCTGGAGAGGCGGAGAACTCAGTCCAGGGAGTCAGCTGTTCACCTGCCCAATGGTGTGGCCCCACATTGCCCTGTCTGCCATGTGCACCAAGTTTAATGCAGGATTTGTTCCCTGGCAGTGCGCACTGTCAGAGCGAAGTTGCCTACTCCAAATGATGCTTTGCTGAACTTGCTTTCTCCTACTTGCTTCAATAATTCAAGGAACTTGAAAGACACTTTTCTTCCTTTCCCTGACTGGTCCCTGTCTATATGCCTCACATTTCCTGTAAGATTCTAGTAAAATAAGTTAAAAGTTCTCTGAATCCACCTACCAAACTCGTGTTGTGTGTTTTCTGCTGTTTTTCTGGGTGGAGTGCTGTTTGAGTTCAGGAGGCCATCTGGTTCTGACTAATCTGAGAACATACATGGAAAATGTTTATAACTGTAAGGCAGCCGGGCGCCAGTGGCTCATGCCTGTAATCCTATTCACTCAGGAGGCTTAGATGTGAGGACCATGGTTCAAAGCCAGCCTGGGCAAGAAAGCCCATGAGACTCTTATCTCCAATCATCCATCAGAAAACCAGAAGTGTCCCTGTGGCTCAAATTAGTAGAGCACTAACCTTGAGCAAAAAGAACACAGGGACGGTGCCCAGGCCAGAAATTCAAGCCCCATGACCAACTTAAAAAAAATTCTAAGGCAGAAAGGGGAAGGGACAACAAAATGAGTACAAGAGATGGTGGGAAAGTCTGCCTGAAAAGTGGATCGATGGTCCCAGAATAACTTATTGTCAGTTCTAGAGCCTGCACTCAGGGCCTGGGCCCTGTCCATTAGCTTTTTCCACTCAAGGCTGGTGCTGTACCACTTGAGCAACACTTCCATCTCTAGATTTCTGGTAGTTTTAATTAGAGATAAGAGTCTCATGGACATTCAAACTGTAATCCTCAGATCACAGCCTCTTGAGTAGCTAGGATTACATGCATGAACCAACAGCACCTGGCTCAAAATGACTTTCAGAATCATTAGTGAGATCCCTGCAACCCAAGATCTATGCCTGGTAATGATGGCTATAATTTATTCAGCACCTACTTGCTGTGTGTCAAATGGACTACTAGCAGTAAATGTAGAGCCTCATCTTTTCTAAAGCTCACACCAACTCAGGGTATAGTTTTATCACTTATACAAATGATCTCAGACTGACAAGATTAGGCTGTCACACATCAAGGAGCAGATCTGAGATTCATAGCCAGACCATAGTCTTCTGCCTCACTTCACAAACACATGCCTTTCTGATGTTGCTCCTCTATCTAAAAGAAAGTGCCTGCTAACAGTGGTGGTACATGCTGTAGTCCCAGCACTCAGGAGGCTGAGGCAAGAGGATTGCAAGTTTGAAGCCAGCCTGAGCAACATAGCAAGACCTTGTCACAAAAAAACTTCTTTTAAAAAGTGTCTAGCTGGGGATATGGCCTAGTGGCAAGAGCGCTTACCTCCTATACTTGAAGCCCTGGGTTCGATTCCCCAGCACCACATATACAGAAAATGGCCAGAAGTGGCGCTGTGACTCAAGTGGCAGAGTGCTAGCCTTGAGCAAAGAGAAGCCAGGGACAGGGCTCAGGCCCTGAGTCCAAGACTTAGGACTGGCAAAAAAAAAAAAAAAAAAAGCACTTACCTCCTAAAAAGTGCCTACTTGAGCTAGGAACAGGTGTCTCACACCTTGTAATCTCATCACTTCAGAGGCTGAGATTGGGAAGACCAGGTTCGTGACCATCCTAGGCAGAAAGTTTGCAAGTCTCCTCAACTGAGAGCTGGGCATGGTGGCGTGCTCCTGTTTTCATATCCACAACAGGAAGCCTGAAGCAGACAAGAGTGGCCCAGACACATGCCAGAACAAGCAACAAGACCCTATCTCAAAATTAACAAGCATAAGTTGGGCCCTGGTAGCTCATGCCTATAGTCCCAGCTATTCAGGAGGCTGAGATATGGCGGATACTAGCTAGAGGTCAGCCTGAGCAGGAAAGTCTGTGAGACTTTGTCTCCAAAATAACTAGCAAAAGAGCTGGGAATATCGCCTAGTGGCAAGGGTGCTTGCCTCCCATACATGAAGCCCCGGGTTCCATTCCCCAGCACCACATATATAGAAAACAGCCAGAGGTGGCGCTGTGGCTCAGTGGCAGAGAGCTAGCCTTGAGCAAAAAGGAGCCAGGGACAGTGTTCAGGCCCTGACTCCAAGCTCCAGGACTGGCCAAAAAAAACAAAACAAAACAAAAAACTAGCAAAAAAGCTGGGCTTGAGGTGTGGCTCAAATGGTAGCGTGCTAGCCAAGCAAACATAAGGCTTTAAGTTCAAAACCAATACCACCAAAATGTGAGGGATTAGAGGCATGGCTCAGCAGAACACCTACCTAACAAGTTCAAGGTCTTAAGTTCAAACACCACTAATGCCTATTTTTTTTTCCAGAAGTGCCTATTTTAAGGAGTAGATATATATCTTCTTATCTATTCTTCCATCTTTTCCTCACCTGGCTTTATTTACAGTTTTTCTGTCCAGAGGCTCTTGGCAAGTTTAAGCAGGGTTACTTCTGTTTCTGCTATTTTAAGCCCTTAACTCCCACTTGCTACACAGTGAGTGGGAATACTTCTCTTTTTCTATTTCTCCCTACTTTAACCCTGTTGTACTAAAACAAATCTTTGCCAAAACTTTAAAAACAAAAAGCAAGGTCCATTGGAACAAAAAGCAAGCATTAACAGTGGATTATTGTCAGGGCTAGAAAGGGAACAACAGGAAGTGACTATTCAATGAATATGAGATTTCTCTCTCTCTCTCTCTTTTTTTTTTTTTTTTGGTGCCAGTATTATGGCTTGAACTCAGGGCCTCTGGCTTCTGTTTGGCTTCTATCAAGGCTGGCACTCTACCACTTGAGCCATACTTCCACTACTGGCTTTTTGGTAGTTAATTGGAGATGAAGAGTCTCTAGACTTTCCTGGCTGGGCTTTGAAGGTTAGTCCACAGATCTCAGTCTCTCGAGTAGCTAGGATTACAGGAGTGAGCTACTAGCACCCATCTGAATTCTGGGCTTCATTTTGGAGAGAAATGTTTTGAAATTAAGAGTGGATGGCTGAAAAATATTCAAAATTTACTAAATACTATTTTTACCCATTTATTTCTTTAGAGACAGCCTCTTCATCTAGCTCAGGCTGGCTTCAAATTCACAGTCCTACTGGGTTACATAAAAACATGGACCATCACAATCATTCACTTTGATTTTATGCTATGTAAGCCTCACTTCAGTGAATTTATGGAATTATCAAAATTACATGGAGCCAGGTGCCAGTGGCTTGTGCCTATAATCCTAGCTACTCAGGAAGCTGAGATCTGAGGACTTCGGTTTAAAGCCAGCCCAGGCAGGAGCTGTAGCTAAAGTGGTAGCTAAAGTAGTTAACCTTGGGCTGGGAATATGGCCTAGTGGTAAAGTGTTCGCCTCGTATACATGAAGCCCTGGGTTCGATTCCTCAGCACCACATATATAGAAAAAGCCAGAAGTGGTGCTGTGGCTCAAGTGGTAGAGTGCTAGCCTTGAGCAAAAAGAAGCCAGGGACAGTGCCCAGGCCCTGAGTTCAAGCCCCAGGACTGGCACACATACTCACACACACACACACACAATGTCATGGAAATATACTGTACCTGATGTCCCAGTGAGAAGAGACATTTAGAACAATGACAGAAGCCATATCTAGTAAGAGTATATTCCAACACAGAAGCTGGAGAAAATGCCAGAAATCACCCTTGATATAAAAGTAGAAAAAAGAAAAAAAGCAGCTGGAAATGTGGCTTACCTTATGAGCACCTACCATGGCTCTCAACTGTTATTATATCATCATCTCCAAGGTCCTGAAAAATATCTAAATGGTAGGAATCTATTTTCCCCTTAGAATTAAATTGATGCATATTAGAGTAAGTAATAATTGAAAATGGATATACCTGAGAGGTGGGCTTTGTGGGCCCTTAAAACAGAGCTCATGTATAAAATCTTATTTTTCCTTACAGAACATACACCACTGATGTTACACTTCCCAGCTTAATGTACAGATTAGATTTATATCATCATGCATCTTGCCATTTTCATATCTCCTATGGATATGCCCCTTGCAAATGGGGTGAGTGCTGCTGGACCCAGCTAAACAAAGGACTGCTTTTATTATATTACCATGTCCTGCTGCATGCTTTCAAAGAAAAGGAGACTGATTACCACAAAGATCAAAGGGCTTCTCCTCCTCTATTGATCTCCTAGAAGATGATTTGATTGCAGCCATGTTTTATGATGAGATTTCACAAGCTTACTAGGGACCACTGGGGACCAGCTAAGATTTATGTCTTTTCTTCAGCAAGCACGCACGCACACGCACACACATGCACACACACACACACGCACACACACGCACACGGGCACACCCCACACATGAGATTATAATAGTGAGTCACACTGAAGATTTCTTTTGTATTTTTGTTAAATATATTAATCATCCCTGAAGATGTGTAAAGGTTTCTACATTGGCAGTGCTTCAGCGATCCTTGGTAGCCTGAGCTACAAAGGAAGATGAAGATTGATCGTGGAGGACTTTATAGGCTCCTTCCTCTTTGATTCGCCATTGCAGATAGCAGATGGCTCCACTTTCCCTTGATGAAGCAGGTGGTCTCTGTTCAGTATCTGTGACATTTCATTAGAGTGTAACTAAATGCATTTGTTTTTTGTTTTTTTTTTTTTGGCCAGTCCTGGGCCTTGGACTCAGGGCCTGAGCACCGTCCCTGGCTTCTTCCCGCTCAAGGCTAGCACTCTGCCACTTGAGCCACAGCGCCGCTTCTGGCCGTTTTCTGTATATGTGGTGCTGGGGAATCGAACCTAGGGCCTCGTGTATCCGAGGCAGGCACTCTTGCCACTAGGCTATATCCCCAGCCCCCTAAATGCATTTGTATAAGATCTAGAATTTCGGAATAAGATCAAGTAGCAGGTTCTAGTCAATTGCTGATTATTGCATAGAACAAAAAGAAATACGGGTATCTTTCCCTAGAAATGTTTGTGGTTTGTTTTTCAAGAGCCTGGGTCTTCCGGGCACTGGTGGCTCATGCCTGTAATCCTAGCTATTCAGAAGGCTGAAATCTGAGGATCGTGGTTCAAAGCCAGCCAGGGCAGGAAAGTCTGTGAGATTCTTATCTCCAATTAACCACCAGAAAAACAAGTGGTGCTGTGGCTCTAAGTGACAGAGCACTAGCCTTGAGCAAAAGAGCTCAGGACAGCACCCAGGCCCTGAATCCAAGCCCCATGACTGGCAAAAACAACAACAAACCCTGGCTTTATTTTGCCTGGACTCCTGGGCTCTAACAACCTTCTATCCTTATCCTTGAAAGCCAGCACTACCAGCACATGCAATCTCGTGTGCTGGGTTCTTTTTTGTTTGTTTTGTTTTTTGTATCAGTCCTGGGGCTTAAATTTAGGGCCTGAGTGTTGTCCCTCAGGTCCCCCCCCCCACCAGGCTAGCACTCTACCACTTGAACTGTGGCTCACTTCTCTCTTTTTTGGTAGTTATAGTTAATTGGACATCAGAGTTTCATGGACTTTCCTGCCCAGGCTGGCTTTGAACCATGATCCTCAGATCTCTGCCTCTTAAGTAGCTAGAATTAAAGGTATAAGCCACTGACTACTGGCTCAGAAGTGTTTTGTTTTGTTTTTTCCCCAGCTGTAGGGCTTGAACTCAGGGCCTGAGCTCTGTCCCTAAGCTATTTTTGCTCAAGGCTCTACACTTGAGCCATAGCTCCACTTCCGGTTTTCTAGTGGTTAATTGGAGATTAAGAATCTCATGGCCTTTCCTGTCTAGGCTGACTTTGAACTGCAATCTTCAGATCTCAGCCTCCAGAGTAGCGAGGATTATAGGCATGAGCCACCAGTGCCAGGCTACAGATGTAGTTTTTAAAACAAATGTAACTCACTTATATTCATCTCCAACGCAGATTAACACAGGAGAGGTGTAATGTTCTGAAATGACATGAAGAATTCCTGATGTCTTAAGAGGGCTAACAATCTTCTTTTTTTTTTGGTGGTGGGGAGGAAGGGGGTTGATACTGGGGCCTTGAAGCTAAGGGTGTTGTCCCTTATTTTCTCATGGCTACTGCCCTACCTCCACTTGTAGTCTTTGCTGATTAATGGGAGATAAGAGTCTCTTGGACTTTACCTGCCCAGACTGGTTTCAAAATACAATCCTTGGATCTCAGCCTCCTGAATAGCGCTACTAGTACCCAACAACAATCCTTTATCTTATGACAGACATTAGCCCAATAGAGGGAACTCTCTTGATACTTTTGAAACTCTCTTGAAACTTTTGTCTTTCTGAAATATGTCTATGGGATATAATCTAAGCAGAAGCAGAAAGTCAAGTTTAGAACTAGAATGAAGCAGGTCCAATCTCAGAGCCTGAGGTATCAATCACCAAACTGTTGCTCCACTCCCCTCCAGTTTGATAAATGAAGTTAAAGGAAGAAGATATATAAGAAAGGAAAAAATAGGGCTAGGGATGTGGCTTAGTGGTAGAGTGCTTACCTTGCATGCCTGGGTTCGATTCCTCAGTACCACATAAACAGAAAAAGCCGGAAGTGAAGCTGTGGCTCAAGTGGTAGAGTGCTAGCCTTGAGCAAAAGAAGCTCAGGGACAGTGCCCAGGCCCCTGAGTTCAAGCCCCAGGACTGGCAAAAAATAAAAAAGGAAAAAAAATGTAGATGGTCCAACATCAGTCTTGTAATATTACTCAACCTCTTTATTTGTTAGGAATTAAGTCACTGAGCATTGTGGCACGTCAGTAGTTCCAGCAGGAGGCTGGGGCAAGAGGATGGCAAAGTAATACATGAAGTGAGGGTGTAATGTAAAGACCATACATAAACTTGGTAAACTATGATCTTTATCTGCTCAGCTAGCTTGCTGGGCTGGTGAGCTACCACTTGAGCCATGCTTCTAGCCCGTCTTGGCTGGTTATTTGGGAGATGGAGTGTAGTGGACTCCAATGCCAAAGCTCCTTTGGAACTTGCTCCAGATTACAGCTTCCAGAGTTGCTAAGATTACAGATATGACCCATTGGCAACAGCCTGGCCTTTTATACTAATTTGAACTTGCCTCCTTTTACAGGTAAGAAAAACTAAGTTTAAAAAATTATATGTCAGGGGGCCTAGTGGTAGAATACTCACCTCATATACATGAAGCCCTGGGTTCGATTCCTCAGCACCACATACATAGGAAAAGCTAGACATGGCGCTATGGCTCAAGTGGTATTGTGTTAGCCTTGAGAAAAAAGAACCCAGGGACAGTGCTCAGGCCCTGAGTTCAAACCCAAGGATTGGCAAAAAACAAGCTAAAAAAAACCCCAACATGTCAAAAGTCACAGAGTTTGTAAGTAGCAAAGCTGGATTTCAAGGCTATTCAATGTGGCCCCATAATTCATCAACTAATCCACTATGAAAATTTGTCTTTTTGTGTTTAAAAAAATGTTCCTAGGGCTGGGAATATGGCTTAGTGGTAGAGTGCTTGCCTTGCATGCATGAAATCCTGGGTTCAATTCCTCAGCACTACATAAAAAGAAAAAGCCAGAAGTGGCTCTGTGACTCAAGTGGTAGTGTGTTAGCCTTGAGCAAAAAGAAGCCAGGGACAGTGCTCAGGCCCTGAGTCCAAGGCCCAGGACTGGCAAAAAAAAAAAAAAAAAGTTCCTAGTTAACCCTTGTCTCCATCTTCTAACTTAAAATATTATTCAATTATTATTTTCCCTTGGAAAAAATGTCTCAAAAACATTAAAGGAAAATCTTTTCTCATTTCAATGAATAATGTCACAAATAAGAACCCTAGAAGACCGCAGAACAAAAGAAAATGTCAATAAAGATGGAGCCAGAATATCCACTCCATGTGAACATTTGGCAGGCTTTCAGGAGATCAATACAGCATTTCATTTGTGAGAAGACTATTAATCTCTGTAGAAAGTCAAGTTTAGATTTTACCAGTCCCATTTTGGAGAGAGGCCAGTAATTAAATTTATGTGTACAATACCACACTGAAAATGTTTTTTTTTTTTTTTTAAGGGCTTACTAATTCATTGGATACAGAAGAAAATAAAGGTTAACATTCAGAATTAGCTGCTGGGGGCTGGGGATATGGCCTAGTGGCAAGAGCACTTGCCTCGTGTACTTGAAGCCCTGGGTTCGATTCCCCAGCACCACATATACAGGAAATGGCCCGAAGTGGCGCTGTGACTCAAGTGGCAGAGTGCTCGCCTTGAGCAAAAAGAAGCCAGGGACAGTGCTCAGGCCCTGAGTCCAAGGCCCAGGACTGGCAAAAAAAAAAAAAAAAAAAAAAAAGAATTAGCCGCTGCTTAACTCTTTTCTATTATCAGGGAGTTTTAAAGATAACAAAATACAGAGCCAGGCACAGTGGCTCAAGCCTGTAGCAAAGTTCCTTGGGAGGTGGAAATCAGGTGACCAGGGCTTGAGACTAGCCTAGACAAAAAGTTTTTAAAGCTTCATCTCAACCAATGACTGAGTGTGGTGGCTCACACCTGCTACTCTGGCTATAAAGGAAGCACTATGGGGCCTGGGAATGTGGCTTAGCAGTAGAGTGCTCACCTAGCATGGATGAAACCCTCGGTTCGATTCCTTAGCACCACATACACAGAAAAAGCTGGAAGTGGCTCTGTGGCTCAAGTGGTAGACTGCTAGCCTTGTGCAAAAAGAAGCCAAGGACAGTGTTCAGGCCCTAAGTCCACACCCTAGGACTGGCAAAGGAAGGAAGGAAGGAAGGAAGGAAGGAAGGAAGGAAGGAAGGAAGGAAGGAAGGAAGGAAGGAAGGAAGGACTATGACTGGGTGAAGCACAAATAGTAGGATTACAAATCAGGCTAGCTTAGGCATAAAGACCCTACTTCAAAGAGCAAACAACAGAAAAAGAAAAAGGGGGGAAATAGAGCTAACCCCTATCTAGGCCCTGTGGCTCAAGTGGTAGAGCAACTTACCTTACAAGTGCAAGGCTCATTCCCTAGTTCTGCCAAAATGAGAAAATATAGGACTAGAGGTGTGACTCAGGTGGTAGAGCACCAGTCAGGTGCAGAAGAAGCTGTTTAAGAGTATGAGGCCTTGAGTTCAGCCCCAGTATCAGCACAAAAAGGGGGGAAAGACAAAATACAATATGATGATTTCAACTATTTGAATTTTAAGAAAAAAAATGAGAATTTTAGCATCACACATCCAATAAGCAATTGCGGCCTAGTGACCCTATGAAAATATTTGTGTAAGTATATGCCCTTTGGTCAAGCTGTCTAGGACAAATCAGTGGGCTCACAGCATGACCTTTAGGAGTTCTAAGCCAAGGTACTGGAGAAAAGAGATGAAAGTGTGGGTCAGCTTTGTTTTAGCTTGGACTTCAGAGAAGCAATCATCAAAGACTAGATAAAAATGTATTTCATTCTATCAGGAGAGGATGGCAATGCACTGGAAAGGGAAGCTCAGTGAAGTCCAAGGTCACAGGAGATGATACAGACCTACATTAGAGAGAAAACAGGGTAGGGTTGAAGGCTGGACTGAGAAACCTGCTAAGTACACCATCTGTCAAACTACAATTACCACAAGCATCCTTTGAAGTATCTGCCCAGTAGCACCTCAGATAAAACTTAGGCAAAAACAGAGACTTGCCAAGCTGTCCCAATCTATCTTTAGCCATTGAAGTCAGGTTCTATGCAGACTTCAGCAATTTGTTATAGTCCTTAAAAATTCCTTTTGAAAAGACTTTCCAGGAAAGTCTGTGAGGCTTTTATCTCCAATTAACCCAAAAGGCGCTAGCCTTGAATGAAAAAGCTAAGGGACAGTAGCCAGGCCAAATTCCAACTGGTACAAGGTGCATACATGACTGAGCAAGTGTGCATGTGCGCACACACACACACACACATACACACATTCACACTGGTGATAGCAGCAAGGCTAACCCCTGCTGTGTTCTTTCAACAGAGGTGAAGTGTATACATGCAATGTGGTGGCCTGAGTCAATTTTGACGGGGTACTTGTTCATTCTTGCTGTGCTTCTCACCATCCTCCAACCCCCTTCTCTGGTTTGTTTTTGACCCTCTGGGCTATGTGAACATTTGAGGACTGCTATAGTATATTGCCTCCTCCAAATAAACCAAAGCATTTATTTAGCTCCAGTTCTTGTTTGGAGAGTTTGGAGCGTGGGTCCTTCTTGGTCCCCCATCCTACTGTCCTTGACCAGAAACTCTTTATCAACCAGCACTTTTGAGGTCAGCTACCTAGAACTGGACAGAAGATATACTGGAGATTAGAACTATTCATTCCCTTGCAAACCAATAAATCAGCATGCATGCTTACTTAAGTTTTTTGTCTAGTATTAACAACAGGCCAAGCACAGTAGATATAACCAAGTATCTATTTAGTTCTTTGGGATTCTTGGAGATAAAAGTTCAGGAAGGAGGGAAAAAGTGAAGGTAGACCACTTTGTCTCTTTTGTTTTTGGTAGTAGGGTCTTTGTGACTCAGAGTATCAGTCTTTGTTAGATTCCCCTGGCCCCACTGCCCTGGTCCTGGAGCTTGAACTCAGGGCTTGGATTCTGTTCCTGAGCTAATTTTGCTTAAGGCTTGAGCTCTACTTTAAGCCACAGCTCAATTTCCCATTTTCTGGTGGTAACTGCAAATAAGAGTCTCACAGAATTTCCTGCCCGGGCTGGCTTTGAACCTCGATCCTCAAATCTTGGCCCCTTGAGTAGCTAGGATTATAGGCATGAGCCACTGGCACCTGGCTCTACTGTTAAGATTCTTTAAAATGTTTAATCCACAAATAAATTCCTGGACAAAAGTCCATTTTCCTTCTAATCTTGTCTATGTATCTAACAAGTGATACTTCTGACTTGTTCATTATAGAAGTACTTAACAATTTAATTCAATATTCTACTCCAGATAAGTATTTTTCCATGTTACTAGAAATTAGTCAGGTATAGTCATTTGAAAAAACTAGGGAAGGTGAGTACTTTCTCTAAGTCTAGTTAAGCTTCTGTGGGGAAAAACTCTTCCTTGAAAGTTGCTGTTTATCTTTGCTCATATTTATCTATTGATCTATTTTATTTTTGAGAAGTTTAGACTCTTAATATATTGTCCAGGTTGGTCTCAAACTCTTGGGATTAAGTGTTCCTCCTGCAGTAAGCTACTGTGGAAACTACAGGCATGAACCACCATATTCTCCCCATTTCTAACTCTGGATTTCTGACATAAGATATTGTCCAGTACAGGTTTAACTCAGCAGGCTTTGTTTTGGCCAGTCCTGGGCCTTGGACTCAGGGCCTGAGCACTGTCCCTGGCTTCCTTTTTGCTCAAGGCTAGCACTCTGCCACTTGAGCCACAGCGACACTTCTGGCCGTTTTCTATATATGTGGTGCTGGGGAATCGAACCCAGGGCCTCATGTATACAAGGGAAGCTCTCTCGCCACTAGGCCATATCCCCAGCCCCAGGCTTTGTTTTTGTACAACAGACTTTGGGCCACATCAGATAGTTTATAACAATGTGATTTATGATGACTATTTTTGTATATATGGAGCCTGTACTGTCCTTCATCAGTTTGACTTCTGAATAGGTTCTGGGGCATCAATAGCTGATTAATCATAAAAGCAACACATGGTCACTTGAGTGATTCTCAATGAAAGTCTTAAGACATTAAGCTTTGGGTGAGCTTTCCTGGTTGGGAACATTTCATTTGCACATATTGTTGAGAGAATTAAGCACTGTCCTAAAAACTGGAAGAAGACAGGTTTCTACCTGTGCCTGGTTCCTTGATTTTTTTCTTACAGGACTCCTCCATATATGCCTGTAGTTGATTTTAATCTGAATCCTTTACTAAAACAACCCTAAGTACAGCAGTTTTTCTGAGTCCTGTGAGTCCACTTAGTGAATCACTGAATCTGACGTAGCCTTGGGGATCCCAACATACATTTGTTAACATGAGGTAATTTAAATGCTAAGTAATTTCTACAAGAAAATGTAAGAGACAATGAATTGTATAGTTGCTACTCTGATACTACATAACACCATCCACTACAATTAGTGAAAGATGTTTATTAAATATCTATTTTGTGGCAGCTTAACTTTGATTCAAGATCTTATTTACCTTTATTTTGGTAGGACTAGAGTTTGAAGTTAGGGCCTTACACTTGATAGGTAGGGCGCTCTTCCACTTGAACCACATCTCAAGCTCTTGACACATTATTTTTTAAAGGGTTTTTGCTATTTAAAAACCCGCAGTAAGCTGGTGCCAGTGGCTCATGCCTGTAGTCTTAGCTACTAAGGAGGCTGAGATATGAGGACTGTGGTTCAAAGCCAGCCTGGGCAGGAAAGTCCGTGAGACTCATCTCCAATTAACTGCCAGAAAACCAGAAGTGACACTGTGCATCAAAGTGGTAAAGCGTGAACTTTGAGTGAAAAAGCTCAGGGACAGTGAGTGCCCAGGACCTGAGTTTGAGCCCCGTGAGCCAAAAAAAAAAAAAAAAAAAAACAAAAAAAAAACCACATTAAATGCTGGGCACTGGTAGCTCCCACCTAACTACTCAAGAGGCTAAGATCTGAAGATCACAGTTCAAAGCTATCTGGGCAGAAAAGTCCAAGAGACTCTCTAATTCCAGTTAACTATCAAAAAGCCAGCAGTGGAGCTGTGGCTCAAATGGTCCACAAAAGCTGAAAACTGTACCCAGACCCCAGATTTAAGATCCAGGACAGGCACACAGGTACACAGGCATGCACACATTCACACATACATAATCCACAGTAAAGACATCTCAAAATAGGCTAAAATAAATTTTTATTAAATGTTAGAAGAAAGAGATTGATACACAACTCACACATTCTTTACAAAACAACTGCCAATCTGTGTCCAATTTTTAAAGTTCTATACACATTTGGAAATTCTGTGAAATAGAATGTAAAAATATGTCTTTTAGAAAGCATTAGGATAACAATTTTAGTCAAAATAATGTTTAAAATGGAAGTCTTTGCATGAAAGTGAGCGTTTAGTGATAAAATGAGTAAGTGAACTTTAAACATTAAATAGGTAAAGCTGTCTTACTGAAGAAAAGAGTAAGTATTCTGTAAACTTCTGAAATTCACCTGAAGTGTTTTGTTACTTTCAGAAGCAGTGCTATTAGGAGGTATCAACAACCATACTATAGGAATCTTGAATGATACCACTATGCCTGAAGCACTGGTAACAACCAACTGTATAGGCAAATAAAATTTAAAAATCATCAGAAAGAAGCACCTCTTCTGAGACATGTGAAGATGTATTATTACATCAGAGGCTTATGGCACAGGCCAAAACCCCTATAAGTGACAGTCTCTCCATACAAAGTAAGAGTAATTCATCCATTTTAGAACTGAGTAACATTTCCTTAGTAGTGTTACTGACATAAAAGATACAAGCTTAAACTATGATACAACATACAAAAAAGGGTCAACAGGGTCTTTGAAAGTACACTGCAGGTTAACAAAGACTGACTTTTGTTAAACTGAATCTGATTCAAATACATCTTCATTATTCCAAAAAGATGTTGCCCAACTGATGCCTTTCAGGACAGCAGAAACCCAAACACCAACTTGGAAGATTTATTGCTTAACAAAGGAGTAGACAGTCACCAGTTTACCTCAAAGATGGGAAGGAAGCAGAAAACAACCTCAAAATATTTGCAATTACAAGGAATTTAAAATTTCAGTGTTGTCAACTTTTTGCCCTGAGCTGAGTGCTTTTTAATATATAGTCTCTGGAGAAACAGATACATTCCCATTGCCTATAAATGCTATTGTTCCGGGTGCTGAAAACAGACATTTGTCTTACACAGCAGAGTGGTGGTGACTGTTTGGTGGGAATCTTTGGTGAGATGCAGTTGTGCAAAAAACCTCTTCCTCTTCCTCATAATACCCCTAGCATATTCAAGTTATTTTCAGAGGAGAAACAACAAGACCATAATGAAGGACAAGCAGACCATCCTGAAAAGAGGGGGGAGAAAGCGAGAAACTAGTTTAATAGTTCTTTAAAAGCTAGTTATAAATGATCTAACCCATCACTAATGTGAAATTCTTTGACATAAACATATTATCACAAAAAAAAGAAATTTCTTAAGAGAATCAAGGGTCCTAGATAAATATATCTGTTGATTTACTTAATTGCCTCATCACCAAACACGTGTTGCTTTCTTCTTCCTTTTCTTTTTTGAGGTGAAGTCTTGCTATAGTCCCTAGCCTGGCCTAGAACTCCAGGGTGGTCTTCTTGCCTGACTCCCCCAACTATCTGGGACTATAGGTATGCCACCATACAGGCTCAATGCCTTTTTGTTTTTAAATGACTCTCAGGCTGGGCGCACTGGTGGCTCATGCCCATAATCTTAGCTACTCAGAAAACTTAGATCTGAGGATCATGGTTCAAAGCCAGGATGGGTTAGAAAGTCCATGAGACTCTTTATCGCCAACTAACCACCAGAAAACTGGAAATAAAGCTGTGGCTTCAATTGGTAGAGCACTAACCCTGAGCAGAAAACCCAGGGATAGCACCGAGGGTCCAAGTACAAGCTCCATGACCATGGAAAAAAAAAAAAAAAAGACTCTCAGGAGCCAATTTTGTCATTACCATGTAACTGTACCAGGCATGTTTCTAACTAACCAGTTCTCCAAAAAGAGCTGAAGGAATAAGCTGAAGATGGTGGTACAAACTTTTAAATCCTAACACTTGGGGGTTGAAATAAATCATGAGTTTGAGGCAGTCTAGGCTATACAGGTATACAAGAAAAAAAAAATCAACCACCTCTCTCCTCTCAAAAAAAGAAATATAAGGGCTGGGAATACGGCCTAGTGGTAAAGTGCTTGCCTCCTATACATGAAGCCCTGGGTTCAATTCTTCAGCACCACATATACAGAAAAAGCCAGAAGTGGCACTGTGGCTCAAGTGGCAGAGTGCTAGCCTTGAGCAAAAAGAAGCCAGGGACAGTGCTCAGGCCCTGAGTCCAAGCCCCAGGACTGGCAACAAAAACAAAACAAATAAACAGAAAAAGCTGGAAGTGGCGCTATGGCGCAAGAGGCAGAGTGCTAGCCTTAAGCAAAAAGAAGCCAGGAACAGTGCTCAGGTCCTGAGTTCAAGCCCCAGGACTGGCAAAAAAACAAAACCAAACAAAAAAAGAAATAGTTTTCTTTCTTCACAGACTACCTAAGCATTGCGTGTGTATAATCTCATATATATATATGTATATATATATACATACACATATATAAGTATATATACAAATATGTACATATACACATATATACATATATGAAACCAACTGTCATAAAACATCATGGAACACATAAATGCAGCTCACTATTATGGTAAGTGGTAAGTAAAACTTGGAGACTCTCACCCAATTAAAAGAAATGTAAAATATTGTATATTTGATTTTCTCCTTGAAGAGTATCTTTAGGAGAGGACAGTCATTCCAGTGTTTAGATCTGCTTTTTTGTGTGTTTCTATCTCCTCTTTCCAGGTGTATCCTCTGTACCCAGTAAGCACCCACTCTCCTCAGGTGCTATTTCTACCTTCAGATGCACTGGAAAAGTAGCTAAAAATAAAGAGTCTGGGAGATGTGCAAGATCTGCTTTGAGCAGCAGAGGAGGTGGTGGCACCTAAGCTGCACCCTTCCAGTCCTGCTCTTGCTGCATTTTATCTTTTCTTTCTATGCTAAGCTCATCCATGGCTCCGCTTCCTCATGTCTCACCCACAACTCCATTCACTGCAATCTGGCTTCTGTTCCTGGCAACTCTAGCCAAAGCTCACCAGAATCCCAAAAAAGGGATCACAAATTCAAACACAAGGGCTAGGAAAGTAACTTACGTACTTATGCTAGGTATGTGAGTCAACAAGGAATGGTACATTAAAGGACAGGTGCCTATCTGAAAGAATTGAAACTTAAATATTTAAAACATAAGTGTAAGTGAAATAAAGGTCAACCTCATACCATACTTGGTCTATGCACCATGAAACCTGTTCCAGACTAATTAGCATTATCAAAGTAAATGAACTCATATAACACAAATAGAAAGATTCTACTAACAGATTTACATGCATATAAATCAAACTTTATATAAGGTTAATTTTTGCATAGTTATGTTTGAGAACTGAAAAGCATCATTTTGTGAAATATACTGATATGCAGATATAAAACTGAAATTGTAGTTACAAGCTGTTTCAAGACATCAAAATTACCTCAATGCTTATATAAATTCACATTCTATGAAATAAGTGCTTATAAGCAAAATTTTATCTAGCTTTCCGTTTACATTATTTGTAAACATTATTATCTACATGTTTCCTTTTTAGGTTGCTTGTTCATGGTCTTAGTAACTATCTGTCATGATTTGGATACAGTTTGTCCCTCAAAAGTTCATGTGCTGGGGGCTGGGGATATAGCCTAGTGGCAAGAGTGCTTGCCTTGTATACACGAGGCCCTGGGTTCAATTCCCCAGCACCACATATAAGGAAAACAACCAGAAGTGGCGCTGTGGCTCAAGTGGCAGAGTGCTAGCCTTGAGCAAAAAGAAGCCAGGGACAGTGCTCAGGCCCTGAGTCCAAGGCCCAGGACTGGCAAAAAAAAAAAAAGTTCATGCGCTGGAATCTTGATCTCAAGTATGGGGTTGTTGAGATGGTGGAACCTCAAAGAGGTCAGTCAGGATTAGTGGGCTGTTATTAGGTCACTGGGACTCTCCTATCAAGAATGAATTACTGTGTCTCAAGGGACTGGGTCAGATCTACTGGGACTGATTCATTTGAGTTGTTAGCACAGCCCAGGAATCAATCCTCAGCAATGCCAAAAAGAATGATAGAGAATGAATTAGCTGTCTTTGCCTATTCTCTCTCTCTTTTCCTTTTTTTGGTTCCAAGATCGGAACTAGAACTTGGTATCTGACACTTTACTCATTGGCTGGCACTCAACTAAGTCATGCTTCCAGCACCACTCCCTGTTCCCTTACACACACATCTCTTTTCTGCAAGCTGCCGGTTCCACCTGTCAGCCATGGACTCTGGCCAGAACACCAGCATTATGCTGTTTGGACTTTCCAGCCATCAAAATCATGAGCCAAATAAACTTCTAAGTTTTGACCCTTCAGATACTTTGTTATGGTGACACAAAATAGAGTAATACATTACCTCCCAACCAGAGTCTTCTCTAAGTCAAATTATGTCCCTTCATTTTGGCTCAAAACTCTCCAATCAATAGTTTCCCACCACATTCAATTAAAACCCAAAGTTCATACCATGACCAACAAGGTCCTGTGAGATTTTACTCCAACTGCCAAGATCTCAGTTCCTACCATCTTTCCCTCCCTTGCTATCTCCTAGCTTTTCCTTTGAGGTAGATAAATCATGAATGAATTTGAACCCTGGTAATGACCCTTCATCAAAGAAACAAAGTGTTCTCATGGATATGTAATCTGTGTCTCAGACATACGTATGTAGATGCTGTGGAGAAAGGCAGTTTTGTTTTGTTTTATTAAACAATCCTGGGGCTTGAACTTGGGACCTGGGCACTGTCCCTGAGCTCCTTTTGCTCAAGACTAGCACTCAGGGCTGGGAATGTGGCTTAGTGGTAGAGTGCTTGCCTAGCATGCAAGAAGCCCTGGGTTCAATTCCTCGGCACCACATAAACAGAAAAAGCTGGAAGTGGTGCTGTGGCTCAGGAGGTAGAATGCTAGCCATGAGCAAAAAGAAGCCAGGGACAGTGCTCAGGTCCTGAGTTCAAGCCCCAGGACTAGCAAAAAAAAAAAAAAAAGAAAAGAAATTGCCTAATGATGGATTTCTTCAAATATACACCCATCATTAAGGGATGAGTGTATTAGCTTAGTAGCTAGTGCAGTGATGAGAGTGCAAATAATGTGGGACTGAACTGCATGGGGGGGGGGGGTGAGTCCTGGTTCACCCACTGAGTCACTGTAGGAATTACATGTATTTTCTATACCTCAGTCTCTCTATCTTTAGAATGGAGAAAAGAATACCTACCCCACAGATCAATCCATGCAAAATACTTAACAGTGTCTGACACACAGTATACATTTAATACTAACTACAATTACTGATTTGTAGTCCAGAAAATTTTAAGAAAATTGTGGACTACATGAAAACTTTGCTATTAACATGGACCTTTTCTTTTTCATAATTTTGTGTGTTCAGCATAGGCCTGGTAAGTCTGAGACCTACCTGCATTGCTGAGTCACCTATTGCACGTCGGATTTCCCGGAGAGTCTGGTACGGCTCTAGCAAGTGGTCCCCACAGATGATATCTACCTATGAGAAAGCAAAGCATTATCAGACCACTTCCCTGTTTCAAAGTATCATCTAAAGGAAGGAAAGGGAAGGAAAAATAAACCCACAATATAATTACTTACAGATGAGACTTAGCTATTTTATTTTGGACTGATTAAATATTTTTATAAAAGGTCTTAGAGGCTAACTGCAAGGAGTGCGAGTTACAGCAGGACAATCAATCAGTATAATTTTCAAAATGATCCCTTCAATCTCATAAATTAAATCATGTTTACTAGATTTTTAACCTTGAATTTTCACAAATATTAAAAAATACATATAGTGGGCTGGGAATGTGGCTTAGTGGTAGAGTGCTTGCCTCGCATGCATGAAACCCTGGATTTGATTCCTTAATACCACATAAATAGAAAAAGCCAGAAGTGGCGCTGTGGCTCAAGTGGTAGAGTGCTACTCTTGAGCAAAAGAAGCCAGGGACAGTGCCCAGGCCCTGAGTTCAAGCCCCAGGACTGGGGGAAAAAATTATAGTTTACTGTTTTTTTCTTAAGAACAAAACAGGGCTGGGAATATGGCCTAGTGGCAAGAGTGCCTGCCTTGTATACATGAAGCCCTGGGTTCAATTCCCCAGCACCACATATATAGGAAACAGCCAGAAGTGGTGCTGTGGCTCAAGCAGAGTGCTAGCCTTGAGCAAAAAGAAGCCAGGGACAGTGCTCAGGCCCTGAGTCCAAGGCCCAGGACTGGCCAAAAAAAAACAAAAAACAAAAAACAAAAAAACAGGATGCATTGCAACATCATAAAAAAATCTATTAAGCAAGAGTGCAAGTGACTTGCCTAGCAAGCACACAAGGTATTGGAATCAATCCCTAATACTACCAAAACAACAATAACAACAACAACAACAAAAAACTCTGCTGTAAAATAGTAATTTTTCTTACAATTTAGTCCCAAGCTTAGCAGCTGGTCAGTTAATATTTGATAGTTCTTGATGCTATGTGTGCTATATGGATGTTTGGGTTATTTTTTTTTCTCACAAAAATGGGACCATACCACATATGCTGTTTTATAAACTTAAAAAATGTTAGCCAGGCACCAGTGGCTCACACCTGTAATCCTAGCTATTCAAGCAACTGAGATCTAAGGATAAACATTAGCAGCCAGCCGAGGAAGTAAAGTCCATAAGATTACATCTCCAATTAAGTATCAAAAAGCTGAAGTTGGGCTGGGAATGTGGCTTAGTAGTAGAGTGCTTACCTAGCATACATGAAGCCCTGGGTTTGATTCCTCAGTACCACATAAACAGAAAAAAGCCAGAAGTGGTGCTGTGGCTCAAGAGGTAGAGTGCTAGCCTTGAGCAAAAGCAGCTCAGGGACAGAGCCCAAGCCCCGAGTTCAAGCCCAGGACTGGCGAAACCAACAACAACAACAGCTGGAAGAAAAGCTGTGGCTCAACTGGTAAAATATGACCTTTGTGCGAAAAGGCTAAGGAATAGTGTCCAAGCCCTAAGTTCAAGCCCCAATACCAGCACACAAAACAAAAAACATTAATAAACTGTGCCCAACTTTACATGATGTGTTTTAAAGGGTGATTCACCATAATTCACACACACAAAAATAATGTGTGTGTGTGTGTGTGTGTGTGTGTGTGTGTGTGTGTGTGTGTGTATGTGTGGTGGGCAGAGGGACAGCATCTCACTATGTAGCCCAGGCTGGACTCAAACTCATGGTCCTCTGGCCTCAGTCTGGGATTATAGGAAGGAGACCAGTTATCACTATAAATATTTCATAAATGTATTCAACAGAAAGTCAGTTGTTTGTTTTGTCCCCAAAGTGACCCATGTTTGTTAAACCCCTAGATGGATATCCCTTGGACTCAAGAGTAATCCTGGCTATGACTTGTTCCAGTGATACAACAAGTACACACAACCAGATCAAAGGGAAAAAATGAGGTCTACAGAAATCCATGTACGGGGCTGGGAATATGGCCTAGTGGCAAGAGTGCTAGCCTCGAGAAATCCATGTACATCCCCTCTGGCCTCCCCTCAGTAGAGAAGAAATACCTAGGGTACACCTTTTCTAAAACAGTGGCCAATGCCTTCCTGATGTTTAGAATTTAGGGTTTTTCTTAAAGATTAGTCATGTTAGCACTTTTGCCTACCAAAAGTAGGTTCTAATCATAGCTCCATTGTTTGTATAGTTCATGTACCAGTGAAACACTCTTACCAGTCAGGAAACGTTTTTTGTGCCAATCCTGTGGCTTGAACTCAGGTCCTAGGTACTGTCCCTGAGCTTTTTGTGCTCAAGCCTAGTGCTCTACTACTTGAGCCACAGCTCCACTTCCAGCTTTTTGTTGTTTAAATGAAGAGTTTCAGACTTACTTGCATAGGCTGGCTTCGAATGGCTAGGATTATACAGGGGTGAGCCACTGGTGCCTGGCCATACTATGATGAGAGGTATTTGGAAGCCAAGTTTGTAAATGAAGCTAACAGCCACCTTAAGCAGGCCCTTTTAAAGAGCAATATTGGGGTCTGTATCTCTTTTCTACACAACTACACAACTTCTATATCCTTGTCTTAGACAGAAATGTTAACATGAGTCTCAGAGCTGAATGAAAAATACGCATTATCAAGGGAAGAGAAATTTTTATTGTGTGTGTGTGTATGTGTGTGTGTGTGTGTTTTAGTACTCGAGCTTGAACACAGGACCTGAGAGAGAGCAAGCAAGCTGAGTAAGAGCTTCAGGCCCTAGGGAAAAAAAAAAAAGGAAAATAGTGTGTGTGTGTGTGTGTAAAGGAAAATAGTGAGTGTGTGTGTGTGTGTGTGTGTGTGTGTGTGTGTGTGTCAGTCCTGGGGCTTTAACTCTGGGCCTGGGCACTGTCCCTGAGCTCTTCAGCTCAAGGCTAGCACTCTACCACTTGAGCCACAGTGCTACTTCCGGTTTTCTGAGTGGTTTACTAGAAATAAGAGTCTCACAGACTTTTCTGCCTGGGTTGACTTTGAACCGTGATCCTCAGATCTCAGCCTCCTATGTAGCTAGGATTATTAAAAATAGTTTTTAAACTAGATGTAGTTGAGCACACCTATAATCATAGCTATCTAGGAGGCAGATGTAAAAGGATTACAAGCTTAATGGTAGTCCAGGCCAAAAATAATGACAAGAACTCATCTCAAGAACAAAAGTAGAAACGAAAAGGCTGAAGGTATAGCTCAAGTTTGAGTAAATTTGAGTTAGCTCAAGTTATAGCTATGTCAATTTAGCTCAATTTAGCCATTACACAGTATATACAATTTCAAAACACAATGTTGCACATGACACATATGCATATAATTTTAACAATCCAAAAAATAAAAAAAGGCAAGTACTAGTGGCTCACACTTGTAATCTTAGCTACTCAGAAACCAGTCCAGCCAGGATTGTCCATGAGACTCTTATTTTCAAGTAACCACCAAAAAGCTGGAAGTTGAGCTGTGGCTCAAGTGGTAAAGCACCAGCCTTGAGTGAAAAAGCTAAGAGACAGGGCTGGGAATATAGCTTAGTGGTAGAATGCTTGCCTTACATACATGAAGCCCTGGGTTCAATTGCTCAACATCACATATATATATATATATATATATATATATATATATATATATATATATATATATATATATATATATAAAAAGCCGGAAGTGGGGCTGTGGCTCAAGTGGTAGAGTGCTAGCCTTGAGCAAAAAGAATCCAGGGACAGTGCTCAGGCCCTGAGACCAAGCCCTAGGACTGGCAGAAAAAAAAAAGAAAAAAAATGCACTAAGAGACAGTTCAAGCTCCAGTACAATAACCAACCAACCAACCAAATGAATAAATGGTAGAATCCCTAACACCAAATTTGAGCTTGGGCATTTTATTTATTATCTCTCTCTCTCCCTGTACTGGGATTTACAGTCAGAGCCTCATACTTGCTTGCAAAGTTACTGCTTGAGTCACTCCATGAGCCCCAGCTTTTAAATAATTTAAATCTCCAACTATGACATTTATAAATGGGTATTGTACTTTGATGAAGCTAACGAAGAAAGTAACCCATATCCTGGAGAAAACCCTCCTGGGTATTACTTTTATTTGGGGGGAGAGCACCAGAGTTTGAACTCAGGGCCTTGTGCTTGTTAAGTAGGTGCTCCACCACCTAAATCAAGCCCTGAGCCCTTTTGTTTTGGGCATAGGGTCTCGAATCAATGCCCAGGTGGGCTTAGCCTGAGATCCTGTTGATTCTTCCAATATAGCTAGAACAACAGGTGTATGTCACTACATGTGGATTTTTTTGATTGAAATGAGATCTCACTAGTTTTTCCCTGAGTTGGCTTTAAATCACAACCTTCCTTATTTCTCTCATTTTTTGTGGAGGAGAAAGGTAGAGGGGTACTGATGTCTGAACTCGACCTCATGCTCACTTCTCTTGCTTGCTCACAGCTGATACTCTGTCACTTAAACCATATTCAGCCTGAAAATAGTTTTGACTGGTTATTTTGGAAAGAATCTCATAGACTTTCTGCCCAGGGGCTTCAAACTATGGACTATGGTCCTCCAGATCTCAGCCCCCTAAGTAGTTTAGGATTACAGGTATATGCAGCTTTTGGACCTTGCTTGTCCTTATGTAAGGATGTTCTCCTAAGAAAAGTTGATAATCTTTTGCTCTGCTGAAGCTGAGGCCCTAGAAATCTCTTAGTATTTACAATATCCTCAGTTTTTTTCTCTGACATCAAGAGATGGTCATCAATAACAATTAAGAAACGGGTTGTAAATCAAACATGACTAAATTTGGGGATGGACATCTCTGTGAATCGATACTTAATTGGCAATTACAATGCCTACAGCATCATAAGATAAAAGCCACTAGATGAAATTCTAGATGATTCTTTAATATGCTAATATGCTAAAGATAGTCTCACAATGTCACCTACCATCTTACGTACATGTACTATACCTGACAAGCTGGATCAAGACCCATTTTCCTTCTGAGGAATTTTTCTACATGTCCAATAGTTGCTTCTCCTGAAACTCGAACAAACTTCTTTTCCAATGGCTACAAAAATAAGTAGATAAAAACTATTTTCATATATACTATGTTTACAAATACTTATATGTATATAATATATACAAACATTGAAATGCAAATTTTATAGCAAAAACTATTCAATAGGATCTTGAAAGAAAAATTACTATGAAATTTTAACTTAAACACCAAAGAAGAAAAATAGGAATTCTGGACAGCTTCCCCTCTTTGAGAAATATGCCAATAATTATTTTATTTACTTAATTAATTTTTGGTGCCAGTACTGGGTCTTTAACTCAGGACCTAGTTGCTACTCTTTCACTCAAAGATGGTACTCTACCACTTGAGCCACACCTCCATTTCCAGCTTTTTCTGTGATTAATTAGAGATAAAGAGTCTCATGGACTTTCATGCCTGGGCTGACTTCAAACCACAATCCTCACATCTTCAGCATTCTAAGTAGCCTGGATTACAGGCATGAGCCACCAGCACCTGGCCTACTATTCTACTTTTTGAGTTAAAAATGTCCATAGTAAGCTGGGTATGGTGTCAATACCTATAGCTTAGGATACTCTGGAGACAGACAGGAGGATCCCTTGAGCCCAGAAATTTGAGATCAGCCTGGGCAATACAGTGAGTCTCATTTTAAAATAAAAAAGGTAATTCATAATAATTTTCCCTTTAGTATGGAAAATGAAAGGTTATTTAGGGGCTGGGAATATGGCCTAGTGGCAAGAGTGCTTGCCTCATATACATGAAGCCCTGGGTTCGATTCCCCAGCACCACATATATAGAAAACAGTCAGTAGTGGTGCTGTGGCTCAAGTGGCAGAGTGCTAGCCTTGAGCAAAAAGAAGCCAGGGACAGTGCTCAGGCCCTGAGTCCAAGGCCCAGGACTGGCAAAAAAAAAAAAAAAGAAAGAAAGAAAGGTTATTCAGAAATGTGTGGAACGTGATGCAAGACAAATCTGAGGCAGGACAGTAGAGATCAATACTATCCTGCTTTCCTTTTTCTGAAAAATTAAGGATATCACCAACTAATGCAAATGAAAAGCTCAAAGAATCAGAACTACTGGATACCTATTAGGAAGCTTGCTACATGTTTTTTGGTACTAGCAGAGACAGTGAACGAGCAAGTGAGTTTAGAATGGATATCTAGGGGACTGAGGCAGATTAGATATACATTTGTTCCATAATAATAGCATTCACCTTCCTTATTCTTAAGCTCTTTCCTGGGCTGCGATTATAGGACTTGCCTAGCAGGACAGCTTCTAGGTTAATATCAAGTACTGGAGTAGACTTATACCCCATACTCAATAGGGTTTTTTTATACTCCCATATGATTTGCTACTCTTCTGTTACTCTATGTAATAGCCTCCTACACTAGGCACAAATAAACACTAAGAAAGTTCCACCTCTTTCCACATTAGTATAGTAATCTTTCCTGACATCTATAAAATCAAAAATATAATGATGAAAGTTGAAACAGCTAAGACATGTAGTATATCCCTGTGATCCCAGAATCCAGGAGGCTGAAGCAGGAGGATCACAAGTTGGGAACAAGTCTGCATAAACAGACTGTCTCAAAAAAAAAAAAAAAGATTTGTAGGAAGATTTTAAAATTTCTTCTAGTAAGAAAGATACTATCAACTCAGATCTATTACCCTGAAAAATACTTAACCTTTGTTAACTGAAAAGGCATAGAAACAATGACTATCTGGTATCAAATAAACCAGATGTGACTCTGTAATACCAATGACCACCAAAAGGAAGTAGGACTCCTTGGAGAAATGATTGGCTCTATGTTTGAGGAAAGAGATGTACAAGACATGGAACATGTTGTCATATCAGATAGCAAGGACTATGGCATGACAGGACAATTTGAACTGATAAGGATAAATAAAAAAATGGGTTGTAAAAATATATTTACATCATGAATTCATAATAAAGACAAAAACAAATAAAACTTAAATATGCTGATACACTGCAATTAACAATTTATATGCTCCTTGAGTTATTTCTTTTCTTTTTTTTTGTCTGTTGTGGACTTGAACTCAGGCCTGGGCTCTGTCCCTGAGGTCTTTTGCTCAAGGTTAGTACTTTATCACTTTGAGCCACAGTTCCACTTCCAGTTTTTGAGTGGTTAATTGGAGAGATAAGAGTCCTGGACTTTTCTGTCAGCCTGGCTTTTAACTATGATCCTCAGATCTCAGTTCCTGAATAGCTAGAATTACAGGCGTGAGCCACCAGTGCCTGGCTGAGCCATTTCAATCAACAGTTTCCAGCTAGATTCCTTTACCTCTTTCCTTTTTATTTGTTGAAGAAACCGAGCCGTTTGCCATGTGGAGTTGTGGTCTAGTATATCCCTTCATGTAATTGAACACATTCTGTTGTTCCATGTTTCCTGGAAATGAGGTGTTCAATCTAGAGGCATGATCACACTTTACAGGTGGAATCATTATCATGTTCTCTGATGTGTGGGGGCAGAATGACATAAATATTCTAGGCATACATGTACTTTTGTGGAAACAGCAGAGTATGGATTTATTTCTGGTTTATTCTTTATGAGGCTTTAGAACTGTTAGCCATCTGACTTCTGGAGGTGACTGGACAGATACCTTCGAGCACATAGGAGTTATAACTCTATGATGGTACCATACAGAAAGTTACCTGCCACTTTCCCATGTTATAAAATGTGTCATTGATATGCAACACTTACCTAAAGTGAACCAACTGGTACCATTCTTTATAAGAGACTCAGTTAACCAAAAATCATGGAGACTTATTAAGTTGCCTTTATCATAGTCATCTGAGATAAACTATAAAGTACTTCCATCCAAGCTGGGTGCTGGTGGTTTATGCCTGTAATACTAGCTACTCATGAAGCTGAGATCTAAAGATCACAATTTGGGGCTGGGAATATGGCTTAGTGGCAAGAGTGCTTGCCTCGGATACATGAAGTCCAGGATTCGATTCCCCAGCACCACATATATAAATAATGGCCAGAAGTGGCGCTGTGGCTCAAGTGGCAGAGTACTAGCCTTGAGCAAAAAGAAGCCAGGGACAGTGCTCAGGCCCTAAGTCCAAGGCCCAGGACTGGCAAAATAAATAAATGAATAAAATTTAAAAAAATCACAATTTGAAGCCAACCCAGGCAGAAAAGTCCCCTATGAGATTCATCTCCAATAAACTACCAGAAAACCAGAAGTGGCACCATGGTTCAAAGTGGTAGAGTACTAGCCTTAAGCAAAAGAGCTCAGGGACAGTGCCTAGGTCCTGAGTTCAAAACCCATGACCAACCAAAAACAAAGATTGAAAACTTCGATCTAGAGAAATACTTGCCTATTTCTGTGTTTTAATTCATATCGCTAAGCTAGAGTGTTCATAAAACAATATATACAACCAATAATTCACTCAACTTTAGCATATGTAGGCTTCGACAATCATTGAAAATCTCAAAGATCAAAGGCACCTATTCCTTAATATTTACAATCCCAAATAACTATAAGATGGTTTTCCCCTTTAAAGAAGTTACTATTCATTCCCAAGCCGGGAGCCAGTGGCTCATGCCTGTAACCCTAGCTACACATGAGGCTGAGATCTGAGGATCTCAGCTCAAAGCAGTAAGTCTATGAGACTCTTATCTCCAATTAACCAGCAGGAAACCAGAAGTGTAGCTTAAAGTTGTAAAGTGCTAGTCTTTCTTTTTTTTCTTTTTTGCCAGTCCTGAGGCTTGAACTCAGGGCCTGAGCACTGTCCCTGGCTTCTTTTTGCTCAAGGCTAGTACTCTGTCACTTGAGCCACAGTGCCACTTCCGGCTTTTTCTGTATATGTGGTACTGAGGAATCAAACCCAGGGCTTCATTAATGCAAGGCAAGCACTCTACCGCTAAGCCACATTCCCAGCCCCTAAAGTGCTAGTCTTGAGAAAAAAAAGCTCAGAGACAGTGCCTAGGCCCTGAGTTCAAGCCCCACAATTGACAGGAAAAAAAAGTTATGATTTCTGGATGACTTTACTACAGCAGCCACACTGTACACATGGCATCTGGGATTTGGGGGCCTTTAACACAATTCTCAGATTATCTTACTTCTAAAATCTCAGTGAATGACTGAAGTAGCCAGGTTAATTTGACTCAAAAATGTTGCATGTAAATAAAATTTTGAGTTCACATTTAACACAATTTTATAAAGTATTTGCTTATTGTTTTATTTCTACTGTTTTGAAAAACAAATTCCTTTTTTCTTTTTTTTTTGGTGCCAGTCCTGGGGCTTGAACTCAGGACCTGGGCACTGTTTGCTCAAGGCTAGAGCTCTACCACTTGAGCCACAACTCCAGGTCTGTTGTGTGTGTGTGTGTGTGTGTGTGTGTAATTGGAGATAAGAATCTTAGACTTTCTTACCCAGGCTGGCCTCTAACCCTGATCCTCCGCCTCCTGAGTAGCTAGGATTACAGGTGCCATCAGTGTCCAGCCCATTCCTTTTTTGGAGGCAGTCACTACTGGGGATTGAACTCAGGTCCTCATGCTTGTGAGGCAGGTGCTCTATCACTTGAGCTTACCTCTGGTCCCTTTGCCTTAGCTATTCTCCAGGTCTAGTCTCGTTTATGGCCAGGCCAGCCTGGGCTGTGATTCTCCTACTTTTGCATCCCTATGTCACTGGGGATAACAGGAAATCGCATAGCTAGCCCTTGTATTTTCTCCATACCTGTGGTAATAGGCACACACCCCTATACCCAGCCATTGAGTGGACTTTTATGCCCAGGCTAGGCCACAACCTCAATCCCCTGATCTCTGCTTACCAAGTAACTAGCCTTACCAGTGTGAGCCACAGAGCCCAGGCTTATCTCTCTCTTTTTTTTTTTTTGGCCAGTCCTGGGGCTTCGATTCAGGGCCTGAGCATTGTCCCTGGCTTCTTTTTGCTCAAGGCTAACACTCTGCCACTTGAGCCACAGCGCCACTTCTGGCCTTTTCTGTATATGTGGTGCTGGGGAATTGAACCCAGGGCCTCATGTATATGAGGCAAGCACTCTTGCCACTAGGCCACATCCCCAGCCCCCAGGCTTATCTCTTATTCTCACATACCTATTACAACAGAGCAGTGCTGAATGCACATGTTCTAATAACTTACTTATCAAATATTTTTATAATAAAAGATACTCTCCATTAGATTGCTAGGCTGACTCAACTGTATATACAGAATCATTTCATGAAATTAATAAAAGTAAAATACCTTAAAATGTCCTGTATCTTCATTAGCACTGAAAAAGGAGAGCAAGCCTAGTCAATATTTAAATTAAATGAATCAAAAACATAAACATGAAAATAAAATCTGAGAAACATTGACTTATTTTAAAACATGACCACCTTAAACTATTATGAAATAAACAAATGTAACTGGCATTTCTGCTACCTGATGGTAAGGCAAAAGGAGTTTTGTTTAGCATTTAATGTAACTTTCTATACTTAATTTCTTCCATATATATATATGTATATATATAATATTTTTTTTTTTGCTAGTGGTACTGGTGTTTGAACTCAGAGCCTTGCACTTACTAGGCAGGTGCTCCTCCTCTTGAGCCAACCCCTCCAGATCTTTTTTGGATAGTTTCAAATTTATGACTGAGTAGGCTTGGACTGAGATTGCTTCCTGAATGACTAGGATAACAGACTCACACATTGCACACACCTTTTATTGGTTGAAATGGAGTCTTACTTTTTGCCCAGGCTGTTTGGTTTTGTTTTGGAGGTTAGTTTTTGTTTTTTGTTTTTTTTTTGTCATGTATGGGGCTTGAACTCTGGGCCTGGGCACTGTCCCTGAGCACTTCAGCTCAAGGCTAGCACTCTAAAGACCACTTGAGCCATAGCACCACTTTGGTTTTGTGGTGGCTAACTGGAGATAAGAATCTCATGGACTTTCCTGCCTGGGCTGGCTTTGAACCATGATCATCAGATCTCAGCCTCCTGAGTAGCTAGGATTACAGGTGTGAGCCACTGGTGCCTGGCTCAGGCTGGTCTTCCAACAGAAATTTCCCAATCTCTTAACTCCTAAGAAGCTAGGTTTATAAGTGTGAGCCACCACACTCCAAAAAAAGATACAATATTGAGAGTGTCTCCACAGTTGGCTTTTAGCATTTTGCAGCTTAAACTACAATTTCTCTTTTAAGTCTTTTGTTGTTGTTGTTGTTGTTGTCAGTGTTGATACTGGGGCTTGAATGTAGAGCCTCTCATACTCTCACTTGGTTGTTTTTGCTCAAGGCTGGTGTTTTACTACTCAAGTCTCAGCTCCACTTCCAGCTTTTTTGCTGGTTAATTAGAGTCTCAAGGACTTATTTGCTCAGGTTACTTGAGATCCTCAGATCTCAGAATGAGTAGCTAGTATTACAGACCTAAGCTACAAGCTTAATTTCTCTGTCTGTCTGTCTGTCTCTTTTTTTTTTTTTGGTGCTTGAACTCAGGCCTGGGTCCTGTCCCTGAGCTTTTTTTTGCTCAAGACTAGCACTCTACTATTTAAGCCACAGCTCTGCTTCTAGCTTTTTGGTGGTTAATTGGAGGTAAGTGTTTCATGGACTTTGCTGCCTGGGCTGGATTTGAAGTGCATCCTAAGATCTCAGCCTCCTGAGTATCTAGGATTACAGGCATGAGCCACCAGCACACAGTTCTGTCTGTCTGTCTCTGTCTCTCTCTGTATAAAATGTATACATACATACATACATATAATAGTAATCAGTGTGTTTTCCATCTATAGTTAACTTTTATATGGTAAGATTTCTTACAAAGCTTCTATCTTTTCTGCTGTTTCACTTGCAACATAACCACCTTGTCATGATTTTACTCAGTATGCCTTTCTTCTAGAGCCCAAGGACATTCCTTGATTAAATCAATTACTTTAATGTCATAGCAGAAATTAGGGGTGCTGATGCTGAGCACCTACTTTGTGCCACACCTTATATTAGCTATCATATATTTATGAACATTTTTCATTTAGTCTTGATAACATCCCAGGAAACCAAGTGTAAATAACCTTTGTATTTACACTTGGGCAGCTCACCTACCACTTGTCCTGTCAGCAAAGAGCTTCCTATATAGTTTCTTAATAATCAAGTTGAGGGGCTAGGAATATGGCTTAGCGATAGAATGCTTGCCTAGCATGCATGAAGCCCTGGGTTCAATTCCTCAGCACCACATAAACAGAAAAAGCTGGAAATGGTGCTGTGGCTCAAGAGGTAGAGTGATAGCCTTGAGCAAAAAGAAAAAAGAGACAGTGCTCAGGCCTTGAGTCCAAGCCCAAGGTTTGGCAAAAAAAGAAAAAAAATCAACTTGAGGATACAGGATGAATATTTCAAGAGACGAATGTAACAACACAGTATAGGTAACAAGAAATTCTATGGACATCCTATGATTATGAGAAAATAGCTGAGGCAAAAAAAGAAATATAGACTTTTTTAAACTGTATTTTCTTTTTGGAACTGGGAATCGAACCCAGGACATTGTACTTGTTAGGCAAGTTCTTTGCCACTGAGCTACATACTAGCCTAGATTTTCTAAAAAAAAAAGAAAAGAATTTTGACTTGTCTGTGAGCTATAAAGATACAATATCTAGTTTGAAACATGCCAACTTTGTGACAACAGTCTGTTTTACAATGTCGCAATATCGAGTATACCACAGGCTACAGTGTAATACTTGGAGTTACAAAAAATATCTAACTACTTTGGAAAATAATTTTGTAAAATCAAAAATTTTGTAAAATCAAAAATCAGCAAATCGAAATACCCAATATTCTAAATTGTTGTTGTTGTCGTACTGTGATTTAAACTTAGGGCACTATGCTTTCTATGCCACTACTCTCTCACTGAAGCCCTGTCCCCAGCCTCCATAATTTCTGGGTCTATACAAGAACCAGGGTTCAAACTCAGGGTCTTTCACTCAGCTTTTCACACTTATGGCTGAGGGTCTACCACTGGAGCCATGGATATCGCCACTAGAGGTAGAGTTTGAGGACTTTTCTGCCCAGGCTGACTCTGAATCACATTCCTGCAAGTCTTAGGCTTCTGTGTAGCTAAGATTAAAGGCATGAGCCACTGGCACCTAGCTCTTGTAATAATTTTTAGGAGAATTAAAAAAATAATAATCTAAGTACAGGATTTTTTTTTTTTTTTTTTTTTTTTTTGCCAGTCCTAGGCCGTGAACTCAGGGCCTGAGCACTGCCCCTGGCTTCTCTTTGCTCAAGGCTTGCACTCTGCCACTTGAGCCACAGCGCCACTTCTGGCCATTTTCTGTATATGTGGTGCTGAGGAATCGAACCCAGGGCCTCATGTATACAAGGCAAGCACTCTTGCCACTAGGCCATATTCCCAGCCCAGTACAGGATAATTTTGTAATTGGAATTTTTGAAACGTTCTTTATGGCTCTGAGCCCTGTTTTGACCAAATTATGATGATGAGTGGGGAGGAGGGGGTAATAAAGGAGGTAGAGGGAGGGAATGGAACCAACTTTTTCTGTATTTTGTATTATATATTTTCTTTAACATGTAACCAATCACTATCTTATCAATAAATATAGTCAGCTGATCTCAATAAAAGTTGTTTAGGTGGACATGGTGGGCCGCACCTATGATACTAGCACTTTAGAGGCTAAGGCATCAGGACCAGAAGTTCAAGACCAACCTAAACTACATATAAACACTTTGTATCAAAAAACCATTTGTTCTTTTGTTTTGTTTTTGTTGCCAGTCCTGGGGCATGGACTCAGGGCCTGAGCACTGTCCCTGGCTCCTTTTTGCTCAAGGCTAGCACTCTACCTCTTGAGCCACAGCACCACTTCTGGCTTTTTCTATATATGTGATGCTGAGGAATTGAACCCAGGGCTTCATATATACGAGGCGAGCACATTATCACTAGGACATATTCCCAGTCCAAAAAACCATTTCTTTATGCTAAAGTTAAAAGGTACAATTTTTTTTAATTGTACTCACCCAATGAACTCTAGTAATAAAGACATATCAAGTTCAGGTGGAATACGAAACACTGACTCTAGAACTTTCTTAGCTCTTCCTTTGTTTGAAGGGACGGGCTGTGGAACAGCTATTTGACAGCCAAAACAAACAAACAAATAACAATTTTACATTGAGATATTTGAAAAAAAAAGGCAATTAAAACTATGTTGACTAAAAGAGCATAAAGCACTTTATCATTCTCTTATATTACTAACATCTATGCTGTCCAACACCAGTGTATTTAGCGGGAAACTCAGAATCTACTCCACAAGGGAAGGCTGACATGGTTGGCTGGTTTTTCAGGCCCCAGACAGAGCTCATCAGAATAACATGATTTGTATATAGTACTTTATAAAAACTATATGTGTCAGGGTTTATTCTTAGCTCATTATATTCAGCCTGTACTTATTATAATTCTATCATGCCTGTAACTCATGCTTTTTGTTTTTTGTTTTTTGTGCCAGTCCTGGGGCTTGGACTCAGGGCCTGGGTACTATCCCTGGCTTTTTTTCTCTTTTTTGCTTAAGGCTAACACTCTACCACTTGAGCCACAGTGCCACTTCTGGCCTTTTCTATATATATGGTGCTGAGGAACTGAACACAGGGCTTCATGTATGCAAGGCAAGCATTCTCCTACTAGGCCACATTCCCAGCTCAACTCCTGCTCTTTAAGAAAAAAGGAGAAAAACCAAACTGATTAGGAGTAAATTAAGGGACTTGCCTAACCCACCAGTAGTAGAAGAACTGCCAAATCTGATTGTCATACTACATTATATTACAGCATCATAAAAATGTCTGTGCAGTTACTATGTGCCAGGCACTGTTTTAAGTGCTTGTAGTATTCGAGTCTTTTTAAAAAATGAAGTGCCATTATCATCTATATTTTATAGATAAGGAAACAGACCCTGAAATTATTTGCTAAGGTCATCTAGTACAGTGACAGAGCTAGGAACAAACTAAAAAGTCTAGCTCCAGGCAGGGAATATGGCCTAGTGTCAAAAGTACTTGCCTTGTATACATGAAGCCCTAGGTTCAATTCCTCAGCACCATATATATAGAAAATGGCCAGAAGTGGCACTGTGGCTCAAGTGGCAGAGTGCTAGCCTTGAGCAAAAGGAAGCCAGGGACAGTGCTCAGGCCCTGAGTTCAAGGCCTAGGACTGGCAAAAAAAAAATAGTCTAGCTCCAGAGCCTATACCCCTATTCTTTAAACAATTTAACTGAGTTTACACTGCAACATTATCTTCAGACTATCTCTCCCTCTCTGATCATATAAGTAGCTATTCTTAAAAAGAACCTCAAAGGGCACAAGTTTTATTAATTTAGAATTCTTTTTGTCATTCATGGGGTTTGAACTCTCGGCCTGGGCACTGTCCCAGTATCATGGACTTTCCTGCACAGCTGGCTTTAAACCATGATCCTCAAATCTCAGCCTTCTGAGTAGCAAGGATGACAGGTGTGAACCACCACACCCGGCTTTAGAATTCTTTAATCTATAAATATATTGCAGTATTCAGCCAAACTTACCAGGTTTAGGCACTTCTAGACCTCTTTCTTTATAGAAATCATGCATTTGCTTTTTCTCTCCTAAAATATGATAAAACACAGACTAAATTATACTTAAAATGTAACTAGTAGAGTCAGAGATGCTGAGGTTCACAACTATGCAATAAAAAACTTACTTTCCTCTAGGTTGACCACTAATTTGTACACTATGTCTTGTAACTGTCGGTCCAACCTAATAAAAAAAGAAAGGATGAAGAATACCTCAGAATTCAGAGACATGCATTTTGGTAGACTGAATTCACCTTGTTTTCCCTTAGAGGGAAAGACACCACTTCTAGCAACTAAGATATAGCTCATCTGAGAAGAACTTAAGTACTTATATGTAATTATAAGCACTCACGGATTCCTTGATGTACATTAAACTGTTCCTTGTGATATTTGGTCCATTCCTCAAGAATTTGAGCTTAAGGGCAGAGATTGTATTCTAAACCTCTGTGTATCACCTACAAAACATTCACTTGTCCATAAAGGTAACAAAAACTTATTACTTGTAAATGAATGTAAGAAATTTACTTATGGTATTTTTCTTCTCCTAGGAAGCAGAGTGTAAACTAAAAACTTGGTTAATAAGTCATGACGACTTGACTGATGAAGAGACCAGCTGTTTCAGTACTCCTTCTGAAATAATAGCCTAAGTATTATATAATGAAAATGACTAAAATATCCCCTTAACTTGGGTGATGGGATTAAAATCCTCAAGGAAAGAAGCTTGTTTTCTTTTTTTCTTTTTATGTATGTATTTACTTTTTATCCTCAGTAGACATCACAGTGCCTGGTACAAAGTAAGTATTCTACACACATGTAATTCTCTTTTAATTTTGAGGGAGGTCAATAATTTATTCCCAACTACATCTTGTCAAACTTACACGGGGTGGGGGAAGCCTTAAAATAGCTGTTACTTAGATATTCTTCTTACCTTATGTTATAAAGAGGTTGTGTCTGATGTACTACAATATTGCACTTTGGACATCGGTTGCTATAGTAGAAATGTCTTACGATGCAGCTTTTACAAACTGTTGAAGAAGAAAATGTTTTACTTAGGATATTTTAAAGATTTAAAAAATGGAAAATATTATCCAGAATTGTAAACCACATGCTTACAGGTATGAAGACATTCTGTAATGGTAGTCGCCTCTATTAAGTAACCTTTGCAAATGGAACACAAGATGTATGGGGTCAGCTCAGCAAGATTAATCAGGCGCTGTAAAGGCAATGGTGATAGCTTTAAGTTAACAACCCTTTCCCTTCTCAAATTCTTCAACCAGCCAGGCCTAGTGGACTGCGTCTGTACTCCCAGCTATATCAGGCGCCTATAGCTTGCTTGAGCCCAGGAGTTCAAGGGCAGCCTGGGCAACACAGCAAGAGACAGACCACTGCCATCTCCTAGCAAAACAAATCAAACCACAATCACAAATTTTCTCTGTAAACAATGTATAAATTGAATTGCAACATAGAAGCAGAGAACTCTAACCCTTCAAAAGACGGCTGAAAGTTACAATGATTCAGTATAGAGCAATGTTTCCAAGGGATAGGATTCTCTCGGACATATTGTAAGTTGACAGTAAACGTCATCTCACCGTATTTTTCTTACACAATGGGAAAACTTTCTTTATATTGGTGTTCAAGTTTCATAAACTCGTTCCGAGTCTGCAAATGCACTATCTAACTTGATGAATGAAGTACCACGTTATTAAGGAAATAGAGAAAGGGTTACCATCCTTCCCATCCACACCCTGCAGAAAGAGACGATTCTCAGGGCAGGGGTAACGGATCTCCAGGGCAGGGGTAACATCTCCGGGACGCCTCACCCTCCCGTCACGCCAGTAATCTCAGTAATTCTTTGCAGGATGAGTGAGGACGACTCGGAGAGCCCTAAGCGACCCGCGGGAACCTCACATACGTGGGCAGGCCATGGGGCCAGGGAGCGAGGCCTGCCCGCGCCACGCGCCACGCGACAGGGTGGGTGAGGTGGGGGGCACCGGTGCCAACCGCTGCAGCAGCCATGGGAGAGGGGGTCGGGGGATGGGGCTGACGAGGGCCAACCACCCCCCACCCCCCAGGCCTCCCAGGCTGCAAATACCTCCTCTTCGTCCTCGGACTCGGGCCGCCCCGCCTCCAGCCTGAGCGAGAAGTGGCTCATTTCTTCCTCCTCCTCCTCTTCCTCCTCCTCGTCTTCCTCCATTTCCTCCTCCTCCTCCAGGTCCTCGTCGTAGTCTTCGAAGCGGCTTTTCAAGCGGCCAAGGCTGCGTTCGAACTCCAGCTCTGGGGGTCGGGAGCCCGAGCACCCGGAAGCCCCCGCCTCGGGCAAGGGCACCGGGGTGAGAGTAGGCGGAGAGTCAGGAGATGGGGACGGCCTGGCAGCGGCCCCCTCGGCCTCGGCCGGGTCGGGGCTGCCCGTCGTCACCACCGCGACCCCCTCCATGGCGAGGGCACAAGGCTGAGAGGCTGGGCAGCCGGAAAGCGCGGGAGTTCCGCAGGTCTCTGTCTCTCCACTGCGCAGGCGCCGGGAACTTGCTGGGGCAGCTGGGAAATGTGGTTCCTCCGGAAACCCACCGGTTCAGGTGTGTGGGGCGGGGCTGGCGGGCCGCACCTTCTAGGAGGGTTACTCAATATCTGTTTTGAAAAGCTTGATGCTCTCCTCGCGACGTTTTCTTTTCTTTTCTTTTTTTTTTCTTGTAGCGTCTATTAATTGTACAAACTGAGGAGTTTCAGTGTAGGATTTCCATACATATAATCACCGATCATATTTATATATCATCTCTGATACTGGCCCCTTCTTTCCCTTTTTTGTTTGCCATGGGCTTCTTATTTTGTAAGCATTTGCTTACAACGCACTTAGATCGTGTTGTTTTTGTTCCTTGCTCAGATTCTCGGAGAAGCTTTTTATCATTTTTTTAATCTTCCATTTATCTTTCCCCTTTTAGACCTATATTCCACTTAAAAGAGAAAATGTGGTATTTATTTTTTCAGTTCTGCTGAGCATGATTTTCTCCACTTCCATTTTCCTGCAAATGACCTAATTCTTTTATTATTTACAGCTGAACAATATTTTATGGAATTTATATACATACATACATACATATACATATATGTATATACATACATAGACACACACACATTTTCCTTCTTTTTTTCTTTCCGGTCTGTCGCGGGGCTTGAACTCGGGGTCTGGGCGCTGTCCCTTAGCTCTCCAGCTCAACACTAGCACTCTACCACTTAAGCCACAGCGCCACTTCTGGTTTTCTGGTGGTTAATTGTTAAAAAGTCACAGGGTGGGCAACGATACTTATAACACACTATGTTGGAAATGAACTTTACAACTTGAGGGAAAGTGGGAGAAAACAAGGGAGGGGTAATAATGTTAGACAAGAAATGTACTCATTACTTATGTAACTGTAACCTCTCTGGCATCACCCTTACAATAAAATTAAATTAATTTAAAAAAATTGTTAAAAAGTCTCATGGACTTTCCTTCCCTGGGCTGGCCACCCTCAGATCTCAGCCTCCTGAGTAGCTAGGATTACAGGCATGAGCCACCGGCCGCCTGGCTCCATTCATTTTTTTTTTTTTTTAAATAGGGACCCAGCTTAGTTCCATAATACGGTATAAGAAAGATTCGCTCATGTATCATAACTAGAGGTGATTTAACGTGTGTGGGAGAGTGGCTCTGGCCTGTAATTCTATCCACTCCAGCAGCATGAGATCTGAGGTTCTCAGTTTGAAGCCAGCTTAGATAGGAAAGTCTGTGAAACTCTTACTTCCACTTAACCAGAAGTGGAGCTGTGGCTCAAGTAGTGGAACACTAGCCAAGCAAAGCCACAAAGCAATAGCTCCTAGGCACTGAGTTTAAGTCCCATCATGGTATGGAAGAAAGAAAGAGAGGGAGGGAGGGAGGGAAGGAGGGAGGGAGGGAGGGATGTGTTGAAATAGTTTCAGGAACCAGAAAGAGGGGAGGGAGAGCAATGCAGTAAGACTGATTGGAATATATTATAAATGTGTGGAAATATAACAATGAAGTCCCTCTATTGTAAGCTTAACATGCATGCACAGAGAGAGAGAGAGAGAGACAGAGACAGACAGACAGACATACAAGGAGAGAGAGCAAACAAAAACAAACATACCATTCCAAGACAGTGGAGGTTGACTGGCTATGAATAGTAGATCTCTAGACAGCAAGTTTCTAAAAGTAAAGGTAATTCATTTGTTCACAGATACCAACATGGTGGGCTGGCTGGAGTACCAAGTTATCCATAAACATCCCTCAGAATGGGATTTCTTGGTGCAACTTTTAAATAACTAGTTCATCAAAGACATAAAATTATTTTTCAGGTATGGAGAGTCAGCTGTAATCCCAGAGGTATCACAAGTTCAATGAGATTATGTCTCCAAAATAATAAAAAATTTAAAGCAGATAAAAAACAAGGTGCTGTGTGGTATCCACATTATCTAGCACAAAAATATTGCTAAAACAACTTGAAATAGTTAAATATAGAAGATCTGGGGCAAATACGTTTTCCTAGCATGGACAAGACCATGGGTTCAATTCCCAAAACCATAAAATAGCAACAATGATTATAATTATAATGGATATTACCACTTTCAACCAGAGTATATACTTCATTCAAAGATCAATGTTGGTTTCTAGATGCTATTATTTATACTTGTTCTTTGTGCCTATTTGCTATCAGAGCAAGGGCCCTTAAAATTCTCAGCTTGGGGCTGGGAATATGGCTTAGTGGCAAGAGTGCTTGCCTCTATACGTGAAGCCCTGGGTTCAATTCCCCAGCACCACATATATAGAAAACGGACAGAAGTGGCATTGTGGCTCAAGTGCCTTGAGCAAAAAGAAACCAGGGACAGTGCTCAGGCCCTGAGTCCAAGGCCCAGGACTGGCAAAAAAAAAAAAAAAAAAATTCTCAGCTTGTCTAGATTCTGTTGTTGACCTAGAACTTGGATTGCTGTTTGAGTCTAGAACTCATGTCTTCTTATGGTAACAACAATTGTATTTGTGAGCTGAAATAGAACTTTAAAGTCCTCTGAAACAAGTCAAATCTCAAAGGTTTTATGTGTTATGGGACCCTACATAAGTTAAAATGTGTTTTGTGTTTCCATGAGCACCATCACGAAATAGCCTCCTTGAAAATTCCATTGTAGACCTTTATAAGAATGATCCCAAATTTAATTAAAGGCAAGGAATGACTTTTAACAATTCTCTCTCTTTTTTGTGAAAGAAAGTGACTGCCAAGTGCTAGTGACTCAATGCCTGTAATCCTAGCTATTCAGGGGACTGAGATCTGAGAATCACAGTTCAAAGCCGTCACAGGCAGGAAAATCAGTGAGACTTTTATCTCCAATTAACCACCAGAAAACTGGAAGTGATGCTGTGGCTCAAAGTGGTAGAGCATTAGCTTTGAGCAAAAGAGCTCAGGGATGGCACCCAGGCCCTGAGTTCAAGCCCCATGACCAACAAAAAAAAGAAAAAAGAAGAAATAAAAAGAAAATGGCTGAGGCTGGATATATAGCTTAGTGGTAGAGCACTTGCATGCTGTAAGTGATGCCATGAGTTCATTCCCAGAACTGGAAAACAATTAAAAAAGTGATCCCAAATAACCAAAAGAACCCTGGAATCTGAGGTTGGAGGACAGCTACAATAATCAAGGTAGTGAGGTATTGGTATAAGAATAGATATATATTGCTGGGTACCAGTGGCTCACGACTGTAATCCTGGCTGCTCAGGAAGCTGAGATCTGAGGTTTGCAGTTCCAGGCCATCCAGGGTAGGAAAGTCCATGAGACGCTTATCTCCAACGAAGCACCAGAAAACAGTAAGTGGCTACTCAAGGTGGTAGAGTGCTAGCCTGGAGCTGAAGAGCTCAGGGACAGCACCCAGGCCCGGAGTTCAATCCCCACAACCAACCAAAAAACAAAAAAGATGGGCTGGGAATATGGCCTAGTGGTAAGAGTGCTTGTCTCGTATACATGAAGCCCTGGGTTCGATTCCCCAGCACCACATATACAGAAAACGGCCAGAAGTGGCGCTGTGGCTCAAGTGGTAGAGTGCTAGCCTTGAGCAAAAAGAAGCCAGGGACAGTGCTCAGGCCCAGAGTCCAAGGCCCAGGACTGGCAAAAAAAAAAAAAGAAAGAAAAAGAATAGATATATATAGGACTAGAAGCATGGCTCAACAGAGCTCTGGCTTAGCAAGCACAATGCCATGAGTTCAAATTCCAGTACTAACAAAGAAAAAAAAGAGACATACAATTCAAATGAAGTGGCATAACTATTATTATTTTAATTACAGCACTCATAAGGCTGAAGTTGGAGGAGCACTTGAGTTCAAGAGTTCAAGACTATCAAGGGCCCTGTCTCCAAAAGAAGAGATTCAGGAAGGCAGACAGGAGGGAATTAGAGAGACAGAGAGAGAAAAGAAACAAATGGAAAGGGAAAAGAGAGTGAAAGAGAAGGAGGGGAAGAAAAGGAAGAGAGAAATAGGGAGGAGGAGGAAGAGGGAAAAGGTATAGCTAAAGTGTTGAGTACCAGCTGTAGTGGAAAAACCAACCAAGAAGCCCTGTGGCCCTGAGTTTAAGTCCTAGTACCTGTACAAAAACAAAAGGGGGGGCTGGGGATATGGCCTAGTGGCAAGAGTGCCCTGGGTTCGATTCCCCAGCACCACATATACAGAAAATGGCCAGAAGTGGCGCTGTGGCTCAAGTGGCAGAGTGCTAGCCTTGAGCAAGAAAGCCAGGGACAGTGCTCAGGCCCTGAGTCCAAGCCCCAGGACTGGCCAAAAAAAAAAAAGGGCTCAAGTGGTAGGACACCTGGCTGGCAAGCAAGGCCCTGCGTTTAAACTCCAGTACTTACAAAAAATCAAGTTAAAGTCTCAACAAAGGTCACAAAACTTTATTCAACTGTAATTAGTAATGTAAGTAATTAAATAACCATAATATCACTAATATGGGATAAAATCTTCCATAAAACCAATATTGTTACTAGAAGAGAAAGATTTGAGATTTTCTTAAATTATCCTTAAGAATTCATCATGACAGTTCTATAACTTTTCTAACACATTTTAGCAGATGAAAAAGTTCAAGAGGTTGATAGTGATAGGTGTGCAACAGTTTTTAATGTCACTGAAATATAAATTTAAAAATGGTTAAAATGCTGGGTGCCAGTGGCTCATGCCTGTTACCCTAGCTACTCAGGAGGCTGAGATCTGAAGATCACAGTTCAAAGCTAGCCTAGGCAGGAAAGTCCAGGAGACTCTTACTTCCAATTAACCCCCAGAAAACTGGTGGTGTGGCTCAAAGTGGTAGAGCACTAGCCTAGAGTGATAAAGCTCAGGGAAAGAGCCCTAGGCCCTGAGTTCAAGCCCCATGACCAACCAAAGAAAAAGTTAAAACAGTAAAGTTTGTGATATATATCATGTGTGAGATGTGATGTGATGTTATGTGTGTGTATATATAAGATGCACCAAAAATAGGGAAGCAATGTATGTTCACTGTAAAGAATTAAAGCAACATAATGTGTATGAAGTAAAATATAGATGCCTTCTCCCATAACACTCTGTTCACAAACACATTTATGAATTTAAATTCATGAGATTGCACTATCATACTGCTCATTGCAGCTGATGATTATTTCCATATTTCTAGTAGTGGAATTAGTGAGTCAGAAAGTATAAACATTTATATTTTGGTTACCTGTTATAATGGACAAGTTATTGTTTTAAGCCATGTGTAGTGAGACTAATCCCCTAAATGCTGGAAAGAGAATTCCATCTTGCAGCAAGTTGTTATTTGGCAGTTCTGTGTGCTACCTCACAGCAAGATAAACTGGGTGTTTGTGGAGACCAGCAGAAAGAATTCCTGAGAAGGGCCAGGGCCTTTCCCATCTGGTTTCATCTCTTACCTTGAGACTGTAGTTACTTTTGCTACATTGACACTAGGTGGTGCTCTAAGTCCAGATTTCTCCTAAAGACAGACCACATAAAATAGAAGTTTGGTCGAAAGGATGGTTGTAACTTCGGTGACTTCTATATCTTCAGGGGAATGTAGCCATTCATTGCTCTATAACAAGCCGCTCCTACACTCATTTCACTCATCAAAATAGACTTGTATTTTTTTAGACTGTCAGCACAATCCTGGTTTGGAGGTACATGGTTCTTGTTTGGTTTTGGTTTTGTTGCCAGTTCTTGGGCTTGAACTCAGGGCCTGAGCACTGTCCCTGGTTTCTTTTTGCTCAAGGCTAGCACTCTGCCACTTGAGCCACAGCGCCACTTCTGGGTTTTTCTATATATGTGGTGCTGAGGAATCGAACCGGGCTTCATGTGTACGAGGGGAGCACTTTACCACTAGACCATATCCCCAGCCCCTGGAGGTACATGATTCTTTTAACCTCTTCTAGGTCAAGTCACACAATACCAGGAATAATAATGAAAGGTGAAGACTCCAAAAAGGCTGTTTTATTTCTGATGACAATTTAATGCAAGCTTAAAAAACGGTTTACATCTATAGACAAAAATGTACACACTTAGTTGGATATAGTGATACACACCTAGAATCCTAGCACTCAGGAAGCTGAGACAGTGGGGTCTCGAATTTCAGGTTATCCTAGCTACACAGTGAATTCAAGACCAGTCTGGGCTACAAAACAAGACCCTCAAAAATGTGTGTATCTTTTTTATCTTATAGCAATTCCTTATATGGAAGTCTATTCCAAGGAAATAAGTAAAAAGACAATATTATTAATTGTTTATAGTAGTTAAAATCAGGGCATAACCTAAATATCCTTTGATACAGGAATAAATGTCATAAAAGTATTACCATTTTAGAATGTTTTACAGTCATTACACTGATGGTTATAAGGACTGTAAGTTTTGTATGTGTAGTACCTGTGTATATACACACATCACAGTTACAATTGTGTAAAAAGAAACTGTACTGATATAGCAGTAGGGCTGTGGGTACAACTCAGAGGTAGGCCACTGGCCTCACCCTGGTTTTGGTCCTTCGCACCACAAAAAAAGGAAGAAATAGTAGCAAAATTCTATCAACAGTTGTGTTAGAGCATTAGGATGAATATTGTTTTTCTTTGTCATCTCTTCTGTTAGGTGATTTTGTTTCCCCCCTGGGCACTGTCTGTGGGCTTAGTCAAATAGTGGCATACACCTTTAGTTCCAGCTACTTAGAAAGTTGAGGAGGAAAGATTGCTTGAACACAGGATTTCAAAGCCAGCATGAAAGGCAGAATGACCTTCAATTAAAATAAGAAAGGAACCAGGGACCTGTGGGTGACTACTGCATGATAAATGACAAACCAGACAGAATAGAAAATCTAGAAACAAGAGAAAAGCATGATTAGTATTCCAGTATAATTAAGGTTAAGGTTAGGTTTAGGATTACATTTATGATAAGGGTTAGGGTTTAGAAAAAGGTAAGGTTAAGAATAAAAAGGAAACTGACTTTACAAATTGCCAGTTGAAGTATAATATATAATAGACTATGGAGAGCTCAAATAATCAAAGCTCAACAAAGTACCCAGAAATGAGTACTTGCAAAGGGGAGTGGGATAAAGGGGAGAAGGGTAGATGAATGAAGCAGGGAAAGAGGGAAAATGCAGGAATGCAGCCTCTTGCCTGCACTGTAGCAGGGCATTGGTGGCTAAGGCCTGTAATCCTAGATACTCAGGAAGCTGAGATCTGAGGATTGGGGTTCAAAGCCAGCCCAGACAGGAAATTCCATGAGACTCTTATCTCCAATTAACCCCTACAAAATCTGACGTGGTGCTATGGCTCAAAGTGGTACAGCACTAGCCTTGAGTGAAAAAGCTCAGGAACAGTGCCCAGGCCCTAAGTTCAAGCCCCTAGGACAGACAAAAAAAATTAATTGTATTTATTATGGAATTAACAAAAAAAGAAGAAAAAGGAGTGAGTCAAAGCTGAAGGAGAGTGAGGGTGAAATGTTGAAGGGGTGATACAGATCAAGATGCATTGTATACAGACACTTTGTTAAATGGCAAAAAAAATTCAATACATAACCTAAATATTAAGATGAGGGAAGGGGTGAGTTGGAAGGGGTGAGAATTTTGAAAGGGGCAACATTGATCAACATGCACTCTATTTCATAAACTGCTTTGGTGAATGGCAACTTCTCTGTAGAACTACACACACACACACACACACACACACACACACACACACACACACACACACACACACTTGCCAGTCCTGGGCTTGAACTCAGGGCTTGGACATGGTCCCTGAGCTTCTTTTTGCTCTAGGCTAGCACTCTGGCACTTGAGCCACAGCGCCACTTCTGGCCGTTTTCTACATATGTGGTGCTGGGGAATCGAACCCAGAGCTTCATGTATACAAGGCAAGCACTCTTGCCACTAGGGCATATTCCCAGCCCACTTCTGGCTTTTTCTACATATGTGGTGCTGAGGAATAAAATCCAGGGCTTCCTGTATATGAGGCAAGCACTCTACCACTAGGCCATATCCTTCCTTCCTTCCTTCCTTCCTTCCTTCCTTGGCCAGTCCTGGGCCTACAACTCAGGGCCTGAGCATTATCCCTTCCTTTTGCTCAAGGCTAGCACTCTGACACTTGAGCCACAACACCACTTCTGGCCGTTTTCTATGTATGTGGTACTGGGTAATCAATCAAACCCAGGGCTTCATGTATACGAGGCAAGCACTCTTGCCACTAGGCTATATTCCCAACCACAATATATATATATATATATATATATATATATTTTTTTTTTTTTTTTTTGGCCAGTCCTGGGGCTTGGACTCTGGGCCTGAGCACTGTCCCTGGCTTCTTTTTTTTGCTCAAGGCTAGTACTCTGCCACTTGAGCCACAACACCACTTCTGGCCATTTTCTGTATATGTGGTGCTGGGGAATCGAACCCAGGGCCTCATGTATATGAGGCAGGCACTCTTGCCACTAGGCCATATCCCCAGCCCCAATAAAAATATTTTTTAAGAAAAGAAAAATGGCTCATTTACCATCCTCACAGGAGTTCTTGATTTCTTATTCCTTAATTCTTTTTCCTTCTATCTCCCATAAGCTAAAGAATATTTGACCAATGGGCTGGGGATATGGCCTAGTGGCAAGAGTGCTTGCCTCGTATGCATGAGGCCCTGGGTTCAATTCCCCAGCACCACATATACAGAAAACGGCCAGAAGTGGCACTGTGGCTCAAGTGGCAGAGTGCTAGCCTTGAGCAAAAAAAAGAAGCCAGGGACAGTGCTCAGGCCCTGAGTTCACGGCCTAGGACTGGCCAAAAAAAAAAAAAGAATATTTGACCAAGACTTAATACAACACCTATGCAAAATCTGACTAGCCCTATTTTTTTTTTTTTTTCCAGTTCTGGGGCTTGAACTCAGGGCCTGGGCACTGCCCCTGAGCTTCTTTTGCTCTAGGTTAGTTAGTACTCTACCACTTGAGCCACAGTGCCATTTCTGGCCTTTTCTGCTAATGTGGTACTGAGGAATTGAACCCAGCGCTTCATGCATACTAGACAAGCACTCTACCACTAAGCTACATTCCTAGCCCTAGCCTTTTATTTTTTGGGGGAGGGTCATTTGTAGGGCTAGAACTCAGTGCCCTGGGCACTATCCCTGAACTTCTCTTTGTGTTCAAGACTAGCACTCTACTACTTGAGCCACAGTGCCACTTCCGGTTTTTTGAATGGTTAGTTGGAGATTAAAGTCTCACCGGGACTTTTCTGTCCAGGCTGGCTTCGAACTGCAATACTCAAATCTTAGCCTCCTGAGCAGCTAAGATTGCAGGTGTGAGCCACCAGCACCGGGCCCCTTTTTCTTTTAAAGTAAACTTACCTAAAAGGTGATTCTCCACTTCCTTGAGGAATCTGCCAGAACTCTGCCAGAGCCCTTGCCACTCTCCTTGAAGGAAGCCCCCCCCCACTCCAGTCTGTTCACATCAGCAATATTCACAGTCTCTGCACCATGATTCATAGTAAAATCTCTCTCCTTGCCTCCCATACAGTTAGGGAAGACTACAGGATCCAGTTCTGTCCATTGACCTATCTGGTTCAACTGTAGTGACTGAGGGCAAGATGGGGTTGTTGGGGGAAATTTTTGCATGTTCCTAAAAAAAAAAAAAAAAGATTAAAATACTTGAGTAAAAATAATTTTTTTTAAAGAATTACCAGTTGAGTAAAAATAAGAGTGAATGTGGGCTGGGAATATGGCCTAGTGGTAAAGTGCTTGTCTCTTATACATGAAGCCCTGGGTTCGATTCCTCAGCACCACATATGTAGAAAAACCCGAAAGTGACGCTGTGGCACAAGTGGCAGAGTGCTAGCCTTGAGCAAAAAAAAAAAAAAGGAAGCCAGGGACAGTGCTCAGGCTCTGAGTTCAAGCCCCAGGACTGGCAAAAAAAAAAAAAAGAGTGAATGTAAATGGTAGTATTTTCATTACTATTAATATCATGTAAAATTGTAGAGTTATGATTGGGATTTTATTTATAGTTAGGGTTTTTTTAAAAGATAAGGTATAGGGTGAAATTGAAACAATTTAAGAATTACCAGCTGCAATTGCCTTGCTAAAAAGCAATAAACAAACAAAACAAAAAAACCTGTTTTTTTTGGCCAGTCCTGGGGCTTAGTTTCAGGGCCTGAGCACTGTTCCCTGGCTTCTTCTTGCTCAAGGCTAGCACCACAGCGCCACTTCTGGCCATTTTCTGTATATGTGGTGCTGGGGAATTGAACCCAGGGCCTCATGTATACGAGGCAAGCACTCTTGCCACTAGGCCATATCCCCAGCCCCAAAACACCCTGTTTTTGAGAATAGAAAGTTGGGTAAAAGGATGATTATACATTGGAGTATTTGTATTACTATATGGATACAAATATATTCAGGGTTAGGGTTAAGGTGAGGAAAAGAGTAAGTTCCAGGGTAAAACTGAAACTTTTTAAAAGAACTGAGTCCAGTGAAGGTTATTATGATGAAGATTAAGGAGCATTTGCTTTACTGTTGGGTATAATTAAGGTTACAATTAGGGATAGGATTAAAACTTAGGGTCAAAGTTTGGAAAAAAGGTTCAGTGTAAAACTGAAGCACTTTAGGGCTGGGGATATGGCCTAGTGGCAAGAGAGCTTGCCTCGTATACATGAGGCCCTGGGTTCGATTCCCCAGCACCACATATACAGAAAACGGCCAAAAGTGGCACTGTGGCTCAAGTGGCAGAGTGCTAGCCTTGAGCAAAAGGAAGCCAGGGACAGTGCTCAGGCCCTGAGTCCAAGGCCCAGGACTGGCCAAAAAAAAAAAAACAAAAAACAAAAAACAAACAAACAAACAAAAACTGAAGCACTTTAAAAGCAATCAAATGAGTAAAGGTTAGGATGAATATAGATTGAATTATGTATGTGCCTTAACATTAGTATTCCTGTAAAATCAGGGCTGGGATTATGGTTAGAGTTTGGGAAAAGGTGAGGTTTCACTTAAAACTACAACTGATTTTAAGAATTATAGGTAGAGTGAAAGGAAGAATGTATGCTGCGGTATTTGCCTTACTTTTTTTTTTTTTTTTTCCAATCGTGGAGCTTTAACTCTGGGCCTGGGTGCTGTCGCTGAGCTCTTCAGCTCAACGCTAGTGCTCTACCACTTTGAGCCACAGAACCACTTCTGGTTTTCTGGTGGTTAACTAGAGATAAGAGTCTCATGGCCTTTCATGCCCAGGCTGGCTTTGAACCATGATTCTCAGATCTCAGCTTCCTGAGTAGCTAGGATTACAAGCGTGAGCCACTGACACCTGGCTTGCCTTACTATTTTGTAGTATAATGAGGGTTAGGATCTGTACATCAGTTTGATAATAAAAACTTAAAAAAAAATGAGGGTTAGGATAAGAGTTACTTGCTATTTAGAGTTAGGGCTAGGGTTTGGAGAATGGTGAGGATTATAGTAAAAGTGAAACCTTATTTTTACAAATGACCACATGAGGAAAAGTTACGATGAATTTAAATAGGATTATCTGCTTTAATATTAGTTTTCTGGAATAATTAGGGTTAGGGTTAGGGTTCTATTTTGAATTAGGGTTCAGTAAAAGATAAGGTTTAGGGTAGCATTAAAAGTATTTTGAAGGGGCTGTGAATATGGCCTAGTGGTAGAGTGCTTGCCTTCTATACATGAAGCCTTGGGTATGATTCCTCAGCACCACATATATAGAAAAAGCCAGAAGTGGCATTGTGGCTCAAGAGGTAGAGTGCTAGCCTTGAGCAAAAAGAAGCCAGAGACAGTACTAAAGTTTGAGTTCAAGCCCTAGGACTGGCAAAAAATAAATAAAAACAAAAAAGAAAGAAAACTATTTTGAAGAATTCAAAATTGAGTAAAAAGATAACTCTAAGTTGAAGTATTTGTACTATCATTTTTCTATATATTTATTATACATACATGGAAAATTTAAAGATATACACACTAGTGGATAGGGCCACTATAATACTATAGTAACTATATTTCTAGGTTGTAAAAACTAACATATAAAAGCAAGTAACCAGTGTGCTGTTTGGATGCAGCTTTCCAATTGTTTTTTTAAAGTATTTTATTGGGGCTGGGGATATGGCCTACTGGCAAGAGTGCTTGCCTCCTATACACGAGGCCCTGGGTTTGATTCCCCAGCACCACATATATAGAAAATGGCCAGAAGTGGCGCTGTGGCTCAGTGGCAGAGTGCTTGCCTTGAGCAAAAAGAAGCCAGGGACAGTGCTCAGGCCCTGAGTCCAAGCCCCAGGACTGGCCAAAAAAATAAAAATAAAAAAATTAAATTATTTTATTGGAAAGGTTATGTACAGAGCAGTTACAGAACTAAAGTAATGAATATATTCCTTTTTGAGCAGTGTTACCCCCTCCCTCATTTTCTCCTGCTTCCCCTCTGCCCGCTGCCTCCTCACCGCCCCAAGTTGTAAAGTTCATTTCCAACATAGTGTCTAGTGAGTATTGCTGTTGTATTGGTCCACTTTGTCCTGCCTTTTCTGTGATTTCCCTTCCCTTCCCCAAATCTGATAAACTTACATACGACAGAGGGTACCAAAATCAGAAACAGTGACCATGAGGAGAAAGAAATGAAAGACAAAATAACTGCAAACAGTACACTAAAAACAAACAAACAAATCCCAACCATAATAAAATCTCATTTCCATGTTGTGGAAATCATTTTGATGATCATCATTTTATATGGTTATATGTACATAGCTATTGGGCTATTGTAAACCTCTGCTAGGACTATCCTGGGCATACACTAATTATTACAAATGAAGGAAACCATGCACAATCATTAGTATTCAGGAATAATAAGGGTTAGATTTCTGCAAAGGGTTCGTGTTAGAGTTTTGAGGAAGATTTAGGATAAAACAAACTGATTTTACTAAAAAAAGTGAGGATGAGTAAAAATAAGGATGAATGTAAATTGGAGTGTCTGTTTTACCATTAGTTTTCAGGTATAATTAGGATTAGGGTTAAATTTAGGATGCTGCTTAGTGTAAGGGTATGGAAAAAGATATGGTTTAGAGGAAAATTTAAAAAGCTAGGATAAATGTAAATTTGAGTAACCACTACAATTAGTATTTGAGTATATTTAGAGAAAGGGTTAAGCTCAGGTTTCTGGTTAGGGTTAGGTCAGGAAAAACAAGATTTAGGGTAAAATAAACTGATGCTTTAAAATACTAGGTGAGTAAAAGGATGCACATAAATTGGAGTATCTGCTTTACTATTAGTTCTGGGGAAAATTAGGGATAGGGTTTGGTTTAGATTTTCACTTAGGGTTAGGGTTTGGAAAAAGAGAAGGTTTAGGGTAAAAATAAAACTTTTTGAAGACCTAAAAATTAAGTAAAAGTTATGAAGAATGTAAACTGGACGATTTGCACTATCAGTATTCTGGTACAACTAGAATTAGGGTTAGGGTTAGGTTTCTGGTTAGGGTTTGGAGAAATAGAAGGTTTAGGGTAAAACAGTTTACAAACTACCAAGCAAGTAAAAGTTTGGATGAATGTAAATTAAAGTATCAGCTTTAATGTTTGTTTTTAATAAAACTGGACTTAGGTTTAGGCTTAGGATTCTGCTTAGGGTTATAGCTAGTTTTTTGGGGGGGTGGGGGAAGAAATTTGGAAAAGTAAAAGTGTTCTGAAAATTATAAGTGGTAGAAGTTCGGAAGAATGTAAAGGGGAGTATTTGCACTACCAGTCTCATTCCAGTATAATTCAGATTAGGGTGAGGGCTGGTTTCTGCTTCGTAGCATTAAGGATAAGGTGTACAAAAGGACAAGGTGAAGGGTAAAATTAAAACGGTTTGGGGGCTGGGAATATGGCTTAGCAGCAGAGTGCTCGCCTTGCAAGCATGAAGCCCTGGGTTCAATTCCTCAGCACCACATAAACAGAAAAAGCTGGAAGTGGCACTGTGGCTCAAGTGATAGAGTGCTAGCTTTGAGCAAAAAAGAAGCCAGGGACAGTGCTCAGGCCCTGAGTCCAAGCCCCAGGACTGGCAAAAAATAAAATAAAGCAAAACTGTTTTGAAGATTTAGAAGTGGAGAAAAATTTAGGATGATACAAACTGGAGTAGTTGGGTTAACAATAATATTCTGGTATAATTACAGTTAGGGTTAAGATTAGGTTTCTCGTTAGGGTTAGGATTAGGTTTGGAGAAAAATAAGGTTGATAGTACAACTGAAATAGATTTTTATAAATGACCAGGTGAAGACAAGGTAGGAGAAATGCAAATTGGAGTATCTGCTTTACAATTCATTTTCAGGTATAAGGGATTAGGGCTAAGGTTAGTTATAGAATATGGCAAAGAAGAAAAAATTATGAAAAAAATGAAAAATTATGAAAAAATTGAAACTGCATTGAGGAATTAAAAGTCAAGTAAAACTTAGGAAGGATTTAAGTTTGGAGTATTTGCCCCAACATTAGCATTTAGATATAATTGGGGTTAGGGATAGGGTCAGGTTTCTGTATAGGTTTAAGGTTCAAGTTCAGGAAAACGTTAGTTTTGGGTAAAATTAATATTGTTTTGAGGAATTAAAGTGCATGAAGAGTTAGGATGAACTGAATTTTGGTGTCAGCTTTACTATTTGTTTTGGGGTATATTTAGGGTTAGGGTCAGTTTCCTGCTGAGGGTTAGGGTTAGGGCTCAGGAAAAATTTTAACATTTAGGGTAAAATTAAAATTGTTTCAAGCCAGGTGCTGGTGGCTCACACTTGTAATCCTAGCTACTCAGGAGGCTGAGATCTGAGGATCATGGTGTGAGGCCAGCCTTGGGTAGGAAAGTCTGTGAGACTCTTACCCCAGTAAAACTATTTTTAAAAAAGTCAGAAGTGGTAGAGCGGGGCTGGGGATATGGCCTAGTGGCAAGAGAGCTTGCTTGCCTCGTATACATGAGGCCCTGGGTTTGATTCCCCAGCACCACATATACAGAAAATGGCCAGAAGAGGCGCTGTGGCTCAAGTGGCAGAGTGCTTGCCTTGAGCAAAAAGAAGCCAGGGACAGTGCTAAGGCCCTGAGTCCAAGGCCCACTGTCCCCCCCCCCCAAAAAAAAAAAGTGGTAGAGCACTAGCCTTGAGCCAAAGAAGCTCAGGGAAAGTGCCCAGGCCCAGAGTTCAAGCTTCAGGACTAGAAAAAAATATATATTTTGAAGAGTTGAAGGAGAGAGTAAAATTGAGAGGAGTGTAATTTTGGTGTCTGCTTTACCATTCGTTTTTGGAATATTTAGGATTAGTGTTAGGGAAAGAATAGGTTTAATGTAAAATTAAATTGCTTTGAAGAGTTAAAAGTGGAATAAAAGTTAGGATGACCAGAATTTTAGTGTGTACCTTGTCATTCGTTTGGGGGTTCATTTAGGGTTAGCTTTTATGTTTGGGAGAAGGTTAAAAAAAATAAGATAAAAAGATAAGATTAAAAAAAGATTTTTAAAAGGGTAAAAGTAAAATCTTTTTGAATAGTTGAAAGTGGAGTACAAGTTACAATGAATGTAAGGTGAAGTACTATACACAAGTATTTGGGCATATTTAGGGTTAGGGTTATGGTCAAGTTTCTGCTTACAGTTAGGGTTTGAGTTCAACAAGAGGAAAAGTTTAGTGTAAAATTAAAATTGTTTTGAGGAGTTAAAAGTGAAGTAAAAGTTAAAATGAACGTAATTTTAGTGTCTGCTTTACTATTCTCTTTGAGGTATATTTAGGGTTAGGGTGAGTTTTCTGTTGTGGGGTAGGGTTCGAGTTTGGTAAAAGATAAGGTTTACAGTACAATTAAAATTGTTTTGAAGAGTTAAAAGTGGAGTAAAATTAGCATGAATATAATATTAGTGTTTTTTACTACTCCTTTTGAGGTATATTTGAGGGTTAGGGTTAGAGTTTTGTTTCTTCTGGGAGTTAGGGCTAGAGTTCAGGAGTTTAGGTCAAACCTAAAATTGCTTCAAAGAGTTAACAGTGAAGTACAAATTACATGAATGTAATATGAAGTATTTTAGTGCCATGAGTATTCCGGTTTAGAATTAGGGTTAGGGTCAGGTTTCAGTGTAGGGTTAGAGTTGGAGTTTGGGAAAATATAAAATTTGGAAGTGGCACTGTGGCTCAAGTTTTAGAGCACTAGCCTTGAGCTCAATGAGGCTCAGGGACAGAACTCAGGCTCTGAGTTCAAGCCCCACAAATGCCAAAAAATGAAAAAGAAAAAGTAAAGTTTAGGGTAAAATTAAAATGGTTTTGAGGGGCTGGGAATATGGCCTAGTGGCAAGAGTGCTGGCCCCGTATACATGAAGCCCTGGGTTTGATTCCTCAGCACCACATATATAGAAAATGGCCAGAAGTGGCACTGTGGCTCAACTGTCAGAGTGCTAGCCTTGAGCAAAAAGAAGCCAGGGACAGTGCTCAGGCCCTGAGTGCAAGCCCCAGGACTGGCCAAAAAAAAAAAGGTTTTGAGGAGTTACTAGTGGAGTGAATATAACATGGGTGCTGTTGGCTCAGGCCTGTAAATCCTAGTTACTCAGGAGGCTGAGATCTCAGGATCATGATTCAAAGCCAGTCTGGGCAGGAAAGTCTTTGGAGACACTCATGTCCAATTAACCACCAGGAAACTGGAAGTAGTATTGTTACTCAAAGTGACAGAGCTCTACCCTTGAGCCAAGATCTCAGGTATATAGTACAGGGCCAGACTTTAAGCCCCTTGGCTGACAAAAGAAAAGAAAAAAGTGGAGCCAATGTAAAAAGGAACATAATTTTAATGTTTGCTTTACTATTTCTTAGGGGTATGTGTAGGGTTAGGGTTTAGGGTAAAGTTAAAATTGTTAGCCAGGTACCAAAGGCTTACACCTATAATCATAGGTACTCAGGAAGCTGAGATCAGCGGATTGCAATCCAAGTTAGTGGCGTTGTGGCTCAAAGTAGTCGAGAACTAGCCTGGAGCAAAAGAGCTCAGGGACAACACCCAGGATCTGTGCTTGGAAGCAGGATCTTATAACCAATGAAACGTGTATGATTTTAAAATATACAATTCAAACTAAATAAAAATGATTAAACTGTAGTTTATGTGATAATTTATTCATGCACATTTCACAGACTCAAAACTGACATTTAAAACTGTAAGGTCCACCACCAGGAGGGCTCCATGCAGATGCCCCCCCCCTTTAAACTTGTCATTACCTAGGTAACTGGCACACCTGGAGGCAGTTACCTCCCCTCTTCTCTGAGGTCACACCTTAATCCACCTGGACACACCTCCCACCCCCGGCCCCACTGGAAAGTGACTCTAGAGTTTGCCACATGCGCTGTGGATTTAGCTGCAGGCCAACAGTTCCACTGGGGGAAAAAAAAAAAAAAAAACACCTCTCTCTTCTGCCCCAATACCGCATAGAGTTCTCCATCATCGGTTGTCTGCTTGAAAATCTTATACCAAAGCCTTTTTAAATGAAATTTAATATGCATGAGGGTCACAAAATTACAGTTACAGAAATAAAATAAAAAAGCAACTACTAGCAGCACACCACTGAAACTTTACCAGTATCTCAGAAGCTTGTCAGGCAAATGCTGCTTGCTTTTTGAGTTAAAAGACCTAAATTTGAACCTTGACACTTAAGCTCTAAAGGGTTTTTTGTTGTTTCTTTCAAGGTATTTAACCTTCTTTTGGGCTTCCAGAGCCCCGAATCCCTGGCTGGGAATGTGACTTAGTGGTATTGTTTTCCTGAATCTCTGTGTTCAATTCCTCAGTACCACAAAAGCATAAAAAGCCGGAAGCGGCGCTGTGGCTCAAGAGGTAGAGCGCTAGCCTCCAGCAAAAGCTTAGGGACAGTGCTCAGGCCCTGGAGTTCAAGCCCTAAGACTGGCCACCCCCCCCCCCCAAAAAAAAAGCCCTATACTCCTAGCGACTCAGGAGGCTGAGATTCGAGGATCGTGGTTCAAAGCCAGTCCGGGCAGGAAAGTCTGTGAGACTCTTAACTCCAATTCATTACTCTCCCAAATCCGGAAGTGGAGCTGTGGCTCAACCTCAAGGAGAGCGCCCAGGCCGAGTTCAAGCTCCACGACCGACAAAAATGAAAACAAAACTCTGTAAAATGGTTGAATTTTTATCTATTAAGCGTCTATATCAGTACCTGAAGAGAGCTGGCCTGCAATAATGTACAAGAAACACGCCACTTGTCACTTCCTGCCTGCCTTCCACTGATTCCAGAAAGCCATCATCCCGTTCCTTTCCTTCCTCCTCGCTCCGCCCGCTGCCGTAAGCGATCTGCTCGCACTGACGTGAAACACTTCTCCCCGCCCTCACTGTCGTGAAACACCTCTCCCCGCCCTCCGGGTGGCGAAAACGCAGTCACGCTTGACGGCACGAGGTGGCTCAGCCGCAAGATGGCGGCGCTGGCGGAGGAGCAGACGGAGGTGGCGGTCAAGCTAGAACCTGAGGGGCCGCCGACGCTGCTGCCTCCTCAGGCGGGCGATGGCGCGGGCGAGGGCGGCGGCGGCACTCCCAATAACGGCCCCAACGGCGGCGGCGGGCATGTGGCGGCGGCGGCAGCGGCGGCCGGCGGGGATGGCGGGACCCCCAAGCCCGCGGTGGCTGTGTCCGCCGCTACCCCGGCGGGGGCGGCCCCGGTGCCCGGCACCGCGGCGGAGTCGGGTTCTCCTCACGACCGGCAGACGCTGCTGGCGGTGCTGCAGTTCCTCCGGCAGAGCAACCTTCGCGAGGCCGAGGAGGCGCTGCGGCGTGAGGCCCGGCTGCTGGAGGAGGCAGCAGCGGGCTCCGGAGCCCCAGGAGAGGTGGACGGGGCCGGCGCTGAGGCGGCAAGCTCGCTCCTCAGTCGGGTCACGGCCTCGGCCCCCGGCTCCGGGGGCCCCGATCCTCCGGGCACCGGCGCTTCGGGGGTCACGGTCGTCTCAGGTTCAGCCTCAGGTCCCGCCGCGTCTGGGAAAGGTGAGCCAGCGCACGATATTCCAGGAAAGCCGGGCGCGCAGAGGGGAGCCGGCCGGGAAGCCAGGGGCTGGCGGGCCTGCACCTCTGCGGGCTTGTTTTGAATTTCCTGGGCCCGCCTCTGGGGCCGTGCTCGCGCCCGCCCCTTTCTCGGCTGCGCCGGCTGCGCCGGCTGCGCAGTCAAACTCTTCTGAGCTGTCAGTTCCCGGGAGAGACCCAGCCGTGCTGCCGTGCTGCCGGGCGTGGGAAAAGGGGCGCCCAGAGACGGGCAACTCGGGCTTTGGCACCCATTTTCTCCACCTCTTACTTCAGCCTGGGGCAGGTGCTCATGTTTCTGTGCAGTTCCTAACTATATATCTCAATTTTGATTTTCCATCGTGAGGTGTATTATCTCTGTTTTAGAGCAGGGCAAACAGATTTGTTGAAAAAGAACTTGCTTGGAACCACACAGTCAGAGAGTGGATGGAGCACCGTGTAGCGAGTATTTCTCGAAATAGGAGCAAAGCACCACCAGTGTTAAGTATTTTTTCTGAGGATGCACATTTCTGGCCACCAATTCAGACTTCTGTGGGCATCTACAATAGGGATTTTTTTTTTTTTGCCTGTCCTGGGGCTTGAACTCAGGGCCTGGACACAGTCCCTGAATTTCTTTTGCTCAAGACTAGCACTCTCACCACTTCCAGGTATTTCTGTTTATGTGGTGCTGAGGAATCGAACCCAGGACTTGATGCATGGTAGGCAAGCGCTTTACCGCTAAGCCACAATCCCAGACCCTGCAATAGGGGATTGTAAGGAGCGATGAGGTATGGCAAAACTGAAGAACTATAAATTTGGGAATAGATGTGGATTACACTTTTTTTTGTGGTAGGGGCGGTTGTGGGGCTTGAACTCAGCCTGGGTGATGTCCCTGAGCTTTTTTTGCTTGAGCCTAACGGTCTACCACCACTTCGTCCCACCGTTTCACTTACGGTTTTCTGGTGGTTAATGGGAGATAAAAGTCTCATAGACTGCCCCGGCTGGCTTCGAGTGGAAGATCCGAAGATCTCAGCCTTCTGGGTAGCTAGGATTACAGGTGTGAGCCACCAGCACCTGGCTATACTCATTTTTTTCCCTCTCTCTCTGCTGATTTTACTTGTGGGGCTTCTCTAAAAGTCGCCTCCTTACCACTAAGATTTTTTTCGTATTAAATGAGTTAATAAGGCTCAAATGTATATGAAAAAATGCCATGTACTAAAAAGTTGATGTCTCTGTATCTATCCCTGATCCTGACCCCACCCCCCTTCTCCCAGGAACTCTTGTCACAAAGCCAGTGCAGGAAAACTAACATATGGAGATCAGAAAATGTATTGAATTAAATTATATAGTTAGGTGGCTTTGGCCAATTAATCTATTTATGAGACCTACTCTTTGCAGGATTGCCAGAGATGAACTTTGAATACATAGCACTGTAATTTATAAACAAAAGTGTGCAAAAAATGTCTTTGAGGGGCTGGGAATGTGGCTTAGTGCTTGCCTAGCATGTATGAAGCCCTGAGTTCAACTCCTCAGTACTACATAAACAGAAAAAGCCAGAAGTGGCACTGTGGCTCAGATGGTAGAGTGCTAGCCTTGAGCAAAAGAAGCTGAGGGACAGTGCCCAGGTCCTGAATTCAAGCACCAGGACTGGTGCTGCTGTGCTTTTTTTTTTTTTTTTTTTTCCTCTCCGTTACTGGGATTTAAACTCAGGGTCTTAAGCTTACAAGGCAGGCACTCTACCACTGAGCTACACCTCTATCGTTAAATATGTGATTGCAAAGAATCTTTTTCTGAACACTGTACTTTGTGAATGAATTATAGTATGTGTTGTTGGTTTTTTGCTATCCTAGTTCATTTTCTTTATAAAAATTTGATTCAGTTTTCGACTATACCTGAGAATCCGAAAAGGTAGAAAAGAGGACATCAGAACGACTAACATAATCAAACATTTCTGCACTGTGAAGCAGAACTATACTGTAATTGCAGCTTACCAAAATTTCCAGTGGCCAGACTCATTTATTCTTCGATCTATCTATCTGCCTGTCTGTCTATCTATCTAATTTATTTATTTATTTTCCCAGAGTCAAGGGCTGCACTCAGGGCCTTGCACTTGCCAGGCAAGTACTCTTCCACTGAGCTAAATCGCCAACTCCTCATTTATTTAGTTAGTGCAGTTTCACTCAGAGTGCTTGCCTCTACAACTTGCGCCCTACTTCCAACTGTATTTGACTTCTCTCCCCCCTTTGGTTTTAAGGCTTGAACTCCTGGCATGGGCACTGTCCCTGTGCCTCAAGGCTAGTGGTCTACCACTTTGAGCCATAGCTCTACTTGCTAGTGGTTAAAAGTCTCACTAACTTTTCTGCCTGGGCTGGCTTGGAACCTCTATTCTCTAATCTCAGCTTCTGAGTAGGATTACAGGTGTGAGTCACTAGCACCCAGCTGACTTTATTTATTTTTTGTCTATGCCTATACCTACCCATGCCTCTTTATTATTATTATAATGGTGACGTAAAGAGGGGTAACCATTTCATAAGTCAGGTAAATGAGTATTTTTCTTTTTGGACAGTGTCACCCCTTCTGTTGCTCTTGCCCAGTTTACCTATGCCTTTTGATTAACTGGGATTATAGAAGTGTACTACCACCCCTCGCTTGTTGAGATAGTAACTTTTTGCTCAGTTTGGTGAACCTTTAGTAATCCTGAGTAGTTGAGATTGCAGGTGTGAACCATTGTGCCTGGACTAAACTCTAATTTGAGAGATACGTTGTTTGGTATTACTATATTGTAAATAAGTACTCATGGGTGTTTTTTTTTGCTGTGAAATGATAGTTATAGAAATTGTTTTAAGCATATAAAATTGAATTATAGTTATCTCTTAGAGGCATTGTCTTTCTACCTTTCAAATGTTGATATTTTATGAGGTGGTAGATATGCACCTTTGAAGGTAACACAGGATAGGATATTAAACATGAATGATCAAAGTAATTAGATAGCTCAGGAAGCTAGAGTTGTTAATCCAGAGTAAGGGTAGGAAACCTTTTCATTCTTTACTCTTTGTCACGCCTTATGAGACCCTTGAAATAACTTGGCACCTGACAGGACAGATATGTATGCTTCCCACCAACTGCCTGAGATTCACTTGCCCATATTGCTAATTTTGTATGGATGGTAAATGTTATAAATAACCAAATAGCCATTGGCAGAGAAAAGGTTTCTCATTCCTGCATGGCTTGGTGGTAGTGGGTGCTACTTGGACCAAACCTTCAGAGAGATCAATATAACTGGTTTGTACTTCTTTTGTGTAGTGCTGGGGATTGATCCCAGGGCCTTATGCATACTTGGCAAATAAGTCTACTACTTAGCCACATCCCTGTGCTGCATATACCATATTTTATGCAGTTTGTCTTTAATGTAGTTTCAGGAAAAACATTGTACTTTTTGTTATATTGATTTGAAGTTTTATCTTGAGATGTGAATGCAATTGAGGGTATTTTGGCCTTTGTGACTGAAGCAAGTACAAAGCCCCATTGAAAGATTAAATGATTTTATTGAAGAGATGATGAGAGGAGAGGAACAAACAGCTCACTTCTGAGCCTTAGTCATATGTAGATATCAATCATTTTCTTAAAAATTGTCATTCATTTTTTTTTAAACAGTTGGAATTGTAGCTGTGGAAGACCAGCCAGATGTCAGTGCTGTCTTGTCGGCCTACAACCAACAAGGAGACCCCACAATGTATGAAGAGTATTATAGCGGACTAAAACACTTCATTGAATGTTCTCTGGACTGCCATCGGGCAGAATTATCCCAACTGTTTTATCCTCTGTTTGTACACATGTACTTGGAGCTAGTCTATAATCAACATGAAAATGAAGCAAAATCATTCTTTGAGAAGTATGTAAAATTTTACATATATTTTATTTACACCTATATATCTGCCACCACACAACTATAAGGCTGCAACTCAGGAAGTACTTTATGGAGAGGTACCTGGGATGATGTGGGTTAACTGGGGGGAAGATGGGTATGTGGTGGAAATGGCAATGAAGGCTTTCCAGTAGGTTTAAATATAATAGAAGTGTATTATTCTACAAGTTAAGTGTAATAGAAGTTTATTTCTCATAAAGGTGGAAAGTGCAAGACTATAGTGTGAGTCCTTGATTAGCAAAGTCACAGACTTTCAGTCTTGTTGCTCTGCCACTCTTTTTTTTTCTTTTTCTTTTCTTTTCTTATTTCAGTCATGGGGCTTGAACTTGGGGCCTGGGCACTGTCCCTGAGCTCTTTTTGCTCAAGGCTAGTGCTCTACTGCTTTAAGCCACAGCTCCACTTCTGGTTTTCTAGAAGTTAATTAGAGATAAGAGTCTCATAGACTTTCTGCCCAGGCTGGCTTTTGAACCTTGATCCTCAGATCTCAGCAGTAGCTAGGATTATAGGTGTGAGCACCAGTGCCCAGCACTATGCCCATCCTGTTAAACCATTTCCATTATGTAGTGTAAAATAGTTATGTAGCTCTAAGCATTCACCAGTGTTCTAGACAGCAAGCAAGGAAGGCACTCATTCTTCCAAGAAGACGGATACACTTCTTTTTTACAGATTTTCTGTCATTCACTAGACCTAGCTACAAAGGAAATGTGGTCTTAGGTGTTTATGTGCCCAGCTAATATTCAGGGGTTCTGCTTTGGAGTATGAAAGGACAGATGGATATGGAGGACAGTGAGGCATCTTTGCTACAGAAGGTATTGGAGAACTATGTTACTATTAAATAGGTGTTTTAAAAGAACCTTTATGCAAGGGGAAAACAAGTAATGAAGGACAGAATGACTTGATCAATTTGGAGGTTGAGTGGTGCTCAACAAGGAATGCTATTCCTCCTTCCATTAGTAACCATATGGACTTCTTTTGCTTGTCACAATGAGGAAGAGTAGAGATACTAAATATTTTAGGATGTGCAAGTAGTCCTCCTTGGCAAAGAATTGTCCTGCTCAAAATACCAGTAGTATTCATGTTGACACACATTGATGGAGGTAGGGAAAAAAGTAGACTAATTTGGTACTTAATAGATATGGATGCTATCAGTGATAATCCCAGGTTTCTGCTCTCCCAGCCAAATAGGGGTGCCCTTCACTGACAGAAAATCTTGGAAGAGGACTTAACCAGTGTGGTGAAGGAATAATCTCTAGTTCCAGTTTCAGTATACCTTTGACTTGTCAAGAGTTACCATTCCTGTGGACAACCACTCAATAACCTCTAAAACTACTCAGTCAATTGTCCCTCTTATGTCCCCATCAACTGTTTCTCTCTGCTCTGAGGACTTAGAGGAGAAGTAGGAACTTGAGTCATAAATTGGTGAAACCTCCTTTTTTTTTTTTGGCCAGTCCTAGGGCTTGGACTCAGGGCCTGAGCACTGTCCCCTGGCTTCTTTTTAGCCACGGCACCACTTCCAGCCTTTTCTGTTTATGTGGTGCTGAGGAACTGAACCAAAGGCTTTGTGCATGCTAGGCAAGCACTCTACCACTAAGCCACATTCCCAGCCCAGAAACCCTCCCCCCCCCCTTTTTTTTTTTGGCCAGTCCTGGGCCTTGGACTCAGGGCCTGAGCACTGTTCCTGGCTTCCTCCCGCTCAAGGCTAGCACTGTGCCACCTGAGTTACAGCGCCCCTTCTGGCCATTTTCCATATATGTGGTGCTGGGGAATCGAACCAAGAGCTTCATGTGTAGGAGGCAAGCACTCTTGCTACTAGGCCATATTCCCAGCCCCCCCCCCCCCCTCCTTTTTTTGGTACTGAAGTTTGGACTCAGTTCTTTGGGCTGTAATAGGTAGGTGCTATGCTGCTTGAGCCATGCCTCTAGCCCTGCTTTTTTGCTGTTTATTTTGGAGATGGAATCAACCAGACTTTTTCTGTCTGGGCTGGCCTTGAATCTGTCCTCTGAACTTCAGCCTCCTTCATAGCTAGGATTACAGGCACAAGCCACTGGCACCTGGCTTGCATGAGCCACTTTGGCATCTGGTTTGAGATAGGTTCAGCTTAGCCTGGACCACAACCCTATTTTACTCTTCCCATCATAGCTGGGATAACAGGCACATACCACCACACCCAGCTATTTTGGTTGAGATAAGTTTTCTCAAACTTTTTTCCTAGGCTTCTCTGGAGTCGTGATTCTCCTGATCTTCACCCTCTGGGTTGCTAGGATTATAGGCATAAGCCACTGGTGCCTCGAGTTATATGCAATACTGATGGATATGGATATTAATTACATTATCTTATGAAATGGCCAAGTGTAAGATATAAAGATAGTGTAAAGTGTAAGATAGAAAAGCTAGAAAATAGGAAGAAAACTAGGAGAAAGTATTAAGTTGTAGAAGCCAAAGGAAAGCCATGTTTGAGAAGGAAATAGTACTTAATATTTGAATGGGAGTTCTTTGGTTCAAGCAATAGCGTTTGAAGCTAGGATTTGTCAGATAATGCAGATACTAGTGAGAGAGAAGCAATAGAACTCTATTGTAATATTCTTTATAGTAAGATACCTAAGAGAAGAAACAGGAAGCAAAATGTTCTGTGGCTCAGGGTTTTTTGTTTTATAAAATGGATCAATGGTAATACTTCTCTAGAAGCTAATTTTTCTTATAGTACTGTCAAAAACAAACAAACAAAAAAAAACCCTTGCCCTTCCAATCTCATAGCATAACCATCTCCTTACTTGGGAAGCTGAAATATTGTAGGGAATTCTGTTTCCCTGTCATTGATTGTCTTAGAGGACCCCATGCCCAGATGAGAACAATAGCAGTGATAACACTAACTGCCTAAGATTTCTTTTGTTTTTGTTTTGCCAGCCCTGGGCCTTGGACTCAGAGCCTGAGTACTGTCCCTGGCTTCTTTTTGCTCAAGGCTAGCACTCTGCCACTTGAGCCACAGCGCCACTTCTGGCCATTTTTTATATATGTGGTCCTGGGGAATCCAACCCAGGGCTTCATGTATACGAGTCAAGCACTCTTGCCACTAGGCCATACTCCCAGTCCCCGCCTGAGATTTCTAATTTCCTTTAAATCTAGGATAGAAACCGTTAGTCCACTTATTGATGAATCCAAATGGGTAACAATGGTTTAGGAATCCATTGGCTTTGTGTCTTTCAGAGCTAGAGCTTTATCTAATTTTAGTAAAGTCATTGTTTTCTCAGTATTTTGCATTTATTACTGTTCTTAGTAAATGCCAAATCCATGTCTTTAATATTGCTTTTTTAGAAAAGTTAAAATTTATAAAAAAAATATGTCACTATGGCTGACAGCATTATTGAATTGCCTTTGGTAATAGTAAATAGAAATGCTCATTGTTTGATATTAACATTTGTTCATTAGTTATATTAAAGTATTGACATTTAATGTCTGATATTGTGAACATGGAAAATCATTAAAATGGTGGGGCTAATGAAAATCCATGTGTGTTGATTATTGTTGAGAGCTCTGATAGGTTCATTGAACAATACATTTACTGCTTTATACATGTTTGAAATTTTCCATAATAAAAAGTTTTAAAAAGTGAGATATTAAGAAAGCATAAAATGCAGTAAAGAGTTCAGATGTTTTAAAAAATATACCAAAATTGGTGTTCAAAAGAAACTACCAGTATTGTATGTCTTTCATTCATATGATAATTATTTCAAGTTCTTTTAAAATTTTATTAGAGAATTAAATTGGTCACTTTAAGGATGAATTCAGAAACTGAGTTATAATCAATGAATTACCTGTGATCTTACAGCTACATTTAAGATATTCTGGGATGGTTTATAAATACAGGGGGGAGAGGCAGATCCCTTAATGATTACATTGAAAAATGACTTTTTAAAATCACTGAAACAGGTTCCATGGAGATCAGGAATGTTATTACCAGGATGACCTACGAGTATTATCTAGTCTTACCAAAAAGGAACACATGAAAGGGAATGAAACCATGTTGGACTTTCGAACAAGTAAATTTGTTCTGCGTATTTCCCGTGACTCGTACCAACTCTTGAAGAGGCATCTTCAGGAGAAACAGAACAATCAGATATGGAACATAGTTCAGGAGCACCTCTACATTGACATCTTTGATGGGATGCCGCGTAGTAAGCAACAGATAGATGCGATGGTGGGAAGTTTGGCAGGAGAGGCTAAACGAGAGGCAAACAAATCAAAGGTATGGGAATAAACCTAAGAACTATATAATGTAGATTATGAAAAATTGTATTTTTCCATCCACATAATTTATACATTTTTCTTATAGCTAGCTTGGAAATAATTTTACACTGTACTTAAATTTCATGTGCTAAGAATGGTGAATCTGTGTGAGGAATTGGGAATGGTTTCATTTAACTGAACCCTGACTTCAGTGGATGACACAAGTGGATTTTCCTCACATGAAATGAATTCCAGAGTTTATTTTTTGTTTTTTGTTGGTCGTGGGACTTGAACTCTGGGCCTGGGCACTGTCGCTGAGTTTTTCAGCTCAAGGCTAGAGCTCTACCACTTGAGCCATAGCACCACTTATGGTTTTCTGGTGGTTAATTGGAGATAAGCGTATCACAGACTTTCCTGACCTGGCAGGCTACAGCGATCCTCAGATCTCAGCCTCCTGAGTAGCTAAGATTTCAGCCTTGAGCTTGTATTAGCCCCCAGCTAAATTCCAGAGGTTTTCCAGGGCTGACATGATAGCTCTACAGTGTTGTCAGTATCCCTGGCTTTTGGTTTCTAGTCTATTATCTTTAGAATGTGGCTTCTTCCTTGTGGTCACAGATGGCGGTTGCAGTTCCAGCATTGCAACTGCAGTCCAAGAAGGAATAATGGAAAGAATGAAAGACCTGCTAAGTCTCTTGCTTTTTATCAGGAAGACAGGTTTTTTTTCCCTTTTCTTAAAAAAAAAAAAATATATATATATACACACACACACACACCTAGCATATTTCTTCATATTATTTGTTGACCAGAATTATGTTATATGGCCATTGCTAGCTTCAAGAAAGCTTGAGAACAGAAATGACTTAACTGAGCACATTGCTGCTCCAATAAAATCAGGGTTCTATTAGCAAAGAAAAAGGGAAAAATTACTCTTAGACAAGTTCAGAACCCTGCTTCAGGGTATGAGTGACAATATTGTAATTGTGATATATCCTGTCAAGATGTACAAAGGGAATATTAATGAACAACAATATATTTTTTAAATGTTGGTTCTTTGGATTGTAGGTATTTTTTGGCTTGTTAAAAGAACCAGAAATTGAAGTGCCTTTGGATGATGAAGATGAAGAAGGAGAAAATGAAGAAGGAAAACCTAAAAAGAAGAAACCTAAAAAAGATAGTATTGGATCCAAAAGCAAAAAACAAGATCCCAACGCTCCACCTCAAAACAGGTAGGGGAGAGATTTCTAGAATTTATAGAGTTGTCAGAATACAGAGGATTTAAGCTTCCTAATATTCAGAGAGTAATTCCCAGTGATTCTCCTTTACAGAATCCCTCTTCCTGAGCTAAAAGATTCAGATAAATTGGATAAGATCATGAATATGAAAGAAACCACCAAACGAGTGCGCCTTGGGCCAGACTGCTTACCTTCCATTTGTTTCTATACATTCCTTAATGCTTACCAGGTTGGTAAAGTAATTGGATAATTTCTGCCGAGAGTCTTGTAAAATGGTGGTTTACTATCTTAAATGTATTAAAGTGGAGTCTTGGTAAACTCTTCATGTAATTAAGGAACAGGATGAGAATTGATGCTGTACAGAGTAGATAGGGGCTGTTTGGAAGGCCTCTAGAAACTTGCAGATGCCCAAATCTTGCTTATACCTCATCTTTATTTTCCCTGATCACCGCTTTTGAGGAAGGCCTATTTTTCTTGTGAACTTAACATTAATATAAACTTTATTTATATATTTATTTATGCATGCCAGTCCTGGGGCTTGAACTTAGGGCCTGGGCTCTGTCTCTGAGCCTCTCTGTGCTCAAGGCTAGCACTCTACCACTTGAGCCACAGTGCCACTTCCAGCTTTTTCTGTTTATGTGGTACTGAGGAATTGAACCCAGGGCTTCTTGCATGGTAGGCAAGCACTACCATTAAGCCACATTCCCAGACCTTCATTTTTTATTAAGAATTCTTTATATCCTTGACTATGTGAATTCTTCCAGCTCAAAATGTAAAAAGGCTACAGATAAGAACCACCATTTTTAGTTTTTAACTTCTGTTTCCTGGATGGGGAGCAGGAAATGTTTCTCGTTTCCATTTCTCCCTACTTTATCCTGTTATACTAAAATAAATCCTTGATAAAACTTAAAAAAATTCTATATACCTTTACAGACTACTTTGTAATAGGTTACTGAGGATATATTTAGTAAATTATAAACATGATTAACATTTGCTTCCCATCATGCATTCCAAATATGGAGGGCACAAAAAGGTAAGTGATAACATGCTCAAGTATGTGCTTTCACACATTGGGTTTTATAGGAGAATGTAATTTCAAGTGATCTTTTATAAGAAAATTAGCCATCATTATGAATATTCTACGATGTGATTTTAATCTCCCCCACAATAGTATTGTTTAGTGTAAAACTTTTTTTTACTGGCAGGGCCTCACTGCAGTGGATGTCACTGATGATTCTAGTCTGATTGCTGGAGGTTTTGCAGATTCAACTGTCAGAGTGTGGTCTGTGACACCCAAAAAGCTTCGTAGTGTTAAACAAGCATCAGGTAACTCAGATGACCTGTTGGTGTAAACTTGAAGTTAGTTTGCAACAATCTTGAACCCACAGAATATAGAAAGGAGGTTGTGATCTCTGCAGATAATTACTTAATTTCATTTTGATTCAGATAATATTCTCAACATTCCTAATAGTGAAGAGAGTCCTGGGGTAGCAATCAGGAGATTGGGTTAAATTCTCTAGTCCTTTGTCATCAATGGAATTGAAGGGATTAGGCTGGAAAAGCTCTTTAAAAGTTAAAGCTCTAACAATTTATGATTGTTTGTAAATTAAAAAACAAAACTTTAAATAGTGGGAGACCTTAAATAGTAGGAGAAAGAATTTATTTTAGCCATAAAAATAGCTAAAAAAGAACCAATAAAGTTAGGATTTCATTTTAGAGGGTTTTTTTTCCCCCACTAGCTATATTATCTTACTGTATTTAAAATTGTTTTAATATTTTCATTTTTATGAAGCATTGTGATAAAATGGTCAACTTGAGTTTTAATCTTGATTCCCATTCTGAGTAGCTGAATGTACACTAGCAAATGATTAACTGTTCTGACCTACAGTTTCTTCTCCTGTACACTGGGATGGCATCACTTAATTTAAGAGGTTTTAGTACGGTGGTTGGTATATAAGAGGAACTATTCATCTGTTCCTTTCCTGAACTGTGATGTGACTACATTAACCTGTTTTGATGAATACACTTTAAAAACTATTTCTGAACCGTTTTAGATCTTAGTCTCATAGACAAAGAATCAGATGATGTCTTAGAAAGAATCATGGATGAGAAAACTGCAAGTGAGTTGAAGATTTTATATGGTCACAGTGGGCCTGTCTATGGAGCCAGCTTCAGTCCGGATAGGTAAAATACAAATAATAATTTAGTACTGAGGTACTTCTATGTTGAGATTATGTAAAAGTTCACTGGGAACATAATGTACATATCCAGAAAATTATATTTTAAATCTCACGGCTGCCTGCCGGTCCTTATCTTTTAAAATCTTGTCATTTGCTAATTCATGTTAGGGAACTGGGCTACAAAGAAGCTTTATACCTGACTTTACAGAATCAAGATGCAATAGTTTCAAAAATTAGCCTTTTGTGTAATCCTGTTAAAAGTTGAATTGCTAGAGTCCTCTGCATCTCTTGTGGTACTTCATGAAATAAGACAGTTTCTTGATATTAAACGGCATAATTGCTATCAGATGAAGCTATATGGTTCTATTTTTTTCTTTTTTTGCCAGTCCTGGGCCTTGGACTCAGGGCCTGAGCACTGTCCCTGGCTTCTTTTTGCTCAAGGCTAGCACTCTACCACTTGAGCCACAATGCCACTTCTGGCTGTTTTCTATATATGTGGTGCTGGGGAATCGAACCCAGGGCTTCATATATAGGAGGCAAGCACTCTTGCCACTAGGCCATATTTCCAGCCCCTATGGTTCTATTTTTTTTAAAAAAAAAGTGTGGGCTGGGAATGTGGCTTAATGATGGAGTGCTTGCCTAGCATGCAAGCTAGCCCTGGGTTCAATTCTTCACTACCACATAAACAGAAAAAGCCAGAAGTGGTGCTGTGGCTCAAGTGGTAGAGTGCTAGCCTTGAGCAGAAGCATCTCAGGGACAGTGCCCAGGCCCTGAGTTCAAGCCCCAGGACTGAAAATAAGAAAGCTAGATATGGCAGTGTACACATCTGTAGTTCTAGCTACTCAGGAAACTGGGGCAGGAAAATTGTGAATTTAATGCTAGTCTAGCCAATACGATGAGACTATCTTAGGGAAAAACAAAAACTAAGCAACAAAAAAACACTAAACTATCCAGGCACTAAAAGTGAAATTTGAAATTGCTGTGTTTAACATTCTATAAAAATGGGAGGTGTTTTATATCCACAGTATCTTCCTTGGATAGACAATAGCTTTCAGTCCATTAAAGTTTTCATATTTAGCTAGGCGCTGGTGGCTCACACCTGTAAGCCTAGCTTAGGAGGCTGAGATCTGAGAATCACAGTTTAAAGCCAGCCTGGGAAGGAAAATTTGTGAGACTCTTATCTCCAATTATATGCCCAGAAGCCAGAAATAGAGCTGTAGCTCAAGTGGTATACCACTAGCCCTGAACAAAAAAGCTAAGGGACAGTGTCCAGGCCCATATTTCAAGCCACAGAATGTGCACCTCCCCTAACCCCCCCCCCCCACAAACTTTCATGTTTATGAAACCTTTGAGTATGAGGTTTTATGATTTGGTAGGGTTTGTCCACATGATACATTTTACACGAGGAAATGTGATTTGAGAAAAATAAAACTGTTGGCTTTTGCATTTATCCCTGAAAAAGGTATTAGCATGTTTGTGTTTTTTTTTTTTCTTTTCCTTAAGACTTTTTTTTTTTTTTTTTGGTGGTAGGGGTTGAATCTATTGTGCCCTCAAGCAGGAGCTAAGTTATCACTGTAATACTGGGCCACTCCTCAATCCTGTCCTTTTCTTTTACAACTCACACAGGATTGGAAAATAGCATTTCCATTTTATAGCTCACTCCCCAATCCTCTCCTTTTTCTTTTACAACTCCCACAGGATTGGAAAATAGCATTTCCATTTTATAGCCAAGAATTAAGTGAGGTTATCACATTTTGTGGATTGTCTCAATTTACCTTAAAATATATATAATCTAACATCATTCAGTAGGCGGTCAGTATGTGCTTGTGTCAAGACTAACATTTGGTTTAATGTTTAGCTAAGTGAGATGTAGAGGTAGCTATGTTTAAAAAGTTCAAATATGAGCACTTATGTCTTTAAGTTGTAACAAAGCCTTACACAGGTGCAAACAGTAAATCCTCTTTTGCAACCCAGAACTCATTAAATATGAGATTTTGGTACATGTAAGAAGGAATATGATTACTGTAACAGTGGCCATGTGGGGATTTGTTAACTTACACAGGTTGGCTCTGAGGAATAAGTTGATGTAGGTAATCTAAGGTTAATTCTGGGAATCAATTCTATCAAATTATCTTCCAGGAACTATCTGCTTTCCTCTTCAGAGGATGGAACTGTTAGATTATGGAGCCTTCAAACATTTACTTGCCTGGTGGGATATAAAGGACACAACTACCCAGTATGGGACACACAGTTTTCTCCATATGGATATTATTTTGTGTCAGGGGGCCATGACCGAGTTGCCCGGTAAGAAACCACTGTAATCTTTTGATTGGGTCTGTCCATTTTCATTTTAGCTTATTCAGAATACTAGTATTTCTAGCTTTTATTTGAAAATGAATTTGAGATAGGAGCAACTATATCTGCAATTATATCTTTATCAAGAGTACTTTTTTAACCACCCTATAATATACTCCTCCCATTAGATAATCTTTTCTGCTACCATTGTGAATGCCTTTGTCTTCATGTCATTTCCTTGAATGAGGTAGCACAGGTTAGAAACTAGAGGATAGCCAAAACTATGTGGTGAAATATTGTCCTGTTAACTAACATGTCTTGCTTTTATAACTTTAAAAAAAGACTTTGGGCTACAGACCACTATCAGCCTTTAAGGATATTTGCTGGCCATCTTGCTGATGTGAATTGCACAAGATTCCATCCCAATTCAAATTATGTTGCTACTGGCTCTGCAGACAGGACTGTGCGGCTCTGGGATGTTCTGAATGGTAACTGTGTAAGGATCTTCACAGGACACAAGGTATTTTACAACTTCATTTTTCCAACACACCAAGATGCTTTCCAAGATAAAAACGGCCTTCTTTTTACTGTGTTTTTGTGGAAAGATATCCAAGATGGTTTTATAGCATGGCTAGGAATAGAAGCAGGTTTCTTTGCCTAATGCCTAGCCTTTGAGGTCACTCAACTATCTCTACTATCATTGGTTACAAGCGATGAATATCTAAGAACTTCCTAGATATTAATCATTCTTGAATTATAGATCCCTAACTCTCAATGGGAAGATTGTTAATAGCAGACAATATTATCCCTTTTCAGGGTTTGAACTCGATCTCGTGATTTCTTTTTTTTTTTCCAGGCCTGTGCCTTGGACTCAGGGCCTGAGCACTGCCTCTGGCTTCTCTTTGCTCAAGGCTACCACTCTGCCACTTGAGCCACAGCGCCACTTCTGGCCATTTTCTATATATGTGGTGCTGGGGAATTGAACCCAGGGCTTCATGTATACTAGTCAAGCACTCTTGCCACTCGGCCATATTCCCAGCCCTGGTCTCATGATTTCTAAGCAGGCACTCTACCACTTGAGCCATAATGACAATTCCAAACATTTTGTATGTATGCCAGTAATGGAGCTTGAACTCAGGGCCTAAGTAGTGTCCCTTAGCTTTTTCACTCCAGGCTAATGATCTATCTCTTGGAACCATAGCTCCATTTCTGGTTCTTGGTGGTTAATTAGAAATCAGAGTCTCATGTACTTTCCTGCTAGGTCCCAGCTTCCTGTGTAGCTAGGTTTACAAGTGTAAGCACTAGTGCCTGGATCAAAAATGTCTTTTAATCAACCAAATACATAATTTTAAGGATAATATAACATTAATGTAAAATTCTGTTTTATGTCTTTAGATATACTTAACTCTAGAGTTTGATCTTTTCTTTCCTAGGGACCAATTCATTCCTTGACATTTTCTCCCAATGGGAGATTCCTGGCTACAGGAGCAACAGATGGCAGAGTACTCCTCTGGGATATTGGACATGGTTTGATGGTTGGAGAATTAAAAGGCCATACTGATACAGTCTGTTCACTTAGATTTAGTAGAGATGGTGAAATTTTGGCTTCAGGTAAATGATGAATGGCTTTGGGATAAAGGTTTACATTTTTTAGCATGAAACAAATACCTAAAAGTACATACAACAAAATGGAAAACTTCAAATGTGGTAATGGTTTCCTTTGCCTTCCTCTTAGGTTCAATGGATAATACAGTCCGGTTATGGGATGCCATCAAAGCATTTGAAGATTTAGAGACTGATGACTTTACTACAGCCACTGGCCATATAAATTTACCTGAGAATTCACAGGAGTTGTTATTGGGTACATATATGACCAAATCAACACCGGTCGTACACCTCCATTTTACTCGAAGAAACTTGGTTCTAGCTGCAGGAGCTTATAGTCCACAATAAATCAACGGTATCAAAGACCTTTTGGAAGCTACTGTTTGAAAAAGGGAGACTAAAAGCAAATACCTCAGTGTTGAATATTTAAGCTACAAAGAATGTTTTTGTCTACATGGATCTTGAAGTATGCTGCTTTGAAAATCTGAACAGGATAGTTCCACATTTTTATAGCAACCACATTTAACTAATTTCCGTTAGTTGAATAAGAGGTATTACATTTGTGGAGGAGACATTATGGTGCTTCGGATTGTGTGGAAACTATGCATTTTCTGTTCAAATGTATTTTAATTTATTATGTTTAGAAAAAAGTTTGAAAAAATTCATCCTGCTTCAAGATTCAAATTAAGAAATACCATCTTGAATTTTAGCTGAAGACTTCTATGAGCATGTATATTTTCTGCTGTAAAATGAAGTTACTGTATGCACTCAAGTACCATGTTAAATGATCCACTAACATGTTTTTCTTGACCTATAATTAGTGGAATGTATGTAAATGAGTATAGGGAACAATTCCTTCCCAAGATCTAGAGAAGTACAACCATCCACTGACATCTCAGTTTATACTATGAGTGCACTAAACACTATAAACCAGGTGAAGAAGTTTAGCTTCCATATCCTACTTCAGCTAAAATACATACAACCTAGTACACTTGAAGTCAGACAGACATTTCAGTTGCTTACCTCCAGTACCTGAGCCTTGCTTTGGAAAACTAAAAAATTTAGACCAAGTCACTGCCAGTTTTTGCCTTTGTTGCATTTTGTACAGTTTTTTATATTTTTGATATCTTGTAAATAAAGACAACCAGCTTTTCCAGGTTCATAATTTATTGTACAAATTGAGTATTACATGATGAGTTGACATTAGCTTCTTCAGGCTTGAGAATTTAACAGATGAGGTCAAACATTTTAGAATCCTATAAACAAAGCAAAAACAGTTTGACACAAATGTGTTCAGTTTTACTTTTAAGATACCCAGTAAATACTATGACAGTACTAATTGCGAACCTCTCAGAAACAGTACGTAAAACTCGTAAGATTCTCAAAACTTAAAAAGGAAAAAAAAATTAAGATTGTCTCTCAAGATTGGTATATTTTAGTCTAATATTTTACCTTTAACAAAGAAGTTGCTAAACAACTTGGTATATATTGCCTAAACGCGATCTACTGGAAAAAGTAACATTTCAAGAAAAAGATAGGGCTGGGAATGTGGCCTAGTGGTAAAGTGCTTGTCCTGTATACATGAAGCCCTGGGTTCGACTCCTCAGCACCACATATATAGAAAAAGCCAGAAGTGGCGCTGTGGCTCAAGTGGCAGAGTGCTAGCCTTGAGCACAAAGAAGCCAGGGACAGTGCTCAGGCCCTGAGTCCAAGGCCCAGGACTGGCAAAAAAAAAAAAAAAAAAAAAAAACCAGGACTGGCAGGAAAAAAACAAAACCCAGCAATAAAGAAAAAGGCCTTTTTCTTTATTATTATTTTCTTACTTAATACCTGAATTCAGCTTCCCGTTTTTGTGGGGATGCTACCTCCTTCCCGAAGTTAGAAGTTACATAATTTGGAAAATGTTTCTTGTTTTGTCAGGAATAAGCTGCAAATCACTGCATTTTGGGCTATGCAATGCCCTAGGGCTAATACATTGGAAATTGGAAAAACTTTTAGCTGAAGATGTAGATTGGGAGATTATGGTCTGTTTATTGTCAGCACCAAAGATGTTTACTTACTTAAAGACAGGTAGCCCAAGGTGGGAATATTAAAAAAAAATTTGCATGAAAACCTGAAACTATCAGAACACTCAAGTTATTCGCAAATGCATATAATGATTGGGGCTGGGGTGTAGTTCTGTTTTATAGCCTAGCTTGCCAAGTATGTATCTGCATAAACCCCCTCCAGCCAGCCACCCAGCTGTTAAAAATATACATCAGGTTGGGTCCAGTAACAGCCTTGAAAAATCCCAGCTATGTAGGAGGCATAGGTAGGAAGATCATGGGCCCAGACTGGCTGTGGCAAAAACTGCAAGACCCTATCTGAAAGGGGTGTGTGTGTTGGTAGAATCCCAAGTTCAAACCTCAGAACTGCAAAAAGCCACAACAATAAATAAAATGGTAGAATTAAAAAAAAGGTATACTGAGCAAAAAGCAAGACTTATCTTTTATTCATCAAATCCCAGAAACTGATATTTCATATTGGCTAAAGCAAAAGATAAGCTTTTTTGTTGTTGTTGTTCCACAATCCTTTGGGCAAGCAACTTAGTCTAAGAAAACATTCATATAGATAACTTTATGCTTAAAGCTTTTGCTGCAATACTTATGAGACAGATTACTCCTATGAAATAGCTCACCCATCTATGAACACTCAAACTCCAATAATAAGAAAAATACTTAAGAGAATTACATCAAAACCACCAGAAACAACCACATTTAAAAACAACTTAATTGGGGCTGGGAATATGGCATAGTGGTAAAGTGTTCGCCTCGTATACATGAAGCCCTGAGTTTGATTCCTCCAACACATACATAGAAAAAGCTGAAGTGGTGCTGCAGCTCAAGTGGTAGAGTGCTAGCCTTGAGCAAAAAGAAGCCAGGGACAGTGCTCAGGCCCTGAGTTCAAGCCCCAGGAATGGCAAAAAACAAAAAGCAGCTTCTGGGTGCTAGTGGCTCATGCTTATAACCCTAGCTATTCAGGAGGCTGATCTGAAGCCAACTCTAAGCAAGGAAATCCCCGAGACTCATCTCCAAATAACCCTCCCCCCAAAAAATCTGGAAGTGGAGCTATGGCTCAAGAGGGAGTAGACTAGACTTGAGCAGAAAAGCTCAAGGACAGCACTTAGGTGCCAAGTTTAAGTCCAACATATACACACGAAATATTAACAAGTTAACAGGTTAGCTATTTATTTAACTGCAACCCTCCCATCTCTATCTCCTAAAAGGTAGGATTATGTAGATGTATGCTGTTGCACCCAGTGCTTGCATTGACTTTTATAGTAAACTGTTGGGAAGAAAAACTAATTAAAAGGGCCAGTTAAAAACTTAAAATTCCTTACCCTTTATGTTGCTTTCACAGCTGGAGTCTTTTTTGACCTTAACTTAAAGTATAAGACCAGCAGAGCAATGCCTCCATATGTGGCCAGTACACACTGGGAAGGGAAAAAAAAAGTTAGGAAGAGTCATTGTTATATCTACATTCTAAAATATAACAACTTAATACTTACATTCATTCTACCTGTGAGAGTGTAGGAGTTGAAATACTTCTTAATACCAGTGAACTGGAATTGGCTTTCATTTTCTACACCTGCCATGATGTCAATCTTAAAGAAAAAAAGCAACAATAAATTGGTTTGGATGCAAAATAAAAGGTTTTTTCAAATTTTAGTTTAGTCAATACCACTATATATAACCTTGTAATTTTTAACTGTATTTCACCTAACACAGCATTGCAAGAAGATAGTAGAAAAGTCTTGTTATAGAATAAGTAATTTTTGGAACTAGGAGTTTACCCTGGTTGTTATTTTAGATTTTCCAGGAAAGGTCAAATCACTCAGCATAAGATAAGAACAAGAATCACTAGGGTGATTCTATTGGGTGTAGTGTAGCTTAAAGTTTTCATTTCGGACTATCCACATTGAATTACTTTCCAGACTACTTCAAAGTTGAAACTTGTGATGTTTCCCAAACTGTAATCTCAGAGAAGTGACCACTAAACAAAATGACTTACAATCCTACTTTCTTTAAATTTTCTTCTTTTTTTTTTTTGCCAATCTTGAGGCTTGAACTCAGGGCTGGAGCACTGTCCCTGGCTTCTTTTTGCTCAAGGCTAGCATTTTACCACTTGAGCCACAGTGCCACTTCCAGCTTTTTCTATATATATGTGGTGCTGAAGAATGGAACCCAGGGCTTCATGTATACAAGGCAAGCACTCTACCACTAGGTCATATTCCCAGCCCTCTTTAAATTTTCTTATCATAAATAACTTAGGACTTCCATGGGAGAGGGGAGAAGGGATCATTTATTAAAAGGAATTGATAGAAGCCATTGATGGTAGGGAATCTGGGATTATTACTCTCATCAAAATAGATAAAATATTTTAATGTAAAATGGACTGGCAATTTAACTATCAAACTGGCACAATGAAATTATAACAAGCAATATTATTAACTTAGGTCTTAGAATTCTCTATTGCTTGGAGTGTAAACTTGTAAGTCTTCCTAAAGTATATAGCAATTTTTTTTTTTTTTTGGTCAGTCAGGGGGCTTGAACTCCACCTGGATGCTGTCCCTGAGCTCTTCAGCTCAAGGCTAGAGCTCTACTACTTGAGCCACAGTGCCACTTCTGATTTTCTGGTGGTTAATTGGAGATAAGAGTTTCATGGCCTGGGTAGGCTTTGAACTAAGATCCTCAGATCCCAGCCTCCTGAGTACCTAGGATTAAAGATGTGAATCACCTGTGCCCGACTGTATCTAGCAAATTATGTAGTAATCTCGTCTACCTAGCTGGTTCTTTTGTCCAGGAGTATTACAAGGTAGAAATACATTATATGCTTCATACAATGTCACTGAAATACTGTTCATAAAAGATAAAAACTGGAAAAACTAAAACCCCTTATCAAGGCTGATAAGCAGTGGTTTCCAATGAGAGAAATAAAATATGCAAAGATCTTTGTATAACATGGAAAGAGGTCTGTCTCCAAATAATGTTAAATATTTTTTTAAAATCCCATTTTTGGACGATGTAGAACATGTCAATCATTCTCAAAATCTGGCCCTTAGACTAGCACCATCAGTTTCACCAGAAAGTAATTAGAAATGCAACTTCTCAAAACCTACCATAGGTCTACTACTGAATAAGAAACTCTGGGGCCCAGCTATCTATTTCAATAAGGTCTACGGCTAAATTCAATGCACACTAAAGTTAAGAAGAAGCCACAATAATGGAAATGGAAAAAAAAGACTAAAAATAAAACGTGATATATAGCAAATTTTAAGAGAAATTAAGTGCATGTACTTTATAAAGGCATGTATTTCTTTTTACTATGAGATAACAGGCCACATGCCATAACTCACTATTCTTAGCTACTCAAAAGACCAAAATCGGGGACTGAAGCTCAAGGACTACCTGGGTAAAAAGTTCTCAAGGCCTCATTTCAACAACAACAACAAAAACCTGGACATAGGGGTTGGGAATATGGATTAGCGGTAGAGTGCTTGCCTTGCATACAAAAAGCTGGACACGACGACAGGTGCCTGTCATTCTATCCGAGTAGGAAGTATAAATAGGATGATCAAGGTACAGGCTGAGCTGTGCATAATGGTAAGACCCTATTAAAATAATGAAAGGGGAGGGGATGGCAGAGCAACTCTGACCAAGATACACTGCATTCATAAATGGACATGTTAAAATGAATACCCTTGATACAACTAATTGATGGTACTAAAAAAAAAACCAACAAAACAACAACAACAAAGCACAAGGGCTGGGGACATGGTTCTAATGATCGAGTACTTGCTTTTGTGAGCACACGTCTCTAAGGTTCAATCCTAGTACCACCAAGAAGAGAAAAAGAACTAGTGGACATATCTTTAAAAAAAGTCATCAAAATAACAGTTGAAAATTGGTATATGTGCTTACAAGGAGGTCTGGTGGAGCTTGGACTTTCCAGGAACGTTCTAAGGAAATGGAAGGAGAGAACAGTAAGGGGAGTTGTTGTTATGGAAACTCTTACTCTGTTCATTATTTTACAACCTTCAGAGACATTTCATGTGGGAAGATTTGACAATAAAAACTTGAGACCTTAATTCAGGATACTGTCAAAAAGGTTCTTGGAACAAGAAAGGAAATCCAAACTTCCTTAGGACTCTTTACAGCCACTGGCCAATCTAGCCAAAGTAGCACAATCTCCATTAAATGAACCTTCAGGCAGGGTGCTGGTGGCTTACACCTGCAATCCTAGCTACTCAGGAGGCTGAGGATCAAGGTTCAAAGGTAACCCAGGCAGGAAAGTCCAGGGGACTCGTATCTTCAACGAACTTCCAAAAAGTTGGAAGTGGAGCTATGGCTCAAGTGGCAGAGTGGCAGCCTTGAGCAAAAGCTCAAAGACAGTGCCATAGGACCTGGGTTCAAATCCCAGGACAGGTAGACGGATGGATAGATGAATGGACACACACACGTACACAAACACACACACAGAAACCTTCATGATGTACTTCTTCTATCTTACTAATTCATCTTACTAAACTACTAAAGTTATACATATTCTTATTCATTTCATGATACTGATACTTTAATAAGGAAACAAGGCTTCAACAGAAAACAGGTTTCAATTTTAGAATTCATGAGCCTTTGTCAACTCATTAAAGTCCTAAACTTTAGGAGGTTGTAGTGTCCAACTAAAACAACATTATAGTGCTTTAAATTTCACTCTAGTTTATATAATACTGCAGGAAGGCTGATGTTTGTAATATTCCACAGATGACTAATTCCAACTTCAGGAAAGGACATGGTGTAGGAATTGAAATTTAGTATGGGTCTTAAAGGACTCAACAGAGGCTGGGATAGGGAGGAGTGGGATGTTGCTAATAATAAAACGGTGAAAGCCTAAATCTAAGTCTACACCCTTCACCAAAGACCAGGACAAAGATCAGGCCTAAGATCAGGACAGATTGTGTTATCAGTGCCCTCAGGATCAGTGAATTATAATTTGGTTTTCTTAAGATATATTAAGGAAGGAGGAAAATCACCTAAGACTTATACTTGTGATTTAATATTAGGTAGCAACCTTCTAGTAAGTTAAGTAGATAGGGCTTCCGCTGTTTTTTGTTTGTTTCCAGGTCTTTATATTTTGGAGACAGGGTCTGGGTATAGCATCCCATTCTCGATCCTCCAGCTTCAGTCTCACAACACGTATACCAGTATGGCCGCTAATAAAGCGCCGCCTTTTCTAAGCCGCTAACCACTATTAAATACAACCAATCTCCCCATGCCCATATCTGCCTGTGAAATGGCGTTTCAATAAAGGCCAATGGTGGCCAGTTGCAGTAGCTAGGTCTTCTGTCATTGCTATTCTCCCATCTCATTCAACATCTATTTACCCGGGGAAGTGAGATCACTTGGTAGAGGTAAAAGACAAAGAGAGACGCTCTGAGACCAGGAACGATCTCTCGCGCGTCAAGGCGTTTAGAGCCTAAATATATATACAGACTATTCTAGATTCCTCTAAGGAAAAGCTTTTCTTCCCGCTGATCACCCTACATACTGAAATCGAACCCACGGACGGTGTGCGGCCGAGTCAGGCGTCACTCTCACTTGGACGATGGCTGGGGCTTGCTAAAGGCGGCCAGGCTGCCATCTTCCTGGTCGTGGGAAGCCAGCCGCTCGGGCCATTCACCCCTAAGGAGGCTCCACCGGCCGGCGATGGAATCGGAAGCACGAGTTCTGGTCCAAAATTCAGTCAGAGTGACCTTGGGGAACGCCATTCGTGATTCTCATTCTCTCTCTTTCGCTCGCTCGCTCTCTCTCTCTCTCTCTCCACTACAAATCACAATCTAAGGGGCTTTGGGAACCTGGCGAGTTTTGAGGTCTGAGGTCATTCAGCCCTTCGGGCCCCGACCCTCATTTTCTCTGCCTCTCCGGTCCCTCACCGATCCCTACGTCCTCATTCCCAGCGAAGAACTCGCGGTGTTCATCGGATCCGAAACCGTCAGTTTTAAGTCTGCTCCTCAAAGCCAAGGCGCGAGGTCCGAGCCCGAGAACCCCTCTGCACACCTACCTTTGCCAAAGTCACAAATTCGGAGGCCGACGTCCTTCAACCCACGGAGACACAGACTCGGCCTAACCGGAAGGAGGTCGCCTGCCCCCCGCCTCCCGCATCCAACGGACTAAAAGACTCGTTCTCTTGCGCTGATTGGATAGAGTTCTAAGTCCCGCCCTTCCGCTTCCGGTCTCCACGCAGCCGAGCAGGCTGATAGACAACGGAAGTAGGGGACTGAAGTGCCCCAATTTCCGGAAGAGCAGCATGGAGCGCTAGGTGCCGCCGGTCTCCCTCCGCGTGTGAGAAGCTTACAGCCTGGGCTCCGGGTTAGTGAGACGCCGGCGTCCTGGTACGGGTGAGTGAAGGGACGCAAACAAGAAGTCTGGAAACTTTTTTGTTCTTAGGTCTCCTCCAGAACCAGGGCCCCCTTGCCCCGGCATCCTCTCGGTGTGAGGTCCCGTGTCTCTAATCCCATTTTTTCCTCCGGTAGAAGCGCGAGTCCCTTCTCTGCCCCTCGCCGTGACGTTTGGACCCTCCGCTTCCTCTGGTCCGAAAGGGTTTGGAATCCCAGCACATTGGACCGCTTGCGCTTAAACGTTCCTGTTTCTGTGAAACAAACACCTTTCTCTACTTGATGCGAAATCCTAAATTCCCCCTCGCTTGTCACGTCTTATACGGTCTCAAACTCTCCTAGATCCTTCCTTACTCACAAAGCATCTCTCAGAACCAACACCTGTCTTCCGTCCTCATTTATACCTAGTTCTAGTTCTCATGATTTCCCCGTTGTATTTCATTTGGATCCTTTCGAATGTGCTTGCTTACATTCTTTTCCCTTCCAAATGTATAGCTTCAAGTAGTATAGCTTTCTTTCCATTTTCTTTACTGAAGCCTGAACTCAGAGCCACGCCCACATCTATTTTCTTGCTTTAATTTTCAAATAGGGCCTTGTAGTTTTTGCCCAGGCTGTCCATCTTCCCTGGAGATTTGACTGGCATGCTAGGTTGATTAGATTTGGCGGGGGGGGGGGGGGGGCGTGGGAGCCGGTGTTGTTTAGAGCTGTTAGGCGGTTTGTTTGGGCTGGTCACAAACCAAAATCCTCCCATTCTCCATTTTCTGAGTCCCTGAGAATACGGTAGTTTTCTAATTACTGTTCTGTTACTTCCCTTATGCAAATCTTTGACTTGCAAAATAAACATAAGCTATATATTGTAATTTAGTATCTTCCACATAAAGTCCAACATGTCTTTAATATTACCTCCAATTATGTGGGGTTTTTGTGGGTTTTTTTTTTTTTTTTTTGCCAGTCCTGGGGCTTGAACTCAGCACCTGGCATTGTCCCTGAGCTTTTGCTCAAGGCTAGCACTCTAGGGCTGGGAATGTGGCCTAGTGGCAAGAGTGCTTGCCTCATATACATGAAGCCCTGGGTTCAATTCCCCAGCACCACATATATAGAAAACGGCCAGAAGAGGCGCTGTGGCTCAAGTGGCAGAGTGCTAGCCTTGAGATAAAAGAAGTCAAGGAGGGCTGAGAATATGGCCTACTGGCAAGAGTGCTTGCCTTACATACATGAAGCCCTGAGTTCGATTCCCCAGCACCACATATATAGAAAACGGCCAGAAGTGGCGCTGTAGCTCAAGTGACAGAGTGCTAGCCTTGAGCAAAAAGAAGCCAGGGACAGTGCTCAGGCCCTGAGTCCAAGCACCAGGACTGGCAAAAACAAAACAAAACAAAAGAAGGCTAGCACTCTACCACTTAAGCCACAGCTCAGGTTTTATGTTTATGTGGTACTAAGGAATTGAACCCAGGGCTTCATGCATGCTAGGCAAGCACTCTACCACTAAGCCATACTCCCAGCCCCATCAATTATGTTTTAATCTCTATGTGGTAGGTTGAGTAATTCTTCAAAGAAAGGCAATAGTTAAGTCTTTGAATAATTGTTCGATAAGTATATTTATTGAAATAATTGACTTTTCTTTTTTCACATTACTGTTTCTCACATTGCTTTTATATCTATGCAACTCCTTTGACATTTAGTTTAAAAACATCTTCCTTTTGAAACTCCCTTTTTGTTTATAGTTTATAAGCTGGTTTGTATTTTAAGGTGTTTTTTTTTTTTGCTTATTTTGTTTTTTTTAGCCAGTCCTGGGGCTTGAACTCAGGGCCTGATCACTGTCCCTGGCTTCTTTTTGCTCAAGGCTAGCACTCTACCACTTGAGCCACAGTGCCACTTCGGGCTTTTTTCTATATATGTGGTGCTGAGGAATCGAACCCAGGGCTTCGTGTACATGAGGCAAGCACTCTACCACTAGGCCATATTGCCAGCCTCGTATTTATTTTAAGTTTGTTTATGTTCTTGATTTACCTTCTAAAATGTTGAGTTGAAAGTAAGGGTTTATATATTCATTAGTGTATCTCTGATGTAAAGACCTTACTTAATGAGTATTTCCTACCTTGTTTCCTTTTCCTGAAGGAAGGTTTGTAGTTTTGGAGCAGATCACTTTGGAAAGATGAAAAATGAATTAACAGGAGCCAGACATCTGAACCATTGAGGTCATAGTTCTGTACCTTGTCTAGCTTCTTGCTAGAAGATTGTCTTGCCCAATGATCATAGCCTTTAGGAAGCATGCTTGCTATTCATGCTACATCTAATCATTATTATTTGCATTATTTTTAGGAGACCAAACATGGCAACCCTCGAGGAAAGTTTCCCCCGAGGGGGTACAAAGAAAACCCACAAACCAGAGAAATCTTTCCAGAAGCCAGTTGAACAAGACAACTTATTTGATGTAAGTGATATGCTTCTTTACTGAGATTTGTAGAGACTTTCTAGTGTCCTTGTGAAGAATGAGCCTCTTGAGACTCTTATTTATTGTTGAAATCTGCTTCTATAAATTGAACTTGCCTTGTCTTTGAGGAAAGGCATTTTATTTGAGTTTGTACCTTTTCCAAAATACTTTTGTGCCATTTGATTAAGGATGGAGAAAAAAAGTGTTTGATAATTGCGCACGCGCGTGTGTGTGTATGTGTGTGTGTGTGTGTGTCTGTCCTGAGGCTTGAACTCAGGGGGGCCTGGGCACTGTCCCTGAATTTTTTTGCTTGAGACTAACACTCTTTCACTTGAGCCATAATTCCACTTCTGGCTTGTTTTGGTGATTAATTAAAGATAAGTCTTAGGTTTGTCTGTTCCAGGTGGCTTTAAACTTTGATCCTCAGATCTCATTCTCCTGAGTAGCCAGGATTACAAGCATAAGCTACCAGGGTAGCCTTCAATCACTGCATTTTTAAATGGAGCCTGTTCCTCATAAAATGGTCAGAATTTGCATTACAATTTATTTTTTTTTGCCAGTCCTAGGCCTTGGACTCAGGGCCTGAGCACTGTCCCTGGCTTCTTTTTGCTCAAGGCTAGCACTCTGCCACTTGAGCCACAGCGCTACTTCTGGCCATTTTCTATATATGTGGTACTGGGGAATCGAACCCAGGGCTTCATGTATACGAGTCAAGCACTCTTGCCACTAGGCCATGTTCCCAGCCTGCATTACAATTTTTAGTCTCACCTAGATAGGCTGTGCTCCAACTGTTAGAAGGAAGGGAACTCATATTTGAATGTATACTCTTAGGACTATACTAGATAATCTTTGCAAGTATACTGTGAAGTAGAAATTGCAATTCCATGATGAGAAACCAAGGATAAGGAAGGTTGTATTTTTAATTGAAACCATTTTCATGCCTAAAAATCCACATTGCTTCTCAAGCTAGGGAACTCAGATGTTCAAACTAGTCCAGCAAGAAGCCAGGAGAGAAAAAACTTAGGGAACATGAAGAAAGTTGTGCAGATTTTGGGCAAAGGGCACATTGGTGGCTGAATGAGAGAACAGGGATCATAGTAGAAATTCAAAGAACAATTGGAAGTGGAGTGAGGTAGGAGAGAATAACAAAGGGAAAGGCTAAAATTACTGTTTCTCATTTCTTTGAATCTTCATGGTTATTTTTTTCCCCTTTTAGATTTCTACTGAAGAATCCACCAAAAGGAAAAAGATCCAGAAAGTGAAAACAGAAACAAAGAGGTTGAAAATTGAAAAGAGAGAAAGCAACAAGACTAAAAAAGAAAAGTTTGAAATCCTTAGTATTGAGGTTTGTTAACATTTGTTGTGTTTTTGTTTGTTTAGTGCTGGTCCTGGACCTTGAATTCAGGGCCTGGGTACTGTCCCTGAGCTTTTTAAAAATCAAGGCAAGTGCTTTACCACTTGAGCCACAGCTCTACCTCCATCATTTTGGTGATTAAGAGTCTCACAGATTTTCCAGCCCTGGCTGGCTTTGAACCATGATCCTCAGATCTCAGCCTTCTCAGTATCTAGGATTACAGGCATGTGCCATTGGTGCCTCTCTTGTTGTTTTGTTTTTGTTTTTTTAAAAAACATACTACCATGATTGGTTAAGTTTGTATATCTTCTTTGTTTTGTTTTTTTGTTTGTTTGTTTTTGTGCTGGTCCTGGGGCTTGAACTCAGGGCCTGGGTGCTATCCCTGAGCTTTTGTCCTCAAGACTCTACCACTTGAGCCACAGTGTATTTCCAGCTTCTTTGGTGTTTTAATTGAAGATAAGATTCTCATGAATTTTCCTTTCAGAACACCTTCAACCCACAATCTTCAGATCTCAGCCTCTTGAATAGCTAGGATTACAGGCATGAGCCACTGGCACCCAGTTATATACATTCTTCTTTCCACACTTTTCCTTTATTCTTTTCTCACATATGTATTTCAAGGTTGTGTCTATATCTGTAGGAAAATTTGTAAGTTGTGTTGATAATTTTCAAGTGTTTCTTTCTTTTTTTTTTTTTGGCCAGTTCTGGGCCAAGTGTGCTTGCCTCATATACATGAAGCCCTAGGTTTGATTCCCCAGCACCACATATACAGAAAACGGCCAGAAGTGGCACTGTGGCTCAAGTGGCAGAGTGCTCGCCTTGAGCAAAAAGAAGCCAGGGACAGTGCTCAGGCCCTGAGTCCTAGGCCCAGGACTAGACCCCCCCCCCAAAAAAAAAAAAAGATGTTACTAGTCTTATGTCCTCATAGTTGTATTTTAATAGATTCAAAGATTAGAACTAAAAGTAACTTTAAGAAGTCATTTATAGATGTGAAATTACTTCAGGGAGGTTTGGTTTTCTGTTCCTTTTAAAGATTTAGATTATATTTCTCCCTCCTCAAAAAAGTTTTAGATTATAACTTCCAGTATATGTTGGTTATAAAAGAGGAAAGTAAAGTCAAATGGCCAGATAAAGCCTACAGGAGTATTTGTTTGTCATGAATGATTTTTTTTTTTTTTACATAATTACATTGGTGCCAGTATTAAAGTAAACTAGAGATTTAGCTGGAGGAATGGTTCAGATGGTAGACTTCATGGCAAGCTCAAGGCCCTGAGGTACTGCCAAAACTAAAGCAAAAAAAGAAAAAGAGAGACAGAGGTTTCACGTAAAAATAGGATTCTGGCTCCTCATGGAAATTTGTATATGGTGATAACACAAAACCCACTTTCTTTTGTGGACATAAGGAGCTATATAGTGGTGATAGCTTAAAAAAACCATCATGTACAACCTTGATGGGCACTGTTTCTATTAGCCTATTGCCCTTACTGTGTTGACTACCAGGCATATATATGTTTGGGTTGCTTGGTATATGGTAAATCGCAAATTGTAAAATCCTACTGAGTGTTGGCTGGTCTTAACCTTTTACAATGCTCAGTTACATATCTGATAACTGTGAAGATATACAGAAATTTATGTATTTCTCTTCATTTACAAAATTCCTGTAGCTTTTAAATGTTGGACCCCACTATTCCATCATTGTTGCCTTCTTTACTATATACATTTTCTCTTTTAGTCTCTATGTGAGGGCATGCGGATCTTGGGTTGTGTGAAAGAGGTAAATGAGCTGGAACTGGTGGTCAGTCTCCCCAATGGCCTTCAGGGCTTTGTACAAGTGACTGAAATCTGTGATGCTTACAACAAGAAGCTGAATGAGCAGGTGGCACAAGATGAACCTCTGCAGGTAAGGGAAATCTGGGCGAAAACTGTTATTGGGAATGGGTGGTATCTGAAGGAAATGTATTGTGCCATGAGAGTTTTTAAGGAGCTTATAATGAGGGTTTGCTCAACAAAAAGAGGACTTTGACTTAGTCCAGGGAGCCTGGAACGCCTGCATAAGGAAGGAATGCTAGACCTGAGATCTGCAGGGTAAGGGTTTCCTGGGTATAGGATGGAGGAAGATCAGGCAGAAGAACGTTGTGAAACTGAGAGAAGACTGGTATGACTAGAAGAGAAAGAGCAACAACAAAAAAAGTATGAGACAGGGCTGGGAATAGGGCCTAGTGGTAGAGTGCTTGCCTCACATACATGAAGCCCTGGGCTTAATTCCTTAGCACCACATACGTAGAAAAAGCCAGAGTGGCACTGTGGCTCAAGTGGTAGAGTGCTAGCCTTGAGCAAAAAGAAGCCAGGAACAGAGCTCAGGCCCCAAGTTCAAGTCCCAGGTCTGGCAAAAAAAACCCAAAAAGGCATGAGACATACTTTTGTACAGATGCTAAAAGTAGCTATAAAGATCCGGGTACTTGTGGAGGATGCTAGTACTCCTAGCTACTCAGGAAGCTAAGATTTGAGTATTGCGCTTGAAAGTCAACCTGGGCAAAATTCCATGACTCTTACTTCCATAAAACTATCTAAAAGCCAGAAGTGGAGGTATGGCTCAATTGGCAGAGCACCATCTTTGAGCAAAAAGCTAAGCAAGATTTTTTTTTTTGCCAGTCCTGGGCCTTTGACTCATGGCTTGAGCACTGTCCCTGACTTCTTTTTGCTCAAGGCTAGCACTCTGCCACTTGAGTCACAGCACCACTTCTGGCCATTTTCTATATATGTGGTGTTGGGGAATCGAACCAAGGGCTTCATGTATAGGAGGCAAGCACACTTGCCACTAGGCCATATTCCCAGCCCCAAGATCTTGAGACTCTTAACTTCAAGCCTCAGAACTTGGGAAGAGGACGGGAAGAGAAGCTATAAAGGTAGAAGACGTTGCACAAGAAGAGACTAAAAGACACACATGAATTTAGAATAAGTGCTGAATTGAAGGCTGTCAGAAAAGGCAGGAGTGAATAGAGAAACAGAAAGAAATCCATCAAATAAAGAATACTGGAAGCCATGGAGGTAGTGTTTAAAGAAAGGAATAGGCTTATAGTGTTAAATGATTTTTCAAGTTCATATTAGAGGGCTTGGGGTGTAACTTGGTGGTAGAGAATATGCTCGACTTGTCAGGCACCAGGACTACAAACCAGGTACTGATGGCTCATGCCTATAATCCTAGCTACTCAGGAGGCTAAGATCTGAGGAGCACAGTTCGAAGCCAGCCTGGGCAGGAAAGTCCATGAGACTCTTATCTCCAATTAACCACAAGAAAACAGGAAGTAGACCTGTGGCTCTTTAAAGGAGCTCAGGGATAGCACCCAGGCCCAGAGTTCAAGTCCTACAACTGACAAAAGAAAAGGACTACAAAAATAAACTATTGGTTTTAGCAAGATAAAGCTTACTTGTGATTTTCTTGGGAGTTAGGATAAAAGTATGCAGTGATCTGGTGAGTATAAGATAAAATGGACTGGGCATTGGCTTCTGGGTTCAGAGGAACTGTATATCAGGTCTTTTTCCTTGGTGCTATGCAGGACTTGCTCCAATTAACTGAACTGTTCTCACCTGGAATGCTGGTGAGATGTGTGGTGAGCCACGTGGACATCTCAGAGAATGGCAAAAAGAGTGTCAGGCTCTCTCTAAACCCCAAAAATGTCAACAATGTGCTGAGTGCAGAGGCTCTGAAGCCTGGCATGGTACGTACCTGGGATTGGGGAAGAAGGGTTGAAAACATGCTTCTCCCTGCCCTTTCATGTTGAGCTTAATGGCTGCATGTTGAGGCAGGTCTTCTGGAGGAAAAATCTCCTGAGTGCTTAATGAGCATTGAAGACTTGAACCTCATTTTGGTACTTTGGAGAGGAGAAAGGGAAAGCAAGCCCAGTGGTGGCTCATTCAGGTGCCTACAGAAAGCCTTCATGGGTACTTGCTGATGCCAAAAAGGAGCTCCTCATCATATCTTATCCAGACTTATTTGTGGACTAGGTCTCTTTTAGTTGCTGGCCATTGTGTGGAATGCTGCTCTCTCTGAAAGCAGGAGGCAAGAGAGGCAGGGCAGTGAAGTCTTCTTGCTCTGTTAATAGGTATTCCACTGCTTTGTATCTAGTTCCATGGAGTTTCAATCTGCCAAACTACTAGGTATAGTAGAGTAAGCTGCACTTGTATAAGTACTGTGGTAATAGAGGAGCAGGAGATGGATCTTAAAGTATTTGGTTTCAGGACAGGGTCCTTTGGGAAAGGGCCAGGATGTTCAGTAGGATTTCATAAAAGTAACCCATGTTGTAGGAATATGACAGATGCTGAGAGTCTGCTCCATGATGGGTATTGATTCAGGCACTTTATCTCATGCATTCTTAGAACAAACCTGGGAGGAGGGTACATATTCTCCCTTTTCTACGTATGAGAAAATGGTCTCAAAGATCTCAGTGATTTACTTACCAAAGACTTAAGCATTAAGTAGCTAGTGTCAGAGCCACGCTATTTCCTGTCAAGTATACAGGAGGTGACAGATTTTTTTATTCTAATGTATGTATGAAGTGATTAGCAAAGATAATGAGAGCTAGAAGGGCACTTCTGGATCCTCTTGGTAGTCATGACTCAGGAATGACTATGCCAGGGATACACAGCTCATTCCTCTTTGCATAACATCAATCAGTCTTTCCTAAATTTTGAAAAATCTCCGGGTAAGAAGAGACTCCCTTCTTTAGAATGCAATTGTACGTAACATTTCTCACTGTCTGGAATCTGAAAGATCTTATAGGCCCTGAGAGAAAAAGTTGATGTCTTCCCTTCTGTCCTCTGTTGAGAAATGCTGTTCAAAGTTACAAGTGAGGGCTATGATTATGAGAGTGTCAAGATTAGTGAAGAAAACATTGACATGTCGTGGGAGTATCCTGTTACCTTTGCCTTAGAACTCTAGGGAATGTTTTCTCTTCCTCCAGCTGCTGACAGGCACTGTATCAAGCCTGGAAGACCATGGCTACCTCGTGGACATCGGTGTTGGTGGGACCAGAGCATTTTTACCACTGCCCAAAGCACAGGAGTACATCCGCCAGAAGAACAAAGGTGAGGGCAAGCAGAGGCAGGCTGGTAAATGGCAGTAGGTGTCATGTGTGCTTTTTACATTTAATGCCCTTTTAGCAACTAGTATGACAGAATAGTGACTGCTTGGTTTGGGGAAAGTCAGTGGCCAGTCCCAACTGACAAGAGAAAGGAAAGCTGTGTGACGAGCCAGGGAATGTCAATGTCACTGTATGATCGGATTGATTAGTGTCAGTTTTCTTCATCTACAAGATTCCACTGAATTTGGGTCCTCAGGGCTTCTGAACCAGCACTCTCCTGGCTTGTTGAAGACTTAAAAAGAATTGTTTTTCTGGGAGATAGTTGAATTCTAGATCCTTAGATAACTTCATTTCTTTCTTGTAGTTGGTCCTTTATAGATTAGGAATGTGGGGAATATCAGACACAGATTTTGTAGGTGGACCATGGATGGTTTCAGAAATCCTCACTGAGATATTTTTCCTTTTGGGTGCTGTGACTGGGCTTACAGGTGCCACACTGAAGGTGGGTCAGTATTTGACCTGCATTGTTGCCGAGGTGAAAAGCAATGGAGGAGTTGTTGGTCTGTCTATAGGACATTCAGAGATTTCTACTGCCTTAGCAACTGAGGAGCAAAACTGGACCCTGAGTAACTTGCTGCCAGGGCTGGTGGTCAAAGCTCAGGTACAAAAGGTAAGAAGTTCATTGCATTGTTACTATTTCTTTTTTTTTTTGGCCAGTCCTGGGCCTTGGACTCAGGGCCTGAGCACTGTCCCTGGCTTCCTTTTGCTCAAGGCTAGCACTCTGCCACTTGAGCCACAGCGCCGCTTCTGGCCGTTTTCTGTATATGTGGTGCTGGGGAATCGAACCTAGGGCCTCATGTATCCGAGGCAGGCACTCTTGCCACTAGGCTATATCCCCAGCCCCTCATTGTTACTATTTCTGAAATATAATTTTTTCCTTCTGTTTTACATTTATGACACAGTATTACTGTGTAGCAGGCATGTCATCTAAACTTCTGACTGAACTAGTCAGTCCATTGAGGCCACTGAACACTTGAAATGTGGCCATTTGCCATATATTGAAATGAGTGAGGCTGAAATAGGAAGGTCCAGGAGCTCAACGACAAACTCGAGCTGCACTGCAAGATACTGTCTTAATAAATGAGTAATAAAAACAAATTATGAAAAACCAAATGGCATGAAAGGCTTAGAAATGAATAACTATCAAGCTGTCTCATTCTTTCTATCCTCTACCTTTTTGTTGTTGTTAGTCATGGGGCTTGAACTCTGGGCCTGGGCGCTGTCCCTGAGCTCTTCAGCTCAAGGCTAGCACTCTACCACTTTGAGCCACAGTGTCACATCCAGTTTTCTGGTGAATTGGAGATAAGGGTCTTATGGACTTTCCTGCCTGGGATCTCAGCCTCCTGAGTAGGATTATAGGCATGAGCCACTGGTGCCGGCCCTCCTACCTTTTTTAGCCTGTTTTTTTTTTTTTTTTTTTTTTGGAAAATTTCCTCCATTATTTTACTGCTACTGTCTGCTACTACTACTAGCATCTGAGCTATACCCCCAACTCTCTATATTTCTGTATACAAAGATTTTGCTAATGTGTCTTAATTTATCTATTTTAGGTATTGAGATTTGTGTGAGTGTATGTTCTAAAGCCCCAGTTTAACATTTTGAGGAATAGTAAAAGTGCTGACACTATTGTCTTTTTATTATAATCTGCTGGTAGATGTGTGAGGTGTTAGCTGATTGTGATTTTGCTCTGTGGTCATCTGTCTTTTTTTTGCTCGTGTGTGTGTATGTGTGAGTGTGTGACAGGGTTTGAACTCTTGTTACTCCCTGAGCCCTGACTCGTGATTATCTTTAATATTCATGATGAACTTATTGACCATTTGTGTATTATCTTTAGAGAAACTTAAAAGTCCTTTACATATTTTAAAATTAGATTGTCTATCATGTATTTATTTGTTTGTTTATGCTAGTATCAGGGCTTGAACTTAGGACTTTGGGCTCTTGCTCAGCTTTTTTGCTTGTGCTGGTCCTCTACCACTTGAGAGCTACACCTTCAATCTGTCTTTTTGCTGGCTAAGTAGAAGTGGGTTCTTGTGGACTTCTCTTCCAGGATGGCTTCAAATCATAGTCCTCCTTAGCTCAGCCTCCTGAGTAACTAAGGTAACAGATGTGAACCACCAGCACCCAGCTCTTTTTATTTGTTGGTGGTACAGGATTTTAGCTCAAAGCTGCTTAAGCTACACCTCTAATCCTGGTTGCTTTCCTTATTATGCATTTACAGTCTAGGTCCTAAGCTGGTAGGATGCTTGTGTACAGCTCCTGCATCCCATTGAGAAATTCCAGAGAGTGAGAGAATTGCTGTCTGCTTTTAGGTTGGGAGATGAACTTAAATAACAGCCATTGCTTGGAATCATCCTGCCGCTTTGTGGGGGGAGAGATCCACAGTTACTGTGGATATTGTGGCACTGAATGTTCGTTATTAAGATGAGTGTCTTCTCTTATTCCAGGTTCCTTCAAAGAAATCTTTTTCCTAGTTTGTTCTTCATTTTTAGGTGACTCCATTTGGCCTTACACTGAATTTTCTCACATTCTTCACGGGTGTCGTTGACTTTATGCACCTGGAACCCAGGAAAGTTGGGACCTACATCTCAAAGCAAGCAGTAAGAAATTTTACACTCATCTTTTCTTGATTTCCAACTGGGTCATAATCAGCTGTCCAATCTCACAGATAGCCTCAAGGCAGGTCAAGGACTACATGCATACAGTTGTGCAGACAGATGAGGGAAGGATACAAAGAATTTTGGAGGGCTCAGATGAAATAGTGATTTGGCTGAGATCAGAGTTCTCTTTGTAGTTGGATTTGGGAGAGGGTAATAAATATAGTGTGTGTGTGTGTATATAGGATATATGTACACCTATATATTCATATATGTGTATATTACAGGTCTGTACACACAGTTATACCTATACATACACATGTATATGTATATGCCCATGTATACATATATATGAATATATATATACATATATGTGGGTTTTTTTTTTTTGTTATACTGGGGTTTCAGCTTAGGGCTTCTCACACACTAAGCAAGTGCTCTACAACTTGAGCCATGCCTCTGGCCAAGCCCTTCATTTCAACCAAGCTCCTCACTTCAACCGCTCGCCCCCTTTATTTTTTCTCTGGTTATTTTTGAGATAAAGCCTCACTATTTTTTTGCTAGAGCCAGCCTGGTCCATAGTCTTCGTTGTTGTTGATGGTGGTGGTTATAGGGCTTAAACCTGGGGCCTGGGCATTGTCCCTGAGCCCCTTAGTGCTCAAGGCTAGCTCTCAACCACTTGAGCTACAGCACCACTTCTGGTATTTGTTTGTTTGTTTTGAGTGGTTAATTGGGACTTTTCTGTCCAGGTTGGCTTCAAAGCATGATCCTCAGATCTCAGCCTCCTGAGTACCTAGGATTATAGGTGTGGTTATAGGCGCCTGGCTTTAATTTTATTTACACTTTCCACCATAGCTGGCATTGATAGGTTCACATCATTACATCTAGCTTTTTCTATTGAGATAGAAGTCTCACAAGCTTTTTTGCCTGGGCTGGCTTGGAATTGTGATCCTTTTGATATCAGCTTCTTTTGTGTACTAAATCAGACATTTCTTCTTTATGTGTGTGTGCTATATTGACTCTTGAACTAAGGGTCTTGCCTGCTTACTTGCCCTTTTTGCACCCTACCTCTTGAACCATACCTCTAGTTCTGCTTTTTTGGTTTTGTTTTGTTTTCTGGTTAGAGTTAAGTGTCCTGCATTTGTCTGGGCTGGCTTTGAATTGAGATGTTCAGATCTCAGCTTTCTGAGTGGCTAGGATTAGAAATATGAACAGCATTTTACGTATTTTCCCTTGTAATGAGATCAGGTTTGGGGACTTGTTTCAGATGAGTTTTTACTCAAGTGACACTTGGCTTTAAAGCTTGGTATTGAGGTTACTGGCCTTAAATATTAGCATTTTATTTAGTCAAACTTGGTCCCTTTGGAACATTTTGTTTAACTTTTCCACATGAAGCTTCATTACACAAGCTGACCTTCATACTTACTGAAGGTTTTAGTACTGGCATATGTGGGTAACTGATGGAGATTTTGACCTAAGAAGGTCAATACGCATGTTGTATTCTGTACATCAACTCCTGCTCATCCTGTCCTTTCTTTTGTCTAGGTGCGGGCCTGCATCCTCTGTGTTCATCCTCGCACCAGAATTGTGCGCCTGAGCCTGCGTCCCATCTTCCTGCAGCCTGGACGCCCACTCACCCGGCTCTCTTGCCAACACCTAGGAGCTGTGCTGGATGATGTTCCTGTCCAGGGGTTTTTCAACAAGGCTGGAGCCACCTTCACACTGAAGGATGGAGCTCTGGCCTATGCCCGGGTAAGGAGCTTTATTTGGTCAGATATCTCATTAATGAAAAGGACTTTTCTGCTCCCTTCATCCCTTGATCTTTTCTCATTTTAAGATAACTTCTAGTGTAAAAAACTGTAGGAATCAGAACTAAGTCTGTTTGTTAGATTAGAATGCCTTAGAACCAACTGCTGTATTTGGCCAGTGGTACAGGAATGAGTTAGGATCTAGACCAGGGCTTAGCAAAGTTTTTTTAAATGGCCAGTGGTGCATATGGTGATTTGTTGCAACATGAGAGCAGTACCATCTATGTAACTGAACAGATGTAGCCATGTCCCCTGCTTGTATAAACTTTTATATATAAGTAGGCAGTACTGGCTCATTAGTGCAGTTTCTGGCTTATGATTTAGTCTGTTCTCTGACCTCATTGAGATTTTGCGATAGTAAGGAGCGAGAATTACTTCTTTAATGGAGTATAATCCTTAAGGTGGTGATAAATGAGTTGAGTCTTTTCAGTGTCATTTGAAGTCTGATTGGCTCAGATTTGTAACATCTGTCTTCAATCACTTGGTGTTTTACAGCTCAGCCATCTCTCTGATTCTAAGAAAGCCTTCAATCCTGATGCCTTCAAGCCAGGGAACACGCACAAGTGTAGAATTATTGACTATAGTCAAATGGACGAGCTGGCCTTGCTGTCTCTGAGAACGTGAGTATCATTAGCAGGTGTAGGGTGTAGAAGTGTGTTCCTAGATGTGTTTCTCATGGCCTTTCCAGGTGAGGGTGCCTTTTCTGAATGATTGTAGTAGTCCTAAATTTTAGGCAACCCCTGCCCTAGTTTATATAATCCTGTATTTTCCTTTTGTTCTAGATCTATTATTAAAGCTCAGTATCTTAGATATCATGACATCAAAAGTGGAGCAGTGGTAAAGGTAAGATCCATGTATATATTTAGGGAATCCTCCACTATCAGGTATTCTTTAATTTGTAATAAGTTAGCTGTCAGCTCATTATTCATATTCTTTCCTCTGCATTAATTTCAATGTAAGCTCATACACCACTCAGCTCTACAGAGGCAGTCCTAAGTTGAATTTGGGATTTGGTGGTAGTTACTAGAGTAGATTGAAAGTTAGTTCTGTGATAATTGAGCTCCCTGGGATATTACCAAGAAGCTGGTTCAAGTTATCTCTCCTCTCTCTGTGTAGCTCTAATTGAGTAGCTTTCCTTCCTAGCTAGAGTTTATTAGGAAGTATACTTGCAGAAAGTATATACTCAACCAAATAGACGTGAACTGTCCACAAATATACTTGAGTGAATCTAGACTGGTGTGAGGGAGTGTGTGCTTACCAACATCAGACCTGTAATGATAGATATAGTTAGTTTGAGAAGGTGGGAGGTAGATGGGACAACTCTTCGGTAGGATTTGGAAGGAAGATCATTGAAGACATCATGATGGGTTTTTTTCTTTGGATTTACTAGGGCAAAGTGCTAACCGTAAAACCATTTGGGATGCTGGTGAAGGTAGGGGAGCAAATAAAAGGCCTGGTACCCATCATGCACCTGGCTGACATCCTGATAAAGAATCCCGAGAAGAAGTACCACATTGGAGATGAGGTCAAGTGCCGGGTGAGTCTCCTGAAGGGTCTTTATTGGGGCATTGGCTAGAAGAGGGCAGTTCTCAGCCCTCAGTTTCTATTTTTTTTCCATAAAGGACTCTTGACATGTGCAGTGTCCAATCTGTGTGTTGCCTTAGGAAAAGTATGGCCCTGGCCTGGGAATATGGCCTAGTGGTGGAGTGCTTGCCTATCATGCATGAAGCCTTGGATTCCATTCCCTACTACCACATTCACAGAAAAGCTGGAAGTGGCACTGTGGCTCAAGTGATAGAGTGCTAGCTTTGAGCAAAAAGAAGCTGGACAGTGCCCAGGCCCTGAGTTCAAGATCCAGGACTGGCACACACAAAAAAAGTGTGTCCCTGTCCTTGAAAATTGTATAGTATGGGGGCTGGGAATATGGCCTAGTGGCAAGAGTACTTGCCTCATATACATATACGTGAAGCCCTGGGTTCGATTCCTCAGCAACACATATAAAAAAGGCCAGAGGTGGCGCTGTCTCTCAAGTAGCAGAGTGCTAGCCTTGAGCCCCAGGACTGGCCAAAAAAAAAGAAAAGAAAATTGTATAGTATAATTAGAAGCTAAAATATCCATATAGAAAGAGAGCAAGTCAGTGTATAACCTTTCACCACATGCTTTACTGCAGAGTATATGCCATGCTTATAGCCCAGAAAGGAGGGGAAGGGCTGGAGCAGCAGAATTACACATGTAGTCAATGGCAACAATCTTGGACCGTGTATTCTGAAGTGCTTGCTGCTGGGCACCTGGCATGCATTCCTTCATTTAACCCTTAAAACTATCCTTTGTTATAACTTTACTGTCCTCATTTGTAGATGGAGAAATTAAAGCTTAGGAAAGCTAGATAGCTTGCCCCAAATCACACAACTAATAAATGGCTGAACCAGTTTGTAGATTTAGCTATATATGACAATGATGCCTTTGGATTTCTGGCAGAAAATCTGACAGGGCTTTTTTTTTTTTTTTGGCCAGTCCTGGGCTTTGAACTCAGGGCCTGAGCACTGTCACTGGCTTCTTTTTGTTCAAGGCTAGCACTCTGCCACTTGAGCCACAGTGCCTTTTTGTATATATGTGGTGCTGAGGAATCGAACCCAGATCTTAACGTATATGAGGCAAGCACTCTTGCCACTAGGCCATATTCCCATCCCTGATAGGGTTTTTAACTAGCAAAGATGGATAGGATTTAGGAAGGGTTGTGCTCCAGGCACAGAAATAACTCATAAAGCTGCCAAAATGAGTGATATTTAACTAAGAGTTGTGTGTCCCAGTAACTTTACATGCCTGTGACGATTAAGCGTGATAAAACAATAGTACTTAGCACAGGGCCTGGTGTATACAGGTTCTTGACATGTTAAAGTTTAATGTATATTTGGTTGGTTGGTTGGTTGATGTTGGGAATTGAATTCAGAGCCTCACACATTTGTCATTAACTCCACAAAGACAGCAAATGTCCATTGGCAAAAAGTTTTATGTAGTGACAATGGATGATTAAAAAGGAGTTTCTCTGCCCTCAAGATAACCTTCTGAGGGTTTCTCAGTCTTAGTTTACACCTAATAACACTGCTCAGGTGATACATTGGGTGGTATAGTGTTCCACAGCTGGGGACTGCTGTAAGGTAATCAATCATATTGCTATATGGCCAGAAGAGATCTAGAACAGAAATTTCTGTGCTTTGAATCGTCATCCTGCAGGAAGCTGAAAGTTATTCAAGGAAGAAGCGATGACACTCTCCTGGGGAATGAGAGTTTGAGAGTTGCAGAAAAACTTCAGAGGTTCTCTTGGTAATAGGTAACTTGTTGATGGTTGCTATCCTTTCCCTAGGTTTTACTTTGTGACCCTGAAGCCAAGAAGTTGATAATGACCCTGAAGAAAACCCTGATCACATCCAAACTGCCTGTCATTACCTCCTATAATGATGCCAAGCCTGGTCTCCGGACTCATGGTGTCATCCTCAGGGTCAGGGACTATGGCTGTATTGTGAAGTTCTATAATGATGTTCAGGGACTGGTGCCCAAGCCTGAACTCAGTGCGCAATATATCCATGACCCAGAGAAAGTCTTTTATGCTGGCCAGGTAACCTTTCCTCTACACTAGACTCCCTACCCTTGGTGACCCCACAATTGGTAGATGTGAAGTAGTAATCAGGAAGGGTGCTTTTATTTATTTATTTATTTTTGTAAGTGTATAGGGATTAAAGATCACCAGCTGCCCATTTACCAAAACATACTTCTGAAATCCCTTGATGTCAGTTCTGCATGAAGAGCAGTCAAGTTACCCTATATGTGCCACTCATGACAGAAGCCTTATTTCAGGGCAGAAGCGGTTCTGGGGTTTGAATTTGTTCTTGTTGGATAAGTGCTTTACCTCAAGTAGAATGAGGGCTGGCTTTATTAGAAGGAGGAAGAGACCAAAAAAAACCTGTGTGATCATGCAGTGGAGGCGGGGCAACAGAAAAGAGAACCTCTCATTGACATACTAATGGACCCAGGCCTACAGCCTGAAAGAAGTCATTACCAGTAAGAAATGAGTGTTCCTCACATCAAATACTGCTCTGAGGCCAATGTCACCATAGAGGCATTGCAGTCCTATAATGCTAGTCTATTTTAGCCTGTCTTGGAAAAAAAATATTTTTTTAAACTTAGGTTGTACTGAAAAAGTTACTCATGTCTTCATTTTTATTCAGACAGCTAGTTTATTGGGTTTTGTGTAGTCTCTGCATTTTTTCTTTCCCCGCCTCTGATCTGGTCCAGATTATTGGTGGGTCTCCCAAAGGTCCCTGCAGCGCTGGTGGAGGCCGCCACTCTGGCTGCTGAAGGCAGCCAAGCACATGTGGTTTCTTTCCAGGTGGTGAAGGTTGCAGTGCTGAACTGTGAGCCATCCAAAGAGAGGATGCTCTTATCCTTCAAGCTCTTGAGTGATCCAGAGCCAGAGAATGAGAATGTTGGACACAGTCAGAAGAAAGAAAGTGCTGTTAACGTTGGGCAGGTACCTCTCTAGAGGACTTCTTCAGACAACTTCTCTCTTAACACTGACATGTGAGGTACTGGAGTCTGGAGGGGAAAGAAAAGTGGCTTCTAAGATTCTAGAGGTAGAGGAGTTCTTGAGAAAGGAATGCATGTTCTTTCATATGTTAGAGCCAATGAAAGCCATTATGGAAGAAAATGAGTCTCGTGCGTGGCTTTCTGGTATAGTGCTTCTGTGTGTCCCTCTCTGGTCACGAGGGCCAGGCTGCAGTTCCTTCTTCTGAGACCCTGTGGAGGGACTGGCAAGAAGTGATTGGAGTCCATAGATGTGTCATCATCTGAGTTGTGGGGTGGCAGGATGGCTTCTGCAGGACGGGGCCCCTCTATTGTCAGCTACTCAGTGAATTTCTGGTACTGGGATTTGGTGCCTCTGACCTCTTGTCTTATCCAGACTAGTTTCTCTCAGCTCAAGACAAATGCTGGTTTTGTCTTCCTATTCCCTGCACAGTTGGTGGATGTGAAGGTTTTGGAGAAAACCAAAGATGGCCTGGAGGTGGCAGTCTTGCCCCACAACACCCCTGCTTTCCTTCCCACGCCTCATCTATCAGACCACGTCACCAATGGCCCTCTGTTGTACCACTGGCTCCAAGCAGGTGACACCCTTCACCGAGTGTTGTGTCTGAGCCAGTGTGAGAAACATCTTGTATCCTTGACTGGTATCAGGGCCAAGGGAGATGGGAGGGCCCTCAGGTTGCTTCTTCAAGCTCACACCTGTAATCTTAGCTACTCAGGGGACTGAGATCTGAGGATGGAGGTTTGAAGCCAACCTGTGCAAGGAAGTCAGTGAGACTTATTTCTCAATTAGCCAGCAAAAGGCTGAAAGTGGAGCTCAAATGCTAAGAATGCCAGCCTTAAGCTGAAGCACGCAGGGACAGCACCCAGGCCCTGTGTTCAAGCCCCAGGACTGGCACAAAACAAAAACTTGGCTTCTCATGAGCTCTAGATGGTGCTCTGGTGTGGGTCTGCACATTCTAGTAGCAGAGTGAGGGGAAGAAGGAAATGGGAGAGATGGACATTTCCATAGCCTTTTCTGAAATACTCCTTGATAAAGTGCCATTAGCTCCTCTGTAGGAAGCCATCTTTGGTCTCCGCAGTAGAAGGTGGCCAGGATCCCAAAAGATTCTCAGAAATACAGCCTGGAATGCTTCTCATTGGTTTTGTGAGGAACATCATGGACTATGGTGTGTTTGTCCAGTTCCCCTCAGGTCTCAGTGGACTGGCCCCCAAAGCTGTAAGTTCTGCCTCATTGCGCAGGGGCCTTTGAAGATATAAATACCAGGCTTATAAGACCTGTCAGGGTGGGAAGGAGCAAGAAGCTTTACTGCTTTGGAAGAGGTCAACAGGCATCACTTAAGGTGTGAGTGCCCTGAAGGTGCTGGGTGGAGAGTGAGTGGAGCACAGGCCCAGGCTGTGCCCCTCCTGCCTGCTGCTTGTCATCCTGGAGAAAGGGGCCCCTGCTCTCCTTTATATTTTACACTAGTCTTTTATACTAGGCTCTAGTGTTAAGAAGACTGGACTTGGGTCTATACTTAGCATGTTCAGACTTGGGAAGTAGATTTTCTTAAGCAGCCCAATATGGCTTTTAGAGTCTGCTGAGGTTTTCAATGCTTTAAGGCAATGGAATATCCTTGACATTCTTCTTTTCTCCTCCATGACATTGATAAGCCTTTTAGATAAGAAAAGGATCCTAGCGATCCCATAGTTGGAGCTAAGACCTACAGGGATGGAGCCTTACCCCAGTTAATGTAAGACAACACCAAATAAATGGCAAGACCTAATTCTGGCCACCATTGCTCATAGATCTTTCTAGACCTTCCTTGGTCTTGCTTTATTATGCAAAAAAAAAAAAAAAAGTTTAAATGGAGTCATAGAGGAATACCCCAGAAACATACATAGAGAAAGAAGGTTGCCTTTGGGTGGTAGAGACAGGGACGCCCCCTGAGCTCTGTCCCTGGCTTCTTTTTGCTTGAGGCTAGCACTCTACCCCTTGAGCCACAGCACCACTTCTGGGCTTGATGTATGCTAGGCAAGCACTCTACCACTGGCCACATTCCCAGCCCTCTCCTTTGTTTTTATGGAAAGGTCAAAGAAGGCTGTGGGAAGCTACCTGGCATCCTTTTCTTCCCTTCCCAACACCCCATCTCTGGACACACTAAATGGATTGTTTTAATGGGAGCTTTCTTTCCTTTCCCCATTTTCTTTCCACTCTTCATTTCAGCTCATGAGTGACAAGTTTGTGACCACCCCACGTGACCACTTTGTTGAGGGGCAGACTGTGGTTGCGAAGGTGACCAATGTGGATGAGGAGAAGCAGCGCATGCTGCTGTCGTTGCGGCTGTCAGACTGCACCTTGGGGAATTCTGCCAGTTCCAGCCTCCTCCTTCTGAGCCAGTGTCTGGAGGAGCTGCAGGGTGTGCGCAGCCTCATGAGCAACCGAGGTGGGGACCTCCACATCTGTTTGGGGAAAGCAAAAGAGTGTATATGCTATAGTTGTACCCAGAATTAGGATCAGTTTGGGTTTTACATTAAAAAAAAAAAAGGACAGCTTTATGTGCTGAAAGTGTCTCACTGTTGCCCAAGCAATTTCCCTGTTTTAGTCTCCATAATAGATGGGATTACAGGTATAAAGCATCATACCTGGCTTGGTAAACCTTGTTTTTGTTTTTAATGTAAATGTAATTTGCATGAAGTATACAAATCATTAAGTGAGCAGTCTGGTAAACATTTATATAATCAACACCTGAACACCTCTATTTCCAACCAGCTTAAGGTAAAGGTAATTGTAAGCAGCCCAGAAATTTTTATTGTTTGTCCCTCTCCCCTTTGTCCCATGGTCTTGCATTTGTTGTGATTTTTTTTCAATCTCTTCCCTTTCATCTCTATATTCATCAGATAAGTAAGTAGTGGGTGATAAAATGGAGCAGACATACCTGCTAGACTGTGAGGTGTTACTCTGTTCTTAAGACTTTTAAACTGAACTGTGGTGCAGGATTGTTAGAATCCTAATGGCTTTTGATAGCATGAAGCCTATAAGGGAACAATGAGAATTTAGGAACCAAAGGAAAGCCTGTGTTCCTGACACTTGTTGGCTAATTTCATAGATTATGGCTAGGTAGGATTAGCAAGAGGTACAGGTCTCTGCCTATAACAAGAGCTTTCATGAATACTAGACATTTTTGCAAAAAATGATTTTTACCTTATCACTGACTTGAGTGCTCTACTGCCCTCTTGGTGCCAGCATACTTCAGAAGAAAGAACTGGTAAGATAGTCTTTCATTTTACTAATCCCTGCTACATTTTGGCCTCTGGCAGACTCTGTGTTGATCCAGACGCTGGCTGAGATGACCCCAGGAATGGTGCTTGACCTGGTTGTGCAGGAAGTGTCAGAGGATGGCTCAGTGGTGTTCAGTGGGGGCCCCGTGCCTGACCTGGTCGTGAGAGCTAGCAGATATCATCGGGCAGGTGAGTGCATTTGTCTTTCTTTTTGAAAGTTTTTTTTTTTTGAGAGACCAATTGTTTTTTTCTGCTGAATAAAGAAATCCCAACAGTAGATATGTTGATGCTGTTGAAGCTTTTGATATGTTTAACTTACATGATTGCAAAGCAGGACAACTGACAACATACTAAAGAAGGCTTAGTTAGGTATGAATACTCTGTTACAAAGTGAGGTAAATCTGTGTGTGTGTGTGTGTGTGTGTGTGTGTGTGTGTGCGCGCGCGTGCGCGCATGCGTGTGTGCGCCAATCCTGGAGCTTGAACTCAGGGCCTGAGCACTGTCCCTGGCTTCTTTTTTTTTTTGCTCAAGGCTAGCACTCTATCACTTGAGCTACAGCTCCACTTCTGGCTTTTTCTGTGTATATGGTACTGAGGAATCAAATCCAGAGCTTCATGCTTGCTAGGCGAGCACTCTACCACTGAGCCACATTCCCAGTCCCATAAATCTAAATTTTTATGTACTAGGTTACATGAATTAAGGCCTACCCTAACCCTAGCTATGGGAAGTAAACCACCTTGGTTTCCCTAATGTGGTCCATGTGGACCCAAGAAATACGTCATCTTTGCTTTGTGTGGTGTAAGGGGCCCAGTTTAGGCTCTCCTTTACTGTGTTCCATGAGGATGATCGCACTGTTTGGTTCTGTACTGCAGGGCAGGAGGTGGAACCTGGGCAGAAGAAGAAGGTTGTGGTCCTCAATGTTGATATGTTGGAGTTGGTAGTACATGTTTCTCTCAGCCAGCACTTGGTGAATAGAAAAGCTAAAAGGGTAAGCTTTTTGTTACTTGATTTCTTCCAAATTATACTCATAGTTCAGAGGTTTTTATCTCAGGTTCCTGTAGATACAGTAAGTACCTACATCTAAAAAGGACATTTACAGTTTTCTTTTGTTCTAGTGTGATAGAGGACTGATTTTTCACTTTGGTTTAAGTGGTGAATTATACCATCATTCTCTGTCTTTAGGGCCAAACAGGTAATTTAGATAAGTGAGCCAGCAAGTTCAAGGTCTGACCCTGACAGACTAGTGAATGGGTGTCCCACTTGTGTGCTGCACAGAGAGCTGTTTATTTGTCATCCACTTGGTACAAGCTGGGAATATTGAGTCTAATGTTGCTAAGATGTTTTGTTTGTTGGTTTTTGAGAAAGGGTCTCACTTTGTAGCAGAGAGTAGCCATGAATTTGCAGTTCTTCTTCACCCTTTCTTATGTGTATACTCTCACTCCTGACTTAAAGTCTTTAGTTTTCAAAAAGAGGGCTGGGGGGCTGGGGATATGGCCTAGTGGCAAGAGAGCTAGCCTCGTATACATGAGGCCCTGGGTTTGATTCCCCAGCACCACATATACAGAAAACGGCCAGAAGTGGCGCTGTGGCTCAAGTGGCAGAGTGCTAGCCTTGAGCAAAAGGAAGCCAGGGACAGTGCTCAGGCCCTGAGTCCAAGTCCCAAGACTGGCCAAAAAAAAGAGGGCTGGGAATGTGGCTAAATGGTAGAGTACATGCCTAGCTTAGCATGCATGAAGCCCTGGGTTCAATTCCTCAGTACCACATAAACAGAAAAAGTTGGAAGGGGCGCTGTGGCTCAAGTGGTAGAGCACTAGCATTGAGCAAAAGACATTCAGGGACAGTGCCCAGGCCCTGAGTTCAAGCCCCAGGACTGAAAAAATAAATGAATGAATGAATGAATAAATAAATAAATAAATAAGAAAAGGGAAAGTAGAATTTTCATGAACCTGACAACACTGGAGTGTAGTTATTTCTGACATCCAGGCAGCAGCATATCCACACCCTTCCCCTGACACACCTCTTGTACACGTTTTGCTTTTTGCTAGTACCGAGGTTTCAACTCATGGCTATGCATTCAACTTGGCTTTCTTTGTTGCTTATTACTGGTATTCTACCATTTGAGCTATAACTCCACTCTTGGCTTTTTGCTTGTTAACTAGGACTTTTCTGCTTAGACTAACTTCAAACTACAATCCTCTGGATCTCAGCCTTCTGAATAACTAGAATTATAGACCTGAGCTACTTGTGTCTACCTCTTGTACACTTCTGCATAAGATTGAGTTTGAAGTCAGGTGCCAGTTCTAGTATGGCTGAGTTCTAGCTCTAATAGAGAGAGAGACAGAGATGAGGGGACATAGAGGAGAGAGAGAGAAATAACAAATAACTGATTCTCTTTTCCAGCTGAAGAAAGGCAGTAAGCACCAAGCAATCGTGCAACACCTGGAAGAGTCCTTTGCTGTGGCCTCTTTGGTAGAGACTGGCCAACTAGTAGCTTTCTCCCTGACCTCTCACCTCAATGACACCTTCCGATTTGACTCTGAGAAGTTGCAGGTGGGACAGGGAGTCTGCCTAACCCTCAAGACTACAGAACCAGGAGTGACTGGCCTTCTTCTAGCTGTTGAGGGGCCAGCTGCTAAGAGGACCATGGGACAGATTGAGAAGAATTCCGAAGTAGTTGATGAGGAGGAAGAGGAAGATGACCCAACTCTGACTGTAGGGACTAAAAAGAAGCACTCCCTGGCTATCGGGGATATAGTCACTGGGACTGTCAAGTCTGTTAAGGCTACTCATGTGGTTGTGACTCTGGAAAATGACATCATTGGCTGTATCCACGCCTCCAATATTCTAGATGATGTTCCAGTCGGCTCCTCTCCTACTACCAAGCTGAAAGCTGGGAAGAAGGTCACTGCCCGAGTGATCGGTGGGCGAGATGTGAAGACATTTAAGTATGGAGGCATTAAAGGATGGCTGATTTTGAGGGGACATTGTTGTCGGGGGTGAGGTGGGGTGGAAGGATATAAGTAGATGGTAAAAAAAATTTCAAATGAGTCATTCGCCAAAGAATGGTTTAATTTTAAAAATAGAGGGTAGTGCTTGAAGGCATGAGTTTAGAGTCAGACTTGTGTGTGAATGCCAAATTAACTGTGCCCATGTGCTGGTAGACTCTTAGCTCTCTGAATTTTATTTCCCTAATTTGTGAAGAGCCACGTAGTCTTCTACCTTATATGTGTATTGGGAAGACTGGAAAAGAGGACATGTACGTTTAGGGCCTAGTAGGTTGCCTGGTTCATAGCTAATGCTTGCTAATGTGTCTTGAGTTATCATAATCTGTCCTCCACCTTAGTCAGACTCACTTTAAATGTAGTTACAGTGTATGCTGTTACAGTAGAAATTCAGGACTTGGAATATGGCCTAGTGGTAAAGTGCTCACCTTGTATACATGAAGCCCTGGGTTTGATTCCTCAGCACCACATATATAGAAAAAGCCAGAAGTGACGCTGTGGCTCAAGTGGTAGAGTGCTAGCCTTGAGCAACAAGAAGCCAGGGACAGTGCTCAGGCCTTGAGTTTAAGCCCCAGGACTGGCAAAAAAAAAAAATAATAAAAGTATATGTATAGTAGAAATTCTTGCCATAATAAGGCAAAAAAAAAGGCAGTTGAAAGTCTAGCAAATAGCTTGCGTATTAATTTCAGGAACTAGCTGTGGGATCTTCAGTAAGTCAAATACTCTCTCTAGACCTTGTCTTCTCTGTGTCTAAAATGAAAGGTTTAGAGCTTATAGTCTGTAAGGGAAGTTCTTTTCGGAGTGTGATGTGACAATTGTGAAAAGTCAGAGAAGCCACTTTGCCACTTACTCTAAAGGGTGAGACTGAGGCTCCTCAGCCTGAGTCTCCCATCAGTGATGACAGGATGGTGGAAGATGGTGGTAGTTGTTAAATTGGTTTGGGGTGGATTAGAGAGAAATCTGATCTCTTGATCACTGTATTAGAGTAAGAAAAGTGATTTGACTTATTTGTTTCTCTAGGTTTCTGCCAATAAGTCACCCCAGATTTATTCGAACCATCCTGGAGCTGAGTGTTCGGCCAAGGTGAGGCACTATATAAGAGCAAGGTCAAAAAAACAAGGTGTTGTGGAAAGAACCCTGGGCTTTGGATTTGGGCATTTGATTCTTCCAGTGTTAGGCCTTTTGTCTCTTTCCAAGTTACATTACTTTTCTAGTAGGAATTAAAAACAACTTCAGACATTCCTACATGGAACTACTGGCTTGGACCCCTCCCTTCCCCTTTCTCTGAAAATCTTGTACCATACTGTTTTGCAGAATATGCCAGAACAAAAATCCAGCTCAGGTGTTCATAAGCAAGTAGGAATCCATGCTCAGAGGAAAAAAAAAAAGGTTCAAGTATCAATTTATTTGTCAGCACTCATAAAAAGAAACATTTCTGCTCTCAGCTCAATTTTCTAGAACTCAGTATTTCCTCATTATAAACATATAGCTAGGAATATTCTTCTGCTTGGTAATGAGAAGCTGCATTTTAAAGTCATGGGGAGATTCCATGAGAGATTCCTGGGGAAAAGAACTAAAAGTTCCATGTAGTGATGGGTTCTGTTATTTTTCAAAGATCTTAAACATTTTCATCCAGTTGCCTGTCTACCTCTGTTTCCAACATAAAAGAAACCAACCTTTTGAAATTGAAAGACCATCAATGAGGAAGCTATAGATGTACATGGCTGTAAGAAAGGCTGTGCAGGATCAGGCTGAGACTCACCCAACTTATAAGCTTTATTCACCTGCAGGAGTTATTGAAGGACTTGCAGGACACAGGGCAACCTGTGGTTGGCACTCTGAAGGAATCAGAGTAGAAGTGCAGTGTTTCTGAGAGAGGAGAGTATTCCTGGGACACTGAGTTCCAGATGCTGACCATACTCTTAGAACTTCAAAAATCAGCCCTTTAGTTTAATAATAGAATTTGGTGGGTGAATCATTTTTCTATGTTTACTCTGATTTCCTTAGCTTTATGCATTTTGTTTGTGGCTCCTTCAGCCATTGTAAAAATGAAGAGACTAACATTGGTGGTTTTAGGCTTTGGGGACTCAACCTTTTGTGGTCCTTAGAGCGCTAGAGGTTATCACAACAGAGCTGTCAGTGTTCCACCCCCTATCCTGGGAGACTGCTGTAAGTCAGAGTGGACTCCCAGGAAAATACATGGAAAATTCATATACATGAAGCCCTGGGTTCGATTCCCCAGCACCACGTATATAGAAAATGGCCAAAAGTGGCGCTGTGGCTTAAGTGGCAGAGTTGCTAGCCTTGAGCAAAAAGAAGCCTGGGACAGTGCTCAGGGCCTGAGTCCAAGGCCCAGGACTGGCAAAAACCAAAAAACAAATTATTTGCATTGGTAAACAGGTAGCAGCAGTTCTGCCAGGGTTTTTTTTCTCCAGGAAGGAGTGATTTGTATGTGGACTGATAACTTTCAAATCACTCACTTGTTGCTTTTCTGAAAATAAAATGGTAATTATAATATAACATTGGGTTAGAGCTCTGGGTTTGTGTGTGTGTGTTGTTTTTTTTTCTCTGGTCCTGAGGCTTGAACACTCTTCCTGAGCTGCTTTTGCTTAAGGCTACCACTCTACTACTTGAGCCACAGCACCTACTTCCAGCTTTTTCTAAATAGTTAATTGGAGATGAATCTCATGGACATTCTTGCCTAGACTGATCCATGATCTTCAGATCTTAGTCTCCTGAATAGCTAGGATTACAGGCATGAGCCACCAGTACCCACCTGAGCTCTGGTATTTTGAGTGAAACCCTGACTTCAACTCTTAGTTCAACAAGATCCCCACATGTTAAGTTCAGTAAAATTATTTGTGAAGGCATTTCTTCAGACTGCAAATCAGTAGCTAAAGTATTATGAAAGCAGTTTAAAAAATGTATTTCCTAAGTTTATAAAAATTATCATGAACTACCTACTTCACAGATGCTTCATATATAGGTAAATAACATGGAAAAAATTGCCTTTGTGTCAATATTGTGAAGATTCCCATAAAGGAGAGAGATTTGTCATGGAGGGTGTGTAAAAAGTAACAGAGCCCTGTACAATTGATCATGATCACTTGAGGGGGATGCTGTGAAGCCAGAAAAGAGATTGGTTTACTCTTTCCATCATCTTTCTGCTATTAGTGATCTGGAGAAGGATGGTCACACTGCTCTTGACACATATACTGTTAGCCCCATGGAGAAGATTAAGCAGTTCCAGGTTGGCCAGACTGTGACTTGCTTCTTAAAGAAGGTGAGTAGTTCCTGGGCTCGATTCCTCAGTACCACATAAATGGAAAAAGCCAGAATTGGCGCTGTGGCTCAAGAGGTAGAGTGTTAGCCTTGAGCAAAAAGAAACCAGGTACAGTCAAGGGCTGAGTCCAAGCCCCAGGACTGACCAAAAAAAATGGTGAGTAGTTGCCTGCCAGTAATACAGATCATCCTTTGAGAAGAAAAGGGGCAAAAGCTGAAGACCACAGCTGTTAGCACTGGCCCTTTGATTCTGTATGATACCATCCTGGGCTTGTGGGTAATGACATATGGCCTCTGCTTCTAGAAAGCTTGTCTAATCAGGAGCTAAGCTAAAACTTTCAGAGTAGCACACAACTCACATTTCAACATGTTTATAGATCAGTGGTATAAATGGAAAGGGAACTAGAACATGAGGCAAAAATTAAAGTTAGTGAGACATTTGTTTTTCATAAAGTTTAGCTGTACTGTAGAACAATGTGTAATTGAGTGCCAGGTTATGGATTCTGAACCCAAAGTGGAACAGGCATTCCTGAAGAAAGTGATTAAGTGTAACTTGTACCAATTGGAGCATATCAGAAAAGAAGCTGGACTGGCCTTAACCCTGAGTAATAACATTTCTTCATTGTTGCGAAATTACTTTTCCACAAACATCTCTTTGTTGCTTGATCCCTTTAGTCACCTACTGCTTGTAGACACTGATCTTTCCTAGATGCTTTAAAGTAGCATATGGGGGGGGGGCGGGGTCAGGAGTTTGGCCTAGTGGTAGAGTGCTTGCCTGTCATGCATGAAGCCCTGGGTTTGATTCCTCAGTACCACAAACACAGAAAAAGCCAGAAGTGGTGCTGTGGCTTAAGTGGTAGAGTGCTAGCCTTGAGCAAAAAGAGCTCAAGGACAGTGTCCAGGCCCTGAGTTCAAGCCCCAGGACTGGCAACAAGCAAACAAACAAAGGTAGCATATAGGGCTCTTCATGATCATACTTTGCAGTTTTTTGTACCAGTTACTCTGAAACCTGTCTTTTCTCTTGTATCTTTTTTTTATGCTGGTTTCATTATTTTGTTAAGTAGTTGTGCAAAGGGGTTTCAATCCAGCATACCAAGTCCTTTGCTGGTTTGTATACCTGAATACCCTCTTGTTTCTGTTATCTACTCAACTTAGATCACTAATCTCATTTGTACTCCTGTAGCAAGCTGTCTAAATGTTGCTTGCAGCTCCTGCTACTTATGTAATAAGTTGTTTGACATATTACTTGGATATTAATCCCCTTGAAGATAGTAGAGCTTGGCTTCTGCTATCACTAGGATGTCATTTGCATATGGTTTCTTAGTAAATCTTCCATTGCATTGAGTTGAAAATTATTGCCTTTGTTTAGGGCAGCATAACATGAGCAGTAAAGTACAAAATCTGAATTGATATAGAAATTCAGTGTTGGCCACTAGAGATAGTTAACGATCAGTGGGCACAGCCAAGTGTTGAAGAAGGTAGAAAAATTAGTGGAATTAGTCCTAATGCATAGGAATGTCTTTGAGGTCCTTTTGTTTGTCTTTGGTGGTACTAGGGTTTTGAACTCAACCTGGCAATTTCCCTACCATGTGACCCACAAACTCTAGCCTTTAAAAGTTTTTTTGAGGGGCTGGGGATCTGGCTCAGCGGAAGAGCGCCCACCTGGCGAGCGCGAGGCCCGGGGTTCGGTCCCCGGTTACGGAAAAAAAAAATCACAAAACTATAAAAACTTTTTTTTGAGGGCTGGGAATATGACCTAGTGGTAAAGTGCTCGCCTTGTGAAAAAGAATTTTTGAGACAGAGTCTCACTGTTTAGCCCAAGCTGGACTGGAACTCTCCATCCTCTAGCCTCCTGAGTTTTAGGATTACAGGAGTGTGCCACCATATCCAGCAGCCTGTGGTTTTGGGAGAATCTGCGGTTTAGTGGGGGGGAAGAAGAGATGTTTGTATCTGCTCTATCCTATTTGTGTTTTTTCCCTGCAGTTCAATGTGGTTAAGAAATGGCTTGAGGTGGAGATTGCACCAGACATCCGAGGGAGAATTCCCTTGCTGCTCACTTCACTTAGCTTCAAGGTCAGTGTACATGAGACCTAGGCTCCCTAAGCTGGACTCTGGTCTATGTTCCTAGTGTGTACAAGGAGATCTGCACTTATGTAGTAATTGGTTTGGGAGGCACTTACTGGGAAGACTTAAATGCTAGGGTTTTAAATAAATGGTAAACCTTTCTGGAAGTATCAGAATTGAGTTTTTTTGTTTTTTTCTTTCAAATTTTTATTATCAAACTGATGTACAGAGAGGTTACAGTTTCATATGTTAGGCATTGGATACATTTCTTGTACTGTTTGTTACCTTGTCCCTCATACCCCCCTCCCTACCCCCCTATCCCTCCCCCCCTCCCCCCCCCCCCGAGGTGTTCAGTTCACTTACACCAAACAGTTTTGCAAGTATTGCTATTGTAGTTGTTTCTCTTTTTTTACCCTGTGTCTCTCAAATTTGGTATTCCCTTTGAATTTCCTACTGGGAAGACTTAAATGCTAGGGTTTTAAATAAATGATAAACCTTTCTGGAAGTATCAGAATTGAGTTTTTTTGTTTTGTTTTGTTTTAATCCTTCCAGGTCTTAAAACGCCCAGATAAGAATTTCCGGATTGGCCAAGCCTTGAGGGCCACCGTTGTCAGTTCAAATTCCTCTAAGGCCTTCTTGTGTCTCTCGCTCATAGGTATGGAGATGAAGTAGTGCCTGGTTGGGGAAAGGAGCTAGGAATATGAGGACAGGGTCTTCAGTATGAAGGATGCCTTTAGTGTTGGAAGCCTGAGAAAGCTGGGAATAAAACCTTCTGGGATCTTCTCTTTTGTCTTGAGGCTTTGCTCTTTACCCCGTTACTCTGCCACTCTCAGGTTGCCATTACCTATCATTGGTTTTCCCAAGCCCCTTAGACAGTTATCTAGCACATGGCCCTGCAATTCTTGGCCAGGGGAATATAGTAAGCTCTGTAGTTCTTCTAGTCTATTCAGCCTAAATGTCCAAGTCTAGGTGGCCTCCCATACCCCGAGCTATTGATGGGCCAGTGTTCCAGCTCGTCATTTCCTTTACCCTGAATCAGAGTCATTCTCCCACCAGGTCCTCACAAGCTTGAGAGAGGCGAAGTAGCTATGGGCCAAGTGGTAACAGTGATACCCAATGAGGGACTGACTGTCTCCTTCCCCTCTGGGAAAATGGGGAGAGTCAGCATATTTCATGTGAGTGACTCCTACTCTGAGAGGCCTTTGGAGGACTTCATCCCCCAGAAGGTTGTTAGGTAAGTCCATTCTTCCCCTTGCATCTATCTGTGGAATTAATGGATTTCCCTGCCCTTCCTTCCCCCCCTCCCTTCTATTGCCTTCCTTCCCTTTCCTTTGTAATACATAACTTTTTTAAGCTGGAAAAAGGGACAAATATATAAAATAGAAAACACAAATTTCAATCACTTCTTTTTCCCCACTGCTTTTTGCCAGTTATACTTGAGTTTCTAATGTTTGCAGACTTTAGCTCGTGTGGGTATAATTTTGCTTAATATAATAATAGAATGTTTTTGCCAGGTGCAAATAAATTCCTAGAAGTAAAATTTGAGTCAAATGATGGTATAAATTTTGCCCAATTGTCCTCCAAAAGGACTGTGCCTATTTATATTTCCACTAACAACATACAGTATGTGATTATTTCTCACATCCATACCATCACCAGATATTCTTAATTTTGATAGGCATTTGGTAGGCAAAAAATTGATCTCTAATTTGTACTTTGCATACTGGTCATTTTTCATGCCCTTTTGCTCTTTTGCTGTATGTGTTTCAATATTGGGGACTGAACTTAGGGCCAGGGCACTGTTCCTTACCTCTTTTGCTCAGGGCTGGCTCTCTACCTGGGCTGTCTTTGAACCATGATCATTGGCTCTCACCCTCCTAAATTGCTAGGATTACAAGTATGAGCCACCAGTGCCCAGCACTTATCTACTCTTTATATTTGTTCTGTGCTTTGCATTGTTATTAATTTTGTGTGTGCGGTGGTCCTGGGGCTTGAATTCAGGGCTTAGGCGCTATCCCTGAGCTTTTTTGCTCAAGGCTAGCATTCTATCACTGGAGCCACAGCTTCCCTTCCAGCCTTTTATTTTTGTTTCATCAGAGATTGGAGTCTCATGTACTGTTGCTTGGGTTGACTTCAACGGTGGCCCTTAGATCTCAGCCTCCTGTGTAGCTAGGATTACAGGCATGAGCCACTGGTTACCTGGCTTTTGCATTCATATTTTAATTAAAATTAACACACATATATATATTTTCTGTAAAGGCTAGTAACTTTTGGTATTGAAAGAGCTTTGTTTATGAGCTATTTGAAATGCCTAAAGATGCACCTGCCTTAGTTGTAAGCCCATTTTATAGCCCACATAAACTAGCCTTTGGGAGACAAATTTCATTTCATAGAATGAAGTTTACTAGAAATAGAATAGGTACCTTCAGAAGGCAGAGACTGAAAATAGTTATTACCCTCTCTCATTTCCAGTGTTTGAGGCACTGACAACTGTAAATTGTTGATTACTTCTCCAAAAATACTGACAGCCTGGGAAAAGAAAAGGAATGCATCCTAGAGACATTCAGCATTATCTCTGCTTTGTCTCCTGAGGCTTACAAAATGAGGGTGTGGTTTTGTTTAGCAACGTTGTTATTTTAAAAACTATGACAGCCAGACAAGTAACATTAAATTAAAATTCCTCTTGTCTGTCAGATGTGGATAAGTTTCTTGCCTAAAGGCAGATTGCCCTTTGAGGCCCTTTCCAGCTCTGAAGGCTCTGTCTGGTGCCTGTTTAGAAAAGGTAGAAATCTGTCATGGAGTAAAGCTGGACTGTATTGTTGCTGAGATCCTTTCTACCTCTAAAATTCTCTACTTTTCAGTAATGATTTAGGCCTAAAAATTACAGTTTTAGATGAAATACTTTGAAAACCTGACAAAAGAATCAAAAACCTTCAAAACCCCAGCTCAGACCTTATTAATCTGTCTATCTGAACTGCTATTTTATGTCTTCAATACATCCTTGGTTGTGGTTGTGTGATTATTCTATTTTTCTGTGGAGGTCAGACATTCTCAAGACTCAAGTAGGGCTGGTCTCATTTCTGAAATATATGTGCTTTTCATGTATATGTTTTGTCCCAATAAACCCATTGTATGTTGAAAATACCGTAAGTTTAAAATGCATTTGCATATACCTAACCTCTCAAACATTGTGGCTTAGCAGCTGTGCCTGTAGAGCATTGTTTCCCCTTGTGATTACTAGCGCCTCTACAATTTGCTGCTACTACTGTGTAGACAAAATGAGTATCCTGCATGTCACTTGCCCAGAAAAGATCAAAATGCAAAATATGGTTTCTACTGAATGTGTATTCCCTTCATATCATTACAAAGTCAACAACATTATAGACCATTATAAGTCAGGGACCATCTACACCCATGGCTTTATGAGTCAACTAGAAGCCTTAGTTGTCTCTTCCTAGTTTCTTCTCTCAGCACGTTTGTTGGTTAAGAAGAGTAGGTAGTACTATTCTTCTTTGATATATTGACAGTGCCTCAGCAGACTTTCATCAGAATGAAGAAATGGAAGCCAAGTCTCATGTCTGTTTGTTCCTTTTTTGTAATTAAGTAGTTGTACCAAGAGGTTTTAATTCCTTAAGTCAGGTTATGAATACAGTGCATCTTGATCAGCGTCACCCCTATCATTCTTCCTATTTTCCCCCTCATTCCTACCCTTGAATTTCACGGTTCAGGTCTTACATAATATACATTGAATATTAATGACATTTGCTCCCCCCCTTCCCCTCTCCATCCCTCTGCCCTCCTTTGCCCTCTCTCCCTGGTATTCATATTGTTAAACAGCTTATTAGTTATTCAGAGGAGTTACACCATTGGGAATTCTCCCCTAAGTATACCGTCCTTTAGGCAATTTGTGTGTATATCTAAAACCCTGTATATGTTATCATTTATGTTTGTATTTTAGATCTAGCTTCCAAAGGAGAGGAAACATGCTCCGTTTATCTCTGAGCCTGACTGATTTCACTTAACATAATCTTATCTAGGTCTATCCATTGTTCTTCTTGTTCTTGACTGTTAGAGATGCTGACAGTGGTTCTCTCTTGTTCACATTCCAGGTGTTATGTCTTGTCCACTGCAGACCAAGAATTGGCTTTGTCACTGCGATCATCCAGGTGGGTATTGGTGGTATTGGGACAAGGAGGGAGGAAGACACTGAGAGGACCAAGGGGAGGCTAGCTGTATCTGTCACAGAATTTCAGGCTTTCCCACTCTTTCTTCTTTGCTAATTCACTTTGTCCCCTATGCTTCTACCTTAAAAAGCTGGGCCATTCAGATTTCTAGTAGAAACTGTCTACCTAGACAATTATCTCCCAAGGAGAAGTTCACATATCCAAATGTGGGTTTCTGTGGCTACAGGATGGTGGTGCTGGTGAGGAGAATGGTTTAGCCATGGTAGGGAGTGGGTTTGGCCTAAAAAGGATTGGCCTATGTTCCACTTGATCTCTGGCTAGAAGTAGCTGTTCATAAGGACCAGCTTTAGGTTTGACATCTCTCTGGCTTGGTCAGCTTTTTCCTGTTTCTGCATTGCCGGCTGTTAGACAACCAGGCTAGCCCTTGCAGGGGAAGCCAACCAGGTCTGCAGGAGAGAGAAGGCTGGGTTTCAAAGGCTATATTTTACAAGTACAGTGGTATATTTATTATTGTTGTTGTTGTTAAGGAGCTGTACAAAGATATTGCAATTCCCTAAGTCATGTTATGAGTACACTGCTTCTTGGTCAGTGTTACCCCTTCCTTCATTCTCCCCCATCTTCCCCTTGCTGTTCCTCCCCATAAGTTAAATAGTTCATTGTTTACATAGTGTATATTGAATATAATAACTATATTTGCTGACCCTTCTCCATTCCTGGACCTTCTCCTTTGAGCCCTCCCCTCTCCCCTGAAAAAGGTTTCCATTTCCTGGTTGTTGTTGTTGTTGTTGTTTGATAAATAGTACTTTATTTGTTCAAAGGACTTATGCCTTTGGATTCCTCCCCTAAGTATAGCCTCATTCAGTCAGTTTGTGTGCAAATACATTAAGCCCTGTATTTGTTATCTTGTCTAATATTTTAGACCTAGCTTCTACATGAGAGAAAGCATGCACCATTTATCTCTCTGAACCTAGCTTACTTCACTTAACATGGTTTGTTCTAGGTCCACCACTTCCCTGCCAATGACATACTCTTTCTAATGTATAAGTAAAATTCCATTGTGTATCTGCCGTATTTTGTTATCCACTCCTCTATTGTAGGGCCTATGGGTTGTTTCCATCACTTGTTTATTGTGATAGTACAGCAATGAATATAGATGTGCAAGTGTCTTTACTATATCCTGACTTATAATGCTCAGTGTAGATGCCCAAAAGTGGTATCATTGGATCACAGGATAGTTCTGTGTTGAGGGTTTATGTTGTTGTTTTGTTTTGTTTTGTTAAATCTCCAGGGGCTGGGGATATAGCCTAGTGGCAAGAGTGCCTGCCTCGGATACACGAGGCCCTAGGTTCGATTCCCCAGCACCGCATATACAGAACACACATATACAGAAGCACATATACAGAAGCGGCGCTGTGGCTCAAGTGGCAGAGTGCTAGCCTTGAGCGGGAAGAAGCCAGGGACGGTGCTCCGGCCCTGAGTCCAAGGCCCAGGACTGGCCAAAAAAAAAAAAAAAAAGAAAGAAATCTCCAAACTGCCTTCTCCAGAGTAGTTGTGCTAGTTTACATTCCCACCAATGATGTGATAGCATTCCTTTTTTTCCACATCCTTGCCAGTGTTTGTTATTGTTTAAATTTTCAGAGGTATATTCTTACATATAAAATATAATGTATAATTATGGCATGTGTGTTGGGGTAGAGAGGGAATAAAGTTAGTGTGCCTGTATAAGCCTTCTACTCTTTTAGGACAAACCCAGAGACGAAAAACAAAATAGAAGATCCAGAGATTAACTCCATCCAGGACATTAAGGAAGGGCAACTTGTGAGGGGTTACGTGAAATCTATCCAACCAAATGGCGTGCTCTTAGGGTGAGTGGTGTGGAGGCTATCTTTAGTTCATATTCCTAGTCACTGCAGCCTTCCTTGCTGTTAGGTTTCCTCTTTTTCCCTGAATCTGTCTAGTAGCTTGTGACACTGTGATGCTATGATATAGCATAAACAGTATCCTTGGCTAGGGATGTAGGGCATTTACCTAGCATGCCTGAGATCCTAAGTTCTGCTCCTAGTACATCAAACAAACAAAATCCCCAGTCCTAGTTTTATCATGCTTGATAATTTTTTCCAGTTTACAAATCCCACTTTATCCTGCTGAATGCCAGGACTTAAGCCTGCCACAAGTCCTGTTACAACATGGCTTCTGTGAAAATGGAGTCACTGGGCATGGCTGAGATTCTGTTATAACTGTGACCCCGGACTCTTGTCTGTCTCCTTGCAGCCTTGGCCCTTCCGTTGAGGGTCTGGCCCAGTACTCACACGTCTCCCGATGCAGCCAGCCCAGGAAAGACCTTTATAACAGATACCTCCCTGAAGGGAAGCTGCTTACTGCCAGGATCCTAAGGTAGGTGCCTTCTCTCTCTGCTCTCTCTCTGTCCCTCTACCTCTTCTGTGAATTTCAGCCCTTCTCTAGGAGCCATGGGTAGAGATTTCAAGGCATACCTTGAACATAATGGCTTGGGTAATGGCATGTATAGTATTCAGATGAGTGAAGAATTATTGTTTGGAGCCTTTGACCTTAGCCCCTGTACAGATGTGGCCCTTGTTGTGGGGATGGAGCAGAGCATTAAGCTGCCCCCTAAACTTTTCAACCAAGCAGGTCAAGTGCACAAGTCCTTGCAGAGAATACTGAGTGGGTCCCAAGGCAGGGGGCAGGCGAGTGAGGAGTTACCTGGGGTACTGTGAGTGGGGTTTTTTTTGCTGTCTTTTCTTTCTGCCATACCTCTTTCCCTACCAATAGCCTGAATCATCAGAAGAACCTGGTAGAGCTGTCGTTCCTTCCCAGTGATACTGGGAAGCCAGATGTGTTTTCTGCCTCTCCGGAACCACCACTTGTGAATCAAGAAAAGAAGGACCAAAAGGAAGAAGAGAAGAAGAATCAGAAAAGGAAAGAGAAGAACAGCCAGAAGGGGAAAGAGGAGGTGAAGCTGCCCAGCCAAGAGAAGAAAGAGCCCCAGAGGCCACAGAAGAGGCAGGGCAAACGGGAGCGCCAGCCATCTGAGAGCAAGCAGGTAGAAATCCCTCAGGGATAATTAAGCCTCATCTTGCTTGACTGAGAAAAGGAAAGTTTTCCAAGCCAGGCAGCTGCCCAGCTTTTTTTTTTTTTTTTTTTTGCCAGGCCTGGGGCTTGGACTCAGGGCCTGAACACTGTCCCTGGCTTCTTTTTGCTCAAGGCTAGCACTCTGTCACTTGAGCCACAGCGCCACTTCTGACCACTTTCTGTATATGTGGTGCTGAGAAATTGAACCCAAGGCTTCATGTATAAGAGGGCAAGCACTCTTGCCACTAGGCCATATCCCCGGCCTGCTGCCCAGCTTCTTTCAGAGTGAAAGCCACAGAGAAGGGAGGGTGGTGGTGGGCGTGGGGCAGAGTGAGGGGTGGGGACCAGAGGGACAGGGTGGAGCTGGGACACTTGCTCATTGCCACCTCAGGAAAGAGTGAACAAGAGGCTGAAGAAGGCTGGCACGTTGGAGGAGGACAAGAGTAGTGTGGAAGTGTATTACCGGGAAGAAGAAGAGGAGATAGAGGTGCCAAAGTTGCTGCCCAAGGTAAGGGTCAACACTGATGGAGGGAAACTGGCTGCGCTGGGGGACGTCCTCGCCTTCCTCCCACAGGGCTGGCTGTCTCAGGCCCTGTCCACTGGTACGTTTCCCATGGAATATGGAGGCAGGGATGGGGGTGAGTTCCATCATCTGCTCATCATTTCCTTGAGGGTGGGCCCTGTTAATCTGGAGAATGGCTGTACCAAAAAACCCTACCACCTGTTTATTGAGGGGAATTGGGTGAAGTTAGGGTGTGGGCAGATGAGAAGTACCTCTGCCTGTGTTCTCCCTGACAAGTAAAAGCAATGCTCCTTGACGGGAGGGGATGAGCAGCAGGGGCGCTTGCAGCTGCTTGCCAGGACTCCTCAGCTTTGGGTGTGCGTGCCCCTGCTGCCCTCACCACATTGGTGATGACTGTCAGTTGTGTATGCATGAGCCTAGTTGTGTTTTATAAGTTTGTTGCTAAATATTTGATTTACAAAGATAGCTTCTCTGTCACTTCTGTATAGTTTCCTCAGCAAGTGGGGGCCCAGTGGGCCTGGGAAGAGAGGGTCTCTGGTGTGGCGAGCTGGTGAGCAGGAAACAGTCTGAGCTGAACGTGTTACTCAGCAACTCTGTGCCCTTGCAGGGGAGGCAGACCAAGTCCACAGACGTGCCCCGGCTCCAGCTCTCCTCGGGTTTCGCTTGGGATGTGGGGCTCGACTCTCTGACCCCCGCCTTGCCACCTCGAGAAGAGAGCTCAGACAGCGAGGAGGAGGAGAAGCCTCACCAAGCCACGGTGCTGTATTTTTCCAGGGCTTTGTCCCCCGTTTGTTAGCAGACTCCTGCGCCCTGTACTGGCCTGGGTGTCTTTTCCTGAGTGGGATGGAGGTTGTGGACTGCCCTGTCAACTTGTGGCTTCCACCATAGACCTCCCCTGGGGCTCAAGGAGCAGGTGACTCACTTACTGTTCTGTCTTCCAAAGCAGAAAAAGAAAAGCAAGAAGGAAAAGGAGTTGGAGAAGCAGAAGGCTGAGAAAGAGCTATGCCGCATCGAGGAAGCGCTCATGGATCCCGGACGCCAGCCACAGTCAGCGGATGACTTCGACCGGCTTGTGCTGAGCTCCCCAAACAGCTCCATCCTGTGGCTGCAGTACATGGCTTTCCACCTGCAAGCCACCGAGATTGAGAAGGCCCGGGCTGTGGCGGAGAGGGCCCTGAAGACCATCTCCTTCAGGTCCAGGCTTTGGCTTCCCCATCCTGGGGAGGGGGCCTCTAGATCATACCGTATTGCCCTAAGTGATGGCTGGCAGAGTGGGCCACCACAGGTCATTTCTGCCTGGGCAGGCCAACAGCAGTCTGGATGGCTGCACTAGCAATCCCTAGGCTTTCTCTCAGGTTTGACCATCTCTGTGAAAGTTACGCATTAATATGTTATTGTCCTTTCATTGTGACACTTCCTAGAGTCTTTGTTCTTCAACAGGGTTCCCAGTTTAGACAGGTAGAATAGGGATGACAGCTCTGCACTCTGGGTAAAACCCAGGTTAAGTTTTCTGAAGCCCAGAGAAGAGGGAGGACAAAGAACCAGACTCAGAACCCAGAGACTTCCTTCCAGAAATGTAGAGAGACACCCACGGAACCTCCAGGCACTAGTGGCTCACACCTGTGATCATGCCTACAAGTCTGTTACTCAGGAGGCTGAGACCTAGAGGATCCTGATTTGAAGCCAGCCAGGGAAAAAAAGTGAGATTCTGTCTCACTGAGGAAGAGTAGTTCTTGGAGATCCAAGGTGGGAGTGGGGCTCACTGATTCGATGGAGCTCATGTGCTGCTCACTGTTTCCAGAGAGGAGCAGGAGAAGCTGAATGTGTGGGTGGCACTGCTGAACCTGGAAAACATGTACGGCTCCCAGGAGTCCCTGACCAAGGTCTTCGACCGGGCTGTGCAGTACAATGAGCCTCTCAAGGTCTTTCTTCATCTGGCTGACATCTACACAAAGTCTGAGAAGTTCAAGGTAGGAGGCTTGGTCAATGGCCAGCTGCCCAGAGCCCTCAGGTTCTTTTTTTTTTTTTTTTTTCTGCCAGTCTTGTGGCTTGCACTCAGGGCCTGAGCACTGTCCCTGGCTTCCTTTTGCTCAAGGCTAGCACTCTGCCACTTGAGCCACAGCACCACTTCTGGCCATTTTCTATATATGTGGTGCTGGGGAATCGAACCCAGGGCTTCATGTATATAAGGCAAGCAGTCTTGCCACCTTTGTTACTGTTTTTGCTAGCACTTTACCACTTGAGCCACAATGCCACTTCTGGCTTTTTCTGTTTATGTGGTGCTGAGGATTCAAACCCAGGGCTTCATGCATGCTAGGCAAGCACTCTACCGCTAAGCCACATTCCTAGCCCCAGCCCTCAGCTTCTTGAAAAGGATATCCTGGGATCTCAGGCCCAGGAGTCTCAGGGAGAACCCCCACAGTCTGAGTGCTATCCCACCCTGGGCTCACCACGGCCTTGCTCATCCAAAGAGAAGTCACTTCTCCATTTTGGGCAAGGGAAGTAGAGGTAGAGAAACGATGGCTTTAGAAGTAGAGGGACTTTAGTCCCTTGTGTATATATCTTGGGCCACATTATAAATAGAAGGCCTTCTATGCCCTTTTCCTCTTTCTAGTTTCCTCTTGTCATCTCATGGTGTCTCGCAATCCAGGATTTCCATACGAGACAGGATTAGTAGGGAAGCTACTACCATTGTTTGGTGCCAGATTTGCAGTTAGGCAGTATGGCACTTAAAGTGTAGCAGACTATAGTCTGGAGCATACAGTCAACAGAAAGATAGCTCTGTCTCCTCCACAAGGCTTTCCACAACCCCTAGATAAGAAGACACTAGTCCATGTTCCGTTATCAGTGGCTCTTCTACTCTAGTGTACCTTCTCTCCCTTCTCTTTCCCTTCTCTCCCCTCTCTTCTCCTCCCCTCCTCTTACCTCTAGAATTAGGTCTTGGTGGGAACTTGGTTTTATCAAACCCAATCTGGTTTCTCTGAGCATTTTACCTTTGTTCTACCACTATCTCCTTGTCTTTCCCACAGGAAGCTGATGAGCTCTACAACCGGATGCTGAAGCGTTTCCGGCAGGACAAAGCTGTTTGGATTAAGTATGGTGCATTTGTTCTGCGGAGGAAGCAAGCTGGAGCCAGTCACAGGGTGCTTCAGCGAGCCCTAGAGTGCTTACCCAGCAAGGAACGTGAGTCTTGTTCTGAGTTCCTGAATATACAGGGCCCTCTGATATCTGGGAATAGGAATTGGCATCTTTTCATTTAACAACTAATTCACATGTATTCTTTTATGCCTGGGACTGCCCTGTTTCTTCCAGATATAGAGAGTCGTGTGTGAGGGATAACGTAGGTCTTGGCCCAAGAGCCAGAAGTGAGACTCATTCTGTCCTGTTAGCACTTGGTGCTGTGGTGAGGGGCTGTCAGCTTACCCTGTGTCTGAGCTGTTGTCTTCCTACAGATGTGGATGTGATCGCCAAGTTTGCCCAGCTGGAGTTCCAGCTGGGAGATGCGGAGCGTGCCAAAGCCATTTTTGAAAACATGCTGAGTACCTACCCAAAGCGCACAGATGTCTGGTCAGTCTACATTGACATGGTCATCAAGCATGGCAGCCAGAAGGAAGTCCGGTAAGAGGGGAACACAGACTAGGTGGACTCCTAGTGGGTGTGGGGTGGCAGCAAGGGTCATTGGCAACCAACTGCCAGTTCTCTTAACCTAGACAATATAAATATAGCGCAGGTATGATTCTCCAGGTCTGCTTTTATTCACTTTTCTAGTACCCAAAGACCAGCCTTTGGCCTGTCTGATCCCAGAAAGCCACCTAGCCCCTGGCCTGGGAGTCAGGTGACTTTAGATTCCTTCACTGTCCATTCACACTGTGCCTGATTCTCATCAGGCAGCAGCTTTCTAGGCAGGGTCTCACTTGTTCCAAGAATCCCCACAGGGCAGGATTGGGTCAGTGAACCCAAGCCCTAGAAGTCGAGGTACTTCACCCTCATCCTGTGAGTTTGTTTCTGTCATAGGTCATTGTGGGTCCCCATTCTGGTATTCTTGTAGAGAATGAGGGAGTGGTGTATCATAGACTGTCATATTGATAATGGAGAGAGAAGTGGGGAGCTGGGTGATAGTAGGCCTGAGGGCAAGTGGCTGAGCACAGTCAGGGGTCAGAGCTGGCACCACAAGTCATTTGCTATCCTGTTCTTCCTCCAGGGACATTTTTGAGCGAGTTATTCATCTGAGTCTGGCCCCCAAGAGAATGAAGTTCTTTTTCAAGCGCTACCTGGACTATGAGAAGCAGCATGGCACTGAGAAGGAGGTGCAGGCAGTTAAGGCGAAGGCCTTGGAATATGTGGAGGCCAAGAGCTCAGTGCTGGAGGACTAGTGGCCACTGGCTTCGCTGAAGCAGCAGCAGGGTCCAGCCAGGCACCTGGGCACTCAGCTGTTGCCTGAAGACTTAAGTGCTGCTTTTTCTGCAGCAACAACAGGGTAATCCTCTCCAAATGAAAACCCATTTGAAGTGTTTTATATTTTTCCTCTTTTAAAATAATATCTAAAATAAAATCAAGTAGTAGAGTGCCTGCCTAGCAATTACAAGGTCCTGAGTTCAAACATCACTACCACAGAAAAAAGAAAAGTTGTTACTGTGTAAGATGTTGAACCCAGAGCCTTGCATGTGGAAAACCAGTGTTCTGCCACTAAGTAATTCCTCTTCACTTGTTTTATTTATATAACAGTCCATAGCATCTTTCCCTTTCTGAAGCTGCTCTGTGGTTTCTGGCTGTTGGGCTCCCAGAAGAACCAAGTTTACCTCCTTTAGGAAGTTCCATCAGGACTAAGAGCAAAAGACCAACTCCTGCGAATCCCATGGTCTGGATCCCACCTTGTCCCTGCAGGCTCTTAGTCCAGCCAAGTATTGATAGGGCCCAGGAAGCAGGACCATCTGGGAGTCTGGCATTACCTCAGTTTGCCTAGCCCTCTGCCCTTTTGCAGAGGCTGTGAAGCTGTGACAGGAAGGACAGAGGCAGGACCCAGGAGTGAACATTAGGAAACCTGGGTTTCTAAGGAAAGTCTCTGCTCCTGTGATCTCAGGCCAGATGACCTCATCCTTCCCAGGGTTCTGGGAGGCCTGTATGGACCCCACTAGGTGTCAAAGCCAGTTCCTTTCTGGTTTAGTCCTGGGGGAATTGGGTGTTCTCTGCAGGGGCCTTGAATGACCTGAGTTTTTCATGGGAAATAGGTTCGTCTTGAGAGAGTAGGGAGTAGGACACGTGGGAAAACCTCAAAAGGTTTAGAGGTGGTGGAGGTAGCTAGGTGGGGCTAGGAAGGAGCCACACCTGTCTGGTTCTTGGAAGTTAGCTCCAACCATAAGATCTTCACACTCAGAATTTTTTTTTTTTTTTTTTTTTTTTTTTTTTTTTTTGCCAGTCCTGGGCCTTGGACTCAGGGCCTGAGCACTGTCCCTGGCTTCTTCCCGCTCAAGGCTAGCACTCTGCCACTTGAGCCACAGCGCCGCTTCTGGCCGTTTTCTGTATATGTGGTGCTGGGGAATCGAACCTAGGGCCTCGTGTATCCGAGGCAGGCACTCTTGCCACTAGGCTATATCCCCAGCCCACACTCAGAATTTCTAACTGAGCTACTCTGAGGAAGGCCAGGCTGCCTGTGACCAGATCATGTCAGACCATAAAATCCAGCTGCCAACAGTTCTCATCCCTGGAACCTTCCTTCCCCTCTTTGGGACACCTCATGTTCCAGCACTGCTGCCATGCTGTGGACCAGCCTCGTTCCTCCCCTTTCTTCCCACAGGGTGTGGGATTTGAGCCTGACTGAATGGCCACCATGCTGCCCATTCAGTTGCATAGACACCAAGCCAGTCTCTTATAGAAAGAAAAGCTTTATCAAAAAATTTAAATATATAAAATTAGGCTAGAGGTAAGCAGTAGAGAGCAATTCTGCCTCTATGCAATTAGACACAAATTAACTGCACAGTGTATTTACATACAAACGGGCGACTTCTGTCTTCCTGCCTCTGTGGGTTGAGTCTTCTCTGCTCGGACTCCCACCAAGGGCCATCTATGTTATAGTTCTCTAAGGCCAATAGTGGAAGTCTTCCCTAAAGCTGAAGGCTAGTGGCTACAGGAGAGGGGGTCCTTCAGGGCTGAAAAGCCCTGTCATGTCATACACCCCAAGTCATTTTATGTCTCTTCTCTTGGACTAAGCCCAAGAACATGGGGGTAAGGCAGTGGGGTTCTGTTTGGACAGAGTAGTACCTTTTGCAAAGGGTGTCAAGCAGGCCCCTAGGAAGTGAGCAGGGCCATCTCCACGCTGTCTGGCACTGTGCCGTTGCCTGCTAGGCCCTGGGCCCACTTGTGCAGGCGACTGTAGAGCGGTAGGCCCTGGTTCTCTCGGTACAGGTAGACACCAGTGATGGCATTCCACTGTGGCCGTGGCTGTGTGCCTTCCACCGGGAACTTGGCAATCAGCTCCTCATCGTCCTTATTAAGCGCCACGAAGCCAAAGAAGCGGCGCACGTTGTTGGCAGCAAGCACCTTCGAGTGCACCTCGGCTGTGCGATGGAACAGCTGGTCCTCATTGGTGCGGTACTGTGCCCAGTAGGCCTCCTGGCGGTAGCTGAGCGGTGAGCAGTAATGCTTGAGGCACTTGGTCAGGAACACCAGGATGGCCACCACACCGATCAGCAGCCACCCAAAGAGCTGGCCAGAGAACAGGTAGGTTCAGGAGGGGAAGGGAGCTGCCTGAGCCCAACCACCCTGGGATGGCTCAGAAGGAACGGATCCTACTTCTGGGAGGGAAATGGGACATGAATTACATTTCTAGTGCATACCCTGCTCTTAAGACTGATTCATCTGGAGGGGGCGGGCATGGCTGGGAATATGGCCTAGTGGCAAGAGTGCTTGCCTCCTATACATGAAGTCCTAGATTCGATTCCTCAGCACCACATATACAGAAAATGGCCAGGAGTGGTGTTGTGGCTCAAATGGCAAAGTGCTAGCCTTGAGCGAAAAAGGAAGCCAGGGACAGTGCTCAGGCCCTGAGTTTAAGGCCCAGGACTGGCAAAAAAAAAAAAAAACACACACACACAAAAAAAAGACTGATTCACCTGGGTTTTGTTTTGTCATTTCATGGCACTGGAATTTGAAATGAGGGCCTTGCAACTGTTAAGCAGGCACTCTACCACTTAAGACATCTGCCAACCCTTTTTTAAGTTGGTTATTTATGAGATAGAGACTCACTTTATGCCACGGATAGCCTGGACTGGGATCCCATTTGTGCTTTGTGACCTGGGGTGCCTTGGATGACAGGCACACACCTATTGAGTCATGTGCTTCAAGACTTGAGACTTGGGGCTGGGAATGTGGCTTAGTGGTTGCGTGCTTGCCTAGCATGCATGAAGCCCTGAAGCCCTGGGTTCGATTCCTCAGTACCACATAAACAGAAAAAGCTGGAAGTGGCGCTGTGGCTCAAGTGGTAAGAGTGCTAGCCTTGAGCAAAAGAAGCTCGGACAGTGCTTAGGCCCTGAGTTCAAGCCCTAAGATGCAAAAAAAAAAAAAAAAAAAAAAAAAAAAAGACTTGAGACCCCATACCTAACTGCCTCTTAGACATTTTCTATACTTTAATCCCAAGGGTGCCCCATCCTTTCACTCCATCAGACCCTGGTGTAGGCTCAAATGTAGCTTGGTGGAAGAGCATGTTCCTGTGTGAGGAGGCCCTTGGTTTGGTCCCCAGCATGCACATACAAGCGCACACATACACAAAAACCACCGGCTCAGCTGAGATGCCACCCCTAAGATGCCTTCAAAGACCCCTCTGGAAGCACTCTTGACTCTGAGTCCTTTATATGCTGGTTTTCCTTCACATCTTTACCTGCCTTGTTAAAGTTCACCCATATGCTTATCTGAAATGCTTGTATGGAAGCCTGTTAAGGACAAGGGCCATGGCACAAATAACTGCCCATGTGCTCCTAAGATGGGGCGCGGGGGGCGGGCTGGGAATGTGACTTAGCAGTAGAGTGCTTGCCTAGCATGCATGAAGCCCTGGGTGCAATTCTTCTGTACCACATAACTGAAAAAGCCAGAAGTGATACTGTGGCTCAAGTGATAGAGTGCTAGCCTTGAGCAAAAAGAAGCCAGGGACAGTGCTCAGGCCCTGAGTTCAAGCCCCATGACTGGCACAAAAAGAAAAAAAAAATCCGTGGGTGTTTGCTCAGCACTTTTCAGGTTTACCATTGTTTGTCTCTGGCATTGTCTCCGTCCCTGTTGCTCTTTCTCCTTTCGTTTCTGGCATTGCCAAGAGAAGAGACCTTTTAGAGGAGTGTGTACTGCTTCCTGCCTCTTAGCCCCTCTTTCTTTACCAATTCCAGCTCTGCCTATTCTCTTATCTGTTCTCTATCCAACCTCTGTTCCAACATGCCACAAAAGCTAGTAGACTTAGGCATGTGATTGCTTCTTCCTGGGCTCCTAGGGGCTCCCCTCAGGCTGCCTCAATGTTGGGTCCTGGCTCTTTCCAGGACAGGAATGTGCCTACCCCTAGAGCTATCTATCAACTCATGGCCCCCCCCCCATCAAATGCTTCTGAGGTGACCTGCAGGAGCTCAAGCTATTGAGCTAAGGCAAAAGGCCAATGTGATCTTCAAGACTCCTAAAGAATGTTCCTCTGTGGGAATATGGCCTAGTGGTAGAGTGCTTGACTGGCATACATGAAGCCCTGGGTTCGATTCCTCAGCACCACATGTATAGAAAAAGCCAGAAGTGGTGCTGTGGCTCAAGTGGGTGAGTGGTGGCCTTGAGCAAAAGAAGCCACTGTACTCAGGCCCTGAGTTCAAGCCCCAGGACTTCTATAAGGTTTATCTTAGGGCTGGGGGTAGAGCTCAGTTAATACATGCTTAACATTTCTTTGTTTTGTTTTGTTTTTTTGGCCAGTCTTGGGGCTTGGACTCAGGGCCTGAGCACTGTCCCTGGCTTCTTTTTGCTCAAGGCTAGCACTCTGCCACTTGAGCCACAGCGCCACTTCTGGCCATTTTCTGTATATGCTGTATATGTGGTGCTGGGGAATTGAACCCAGGGCCTCATGTATACGAGGCAAGCACTCTTGCCACTAGGCCATATCCCCAGCCCCATGTTTAACATTTCTTGGGTTCATTCCAAATGTCAAAAACAACCTCTTCTGTGGGACTGGCAATTATCTTCATCAAACACTAGCCCATTGGTGAACCTGCCCTTATGCCTGATGACTGTTAAGAGCTTTAGAACTCAGCACCCCTGCACCTCCCCACCAGCCACCTTACCTGGGACTCATACTTGAGCCTGCGGCTGACCTCCTCCCGGAAGCCTGATAAGCTGTCAGGGCCCTCTCCACAGGGGAACCTTGCCAAGATCTCCACAGCATGGCCTGGCGGGAAGCCTTCTCCAGCGGTGAGTGAGGACGGGTCCACAAACTCGCTGAGAGCACAGACGTAGGCCTCTCCACGTAGCAGGGAGATGACGGACCAGGTCACTGGGGCCACGGCAGCGCGGCCCAGGATGGAGCTCAGGAGGAGGAAATTGGGGGCAGCTGAGCAGTTCTTGGCCCTCCGATACTGGCACTCAGCGACGAGGTTCCAAGTGTGGTTGTTGAGGATGACGCCGATGAGAAAGAGGGCCAGGGCAGGTACTCCAATGGCTGTCAGCCCATAGATGTAGTTCCGGGCTGGTGAGCAGGGGCAGTGGAAAGCCACCACAGAGAACAGCTCCTGACTTCCCACTGTGCCCAGGGCCACCAGCCCATTGAAAATCATCACATCTTTGCTCTTGAAAAAGAGTGACAGGAAGCGGAAGTTCTCTGCAATCAGGGCTGCCATAGTGACAGGTGGGCTGGGTAAAGACTGAGTACCGGAGAGGAGGTGGGAGGGGGCAGGGTTGATGACTCCTGGAGAGACTACAAAGGAGTGCAGGCTGGAGGACACCCAAAGGCAAGGCACAACCGTGCCATTTCATCGCCCACTGCGGCTGGCCTGGTGTTTCCTGCAGAACACAGATGACTGATAAACATTTGCCTCTGATCGTGGGATTGAGAAGATGCTGCATGGCTGGTGAGAAAAGAAGCCCTGGGCCCCAGAGAACTGCTAGTCATCCTCCCCAGAGTTCCTCTTGGTACCCATCCCCAGAGGCCCTCATTGAGCTGTTGTATCCCCCTTGCACACAGAGATGCTGAAGGCTTCTCCAGGGTGAACTACTGGCCAGATCACACGTAAGTGGCCGAGCTGAGATTTGAGCCTTCTCTTAGGATAGGTTGAGAATGGCTGTGTATGTCATGGATGTGACACACGGGCTCCCTCTGGGAGTCCACGTGGTGGTCATGTGCTGAAGAGTCGGAGACCATTTGGGTGGTTTGTCATGGGAATCGAGCTGGAGTGGCTGACCTGGTGAACAAAGGAGTGGGGGCTGGAATGGGGGAGAAGGAATGGGGTCTCCAGAAGGAGTGCCGAGCCTGACTCAGCAAGACACCAGCAGCCCTGGGAGCATAAGATCTTTTCACGAGGGGACCTCAGGGGCTCTCAACACACTTCATGTGTTTCCGCTTGGCCTCTGTCCTCATCTGTGAAGAGCATGAATCATTCTGAGCCCTACTCTCTGGAATGCTGGAGGGAAAAAAAGAAATGGTGCCTACTAATTGTCTAACATGTGAAACCCTGCACTGTTCTTATCCTATCCGGTCTTTGGAAGGGAGAGAATTCTGGCTGCAAACATCAGGACATAAGGCCTAAAGAGGAGAAACTGTCTTGTATAAGGCCAGACAAATATGGAGATGCCTGGGCAAGACCTCTGCCCACCATCTAAGGAGACCTGGGAAAGGGACAGATGGTTGAGTCTGAGCTAATTTCCTCTATCCAGCCGCCTATCAGTCCTGCTCCAGAGCCAAGGCCTGAGAATTGTCCTGCCTTGGTGAGACGTAGGCTTTTCAAGCCCACCAGCCCTCCAGGAGGCCACTAGCCGGGCTCAGGGCTGCAGCAACACTGGCAACCTGCCAGCAAGAGGCCATGCCCTGCAGCTCCAGCTCTGGCAAAGTTGGGCTCAATTCCCTTCCCTGGCTCCACCCACACAGTTTGAGAGACGACAGGGTGTGGTCCAAGTCCTCTCCATCACAAGGATGAAAAACAAAACTCCCCAGGCCAGAGGAAGCCTGGTACAGAGGGGCTGTCAGTGAACCCAGAGGGGAGGCCTCAGCTCCTTTGTTCCATGCTTTTTGGCCACACACCTACTTCTGCCAGCCTCTTCCAAGGCTTCCAGATGGGCCCAGAGCTGGGCCATGTGGCCATGGGGGTGCCAGGAGCAGAAGTCTTATTCTCCCCTGCCCGGGAACTCTGCTCTAGCTTCATGGGAAGGCGATCTTGTCCTGCTGCTGGGGATAAATGAGCCAATGGTGGCTGCACCTTGCACGTCTTCCCTTCTTGGTTTCTAGCATCTACTTAGCTTCCTGTGGGGGCCTTGTGTTCATAAACCCACTCAAGGTGGGGTAGAACTTATCTGGACAGGGTGGGTGATGAGCAGAAGATGGAGTCAAGCCACCCCCTGAGACAATTGTGCCAGGTACCCACAATACCCAGTGAGTGTGAGACCTCTTCGAGCGTCTGTGAGGATGGGACCAGCAGCTGGGAGGAGTGGGCACAACCCGTCCTGTCTCAAGTGGAGGCCCCCACCTAAAGGCCTCTCTCTAGTGACAAGCCCTGTGGACTGTTTGGGACCAGCCCTGCCAGGAGTGGCCACTGAAAGGCCTTAGCTCCCGGCCTCCTCTGCAGGACAGTAAATCTCTCTGTGTCTGGGACTAACCCTGCCTGTTCATCAGACACCGGCCCTCCCCCCCCCCCCCCCCAAGTTGCTTACCTTAGGCTGGCTGCGGGCACTGTGGCCTTGTCCTCTTCGGGGCTGTGTGCTCTCAGAAAGGCCTCGAAGGCTCAGGGAAACTCCAGCAGAGGCAGGCCCTGGTGCTGAGGGTTGGAGGGTGGGGGGCAGGCGCAGACAACAAGCAGCAGCCCCCAAGTGCAATCAGCCACCAGCATTTACAAACCAAATTAACTCCAAGAGTGCACGAAGAAATCTCAAGCTTCCACAGACAAATTTAACTCCCGAAAAGAGAAAACTGTGGGATGGAACATTTGCCTCAGCGAATGGAAAAACAGCCTCAGGCTGGGGGAGCTGAGGAGGGAGGCGCCAGAGGAGAGGAAGTGGAAGAGCTCGTTAGCAGCTACAAGCTACCACGTCCTGTCCTGGCCCGCAGCTGGGCGGGCTAGGGCCGGCCCTCCACCCTTCACCCTGCCTCCACCCTGCTCTGTGCTGAGCTCTACCTAACCGCTTGCTGCATGTCAAGAGCACCCCCCCTTTCCTGTACCCCCCCAGGCAGAAGCACCCCAGCCCCTCTTCCTCTGAACATCTGGCCACTGAACAATCCAGCCCCGTGCAGCTGCTCTGTCCACAGTTCACCTAACTCCCTACCTTTCTCTGCACAGCTGGCACTGAATCCAGGAGTCCAGACCTAAACCCCAGAGGACCGGCCAGCAGGGCCCACTACTGGATGGACTCGCCACGAGGCAGGTTTAGTGGCCAGCCTGTCCCCAGAAGTGGCTGTGAGCTCCCTAGCTGTGGAAGTGTGCAAGCCCAGGTTGAAATCATGAGTCAGAAGTACCACAGAGGAGAGCACTAAAATGGGGGACATGGTCCTAGGCCCCCATCAGTTCTGCAAGGCTGTGGTTTCCAGATGGTGGAACTGTAGGGTGACAAGTTGGTCTCCCTGAGCTGGGCTTTTTCATGTGCAAGAACAAATGGGAAGGAACCGGTGTTGGCTTGTTGGTTTGTGTATTTTTGACCCTACCAAGCACCAAACATAGTCCCAAGCAGTTCCCTAGACTGATTTCCCTTTATCTTCATTGCAATCTGAGAAGCAGGTCTTCTAAGGAGCACAGACAGGAAGGGGGAAGGGGAGGCTCAGAGAGGTCAAGTGACTTGCTGTGGGATTTGAACCCCTGCTTGCACAACAAAGCTCTGCTCTTTGCTTCCCATTTGCTCCTCCCAGCACCTGTGGTCTCCCTATTTCCTGCCCTGGACTGTAATCCTCTTCAGGCCCAGACCCAGACCCAGTTCTCCTCTGCCCACAGGTATCCACCCTCTCCCCACATAAGGAACAGGGACAATGGGTCTCAAAAGTAGGAGGAGAGGGAGAGAAATATTAGGGAGGATGGAAATCTGGAAAATAATGACCAAGACCAAAGTTAAGTTCTCAGATGGGTGGAGCTTAGTGCTGAAAGACATGATGGGCAGGGTGAGAAGCCTATCAGGTCTTCTGTTTTCCTCTCAATGATAATTCCTTATGTCCCCTATCCCTTCCCCAGGGGAGGAGAAAGGCCCTCACAACTAGGAATGAACATTTGTCACTGTGAGGTAGGGACCCTATCCCCACTGTGCAGTTTAGGAAACTGAGGCACTGAACGATAAAGCACCTTGCCCAGGGACATGCTTTGTAAGTGGTAGAGTAGGCATGTGGCCCAGCTTGGTCTACTCCACCCCCGTCCCACCTCATCCCTATCCCACAGCTTCTTAGCAGGAAGCATCTCCTCCACCACCAAAGCTGGAGCTTTTGAGAAAATGGGGAGGCATCTGCTTCAGTTTCTAACTTTTCAAGTGCTGGGGAAAGTCTAACTTCTCCCTGAGATGTGGGTGTGAGGATGAAGGGGGATCTCCCTCTGCGCCTGGTGCTAAGTAAGCATGAAGCCCACCTGCACAATTGGACAATGCCTCTAGGATCACACGCCGGGCTTCTCCCACTTGAACCTAGCTTTCGGCATATTGTATCATTAACTGTCACTCGGGTGTGTCACCGCAGCTGAGGCCTTCAATTATATTCTGATGGCCCACTTTGGCTCCCTCAGCTTTGAAAATGATGAGAGGCTTGCATGCCCTCCTGGTTCCTGGATGAGCTTCTTTGCAATCCCAAACCACAACTCAAAACTCTGTACCTGGTGCTTTCCCTTCCAATAAGGGAAGTGAGATTCTCAACGAGCCTGGACTAGAACTGGGGCAGGCCAGCCTGTAAGGCCTGCAAAATGACAATCAGCCAGGGGAGACAGTAGCAGCTCTAGGAAGGGCCTGGGAGGTGACACGAAAGCCCTCTGTCCCTGTGCCCTAAGTCATGTCTGCATGCTTCTGGCTCATACTGCTTGTGGGCCCGCTGCCTCAGAGCCACTCGGGACAGTGCACCTGATGGAGGAGGAAGGATCAGCACCGAATTCCCTTTCCCACAGGCAGGTGAGAACCCGGACCCGCAACTCTGCCCATGCACCTCATCTTTCTGTCTCGTTTGAGGGGCAGAGAGCTGTGGGCTGTCCTGGCTCACACTTTACTGATGTAGGTGACCACTTCCTTGCGAGGAAGCTGGGGCCCACCTCCTGCCCAGCCATTGCCCATCAGTGGCTCTTCCTGGCCCAGCCGAAGGGGTGGTTTGCATTTGTGCCAGCTCGTGAGCAGCCTGTTCATGGTGCCCTGATCCGTGATGCCACGCAGCTTTTCTCTCTCCTCCTCCGCACCCTCAGAGGGGCTGTGTGCAGCTGACGGGGTGGTAGCTGTAGCCAGTGCCCCATGGGCGTGACCCAGCTCCAGGTCATGGTTCACAGCCTCAAAGAACTGCTGGATGCAGACCTTAGCGAAGGCTTTGGCGTGCTCTGTGCATGTCTCGTCGAAGAGCTTGCGCTCGATGTCAATATAGTGCGACCAGTACTTGCTCTTGAGGAAGGCAGCCTGTGTGAAGCAGGGCCGCACGGAGCGCACCACGAATGCCAGTAGTGTAGTCAGCAGCACAAAGGACCAACCCAGTGCCTGCAGGGAGAGGAACACATCAGCAGACAAAGGCCCCTGCCTTTGAGTCTGTGCAGATCCTCCACACACTCCTGGGGGCTCTAGGGATGAGAATAGAAACTGGACAGGTGTTCTCACCTCTGTTTCCTCATCTGTAAGACGGGAATCAACAGACTTGTACCTCACAGGAATGGGATCGTGTGAGTGAAGTGCCTGAATCATTGGCAGGGCACAAAACACGAGGGCTTCTAGCCCCAAGATATCTGATTTTGTTGTTGTTGTTTGGTTTTTGTTTTGTGCTTATACCAGAGCTTGAACTCAGGGCCTTGCATCAAGAATGCTTTGTGAATTCTTTCTGGATCACAGCAGGCAAGATACTACTTGACTCAAGCTTCCAGGTTTTTCTATGCTTGGTTTTGCTTTCGTTTTTTGTTTTATTACGAATTAATTGGAGATTGAGTCTCATGGACTTTTCTGCCCAGGCTAGCCTTCAACCTTGATCCTCAGATTGAGCCTCCTGAGTAGCTAGGATTACAGACATGAGCCACTGGTGCCCAGCAGATTTCTGGTTTCAGATGAAGCCAATTCACTCTCAAATTGACTTCTGAATTCAGTATCAAAAGAACTCAGGTCAAAAGAAATGTGTCTATAGGGCAGGTTGCCTATAGCTTTGGGTTTTTTTTTTTTTTTTGAGGTGGGGGGTTCCTTTGAATCTCCAATGGTTAGGTGGAGGGACAATTTCCTGAGGCCCTGAGATCTGGGGCAATGGCACAAGAGCCCACAGGTGAGGAGGTGCAGGTCTGGAGCTGGGGGGCGGGGGAGCAGACCTTGGCTTGGAGGCTCACATGGCAAGAGCCACAGGCCTCTTTGAGTGGTGACAGAGATCTCTAGCCCTGGCTAGAGAGGGGAAGTGTGTGTGTGTGTGTGTGTGTGTGTGTGTGTGTGTGTGTGTGTGTGTTGGGGGGAAATCTACACTAGGCAGAACAGATTTGTGGGTCTCCTCAGCCCTCACAGGGCAGCTCCAGCCACTCATCCCTCTCAGTAACGGCTGGTTCACAATGTCCAGGGGGGGTCCTTCAAATTCCAACCCAAGTACTTCTCCCATACCACATATTCCTTTCCAAGATATCCAGACCCTCTGCGCCCACTCCTCAAGCAGGGAGCCACCAGCTTGGGGCGGGGGGGGGGTATTTGCCAGGGAAATGTAGCCAAATGGCCTCCCCATCCACCAGCCTCACCTCTGCCTGGGCCTCAGAGAGGAAAAGGATGCAAATTTCCCCAGTTTCCAAGCTCAGGGAACAGGGTGGGGTCAGCTGAGCAGTGGAGTCTTTTCTGGGGCTCTGAGCACAGAGGTCAGGCTCTCTGGACTGAAGGATCCACCTTGTCTTCTCCTGAGGGCCCCAGTCCCAATCGGGAAAACGTGCCCACCCCATGCTTTGGCAGAAGGGAAGCCCCATTTTGAGAGGTGGGGCAGGAGGGCTCAGGGCCTTCCCGGATGGACCCTGGTCTGGAAGAAGGCCAGGGCCCCTCACCTGGGAGATGCAGCGCAGGTAGCGTACAGCCACTTCCCGGGCCAGGAGCCAGTCCCCGTCGTAGATCTCAGGGCAGGGCACGCGAGCCAGCACACGGGCGAGCTCGGGAGCAGGGAGGCCGGGTGCCCGGCTGCTGTTGCCCAGTGTGGCCACGGGCACAGCTGTGCAGAAGGCACAGAGGAAGCACTTGCCATCCAGCAGTGTGACAGCAACCCACACAACGGGGGCGATGAGGGCGCGCTGGGCCATGGAGCAGAACATGTAGCGGAGCACGGCGGGGTCCTTGGCCCGGTGGCCTGGGGGCCGTTTCCACTCCTCGGCCAACATGGACACATTGTTGTTCATGACCAGGCCCAGCAGGAAGAGTACCAGGGGAGGCGCCAGCAGAATGCCAACACTGTAGGCTGCATTGTAGCCTGGCAGGCAGGGACAGTTGAAATCAAAGGCCGAGTACATCTGGGCGCTGGCCAGGGCCATGATGCCACAGATGCCATTCATGAAGGACTCCTGGTTGGATTGCAGGAACTGGAAGATCATCCGGAACTTGTCCATCGTGTCTCCCACGGGGCTCTGTGGCCTCCTCCCAAATCAGGGCTACCTTCCAGATGGCTCCTGGGGCCTACCCTGCCCACTGGACATCCACCGCATGATTCGGTCCTGACTGGACCAGCAGAACTCAGGGCAAAAGCTGAGGTCAGTGTTGCTTTGAAGAACCATCTAGTCAGGGGCTGGCTGAGAGGACATGGTTTGGCCAATCGTGTGGGTGCAGTCAGCACTGTGCTCCTCCTTTCCCTTCCCCCCACCCTTGCCTCCTGCACTAGGAAGCCACAAGGCCACACCTGATGGGGACTGGTGATCTATGGGGTGCAGAAGGGAGGGGGAAGGGCAGGCTTAGGCTAGGGAAATGCTGTCTCCAGCAGTTCTACAGTCGGAGGATCCAGGATTGGAAAGCATGTCTTCTCTTTTTGCTCTTCTGTGGGGGGGTCTTTCCTCCACTATGTTGGGACCCCAAGGTTCAGATCATGATGGGATGATTGTGTGATGAGGGCGGTGGTATGGACGATGGTGAGTTGTTGGTCACAGTGGAGATGGGCGGTGGCTGTGGTAGTGGAGATGTAGGCATTTTAGAGGGTAAAAGTCTCTGGACTTAGTCCAAGGACTTGGATGTTCAGGTTGCCTGGGCAGTAGTAGTGGCTGGTAAGTATCATGCAGATAGATGTCTTTTGTGTCCTGTTTGTGTCTTTTTCCATGAGTGTGGACGGCAAACACTTTCCTAGTTCATCTCTTACCTTTGCTTCCCCCCAGATTAAAAAGCATAGGGGTTGAAGAACCAGGTGTGGTGGTGCACATTTGTAATTCCAGCACTTGGGAGGCTGAGACAGGAGGATTGTGAACTTGAGGCTAGTCTGGGCTCGTCAGTTTGAGACTAGCCTGACTTGTTTTTGAGAGCGTCTCAATAAAACCAAAGCTAGGACTGAGGATGTAGCTAGTGGCAGAGTGCTTGCTTACCATGCACAAGGCTCTGGGTTCAGCTCCAGAACCTCAAGGACAACAGTAAAGGGGGGATCAAGGTGGAGTTTCATGCCTTTCACCTCTAGAAGTGGGGCCTTCACGAGTCTGCAGGTCCAGGCCAGGCCCCTCCATGCACTCATCAAAGGGGAGGGGCCTGGAAGGTTCCCTTTGATGTGAGCAGCTCTCCCAGAAGGGCAGGTCAGATCTGGCTCCAAGGAATGGCGCCTGTCTGGTGCAGGGGAGTGGGGGTGGAACTGAGGCAGAACCCAGACAGGGCGTGTCCATAGGGTCCTCAGATCTGTGCGTCCCTATGTTTGTGGTCAGGTGTGAGCTTGCTGTGGTCTGTGTTGGTGTCTGTGTCTGTATGTACTACATAGGGGCCTTTATGTCTGTGTCTTTCTGGAGCCAGCTCTATGCTAAGCACCTTGCATGGTGTGTAACCTGGATACAACCCTGTGGAATAGGTACTAGGATCTCTGTTCTACAGAAGCTGTTGCTAGCTAAAGGTCACCCCAGGAGAAGTGGGGGGGTTTGAATGCTCTCACAGGTGGAGCTTGTGGTAGAGAAGGGGATGGAAACATCAATGTGTCCATATAGGATACAGTGAAGAATATTGCCCCTTGTGGCATTCAGACTGGCCCTAGGTTAACTGGAGCCCCAAGGCTGCTGGTTCCTGGGAGACCCTTGTCAGGGGCTCCTCTAGGGACACCCATGGGTGGGAATTGTGTGAGGGAGAGTCAGCAAGGGAAGCAACGGTTATGTCTCCCACATTGCAGATGAGCATGACTGACAGAGATCCGAGTGTCATCAGAACCTGGCACACATATGGAGACTCTGTCTCTAAAAAATTAGAAAAAAGATATATATATATATATATATATATATTTTTTTTTTTTTTGCCAGTCCTGGGGACTGAACTCAGGGCCTGAGCACTGTCCCTGGCTTCTTTTTGCTCAAGGCTAGCATTCTGCCAACTTGAGCCACAGCACCACTTCTGGCTTTTTCTATGTATGTGGTGTTGGGGGAATCAAACCCAGGACTTCATGTATATGAGGAAAGCATTCTTGCCACTAGGTCATATTCCCAGCCCCATCATGTGGATATTTTATACAAGTCCAATGTGTAATCTCTTTCCTAATACTTTGTATTTCTTATTTTTCTTTTTCAGCTTTCTTGCTCAAGGCTGGTGCTCTACTATTTGAGCCACACCTCCCATCCACCATTTTGCTGGTTAATTGGAGATGAAGTCTTGAAGACTTTTCTGCCTGAGCTGTCTTTGAACTGACAGTGATTCTCCATCCGAGTCTCAGCTGCCTGAATGCTTGGATTATAGGTGTGAGCTACCCATGCCTGGCCTGTATTTAATTTTTCTTATCATAATTATATAAAATAACAAGTGGGGCTGGGGATATGGCCTAGTGGCAAGAGTGCTTACCTTGTATACATGAGGCCCTGGGTTCGATTCCCCAGCACCACATATACAGAAAACGGCCAGAAGTGGCGCTGTGGCTCAAGTGGCAGAGTGCTAGCCTTGAGCAAAAAGAAGCCAGGGACAGTGCTCAGGCCCTGAGTTCAAGGCTCAGGACTGGCCAAAAAAAAAAAAAAAAAAAGATAACAAGTAATTGTTTTGTCTGGTTTTCACTAGGTTCCATATGGATGTCTCCAATCTCCTCAGTTTGCCCGTGTCAAACCAATATCCTTACTGTATCTAGACTGTTAGGAGTCCCTATCTGCAGGGTGAAGGGCTAAGGGAAGGTGCTGAAGAGGGTGGAAATGGGGAGTGGGGGTCATGAGTATCAGCTGAGGCAGTGATACAGAAAGAACCTAAGGCTGCCTGGGACGCTGTGGCTTGAACATTTGTGTCCCCCTAAAATTCATGTTCAGATAAACACCTGTGGGTGGTATTAGGATGGGAAGTCTTCGAGAGAAGGGAGGGTCATGAAGGTAGAGCACTCATAAAGAAACCCCAGAACTGGGCTTAGTGAGGCACGCCAGTAATCCCAGCATTCTAGAGGTGGAATCAACAAGATTGTGAGTTTGAGGACAGCCTGAGATCCAGTGAGACTCTATTTAAACACACACACACACACACACACACACACACACACACCACAATTTTTAAACCAATCCTCAAACAAACATAAATAAATAGAAATAAAAGGGACCCAGGAGTTGTCCTTCCCCCCTCTCCACCAATGCCAGGACACACTGAGAAGGTGGCCTTTTCTAACTGGGAAGATGGGCCCTATCAGAACCCCACCCTGGTCCTGGACTTGCAGTCTCCACTGTGCCATGTCCTAGCCAGGGACATTGGGTAAGTCAGTGGATCTCTATGCGTCTCAGCTTTCTCATCTGTGATAGACAGGAGATGCAGAGCTTCCTCCAGGCCATTGCTGGGAGGATTTGATGAGATGACGCACAGGAAGTTTCCTCACCTGAAGCTTTAGACTTGCATTCAGAGTCTGTGCCTGGAGACCTCTCTTAGGGCAGCGCTGTGGGGGCGGGGGGCGGGGGGAGCGTGCGCCAGACCTTGGGGAAAATGGCTTATTTGCATAGGAGAGGGGGGAGTGGTGCTAAATGGGCCCCGCCCCCAACTCCCCCCCACCCCCCAGCCATGCTGGCCTTGGCGCAGGTGGCAGCCTCAGCAGGGTGTGGCTACCGGGGCTGCTCACGTTCCCCAGGCTGTGATAGCAAGGGCACTGGATCTTTTTTAGTGCTGGGGATGGAACCCAGACCTCTTGCTTGCAGAACATGTGCTCTGCCCCTGAGCTCCACCCCAGCCCCAGGTTCCTGATTTTTTTATTTTTTTATTTTTTAAAGAGGATGTGGCTATTCCTGTGGATAATGGCGGAACCCCACGGGGTAGCAGGCGGTGACAAGATGTGACATAGGGCAGTGCTGGTCAGAGTCCACGTGTTTCCTCACAATTCCCACCTGATGTATGAGTGACAGACTCCTGGGGCTAGCCCTCCCCTGCCTCCCATTACCTTCCTGCTCAATCTCCCCTGAGATGGGAACCCCAGAAGTTACCTGTCCTTGTATCTCTGTGACTACCCATTCCCCTCAGAAACTCCTCCGCCTTCTAAGGGTGGCTCACCGGAAGCAACTGACACTGTGGCCAGCATTCTGGAATTGATCTCAAGATTGCTCTGAGGCAAGCTGGGGCCCGGGTTGGGTGGGAGGGTGTGTTAGGTTCAGTTAGTACCCAATCAGACAGTGTGGGAGATGGGAGGAAACACCCCATCTTCCCTCCTGCATTTCATTGGCTGACTCAGGTGTGGTCCCTGCCTCCTGGTACTCTCTGATTGGGCTCTGGGGGCACATGGTCATCAAAGGGAGAGCCCTCTCCCCTTGATTGCCTTTCTTCCTTCTGTATCCTTCTGCTCCTACCAGGGGTTCAAAGAAGCCCTTTCTATGTAAATAGCTGGTTCTCATGGCCTTGTCTCAAACCCTGCTTCTGGGGATGCCATGTTATCTTTGTGGTGGCCTTGGAAGTTGGAGGGTTTCTCTGAGCTGGGGCCCTACTCCCCACCTCCTCCTTTATGTGTCTACCTCAGTGTTGGCTCTGGGGAGACATTTATCTTTGTTGTGTTAAATCACTGACATTTTGGGCTTATTTTTAGTACGTTTTATTTTTACCTTCCCAGTCTAGTCTGACTAATGCTGTATGTGCATATATTAAACAAGACACTCAGAGTCGGGTCTACCTCTTAACTTCCCTCTTCCTCCATCTGCACTCATCTAAGCCCTGCAGTTCTTGCCTGACCCCACTCAAGCCACTCACAGACTGTGGCCAATGTTGTTGTTTCTACTTATCTATCCATTTACTCATTTTTGTGGTACTAGGATTTGAACCCAGGCCTCATGTTTGCTAGGCAGGCACTTTACCACTTGATTCCTGCCTCCAATCCCAGTATTTTAACAACAAATATTTAGCTGAACACCGGTGGCTCATGCCTGTAATCCCCAAGGATCTTGGTTCAATGCCAGCCTAGGCAGAAAAGTCTGTGAGACTTTTATCTCTAGGTAACCACACACACACACACACACACACACACCATTAGTGAAACTGTGACTCAAGTGGTAAAATTGCAGCCTTGAGCAGAAGCTAAGGGACAGTGCCAAGCCTGTGAGTTCAAGCCTTAGTACTGGCACTAAAATAAGCAAATATCTGATTAAGTTGCTCCTTATTTTCCTCCAATGGCTGAAGTTCCCAGTCCCACAGAGGGCACTTTGCGAGGTCACTCCCCCCACTTGGCTTTACACTTCAGCTCCTCAGCCCCTTTTTAACTCTTCAAACTGGACAGACCTTTACTTATCTCTGAGCCTTTGCTTGTGCTTTTCTTTGCATGTTTCTGGAATGCTCCTCCGTTGTCCCTCACTTGAGAAATTCCCCTTCATCCTTACGATGTCAATTTAATGGCCCCTGCACTCGAGAGGCCTTCCTGAATGCTCAGCTCAGTCCTCTCATCCTCCCAGGATGAGCTTCCTCTTCACAGGACTGATTTTGCTCTTAATTGCTTTGCGGGAGTGTTTATTTATTTATTTTAAAAAAAAATATATTTTTTTGGCCAGTTCTGGGGCTTGGACTCAGGGCCTGAGCACTGTCCCTGGCTTCTTTTTGCTCAAGGCTAGCACTCTGCCACTTGAGCCACAGCGCCACTTCTGGCCATTTTCTGTATATGTGGTGCTGGGGAATCGAACCCAGGGCCTCATGTATATGAGGCAAGCACTCTTGCCACTAGGCCATATCCCCAGCCCCTAAAATAATTTTTTTAATCTACATTTTTTTTGGCCATTCCTGGGCCTTGAACTCAGGGCCTGAGCACTGTCCCTGGCTTCTTTTTGCTCAAGGGTAGCACTCTGCCACTTGAGCCACAGCGCCACTTCTGGCGGTTTCCTATATATGTGGTGCTGGGGAATCAAACCCAGGGCTTCATGTATAAGAGGCAAACACTCTTGCCACTAGGCCATATTCCTAGCCCGGGAGTGTTTATTTATGATCTAGGGATTCCATTGGACCATACAGACTACAGATCCGTTTTGCTCTGAGTACTTCCCCTAGCGTGCCACCATGCACTTGCCACTGTGCCATGACTTTGCAGGACAAAGTAAGTCCTGAGCGAAATCTGTAAATCAGGGAAAAGACAGTAGTCTTGAATATTAGGAATAGGGCCAAGTATTGATGGCAAAACTTCCATGTAGGGAGAAACTGCAGGCCAGCCACTAAAGGGAAATTTCTGAGGTAGAGTAAATTAAGAGCTAAACACCAGGTTATTGGAATTGGGTAAATAGCAGTGGAACTCAGGAAGAGCCAGGAACCTGGGATGTGGACCAGTTGGCTGCGCAGGCCCAGAAATCTGGGATGTGGGGAAAAGTGGGCTTGGAATGTGTTCTGGTCAGTTTCAGAAATCGAACAAAGGGATAATTTGGAATGTGAACTGTGCCTGGACGGAAATCATAGCTGCTTTCTGTAATGACTAACTGCTAGCTCTGCTTCTGTAAAGCTGCCTGCTTTCATGTGTGGTCGCGTGCACTACCTGTGCGTGCTTTTTCCCTTTAAAAACTCTGCTGCAGCAAAGCTTGCCACTGCAGTGGAGTGTGGTCCTGCGTGGCATTAAAGACTCCTTGCCCTGTTAATCTGAGTCGGTGGTCATATTTATAGGAATTGGGGACACATCAAATCTTCAAGGCTCCTTCCTTCTCTCCTGATGCAGCTTTGATGGAGGTGAGGCTGTTCTTGCTGATTCTGCCTTTGATTTGCCTCTATACCTTCTCCTCCATTTTGCTTTCCACATGGCAAGCTCCACATCTTCCAGACCCATCCAAAGAAGCCCTTTCCTGATTGCCCGGCTTGGTGCCTTCCTCTCTGCAAAAGCTCAGTGGCACCTGGCACTTGGCTGCCACTATGACGTGGCACCATTTCCATCCGGTCAGCAGTATTTCTGTACCCATTCCTGTACCTGATGATGTGGTTCAGGGGCAGTTCACGTCTTTTTCCCCTGCCCTTTAAAGAATTAAAAGGTAGGAAAGTATTTAAGGTAAACAGAACTAGTTTATTTGAAGGTGAAAGGAGAGTATCTTTGTCTGTTCTTGCTAGATATTTGGCCCTTTGTCTCCTCCCTCTTGGGAGATGTCTCTTTGGTTTGATTTATTCAGCAATGGTCATTCACTGTAGAAGGCCTTTTTGATTGGATATAAGCTTTTGTCTGCTTAGACCCTCCCATCCTGGGTGAAAGTGGGAGGTCTTGCCATCTGCTTTTACTTCTGGTCTCTGCACACCTGCAGGAAACAACAAAGGTGATTTATGTCCTTTCTTTGTGTCCCATCATGTGGGCCTGTGTGCCAGTTGCCTTTTATCCCTAACTACCTAACTGGGGTCAAATACCTGTCTTTAACTCTACGAACAAGCTCCTTGAGGTCCTACTCCCTGCAGTGCTTCCTATGTACCTGTGTTCTACACATGATCTAGAAATGTAAGAGTGAGCTGGGCATGGTGGTGCACACCTGTAATCCTAGCCCTTGGTAGGTAGAGGCAGGAGGGTTTTGAGATTGGGGCCAGCCTGGGCTACATAGCAAAACTCTGTTAAAAAATAAAATAGTCAAGGGCTGGGAATGTGGCTTAGCAGTAGAGTGCTTGCCTTGCATGCATGAAACCCTGGGTTTGATTCCTCAGCACTACATAAACAGAAAAGGCCAGAAGTAGTGCTGTGGTTCTAGTGGTAGGGTGCCAGCCTTGAGCAAAATGAAGCCAGGGACAGTGCTCAGGCCCTGAGTCCAAGCCCCAGGACTGGCAAAAAAAAGAAAGAAAGAAAGGAAGGAAGGAAGAAAGAAAGAAACAGAAAAAGAAAAAAAGTCACAAGTATCCATAGGCATTGGCTTTTTGCTAGTCTGAAAGCTGCTTTTCTAGCCTCCTTTCCCTAGGCTGGAAGGTCACCAAAGTCTTCCCTCATCCTCTCCCTCAATCTCTGCTAACAATTTGCTTAAATCCTGCTCCACCCCAGTGCCATTTGAGACATTTGCGTGGGCTGACCACAGCCCAGGTGGGGAGGCTGAGCCACAGGGATTTTTCCGGTCCCTTGGCCACAGCCCAAGAGAACAGAGATGGAGAGGGATAGACACCAGGGGTGCAACCAGGGGCTTCTTCACTGGCGTGGGACACAGAGGAAAAACCTGGGGTGACCGAAGCTCTAAATCTGTCTGTGCTAATGAAGGCAATTTGTGTGTGTGTGTGTGTGTGTGTGTGTGCGTGTGTGTGTGTGTGTGTGTGTGTGTGTCTGTGTGTGCACATCATGAGATGTTGAGTCATCAGGGAGGCCCAGAGAAGAACAAAGCTAGATCTTTCTGAACTCTTCCTGTTTGGGCTGCCAGATACTGGTGGCAGCTTTTCCAGCAGGTCTCATGCTGGTGTTTCAGGGTGGGGGGTGTCGTTCATGAGCTGGACCCCCTCCTCTCTCCTGGACTGAAGGAATCCTCATCAGGATGCCAGCCTCTCAGTGGGAGCAGCTGGCAGATACCCGTCACTGACTGGGAAGAGTCTTAGAAAGAAACGATCGTGGTGAGCCTGGGGGAAGGGGGTCAGTGACGGTGGCAGCGGACAGGTATGGGTGGGTGGGGAGGGGTAGCCCTGCCAGTTACAGAGGCGCAGGAGGCAGGACTGAGGAAGGAACTGCTCTTGAGGAGGGGTAGCCCTGCTAGTTAGAGAGGCGCAGAAGATGTGAGGAAGGAAGTGCACTTGAGGAGGCGCTCTCCATGTGAACTTGGTGGGAGCTGGGACCTTCACACACAGAAAAGGCACATTCAACAAGCAAACCAGAGCCATTCAGGTGAAGAAGTTGGCAAGAGGCACCAACTAGTGTTCTAAGGGGAACTTAACATGCCCCTGGATCGCAACCTGCCTATTTTAGGCTTCCTGTCAGTTCCTCTCTATTTCAGCCTCCCTTATAATGTTGCAATGACAGGCATGTATCACTATAAGAAGGAGTCTTTCCAACTTTTCTGTCAGGGATGGCTTTGAACCTTGATCTTCCAGATCTCAGCCACCAGCTCACCACCAGCTGCCGTTACTTCTCTCTTACCATCGTCTTCAGGGAGCATTTGCTCTGTTCTTCCTAATATGAAGAGAAATGTCTTTAGCATGTTCCATTTGCTACATCACTAGGACATTTATCTTTCCTCTTGGTTCAACAGGACACAGTACAGTGTGAAATTTTAGGATTATTTTTATTACTTAGAATAGGTGTCTGAAACCTAAAACCCTTGACAGATGTATTCAGGCTCTTGATATTCAAAGTTTGGTCTACAGACCGGAAGTATCAGCATGACCCAGGAGTTTGTTTAGAAATGTGATTGTGAGGCCTAGCATTGGATCAGAATCTGCATTTCACTAAGAGCCTGAAGGGAATGGTGTCCACACAGGAGGCCACACCCGGGAAACCAAGCAACAACTGAGCTGAGGAGGCCAACAAGGGTAGGCTGGCCCTAGAAACGTGTCACCATGGGCATTTCACATGGGAATATTGCGGCTGTTCAAGCTCAAGAAGGTCTCTACACATCTGTATGCTGGGATAGCCTGGTTCTGGGCACCGTGTTGGGGACACGGTGGTTGAGGCTAGACCCCCAGAGCCCAGAGGATGCCACAAGGTCCAGTGGCGGTTTGCTGGAATACCAGGTGCTTAAAAGATGGTCCATCTGCTCTCGACTGCAGACTGCACGCAGGTGGGCCTTCCCACTTCCTCCATCAAGGTTCTCTGGGGGTTCCAAGGGCTTGGGGGGCTCCAGGTTTTGGCCTGCAGGGTCCCGACGCAGCCCTCGAGCCCGCAGCTCACTCTGCATGCTGGCAAAGAAGTGCAGCACACAGCGATGTGCGAAATCCCGCGCATGCTCACAACAGGTCTCGTCAAAGAGCTTCTGCTCTAGGTCCACGTAGTTGCTCCAGTATCTGCGCTGCAGGAAGACTGTCTGGTCGAAGCATGGTCTCAGACAGCGGGCCAGGAAGGCCACCACAATCAGCAGCAGGGTGGTACTCCAGCCAATGGCCTGGAGGACAATGAGGCACAAGGTGGGGTGTGGCAGGGCTTGGGTACCAGACAGTGTGACGCAGGTACTTTCCTTTACTTCTCCTTTCATCAGATCTATCTACCTTCTTGTTTAGACAGCCATTCATTCTCCTAGTCATTCTCCCTCCACTAAGACTCCTTTCCATCCATTTTTCTTTTCTTGGGTCCATTCATCTTATCTATGCATTCACCCATCCATCTTCTCCTCTGCTTACATGTCTACCATCTTCCCCATCTGGCCATCCATCTTCTTAGCCATCCACCTATTCATTCATGCTTCCAGACTAGTTGTTTCTTTGTGTGTGTGTGGGGGGAGGGGTGAGGTATCAGTTTTGGAGTTTAAATTCAGGACCTGGGTGCATCCCTGAGCTTCTTTTCTTCAAGTCTAGCACTGTACCAGTTGAACCACACTCTATGTTCAGCTTTTTTGGTGCTTAATTGGAGATGAGTCTCATGGACTTTCCTGCCTAGGATGACTCTGAATCAAATCCTCAAAACCCAGACTTCAGAGTAGCTCGAATTATAGGTGTGAGCTATTGGTGCCTGGCTCATGCTTTCGTATGCTTTAGTTTTTATTCTTTTTTTTGGCCAGTCCTGGGCCTTGGACTCAGGGCCTGAGCACTGTCCCTGGCTTCTTTTTGCTCAAGGCTAGCACTCTGCCACTTGAGCCACAGCACCACTTCTGGCCGTTTTCTGTATATGTGGTGCTGGGGAATCGAACCCAGGGCCTCATGTATACAAGGCAAGCACTCTTGCCACTAGGCCATATCCCCAGCCCCTTAGTTTTTATTCTCTCTCTCTCTCTCTCTCTCTCTCTCTCTCTCTCTCTCTCTCTCTCTCTCTCTCTCTCTCTCTCTCTCTCTCTCTCTCTCTCTCGCCAGTATTGGGGCTTGGACTCACTTTTTTCACTCAAACTTGGTGTTCTACCACTGGAGCCACATCTTCACTTCCAGCTTTGTGGTAATTAACTGGTGGTCAGAGTCTCACAGCTCTGCCCAGGTCTGCTTAGATTGCAATCCTCAGATCTCAGCCTCACTTACAGGTGTGAGCCACTGGGTGGTATCCACCCATCCACCCACCCATCAGCTATTCTTATGTTTTATTCCATCTTTTGCCCATTCTTCCACATGTTCCCCATCCATCCTCCCATCTATGCTCCCATCCATCCTATACTGTGGGAAAGGTACCGTGCTAGGTAAGTGGGGCAGGGGAATAGAGCCCCAGGTCAACAGTAAAGAAAAACCAGAAGCTGCTATCTAAAGCTGAAACCTATTCTTGGCCAACATCTCTCCCTTCTACCTTCCCAAACTGTCATTTTCCCCAGGCTCAGCGGAAGGCCGGAGCACCTCTCTCACCTTGGCTAAACCATAAAGACATGGTGAGTCATTGCCATTTGTAGATGTGATTCCCATTATTTGAAATGTGTGTTCACACACAGACTCCCTCCCCCAAACAAGATGAGCAGAAAAATCAAAGCCAGGTGCTGGTGGCTCACATATGTGACCCTGGCTATTCAGGAGCTTGAGATCTGAGGATCCCACTGGGCAGAAAAGTCTGTGAGACTATCTCCAATTAACCAGCAGAAAGCTAAAAGTAGAGATGTGGTTCAAATGGTAGAGTGCCAGCCTTGGGCAACAAACAAACAAAAAACAAAAACAAAATGCCAAAAAACAAAAAAACTCAGGGACAGCGGGAAGAAGCCAGGGACAGTGCTCAGGCCCTGAGTCCAAGGCCCAGGACTGGCCAAAAAAAGAACAAAACAAAACTCAGGGACAGTGTCCAGGCCCTGAGTTATTTCTGACTGGTATGGAGCAAGGCAGAGCAGTACATCTCCAGAACTTTCTTGTTCTCCACCCAGCCTCTTGGGGCATGGGTCTGGCTGACTCTTGGCTATCTATCCTGAGGTAAATCACTCTTGATGGCCCAATGCTCATTCCCCACCCTTCCATTCGGTCCTGCCCCTTGCCCTGGGGCCCCTGCCTCTCCCATTCATTGAATGTGTCTCCAGCAGAGAGGAGGATCCTTGGGAAATAGTGTGGACCAGGCCTAGCCCCAACCCCAACCCAGTGCAGGGAAGGAATCTCAGGGGGCCATGAGAGCAGGGCAGGACCACCCCAATCACCTGTGATAGACACCGCAGATAGCGAGACACCGCCTTTCGAGCAGGACTGTCTCGGACCAGCTCATCTTCCTTGCAGGGCACCTTGGCCAAGAAGAGTTGCACCTGGCTGGAGGTCATGTTGGCAAAGTCCAGAAACTTCCCGGGGTCCACTGAGTTACTGAAGGCACACACAAAGCACTTCCCATCAAGGAGGGCCAGCAGGATCCACACCAGAGGCGCAGCCATGGCTCTCTGCAGCACGGAGGAGCACATATATCTGGGGGCAGAGAAAGGAGGGGGGGGTCACAAAAGGCAGCTGCCATCCCGCTGCAGAGTCAGCCCCAGCTGGAATCTGAGTGCGGAGAAAAATCACTTCACTTCTCCTGTCTTCTGATTGCTCATCCTTCAACACAGGTCTGATAGGACTGGAGGTGAGGCAGAGTGGCAAAAATGAGATCCGTCTCCACTATTACCAAAAATAAATAAATGAAAATATACGGTGCCCAGCCAGGTGCTGGTGGTTCATGCTTACCCCTAGTTACTCAGGAGGCTGAGATCTGAGGATCATGGTTCAACACCAGCCTGGGCAGGAAAGTGTTTGACTTTCGTGGCCAATTAACCAGCAAAAAGCTGGAAGTGGAGTTATGGCTCAAGTGGTAGAGTGCCAACCTTGAGCAAAAAAGCTAAGGGAGAGCACCTATGCCCTGAGTTCAAGCCCCAGCCCCTTCTTCCCCCCCCAGCCCCCGCCAATAATCTTTGAGCTGATGATCCCTAATTGGGAAAAGGGGGCACACCTGATACTGAGGGTGGCCCCGACAGTGCCCGTGGTTCCCTGAGAAGCATGGGACAGCACCTGATGATGCCCAGGTCCTTCCTCCGGTTTCCTACGGGCCGGCGCCACTCCTCAACCATCACGACCGACTGCCGGTTGAGGAGGAGGCCGCAGAGGAAGAGGGCGAGGGGCGGCGTGAGCAGCAGGCCCAGGCCGTAGAGGGCGTTGTAGCGGGCCAGGCAGGGGCAGTTGAAGTCGAAGGAGGAGTACAGCTTCACCGTGACCACAGCCAGCAGCAGGCAGATGCCATTCATCAGAGACTCGGAGTTGGACTGAAAATGTTGGAAGAACATGCGGAATCTATCCATGGTTGCAGCAGGGCAGAGGCTGGGAGGCTGGGGGTCACAGGGGGCTCTCTCTCCTCTTCCCCTGGTCTTAGGGGACAAGAAGGAGTCTGGGTGGAGTCCAGCCTCTGGTGTCTACTCGAGGGCTTGTGGCAGTCAGGCTGTCTTCACTAAGCAGTTGTCCTCAGTGCCACTCCCTTCTGGAGGGGGGTGGGGAGCAGAGTCCCTGCCCTGTGCCTGACCAGCCCAAAGCACCTCTAGGCAAATGAGCAGGGCCCTGCCCTCCACCCCTCCTAGCCTACCCCTTCTCTCTTCAGGGTTTGGGTGCTCAGGCAAGCAGCTGTGGGGCATCTAGCCAGGGACAGGCAAATTTTGGGTGTGATAAGGCAAAGATGCCAGCTGAGCCAAAAGCATGCATATATATATATATATATATATATATATATATATATATATATATTTTTTTTTTTTTTGTCCAAATCAAAACATGACAGTTCAGCTCAGGAAAATTTCTTGGGTGTTCAAGGATGATTGCTGTTCCACGTTTCATTGCATTTTTGTTTCTCCCCTACTCAGACTCTTGTACACACTGGCCTCCAATTCATGATCCTCCTTGTCTCAGCCTCCTGAGTGCTGGTATTAAAGGCATGTGGCACCATGTCCATGGAGAAGAGCTCTGTGTTTGCCATGAGAAAGATCATGCAGAGATGGCACTCTGATAGAGGACAGGGCATCAGCAAAAGCAAGGAAGTGGGCAGAATCAGATGGGTGCTATGTGGAGGGACTAGCTCATACTACCCTGCACACTAGGTCTGGCCACCCAAGGACACAGATCTGCCTAAACCCAGCCACCACCATGCCATTCCCTGCCGAAGGGTGGACAGGCCTCCCTCAGCCCCTTGAGCCTGGCATTCAAGGCCTAAGTACACCTGTGTGTCTTTGTATCTTCATGTCTATCTCGGCCTGTCATTCATCTTTCCGGCATGAGGGGACAGGTCTGCCCGTGCGGATGGATGTATCAAGGACTAGGACCTGGGCTGCTCTTTGTCAGTGAGTGTGACAGTGAATAATTGTGCTCATGATGCTGACACTCACATCCCCTTTCATTTAGCTTATTATTATTTTTTTGTTGTTGTTCTCTCTCGGCTAGTGTTTTATCAATTGAGCCAGAGCTCCCTTTCAGGCTTTTTGGTGCTTGAAAGTCTTTTTTTTTTTTCTCTATTTATTGTCAAAGTGATGTACAGAGAGGTTACAGTTTCATATGTTAGGCCTTGGGTACATTTCTTGTACTGTTTGTTACCTCCTCCCTCATTCCCCCCTCCCCTTGAAAGTCTTTATCAATTTTCCCGTCCAGGCTGGCTTTGAACCATGGTCCTTAGATCTCAGCCTCCTCAGTAGATAAGATTATAGGAAAGAACCACTGGCACCCAGCTTTCTTTCTGCCTCTTGACCTATACCTACTTCCGTGTCTGCTGCTAAGAAGCAATGGTTGCTTTCAAATTCTCCCTTTCTCTTTTCTCTGTCACTATTCTTTTCTCTTGGTTCCTCCCACTGTTTCTCTATATCTCTCTCTGCATCCTTTAGTATGCATTCAAATCTTTGCATCTCTCTCCCTGTCTGTCCCTCTCCACAGGTGGTTACCTCTTGCTGTCTTTGATCTCTTCCTCTCAATGCTCTATCTGCCTGGTTTCTAGGCCCGATGTTGGCAGATTGATGTGGTGAGGATGAGACAGCTGCAGTATGGGTCATTTGAAGACATGCCTAATTACTCCAAGGTACATGTCGTTGAGTCTGTATCAGCTTTATTTCCAAACAGAAATCCCTATGATAAACAGAGCCAATCTAAATGGGGTGTTTGGGGGAGGGGCCAGGCTGGAGGGTAGCGGCTCTGAGAGTAATGGAGGCCTCAGATGGCCAAGTCGGAAGTGTCCCTGCTGTCCACCACAGCCTTTGATCTTCAGTGGTGTAGCCACAAGGGTTTCCAGGGCATCTGCAGAGAGCCAAAAGCTGGCACACACAATGTCTACACCAGATAAATGGCACAGCCAAAGGGTCATTGCAGGGCGAGCATGGAGAAAGCTGTGACCTTCCTTAAGTTTGGGGAGTGCCTGCGTTCCTTTGGTCCAGACACCAAGATGTAGAAGGCAGGCACATCTGTCGGCTAGCAGAGATCCAATCTCCCACAGACCAAGAAGTGGCTTCAGTGGGCGCCATTTCCAGAGTAGGCCTGACCCTGCAATGGCACGTTTTCTTTATAACCAAGTAGATGGTGGAAGCTACAAAGACACATGCCTTTTTCCTTAGACTCATGCTGCAGTTTCAAAGAGGAAATGAACCAGTTGGGAACATCTGTGAAGGTGTTGGTTTGAGGGCCCCTCAAAGTTTGCCACAGACAAGGGAGGTTCTTGTGGCATTCAAGCGCCACCTAGTGGTGTGTAGAGAGTGAAGTCAAGAAGGGAGAAAGGCAGAGGGAGGGACCGTGATCCCTGCTCTTAGCCAAATGGCCCTCCTGGGGTGCCTGTAGGTGGGCCTCTGGGGTCCCTATGGTGAAAGGTGGGTAGAAAGGAGAAGGTACACTCCAGCAACAGCTGGAGAAATGCCCATTCTCCACTCAGAATGTCAGGAGGATGGGTGTAATTTAAGGCATTGGCTTCCTGCAAAGGTAGCTTTCAACTTCTGGAGTGTTACTTAATTTTTTTTTTTTTTTTTTGGTCAGTCGTGGTCCTTGAACTCAGGGCCTCAGTGCTGCCCCTGAGCCACTTTGGGCTCAAGGCTAGCGCTCTACCACTTGAGCCAAGTGCCACTTCTTTTTATTATTATTATACTCTTTTTATTATCTTTAAGTAGTTGTACAAGGAGTTATCATTCAACAAATAAGTTCATAAGTATAGTACATCTTGATTGATGTCACTCTTCATCATTCTCCTCCATCCCTTCCAACCCCACCCATCCACTAATTTTCTTAATTTCATTGAATATGCATTGGATATTAGGACTGCATCCTTCCTCCCTTCCTCTCTTCATCCACCCTCTCCTTTTTCCCATCTCACACCTTTTTTTTTTCTTATTTATTGTCAAAGTGATGTACAGAGAAGTTACAGTTTCACATGCTAGGCCTTGGGTACATTTCTTGTACCTCCTCCCTCATTCCCCCCCTCCTCCCCCTTTCCCTCTCTCCCCATGAGTTGTTCAGTTGGTTTACACCAAATGGTTTTGCAAGTATTGCTTTTGTAGTCGTTTGTCTTTTTATCCTTTGTCTCTCGATTTTGATATGCTCTTTCACTTCCCTAGTTCTAATACCAGTATATACAGTTTCCAATGTACTCAGACAAGATACAGTGATAGCGTGGGTACAACCACAGGAAGGGGATACAAGAGGATCATCAACAATAGAAGCTATGGTTTCACATGGCATGCTGAAAGTAATTACAACAATGATATAACAGTCATTTCCATAACATGTAGTTCATTTCATTTAGCATCATCTTATGCATTCATAAGGGCATAGCTATTAGGCTTTTGTGATCCTCTTCTGTGGCTAGCCTAAACCTGTGCTAATGATTCCCTATGAGGGAGACCATAGAGTCCATGTTTCTTTGGGTCTGGCTCACTTCACTTAGTATAATTTTTTCCAAGTCCTTCCATTTCCTTACGAATGGGGCAATGTCATTCTTTCTGACAGAGGCATAAAATTCCATTGTGTATATGTACCACATTTTCCTGATCCATTTGTCTATCTACTGAGGGGCATCTGGGTTGACAAACTGTGCTGTAATAAACATTGTTGTGCTGGTGGCTTTGTTTTGTTTTTTGTTGCCAGTCCTGGGGCGTGGACTCAGGGCCTGAGCACTGTCCCTGGCTTCTTTTTGCTCAAGGCTAGCACTCTACCTCTTGAGCCACAGCACCACTTCCGGCTTTTTTCTACGTATGTGGTGCTGAGGAATCAAACCCAGGGCTTCATGTATACGAGGCAAGCACTTTACCACTAGTCCATATTCCCAGCCCACACTTCTTGGTTTTGAGTGGTTAATTGGAGGTAAGAATCTCAAAGGGACTTTTCTGCCCAGGCTGGCTTTGAACCACAATCCTTAGATCTCAGCCCCCTGGGTAGCTAGGATTACAGGCAAGAACCACAAGTGCCTGGTTGAGTTTTATATTTTTATGTAGTCATATTTATAATACTTCACCTTTACGATTCTCTGGTCTTTGTAGCCTTCTGGGAAAGGCTTTCCTGCCAAATAAAAGCCATTAAAAGCCTCCAGGAGTGAAACAAGATGCTGGATGATTTCAACCTGTTTTTGGTGGTATTCTCGTATATCTGCTGTGTATTTCTAAGCAGCTGGGTGCCCCCTGGCTACCATTCAGAGAGCAACATCTGCATCTATGGAGTCTTGAGGGTCTCTTAAATAGAGGAGAGGGCTGGTTAGGGGCTCAATGAGGAGCCATCAGCTGAAAAGGGCTCCTCCCTCAGGATGGGCTTGAAGGAATCCCAGCCTGGCACAAGAACCGTGTCACGGGGTTCTGTACTCAGGAAATCCTGAAGTACAGATTCATTGCTCGGCTCCTAGGAAGCCACTTAGCCTCTCAAAACCTTGGCTCTTCAATTTGTAAATGTGAAGAACAGTAATGAACTAATTCATTGGAAGCACTTAGGCCCAGGTATATAAGAGTAACTGCTTCAAAATACCACCTGCCACAATCATCTAAGCAAATGTTCCTGAGATGGGGTCAATACACTAGTATACCAGGAGGGGGCGCACTATCCTGCATCTGGCATTGGGCATTTTCCTGCTTCTTGCAGAAGATCAGCCTGTCTGTCCTTTCAGATGCTGTAAGACCATCTGGCCTCAGGTTTGAGTTTTATCCATGGGCATTGTGGGCCCCGTGTTTAGGGTTAGTGGCTTTTAAGAAACTATTATTAAAAATCTTTATGAGGGGCTGGGGATATGGCCTAGTGGCAAGAGTGCTTGCCTCATATACATGAGGCCCTGGGTTCGATTCCCCAGCACCACATATACAGAAAATGGCCAGAAGTGGCGCTGTGACTCAAGTGGCAGAGTGCTAGCCTTGAGCAAGAAGGAGCCAGGGACAGTGCTCAGGCCCTGAGTCCAAGCCCCACAGGACTGGCCAAAAAAAAAAAAAAAATCTTTATGAAACAGAAGGATTACAGTGACATAAGTCAGGCAAGAATACATTTCCTTTTTGACAATGTCACCCCTTCCCTCGCTCTCTCCCAGTTTTCCCCTCCCATCCCACTCACAACTTGAGTAGTTCATTTTCAACATAGTGTCCAATGAGTACCATTGCTGCACTTGTTTACCCTTTGCCCTTCCATCTCTGTGCCCCCTTACACCCCCAGAGACATATAGACAAACAAAATAAAAACAAAGCAAAACAAAAACTACAAAAAAACCCTCATTTCCATTTCTGGAGTTCATTTTGATAAATATTCTGCTGTATGATCAGATGTGCGTATGCATTGTGCCTTTCTGTTCCTTTCTCAAGAGTATCCTCTTTTGGTGCCACTGTGTGTGAATGTCCAGAGACCTTAATTTATTATGTCCCAGCGTATCTTAGATCTGGCTTCTGCATATGAGAGAAAACATGCATTTATCTCTGAGTTTGGCTTACCTCACTTAGCATGATTTGTTCTAGGTTCATCCATTTCCCTGCAAACAACATAATATTATTTCTAATGTCAGCGTAAAATTCCATTGTCTATAGGTAGCACATTTTTTTGGATCCACTCTTCTATTATAGGGCATCTGGGTTGTTTCCACAACTTGGCTCTTGTAATGCAGCAGTGAACATGGATGTGCAAATGTCTTTTCTTTATTGTGTTCTTTAGCTTTCCAGGAGTGCTATGGGTTGTAGGGAAGATCTATATTTAGTTTTTAAAGTTTTAAATTGTTATTATAAACGTGATGTACAGAGGGGTTACAGTTATAAGTCAGGTACAAAGTACATTTCTTTTTTGACAATGACACCCCTTCCCTTCTCTTCCACTTTTTCCGTCCCATCCTACAAGTTGTATAGTTCATTTTCAACACAGTGTCCAGTGAGTACCATTGCTCCATTTCACCCTTTGTCCTTCCATTTCTGTGCCTCCCCTTAGGTTCCTAAAGATATAATAAATGAACAAACAGAACAAAAAACAAAAACAGCCAAAAAATCCTCTTGCTTTCATTTCCTAGGGTTCATTTAAATAAATATTATTTTGTATGATCAGAAGGCATTGTGCCTTTCTGTTTTTATTTAGTTTTCTGAGGAATTTCCAGGAAGCGGCCAAGAGTAGTTGCACGAGTTTACATTCACACCAACAGGGCAAGAGGGTTCATTTCCCCCCACATCCCTGCCAATATACGTTGTTGTTTGGATTAAGTGTTGGTCAATCTTTCTTGTCTTGATTTGCATTTCCTTATGGCCAGGGATGATGAGCACTTCCTCATGTGTTTCTTGGCCATTCTTACCTCTTCTTCTGAGAAGTCTCTCCTTAGCTCCCTTGCCCATTTAGTGATTGGTTTATTAGCTTTGGGAGGGGTTAGTTCCTTTGTTGTTGTTTTTTTTTGTCCAGTCCTGGGGCTTGGACTCAGGGCCTGAGCACTGTCCCTGGCTTCTTTTCACTCAAGGGTAGCACTCTACCTCTTGAGTCACAGTGCCACTTCCAGCTTTTTCTGTTTATGTGATGCTGAGGAATCAAACCCAGGGCTTCATGCCTGCAAGGCAAGCACTCTACCACCAATCCATATTCTCAGCCCTGAGGGTAAGTTCTTTGAGCTCCTTGTGTATTTTGGATATTAGGCCTTTATCTGCTGTAATGCTGGTAAAGATCTTCTCCCAGCCTGTTGACTGTCTTTTTAGTTTAATAACTATGTCATTTGCTGTGCAGAAACTTTTAAGTTTGATGTAATCCCGTTTGCCAAGTCTCTCTCCTATCTGCTGTGCTCCAGGGACTCTTCAAAAAGTTTCTGCCTGTGCCTATAAGTTCTAGTGTTTCTCCTACTCCCTCTTGCAGTGGTTTCAAAGTTTCAAGTTTGACATTGAGGTCCACTTTGAGTTAATATTTGTGTATGGTGATAAATAGGGATCCACTTTCAGTTCTCTGCATATGAATGCCCAGTTTTCCTAACACCAATGGTTGAAGAGGCTATCTTTCATCCATTGTATATATTTTGTTTCCATATCAAATATCAGATAACTATAAGTATCTGGGTTTATTTCCATGTTTTCTAGTCATTCCATTGATCTTTTTTTTTTTTTTGCCAGTCCTAGGCCATATCCCCAGCCCCCCAGTCCATTTGGGTTTATTTTTTGTGCCAATACCAAGCTGTTTTTGTTACTATAGCTTCAGGTAGCAGAGCTTCAGGTCTGGGATTGTGACTCCACCAGAATTACCTTAAATTTTTTTTTTTTTAATTGTCGAAGTTGGACACAGAAGGGTTACAGACTCATATGAAAGGCAGTCTTGTTCTACTTGTTACCTCCTCCCTCATTCCCCCCCCCCTTTTTTTGCTAGTCCTGGCGCTTAAACTCAAGGCCTGAGCACTGTGCCAGTCTTCCTTTTTGCTCAAGGCTACACTCTACCACTTGAGCCACAGCGCCACCTCCAGCTTTTTCTGTGTATGTGGTGCTGAGGAATCGAACCGAGGGCTTCATGCATATGCTAGGCAAGCACTCTACCACTAAGCCACCTTCCCAGTCCAAAAGCATTACTTTTGTTTCAAGGAAATACAGCCTTGAATAAAAATCACTATTAGACTAGTTTAGTAAACACAAGAAGAAGAAAGAAACACATTATAGGAAAACAGCAAAAGGGCAGGAACCATGATACATCTCTCCATAGTAATATTAAACATCAACAGGTTCAACTTCACAACCAAAAGACATAAAGCAGCAGATTGGATTAAAAACAAGATCCAACCTATCTGATCACAATGGAATCAAACTAGTTCTCAATAATAAAACGTGCTGCAGAAAACACTCAAACAAATGCCAATTAAACCACACACTGCTGAACAAAATGTGGGTCACTGGAGAAGTAAAGGAGGAAATCAGAGATTTCTTAAAATTCAATGAAAATGAAAACACAGCATACTGGATCCTCTGGGTACTGCAAAAGCAGTTTGAGAGGAAAGTTCATAGCTCTAAGTGTGCACAGAAAGCAAACAGAAACATAACAAGTGAATAATCTCATGATGAAAGTAAAGCTGCTAGAAAAACAGGAGCATACCAAACCTAACACTAGACAGGAAGAAATAGTAAAGATCAGGGCAGAAACCAATGAAACAGAGACTAAAAAAAACTATACATAAAATCAACGAAACAAAAATTTGGTGCTTTGAAAACAAGTCTATCAAATTGACAGATCACTGGCTAAATTGACAAAGGAAATGCAGGAAGGGAAGAGACTTGGATTAAGAGCTTTGTGTGTGTATGTGCATGCGCGCTGGTCCTGGGGCTTGACCTCTGGCCCTGGGTGCTATCCCCAAGCTTCTCTGGCTCAAGGCTAGTACTTTACCACTTGAGCCACAGGGTCACGTTCAGCTTTTTGTGAGTAGTTTATTGCAGATAAAAATCTCATGGACTTTCTTGCCTGGCTTGGAACCACGATCCTCAGATCTCAGCTTCCTGAGTAGCTAGGATTCTAGGTGTGAGCCACTGGCGCCCAGCTGGATTAGGAGCTTTTATAGGATCTCTTGTAACTAGAAAAAACCAATATTGTTGGCTTCAAATTATGAAAGGAAAACTTCAAGACCAAAATTAAGACCTTTTTTTCACTTAATTTGCCTATTAAAAAGTAGCAGTGTATCAACTTCATTAATCATTAAATGTAGCATTCATAAAGATTGCATTATATTTGAAGACTAGGTTTTTCACATTTGGCAAGAAACCCAACACTTGAGTGATTGCTTAGAAAGAAAACAAGTTATCAATTCAATGAGTTCCTTGTAGGCCAATGATGACAAAAGCCAAATTTGTAAAGCTCCTTTAAAAAATAGTGTAAGGCAAGAAAACGGTATTTTCTGTGGAGGTATTTTGGTACACTTCACCTAATGGAGCTGAGTCCCGAAGGTAAGAGTTTGGGTGTCTGTGATGGTTTTATGATTGCTCCTGGCTTCAGGGTCCATCTCCCAGAATGCAAGTTTGTATATGGGGCAGAGAAGCAGCTAGGGTTCTTCTCAGTGCATGATGGTCTCCTGCCTTACCTTGCAAGGTGGCTAGCCCAGCTGAGATGGTAGCTGCACTGGCCTGATTCCCCATATGGTGTCCAGGCTTCTCTGGAGGAGCCTGCAGGCCTTCTTAAACCTTATCCTCCCCACAGAGCACACAGCCATATGGAGCAGGTGTGATCCCAAGGTGAGATCAAGAAGTGACCTACATTGCTGGTGTGGTGGTACAGTCCTGTAATCCCAGCACTTTGGAGTCTGAGGCAGGAGGATTCTAGCCAGGCTTGGCTACATAGTCAGATTCTGTCTCAAGAAAACAAGAACTATTTGCCATAGATGTTGTGAAAATGATCAGCCTCACATTTTTTTGGCCAAATCTGGGGCTTAGATTCAGGGCCAGAACACTGTCCCTGGCTTCTTTTTGCTCAAGGCTAGCACTCCTCTACCACTTGAGCCACAGTATCACTTCTGGCGTTTTCAGTTATGTGGTGCAGAAGAATCGAACCCAGGGCTTCAAGCATGCTAGGCAAGTACTCTACCACTAAACCACATTCCCAGCCCAATCATCACATAAATTTAAGGTAGACTGTATCTGTTTCTATAGAGATTTGTTTGGAAATAGAACTGACAGAGGCTTAATCACATATCCCTTGGAAAAGGCATGTCTTCAAATGACCTTTCCTAGTTTAGACTGTGAAGCAGAGGAGGGCTGGGGTCTGCCTTATTATACTGTCATCTCTTGCCCTACTTAAAAAAGTTCTTTTTAAGGGGGAAAGAACCTCAACTATTCTAGGGGAATTAGTGGAGTTTCTTAATAACTTTTTTTTTATCATCTGCTATGCTTGGTTATTTAAAGAAAATTTAATTAAAAGATAAATGGGGGCTGGGAATGTGGCTTAGTGGTAGAGTGCTTGCCTAGCATGCATGAAGCCCTGGGTTTGATTTCTCAGTACCATATAAACAGAAAAAGCCAGAAGTGGTTTCAGTGGTAGAGGGCTAGCCTTGAGCAAAAAGAAGCTCAGGGACAGTGCTCAGACCCTGAGTTCAAGCCCCAGGACTGGCCAAAAAAAAAAATGGATAAGATAAATGGGAAGTATAAAGTTTGTTAACATATTTAAAGAACTTTTAAAAAAACAATTTAGCAGTACTATCATTTAAAAATCCAAACAAAAACCACGCCTGGAGATGTAGCTTGGTGGTAAAGCACTTGCATAGCATGGGAAGAGCTCTGGTCTGATCCCCAGCATCATGGTGAAAACCTGACGTAATAGACATTGCTAAGCCAGCATCTCCTGGAGGTAGGCCTGGGGACCTGCATCTTGTGCCTTTATCTTCTCTGTTTAGGCTTCTGTAGATGAGTCTAATGCACACCTAAGTATAACAATTATGTCTGGGGAGTGAAGGTATGGCTCAAGTGGCCTTGAGTGAAAAACATAAGAAACAGCACAAGGCCCTGAGTTCTAGTTCCAGGATAGACACATGACTATATTTGGAACCCAGGCTTCCTTGGCTCATGCCTGTAATACCAGCTATTCTGGAGGCTAAGATCTGAGCATCTCAGTTTGAAACCAGCCAGCAAATAAATCTGAGAGACTATTTCTAATTAATCAGAATGAATCACATGTTCAGAAGTGGGTGTGTGGCTCCAATGATAGAGCAGAAGCCTTGAATGAAGAGCCAAGGAGAACATGAGGCCCTCGAGTTCAAAGACACACAAATAAATAGAAGAACTATGTCTGGAGAGTGTGCAGCCCACCACAAGGCTGAGAGGATCCACTTTTGAGTCTCCTTGTCTATTCAGTGATATTTCATAAGATATGCAATATGGATATAGTAGTCCCTAGAGATTATCATGGGAATGTACATGTATTAGGATGTATGCCAGAGTTTAAAAAAATTTTTGAGTATAGAGACAAGTTCGTGGTGGCACAATCAGCATTTAGTGAGACTGCTATACATTTAGTCCTGAGTGTTGGCCTGGGAAGCAGGGAGGAGAGACACAGCAAGGGACAGGCTCTACCATGGTGCATACAAGGAACTTATATCTTGTGCAGTGCCAGGTACACAGTTAGTGCTCAATAAGGGGTTGGTGAGTTGAAAAGCACCTGGGCACTAGGTGATGTGATGGTCCCAAGTTCAAGGGACCCCAGCTTGTTTTTGTTTTGGCCAGTCCTGGGCCTTGGACTCAGGGCCTGAGTACTGTCCCTGGCTTCTTCTTGCTCAAGGCTAGCACTCTGCCACTTGAGCCACAGTGCCACTTCTGGCCATTTTCTGTATATGTGGTGCTGGGGAATTGAACCCAGGGCCTCATGTATACGAGGCAAGCACTCTTGCCACTAGGCCATATCCCCAGCCCAAGGGACCCCAGCTTGAACTTAGATGATACTCACTCTGTGGCCAGTTCTAGGCTCAGCATGCACAGGCTTAAGAAAGTAAGAAACTAGGAGAATACTGAAGCCTGCTCAAATAGATTATTATTTCATCAACCTGATGGAGAAAGGACTTCAAGACATAGAAAGGTGGGAGCCATGGAGAGAGTGGATGGAGGAGGAAGAAGAGTAGGAAAGAGGAACAGATAGCGAGAGAGAAATGGAGAGAGAATGAGAGGGAGAAAGGGAGGGAGAAAGGAAAAGAGAAACCAGTCAGAAGGAAGATGGGGTTCAGAGCTGCCCTTGTAGGAAGCCCAGTTCCTTCTTAGTGCCTGCCTGGATCCTTTCTATCCTAGGAATTGGCATGTTGTGAGTACCATGCACATATGTGTACACACACACACACACACACACACACACACACACACACACACACGCTCTGGTGGCCACTCCCTGGGTCCTAAACCTCCCTGTCTGGTTGGTTGCCAGGAGGTGAGCAAAGCCAGCATGAGCAGACCTGGACCGCCAGGTATGTGGGTATCATCACTTCTCCTGAGGTCACCCAGTGACTTCATCCAGCCCCCGTCTCCTCATAGCTTTCTTCTCCATTTTCCCTTCCAGGATGGGCCTGGGCCACCTCTTTGCTTTTTGGCAGCTGCATTGGTAGGAAATGGCTTGAAAGCTCAGGGGCTCTGAGGATGCTGGTGTTTTTGATCCTTTTGGGCTGAATCTAACTACAGTCCTAAACAGAAGGATTTCTGGGACATGGGACCACACTTAGCTTCTTGGGGCCCCACGCAGCCATGGTTATTTCCTTAGTTGTCTGCCTGGCCTCAGACCTGCACCCAGTTGACCCCTAACAGTGGTGGCCCTTCCCCTAGGTGACAGTTCCTCAAAAGGACCAGGGTGCTGGGGACAGTGGACTGTGCCTATAATTCTAGCTATGAGGAATCTAGGATATGACACTAAAAGGTCTCCATTCAGGCTTGTGTCCGTGTCAGGTGGCACCTGCGTTGCCCTGTGGGAGGCCCCTACAGTCTTCCACATGGTGGTAGTGGTGGCATGATTTTCTTGCCTCAGCCAAGCCTAGCCCAGTCTATCCTCCCTGAGATCCTCGAGCTGTCAGAGTAAGTTTCAGTCCTGCCCTCCTGCCTTTGATCTTCACACCTTTCACCTTCCTTTGGGCCTCCTGGGGTCAGGCTTCCCTGAGCTGCAGAGCCTTCTGGCTATGTCTGGACCCAGGTGAACCTCCATCTCTGGTCCTCACTCCCTTCTTTTTTGACCTTCATCTTTCCCCATTGCTCAGGTTTAGGCCATGGGAGGTTATGGGAAGGGGCCTCACATCCACCCCCTCTCCCAGGCCCCAGAAACTCCTCTTCCTGGGAGGAGGGAGAGATAGGACTGCTTTCAGAAGTGCCCCAGACTCCTTCCAGCCACTGCCTGCAAATCTCAGCAAGGAGCTCATACTTCACACACACTCAAAGGGAATTAGTTTCCTCTATACAGAGCCCTTGTATTTATCCTTGCTCGTAAAAGACCTTATCCCAGAAGCCACTTAGGGTATCTTCATTCCCTCAGATTTAAGGTGATGGAACTGTGTGTGGTATGTGAGCATGCTGGGATAGATGTTTGTACAAACCATACAGTAGGTACACTTGGAGAGTGTAAAGATGTGTGTGCAAAGGGGGGTGTTACCATAGAGATTTCCGATGCATGAGGCACTGGTTAGGGTGAGCCTTAGGTAGAGACTGTCCAGAAATTAGACAGCAGTTCCCAGCTATTCTGCAGCTGGCCAACATGGGATCCTGGGCATGCAAGAAGCTGCCAGTCTTGGGTTGGGGGCTGTTTTTCCCTCCAGAGTACCATCTGTCACAGATCTTCTCAGCTTGTTCGTCTGGGGTCTGGCATTTCAGGGTGTGATGTCTGGAATGGAGAGGGCATGCAGGACGCGGGAGGGGACTGAAGGGTGACTCAGAAGGCGCTATGCTCTGCAGCTGGCAGGCAGGAAGATTCATCCATTCTACAAATAGTTTGCGAGAATCTGTCATATGCCTTTCCCAGGGCTAGGGATATTATGGCAAATGTAACTTGCCTGTCAGCTCCCCTCTCCAAGTTTATGCAGTAGTGGGGGAGACAGAATCTAACAAGTGGCAAAGGCTACTTCTACACAAATGTGTAAAAACGATGAAGAAAAGTGAATGATCACAAAGTGATTGAGACAGAGCAAGGTGGGTTTTCTTCCATTAGGGTGGTCAGGGAAGATCTGAATCTGAAAAGGGCCTGAATGGTGAGGAGCCATTACAAGGAGATGGGGGGAGGGGGAAGAACTTTCCAGAATATGGATGAGATGCCCATTACCTGTCCATGTCTTCATAGACTCTGGGTCAGAGTTGCTGAAGTCAGATCAGGGGAGCTAGAGATGATGTGTAGGAGCAGAAAGGCTGCTGTGGGGGGGAGAGAGGGAGAGGGGAGACTAAGATCTGTTCAGAGAACCAGTCTTAGGGTTCTGGTCTTATGCATCCAAAGACCCCCTGCTATCAGGCTTGGGTCTGGGGTCCTTTCTGAGCCCTCGCCCAGCGCCCTTTCGGCTGAGAACTGGGGGTTCCTATCTCGGTTTCTTTGTTAACAAGCACTCCATCGCGTTCTCCCCCCGCCACGTACCTGGTGCTAGTAAAGCTCCGTGGACTTTTAGTTCCGTGGGTGAAAGGAACAAAGCCTTACCTCTGGAGCCCCAGGGCCTCTGCCTCGTCCTCCCGGGGCCCCCGTGACCACTGGGACCGCCGCGCGCTCCTGGGCCACATCTGTCGGAGCGCGCGCGCGCGCGCACACGTGTCACTAAGACGCTCATTCAGCGGCGCTGCTGTCACCATAACAACCGGGGCGGGGGAGTCCTGGCGACCGCCCGGGCGGGGGCGCCGGCGGCGGGGGTGGCCGCGGGAGCGCGGCGGCCGGGGGAGACCCACCACCTCGGGAGCGCCCCGCACGCCCCGCGCCCCGCTCCCCGCTCCATGCGCACCTGCCGGCGGGAGGGCGCCACGCACGTCGCTGCCGCGGCTGTCCCCGCGGGCGGGGACCGAGCTGCTCGCTGAGTCGCCGGGCGGGCCGAGCCGGCGGAGCCGCGGAACGCACGCGCCGAGTCCCGACTCTATGGCCCGGGAGGAACGCGCTGGAGCCGCCGCGCCGTCAGTCACCAAGCCGAATCCCAGCGCCAGCGGGAGGAAGCGGGGAGCCCGGGGCGCCGCCAGCCCGCGGCCCCCGCCCCGGCCGCGGGGCATGGGAGCCCGCTAGCCGATTCGCACCAGGTCACCACGCCGGGCAGGATCCACCAAGGACAGCGAAGCCCCGTGAGCCGGCGGAGAAGCGCGGCCCGCTCGCCCCCGGCTGCAGCCCCGCCAGGGCCCTCCCCCGGCGGCGCGCGCTCGGGCGCGCACACACCAAACACCTTTCCAGGGCTCCTGCCGGGCCTCGCCTGCTCCCCGCCGCCGCACAATCCCCGGGGGCGCGATCATGGGAAACAACTTCTCCAGCATCGCTTCTCTGCCTCGAGGAAACACCGGCCGGGCGCCGCGGGCTCACCCTCAGAACCTCAAAGGTAGGCTTGGCTGGTGGGGCGCAGCTGGAGGACGGGGACGCAGCTGGAGGGTTAGGGAAAGGCGGCCAGGTGTGGGGAGGACCGGTGGGTGCCACCTGTTGGGTGCATTTGGAGCCGGGAGAGGCACACCTGGCGGTGGAGGTGGACTGCCGTGGGGGCTGCGGGTGGAGATGGCGAGTATCTGGGGGGTCTGCGCAGTTTTCCCCCCCCCGCCAGCCCCGAGAACGTCACTGGAGAGCCCCTCGGACCGCGGTGGCCACGGCAGCAGGAGGAGAGGAGGAGAGAGGGGGCATTTCTAAGGGTTGGCAGCGTGGAAAGGGAAGCCCAGGTCCGCCGGCTGAGCCTCTCAAGGGAGTGGTTTCATCTGCTCAGGGCAGGAGAGACGAGGCCAGGAGCACTAGTTGCATTTCCAATAGGAGGGTTTTCAGCACCCAGGATGAAGGGCGGAGAAGCTGGGAGCTTGCTCTTGGGGGCCTGGGCCGCTGCTGACTTTTTGTATCCACAGAATCAGCTAGGTTTTGTAGTTCACCGAAGACCAGTTACCTAGTCAGAACTCTAGGACAGAGAGGGACGGACAGCCTTGAAACAGACATTTCCCATTTCCCCAGAAGGTCTTTGCTTTGTCCGCACCTGGATCCACCCAGCACCTTCTGGGGAGCCTTAGGCCTAAATCTCTGTCTTGACACTTCTAAGGATGTCTCTGACCTTTGATATACACTACTGGGTTCCTCCCAGGCCCGGGACCCACATAATTTGCTTTAAGAAGTGGTGTGTTATCCCCAGGACTAGCTGAATTTGTCCTGGAGACTTGCTGATGGCAAAAAAGAAGCAAGCAAGCAAGCAAACAAACAAACAAAAAAACCCTTGGGTTTTCACAGAAAAAAAAATCACTTCCTCAATCCAGCAGATAATGAAGAAGCAAGTAGAGTGCTTTGACACAAAGTGTTGAAGTTTACTAAGAACTTTTACTGACACTTTCTGGACATGGAGGTGGGGTGGGGTGGGGTGGGGTGGGGTGGAGGGCTTAGTCAGCAGTCCATTTTACAACAGAGGAAAATGAAGGATCAGTTCAGATTCCAAAGCCAGAGAGAGACAGGCAGAGCTGGGTTCGAACGTTTATGTTCAGGCTTGGAATTCTGTCCCACTTCTTGCTGGGCAGTTAACCTCCAAGAGTGAGGAAGAGGAGGGGAGAGGAGAGCACTTTCCTGCATCCTAACCCCAGGCCCCAAAACTTGGGTTGGCTAAAGGCAAATCAACTCGTCCGGTGTGTGTGTGTGTGTGTGTGTGTGTGTGTGTGTGTATGTGTGTGTGTGCACGCACGTGTGCGTATGTGTGTTGTGGGGCTTGAACTCAGGGCCTGGATGCTCCCTGAGCTCTTTGTGCTCAAGGCTAGTGCTCTACCACTTGAACAATGGCACCGCTTCTGGTTTTCGATTGGTTTGTTGGAGCTGAGAGTCTCATGAAAACTCATAAGATCCTCAGTATCTCAGCCTCCTGAGTAGCTAGGATTACAGGCATGAGCCATCTGCACCTAGCTGGTCTGTTGTGTTTTTCTCACTGTCCAGATTTTTTTTTAATAATATCATGTCCATTGACCATGCGTTTCTACTTAGAGGAGTCTACTGTAAGGAAATAGAATGAACTCTACTATGATGCCCATGGCACTGTTCTTTATAGTAGGAATCATGGTTAGAAATCATGGTAAGTCCTCTTGATGATGGGGTATATGCAATCATTAAAAGTATGTGTGCCAAGGAGCTGGGAATGTGGCTTAGTGGTAGAGTGCTTGTCTAGCATGTATGAAGCACTGGGTTCGATTCCTCAGCACCACATACACAGAAAAAGCCAGAAGTGGTGCTGTGGCTCAAGTGGTAGAGTGCTAGCCTTGAGTACAAAGAAGCCAGGGACAGTGCTCAGGACCTAAGTTTAAGCCCAGGACTGATAAAAAAGTTTTTTTTTTTTTTGAAAAAAAAAAGTATGTGTGCCAGATGCTGGTGGCTTACATCTGTAGCCCTACTCAGGAGGCTCAGATCTGAGTCTCGTAGTTTGAAGCCAGCAGGGGCAGAAAAGTCCCTGTGAGACTCTTATCTCCAAGAAACCACTAAAAACCAGAAATGATGCTGTGGCTCAAGTGGTAGAGTGCTAGCCTTGAGCACAAAGAGGATCAAGGACAGTGCCCAGGCACTGAGTTCAAGCCCCACAACTGACAAACAACAACAACAACAACAAGAAGCATGTCATATATAACACTTTTTGAGACAAAGATCTCATTATGTAGCCCGGGCTAGCCTCACTCATGACCCTCCTGCATCAACATCTCAAGTGCTGAGATTGCAGGTGCAAGCCACCATGCCTGGCTCAATTTATATTTTCCAAGACTTTTATGTGATGGCCTTGGAAAATGCTTACATCGTAAAGCCGGGATACAAAATTATAGACTGTGTGAGCCCAATTTTGTTATGTGGATAGAAAGGAAAAAACAACACTAGATAAATTAAAGCCCATAAAAGAAGTTTCCAAAAGAGCAATAGCTGTTTCTTCTGAGCAATCATGAGGTTCCTTCCTTCCTTCCTTCCCTTCCTTTTTCCCTCCCTTCTTCCCTCCCTCTTTCCTTTTTCTTTTTGTTTATACTTTCTCTTTTCTAAAATGTCTGCAACAAACAGTATTATTATTACTATTGATGTTGTTATTATTATTATTTTGCCAGTCTTGGGGCTTGAACTCAGGGCCTGAGCACTGTCCCTGGCTTCTTTTTGCTCAAGGCTAGCACTCTGCCACTTGAGCCACAGCATCACTTCTGGCTTTTTCTGTTTTTGTGGTGCTGAGGAACTGAACCTGGGGTTTCATGCATGCAAAGCAAGCACATTACCACTAAGCCACATTTCCAGCCCCCATTATTTTTATAGTAAGAACAAGGTGACAGTGGTAGCCTGGGTAAAGAGAGTTCTTAGACATTGGTTGGAGGAACCAATAGACATCATTCAGGCCAGTCTCCTCCTGTAAAAGTGAAATGAACCAGGGGAAAGGACAGGAATTTTCCCAAGTGACTTAGTGGGTCAGAAAACTGGCAAATTCAGGCTCAGTCCTCCAGTGCAGGGAGTTGCTGTGGGCTAGTGACTTGACTTGTTTGGGTTTTTTAGCAGTACTAGGGTTTGAACGCAGGGCCTCATGCTTGCTAGGCTAACTCTACCACAGATTCATGCTTCCAGGATGGGGTTTCACTTCCTCCCCTGGCATGCCTGGATTATGATCTGCCTACTTTAGGCTTCTAGCAGCTACCGAGAAGACAGTCCATGGAGACCCAATAGAGATATTGTCTCACAGACTTTTCTGCCCAGCCTGGCCTGGAATCTCAATCTTGCCCATCTCAGCCTCCCACATGGATTAAATAGACCAGCTATGAATTGAGAAGAGGTTCTTGTGAGCTTTTCTTCCTGGGCCTCAAACACCCATCCTCACAATCTCGGCCTCCTAGGTATCAAGGATTCCAGGCATGAGTTAGTGATACCTGGCTTTGACTTGGTTCATATATACTCTCCTCCTAAATTGTCTGGTTCATTCCTTGACTCTATGGAAGCTTCAAGGAGGCCATAGGAATTGTATCTTTTACCTACAGTTTGGGGTTGTGGGGACCTGGGGTTTCTGTAGCTACAGTGTTTGAAGGAGTCGGGAGGGAACAGGAGACAATGCTCTAGGTTGCTACATGTCTGCTAGAGGTAGCCATGGGAATTGTGATCCTGCTCCTTCCAATACTGAAATGGAGGCTAGAATGCACTCATGAAAAGCCTAGTGTGGCACTTGGGAGGTGGAGGCAGGAAGATCTCAAGTTCAAAGCCAGCCTGGGCTACATAATGAGATCTTATCTCCAATAAATATGTAAATAATAAGTAACTAAATAAAATGTAGAAGGGAGAATGATTGAGTGAGATTGATTGGGATATATTGTAAACGTTAGGAAATTTCACAATGAAATCCTTCCCTGTATAACAAATGCATGCCAATAAAGTAAAATAAAATAATGATAATAGAAAATGTGCTCACAAAGGCCACCCACTGGTGTTCTGCACTTGTCATTATGGGTCTGCTGATTGTCTTTTTAAGCAGACTTGTTCCCATCTTCCCACCCTAAAAGAGTCCATCCATCACCTTTATCCTTTGTCATCAACCACCTTTGTCTTTGCTTAGAATTTGTTCCAGATTCCCCTCTACTTGTGCTGTATCGGTAGTCAGGCAGAATTCCACTAGAACTGTGATGGTTTCCATAGGGCCAACGTGGTGCCAACTGCCGACCCAGCCTTCTGCTGGGCTTGCTTCTGTGGCTGTGCTCACCCTGAGTCAGGTCTGATCTTAGCTGAGCCCATCAAGAAACCTGCTGGGGGTGGAGCAACCAGGTCTGTTTTTCTTCTTTTTCTATAATTACAATCTCTATTGATTCCTGACCATTTTAATTAAGACAGCTGGAGGTATAATCTGGAGCCTGAGGCTGACTGGAGACCATAGATGGGTCCTGCTGTCAAGTTGATGGGAGATGGAACTTGACCTTCACCTCTCAGCAGTAGAAGGTCTTCTTGCTAGAGGCAGGCTGCTGGTGATCGCCACTGGGTCCGGAGCTCATGGCTGTCTGAGTGTGTGTGTGCTGAGGGGAGCCTATGTGTAGTTCTGCACTTAGGACCACAGGCAGGGCCTAAGGACCTGCCGTGTATTGGATTCAGAGGTGATGGCTTTTGACATTTCTGGGCTTTCTAGGGCTGAAGATCTTGGACAGGCAGGACTGAGGGAGCAAATGGAAAACACATGCTTGCATGGTTGGACTGGTGACACCCCATCAGAGAAAGGCTTTTGGGCCAGGACTGGGCTGGCCACCAAGGGAGTGGCAGGAAATGGATGTGGAGGGACATAGTAGAGTCCTTAGGAGGAGGGAAGAGGAGGAGAGTGGGGTATGGAGCAAAGGGGAGGGCTGGAGGGGGAATAAGTGTGTATAGAGCTCAGCGGGACCACTGGGGACTGGGCTGGGAGGGAACAGAGGGCCCCTGTGCAAGCACCTGTCTGCAGGGTGCTAAGTGTGGATGACAGGCAGCTAGCCAAGGCTTCCGGAGGAGGTGCTCAGGTACAGTGTTCACCTCTGATGGGGACTGGATGGGTCAACTCCCATCTTCTTTTTTAAATTTCGGTAAAATTTATGTAACTTTAAATCTACCAATTTAACTATCCTATTTATTTTTTAATGACAACTTATTGCAGTTTAACCATTTCAAAATGTATAATCAAGTGGTGTTTAGTCTGTTTAAAATGTATACAACCATTCTCCCCTTCCTCCTCCTCCTCCTCCTTCTCCTCCTCCTCCTCCTTCTCCTCCTCCTCCTCCTCCTCCTTCTCCTCCTCCTCCTCCTCCTCCTCCTCCTCCTCCTCCTCCTCCTCCTCCTCCTCCTCCTCCTCCTGCTCCTCCTCCTCCTCCTCTTCCTCCTCTTCCTCCTTTCCAGTCCTGAGACTTGAACTCAGGGACAGTGCCCAGAGCTACTTTTGCTCAAGCCTAGCACTCTACCACTTGAGCTGCAGCGCCACTTCCAGCGTTTCTGTTTGTGTGGTGCTGAGGAATCAAACCCAGAGCTTCATGCATGCTAGGCTAGCACTCTATGGCTAAACCACATTCCCTGCCATCTTTCTTTCTTCTTCTTGCCCGTACTGGGTCTTGAACTTAGGACCTCTTACTCCTTTTTTTTTTTTTTTTTTTTTTTTTTGCCAGTCTTGAGGCTTGTACTAAGTGCCTAAGCACTGTTCCTGGCTTTTTTTTTTTTTCCCTCCAAGGCTAGCACTCTACCACTTGAGCCACAGTGCTACTTCTGGCTTTTTCTGTTTGTGTGGTACTGAGGAATCGAACCCAGGGTTTCATGCATGCTAGGCAAGCACTGTACTGCTAAGCCACATTCCCAGCCCCAAGATTCTCTTACTCTGCTTGGCTTTATTTTGTAAATAGTGGCTGGTGTTCTACCATTTGTGCCACACCTCCAGTTCTGGCTTTTGGCTGGCTAATTGGAGATGGGAGTCATACATTTGTCTGCCTAAGCCAGCTTTGAACTTTGTCCTCAGATTTTAACCTCTGAGTAGCAAGGATTACAGACATAAACCACCGCTGTTGGGCTACAACCATTATTTCTTAATTATTGAATATTTTTATTATCTCAAAGGAATTAAGCAGTCACTGCCATTACCTCCCCTCCCTGAATCTCTGGCAACCATTAACCTAATTTCTGTCCCTATGCTTTTGCCTGTTCTGGACATTTTGTATCAATGAAAACATATGATAGATTAATATAATTTATTTATATAATAAATTCAGCTCTGATTTTAGCATACTGCTTTCAAAATTCATCCATAACATGCTTCTTCTTTATTTTTTGTGACTGAATAATAGTCCATTGCATGACCAACCCACATCTTGTTCGTGCATTTATCACTTCATGGATATTTGGGTTGCTTCCACCTTTTGGTTAATATGAGTAATGGTGCTATAAATATTTGTGTGGACATTTTTGTCCGAGCACCTGTTTTGAAGTCTTTGGGGGCATATACCTATGTGTGGCTTTTAAAAGTTGGAGCTTCTTGAATTGGACACTTCACAAGCCACTTGTAACAACAGCTGCAGGATGATCACAAACCCCTCCCCCCCCTCTGGCTGGGTGTGTCACCAGCCCCACACCTGGTGTTTTTAGTTTCTTTTCCACAATGGCTGAGACTTGGTGACTGAGAGGAGATCTGCTATGGCTGGCCAAGAGGCCTACATTCCTTGTTTGTTTTTTTGTGCCAGTATTGGGACTTGAACTCAGGGCCTGAAGTCTGCTCAAGTCTGGAGCTCTGCCACTAAGCAACACTTCCACTTCCTGCTTTACTTTTCCTGGCTAAGTGGAGATAAGAGTCTTTCATGTCTGGGCTGGCTTGGAACTGCACTCCTCAGATTGCAGGCTCTGGAGCAGCTAGGATTTCAGGCATGAATTAAGGAGCCTTGCTTCTTGGGGGGACGGGGTGGGGAGCAGAGTGAGCCTCAGGAACTGGTCTACAGACCCTCTACTTCCTCTCCGTTTACTGCAGGGTAGGGATGGAGGAGGGGCCTCCTTGGATAAGACTTTAGTCAGTTTTCTGCTTTGTCTTCCTGCTGCTATTTCCCTGGTCTGGTTCTTCATCCGGATATTGCAACAGCTGCTGTCTTTATCCTGTCTGCCTCTGGTCTTCGGGCGATCCTCCTAAAGCAGTTTCCATCATGCCCCTCCCCTGTGCCGCAGTGGCAGCTGCTGCCACAATCAGATTTTTCAAGGCTCCATCTTCAGCAGACTTAACACATATTTCTGTGGCTCTGACTGGGCCTCCTCCTTGGCTGTCATGACACTGGTAGGTTAGGTGAGCTCTCCGTCCCCAGATGCCTCATGCAGACCCGGAGGGTGCCTGGTGTCCTCCCCAGCTGGCTGACGCTTCAGAAACTGGGCCACGTCCTCTCTGTATTGACCCTGAGTGCCCATCCCACCTAGCCTGTTTGTTTTCAGTTCCGCTTTAATCTTAGGACTATTTGTTAATGATCATGATAATATTTATGATTGATCACTACTTGGGTGGTTGTTATATGCTAAGTGTTTATTATTATTATTATTATTTTTGCCAGTCCTGGGGCTTGGACTCAGGGCCTGAGCACTGTCCCTGGCTTCTTTTTGCGCATGGTTAGCACTCTACCATTTGAGCCTCAGCACCACTTCTGGCTTTTTCTGTGTATGTAGTGCTGAGGAATTGAACCCAGGGCTTCATGCATACAAGGCAAGCCCTCTACCGCTAAGCCATATTCCCAGCCCCTGTGCTAAGTATTTATAAGTAGGGCTTTCCATGAATACTCTCCCAACAATATACCATCTTATAGACAGAGGTTAAATAATATATTCCAGATCAGTTAGATATGGAAGAAGCTGGGACTTTGGAGTTTATCGTTGTAACCACTGTACTTCTCTACCTTAGGTGGGTTCTGTCTTCTGTTGTGGAGGGAGGACTGGGCAGCCATCTCCTGGCCCAGGGGTAAGGTCTCCAGTGAAGGGTGGGGATAGTTGCCTTGAACTCTGGGCCTCACATGCTCACTTGGCTTTTTTTGCTCAAGGCTGGCACTCTGCTACTGGAGCCATAGCTCTACTTCCAGCTTTTTCCTGGTTAAGTGGAGATAAGCACCTCAGGGATTTTTCTGCCTCAGCTGGCTTCAAACTATGATCTTCAGATCTCAGCCTCCTGGGTAGCTAGGATTACAGGTATGAGGCACCAGCTGGGAAACTGAGTTTTATGGTATTCTTGATGCATCTTTCCATGAGAGGGACAAGATGTCTAGCTGAGCATGTAATTCCCAGTCCCTGTCCCTCACTCCTCTTCTGCAGAGTTTTAGCCATGTAGACACACTGGTTAGTCATCTGACTCTTTTGAGACCTGCAGGCTCATCGTCTGCTGAGTTCAGACCGATGGGCTCAGAAAATCTTGGGGCTTGAGCCTCCAAACCTGTGAGTTTAATAAGTTTTCTAGGTCATTCTGATGCTTCCAAGGGCCTGAGAATCACTGAAGCTGTGGGTCCTCAGAGAAAGTCCTACCTGGGACTAGCTTCTCAGAGAAGAGCTGGAGTTGGCTGGAGATGTGGTATGGAGCTAGAAGGGCACATCATGGAATGGCTGCAGACAAAGCAGAAAGGCAGACAAATACAAGGTATGCTTAGGACCAGGGAGCCACCCCTTAAGCCTGAAATTCAGGGCCCACTGAGGGACTGACAAGTCAGTTTTGAAGATAGACTGGAGCCATACCTTGGAGAGCCCCAGATGTTAAGAAGTTTAATTTTTATCCTGTAGGAATTGGGAGCCTTGGATGACTTTTGATCAAGAGGAGTGTAGTGACTTCATTTATGCAGCAGCAGCAACAAAATACTAGCTGGATAAGAATAAAGAAAATGAAATAATAAAAGATGTGTGTGTGTGCGTGCGTGTGTGTGTGTCTGTGTGTATGAGCACACACAAGTCCTGGGGTACGTAAACTCAGGGCCTGGGTGCTGTTCTTGAGCTTTTGTACTCTACCACTTTGAGCTGCAGCACTTCTGGCTTTTTTGTTGCTGTTGTTTTGGTATTAATCCAAACTGATTGCACAGACTTTCCTGCCCAGGCTGGCTTTGAACCATTGTCCTTAGATCTTAGCTTCCTGAAGATCTACAATTTCAGGTGTGAGCAACTGATGCCTGGTAAAATAAAGAACTTTAAGTCCAACTTCTTATATTCTTTCATGTACTTCATGTAGATGAATTCATTTAATCTTGTAATCAATGTGAGACAGGTATTGTTTTCATTTTATGGGTGAGAAACTAGTGGATGTTAAGATGCTGTCTAGAAATGATGAACTAGAAAAAGGCAGACCGGAGTTTCTGCCAGGACACTAGTGCTCATGAAGGAGAAAATTGGCTTTAGGGAAAATGTCTCCAAATTAGTTCCCTTCTTTCCCTGGCCCTGGGCTGGTGTCTCACTGACTGGGGGCTTAGACAACATAAATTAATTGTTCAGTCTTCTGGAGGCTGGAGGCCCAGATCAGAAGGCCAACATGATCAGGTTCTGAGGAGGGCTCTCTTCCTGCCTTATAGATATTCTTCTTGCTGTACCCTCAAATGGCCCTTCCTTTATGTGTGCCCATGTGTCATCTTATAAGGCCACTGACCCTGTCAGATTAGGGCCCACTCTTATGACTTCATTTAACATTTATTATCTTCTAAAGACCCTGTCTCCAAATAGAGTCACTTTGGGGATTTGAATCTGAAATATGGGAGCATAAAGTTCCATTTACAGCAGGTGGCAGGACTTCCAAGCTATGTACACTGAGTCCCAAGCATTGTCTACAACACAGAGTCAAAATGGAGGCAGGTTAGATAAAACCAGAAACAGGAGAAGTCAAAGAGGAAGGAGAACAAGCTCTGGGCATTGCCTGGGAATGCGAGGGCTGTATTCACCCTGGGCTGACAGATGGCTGGGCCCATTTCCGGTGAGTCTGTGGCTACCTCATTTCTGGATTTACACACTCAGGGCCAGAGGCTGAGGGGCTGCCTCTTTGAAGCGGTTGCTTTGACAACCCTAAGCAGGATGCAAGTAGTCTCCTTGGTAACGCCTGGGAAACCTGCCTCTGGGATGGAGGGACAGGAACTGGCCAGCAATCCGTCCTGGTATCACAGGCAGAGCTGGACCAGGGCACTGGGCTGAACAGGCCTGTGAGGAGGGTCAGGCTTAAAGAATAGCCTGTCTGTTGGCTATTCCCCAGCAAATCAGGGTCCAGAGGCCCTATGGTCTTGTGGTCTGCCAGAGTAGACCAGAGGCACTAATGAGACAGCCCAGGAAGAAGGGAGGGTGGGCCTGGGTGGAGATCAGGGAAAATATGGCTTCAGGATGACATAGCTAGCTTGCATTTATTAAAAGATACTTATCAGGGGCCATCACCCACATCCTGCTGCTTTGTGAAATGAGCAGGTGCTGACGCCGACCCTTACGGGGGTGAGGGTGAAAGCAATCTGGAGAAAAGAGGTGCTAAGAGAGGAGGACGGATTAGGCTGGCATCTCCAGGATGCAGGTGGCAGGCCTGGCTTTCTCTGCTCTGGCTCTGTATAGTTCTGAGGTGGTGAGGCTGTGGGGCTGGGCTGGGCACTGAAGTTCTTCTGGGGTGAGGGGTGGGTTCCTCAGAAGCACTGATTGGAGAAGGGTGAGAGGTGAGCGGTGAAGTCTTTTCCATTTAACAAATACATTTCAGGTCTCAGCAGTGACTAGCATTTCTCTGTGCATGCACAAGGACACAGCACTACACGAAACAGATGCAGCCTGCCTCCCTGCCCCTCCCCCCACTGCCTTGGGGCTGGCCCTCCAGGGGGAAGCAGATAGAACCCACATGACAAATGAACAAATAAAAATGTGCTGGAATATGAAAATGACTGACATTCCTGGTGCTAGAACTTGTACTATTTATGTATGTCTCCCATCTCATTTAACTATTTGAACTATTGGATGGAGCAATGATTATGAACTCATGCACAGACAGAGAAACTGAGGTCTGGAGACAAAGGTGCTCATGGTGGAGATGAAAGGACTTCTAACCATGATCTTTCTGACTTTAGAGATATCACTCTTGTTTTGTTTTGTGCCAGTACTGAGGCTTGAACTCTGGGCACTGCCCCTTAGCTTTTTTCTGCTCAAATCTGGCATTCTACCACTTGAGCCACAGCTCTACTTCAGGCTTTTGATGGTTAATTGGAAATAAGATTTTAACAAACTTTTCTGCCTGGGCTGGCTTTGAACCGTGATCCTCAGATCTCAGCCTCCTAAGTAGCTAGGACTACAGGCATAAGCCACAAATACCCAGTTATCTTTAAAAAAAATTTTTTTTTCTCTTGGGATAGTTTTAGAATTACTGAATCATTGCAAAAAACCAAAACAACTGCAGAGAATATTTATATACTCCCCCCACATTTTTTTTTAAATTTTATGGTTCTGAGTTTAAACCCAGGGCTGTGTGTACACTAGGCAACTCTGCCACTCAACCACACTCTCCCCACCCCGCCCCCATATTCAGTTCCCTGCTATTAACATGCCAGTATGGAACATTTGTGACAATCACCAATATGGACGTCCTTGGTCCAGTGTATACGGGATGCCCCTGGCCATCCCCCCTTCCCCCATGCCATTGTGACATTCAGTTGAGAACACAGCTGGATGTGGAGGACTCTGAAGAGACTGTTCCTGGGACCTGGAACCAGAGGCAGGAGCTTAGCCCATGCTTGCTATGTGTGGAGGGGCCGAGCCGGGGCTGAAGTCGTTCAGCCCTCCTGGCCTGGCCAAGGAACTTTCAGCAGAAAGTCATTAAGCAGCCACACCTTTGCCTCTATGCTGTCCCATGCCTGCCCCTCTGTTCTGTCCATGGTGGTATGAAGAAGGAGCAGGAGAGTGCCCCTCCCCCATGGGGGACAGAGGGCAGGGTGTCTGCTGGCTTACCTGGCTGGGCTTCCTTGGCCCTGAGTGCCATCTGGCTGGCTCAGAAGATGGGGGTGTGACAGAAAAGGGAAGTCACTGCCAGGGCTGGAGCTGTTGGGTGGGGGTGGGGGGGGGAAGGCCTGTTCTCTTCGTCCTTCCACGTGGCTATGCTGGTTCTAGGGCAGGAGATGGCTGTTCACTAAGAGGTGGCTGTTCTTGAATGTGTCTGAATGGGGTATGCAAGTGCCCCTGAGAGGGAAGGAGGGGGTGCTTTGACTCAGTCAGAGTCCCGGGCAGTTGTGAGGAGGCCCTAGCTATCCACGTGGTGGGTTGTGACTTCTTTGGGCTGGGGTGGAGACCACAGAAGGGAGTCCCCATATTCTTGAGGACAGAAGATGTTCCAGGTGCCCAGATGTGAGCTTGGTGGCCCATGAGAGGCCCAGTGGCCACTGACTTCCAAGAGTGGAACCCAAAGGAATCACAGAGATTGTCTTAGCCCAGGTCCTGAGGGGCCCCAAAGAAGGGAAGGAACTTGCCTGAGGTCACAGTTGCATTGGACCAGTGCTGAACCACGTCAGAGCCTCTGAGCTAGCAGGATGATGCTTAGGAGGGACCCTCTAGGGGGACAGATGCTTGGCTGGAGTGGGTCCCAGGGGCTCTGAGGGACTTTCCTGAGATGTGTGACAAGATGACATAATGTTCTGAAAAGCCTCAGGGCAAGAAAGGGGTGGGAGGATCCAGCCAAGAGGCCATTGCAGTCTTCCTGGGGAGGAAAATGGTTGAGCTGCTGCTTGGGGTGGGGGCAGTGAGGAGGGGGAAAGTATGGTTGGCCCTCCGTGTGTGCGTGGACTTCCCACCTGCAGATTCAACGACTGTGCGTTAAAAAACATCTGAAGAGGAGCCAGGAATAGTGGCTCACACTTGTAATTTCAGCGTGTGTGTGTGTGTGTGTGTGTGTGTGTGTGTGTGAAGTGTTAAAGGATCATGGTTTGAAGTCATCATGATCATAAAGTTAGTGAGACTTAAGTCAACAAATAAGCCAGGTGTGTAGGCTCACCGCTGTAATCTCAACTACACTGGGGATGTAGGTAGGAAGATCAAAGTCTGTGACTGGCCTTAGGCAAAATCAAGAGACTTAATCTGAACAACAACAACAAAAAAAAATCACTAAAGCAGGAAGCCCAGAGTTCAAACCCCAGTCCTACTCCCCCAAAAAATATTCAAAGAGGAAAATTGCATATGTACTGGACATGTACAAACATTTTTCATGCCTTTATTCAAAAAACCATCCAATATGATGACTACTTGCGTGGTGTTTACTTGGTATTGAGTATCATAAGACCTGAAGATGTGGAGCAGGACAGGGGAGGCAGCTGTAGAGGAGCTGGGACCTATGATGTGGGGACAGAGGTCAGGGTGGCCCCTGGGGGCTTCCTGGGAGGCCATGTGTGTGACTCCTCTACTCTGGGGAGTTGTGTTCCTGGCAGAGCCTGAGGTATTTGAGCCAGCCGAACAGGTTTGGGCTGGCCCTACTGTGTTGCATTCCTCACCCTGGGACCATCTGTAATTACTCTCCCCTTTGTCACTTGTGCTCCCTGGAGGGCAGAGGCAAGGCCTGAGCATCTGGGGTATGGTCTTCAGGTCTACCTGGCCAGGCTTTCCCAGGTAGCCCTGGCCTCCCTGTGGGGCTGGTTCACAGCCATAGACAGACCCCGAAGACTGGCTGTAAATCAGCTGGGACAGGCCGGGGCTTCTGGGCTTTCCCAGAGTGGAGATCAAAGCTGGGACTGGACCCCTCCCAGGGGCTCAGAGCTGGTTAAATGATTAAACCAACAGAGGAAGCAAAAAGAGGAGGTACTGAAACTGTGTGAAAAGCTGCTGAGAAGGTGTGTGTGGGGGGGGGGGGGGGGCTGTGGCTCTGGGAGTTTCCCTCATTACACCATCCCTCCTGCTGTCTGTGTGGGGTTGGGTCTCACTTCCAGATGACACACCTAAACTCCAGATTGTCTGAACTCCCAAGTCCTGTGTGTGTGTTTGTGTGTGTATGTGTGAGAGAGAGAGAGGAGAGAGAGAGAGAGAGAGAGCTTGAACTCTGGGCCTGGGCGCTGCCCTTGAGCTTTTGCTCAAAGCTAGTGTCTACCACTTGAGCCACCCATTTCTGGCTTAAAAAAAAATAGTTTTATTGGAGATAAGAGTCTCATGGAGTTTCCTGCCGGGCTGACTTCGAACTGAGATCCTCACATCTCAGCCTCTGGAGTAGTTAGGATTCTAGGCGTGAGCCACCGGTATTGGACCTGTTATTCTTTTTTTTTTTTTTTTGCCAGTCCTGGGGCTTGGACTCAGGGCCTGAGCTGTTCCTGGCTTCTTTTTGCTCAAGGCTAGCACTCTACTACTTGAGCCACAGTGCCCACTTCTGGCCTTTTTTGTATATGTGGTGCTGAGGAATCGAACCCAGGACTTCATGCATGCTAGGCAAGCACTCTACCACTAAGCCACATTCCCGGCCCCCTGTCATTCATTTTTAAGGGTGTTGTTCATTGTACCAGGGGTTTCATCATGGTGTTTCAGACATTCCAAAATTATATTTTGGTTAGGATAATCCTCTCTATTGCTTATTCTCCCCACCTAACCCTTCATGATGGACAGTTTTCATTGAGATTTCCTTATGCTGTCTTCATATGTAATTACAATATATTTTTAAATTATTCATCATCCATCTTTCTTTTTCTCCTCTCGCCCTTAAACAATCTCACCCCCTTAAACAGTCCCATAGAATCATGTTTGTACATATATATTTGTGTATATTATACCTATATATGTATATTATGTCTATATACTTATATTTATGTATATATATGTTCACTAATATGCATGTCCTTTAAGTTTAACTACAGATGAGTGAAAACACATGATACTTAGCTTTTTGGCCAGTCCTGGGACTTGGACTCAGGGCCTGAGCACTGTCCCTGGCTTCTTTTTGCTCAAGGCTAGCACTCTGCCACTTGAGCCACAGTGCCACTTCTGGCCATTTTCTGTATATGTGGTACTGGGGAATTGAACCCAGCCAGGGCCTCATGAATACGAGGCAGGCACTCTAGCCACTAGGCCATATCCCCAGCCCTCGATATTTAGCTTTTTGAGCTTGGTTTATCGCTTGCAACCTGATGATCTGCAATTTTACTAATTTTCCTGCAAATAACATTTGCATTTGTTTGCACTGATTTCATTTTTCTTTATGGCTGTGTAATATTCCATAGTATTTATGCCCTTCATCTTCTTTATCCAGTCATCTGTTGTCAGGCAAACCTTGGCTGGTTCTCTCATTTGGCTATTGTAAATAGTGCTGCAGTAAATATGGTATGCAGGCATATTTTTAAAAATAAATTGCTTTGTACTCCTTTGGCTATATTCCCAAGTGTGTAGGCGGGGTCATAGATAGGTCTGTTTTTAGTTTATACGGAACCTCTGTAGTGGTTGCGTTAGTTTACATTCCCATCAACAATCTGTGTGAGTTGCTCCCCACCCTCTGTTCTCCAGAATATGATGTTTGTTTTCCTGGTGATTGCCGTTCTGTGTGTGTGTGTGTGTGTGTGTGTGTGTGTGTGTGTGTGTGTGTGTGTTCCTGGGGATTGGGACATGCTAGGCAAGCACTCTTATTATTTGAGTCATGAGATGTCCACCTAAACCCTTTAAAATTATTTTATTAAATTTTTTTGCCAGTCCTGGGGCTTGACCTTCTTTCGCTCAAGGCTAGCACTCTATCACTTGAGCCTCAGCACCACTTCCTGCTTTTTCTATTTATGTGGTACTGAGGAATCAAACCCAGGGCTTCATGCATGCTAGGCAAGCTCTCTACCATTAAGCCACCTTCCCAGTCCAATTTTTTTGAAAGGCTCTTTATTTATAGCTTTTGCCTTGAGTAGCTGGGATTACAGGTATACATCCCTATACCCAGCCAGAATTCCTAAGTCTTGTTGCAGACTTCCTGGGCCTATTTGCACCAGAGTTAGGAAGATACCCCTACTTGTACTTACCTCAGGATACACCAGTGCCTCTTCCAGGCCTGAGCACACTGGCCTCCACCAGTGCAGGACCAATCCCTGCCTGGCACGGTTCTCCCCACTTTGGCTTGAGTTCACGTACAGGAAACCTACTCTTGTGAAGTCCAGAGGCTGGGGCACTTGTGGTGCTGAGACTTTTGAGGGTGACACTAGCAGATATGGAGACAGTGGTCAGGATAGGCTTCAAGGTTTAGTTCCTGAGGCTGGAGGTTCTATACTGGAGTGAAGGTTCCATTTGCAAAGGTTCTGGGTTGGTGTTAAAGTTGCTTTGATTGAAGGTCTGGGTTTCAGGCTGGGGAAGGTTTCCATTCCTAGTCAATTTCAAAGTCTAGCCTTGGGGCTGAAGTTGCCTTCCTCAGCTTGAGCTTAGATTATCAGGAGGAGAAGGAAGGGAAGAGCTTTCTCTTCTAAAGAAGATTTTGGTGGCCACCAGAAGATGAAGGGGCCAGGAGACAGGCATCTGAACTGACACCCCAGCTTCTAGTTCTTGATTGGATGTCGACTGTGGCTAAGTCTCTCGTAAGCTGTGGGTGCCAGTGAGACTGACTTGCAAGGTGCCATCCACACTCGTATGAACCTTCCAAAATGACACTAATGGTGACTCCATAGGCGCTGTGGCCATGGCTCAGTGAGCCAAATCCACGATGACAGCCCTCAGGTGCCCCAGGCACTGCCAGCTCGGTCCAATTAGTGCCAATTGGATCTTAACTTGTGCTGAGCGGTCCCTGGAGAGAGGCAGGGTGCGGTGAGTGGATTAGGTCCAGGTGCCTGGGGCTTGGTGTGTGGCTCTGGTGGGCAGGAGCTGGGCCAGGGTAGGCCAATGGCTTCCTGTGTTAGTGATGGCTTTCGCTCCATGCAGATGGTAGGTAAAGACAGGTTGTAAATGGCAAGCTGACGGGGCCTGCCTGTCTCCCTCACACTCTGCTGAGTAGCTGGGATGCCCAGCAGCTGGCCTGGCACCTGGATGAGAAACCCCGGTGTCGACTGCCTCATTCCCTTTCCCAGGGGCCTCCAAGGTGGGTCTTGCTCTCAGACGGCCAAAGTTTGTGGGAAGGAAACGCTCTGGGCTCTCAATTTGGTGAAGCTTCTGTTCTTTTCTGGTCTCTTAGCTCTTGTGCTCAGTCTAGTGGTCTTAGTTCCTGGGTGTCTCCTAGACCCCTCTTGCTGATAATGGGCCTCCCGTGAGAGGCTCCCCACTCTTGGCCTCCTCACCTCTACCCACCTCTGCTGTAGAGCTCGTCCTGTGTTCTACCCAAAGGAGGAGGCAATTTCCAGCTGTGGATGATTTTTTTTTTTTTTTTTTTTTGTATTAGGGTTTGATCTCAGGGCCTGAATGCTGTCCCTGAGCTCTTTTGGCTCTAAGCTAGTGCTCTACTACTTTGAGCCACAGCTCCACTTCTGGTTTTCTGGTGGTTAATTGGAGATAAAAATCTTACAAGACTTTCTTTCCTGGGCTGGCTTTGAACAGTAATGCTCCGATCTCGCCTCCTAAGTAGCTAGGATTACAGACGTGAGAGCCACCAGCACCCAGCTTTCTTGTTGTTGTTTTAGGAGGACTTTGCCTGTGGTACAGAGCCCCTTCCCTATGTCAAAGACTCAGGCGTGTGAGGAGAGGGGTAATCGGCTAGTAAGTCTCTTTGAGGATATGAGATTGTTCTGTTTGGGTCTTCAGAGACCTTCAAGCCCCAACCCCACTCTCTAGGCCTAACCAAGACACTCAAGAGGACGAGGGTGTAGCTGAGCCCTGGAAACCCAACCCATTGAAGAACGGTGGAGAAGTTTGGATAGATACCCAGGGTCTTCTTTTGGGGGCGGGCAGGAGGCTGTTGGAGGAGCTGCAGCTGACTGTGTAAGGTGATAAACTGGCTTGGTCCATGACTGGGACCTTTGGGGGTAGGGTGTGAATCATGGCATTCCAGAGCTATGGGCACTCCTGCCATGGTGGATGCATGGCCTTGGGCAGGCCCCACCGCTTCCTTCTCTAGCTTCCCGGCAGCCTAGGCCTGGTGCTGGAGGCTTCCGTTTGCAGGGCGTGGCTATGCTGAAGAGCTGGGATATGGAAGGATATGGAAGGTGGCTTGCTGAGAAGCAGGAACGCAGTCTTGTGCATACTTCCGTGTTTTGTAAATCATTAAATGCTTATCTTGGGCAGGTTGTGTCCACAAAGAGGGAGGCCGGTGGGGTGGCTGGGAACGAATGGGTGCTGTTTTATTCCGGAGGGGCTGAGTCCACTTCCCCTTTTTCCTCCCTCCTAGCCTCTTGGCCAAGGTAGGGTCTCAGGTCACTGTGGATGGCCGCCTCACCCCCTTCCTTGCGTCTCACCCTCTCCTGTCCATCTTCTCACTGGTTCTCCTCCCATCCCTACTGGGGCCACCACCCCTTCTCACCCTTGCCCCTTGGCGCATTGCCTGCGCCCATCCCACTTTGCTTTTGTGGGTGCCCCTTCCCCCATCCTTTGCCTTTGGCAAGCACCCAGAGTTTATAGGCCTCTCAGGGACCTGGGGGGCAGCAGCCTCTCCCGTGCCCCAGTGATCCAGAGACAAACAGGCGCTTTTTCATTTTTAGTACTTAACACTGGGAACATGAAGGTCTGTTTAGTCTTGTCCAGCTAACATAAACCAGCCGGAACTGGGCCGTGGCGGGGAACTCTGCTGTAGGTTCCCTTATTTGGAATGAAATTCACTGTTTTTCACTGGGAGGCACTGGATCTTGGGGGAGGGCTGATTGGATCTCACCCCAGGGTGTGGCCTGAGTGGCCCCTTGGAGGGTCACCCAGGTGTGTGTGTTACAGAGGCTGGCCCTGTGACACCTCTGCCTCTACCAGTTTCACACACTGGGGCAGTCTTTGTTGTACCTTAAATCAGCTATAAATCTATTAACAAGAAAACAGAGAAGACACATTTTGGAGTCTTTATTAAAAAGCTAGCAACTGCATGGTGGACTCCTGTCTCAAAGACCAGCAGCCAGCAAATACACTTAACACTGTTAGGAAACTGAGCTGTGAAGGCCGGAGAGGAAAGAAAGAACAAAAACAATACCAACAAACCAGTTCAGCTCCACAAGGGAGCTGAAGTGGGGTGCCATGATGACCAGAGAAGAGCCAGGAGGCTGGACACAAACACCAAAACACGTGGCATGGCGTCAAGGTGCCTGAGCTGGTCTGGGCCTAAATAGTGTGAGGGTCAGGCTGGCAAGAGTGCTTGCTTCGTATACATGAAGCCCTGGGTTCAATTCCCCAGCACCACATATATAGAAAACTGCCAGAAGTGGTGCTGTGGCTCAAGTGGTAGAGTGCTAGACAGTGCTCAGGCCCTGAGTTCAAGCCCCAGGACTGGCAAACAAACAAAAAAATAGTGTGAGGGTCAGGGGGCAGGGTCATAGAAAACTCCAGTCCCAGGCACTAGACTGACAGGTTTAATAACTTATCATCCAAGTCCCCGCCCCTGCCTCCAGGGGTTCAGGGATGCCCATCGCTTGGGCAGTGGAGGCTTCACCTTCCCCCACCATGAAGACAAGATACCAGACCCTACCACCTACCAAATTTCCAAGATGGCTCTAGCCAGACCCGATCTTTCCACTTCACCTTGAGCCAAGTCCAGTCCCTCAGGGATGGAAAGAACCTAGGCATTTATTGTTCTACCTTGTTCCTTTAAAGAGAAGAAACTGAGGCAAGAAGAGGAAGAAGCCACCTGCTTAGACTTCACAGGGATGGTGGAAGCAGGTGATGGTCTAAGGGGCTCAGGCTCTTGGTCGCTTGGTTCTCAGGCTTCCGTGCTGGGCCAGGCTGTGGTTGGGGTGAGGGGTGAGGGTGCTGGTGAATTTGGCTGGAAGCAGCCTGCAGCCTGAGAATGTTCCAGACTGAGCGTGGAGGCCTGGGGCAGGGAGCCAGGGGAGGACATGGGGAGTGGAAGAAAGCTTGTGAGAGGGAAGGGGAGGTGGTGGGGAGACTAGGAGAGCTGGGCCTGGCTCTGGCTCTACTGTGTCAGTGTGACTTTGGCCTTGGGTCTCTAGCTTGTCTTGAAGTCTTTTCTCTAGCCTCTCCCAGCATGGGTCCTGGATGAATCCAGGTCCTGAGTGTTTCTCAGCTGCGATGGCACGTTGTGTGCACCAGCTTAGTAGGCAGGCCACTGACCTTGTCTGTGCCCAGCTTTCTCTTCTTTTGTAGTAAGGACAAGTCTCTGTTTTCTCACTACCTCTGGCCAGGGTCAGTCACTCCTGCCCTGGCTGGGGCTATCTGTCCCTGGCGTTTTCTTCCTCCAGAGTCCTGATAGTTCAGGCTCAGTTCCCTCAGACCCAGAAGCCTGACTGGGGAGATTCTGCCTGCTGGTGGAAACAGGAGTAACGATGACGCCATGAGCACCAGGAGCAGAGCCTGGGTCCACATCTTGACATCTGGGCTACCAATTTTGGGTAGACACTTCAGAACCTGGGACTCTGTTTCCCTACTTCCATAAGAAACAGTGCATATGGCTTTCAGCTGTGATGACATGAACTTTTACATATTCCAGGGTGTCCCTTACGTAGGGTGGAGAGTGGCAGGAGAGAGGACAGCATGGTGGCCATCACCCCCACAGGTCAGGGTTCTGGCTGCTTGGAGCTCAACCAGCTCTTGTTCTCCGGACCAGCTAGGTTCTCTCTTCCATCTCAGCCTTCAAGTCAAGACACAGAATGTGTGTGTTTGGCTGTGTGGGAGCTCCCCATCTGACATCCTTTGAAGAGACCTCATTTGTCCACTAAAATCTTCTCACAGAGGTTGTGCAGCTACGTGGAAGAGGCTATAACTGACTTGTGTAGGACCAGAAAAGGAGCTGTGTCTGAAAGTGCTCGCCTGAGACAGCCTACCTAGAAGGCCCCTGGTGTGTGTAGGGAATGAGGGCAGGAAACAGGGCATTGTTTACTATGAAAATTCCACTCATTGCTTTTCTTGCAGTGACACTGGTACTGTGATCCAAGGCTTGTTTATAAAGGTACAGTAAACTTTCACTTCTGTGCGGTCAGTGAGACACTCATTAACAAAGATTGCTGTGGCCAGGTGCCAGTGGCTCATGCCTGTAACCCTAGCTACTCAGGAGGCTGAAATCTGGGGATCATGGTTTGGAGCCAGCCCAGGCAGGAACATCCATGAGACTTTTATTTTTTTTATTGTCGAAGTTATGTACAGAGGGGTTACAGTTTCATGGGTAAGGCAGTGAGTATATTTCTTACCAAACTTGTTACTTCCTCCCTCATTTTTCTCCCAATTACAGGCATAACCAGGAGACTCTTATCTCCAATTAACCCCCCCCCCCCCATCTAGAAGTGGAGCTGTTGCTCAAGTGATAGATCATCAGCCTTGAGCAAGTGTGCTCACTCCCTCACATGTACATGTGTGCTCACAGACATAGACACACACACAGAGCTCATGAAAGTACCTGTGTGCAAAGTTCAAGCCCCTGGACCAGCACATGCACAGGCAAAAAAATTGCCTTGCTCTCAAGCGCAAATCACAGACCACCTAGTGAGACATGTACTTCAGTGGTAATAGCGAGAGGATGATGGGAGGGTAGCATCCACACTGGTCCTGGTTGTCTCTGGACAATGGAGTATGAACAGTTTTGAATTTGCTCTTTGGGAAGATCACTCTAGCTGTCCTATGGAGGATGAATTATAAGGGACAAGAAGGGAGCCAGGAGTTGTCTTTGGATGAATTCAAAGTCTGAAGAGGTGTGCTCAGAAGTTCTGGTGAATAAATGGTGCATGTGATAGGGAAGAGGGAAGAATCCTAGATGGCACCCAGGCTTTCAGGTGGCAGTGATGGTGACTCTCTGAGGCTCCCAGGCAGGAGAGAAAGATGATGGGTCATGTTTTGGATGAGGCATGCTGGGGGAAATGTTGGATCATCAGCTCTGTATGTCTGGATGTCATCTAAAACACGAGAGTCATCAAAATGCCATAGGGTGGGCAGAATGGAGCCGTGAAAGGAATCGTTGCAGAGGTAGGAGAGCTAGGAAAAAGCAGAGGGTCAGAGAGCAAGGGAGGAAGGTTTAGAGACATGTTCCGGCACAGTGCAGTGGTTCTCTGGTTTCAGTGGCCTACAGATTCTGTGAGAAGTTTGTAAAAATGATCATTCCTCTTCAAAGTACCCCACATTTTCAGGAAAAATTCTAGAAGAACAAATCTAGAAGACTCATACTTTCTGATTTCAAGACTTACTGCATACGGGTGCTGGTGGCTCATGCCTGTAATTCTAACTACTGAGGAGACTGAGATCTGAGGATCGCAGTTCAAAGCCAGCCTGGTCAGAAAAGTCCGTGAGACTCTTATCTCCAATTAACCACCAGAAAACTGGAAGTGGCGCTGTGTCTCCAGTGGTAGGGAGCTAGTCTTGTGCTGAGGAGCTCAGGGACAGCAGCCAGGCCCAGAGTTCAAGCCCCATGACTAACCAAAAAAAAAAAAAAAAAAAAAAGACTTCCTGTAAAAGTACAGTGATCACACCAAATGGTACTGACATAAAGATAGGCATATAGACCAAGGGAACAAAATAGAGAACCCAGAGAGAAATCACTTGTGTATACATATGTGTGAGTGTTGGTGTATGTATAAATAAATAAATAAATATTCATTTTTTTCTGTGCCATTTCTAAGGGTTGAAACTCAGGGCCTGAGCTTTTTTTTTGGTTATTCATGGGGTTTGAACTCTGGGCCTGCGCACTGAGCTTTTTTTTTGGTTATTCATGGGGTTTGAACTCTGGGCCTGCGCACTGTCCCTGAGCTCTTTAGCTCAAGGCTAGTGCTCTACCACTTTGAGCCACAGCACTACTTCCTGTTTTCTGGTGGTTAATTGGAGTCTCACAGACTTTTCTGACCAGGCTGGCTTTGAACCAGGATCCTCAGATCTCACAGACTTTCCTGACTAGGTTGGCTTTGAACCAGGATCCTCAAATCTCAGCCTTCTGAGTAGCTATGCTTATAGGCGTGAGCCACCGGTGCCTGGCCAGCTTTTTTGCTCAGGGCCAGCGCTCTACCAGTTGAACCACAGTGCCACTTCCAATTTTCTGGTGGTTAATTGGAGATTAGACTTTTCTGCCTGGGCTGGCTTTGAAGCCATACTCAGATCTCAGCCTCTTGAGTAGTTAGGATTACAGGCAAGAGCTACTACTGCCAGCTTTTTATTGTTGTTGTTGTTGTTAATTGGAGATAAGAATCTCATTGACTTTCCTGCCTGGGCTGGCTTCAAGCTGCCATCCTCAGATCTCAGCCTCCCGAGTAGCTAAGATTACAGGTGTACAGGTGTAAGTGGCTGGCACTTGACTTTTGAGACTCTTTATCTCCAATGAACCCTCAAAGCCAGAAATGAAGCTATAGCTCAAGTAAGAGCTACTAGCCTTGAGTAAGAAAGCTCAATACAGTGCCCAGGCACTGAGTTTAAGTCCTAGGACTGGCGCAAACAAACAATAAAACAAAACAAAAAACAAATTGTAGAATGAATAGTATGAAAGTATTTGTATTTTAATGTAATATTTCTCCTTCTTTCCTCCTTCCTCTTTTCTTCCATTTCTTTTTTTTTTGGCCAGTCCTGGGGCTTAGACTCAGGGCCTGAGCACTGTCCCTGGCTTCTTTTTGCTCAAGGCTAGCACTCTGCCACTTGAGCCACAGCGCCACTTCTGGCCATTTTCTATATATGTGGTGCTGAGGAATCGAACCCAGGGCTTCATGTATGCGAGGCGAGCACTCTACCACTAGGGCATATCCCCAGCCCTTCTTCCATTTCTTTTAACGTTGATTCAAGCCCTGCTATGTTCCAGGTGCTGTTTAGGCACTAAGGAAAGCTGGGGACAGATCCTTCATGCCACTGACTTACATTCTTTGAAGGGAGACTGATTTTAGATTTTTAATAAAAAGTGCCATATGGAATGTCAGATGGTGATAAGGGTTATAGAGAGAAAGAAGTCCTGAGGGAGCCTGGCTAGTGATGGTGGATGGGATCTGGTGATGTCACACTTTTAAATAGGTTAGCCAGAGAGAGACCGAGGACATCTGAAGGGGGCCAGGGAGTGAGCAACGCAGAAATTCGAAACAGCTCTGTGTTTCTATATGTGTGGTTCCAACTCTGTAGTTCCTGGATATCTGTGCGCATATTTACAACCCATCCTATATACTTCGTGCAAATCCAGGCTAAGGCTGAGTGGATGTCATCCAGCCATTGCTAGAGGCTCCCTCTGGGAAATAGATGGGATGAAGTAGTGTGTGGGAAAGGGGGTTCCTTCCTTCCCTCCCTCCCTCCTTCCATCTCTCCTTCCTTCCTTCCTTCCTTCCTTCCTTCCTTCCTTCCACTACTAGGGCTTGAACTCAGGACCTCACACCCTTTCTTGACTTTCTTTTTTGCTTTCTCTTTTGTTGGTTGTGGGTTTTGAACTCAGGGCCTAGGGCACTGTCCCTGAGCTTTTTTTTTTTGTTTTTTGCTCAAGGCTAGCACTCTACCACTTTGAGCTACAGCTCTACTTCCAGTTCCTGGTGGTTAATTGGAGATAAGTGTTTCATGAACTTTGTTACCCAGGCTAGTTTTGAACCACAATACTCATATCTCAGCCTCAGTAGCTAGGATGACAGGCATGAGCCACTAGTTCCTGGCTCTTAGCCATTTTGTAAGCATACAGCTTAGTGGTATTAAGTATACATATTGCTTTGTAATCATCATCACCCATCTTTAGATTCTTTCATATTTTTCCATTAAACAATAACTCCCTGTTTCCCCTGCTCTAGCCCCTGCAGCTACCAGTCTACTTTTTGTCTACTCTGGGTATCTCAAATAAGTGCCTTTGGACAGTTTTTGTTCTTTTGTTATGGTCTTACTTCACTTTGCACAATGTCTTATTCAAGGTCCTTGTCATGTAGCGTGAGAATTTCCTTCCTTTTGAAAGGTGAATGACACTCTGGTACATGTCTGTCACATGTTGCTTAGCCATCCATCCATTTGTGGACAGTTGAATCACTTCCACATTTTACCTGCTGTGAGTAATTCTGCTCTGGACACAGCTCTGCAAATCTCTATGTGAGTTCCTGCTTTCAGTTCTTTTGTATTTGCTCTCAGAAGTGAAATTGTTTGATTATATGACAATTCTATATTTAATTTTTTGAGAATCATATAAAGTTAGTTTTTATAGAAACAACCATTCTCTTTTCTTACACCCTCCTCTCTTAAGAGCTTTGATAAATTTCAAATTCAGCTTCATTCACTTATAGCTGACATACAAAGCACAGTCCCTACTGAAATGTACAGTCTGTTGTGTTTTAATGTTTGCATATATCTGTGAAGTCCCCAGCACTGTCAAGTTAGGGGATAGCTCTGTCACTCCCTCAGCAGTTTCCTTAGGTGTACCTCTCTTCCCATCTCTATCCTCAAGTAATATATCTGCTTCTTGTCACTGTAGTTACATTTACGTTTTTAAATGTCTATTATAAAAGGGACCATGTAGTAGGTATTCTTTTTATTTCCTTTCTGGCTCTTCCACTCAGTATAATTATTTTGAGATTCATTTTATTTATTCATTCATTTTATTTTATTTTATTCATGTTATTTTATTGCCGAATGGAATTCCATGATATAGACATAGCAGAACGGGTTTGTCTTCCTCTGTGGGTCAACCTTTGGGTTGTTTTCAATTTGCGGTCATTATAGATAAAGTTATACTGAAAGCTTGTGTGTGGCTGTGTGTCTTCTTTTCTCTAGATCAGTCACTAATGATGGAATGGCTCAGCTGCAAATGGTGGATGCATGTTCAACTTTTTAGGAAACTGCCAAAATGTTTTTCAAAACAGTTGTGCTATTTGACATTTCCACCAGTTGTGGATGACAGTGTGTATGTGTGTGTTTGTGTGTGTGTGATCTCATGTGTTAAATAGACATTTTCCTAATGACTCCTTTCGGACATTATTATTACCTACCTTTGTTTTATTGTCCATATGTTTACTTTGGTGAAGTGTCTTTAAAATTCTTCCCTTTACATTTTTTTTTTGTGTCAGGGTCTTCCTATATTCTAGAATCCCAGCTGTTGTTTGTCTGTTGCAAGTAGCAAATGCTTTAGACTGGCTTATGTAGGGAGGAGCTGAGGTGTTGTGCCACAGCGAGCATCAAGCATGTCCAGGGTGGGTGCACTGAAGGGGATTCCTTCCTTCTTTTTTTTGCCAGTCCTGGGGCTTTAACTTAGGTCCTGAGCACTGTCCCTGGCTTCTTTTAGCTCAAGGCTAGCACTTTTTTTTTTTTTTTTAAATTTTTATTGTCAAACTGATGTACAGAGAAGATACGTTTTCATACGTTAGGCATTGGATACATTTCTTGTACTGTTTGTTACCTCCTCCAAGGCTAGCACTCTTATCACTTGAGTCATGGCACCACTTCTGGCCTTTTCTGTTTATGTGGTGCTGAAGAATTGAACCCAGGGCTTCATCATGCTAGGCAAGCACTCTACCACTAAGCCACATTCCCAGCCCCCAGTTCCTTCTTCCCTCCCTCCCTCCTTTTTTTTTTTTTTTCTAGTCCTGGGGCTTGGACTCAGGGCCTGAGCACTGTCCCTGGCTTCTTTTTGCTCAAGGCTAGCACTCTGCCACTTGGAGCCACAGCGCCACTTCTGGCCATTTTCTGTATATGTGGTGCTGGGGAATTGAACCCAGGGCTTCATGTATATGAGGCAAAGCACTCTTGCCACTAGGCCCCACCCTCCTTCCTTTCTTAAGGCCTCCCTTAGAGATGTGTTGCTGGATTGAGCATCTGTACCGTCTTGGAGTCGGACAGATGTTGGAGAGTCAGGCACCGTGATATGACAGTGTCACCAACAAATTTTGGAAGCCTTGGATAAGTCATTTCTGAGAGCTTAAGTTTCCCCATCTCTGAGGTGGGAGCTGGCCATAGCCACTTCCTGCAGCCCCTGGGCAGCTGGAAGGAGCCCGTGATCACTCGCAGGCTTTGAGCGCGGCAGGTCACTGACATGGAGAGATGCCACCTGGTCTCCTCACAATTCTTCTCCTGCCAAGAACAGCCAGGGTAGGGATTTCTCTTGAGCTCAGTTTCCTGTCATTAGAACAAACAAAAAGAAAATGAAAAGAAGAAGGGAAAACGACAGACTGGGAAGCCATAGGCAAGCACAGTGGGCTTTTTTCTTCTTGGATGGCGTGGGCTTGAGGCAGCTATAAATGGTGTATGCAAACGAGCTGGAGGTGCTCTTCCCATGGCTGCTTTCATTTGGGAGAAGCTGGGAGCGAGCCAAGTACAGGCTTGGAGCCTCTCTTCCTCTGGGTCCTGCCATGGGTGATAGGGACTGGTTAATGATCTCCTGCTGCCATAGGGAAGATGGGCAGATAAGGGAGATGGGCAGATAAGGCAGAACAGATACTACTGGCCCCTCAGTGTTCTTGGACACACCTGGCTACTTGGCTCCTTCTGAGCACCTGGCTGTGCTATCAAAGGTATCCGGGGAGCAAAGAGGTCCACCTGAGGGCTAAGAGGAAATCAGCCAAACCATCTGTTACCTCTGTGCTTCTCTGAGTCTCTGGACTATAATGGGTATCGAAGCTGGAAGGTGGCCCTGGAGCTGCAGCCTGGAGCCTAGAGAAAGGGCAGATAGGAAGAAAGCAATGTCCATATACTGCCAACTCCAGTTTCTCTTCCTTGTTCTTTTCTTCCTCTTCTTCCTTCTGCCTAAAATATACTTTGATCATCATGGAGTGTTCACCCTGTCAGGAACCTGTAGAGGTGGAGGTAGGAGGACTGTGATCTGAGGCCAAAAGTTTGAAACATTATCTTAAAAACAAACAAACAAACTCAGCCTGTAATCCTAGCTACTCAGGAGGTTGAGATCTGAGGATCGAGGTTTAAAGCCAGCCTAGGCAGGAAAGTCTGTGAGACACCTATTTCCAATAAGCTACTCAGAAAAAGCCTGGTGCTGTGGCTCAAGTGGCTCAGGGACAGTGTCTAGGCCCTGAGTTCAAGACCCAGGACCAGAAAAACAACAACAAAAACACCCCCAAACAAAACAACCCGAAGGGCTGAGAATGTGGTTTGGTGGTAGCGTGCTTGCTTAGCATACATGAGGCCCTGGGGTTGATTCCTATGTACCACATAAAATAAATAACATTTAAAATAAATAAATGAATGAATGAATGAAAAGAAAAAGGACTGGGAGTATAGCTTTAAGTGGTAGATTGCCTGCCTAGGTCCTGAATTCAGTTCCCAGTACAACAAAAACAAACAAACAAAAAACACCCCAAACCAAACAAACCTGTCTGTCCTTAGTTGGTTTCAGAATGGGAGGGGGCTCCCTCTCTCTTTCCCTCCCTTTCTCCCTTCCCCTTCCTCCCCCTCCCTCCTCCTTCCTCTCTCTCCCTCTTTTTTTTTATTAGCATACAGTCATACAAGGGGGGGGTGTACTATGATATTTCCACACATGTAAACAATGCAACACAATCAACCGCACCCCTCTATCACACTCTCCCGTGCCACCCCTATTTTTAAGATCAATTTCAACACGTTTTCTTGTTTTATTTTCATACACACAAATAACCTACATGGAGCACATTTATCCTCAGTCATCCTCTTTGCTAGCCCTTCCTCCTCCCACTTGTGCCCATCGGTCACCTGAGCCTGTTTTACTTTTTTGTCATTCATTTTCTGTTAGTATGTATTCGTTGCGTGAAGCAGTTTCTTGATGGTATTTCAAAAGTGCATATATTATGTTTTGCTCAGAATAACCTATCTAGTGCTTTCTCTTCCCCTGCCCCTCCCTCCAACTCCATATTTATCAACAGCTTCCACTGAGATTCCTTATGCTGTCATACCTAGTTGTGCTATATTTTGAAATCATTCTCTCTTTCCTCTCTCTCTGTGCTGGTACTGGGGCTTGAACTCAGGGGCCAGTACTCCATCACTTCCAGCTTTTTGGCTAATTGGAGATGAGTCTCATGGGACTTTCCTGCTTGGCTTGGGTTCGTACCTCAATCTCAGATCTCAGCCTCCTGGGTAGCGAGGACTACAGGTGTGAGCCACCAGAGCCTGACTCCAGCATGGTTTAGATGGCAGTTGCATAGCTCTTCAGCCTGGGTGGTTACTCTGGAAGGCCACAGGACAGAGATGAGAACACGGTTCTCATGTTAGTAGATGTATACCCCAGCTCTGGCTTGGCTGTGGCTTTATCAGCTATGTGACCTGCACAAAGTATTTGTTGTTCCCTCGAGTCGATGTTTCCATCCCAGGTTCTGAGCGTCCCGCGTGGCCCCTCTCTTTCTTGGAGCCAGTGCACCTACACATTTCACGATTCCAGCAGCCAGTGAAGTATTCTTCATTGATCTGGGGACTTGTTTTTTGTTTCCCACCTGATTTCTGTTAGATGAAGAGATGGTAAGAGCCCTCACTTTCGGTGTGCAGTGTTCGGGGATCACCTGTGGGGTGGAGTGGGGCTGCTTCTGGGAGGAGCTTGGGTGGACGGATTTGACATCAAAGCTCAAGCTGCCATTCCCAGCTCCAGGGCTCAGTTTCCTCAAGGATCAGGTAGGGACACCAGCGGGCCTTTGAAACAGCCTCATCCTGAAGCTGGTACTCCACTTCCAGAGCATTTCCCGTGCCTCCCAGGCAATGGCAGGGGCCGGGCATACTTCACCCCCACCATAGCCCTGAGAGGCAGGCAGCATCTTTACCCACCCCATCTTTGAGAACTGCAAATGGACACCTGAGATTTGATACCAGGAGGTTTGCCTTCAGAGCCTGCTCTTAACTGCCACCTGATCTATGAGGCCCCTGGCATAAACCACATTGAAAGTGTTAGCACCATGTAGTCTTAGTGTCATCAGACCATTGGGATCTGCCTGCCAGTGGTCCTACTGGGAGTGTCCCAGCCCCAAACTGGTATCCTAGGCCATCACTCTGGGATACTTATTGAGGATGCTCAGTGTCTGAGCCCTGGGTTGGAGGGAGAGCCCCAGAAATGGACAGCAGGCAGAGGCAGGCGTGGAGGGCTGAGGAGGTTTATCCCCGGGCTATGCCATTCTTTCAGAGCTGGACTTAGAGGGGCAGGAGCAGGGGGAGCCGGAGGACAACAGAATGTGGTGTGGCTACAGGAGGCCCAGTGGCTTCAGCACCTCGAGAGGTAGATATTAGAAGCCTTGACTGAGCTTCAGAGCCTGAGTGTGTGTGTGTATGTGTGTGTGTGTGTATACACACGTGTGCAGGATGAGAGGTGGGGATTGGGGGAAGGCTCTCTGCCTGCAGAGGAGAGCTTTATCCTGTCGGCTGCCAGCTTTTCTCATAATCCAGCAGGCCCAGCAGGGATCTGTCGAGTGCATTTCCGAATCTGATGGTCTGATGCACAGGGCTCGTGTCTTGTGTGCAGCACATATGTCTTATCTCCTACGTCACTCTGGGTCTCCTTGCTGCCTCTCCTCCCTCACTGTCTGCCCTTCCTTGTCTTTTGCACCAAGGTTATATACCATAGCAAACAGATCATATGAATTCAGACCTCTGGTAATTTATCACTTGCGATTGGGATGGGGACTAGCTTAGTTTAAAATTCATTCCACTTTTATTTATTTATTTATTTATTTATTATTTTTTTTTTTTGGCCAGTCCTGGGCCTTGGACTCAGGGCCTGAGCACTGTCCCTGGCTTCTTCCTGCTCAAGGCTAGCACTCTGCCACTTGAGCCACAGCGCCGCTTCTGGCCGTTTTCTGTATATGTGGTGCTGGGGAATCGAACCTAGGGCCTCGTGTATCCGAGGCAGGCACTCTTGCCACTAGGCTATATCCCCAGCCCCTCATTCCACTTTGATTAAAGCCAGGACACTAACCAGGTGACAAGGGACAAAGTTTAATCTCCTTTCTTAGCAGAACCAGCAGTTGCCAAGCATTCTTGATATGGCATTTGCATATACAGCGTACATCAATGCCACATGCAAAGCTTAGGACAGCACCTGCTGCAGGATGCTTGAGGCCGAGGAAATGGTGCCTATGTGACCGTGGGAGTGGTTCTTGTTAAAACAGGTCTGTGTGTGTGTGTGTGTGTGTGTGTGTGTGTGTGTGTGTGTGTGTGTGTGTTGTAGGGCTTGAATTCAGGAGCTATCTTTTAGCTTTTGCTCTCAAGGCTGACTTTTACCTCTTGAGCCATACCTCCACTTCTGGCATTTTGTTGGTTGGTTGAAGAGGAGAGTCTCACAGGCTTTCCTACCTGGACTGGTTTTTAACCTCAATCCTCAGGTCTCAGCCTCCTGAAGGATTACAGGCCTGAGCCACCAGCACTGGCTTTACAGTCTTAGTCTATACTCATACCTGTAGCCCAACTCTCTCTCCTTCAAGGCTGGGCCCCTCTGGTTCAACTGGCCTCCTGACTTCTCTGGACAGTAGAGAGGCCGCATGCCTTAGCCTTACTGATGTTGTACCATTTAGTTTTGCCACATCACTCCCTGTTAGAGGTGAGATGGCTGAGGCTGTTAGTAGAGCCAGCCTGTAGGAACCAGAGTTCCCACCCCCCACCTGGGTAGATAAACTTACCCTTCCTGGTCCTCACAAAGATCTTATCAGAGGCAAATGTTGTCTCCAGCTCAGGCCCTGTGGGCTCCCGTGGGTGTGGGCTGTATCTGGCACACACTGTCCTGGAAACCAGAACTGTCTAGCCCAGGCTAGCCAGGCTGGCCCTAAGGTTCAGAACCAGGAAGCATGGGCAGAAGTGTTTGTGTCTTTCAGGGTCACCGGAAGGGCTGATAGCAGTGGGTCTGGGCAGGGAGGAGCCAGGAGGGGCAGGGAGGGGCGCCCAGCTCCAGGCTGTTTGCTCAGATTCCCTTTCAGTCTCTGTCCCCACAGTTGCACCTGTTGTGTTCCCATCATCCAGGGCTTTCATGTGGCAGCTGTCCCTGCGGAGGCACCTGTCCCAGCCCCAGAGGACGCCCTCTGGGATTTGGGGCTCCCATTTCTCTGTAGCATGTAGCTTGCACTCTATCTGGCTGTTTTTGTCCTCACCTCTACTGTTTCTCGTGGACTTAGGCAGTGGCTTTCTACTTCTGCTTTGGAGAATGGGAAGAAGTTTAGAAATCAAGTCCTTGTTCACCATCCTCTAGTACCAGGCAAAGCCTAATAAGTCAGCAAAGAGAGGGGGAAGGTCCTGGCCAGGTCACCCTTAAGCCCCAGATATCAAGTGACTCACCAGAGCAATCAAATTATCCTTTGTTCTTGATGAAAAACGAAAAACAAAAACACTATAGCAACTGGAGGCTGCCTCCCAGCTCCTCCTCAGTAGGGCTACGGCCCCTACCTGGCTTCCTCCTACCTCATAAAAGAGAAGCTAGCCCCTCTCCCTTATCTAGATTTGCCTTCTGTACCTCCTGATGCCCCCTGGTCTGTAGCTTAGATACTAAATATAGCACCTGCGTTCAAGTCTTCCTCCCATGGTGCAACCTTGGGAAGGTCTACACGGTTTATGGGGCCCCAATTGCTATCTGTATGATGGGCGCAGGGCTTCTCCTGCTTAAAGATTAGAGGCTGGACCTGGGGCTCTCCTGGGCTAGGAGATCTAAGAGTCTGCAGTTGCTGGCTCTGCCTTTGCATGGAAGATCTGACAGGGCAGGTTTAGGATGATGCTGGGCTTTGAGGAACGTGGATGGGAAAGGACTTGGCAAGGAAAGAGTTAGACTGGATAGCCTACCATGGAAATGAAGGTGCAGGAGGAAGGAGGTTGCTGGCAGAAAGAGGTCAGGAGCCAGAGGGAGAGACAGGATGGCAGAGGAGGCCATGCTCTGGGGTGGAAGGTTTTAGAAGCTTGGTGGGCTGGTGGCGGGGGGGGGGGGTAGGTGTGTGTGTGTGTGTGTGTGTGTGTGTGTGTGTGTGTGTGCTGAGGTTCCCTTGATGGGAGCAGAGGGCACTTCCTGCTTCCCTGGGAAAGAGGGAGCTGCTTTTGCAGCCTAGGAATCCAGGCAATTCCAAGCCAGACAACACCAAGATTTCTACACCCCATGGGCTTCGAGGTAGTCATTCTTCATCCGGCACCCTGTGCATCTGTCTTCGCTAAGATGGGGTCTTCATGTCTGTCTGGGCCTCTTAATAGTAGGTGGGAAGCCCAGTGTATGCCTGACTGGGTTCCTCTGCCTTCAAGTTGGCTCCATGCCTGGAATGTCACCCACTGGAAAACTACTAGGCTCTGTCCACCTGGAACCCTTCTGACTCCCGTCTCCCCAGGCAAGAGGGACCCTTGACCTTTGACCTTTTGAGGATAGACCAGGAGTTTTTGTGTCCGGCAGGTTTGGGTTTGAATGTTCATTTATTTCTCCCTTGGGTTAATCTCTCTGAGCCTCAGTTTTATAGCCTGAAAATGGGGATGAATATTAACTCCTGAAGGAATATTGCATGATTAACTGAGATTGGGATTGTAAAATACTTAGCTCTTGGGCCTTGTATGCAGTGATTGTTGAAACTTCGGTAGCACTTATCTCCTCCTCTGTAGATTTGCCTGTAGGCTTTCCAGTCCCCTTCCATAGCCCTTCATAATGTGTAGAATGAAGCTCCGGGGCAATTTGCACAGAGCCCACAGAACCTCATTCCTTGGTCCAGCATGGCTCTCAATGGAAATGAAAATCCTTTTCTGACATTATTTCTGGCTTTTGAAGGGTGAGCACTGGATCTTACTTGCCAATTGGTCTGTGGCTAATACGAAGTGAATATTTGCTGAGTGAATGAATGATGTAGGTCCGAGGTTTTCTCCTGTTTTTAGTAATGGCATCTTCTGGTCAAATAATATCTTTTGCAATGCCCTAATGAGTAAATCTGAGAAAAGGCACATCTCAGTTTCCACTGTATAGTAAGAGTGCTGCTCTCCCCCCCCCCCCCAACTCCCTGCCCCCTACAGAGGCCTAGACACTGTTCTTGGGATGATGTAGTGAGGGCATGCTCAGACACAGGTCATCACTGCTTCCAGTGAGAACAGGGCATCAGGATCCAGATAAGATGACTGCACAACCCATCAGTCGGTGGTACTGGGAAGGCTCAGACAAGGTCTTGCTACATATACCAGGCTGGCCTCAAACTCACGATCCTTCCATCGCAGCCTCCTAAGTGCTGGGATTTCAGGCATGGACCACCATGCCCAGCTTTATTTCATGCTTGCCATTGCACACTTGAAATGCTCCCAGCTTGGCCTGTCCCTTCTGGGTGACTACGCTTTTGTGTGTCCCACAGCTCCGTTTCTCAGCAGAACAAGGGCAAGCCTGGTGCTGGCCCCACCCTGGCGGATGTAGATGCTGCTCCCTGCCCTGCCCCCTCCCTCCTCCCACGCAAGCCCCACGCCAGATGGCAGAGTGACCTTTTCCAAAAGCATGGCTGTTCCTGTTGCCTCTCTGCTGAAACCTGTCAAGGGTTCCCCTTTGTTCTCAGAAAAATGACCTTATTCACCCTGCTCCTCTAGGGCCTCCAAGGTCTATCCCTGACTCTTTGGGCTTTCTGCCCATGGAAGGTTCCCCCAGACCCTTCCTGCTGAACAAAGTCTAGCAAAACCTACCTGACTTCTTTGATAGGCTGGGCTCTCTGCAGCTCCAGGGCCCTTGTACACTTGTCCTCACTCTGAAACACTTTCTCCCCTCAACCTACCTACATGACACAGGGACACTAGCCAGCACATCTTCTCACTATTGCTTTTTGGGAAACACTCGTCCCGAGGGCACCCCCCCCCCCCCATTTAGAGTACTTTTCTAGGATTATATGTTCCTTCCTGTGTTTCTTTTTGGACTGTAGACTCACAACTCCTCTCATCAAGTTAGCACCTGGCACATAGTAGGTGGACAGAATTGAAGTTGTTGAGATGCACCCAGGAGAAGCTGGGACAAGCAGAAACAAGACCCTGGCTAGGAGGTAGAGCTCTGATGCTCAGAGGAGAGACAAGTTCCAAAAACAAGGATTCACTGTGTACCTGTAGCCCCAGAGAGCTTCTTGGAAGAGGTATTCCTGGCACTGGGGGGTGGGCAGGATGGGGCATCCTAAGTAGGAGCAGACAGCAACCACAGGTGAGAAGCTGGGGTCCAGGCACTGGGCCCAGCCAAGTATATTAAAAGGTAGGTGAAATGAAGAGCCTCCAGAGTAGCTTTTGCTATGATTTCCTCACCTGTAAAATGGGCATACAATAAACTCATGTAAGAGGATTGAGCAAGCCCATGTGTGCAATGTGCTTAGAACTGCTCGTGTTGCTATTGTTACGTATGTGATCCAGCAAGAGGAGTATGGTGGCTTTCTCTTAGTCCAATGTATCGGCCTCCCTCCCCTACATGTAAGTCTGAGTCATGTATGTGTACCTATGCGGTGGTTGCAGGAGCCTCTGCCAAGGAGGGGACTTTGCATAGAATGGAGCCCCTGTCCTGTTCCCAACCCTCTGCCTCCCACCCAGACCTTTCCTTAGGAATGCAGGCCCCTGAGCTTGGGAGCCAGGATCTGTGCTGTTGTCCTAAGAGAAGCCCTTGTCATGCGGAGGGCTGCAGTGGACAGCAGTATCATTCCATCGACCTGGGCTGAACTCCTGACTCTGCTCTGATCTACTGGGGAGCTCAGGCAGCTTCTCAGGACTTCTGCCTTCTTTTCTGTAAAGTGGGTATACTAGAAGCCCCAACCCCCAAGATGAACAATCAGATAGCACTGCCTTTTTTATAGTGATTTGGGCCTCCAGCATGCTTACTTAGGCCTGCCTTCCTTACTTCACTGGACCCCTCTCTCTGCACCTTTCCTCTCCCTTAAGTGTGGGGTGTTGGGTTCTGCACCTTCAGATGTCTCCAGAATCTGCAGTCTGTGGGAGAACGCACGTGACAGGTACTTCTGGCAGGCAGGTGGCTAAGTGCGCACTGTGGTGGTTGCTTGCAGGTGCTTGTGAGCCTGTCTGCATCACTGCGTGGCATGAGGTCACCGCCCAGTGCAGGTCTCTGTTGCTGTGTGGAGTGTGTGTGTGTGGGGGGGGGGGAGATTTGAGTGTGATTAAAGGGATAATTTAGTGCAGAGATCACTGCCTCAGTCTTGTCACTTTCTAGGAGAATGACCTCTCTTTGCCTTGGCCGTCAAACCATGAAGGTAATAGTGCAAATGGCACCTGTTGGTGTAGCAGTCATCCTGACCTCGTCTACCATTCAGCCTGGAAGGAGGGAAGGAGTTAATCCTTCCACAGCACTTGGAGCAGAGCCTGGAAGGGATGGCAATGGTGTTAGTTAGCTATTTGTTCATAAAGCCCCTGGCTTCACTGACAGACCCTTTGAGAACAGGGGCAATGTGTGTTTTTCTCACTCTCCTGTCCTTGCCTGGTTGTAGGTCTGCCTAGTGGACTGTGAAGAGTGAATGGCTGTAGACCTCTGCGATCCGGTGAGAGTGTGTGTGTGTGTGTGTGTGTGTGTGTGTGTGTGTGTGTGTGTGTGTGTGCATGCTCTGCTGGGGCATCTCCAGCACTTTCTGGAGCTCGGCTATTTCAGGAAGCCTCCAGTCTCCTCCTCCTTATGTAAATAAACATGACAGATCCCATCGCCTGTACCAGCGCGAGTGGGGGAGGCTCCGGCGGGTGGGAGCTAGGCGGCTGTGAACAGGGCCAGGGGGGTGTGCGTGCGTGCGTGTGTGGCCGGCTGGCGTGCAGGAGGGGGTGCAGGAGGGGCCCTGCCATGCCTGGGGGCCGAGGAGGAGGACCAGGGGGAGGAGGAAGAGAGGAGCTTGCGGCTGGGGCAGCTCGGTGACGAGGCCGGTCACACGGAGGTGGCCGTGCCGCCTGCAGCCTGCGATGGGGGGACAGATCACCCGGAGCAACCTCCATGGTAAGGACTCCGCTGATGCCTGTGGGGGGGGGGGCTTCCCACCCCTCAGCATGGGAACCGCCTGGGAGGCCGGGATGAGGGGGTGCCCCCTCACTCCATGGGCTCTGAGGCTGTGACAGGAGCGCGGCTTTGGGTGTGGACTGCACTGGGGTGAAGGAAGCCAGGTGTGGAAAAGCTGGGAGGCAGGCTCCCTCCAGAGCGCCCTTGTCTGCTGCCCAGGGTGTTGGCAGCCCCCCTCCCCCCACACCCCCGGTGCGGTATGAGGTCCTGGGTGTCCCTATCCACCTCTCCCCGGGATGGAGGCAAAGCACAGCTGGACAGCAGGGGACTGCGGGAAGGATGTGGGCTGTGGAGATGGCACTGGGACCCATGGTGGCACTGGGGAGAAATGTGTGGGCACCCTGTGTGAGTGTGTGTGCGTGGAAGCTCTCTGTGTGTGTGTACCTAAGCACACAGGTGTGCTTGGGATGGCTCCATAGTAACTGGCCTGAGTCCCTCCCAGTGTGTGTTCTGCAGGAGAGGTTAACAAACTTTGAGCCCTGGGCTCCACTCGGCTGCCAGGCGGGAGGAGGGACCGGAAGGGAGGGGGCTGCTTGGCTCCCTATCTGCTGGGCTTCTGCCTGTTTGGACGCCTGTTTTTCCCTCTGGCTCTTGTTCTGGGGCCTAGGGAGCGACATGGCCGATGTGGCCCCAGACCCAGAAGAGGAAGCCTTCCTTATGCCTAGGAACTGGGTTCCTGGCCGGGCTGGCCGGCGCTGGCGGGCATGGGCTGATGTGGGGAGTCCCTCCACACTACCCAGACCTCCTCCTTGGGTAGAGCACTAGGACATTAGGAAGTGACTGACCTCCATCTGCTGAGAACACTGGGCACCAAAGGGGTCCGGGAGAGGCCTGGGTAGCAGGCGCCATGGGAAAGCCATGGGCAGCGCTGATTGACTTGGCTCTCGCCTTTAGGAGGATAATTTCTAAAAAGAAAAAGAAAGGTAGGGGAAAGTAAACCACTGGCTCTCTTAAAAGGAAATGAATTTTGTTCTGGGCCTAGAGGGCCAGGTGACAGATGGAAGGCCTGGAAAGACACATAATCCCATCTGCCAGGACAGTGCCAGTGGCCTAGGCTTTGGCCTGGCACTCGGGTTGGGTTGACTTGGGCCTGGCCTGCCAGTCTGTGGGGTGGCAGCTCTTCTCAGGCCTCACTGGCCCAATGGGACCTGTTGGCAGAGGCCATGGAGCGACTGACATTTTCCACTGGAGTCAGATATGGGCTAGCTTATGGCCTAGGAAGGCCAGAAAGGCCTCCAGAGCAGGCTGGGGAAGAGCACTCCGTCCTCTACCTGCCTTCAAGCCCTGTGCTCAAGCTCTGGAGCAATAGATGTGTATTATGATGTAGACAGAGGCTGCCCCCAGTCTCAGTTTTCTTATCTGTCAAGGGGGTGAACAGCAGCACCCGCCTCATGATGTTCTCACACTGCGAGGACTGTGTGGAGCAGAGAACATGGGGAAAGTTGGGAGGACAGGCAGGCATTGTGAGCCTAGAGCCAGGGTCCTTCCCACTCAGGCTCTATTTCCCTGGGGACGAGAGGATAGCTATGGGAGCATCCAAGCTAGGAGACCACTGGGCAGCACAATGAATAGCCCCCTCCCCTGCCATTCCTCAGCTGTCCTAGTGGCTGCTTCAGCTGCCTGCTGTCCACAGGGGCAGGGGGGCGGTGCGAGCCCACTAGTTCCCAAGTCCTCCCAGTCCCCACCCATGGGTGCATACCTGTGCCTCTACACTGGCCACCCTGCCGGCTCCAGTTCCACTTGCTTCTGAGTGGGGCTGGCTGCTCTCTAGGGTGCTTAGAGCCCTCACGGATACCCCCGAAGCACAGTCAAGTGGGTTTGCAATTGCATTTTTACCTTGTGACCTTCAGCTTTTGAGTTACTGCATGCAAGAAGGTTTTGGATAGTGAGGTTTGGTGGGGGAAGGTGGCAGGGACTGACCTGGCGTGGGTAGGGAGAGAGAGAGAGAGAGAGAGAGAGAGAGAGAGAGAGAGAGAGAGAGAGAGAGAGAGAGAGAGAGAGAGAGAATATGAATGTGTATTATCTAGTTATCTAGTTCTGGGCATGGAGTTATGTTTTGGGTCTCTGTGTTTTTGCTATCTACAGATGGTGTAGCTGTGTTTTGAGTCTCTGCTAATGGACCTGTGTGGGGTGTGTGTGTGTGTGTGTGTCTGCATATTGAATGGATTGGGTGTTGTCCTGTCTGTGTTTCCATGTGAACAGCCACATTGGTGGCATACTCCATGCCCACAACAAGCGTGTGTGTGTGTGCGTGTGTGTGTGTGTGTGTGTGTGTGTTGTGTGTGATGTGCTGGGTCTGTGGTGAGAAGGCAAACTCCTTTGGGACTGCCTGGCAGGCAACTGGTTGGAGAAATGAATCTCCATTTGGAAAATGGTGTCAGCAGTTACAGGCTTGATCTCTGTCATCAGACAGGCTTGCAGAGCTGTTCTGGAGGGGCCACTCCAGGGCAAGCTGGCAGGGTGGGGGTCACACGGGGAGGCGGCAGTGACACTGGAAGGCCTCCCCTCCCCCTCCCCTCCTCAGCTTGCTTGCTTCTTCCTCTTCCCTCCCTTTCAACTCCATCTTCCTTCAGGGCTTCCTGCCTAGCTGAGGGCCCCTTGGCTGAGGGGACTAGCACCCAGACAGACCTGTCCCCTGCAGTTGGATCTCCAGACTTCACCATCTGAGTATTGTGCTGGGATTAAGGGACCTGAGAGATTGGTTTCCCCAGACACACTGTGGCTTTGACAAGGAAGCGTGTGGCTGAAGTCATGTGATTGGTGCCTCAGAGGAGAAGTGAGCACTTGTCCTATCAGACTGACGCCTCGCTTCTCCTCCTTCGCGTCCTTAATCCTCAACCAGCAGTGGGGGAGGGGCATCCTTTACCCCCGCCCACCCCCCCCCCGCCCACCCCCAGGAGCCACCTGTCTCCTGGAAGCAGCCCTGGGGCTTAGGCTTAGAGGAGCTCCCATAGCCTGAGGTATCTGTGTCCTTTCCTGCATACCTGTACCCCATCTTGACCTTCAGGCTCAGGGAGGACGGGTAGCAGGCTGACCCAGCTTCACTCAGTTCAGGGCCTGGCTTCATCAGTGCCAAGCAGGAAGGAGTATGGGAAGTCTATGTTGGAGCTGAAGGAGGGGTAGAGGACGTCGGGGTGAGAGGTAGGGAGACCCAGCTGGGCATCTTGGTAATAAGGTCAAGAGAGAGAGGAGGTGGGTCAGAGGCCTCCGTGAGAGTGGGGGTGCTGGCTGGTGCTCAGAGGGGCTAGCCCTTCACCTGCTGAAGTCCCAGCATCCACAGGTGCACACGGGGGTAGCTCTGCCCATAGAGTCGAAGCATCAAGCGGGCTGAGCTAGCTATTCAATGGGCAACACATGTGGCACGTTCTTAGCAGAGTGGGCTTTTGTAAAATGCTTCTGCAGGCCTGTACGTGCTTGCCGGTGTGCACCTGGCTGCCCTCAAACCCTCAGCCCTGGCTGCGTCCCAGGGCAGTGTTCTCTGGGTAGCCACTTCTGGTACTAGGCACACTCGCCATCTACTCGAAGTGAGTAGTTGTGTCCAGCTCCTATGGAGTAGGAAGGGGGTTATAGAAAGGCACAAAGGTCAGGAGGCAGGGCTTGGATTGTGATTTAGTGGTAGAGTGCTTGCCTAGCATGCATAAAGCCCTGGGTTCAATTCCTCAGCACCACATAAACAGAAAAAGCCAGAAGTGGTGCTGTGGCTCAAGAGGTAGAGTGCTAGCCTTGAGCACAGAGAGGCTTCAGGGATAGAGCCCAGCCCCTGAGTTCAAGCCCCAGGACTGGTAAAAACAAAACAAATAAGCAAAAAAGACCAGGAGGAAGATGGGACACTGAAGCCCAAGTAGAGGTCTTCGCAGACAGTCTGACCGACACCCACATTGCAGGGATTAGGAGGCTGTGGCAAAGTTGGATATGAAGGCAGTCAACCTCGGTCATGTACACATGAAGGGAAGAAGGAAGGGAGGGAGGAAGGAGAGAAAGATGAAAGAAAAGGAGAGAGAACGAGAGGGGAGGGAGAAAGGAAAAGAAGAGGAGGGAAGGGAAAGAGAAGGAGTGAGAATCCGCTCTCATAGACTTCCTTTTTCCTCTCCGGGTGAGACATAGGGAAGTGATCATCTGCGCGTGCGCAGTGGGTGTGGGTCAGCGGTAGGGGAGGTTGGTGGCTCTCTGAGTGGTGCAGGAGGAGGAGGGAGAGGAGGGCTAGCCACCTCGACATGCACATCTGGCTGCTGGGAATGTCAGAGTGAGTGAGTGGGCATGTGGCTTGGCTTGTAGATGAGCGTGGCTAGGAAGGTGTCTATTCCCAGCCACTGTCCTTCCCCTGTCTTGACATCACTGGCCCATTCAGTCCTCCGAGCAACCACAGGGCCTAGTGTACTTGTGACTGGGTACTCTGAGATGACAGGATACTAATGCAGCTCCTTATGCCAGGTCATATACAACAAGGGAGTATGCAGTGGGTTGACAGGCCATGAAGAAACTGGCTCAGGTAGAAAGGGGAGAAAGGCAAGGGAGAGGAGGCTGAGCACACTGGCTGGCTAGCTGGGCTTACTGGGAAATCTACTCAGCATGGCAGGTCTAAGTTGAGAGACCATCTATCATGGTACCCATGTATCACTTATGTGACCTTGTTAAGTCAGTAGTTTTCAGCTTCTGTTTCCTTATCTGTGAAATGAGACTATTAATACTATATTAATTATCTGTGTGTGTGTGTGTGTGTGTGTGTGTGTGTGTGTATTTGTCATGGGGCTTGAACTCAGGGCCTGGGTGCTGGGTGCTGTCTCTGAGCTCTTTTGCTCAAGGCTATCACTTTACCACTTTGAGCCACAACTCCACTTCTGGTGTTCTGGTAGTTAATTGGAGATCAGATTCTCACGAACTTTACTGCACAAGCTGGCTTTGAACTGTGATCCCCAGATCTCAGCCTCCTGAGTAGATAGGATTGTAGCTGCAAGCCACCAGTACCTGGCTATTAATTATCTATTGCTTCATAAAACATTACCCCAAGCCACTTGAAACCACATTTCATCATCTTGAAGTTTCTGTGGACAGGAGTCTTAGCATGGTTCAAACAGGGTGCTTCTAACTTAACATCCTTCATGAAGTTGCAGTCAGTTTTTGGCTGGGCTTGTGACTTCATCTGAAGGTTTTCCTGGAGGGGACCATCTCTCACAATTACTGGCTGTCCTCTGTCACCTGATGCATAGACTCTTTCACTGGACTGTGCACAGCATGGCAGCTAGCCTCACTTGAGGAGAAAGGCCAGGGAAGCAAAAAAGATAACCATGGAAAGGACAGACCGTTGTGCAATCCCACCTGGGGAGCTACAGGCCATTCATTCCTTTAGGTGTATTTACTCTAGAAGTGGGACCAGTGCATTGCTGAAGGAAAGGGTCACACAAGGACACGAAGACCAGGAATAGACATGGACCACTGGGGCAAAGGTAAATAAAGGTTGCTTCCCATAGCTACCCACTTTGAAAGAATTAGGAGAAGGAGACGTAGTTGGATATGAAAGATATCTGGTACAGAGACTAATATCACAGAATCAACCTTCACAGACTTCCATTCTCCTTTTCTCCTGCTGAGAACTGGGGAGGGAGCTATTGAAGGTTATTGAGCACGAAGAACTGCAATCCCATGTATAGTGTGACATCTTGGTGCGGGGCAGGGCAAAAAGAGTCTCCTTTTATTCCCTTCATGTTCTAATGCTTCCAATGGCCATAGAAAGGGCAAAGCACAAAGCAAGTGTTCAGTGAGTGGAAGAACCACACACTGGCAATTCCTTCAATAGCTTTTTCTGAGTCCCAGCTGTGTGCTCTGAGCTAGGCAGTGGGAAAGAGCAGTAAGAAGTTGGTGGTTTCTGTAGGAAACCATGCTCTTTTAGTCTTTCTCAGCCAGGAAGTTGCTCTTCAGAACTCAAAGTGGTCCAGGTGACTCTTCTTCAACACTTGTGAGGATGGAGTAACCCAGACCTGCTGCGGATGCAGAACAGATAAGGCGGGTGTTGTATACAGTGAGTGTCTCCGGTCCTTGGGAGTTAATTCTGTAGCACACCTAGGGCTCAGGGCTTCACGGGGATGGACACTCTTCCTGGGCAGCTAGAGGTTCCCAAAGGTGCATGGAAGAGCCCCTCACCTAGTCTGAGCATCAGAGAGGCTTCTGAGATGAATCAAGGTTTGCAGGGACCATGAAGAAAAGACAAGTACACAGTGGGAAGAAGGAAGGGTACATAGCTGAGCCACTTCTCAAGATGGGAGCCATCAAGGGAGGCCCTTCAAGAAACTCGGGGAAGCCCATGTTGGCCTCATTATTTCCATCACTGCGGTCTCCTTGCTTGCCTTCCCACCTGGGCCCTTTGCGCCATTCTTCCAAATCCTTTCCCTGTTCTAGGGCTGTGTATGATCCAACCAAATCAGCCCAAATCCAAGCCTGAGGCGCCTGGCTTTCTTTTGAGCTAAAATGAGCTATTTCCTGCTGTAATCATTGTTGCTTTTGTGCCCAGACTCACAGAGCCAATCTGAAGCCTGGCCAGAGTTTGAACCCAAAGCCTCTTGCCTCTAATTCTCATGTTCTGCCCTGACTGTCCACAGTGTAAGACAAACATTGACAGGTTAAAATGATGAGGCCAAAAGAAGTCCTCAGCCTTGCAATCTCAAAAGCAGCTGGGCTTAGCGGAGCCTCGGAAGATAGGAGACTTGCAGGCTCAGGCAGAGCAGGGAAAGAGGCATGGAGCAGGGGAAATGGCCTGAACAAAGGTGTGTAACACTGGAGAAGTGCAAAGTGGTATAGCTCAGAAATAATTACAAGAATAAACTACTTCTTGAGTTTTTTACATGTCATCTCATGTACTCCTGGGAGTTGCATACAGAAATTCTACCTAATGGTGAAACCCCTTAGCAATTAATACACACACACACACACACACACACACACACATACACACACACACACACCAAAAAAATTTGCATGTATGAAAACAAAACAGTGAATCCTATTGAAACTGTTTTAGGAAGGGGGTGAAGAGGTAAGGGAGAATGATGGAAGGGGTGAGGTTGATGGGATATGGGATCCATTATTTACTTATGTGGAAATGTCACAAAAAACAAATAATAATAAGTTTTAAGATGAGAGTTGGTGACCTCCAATCTCAGCCACAAGAGGCTGAGATCTGAGATTTGAAGCCAGTCCAGGCAGACAAATCCATGAGACTCTTATCTCCAACTAACCAGCACAAAGTCGGAACTAGAGCATGGCTCAAGTGGTAGCGTGCCAGCCATGAGCCAAAAAGCCAGAAGTAAGAGCATGAGGCCCTGAGTTTAAGCCCCAGAACTGGCACCCTCCCACAATAAAAAGGCTCTAGCATTACACCATTTTGCAGATGAGGAAATTGAGGCTCCCAGAGGTCTCCTCATTCAAGACAGAGTTGTTGGAGGCAGCCAGATGCATGTTCAAATCCAGCCTCTGAACTCTGGCTGGTGACCTCAGTGTGTAGCTTAGCTTCTTGGGTGGGGGTGGAATCTGTGTTAGGGTAGCATGGGAGAAAAGCCAGGACTCTGCCTGCGGAGTGGCACAGGGTTGGGCTAGGGGTCTTTTCTTGTGACAGCTGGGTTGGGATATTGGGCAAGGCAAAGGTGGTAGGCAGGGGTTGGTAAGGACGCTGGCTATGTGGGTACTAGTGTCTCTTCTTGGACCCCACAAGGAGCAGGAGTGGGATCTGGAGCTGGCTGAGTGTAGCCAGCTTGTGCTGGGAGCTTGTGGACGCCTGGGCTGGGAGGAGTCTGCGGTGTCAGCTACCATCTCTCTGGGAGCCACAGAGACTCTGAGAAGCCAGTAAAGCTGTCACTAAGGGTCCTCCCTGGCACCTCTACCAGCGGGGAGCAGTTGAACAGCTCACACATCCACCATCCAGGCCCTTTGTGGGGGATGCTTCCCCACTCCCAGCCACAAGTACCTTCTCCATGAAGCCTGTGTCCCCCTTCACCTACCATCCTACTTGTGGGAAAATTATCTAATATTAGATCCTGAGCAGTGTAAAGGACCCTAGATATAGCATTGAAAGACCAAGTTGGTTTGTTTGTTGTGCCAAGTCTTGGGGCTTGAACTCAGAGCCTGGGATCTGTCCCTGGCCTTCTAGGCTTCAGGCTAACATTCTACCACTTTGAGCCACAGCACCACTTTTCACTTTTTGGTGGTTAGTTGGAGATAAGAGTCTCATGGACTTAGGTAAGTCATAAGGTAAACCTGCCTGGGCTGGTTTTGGTCTGCATTCCTCAAATCTTAGCCTCCTGAGCAGTTGGGATTACAGGTGTGAGCCATGGACACCTGGCCAAGACCAGGGTTTTAGTCCCAGTTCTGCTACATAATTACTGTGTGACCTCAAGTAAGTGGCTTCTCTGAATCATAGAATGGGGACCATTTAAGGAGTCATAGTGCACTGTTAGTGGGTTGGTAAAGTGGCTCAAGTGGTAGAACACTAGCATAGCAAACATGAGGCCCTGAGTTCAATCCCTAGTACTACCAAAAAAATAAAAAAAGAAATAAAGAAGTATAGCATTGAAGTGCTGGGAGGGACCTTCATCTCCAGCTGCCTTGTCTAGACATTTGTTGCAAGGTATGTGTTCAGGTTACTTCTTATTTTGCTTTCTCTCTCCTATTGCTCATGCCTGCTGAGATAGGGGAAGGACCTAGCAGAAATGGGGCTTCCAGGGCCTCAGTTAGAGCTATGATCGTAGAATGGACAGGAGGGGACTGGAGCCCTGTGGGTTTCCAAGGTAGGGTTGGCAGCTTGTATGTTGGTTTTCCAAGCTTAGGAGCATAGGGCCTGCCAGATGGCATGAGTTCATGGTCCAGGGGCAGTAGATGCCCAGCAGACCAGAGGCATGGTTTCTGTCGTTGATCACATAGTCAGCTAGAGCTCAGAGAGAGGGGCTGGGGGTAGCTCCTCCATGCTGGCCTACCTCCCTGGCTGTCCGGTGGCCTTGGAGACTACTAGGAAAGGAGAAGGCAGGGAGACTTTCCATCCCTTGGAATTAGGGGTGCTTTGTGGTTGCCAAAGTACTGTCCTTCCATATCCCCAGGAAAAAGAGAATAGCACCCATTTCTATGAGGAGCTTCTAGGTATCAAGTGGTAGATGGCAGCCCTGACTTGGCTTGGAAGTCTCTTCCAAGACAGTGCAAATCCTAGCCCCTTCTCTCCATCTTCAGGAAGGCCTGGCTTGTTAGTTCTCTCTCTGTTTCTGTCTCTGTCTCTCTCTGTTTCTCTGTCTCTCTCTCTCTGTGTGTGTGTGTGTGTGTGTGTGTGTGTGTGTGTGTGTGTGTGTATTGGGGTTGAACTTAGATTCTGGGGCACTCTATCCCTTGAGCTATACCTTCACTTCCAGCTGTTTGCTAATTGCCTGGAAATGAGTCTCATGGGGGCTGGGGATATGGCCTAGTGGCAAGAACACTTGCCTCGTATACATGAAGCCCTGGGTTCAATTCCTCAGCACCACATATATAGAAAACGGCCACAAGTGGTGCTGTGGCTCAAGTGGCAGAGTGCTAGCCTTGAGCGGGAAGAAGCCAGGGACAGTGCTCAGGCCCTGAGTCCAAGGCCCAGGACTGGCAAAAAAAAAAAAAAAAAAAAAAAAAAAGTCTCATGGATTTCTTTGCCTAGACTGGCTTCAAACCAAGATCCTCAGATCCCAGCCTCCTGAATAGCCAGGATTAAAGGTGTGAGCTGCCAGCACCCAGTTTTGTTGATGCTTTTAAACTGATGTGTCATGTCTATGCAGTGCAATTCATCCTTTGAGAGTGTATCACTTTTTGGACAACCATGTGAATTGTGCAATGATTACCACCACGAAGGGAAGAGACCATTTCTGTTGCTGTGAGAACTTCAGTCCATCAGGTTCTCATGTGGTCAAGTCTCTTCCATTCCCCACACACTCTGACACCCACTGATCTCTGCCTCTCCAGACTTGCCCTTTCCTGATAGAATCACCAGATGGAATCATGCAGGAAATGGCCTTTGTGTCTGGCTTTTTTCACTTCACATGCACTGTAATCCTTCCCGTTGCTCTGTTGGTCATCTGTTCATTTTTCCCACAGAGCAGCAGTCATGGGATAAGCCACATTTAATTTATCCATTCATCAGTTGAAGTGTCTGTGAGCTGTTTCCAGTGTGGGGTTATTATGAACAAAGCTGCTATACATGGCGTGTGGGTCATCGTTCATTTCTCTTGGGGAAAATCCCAGAAGTGTATGGGAGGCAGTGGACTCTGGGCTGTCAACCTGTCTTCTCCATGTTGGCTGCCTGGCTCTTCACCTCAGAAGCATCTCTGAGGGCTAGGAGCATCATTTGATGTCTGTGTTTTGGAAACATACGCACATGTAATGTGGAGTCAGAATAATAGAATACAGTGTATCTTCCAGTGTGTTCTATGCCATGATTGGCGGAGAGGGGAGCATGGATGAACTTATTTTTCCATGTTTTACAAGTTGTGATTGTATTTTAGTGTGTATCCAGCATACAAAACCCATGATTTCTTGGTTATTAATGCATACTGCATAATGACACAGGCCCTGGAGCCAGATTGCTGGGGTTGGCTACTAGATTTACTTCCTCCTTTCTGTGAGGCCTAGGGCAACCAACCTAATCTCTATCTTTGCTTATGATTAGAATTGTCATAAGTAAAATATCTCTTTCTACCTCTTAAGTACATGTGAAACTGCTAGTTCATAGATTGCCTATAAGCCCTTCACAAAAGGCTGCTTTGTGTGTGTGTGTGTGTGTGCATACATGCACATGTGTGTATGCGTGTGCATGCACGCACCAACATTGGGGGTTGAATTCAGGATCTCCCACTCTCTTGTTTGGCTTTTTCACTCAAGGCCGGCACACTATACCACATGAGCCAAACCCCTACTTTAGGTTTTTGCTGGTTTATTGGAGATAGAGTCTCTCAGATTTATCTGTCTGGGCTGGCATAGAATCATGGCCCTCAGATCTCAGCCTCCTGAGTAGCTAGAATGACAGGCCTGAGCCACTAGCACCCAGCAAATGACTTCCATTATCATTAGATAGGAATAACCCATGTGTGAAGGGCATGTTGTATTTTATGTGGTTCATTTTGCAGATCATGTATTCAAGAATGCATGTGTTTGTGTGCAGCACCAATGTAGGTGTGGGTTCTGGGGATGAGGGAGGAGTGAGTCCTCCCCTTGGTTCTCTTGAATACCAGGGTTACCTTCTTTGTCCTCACAGATGTGTGTGCCTGAGCAGGTCCACTGGGAGCCCTATGTCTGGGTACACATTGCTTCCCCACCACCTTCTCTATCTGTCCTGTTGTCAGCCAAGGGGGATTCTGGGGATTTGCATCAGATCTTCCTAGAGCCAATCTTTTGCTCAGGGCTTCAGGACCCCAACAAACACCGGCAGGAAGGAGAAGAAACATCTGGATGGGAGCTGAGAACTCCCAGGGGGGTCAAAAACACCTGAGTTCCTGAGCTAGAAGTTCTCATTCACTACATACTCATAAAATGTTTGTTTAAAAAACCTGTATGGTGTGATACATTCTAACATGTGTACACACCCATGCACATAATAAGCATATGACCCCCGATGTCGCTTCAGCCTCCTAGGAACCCATTTCTCTTTCTTCCCATCTCCCTAGGCACCCATTTATCTGTCTTTCTTTCCCTTTGTTTTTTCTTTTTCTTATCATTTTTTTTCCTTCTTTCCCTTTTTGATGGTGTTGGGGATTGAATCCAGGGCACTTGCCTCTGGAGGCAAGTTCTCTACCACTTGAGCCATGCCCAGCCTTTTATTTGTATTCTCTTTTTGAGGTAGAACCTCACTCACTTTTGCCCAAGATTGCTGCAAACTCAGTCTTCTAGCCTCAGCCTCCCAGGTGCTAGGATTGCAGGCGAGTGCCACCGCCTAGCTTACTTCCTGGACTTTGATAAAAATGGGACAGGACAGAAGAGAATGAGGGATTGCAATAGGAGGCAGGTGCTCCGTAGGCTGTAGATTTTGCTGTGGAGTAGTCTAATTTTACCCGGCATCACTGTTACCCGTGGCGGCAGTTTGTTGCTCTTCCCTGCTGAGTACTGTTCCATTGTGCCGAGGTGCCAGTTGGTTATTCACCGACACGGCAGTTATTTTATTTTCCTTCAGCATTCATTTCTATATATGGATGCCTCCCAAAACAATGTAAAATATAATGATACCTTTTGTCAGCAGGTAGTTTTTGAAACCAAGATTCAAACCATGTCTGAGATTGGCCTGAGCCCAGTGGGCATCTTTTCCAAGCAAGCCCCCTGTAGCAGTGCCACCTCTGCTTTTCACTCTGACCATCCCTTCTTGAGATGACCCTCCTCCTCCTCCTCACAGGTCAGAGGCCACTCAGGAATCCTGTGCAGACGGTCTGGGGCTCTTCTGAGTGATTCCAGCGCTCACAGCCTGACGGCCTTCAGAGCCTTTGCACCAGCCGGCAGTTCCAGAACGTCTTGTCTCTTTGGAGTGTGCAAGACGAACTATCCTCATGCCACCCCTACCCCTGGGGCCTGACGTACAGGAAGCTTCTCCAGAGAAACTCTGGAGAAACACGGAGAGACTCTTATCATTAACTAGCAAAAAAAAAAAAAAAAAAAAAGTAGAAGTGAAGGCACGGCTCAAGTAGTAGAGTACTAGCCTTGACTGAAAAAGCCAAGTTAGAGTGCAAGGCCCTGAGTTAAAGCCCCGGTACTGGCAATGAGAGAGAGGTTGGGGAGAGAGAGAAAGGAGGAAGGAAGGAAGGGAGGGAAAGAGGAAGAAACAAAGAAATGAGAAAGAAGAAAGGAAGGAATAAAGGGAGAGAGAAAGAAAGAGAGATGGAAAAAAGAAAGGACAGAAGAAAGAGAAAGGAAAGAAATACAAAGAGATAAAACGCAATGCAAACCAAAGCTAGCAGCCTGATAGCCAGTCTGGACAGTGAAGTCTGTGAGACTCTTATCTCCAATTAACCACAGAAAACTGGAAGTGGCATTCTGGCTCAAGTGGTATAGAGCCTTGAGCTGAAGAGCTCAGGGACAGAGCCTAGGCCTGGAGTTCAAGCCCCACAACTGACAAAAAAAAACAAAAACAAAAACAAAAACAAATCTAGCAGCCTGAGGTGTGAGGTCTTGGCCTTCCAAGGTTCCTCTTTCCCTTCCTTTTCCTCCCTGATAGACAGTGGAAGAGTCTGGGCAGGTCTGGTGCTGACCATACCTCTCTGCATTAAGTTCTTGTCACGGGAAACAAAACTTGAAGTATCCTAGAAGGCCTCTGTTACATTTTTGAGCCCTCTACCTCCATTTTCCCTCTCCTCTTTTCTTAAGATGACAAGTTGGAATTAGACAGGTATAGTGGTGTATAACTAATTCCAGCACTTGGGAAACCAGTCATAAGGATCATGAGTTCAAGGCCATCCCGAGCAAGTTCCTAAGACCCTGTTTCAAAAACAAAATAGCCAGGGATGTAGCTCACAGAGCAAAGCATTTGCCTAGCATGTGCAGGGTCCTGGGTTCTATCCTCAGCACTGCAAAATTAGTTTTAAAAATAAATAAGATTCCTTGAAGGGCCAGCTCTACTTCCTGTGGGATTAATGGGGCACAGGGAGGAAGGGGTGCATGTCTCTAGCCTCTGTGGAAATGCTGCCCAGCTGCTAATGCTGGTGCAGAGGCCACAGACTGGGCTGGAGAGAGAAATGTCTTTCCCAAAGTCACAGCAGTGAATGGCAGACATGTCACTCAAAATCTAGTTCTGTGTTCTTTCTCCTCCCTGCCCTGTGTCATGGATGACACCTGCGTGTGTTTATATGAGAGGTCTCCACCCTGCCCTCTAGGCTATCTTAACAGTTATCTTTGGAGGAAAGAAAGCACACAATGGGTGAATAATTCTGAAACACATTGCAACTATACATGAAACTAGCATGAAGAACTTCAGTAAAAGCTGCTGATCTGTAGGGGTTAAGAAAGAGAAACTTTGGGCTGGGGATATAGCCTAGCGGCAAGAGTGCCTGCCTCGGATACACGAGGCCCTAGGTTCGATTCCCCAGCACCACATATACAGAAAATGGCCAGAAGCGGCGCTGTGGCTCAAGTGGCAGAGTGCTAGCCTTGAGCGGGAAGAAGCCAGGGACAGTGCTCAGGCCCTGAGTCCAAGGCCCAGGACTGGCCAAAAAAAAAAAAAGAAAGAGAAACTTTATGGGGGTTGGGCTAACAAAGAAGATAAATGAAGATGAAACCAGTCAAAGGAGATGGTTTACATGTGTGAAAATAGAACAAGGAAGCCTGTTGAAATTTTGTTAGGGAAGGGAGAATGTTAGAAGGGGTAGGATTGAATGGAATACATTGTATCTATGCATGGAAACATAGCAACATAATCACCCCTGTGTAACTAACAAATGCTAGTAAAAAAAGCAGCTAGGGAGCTGGTGGCTCATGCTGGTAATCCTAGTTCTGGAGGACTGGGGTTTGAAGCCAGCTCAGACAGACAAGTTCATAAAAACCTATTTCAGAAGCTGGAAGTGGAGGTGTGGCTCAAGTGGTAGATCACCAGCCTTGAGTAAAAAAGCCAAGTGAGAACTTAAGGCCCAGAGTTCAATCCCCAGGACTAATGCACAGACACACAGACACACAGATACACACACACACACACACACACGGAGGAGGAGGAGGAGGAGGAGGAGGAGGAGGAGGAGGAGGAGGAGGAGGAGGAGGAGGAGGAGGAGGAGGAGGAGGAGGAAAGCACAGGCCTTTTGCTGGTGCCCCAAATGCTCCCAGCACAGGCCCCATGCCTGCCGAGAACTGCCGTGGCTCCCTCCATCACAGCTGTAGCCCAGCTTCTGTGATGCTTTCTCCCCCGCTCCTCTGAGAAGCCCTCCTGAGAGGTAGCCTGCTGCTGGGTCCTCTGGGTGCTTGCCACAGTGTGCCATTTTGTGGAGGGTGATTTCCGTCCATGTCTGTGTCCCTTTCGGTACTTGACTGTCAGAGGACACGATCCACAATGGTGTCTCCAGTGCCCAAGACAGAGCTTGGTACACAGCAGATACATAATGCATGTGTGTTGAACAAGATGAATGGATGAATCCGCGATGGTGATGGTGGGAGGTGGGTGTGGAGGCGAGGAAAGGGTAGATGCTTATAGATGGGAGCAGGAGAGGATGATGGGAAAAGCAGTGATTGTGGCAACACTGGACAGTGGGCGACATCTGCTTCTGCCCCAGCCCTTAGCTCCTCCCCAGGATGGGTGTGTGTTTGGGGGGGGGGGGTCCGTCCAGCTCTGGCTCTTGATCCTGTTAAGTCCTCTGACACTGTGGTCATTTTTCTTTTTGCAGACTCCATCGGGGGCCCCTTCCCTGTCACCTCTCACCGATGCCACCACAAGCAGAAGCACTGCCCGCAGGTGCTGCCTGGCGGGGGGCTCCCTGCCACGCCACTACTCTTCCACCCCCACACCAAGGGCTCCCAGATTCTCATGGACCTCAGCCACAAGGCGGTCAAGAGGCAGGCCAGCTTCTGCAATGCCATCACCTTCAGTAACCGCCCGGTGCTCATCTATGAGCAAGTCAGGCTGAAGGTGGGCCCCCAAACTCCCCCCCCCAACCGCCACCTCCCTCACAGCCAGGGCCTGCCATTCCCACCTTTAACACCCTGTCCCCCCTTCCTTTTCACCCACCTACGCCCTCACTTTCCCAGTCTGTGTCGCACGCAGAAGGCCCTGAGGACCAATGGCTCTCAGCAGTCCATGGGAAGACCTCCTGGGGGAGGGGCGCGCGGAATGGGGGATGAACTGGCTTCCGACACAGCCTAGGAGTCTCCTGAGGGGGGCAGGCAGGGCGGGGTGGGTCTGACCAAGGGCATACTTCTGGACTGAGGACACTCCTTGCCACCAGATCACCAAGAAGCAGTGCTGCTGGAGCGGAGCGCTGCGGCTGGGCTTCACAAGCAAGGACCCATCCCGGATCCACCCCGACTCGCTGCCCAAGTACGCCTGCCCCGACCTGGTGTCCCAGAGTGGCTTCTGGGCCAAGGCGCTGCCTGAGGAGTTTGCCAACGAGGGCAACATCATCGCCTTCTGGGTGGACAAGAAGGGCCGCGTCTTCTACCGCATCAATGACTCTGCTGCCATGCTCTTCTTCAACGGGGTCCGCACGGCCGACCCGCTCTGGGCCCTGGTGGATGTCTATGGCCTCACACGGGGGGTCCAGCTGCTAGGTGAGTACTACCACTTGTGCCCTTTTGGTGCCAGGCAGTGCTCATTTCCACCAGGTGTGGTGCTTCTGCCCCACTGTTACTGCAGGAGGCCCAGGTCCTGAGGCTGGCCCCTGAATGAAGTATAGCCTTTACACTCAGAAGAGGCAGCCTGGAGCTGGGCACTAGTGGCTTATGCTTGCCATCCTTGCCATTTGGGAGGCCAGGAATGTAAGAATCACTGTTTGAGGTTTGTCTGGATAGAATAGTTCACGAGACCCCTTCTCAATCATAGAAGCTAGGTGCAGTGATACATACCTGTTATCCCAAGGAGATATGGAGATTGATAGGATCAAGTTCAAGTCAGAAAAGTCCATGAGACTCAGTCTCAGAAGCCAACTGGGTGTGGTGGTTTGTGCCTGTCATCTCAGCTACAATGAGAAGCCTAAAATAGGTGGATGGTAGTCCAGACATGTGTTGGGGCAGAAAGTGTGAACCTATCTAAAAAATAACCATTGCTAAAAAAGACTGGAGGCATGGTTCAGTGGTGAAGCACTTTTTTTTTTTTCCCCAGTCCCAGATCTTGAACTCAGGGCCTGGGCACTGTCCCTGAGCTTCTTTCTGCTCAAGGCTAGCACTCTACCTCTTGAGCCACAGCGTCACTTCTGTTTTATTTTTTCTTTTTTTTTTGGCCAGTCCTAGGCCGTGAACTCAGGGCCTGAGCACTGTCCCTGGCTTCTTTTTGCTCAAGGCTAGCACTCTGCCACCTGAGCCACAGCGCCACTTCTGGCCATTTTCTGTATATGTGGTGCTGAGGAATCGAACCCAGGGCCTCATGTATACGAGGCAAGCACTCTTGCCACTAGGCCATATTCCCAGCCCCTCTGTTTTATTTTTTCCTGTGTATGTGCTGATGAGAAATTGAACCCAGGGCTTCATGCATGCTAGGCAAGCACTCTACCACTAAGCCACATTCCCAGCCCAGTAAAGCACTTTTTAAGCAAGTTCTAGGCATTGAGTTCAAACTCCAATACTAGAAAGGAAAAACCAAACAAAATAGATACGACAGCCTCAGACCCCTGTCCCAAGTTTATCACCGTAACGCAGCCTATGGAAGACTTTAAAGTTTTCAGCAACCTTGGGATGCTAACTCCATTACTGACAGAGCCGCAAATTCAGGGAGGTTGAGTCACAGGACAGGCAGTGAGTAGTGCAGCTGCGAAATGGCTGCACCCCACTCTGGAGCCTTCTGCAGGGACGTTGGGTGAAAGAAATGGAAAGTGGGGGCTCAGACAGGGGCTCCATGCTCTGGGGTCGCTAGTGAGGCTCTTGCAGAAGGAGTGAGAGGGCAAACATCCCCCTGGGCTCAAGTGGAGAAGCACCACAAACTGGCCTAGCGCCCCTTCTGGCCGCAGAATATCTGCCAAGGCTGGAGGAAGCCTCAGCGAGTATGACTTGCTTGTGTTACACCATGACTTGCTGCCTGAGAAACTTCCAATCTCTCATCTTTTTCCACTTTGCTATTCTGGCACACATGTACTCTGTGTGTGTGTGTGTGTGTGTGTGTGTGTGTGTGTGTGTGTGTGTGACCACATGGACCATGGATGCAGATCAGCCTGTGGGCAGACCTAGCTTTGTCTCTGGGCAGCTCTCACGCAGGCCTCAGCTTTCCCTCAGCACTGAAGGGAGGATTACGTTAAAGGAGGACGTGCGTACAGAGCCCAGCTCCATCCTGGCTGCCACGCCAGCCAACGTTTGCGCCTCCATCTCCCAGCCCTATCTCCTTCCTCTGGCAGACAAAAATACCACAAGGTGGCTGAGTCCCAACCCCCTTCTGATTCCAGACCTTGGTAATGGTGAAACTTTTCTTATAAAAAAAAAAAAGCTTTTATTTGAATAAAAATGGTGAATGTTGGATCTGAAAGTGTGGCTTAAGTGGTAGAGTGCCAACCTTGAGTGAAAAAGTCAAATTGAGAGTGTGGGGGCTCTGAGTTCAAGTCCCAGTACTGATACAAAAAAAAATTTTTTTAAGACAGTGGAATTAAAAATTGAAAGGAAGGAAGGAGAGGAGAGCAGAAGAGAGAAGAGAAGAGGAGAGGAGAAGACAGGAGAGAAGAGAGGAGAGGAGAAGACAGGAGAGAGGAGAGAGAGGAGAGGAGAGAGAGGAGAGGAGAGAGAGGAGAGGAGAGAGAGGAGAGGAATAATCTCTAGAACTCTGTTTGCTGAGTCCCATACAACAGGAGGCTGTTTTTATTAACTATTAGTTAGGGAACTTTCTGTTTTTCAAGTCAATAAAAGTGTTTCTGCATTCATGCTGACATGTGGAGAGCCTGAAACGGGCTGTTCCTGGAGTCAGTCCCAGGTGGAGGTGCCCAGGCCGGTCAGGGCAGCCTTTGCCCACCCCTTCCTTGACCTGACAGCACCTGGGGGTTGGGAGGGGGGGCTCTACTTGGACAGATCATGTGCAGAGCTGTGGAGAGAGACCCAGGCTGGATCCTGGTCCCATTAACCTTGGCCAGGTATGGGGTGGTATCCTCTGGGATCCTTTGCAGTTTGCAGGACTGACTTTTGAGGGGCAGCTGGCACTCAGCCAGTGGCCAGTGGCTGTCAATCATCCCCACCTATCCTAAGGAAGGTAGTGCTTAACTCAACATTGGCATGAACCCCTTCCTGCCACACTGGAGTCCTCAGGGCCAGGCGCTAAGAGGCAGTGCGACGCCATAGCTTGAGTACAAGCTACAACCTGGGGACTTTTGTCTAGCCTCCGTCTTCTCATCTGGGAAGTGTCTGGCCAGGCTTTGCCATATGTGGAGGACAGAAGCTGTCTCTGCTCTTAAGGACAGTCCCAGCCTTGTGGGAGGGCATAGAGAAGGTGGGGTGACATTTTTGATCATCCTAAGCAAAGCAAACTCTTGTTTGCTATCTGGCCCAGTTCAAAAGCTGTCTCCTGGGCTGGGAATGTGGCCCAGTGCTAGAGTGCTTGCCTAGCATGCATGAAGCCCTGGGTTCAATTCCTCAGCACCACATAAATAGAAAAAGCCAGAAGTGGCGCTGTGGCTCAAGAGGTAGAGTGCTAGCCTTGAGCAAAAGAATCCAGGGACAGTGCTCAGGCCCTGAGTTCAAGCCCCAGGACTGGCCAAAAACAAAACAAACAAACAAAAAGCTCTCTCCTTCTGGAGGCCTTCCTGACTGAATTCTCTTCTCCAGCACCCCAAATCCTTCACATTTGTCTCAGTTCTGAGATCTTGGCTGAGTCAGTGGCTCCTCCAGAACAATCTGAAACCTGGCCTGTAGGCGAAGCAGAGGGTTATTTGTGAGGCAGGAGAGGAGAGGGGAGGAGGATGGCTGAAGGGAAAGCTGAAGAAAAGAGTGGGCGGGTGGTGGCTGAGATGGAGCAGCCCTGTCTACAGACAGCTTCAGGCTCACTGGGCAGCGAGGGAGACGAAACAGACACTCGGACACAAGCAGGGCACAGCCCAGAGAGGGTAGTAAATTGCTAAGTGCTGTGGTCATAAGATCCTTCCCATCTGCTGAGATGCTTTCTGTCCAGTTAGCTCGTTTAACCTCAAAGCTACAGTTCTGGAGGGGAGCATTTTTTATCCCCATTTGGCAGGGAGAAAACTGAGGCCCGCGGAAGGCCTGGCCTGCCCATGTAGGGATGTGACACAGCTGGGGCTGAACTGGGTGTTCTGAGACAAGAGAGATGCTGTCCTCCACCCACTCCCCATGCCCCCAGCAGGTCTGAACATAAAACAAGGCAGGAAGTCCTGAGGATCAGGTCAGGGCGGGAGGGTGGAGTCGAGGAGGTTCCTTAGGAGACTAGGGCTGAGCCTTCACATTCCAGACTAGACAGGTGGGGTTGAACGGAGCGTGCTAGGTGGTGTGGGGCTTCGGATCTTCAAGGGGGGGCCTGGTGAATAATCTGTGGGGCCCCACCCTGGGGCCAGAGCACAGGCAGCCCAACCTGGCCTGGCCTATTCCCCTTCTTTGACTATAAATGGGTTTGCTCGCTTTTGGATTTCCCAGCAGGCCGTTCTGCACCCGATAAGGCTGAGGCTCCATCTGATTCCCATTCCGGCCATAAATCACCATAATCCCTAGCATTTTTCAAGCACTGATTATGAGCCTTAAATTCAATTGGCAGATTAAAATATCTCTTCATTTTATTCCTCTTAAATTGATTTGTGTGTGATACACACACACACACACACACACACACACACGTGCTTGCGCGTGCACAGATTTTTTTTATCCAGCATTCTGAAATGGGCTGGCCACTCTATTCTTCCAGGGCTCTGTCTTTATGCTCTGAGATATGTCTGACTGCCACCCTGTATAGACCCAAACTCCACTTCCTTCCCTAGTCTCCTCTTCCTCTCTCCTCTACCCACCTTACCCATCAAACCACTACATCCCTCCCTCCCTCCCTCTCTTATCTTCCTTCTTCCCTCTTTCCTTCCCTTTTCCTCCCTCCTTCCCCTCCCTCCCTTCTTTTCTTTTTCTTTCTGTGTAGGGTCTTCTTTCTGTCTAGTCCAGGCTGGCTTTAACTCACCACAGGGCCCAGGCTGGCCTTGATCCTCCCACCTCAACCATCTGAGTGCTGGGTGTGTACAAGTGTGTTACCACCGTGCCTGGCACATGTGAATGTTTCGAAGCCCTCGATCTCTCCTTTAACTCTGATCCCTCTGGTTCTTTTTTTACCTTCGAAGTTCCTTTTTCTTTTGGGAGGGAAATTGCTCTCTGACCTGGTGGCTGTAAAGATGGGTCCATATTTCTTGGGGGTGATTATATATCAAGCCAATCTCTGATCTTTAGGGATTTCTTGCCAGGCCTGACTGTTCCCTTCTGCCTTTGTCTGGAACTAATGCCCTCCTCAACCTGGACTGTGCCTGTTCTCAGGTTAGTATTGTCCTGGGATGCCTGGCATATAGTGCCTATGCGCAGTAGGTATGCAAAGTCAGGCCATGACAGACGGGCTATGTCCTAAGTGAAGGCAGAAGCTGTTATCTCCTCCTCCCTGCCTTGAGGCCAGCTCTAGGGCTCTGACCACCTCTTTATGGCAGGAGCCCAGCTGTTCACCCCCTCTCCTGCTGTTTCCCTGGCCCAAGACCTAACTGCTATCTCCAAGAATAACAGCTTCCTACCTCTAGGAAGAGGGACTGCCAACAACTAAATAAACATGGGTTTTATGGGGTGATTAATACTAGAACAGATAAACTCCTATCCCAGTTTCCCCAAGTTTCCTTGATCCTCTCAGTAATGTTAAATTGATGATGGTGCATGCCTGTAATCCCAGCCCTTGGGAGGCAGAAGCAGGAAGATCATGAATTCGAGGCCACTCTGGACTACAGAGTGAGGTGAGACCTGTATTAAAAATAATAATAAAGTTGGGAAAAGCAACTGTGATCCTGGCAAAAAATCTGCCAAGTCCAGATTCTGTTCACAGACTGCTTCCTATGCAAGCCTCTATGCCTAGCCTGGACACTTTGAGGGGACAGGAGAGACAAGAGAATTGGAAACTCTGAGCTGGGTGCTGGTGGCTCACACCTGTAATCCTAGCTTCTCAAGAGGCTGAGAGCTGAGGAGAGCCAGCCCAATCAGGAAAGTCTGTGAGACTCTTATCTCCAATTAATCACCAGAAAACTGGAGTCATTTCAGGTCAGGGGCCTAGGAAGGTGAAGAGTCTGAGTGCTCGAGGGGAACTTGAGGCCCTCTGAGGGCTGTGTCCAGGAGCAGAGGTGGGCATGCACAGCATAGGGGGCAGGTCCTGGAGAGGAAGGGTGGAGTAGAAAGGCAGTGGCAACTTGCGGAGGGAGAGGGGATATACAAGTGTGGATGTGTGCACTTCTCAGGAGTGGAAAGTTCCCACCGCACCTGAACGTCTAGCTAGTCAATGTGAAGAACTGGCTGACATTAGGAGAGTACAAGGCCCAGCATGGGGAGTGACCTGCTGGGCCCTCACTGCTCAGTCTGGAATCTAGACCTCCCAGCCTATCTGCTCCTATGGCCCGCTACACTGGTGGCACACCAGGGGGTCACTAGCTGAGCCCAGCAGGCTGCTTTGTCCCCCACAGGGATGCCTCAGGACTGGGTGAGACACCCCATCTGCTCACCAAGGATAGACAGGGACAAGACCGGGATGATGTAGAGCCCTCTGCCGCCTAGAGATCAGGTCCTGCCTGGGTCAGGACCCCTGCAGGGTGTGCCGGTAGCTTAGCTCATGGAGAGTGCACCATCCCCAGGAGGACCCGGCCATGTGGGCCTTCAGCTTCCCAGGCTCAACCAATATTTGCCCTCAGCCTTGGCTTCTGGAGCCAAGAGGCAAATATTAGTTTAAGGAGCCTGTGCCAGCCCTTGGGATGGGGAGGCTGCGGAGGATGCAGGTCATGGTTTCTTTTTCTTTGATAATGTTTCTTTCCTTTTCCTTAAAAACAAAACAAAACAAAACAAAAAATCAGGTGCCAGTAACTCATGCCTGTAATTCCTAGCTACTCAGGAGGCTGAGCTCTGAGGGACCAAGGTTTGAAGCAAGCCAGGGGGCTGTGTGGGTGGGTGGGTGGGGGTCTGGGAGACTCTTATCTCCAATAACCGCCTAACAGTGGTGTCTTTGGACAGAAGGGTACATGGCTCACTCAGTCCAGATGTCCGTAAGGCTCATAGATGTGCAAGTGTTTACTAAGTTGGAACACTCCTATCTTCAGGTTATAAAGGCCTAATTTATCCTACCCCTCCACGAAAAAGCCCCCCCCCCCAAAAAAAAGAAACAAAAAACAACAACCCTCTAAGTTCTTTCTTTTATTTATTTATTTATTTTGGTCGTTGTGGGGCTTGAACTCTGGGCCTGGGCGCTGTCCCTGAGCTCTTCTTGAGCCACAGCGCCTCTCCCAGTTTTCTGGTGGTTGGTTAATTGGACATAAGAGTCTCACGGACTTCCCTGCCTGGGCTGGCTTTGAACTGTGATCCTCAGAACTCAGCTTCCTGAGTAGCTAGGATTACAGGTGTGAGCCACCAGCTACCGGTCTAAATTCTTTCTTGGACAAGATCTGTGGTTCTCCAGCTGTATTCTTTGAAACCCCAGGGTTCTCTAAGGCAGCTGAGAGGTCAAGGGCAGGCCTCAGCTCACCTCCCACACTTCAACCAGAGATGCTGGTTCCATTGGACAAAACGACTCCATTGCCTCCAAAAGAAGAAATGGATGAAGAAAATTGAGAGACTGGACGTGTGACTCCAGTGGTAGAGTACCAATTGTAAGCAGAGTTAGCCAGAGGAGAGTGTGAGGCTTTGAGTTCAAGCCTTGGTTACAGGCACAAAATTAAAGAAATGGTTCAGAACCACCAGACCAAAGGAGTTTGAGAATCTGTAAGATCCTCTGGTTTGGCGATCCTAGAAAATCAAAGTTGAGACTGCAACTGATTCTGGAACATTCCATCTTTCCCTGGGTGAACCTCAGACATTGTGTTTGTTTCTCCCAGCCTTCCTGTGGTTGGATTTAAAGGGAGAGATAGAGGGCTGGGAATATGACTTAGTGGTAGAGTTCTTGCCTCGCATACATGAAGCCCTGGGTTCGATTCCTTAGCACCACATATATAGAAAAAAACCGGAAGTGGTGCTGTGGCTCAAGTGGTAGAGTGCTAGCCTTGAGCACAAAGAAGCCACGGATAGTGCTCAGGCCCTGAGTCCAAGCCCTAGGACTGGCAAAACTAAATAAAAATAAGAGGAGAGCTATAGGTGGGCGTGGGTTTGGGGGCACTGTCCAGAGGGGTGGAGAAACCTCTTGTCCAGCCAAGCCAGCTGTGCCCTGTCTCCTGCTGTGCCTGTCTCCTTGGCTCTTTCTCCTGCCCGTGTCAGATGCTGGGGCAGGAGGATGTTTGTGGAGACGGTTGGGGAGGCTAGCAGCACCTTCCAAGTGGGCTGAGACAGCCGCCAGGCGGCCTGCGGCTTCAGGCTGACCCCGGCAAAGGTGACCCCATGCTGCTCTCCGGATGTGTGAATCCAAACAAACAAGACGGTGCTGATGCCCGCCCTGTCTCAAAGGAGGCCCCCCGCGCCCGTGCCAAGGCACTGCCTCCCTCACTGGCTGTATGGCAGGCCCTGGGCTTCCTGGCACTTTTCAACAGCGATCCCCCTTCGTGCCTCCTGCGGTCTGGTCCGTCCTTCAGCCACGTCCAGCCTTGTTTCTCCTAGGAGCTTGCCCCTCAAAACAGGTCAGGCAAGGACGTTAACCCCAGGTGAAGAGCTTTGTTCTAAAGGGAACACCTGGCTGTGGAAGAGAGATTCAGAGGGAGCCTGAAGGAGCAGATCTAGAACATGGATTCACACAGAAGAGGTTATTATTAGTATTTTTTCCTTGCAGGTCCTGCAGCTTGAACTCAGGGCCTTGTGCTCTCACTTGGCTTTTTTTTTTTTTTTTTTTTTTTTTGTCACTTATGAGGCTTGAACTTAGGTTACTTGGCTTTTCCAATCCAGGCTGGTGCTCTACCACTTGTGCCACATCTCCACTTCCAGCTTTTTGTTGGTTAACTGGAAATAAGAATCTATTGGACTTTTCTGCCAGGGCTGGTTTCGAACCTGCAACCTCAGATCTTAGCCTCTTGAATAGCTAGGATTATAGGCATGAGTCACCAGTGCCTGGCTACTTTAGTTCTCTCTTCTCTCTCTCTTCCTTATTTTGAGGCAGGGTCTTGCATGTAGCTTACCTTGGCCTCAAATTCTTGATTCCCCTCAGCCTCCTGAGTGCTGGGATTACAGGCACTCACCAGAACTCGAAGCTGCGAGAAGAGTCTTTCTAATAACCATGTTTCTTCAGAGGTAGAGATGATAGTGGCCTTTGGGGCCTCTGTCTCTCTAGTGAGAACTTGGCAGGGTACATGATTTCCTAGCTCCTTAGCTCCCCAGGCACCCTGAGATCCTGCTCAATCCAAGATGTGAGGACTTGTAATGAAATCACATTCAGCTATCTGCATGCCTCTAAGCCTGGGCTCTCCCAGCTGGTGACCTGGGTCCAGACTTCTCTATGTCTGGCTATTTCTGCTCTGGCCGGGGTACCTGTGGAGTTATGGCCAGGCCCCAGGATCAGCAGGAGTTGGTGATTTGACACGTATGCAGCCCAGCAGCTCCCTCCTCTCCCTCCTCAGCCCTGTGCCCCCCCCCCCACCAGCTCCTAAGTGGGCAGCATGCCCCAATACTGATTATGTAACTTTGTTTCCAAATGTGGGGCTGCCTTGTTGTTTGTGATTCCAAGTCACCCCCCCCCACCTTGTTTACCCGACTGTAGCCCAGAGTGCGGCCCTGAGCTGTCCCTAAGTGTCCTCCTAGGACTGGGGGGCTGGACATGACCCTGACCCGGGTCTTCATATTAGATCCTAGCAGGGACCGTGGCCATTTGTCTGCTCTGCGGAGGGCGCTCTGCCTCTCCAGTTTCATCTATTCCAGGCCTTGTGCAGCTGGCCACTGCTGGGACAGTTATTTTGGAGCCTGCTGGCTGCCTGCAGCTGTTGCTGTCCTAGAGGTGGAGGGGAAAGGTTAGAAGATGTTTGGGGCTGGGCACCAACCGGTGCTGGGACCTCATACCATGTCTAGTTGTTTCTAGGCGCTGTCAGCTCCCGGCTCCTGCAATATTTCAAGCAAGGCCAAGAAGAGGCTAACTTCCCAGCCTCTTTTCTCCCTTCATCCTCCACTGTTTCTCCTTACTTTCCTTTCTCCTCAAATCTGCATTATTTTTAGCTTCTTTGGGGTCTTTCTCACTCTCTTGGCAGTACTAGGGTTTAAACTCAGGGCCTTGTACTTGTCAGACAAGTACCCTACTACTTGAGCCACACCCTTAGCCCTTTTTGTTTTCATTATTTTTCAAATATGATCCTATTTTTTGCTTGGGCTGACCCAGACCTCAGTTCTCCTATTTATTAGCTCTCTCATAGCTGGGATAGCAGGTTTGAGCCACCACACTCAGCTTTTTATTGGTTGAGATAAGGTCTCACTTTTTGTGTGGGCTGGCCTCAAACTGTGATCCTCTTGATCTCAGCCCTCTGAGTAGCTAGGATTACAGATGTATGAATGTTTCCTGGGTGCTCACCGTGACTGATGGAGTTTAAAATGTTAATGGGATGAGTACAGGTTAACAAACTCAGCCCAAGAAAATGCTAATACCTGAAGTGATGAGGAACCTTCTGGGTCCCCAGGGCTCTTCTGTCCCCCTGCCTTTGTCACAAGTCAGAGACGGCACCCTTGCTTCCATGTGAAGCATCTGATGCTGAAAGAAAGCTGTTTACAGCAGACATTCCAGATAGGAATCCAACCCCACGCATGGCACACCCCAAAGCCCATGCCCTGTGTTCTGAACCCATGGGAGCACATATTAACCTGATGGTGATTACATGCAGGGGCGCCCAGGGGACTTCATCCCATCTTATCTCCCAGCACCCCTTCTCGGGTGAGAGTCAGAATGCAGAGTTTCTGTAAGTCAGTAGCTCTCACTGCCGAAGGAAGGGGGTTAAGAAGTGAAGCTACCAATTTAAGGTCATAGAACCTTGTTAGAAGAGAAAATGGCAGGATTTGAATCCCAAGACAATATCTTTGGATTCATTATGTTCAACTATGCTCTTATCAGTATAGATTTTAATATGCTGCTTATCGGTATGTGGATTTTGTTTATGAAGAAAGAAAAAGTACTGTTTGGTTGCATAATTAGCAGTATCATATAGGTATCATTGGAAGTGACAGCTACTCTGTCTTGAGCTGATCAGGGAACATCTAGAATGCTATCTGGGTCTATTCATTAAGAGTTGGGAAGGGAGCCACGTGTTGGTAGCTCATGCCTGTAATCCTAGCTACTCAGGAGGCTGAGATCTGAGGATGGTAGTCTGAAGCCAGCCCCTGCTGGGAACTCTGTGAGACTCTTATCTCCAATAAACTACTCAAAAAAGCCAGAAATGGCACTGTGCTTCAAGTAGTAGAACAGTAACCTTGAGCAAAAGAAGCTCAGGGAAAGTGCCAGGCAGCGTTCAACACCAGACCTGGCAAAAAAAAAAAAAAAAAAAAAAGATTTGGGAAGGGGTGGGGGCAGTCTGAGTATCCCCTGAGGACAAAGGTCTCCAGAGTGGGTCTGGAGCCCTGGAGGTGGTGGGTTGAATACACTGAGGTAGAGTTCAGTTCAGGTCACAACCTTTTCATCCTTTACTTTTCTTAGTGACAATGAGGATTGAACTCAGGACCTTACTTGAGCCACACCTTTTAAACCAGTTTTTTGCTTTTCATTTATTTTTCAGATAGGGTCTTAGGCTTTCACTGGGCAGGTAAAATCCTCTTACCTCTGCCTCCTGAGCTTTCTTAAAAGCAGATTTGCTCAGCAGTGAACCAGATTGTCTGGGTCAGAATGATGCCTAGAATAAACATTCTAGTAGAAGGCTTCTGAAGGGGTAGAAAAAAGGGGGGAGCTCACCCCAGTCTCATTCAGAGAACCAGCCTTCCTTCCTTCCTTCCTTCCTCCCTCCCTCTTTCCCTCCCTCCCTCCCTCCCTCCCTCCGTTTGTTGGTAGTGGGCCTTGAACTCTGGGCCTGGGCACCTGAGCTCTTCAGCTCAAGGCTAGTGCTCTACTACTTGGGTCACAGCACCACTTCTGGTTTTCTGGTGGTTTATTGGAGATAAGAGTCTCATGGAGTTTCCTGCTGGGGCTGGCTTTGAACCTCAATCCTTAGATCTCAGCCTCCTGAGTAGGATTATAAGCGTGAGCTGCCAGGCCTGGCCAGGCCTTGTTTATTGAATTCCTTCCATGGAGTCAATGTCTCTTAGTTTCACTGGTTCTGCCACATCATGTTCTTCCTGGCCCTGGGACTCTTAACTTACTTCTGAGGGCAGGGCGTCCATATGCATGCTCCCCTTGGCCCTAGCTGAGCATCTCTGAGTGGCTGATCCCTTCCTTGCCCTTCCTCTCCCTTCCCTGCTCCTAGGCATTCCAGATCCTAGGCATTCCCAGGGGGCTGTGACTGGAATCCCTGAGGGTTGGGAAGCAGGGAGCAGGGTAGCCCCAGCTCCTTCTGGGCTCTCCACCATTGCTGTCCATTCCTCCTCTCTGTGCAAGCCCCTCACCTCTGCCTCCATGCAGCCCCCAGCCGCTCTGCACCACTGCTGTCAGAGTCAATTCCCTGGAATAATCACGTTTTCCGGTTGGCTCCCTCCTCCTTGCCAATGCAATTCTGGGAAGCCCCAACCAGCCAGGCCCCAGGAGGCTTATAGAGCAGCAGGAAAGTTGGGGGAGGGCCTAGCACCCAAACCTCATTAGGCCCAGACAACACAGTTTCTGGAAGGGGCAAGGAGTGAGGCTGAAAATTGGGAGACTATTGAGACAGGTCCTACATTCAGCAGGACTCCAATTCTGGCATAAGGCACAGGGAGACTTAGAGAAGGGTCCTGAGAAGCCACTGGGCTCAATTTGGGCTGATGAGGTGCCAGACCAAATGGGGACATGGACTTTGCCAAAGGACAGCCTGGAAGTGGAAAGGGTGGCATTGGGGGCTGAGCAGACCTTCTCCAATCTCAGATCTACTACTTGGGGGCTGGCACAAGTCCCCTGAATGTTCCCCACAAGATAGGACCTTCTCTATGGGCTATTTTTGGATGAAATGCAGGCGACATTTATGATGCGTGCAAATTACTTTCATTATGAAGGCCCTCCACAGAGCTGGGTCACAGAATGGAAGCCATTCTTGGCACAGGAAAGAGGTGTTCAGAACCCAGTTAGTGAAAAGCAACTCTGTGTAGCTGGATTCGGATTCTCGGCCTGTAGTCCTCACCCACAGAAGGCTTTGTGCAGTTCACTGATACCCAGAATTACCCAGAGAATTATGAGAGAATATGCATTTTTTTCTGGGGAGCCAGGTTAAAGTTACCACATCTGCAAAGTGGCCTATAAGCCATAAAAGTTCTATAGCATAACTCAATTTTTGCATTAAAAAAGTAACCAGCTAAGACTTTATAAAACAAAACTAAAGCCAGGTGCTAGTGGTTCATACCTATAATCCTAGCTACTCAGGAGGCTGAGATCTGAGGATCACTTTTCCAAGCCAGCCTGGGCAGACAAAAACCAAGATACTCATTATCTCCAATTAACCAGCAAAAAGCCAGAAGTAGAGGCACGGTTCAAATGGTAGAACACTTTCCTTTGTGAACAAAAATCCCAGTTTGAGTGTGAGGCCTACAAATACATGTGCATATACTCCGTAATCAAGTCTGCAAGTTCATAATCTAAATATATCATCTGTGGGAGATGAGCTGACAGCCAGTTCTTTCTTTTTGCTGAGCTGTATTTTCTACAAAATCGTTTGCATTACTTATCTGATTGAAGAGAATCTGACTCCCAGTAAAAGATCACTTGGATGAATTTCCTGAGCTTCCTTCCACTCAGTGTCCTTATGTGGTAAACTCAAAATGGTAAACTCAAAAGATAAGTGTTGGGATAAGATGTGACAGTTCATGCAAGGGAGTTGAGAGGAGGGTGGGAGTTCCCTCTGGTCTTGTTCTAGGTGTTGGATTAAAGATGGAAGGTCCCCAGAGGCTGAATTTTATATACATACACACGTATGTACATATATATTTTAATTAAATTTTTTTTTGCCCATCCTGGGGGCCGGGAAAAAACTTTTTTTTTTTTTTTTTGCCAGTCCTGGGCCTTGGACTCAGGGCCTGAGCACTGTCCCTGGCTTCTTTTTGCTCAAGGCTAGCACTCTGCCACTTGAGCCACAGCACCACTTCTGGCTGTTTTCTATATATGTGGTACTGGGGAATTGAACCCAGGGCTTCATGTATGCGAGGTAAGTACTCTTGCCACTAGACCATATTCCCAGCCCCAAAAAACTTTTTGAACCCTGGGCTTGGGCCCTGTCTCTGAGCTCCTTTTTGTTCAAGGCTAGCACTCTTACTTGAGCCACAGCTCCACTTTTTTTTTCTGTAACTAATTGGAAATAAAGCGTCTCAAGGATTTTCCTGCCTGGGCTGGCTTCAAACTGCGATCCTCAGATCTCAGCCTCCAGAGTATTCCAGGATTACAGGCGTGAGTCACTGGTGCCCTGCATAAGTATTTTTAAATTGTTATTATAAAGGTGATGTACAGTGGGATTACAGTTATAAGTCAGGTAAAGAGTACATTTCTTTTTGGACAATGTCACCCATTCAAAAGTTGAAATTTAAGAAAAAAAATTTTACCTCCTGGGATGTGCCTATCAACCTAGGGCCTATTGCAAAAATTAAAAAATAAAAAATAAAAAGCTAGGCATTGGTGGCTTGTGTCTGTAATCCTAGTCACTCAGGAGGCTGAATTCTGAGGATCTAAGTTCAAAGCCTGCCCAGACAAACCTGAGTTCATCTTCAATTAACCAGGGAAAAAAGGGCTGGGAGTGGAGGTGTGGCTCAACTAGTAGAGCACCAGCCTTGAGCTGAAAAATTTCAGCTCAGGTCTTGAGTTCAAGCCCCTGCCTGTATGGCAGAAGCACGCGCGCGCGCGCGCACACACACACACACATGCACACACTGAAAATTACACACTTGCACACTTACTGCAGACAATAAGGCAAGTAAATAGTACAGAGAAAGCCCTGTCAGCTGTTTTGGAGATGGCCTTGACCCCATGCTGTTATTTCAACCTTGATTCCATTCCACGTTGTCACAGCATTTTTTTTTTTAATGCCATTAAGCATTTGCTAAGGAAGTCAGTCAGTGGTGCCTTCTTGAAATGCAGCTGAGAAGGGGCGCGCAGGTGGGGGGTTCGTGGCTGTGACCCTGACCGTGACCTTTGACCTGACGGCTGCCCCCTCTCTCTCCCTCCCCGCCGCAGACAGCGAGCTGGTGCTCCCGGACTGCCTGCGGCCGCGTTCCTTCACGGCGCTGCGGCGGCCTTCGCTGCGGCGCGAGGCGGACGACGTGCGCCTCTCGGTGAGCCTGTGCGACCTCAACGTGCCCGCTGGCGACGGCGACGGCGACGAGGGCGCGCCCGCCGCCGGCTGCCCGATCCCGCAGAACTCGCTCAACTCTCAGCACAGCCGCGCGCTGCCCGCGCAGCTCGACGGCGACCTGCGCTTCCACGCGCTGCGCGCGGGCGCGCACGTCCGCATCCTGGACGAGCAGACGGTAGCGCGCCTGGAGCACGGGCGCGACGAGCGCGCGCTGGTCTTCACCAGCCGGCCCGTGCGCGCGGCCGAGACCATCTTCATCAAGGTCACGCGCGCGGGCGGCGGGGGCGGCTCGCGGCCCGGCGCGCTCTCCTTCGGCGTCACCACGTGCGACCCCGGCACGCTGCGGCCCGCCGACCTGCCCTTCAACCCCGAAGCCCTGGTGGACCGCAAGGAGTTCTGGGCCGTGTGCCGCGTGCCCGGGCCTTTGCACAGCGGCGACATCCTGGGCCTGGTGGTCAACGCCGACGGCGAGTTGCACCTGAGCCACAACGGCGCGGCCGCGGGCATGCAGCTGTGCGTGGACACCTCGCATCCACTCTGGATGTTCTTCGGCCTGCACGGCGCCATCACGCAGGTCCGCATCCTCGGTGAGTGCTGGGCTGCCGCCCTCAGGGGATGGACCGGGCGTGGGGGGCTGGGTGGAGGCACCAAGATCCCCAACCAACACCCAAGGCCAGTTCTGGGATTGACCCGGGGATGAATGGGGGAGAGGATACCCAGATCCCCAACAAATACCCAAGGCGAATTCTGGGCAGGACCTAAGGGTGGACAGGAGGTGGTGGGGGGGGGGGGACACCCAGATTCCCAACCAACACCTAAGGCAAGTTCTGGGCAGGACCCCGGGAGTGGACGGGGGCACCCAGATTCCCAACCAACTCTCAAGGGAAGTTCTGGGATTGACTCCGGGGATGAACTGGGGTGGGGCCATCCAGATCCCCAACAAACACCCAAGGCGAGTTCTGGGCAGGACCAGGGGAATGGAGGGGGGTTGGGGGGGCACCCAGAACCCCAAAAAACACCCAAGGTGAGCTCTGGGCTGGACCGTATTATCTAGGCCGAAGGTCCGCAAATGTCACAAGGACTGAGTTCAAAGTCTGTTCAACACCGACTCCCAGACACATCTTGGGGCCCAGGGCTACACCCCAACCCAGGGCTGCCTAAAAATGGGGAAAAATGGTTTCCATCAAGAGTTAACTTTTTAAAACAATTTTTTCCTTTGTGTTTATGTGGTAGGGAGGCATCCAACCCAGGTCTTCATGTATGCTAGGCAAGCATTCTACCACTAAGCCACATTCCCAGCCCTAAAACAATTTTTTATGAAGTACAAAGGGCAGTTACATAAATCAGGTGACAAGCGCATTTCTTTTTGGACATTATCACCCCGCAGTTAATGGGAATACTAAAGATGCTTGTGAACACAGGTTGGTCTGTCAGTAGTCAGAGGGGGTCTGTCTGCAGGGTGTGGGTTCTGAGGTGAGGTGGGGGAGGGAATCCCTGAGCAGGCAGCCTTGGGAGAAATGGGATTGCAGAATTCCAGGCCTTTTGTTAGGGTATACAGAGTTTTAATGGATTGGGAGGTAGGAGCAAGTGTGGACCATACTTCCTAGATTATTCTGTGGAATGTTCATAAGGGTTTTTTTGAAATAGGGGCCTATGGTTAAAAACGTGAGGGAAACGTGAATCTGAATAGGGCAATGGGAGGATCCTCTATTGCAGGATTTCGAAGAGCCTTTAGTATGTGGTGCTCTTGTCTACCTGGGCTGGCTTCAAATGGCAGTCCTCAGATCTCAGCCTCCCATGTAGGAAGGAGTATAGGCGTGAGCCACCAGCGCTCAGCTGCAGTGTGAAGCTTTAAAGAGAGTGGTTGAGGTTTTCCAAGCTAATTTGCTCAGACATCTTTTTTCCTTCCCACAAATCATTCCCTGGCATCCATGTTACTCCAGAGGGCAGGTGTTCATACTCTCCACTGCTGGTCTGCGAACCAGCCCTGCTAGACTGAACTATATTCATTAACCTCACTGGGACGACCTAGTAAACTGCAGATTCTTGAGTCTGCCTTTAGAGATTCCAAATCTATGTAACACACACACACACACACACACACACACACACACACACACACACACACACACCAATGCACCAAGGGTGGAGTTCCCTCAGCGTCAGCCCAGGAGGTTTGCTAGAGCAGGGAATGTATACCACTGCTCTTCCTTGTAGGTCATATGTGTTTTACATAACGAAATGCTTATGGTCTGTAGAAAGACCCAACGGAAGTAGAGTGAAAGAAAAAGCAATGAAAAGCAATGAGGCTAGGGTGCTAAGAAGTTAGAATCCAGGGACAGTAAAATGAGAAGCAATGAAATCACAGTCTGTGAAATCAAGCAGAAAGGGAGATGAGCTAGACTGGGCTGAGAATTCAAGATGAAATAAAATGAAATTAGATTAAGGAGGAAAAACAAAGCTCAAGTGAAAGAAAATGAGCTGTGCTTAGTGGGAGACACTGTGCTCAGATTCTCAGCGAAAGGAAATGACACAAGGATAAGGTACTCTTCTGCGTCAGCACCATCTAATAATAGATAAGGAGCTTTCCAGCAAGCTTCTGTCATCCAAAGAGGTTTACAAGACTGGAGCAAAGGAGAATTAAGGGGGAAAAAAAATCAAGACACTTCTGTCCTAAGTGATAAGTGGGTCAAGAGGATATGGCCCATCCAGAATTCAACATCTGTTAAAGTACAGTGCTCCTGAGTTGTTTGGAAGGTTGGGTATTTAAGCCAGCCAGCTGGTGTTGGGGGGTCCTGACTGACTCTAAGGGAAAAACTCACCAGTGATGATGGATGAAGGGTCATATTTACCTTCTAGAGTAGTGGCTGGCTCAGTAAACTACTGGCCTCAGTAAACTAATGAAGGCTCTTTCCCTCACTCATATGTGTCACAAACCCCAACTTCAGCCAACTTCATACTTACTGGTGGATTATTAGAAATACTCCCCTCTGCCTGCCGAGATAGCTCAGTTGGGAGATCGTTAGACTGAAGAAGAAATACTCCCCTCTCACTAGCGACAGAAATAAGGATGCCTAATAGACGTAGTTCTGACAATGCTAGCCTGTGTAATAAGGCAAGGAAAGTAAATAGGAGCCATGCGTTTCTTAAAGAAAATAAACTTTAAGACATTAACACAGTAAGAAAAACCTCTATTGATTAGGCGGAAAAGTAATGTGTTAGCACTAATAATGAAATGTCTTGTTCAACACGGGCAGAGTGTTCTATGAGGGCAGACGGGAACCACATTCTGTCAGTGACCTTTCCTTTTCTTGGAACATTTGTGGTTCAGGGGCTGGGGATATAGCCTAGCGGCAAGAGTGCCTGCCTCGGATACACGAGGCCCTAGGTTCGATTCCCCAGCACCACATATACAGAAAACGGCCAGAAGCGGCGCTGTGGCTCAAGTGGCAGAGTGCTAGCCTTGAGCGGGAAGAAGCCAGGGACAGTGCTCAGGCCCTGAGTCCAAGGCCCAGGACTGGCAAAAAAAAAAAAAAATTTGTGGTTCAACTGGAGAGGCAGAGCTGGATTCCTGTGCAGAGAACCCACCAGATCGCAGGCTCCGTGTCCGCGTCCATACTGGGTGTGTAGGTGCTTGGTGCAGTTGGATTACTTATTTATTTTTCCTGGAGGGAGTTGAAGCTCTCTGGACAACCAGGTCTTTTGATGGCAAGAGCTCTGTCCCCAGCCTTATGTGTGCACAGTGGGCCTCATAATTTATAGAAAGAAAGAGAGCAAGAGGGAGCTGGGGAGAGAGGAATGAGGGATAAAGGAAGGAAAGGACACAGAACTGAAACCTGGGAGAGGAGGTGTAGGCCTTTCTGAAGAGCCAGTGCAGACAGGGTCGGTGATGCCTGTGGACGGTAGTGAAGAAAGCAGGTCTCAGACACCGGGAGGGAGATGGGAACTTTGCCCATGGCCATGCTGTGGTCAGGCCTGGGAGCCCATTGTGGAGCCTTGACTTTATCCTTTGGCTGCTGGTAAATGTGGTCTTTCCCCTTCTGCAGGCTCCACCATCTTGGCTGAGCGGGGTGTCCCATCGCTGCCCTGCTCCCCTGTCTCCACACCAACCTCACCCAGTGCCCTGGGCAGCCGCCTCTCAGACCCGATGCTCAGCACATGCAGCTCTGGACTTCTGGGTAGCTCTGTTGGTGGTGAGTCCGCTGGCCTTCCTTCCTTCCTTCTCTTCCTCCCATCCTTCCTTCCCTTTGCAAGCCCGCCCTCCCTCCCTCCCTCTCCTTCCCTATCTTTCCTCCCTCCCTCCCTCCTTCTCTCCCTCCCCTCCTCTCTCCCTTCCTCTTTTCTCCCTTCCTTCCTCCCTCCTTCTCTCCTACCTCCCTTCCCCTTCCCTGTAGACACCCTCTGTCAGGGCTGGAGCAGAGGGGCTGGAACCTGGCTCAGTAAACCCTTGTTGGGTGGTGACATCGGGCAGGTTCCTCCTGTTCCCCAGCTGGGAAGCTTTCTCCAAAGGATTTTTAAGCACACATGGAATGACCCAAAGTGGCTCAGGAGCGTCTTGCCTTGGAAGGCTTGAAGCCCTTCTCTCCCCCTGCCTTCCATCACCTAGCCCTGGTCTGTAGCTGAGCACACTGCCAGAGCTCAGTCTGTTTTTGGCAGGATGTGGGCTGTCAGGGTAAGGGAGGGGGTCCTGCTGTGGGTTCGGATCTCCTGACTGATACTCCTTTCCCCTCAGGGACGGCCCCCAGTTCCCCAGGGAGCCTGCCTGATTCTCCCCTGAGCCCAGGCGGGGCCCACTGGAGCTCTGAGTGCACCATTTGCTATGAACACGCGGTGGACACGGTCATCTACACGTGCGGTCACATGTGCCTCTGCTACGCCTGCGGCCTACGCCTCAAGAAGGCTCTACACGCCTGCTGTCCCATCTGCCGCCGCCCCATCAAAGACATCATCAAGACCTACCGAAGTTCCTAGCCCATCTCTGTAGGCGTGAGGCCCATGCCAGCTGAGGACTAGGCCCAAAGGGCCTCTTCTCTTCTTCCATTGGGAACTCTTTCTTCTTTCCTATTTATCATGGGAAACTGAGGCCCTGAAGGTTTGGGCTGAGAGGGGCCAGGAAGGAGGGAGGGCAGAAGCACATCACAGGCAGAGGCCATACCCCGCCTTTTCTTTTCTGTACCCAGCTCTTCCCCGCATGTTGAGGGGCGACACTGGGGTCTCAGCCTGTTGCAGTCCCTCTCCTCCTAGGAGGCTCTTGTGGTCCGTGTGGGCTCCTTGGCGAGAATTAGAAAATGCCTGCCTTCTTCGGGGTGCTCCTGAGTTGGGGCACTGGCTAGGGGAGTCGGGACTGGATATCAGCATCATCTGCTCCTTCAGCCCGCTGCCACTGAGCAGCGCACAACCTGTCCAACAGGCCCTGGGCGCGCAGCTCCTGAGGGGTGTCTCACTACGCCTGTGCTCTCTTCCTTTGCTTTTCTGTGTATCGGGCCTGGCAGCAGACTCCTCTCACCCAGGCACCTGCAGCCTCTATGCCGTGTGTCTCCCCCCATCCCGGTTGTAGAGAGCTCCAGGCCGTGTGTGCCTGGCTCCAGGCTCGGCTGCCATGGGCAGGACCCCTGCTGGGTATAGCCTTCTGCCACAATCATCTCGCTGGGTGCGGTTGCCCAGAGATGCCCTTTGGTATGGGCTGGGGTGAGTCTGTCTGCTGGCAGAGTCTCTAAGAACAATCTGCAGCGCCCCCTGCCCCCCCCCCCGGCCTCTGTTCCCACATCTCAGTGCCCACCTGGGCCTAGGCCTGGGCAAAGCCTCAGAAGCCATCATATGCCAGGAAAGAGCCAGGGTCCCAGCGGGAGGGTTCCCTGGGCTAGGAGCAGCCCTTTTCCTTATTTTTATTTATTTATTTATTTGGTCCACGGGTTTTTTTGGGTGAGCCTAGATCCCTGGGGCTCTTAGAACCTCTGCCATATATGTGGGGTACCTGGTAAGGGGCAGCAGAGAGAATCGTCACTCAAAATCCTCTCCGTGCACCAGCCACAAGACCCATGGCCACCTGGCTGGGTTGGAACGTCCCCCAAAGGGGCCAGGCTGGAGGCCTGCTGGAGTCTGTCCTGCCAAGAGGTGGTGGAGCACTCGTAGCTACACAGTGCTCCTCCTCCCAGGGGCGGGATCTGGAGTGCCAAAGGGGCCTCAGGTGGCCGGAAGTCTCCCCCCCCCATGAAGACTTCAAGGGTCCTGGGAAGGCTGAGGGGACCCCGTGTGAGCTGGGGAGTGGTTTGGGGCCCTTGTCATAGGGGCCTCAGCTCCCCACTGCTCTTAGGAAAGGTGCTGCCTGCTTGTAGCACCTCTAGGGGCTGCAGGATGAGTGGGGGGGGGGGGGTGCCCTTACTGCCATTCAGTGAAGGCCTCAGCCTTCCCAGCCCAGTCCAAGCCAGTGTGGAATCTTGGCCTTGACTCTCCAGCCTCCCAGCCCCTTTCCCCAGGTGGCTTGTTTTGCGCCCTTGGAGGAAGTTTTCTCCTGTGACCAGCAGGGCTGGGGTTCTAGTCCTGACTATGAACTAGTCATGTGGCCCTGGTCCGGTGGTCACCCTCTGACTCTGGCTTCCTCCTGCAAAAAGCAGTGGTTTGGGGATGGGGCAGACTTTATGGCCCTTGGGGGAGGCCCAGGGACCAGGAACCTAGCTCTGGCAAAGGCCCGAGGGGCTGTGGGAAGTCACCTCTTCATGGCCCTAGGAAACCTAGCTAGTGAATGGCCCTATCCATCTGGGGGGTCCCCTCCCCAAGGCAAAGAGTAGTCTTAGATGGAGGGGCTGCCTGGCCAGCGGAAGATGGAGGAAAACAAGCCATTGTCTATCCTGTTAGCGCCGGGGCGGCCATCATCAACTTTGTAAACTCTGGGTTGCTGTGATTGTGAATAAAGGTGATTTCGTACCAGCTGGCGGGCAGGGGGGAGGTCTGTGTGTATGTGTGGGCCCGCGTGTCTTTAGGTGGCCCTGGGCACACCTGAGATCCCGAGGGCCGAAACAATCAGGTAAGGAAGGTTCCCTGGTGTCAGGGTCTTGTGCATGACCTGGGGTCCACAGCAGAAGCTGCAGTTCCCATCGACACAGGCCACTGGGTCTGTGAGAACAGGGAGTGATGGGGTGGGAGCAGTGGGAGGCCATGAGGAGGTTGGGCATCCTTCAGGACTGAGCAGGCCCAACTTGGACAGATTGTGAGGTGGGCGGCGACACCTAGAGGCTGGAGAGGGAAACTACAGGCCTTCCTTCTGGTCACCAGGGACTGGAGCTCAGCTGTGTTCCCACTCACTGGTCACTGGTGGGTCTGGAGGGGGGGGGGGGGAATGGAGGTCCTTGAATTGAAACTTTAGAGGAACTTTCCCCCTGTGCAAAGTGGTGCTGAGATGTGCTGAGTACTTCTTGATGCTAGAGGAGGCAGCCAAACAGCCCAAGGCTTAGATACAATGTTGGAATTACTCATCTGGCTATGTGTGTACAGGGGATGCCTGCCTTCCCATCCTCCTGGGAGGATGCTTGGGCTGCCCAGTTTCGGCTGACCTTAAACCCATTGCAGGACCACTGTTCCCTCCTTATAGAGTCCAATACAAGTAGGTGGGGGTCAGCCCTGCTGGGGACGAGAGCAGTCTTAGCCACTCTCAAGAAAACCTTCCAAAGGTGAGGAAGGCTGGAGGAGCCCGCGCCTGGTTCTCACCAACAATGGGGACTGACTTTGACCTCTGTGTACTCTTAGATGCCGAGGGTGGTCTGCTGTACTTGGGATAGTGAGCCTTTTGCTATGTAGCTGAATTGGCTTGCAGAATTAGGTGATTTCTGTTCAGTTAAAAAGACCAAAAAAAAAAAAAAACCTTTATTTAGTTTTCAGGGAAATACAAGATGCATGTAAACATAAACAGAATACAAAACAACCCAAATCTTACGGTCTAGAAGCATGCCAAGGCAGAGCATTTCTGCAGACCAACAGTCCTGTGAAAGAGATAAAGGACACCTGCCAAGTGGCAGGCCGAGGGGTTGGGTCTCTTTCCCAAGGTCACTGCTTATTTTGTGATGATAAAAAAAAAAACTATTATAAATACCAGAAACCTGGAGATAGTTTAGCACCATCATTGATCCTGGAAATTTTTCAGCACTCACATGGACCGTACTGTATTGAATTCATTTTTCTCCAGTTTTTCTGCCAAGGGGAAAGAGGAGGAAAAAACCTGGAGAAAGGACTTTGAGTGGGCTCCTGGTCCTACTAGGAGCTGGGTAGCGCCTGGACAAGAACTCCCTGGAGTTCCGGAGCCCGGGCCACATCCAGCCATCCACCTGCCATACAGTCCACACACCCCACGCTCCAGAGACAACACTCATGTTTTCCTTCGCAACCACTTTCTTGCACATCTCAAACTGGCAGACACCAATTCCCCACCGTGTCCTGCATTCAAAGAAAATCTATCCCAGGGAGTAAGTTGCCAATTATTTCTCTGAAATAAACCGAGCCTTGTGCCTTGGTGAGAACCCACTAACAACTAGAAGAGCAGAATCGTGGGTGGGAGTGCAGTTTTCCTGGCCTAGTTCTTAGCAAGGAGGCAGGCTCAGCACATGGAACCACGGAGAATCAGAGAACCTTGAGATTAATTCATTAGTAGAAGGCTGACGGAGGTCGTCTTCACCTCGGGTAGGCCTGAGGAAGTCTGAGCCCTGAGTTCCAGTTTGGGGGTGGTGGGTCCCTATTGTATGGCCCTTCGTGGTCACTGGTCTCTGATTTGTACAACCTGACAGGCTAGCTCTGGACTGGACAAAGGGCAGTGGAAAAATCTGTGATGAACTTGGGAGGTGAATGCTAAGTTTTCTGAAAATGGCCTCTAATATTACAGACTGGTTTGTTGCAACACCTCTTCTCCACCTGACGACCATTCACTGGGACTGTTTGTGGCCCAGTGAGTAACTGACTCACTTCTATGGCCAAATACGAAGGATTTCCCTGCCTCCAGCTCTGGCTGACTTGTGGGCATTAAGTCACAAACACCCCTGTTGCACTTGCTCTCCTTGACACATTCAGCATCGGCTTGTTCCTTCAATAAACACAAAGCAAAACTCCCATCTCAGCCTTCCCACACCTTTTCTGCCTAGAAGACATCCTTTTCATCCATGCCCTCCCGTGAAGGGATGGCAAGCCCTAACCACACACGTACATGCGCTCACACATTGCCCACATGCCTCTCACCCGCCTCCAACTTGCTCTATCCATCTTCCTCTAACGAGTCCTCTCACACAATCCTCTCAAAGCACAAACCACTGGCCAGGATGGGACTGAGCAAGACCAGGACCTTCAGCACAGGGAACCCCTACCCTCTAAGGCCACTATGTTCTGGGATGGGGCTAGGAAAGGATACTGATTGTCAAGGTCAAGTGCAAATTTGAGACTTGAAAGGGGAGTCTCCTGTGAATCCCAGCCTTATAGGTAGATTAGGACCAAAGCTTTGGAAGGTAGAGCCTTCCATCAGTCCATACATCAGCATGTACAGGACAAAGCAGGAGGGGCTTACTGGGGCTAAGGTCATAGGTCACTAACCCTGTACTCTCAATTGCTTTGATCACAGACCTTTGGAATCACGGGGGGATGAGACTAATCCAAACAGATTGAGCTGGAGAAAGCTAAGTCCCTGGAGTGCCTACATACTACCATGAGGTGCTCGCCAGGCCTGTAGAGACAGGAGGAGGTGCTATCAATGCATGTGTGGCTCCTGCAGAACCCACTGAGTGCCAGTCCTCACCTTCCCTCAGAAACAAGAGCCCAGGGGCCAGCAGCTCTCAGGTCATGCGTGACTTTTCCCGATGACGTGCCGGGTGCAGGTGGGGAGGAGGCCTGCAGGTGGGTGCCCTGACTTAACCAGCTTTTCCATGGCTTCATTTTGGACCAAGGGATTAAGGCCTTAGGCTGCTTTTGCTAGATCTGTTAATGCCAGTGTGAAGTTTCCAAGTAAATAATAAAATAATTATCAAAGTGGGGGGGGGACGACACATTGCACTCTCCAGCCGGGATTGTGTGCGTGAATGGCACGCATACTTGCTGCCAGAGCCGAGTCCCTTGGGACCTGCCCAAGGCCAAGAACTGTTCAGTGGAGACAGCTTGCCCAGGATTTTCTTCTCTAACCCCATGTTACATAATTCAAGTGGGAAATTACCAGCACACACGCGCACAAGCACACACGCATTTTCTCAACAGCCCTCAAAAAAGTGAGGGAATCTTAATTATTCTTGAGCAATGTGGACTGTTCTCTTTCCAGAGAGCTCTGTGTCAGGATTCTCAGCATCTGGACATGTGGATGTATCTTTTCCAAGAGACCCACGCGGGCACAGCCCCACTTCAGCACACACCCATATCCGCACAAATTCACCAAAGGAGGGTTGGAGCAGCAAGCGTACAGTACTGGAGGTGGAGGGATTGAGCCAGGCAAGGAAGTGCTCGCTGCTCTGGGAGGCAGAGCTCCAGGGGCTGGGGCCAGAGGGGCTTCTGTCCAGCTACTTCCACTGGCCCTAAGGGAGACTGGCTTGGTACCTGTCGTGAGGGGTTCTGTCTGCAAACAGCTGGGCAGAGCCCTCCTATGCTTCTCCCAGGACCCTTTAGGCCTCCCTGGGTTGAAGCAGAGCCTTCTCCTCACAGCGATGTCATTGAGATGAATGGTGGCCCAGGCTCAGCCAGCAGGCTCTGCTGCAGGGTTGTGGGGCTCGTATTTCACTGGATATACAAGGCCTAAGGTATCGCACCCTCCAAATGGTTTGGTTACATCTAGGGTTCCTGCCTATTAGCTGAACTGAGCTTCCATTGTTCTCCAAAGACTCAAACACATATCAGAAGGGCTCACAGCCCAAATATCAGGAGCCTGGGGCCAGGGAGGGCTGCTGGGAGCCACTTTTAGGACAGGTCTCTCTGAGCAGCTGGCTTGCAAAACAACAGAAATGACAACAGGGAGCAGTTCTTGGATGTCCCGGCTCTGCTCTGGGGACTCGGCCTGCGAGGTCAAAGGCCCATGCCACTTCCCTGAATCCCTTTCTTCTGGGTGGACAAGACCCAACAGGAAAAGAGGCTGTTCTCTAGAGGCAACCCCTTCCATCTTGCCAGGGGAAGAGGGCTGAAAGGTCCAACACCACAAACCCACCTGGGCTTTCCACAGTTCCAATTCCTTCCAGCAGCCCCCTCCTGCCTCCTGCAGACTGGGCTGCGGGATCAGTGAGCCCGAGCATCTCTCTTGGTAATATTGCACTTTCCTGTCTCAGACTGTTTTCATTTCCCATTGAGAATGCAAAGTATTTGGAGGGCGCAGGGGAAGTGAGTAACCTTGAAGAAATAACATTATCAGTTAAATACAAAAATAGGAAAAGCAGGGGTTACTTCATCTTTCTTTGCCCCTTAAAAACAAAAACTACCAAACCAAGGTCTAAAATAGTTCTATGCCTACTCTGCAAGTACTAGTAATAGGAAAAATAATGCTTGGCCGAAATTCCCTTGTCTTTTTTTTTTTTTTCCCTTAGATGATAAAAAAGTAACATGCCTTGCTGAGGAAAGCAATGGATACAAATGCCAGTAAAATATGCTGCTCTAACATCTGAAACTGATTATAGTGATTCTATATAATGCCTTCGTCCAATGGAGAATCAAGAGAAAGACCCACACAAAGAGGAACCTTTGAGGCCAGGCTGGGGGTGGATGGGCTCTGCCAGAGTCCTGGCAAACAGGACCTGGCCACAGCCACAGGGAGGAGGCAGCCCTCCACACAGCAGTGCTCCTTCGCACACCCCTCTGGCTGCCCAGCCCAGACCCCATATCCTACACAAGGAGCCAGGTCGGCTATGACAGAGGGTGAGGTGGGAGATGAAGACTTTTTCACCCTTATCATAAAAGAAAAAGGACTTTAAACGGAAAGGAAAACAAAGCACCAAATGATGCATCTTCCGGCATTATATAAACCTCAATAATGACCTCAGAAGGGCTCATTAGGATTAAAGTTGCAGTATACAGCAATACAATATCATTTCACATTTTCAATCACAACGAATGGACAACTAGGTTTGGATGCTGCTGAGATTTCATTTTTGCCTTTTAATCTGATCTGGTTTTCCTCCAGGTGAGTCAGAGCCCAGGCCTCCCGTCCTCTGCTGCGCCGGCGGTGCCCTCCAACGTCACAGAGCAGCTCAGTAGCTCTAGGGAAAGGCCCTCTTGCCTGGGCTGGGCTAGGAGTCCTGAGGCACACGCCTGGCACCCCAGGCCGTGCCTGAGAACTGGCATGCACCCTTCTTCAAGTATTAATATTCTTTGGGTTTGCAGGGTTTTTGTGCTGTGCTGTGAATCAGGGGATTGATGGAGGGGGGCAAGGGGCAGTGCAAAAACTCACTGCTCAAATCCACATGCTGCCAGCAGGTGGCAGCATCTCCTGCTTTTCCTGGATGCCTGAGCAACTCCCAGCCATCCTTGGGGCTGGATGTCACAATGTAAACATGGTGGCCACACAATAACCTGTAGCAGGGCTGGGGAGGAACACAGGATTGATGTGGGGGGAAATCTGCCATTCACTAGCTGTGTGATTCAGGGAAAGTCATTTCCCATACTTGGGTGAAAGTAACAGGGAGGGACGGGACGCGTTCACCTCATAGGTCGCTACCAATCCTGCCTTTTAATGACACTATGGCTTCAGAGCCCTAGAAATCAGGGTTTATTTCGGGGGGGAGGGGGAGAGCAGGAGAACCTGGCTGGCAGAGATCCGCAGGAGGCAGTACGGAAGGAGGGGAAGGGCGGGCTAGGCAGGCTCTGGGGAGCACTGTGGTCCAGTCCAATTGAGATGCTCTATGCTTGGCAGCCATGCTGCTTTCCCTCCTGGCCCGCTGGAACTGTGGCGATTGAACTGTCTCAGCACAGGCATATGAGGTGTGGGGCCGAGAAGGCCCTCCCCCTGGAAGGTCCTTTCACCCGACAGTCACTCTACTTTTAAATTTTATTTTAAATAATCATAAATTACTTTTTTCATCTTTTAATAAATATGTGCTGTTTAAAAATGAGAAAAGTATATACTGCATCTTTAAGTAATGCACTCGGTTCTCTGGGTTTCTTTGCATTCCACCGTATTTAAAGTGCATTAATTAAAAATAATGAACCACTTCTTTATCATTATTGTTCAAATAGGTACAAATAATATTAATACGAAGACACTACACTATCATGAGTACTGCAATCTAGCAGATTAACGCACTATCCTGCTCTATTTAATATTGTCCAGCAGAAGAAAATAACTAATTTCAATTTCTAAGTCAAATGCATGAACAACAACAACGAAAAGAAACCAAAACAATCTCACCACGGCCCTTTGACAAAGAACACGTGCAGTTTACCATAGCTGCCAGGCACTGGTGTATGGTAAGGGGCGGGGGCGGGAGGCTGATGGCACCGAGACGCTAGGTCCCGGCTGGCCTGTGACGGGGGAGGCCTGTCCTCCTGGGTAGAAGGCAGACGCCTTGGGCCAGCGGGTCTGGCAGCATGGTTGGTCGGCTGGCTGTGAGGCCTGCTCTGTCTGGAATCAAAGGCACGTGCGGAAATCCACTCCCAGCAAAGGTTGAGTCCTTGAGGAGGCTGAAGGCCTTCTTTCGGAGGGTCCCCTCTGAGATGCCAACCGTGAACAACACAGCCTGAGGCTGGCAGAGGGTAGCAGGGGACGTGGTGCTTTCATTTCTCTCTTCATTGGGGCACAGCCCCTGGAGAAGCCCAGGCTGCTCCTACACCACGGGCCTTCCATCTTCCCAGGCACCTGTGGCATCGCCAGCGGGCCCAAAGGGCCAGTGGTGGTATCTGCTCCAGTCTGGCCCTGTGGGGCGGTAACTGCTCTCTGCAGGTCCTATGTAAGGCTTTCTTTCAGCCCCGCGCAGTGGGGGTGAACATACAGAGCGGTGGGTCACCCCCAGCCCGGGAGTGGCCTTCTCTCTAAAGGTCTGGCTGCTCACACCTTCCCTCCCTTTGGAGGAGGTGTTATTTCTTTCTATTTTTTGCCTCATCAATGCTGGGCAGAAACCAGACAGTTGAAATGTTTTGCCAAGCCTGGAGCCTGGTCATACCCAGCCCCCAAAAGCCTTTGGCAAGCACCGGGCTTGGGCACGGTCCAAACAGTGGACACCAAACCAAAATGACTCGGTTTATGGAAGGGCAAGAACATGAAATCCAAATCCAAACAAAATACCCTTCCACAGACTACAAAAGAACCCCCCCACCCCCACCCACCCCTTTCCCATGTGAGGCTGACCACCTCAGTCTCCCAAACTAAAGTAAACCCCAAACCAAGATCTGATGTATAACCCCAAACCAATGGACCTGTTCCCAAATATGCCAAGGGACCACCCAGCCCTGCTGGAATCACCAGCAGAAGATGAGGACAGGCCCGCCTCAGGCCAAGGCAGTGGCAGTGGTAGGGAATTGCTTTTCCTCTGACACACATGGAAGCGGCTGGGCGTGGGAGGGGCCGAGCTCACAGAGACGCTGCCCAGCCTCGGTGCCGGGGCGGCTGACATGCCCACCCATGCAAGGCTATGGTGGTCTCTGGAAACCAGCTCAATCACTAACATCTGTGAACAAGGAACAATGGCTGGCTGCAATGGCATGATGCCAATCACCAAAACAGCCAAGTAGGGGCAGAACGCCGTACACCCCTCCTCCTCCGCGACCGCATGACTTCCCAAAGGCATGATTGGGGTTCCCGGGGTGGCCTGTCTCAGATGACCATGCAGTCTATCAGTGAAGTTTACCACCGTGTACATGCGGATCCCAGGCCCTGGACTCCCCACCTATCCTTTTCTCCCATCCTCGCCTCCCTTCCGGCTGGGGGCATCTTTGAGGGCACCTCTTCTGCAGGGTTCCGTGCTGTCCTTCCCCGTGTGTGTGTGTGTGTGTGTGTGTGTGTGTGTGTGTGTGCCACTCTTTGGTGGTCGCCCCCAAGGCACGTGGAGGCTGGGAGGACCCCGCGCTCCCAGTCAGTTCTTCTTCTCCAGGTAGTTGGAGGGCACCCAGCCTTTGAAGGGCTTCACTTCGTCCAAGATCTGGCAGTACCACCAGCCATTGGGGTTCCTCTCCAGCACCTCCATGGACACCCCCTCCTGGAAGCCCGCCGTCTCCTCGTCCCCCTCGTAATCTGCGATGGAGACGTACATGTCTTTGAGGTTGTTGTGGATGAACTGGGACTTCTCGATGGGCTTGGGGCGCACGGGGGACACGGGGATGCAGTTGCGCTGCGAGGAGAGCGGGGAGTCGGAGCCCTGGCTGGCGGCGCGCTCGGCCAGGCGGCCCCTGGCCTCGGCGGCGGCGGAGCGCGCGGTGCTGAAGGAGGAGTTGCGGCGCACGCCCGTGCGCCCGTCGCCGGCCGTCAGCGACTCGTTCCTCCGGAGGGCGCACGACAGGTTGTTGTCCTTGGGGGGCGGGGACACGAACACGGACTGGGGCCGGACGGCCACCTGCCGCACCCCGTTCCTCATCTTCACGGCGGCGCTGCCCGAGGCCTTGCCGAAGCCGCCGGGGGGCTTGGACGGGATGGGCGGCGTGGCCCGCCGGCTCTGGTTCACCGTGTTCAGCGCCTGCACCCGCTTCTCCGCGCTCTCCAGGCTGTCCGACTTGCCCGGGCTCGGCTTGCCCTGGGCCGGGTCGGCCTCCTTGCCAGGCAGGTGGGGCTGCTGGCTCTCATCGGGCACCAAGTAGTGGGAAGGGGCCCAGCCCTCCAGCTCCCCAAACTTCACGTACCACCACCCGCTCTCCAGCTTCTCCAGCACCCGGACCTCGGCGCCCGCCGGGAAGCTGATCTCCGAGTCCTGCACCTTCTGGTAGGCGCTGCAGGTCACGTAGGCCGCCGCCTGCCCTTCCCACTCCTTCTTCGGAGGCCCCGGGGGCACGGAGGCCGGGAGAGGGATGACATCGGCCGAGCCTCTCCTGGGCCCCTCGGAGGCGGTCTGGGGGGGCAGCTCTGAATCCTCACTCTTGGATCCCTTCAGGCCCCCCCGGAGCTGGCCCGTGGGTCTCAGCTGACGCCTTAAAGTGCTGATGTCCATCTTCTCTTGGCTCTGGGACTCGGCCCGGTTGAGCAATGGCTTAGGCCGGAGGGAGGGCTTGGTCCGAGCACAGGGGGTGGGCCCGGCCTTCACCTCAGCATCTCTCTTGGCCCCCACCTTGGGGGTACCACGGGTGCTTGCATCTGAGGCTGAGCGCGGCTTCAGGTCACCACTGTTCTTGGACAGGGAGGAGGAGGAGGAGGAGGAGGAGGAAGAGCAGGCGGTGTTGATGGTGATGGAGGAGGCTGAGGAGTGGCTTTTCCCCAGCTCTGCCTGGGCATTCTTCTCTGCCTTGAGTTTCAGAAGTGATGATGACTTCGGGGAGTCGGAGCCGGACTTGGGGGAGTTTTTCCTGGCAAGGGACAGTGAGGAGCCCCCGGGGGAGTCGCTGTCCCCCGAGGAGCCTCTGGCTGACAGAGTGTCTTCTGCACACGGCCGGAAGCCCTCATTCTCGTAGATGGTCTCCTCCTCCAGGGCCACATCCTCAGAGGAACCCCCCACCTTGAAGCAGGCTCGCTGCAGGGAAGAGGCCGGCGAGGGCCTGCGGGGCTGGGAAGGCCGCCTGTCCCCCGTGCCCTTGTCTTCTGCAGGCTCCTCGCTCAGCTCTGGCTCGGAGTCGAAGCCAAAGGCAGGGATGTCATACTCGGGTTCCTCATACCTGAGCTTCAGCGGGGAAGCCTGGCTCTCCCCGGCACCTGCAGGGCCCTCGTCCACCTCTTTGGGCTTGCTGGGGGGTGCGGGCGGCGGCACCTTGGGTCGGGTCAGCGTGCTGGTGCGGCGGTTCAGGTTGGGTTTCTTGCGCTTATCAATGTAGGATGCAGGGGCCCAGCCCTCCTTCTCACCAATCTGCACATACCACCAGCCGCCAGAGTTCTTGTCAATCACCTGCAGAGAAGAGAGCAGACCGGCTAGTGGGTTGGGGGAACACTACAAGGTCTAGGGCTAGAGCTTCATACTATAAGTTCCAGCATTGCCATTTTACAGACTACCACACTGAGTCCTTGAGACTGTAGCTCAAGACCCATTAGGGTAAAAGATAGATCAGAACTCAAACTCAAGTCTCTAGTATTTCTTGGTTGCTCCTACTCTCCAGGTACCACTACCTCTACCTCTCCTAGTCTGTGTCAATATGCCAGACAATCTGGTCTCTTCTGCTGAGCTCCACACCCTACCCAAGTCATGGCACTGTTCCCACATCCTAAGAAACCCAACCCACCAACGTCCAGATATATGCAGAGCCGCCATTCCATCACCCCTGCCCTCCTCCAGCAACCCCATGGAGGTCTCTTTCAGAATGGGAAGAAGCAGATGACAGCCACTGCCTATGGAATCCCAGTGAAAGAAATCTCAGTAGCCAAAGAGAGTTCTTTGGGTTGAATGGTTTCCTGTTAGAAGATGGGGAGGCCTTCAGCATAGTACTTCCCATGCTAGTATAAACTCGTCCCAGGAGGTGGAGTATGGCGACTGGTTGGCAGGGGTTGATTTGGACTAAGGAATATCAAGGAAAGGTAATCTAGGATTTGGAGACATTCTTGGAGGAAGAGGTCTCAGGGAAAACCTCTAGGGAGCAGAAGCATTAAAAGACTGGTACTGGGGACAAGGGGAAATAAAGGCAGGAGAAAGGAAAGCAAGCTGTTCTTAGCTGGGTGCAGGTGGCTCATGACTACTCAGGAGCTGAGATCTGAAGCTAGCCCAGAAAGAAAAATCTGCGAGACTCTGTCTCTAATTGACCAGCAAATAGCTGGAAGAGGAGATGTGGCTTAAGTGGTAGAGAGCCAGCCTTGAGAGAAAAAGCCAAATGACAGCTAAGGTCTTAAGTTCAAGCCCCAGTAGCAGCAAACACACACACACACACACAAGCTGTTCTTGAGACCAGGCCTCTGCAGCCCCCAGATTTTCTTCTTCCTGTCCCTAGACTCCACCTTTCCCTTACCCATCCCTACAGTTATAGTTCAAGCTCAGGTAAGTATGGCAGTTCTTCAACACTTTGAACTTCTACCTGCTCCATAGAAACCTAAGTCCTGTGGGGAGAATGATTTCTCCTGAGTCTCAGCAAATATTCTGTGGATATAATGCCCTGAATACAGAGTCACTCAAGAGACCTTCTCTGTCTCCTGTAGTACCGCACTCAGTACCAAGAGAACAAAATGCAGCCGCCTCCTTCCAAAGTTTGCTTCAGTGGTTTCAGCCACTCAAGGTCAACTGCACTAAAATAAATAAAGTGGAAGCTTCTAGAAATAAACAGTTAATAACTTTTAAGTAATGTTTACCATAGTATATCGTTCTAATTATTCTACTTTACTATTCATTGTTGCTGTTTGTCTCTATGATACCTAACTTAGAAGTTGACCACCACAGGTATGCAGGTGTAGGAAAAAACAATATTCATAGGCTTTGGTACTGTCTGGATTCCAGTGTCTACTGGGGTCAGGGTCTGCACAAATGATATATCATTCAGGAGGGTTCCCTCAGGGTCTGTTTACTCCTTTTGGCAAAATATGCAGAGCATGGTGGGGAGGTAATCATAACAGAAGCCAAAGGTCCTATGATATGCATGCAGCCCACCAGGGGTCCCTACGATCTCCAATACTTCCAACACTAGCACTTCTAGTTGTTGGGTCTGTGGTGCCCTGGCCCCTGTGGCAATTCTGAGTGAGGGCCCTGACCCTCTAGGGACCTCAGTGATGCAGCTTAGGCTGCCCTCTTGTGGACACTGCCAGCGTACCCCCTACCCTGCAGTCAAAATGCACTAGGTGGGATTTTGTTTTACCCACTGTCTTCCAAGCTTTGTTCCCAAGCGTTCTATTCCCAGCCCTACATACACATTAGGAAATTCCACTACGTGTCCCACGCTGTGAATGCAGGGTGGGGCTTCCACCTGACTTGCAGAACGTAAAATAGGAAATGCAGATCCCTGACCATGATTAGTAATACCCTTTGCATCTCGGCCCCAGGCTTACCTCTGCCTTCTGTCCACCCCGAAAGCTGATTCCATCAGAAATGCAAGATTGGAATTCGGCAATGGTGTAGTACTCCACCTCCACGGAAGGGGGCTCTGGTGGCTTCGGCAGCTGGAACCCCTGGGGTAGAGAGAGAACACAGTGAGCGAAACCCAGCTTATCAGGATGGAACAAGGCCTGGCAATGGTACTACTCTGGCCCCAGGAGACGTGTGGGCTGCTGACACCAGCTGGACAGCAGCTGGCTTGATAGGGGTCTATCTCCCACATGTTAGGGGCTGTAGATGGGCAGCGGGGGGGGGGGGGGGGGGCGGGCGGCAAAGCAGCCCGTTGTTCTTGGGGTGAAGTGGGGCTATGAGGAGGCTGTGGAGTTAGGCGAGAAGTGTTGGGTGGGTGAATAGAATTCAGTGCTCCCCATTTCTGTAGTCAAGTGGAACACAATGGAAGTTCTAGCTTCCTCTTACACGCTGGCACACAACACAGAGAATCTGCCTGGGGCCCATGGTCTGAAATGAACACCATTTGCTGTGTGTCTACTGGGTGCCAGACTCTGCTCTCAAAGGCACCGACTTTCAACAGTGAACCAGATGGACCACCTGTGCTGGTAGATCCGAGCTTCCTTCTAGCTTCAATCCGTTTCCACTCTGGCTACAGTGGGTTTGTGCCTCCCTACTTAGGTCCTTCCTCACATAATAAAGTTAAAACAAAGCAACTGAAAAAAGAGAAGAGGAGGAGCTGTGGTGTGGTAGAAAGACCCCAAAGACCACTTGATTCGTGTCTCAGCAAATTCATTAGCTATGTGATGCTGAGTAAGGCCCTTGACTACTCAAAGCCTCAGTTTCCCCATCTGTAAAATGGAACTAAGAACAGGACCTAAATTAAGAATATACTGAGATAATGCACATGATTTCTGACCCAGAAAAGGGCGCAGGCAGAGCTCAAAAAACAGGAGCCTAAGTTCAACACTCCGAACCCCCCACTCTTCCTCCAAATGGTCCTCATCCTGCCCATCTAAACAGCTGTCTTGGGTGAGACTGGGTGAGAGGTCGGAGGAGGTAGACTTGAGGCCTTGATGTGAGTCAGTCAACTTTCCCTGGCGATGCTTTAGCCTGCAGTTGTGAGTGTGAACGGACTGAGCAGATACGGCCGTTACCCTGGGCCGGGTGGGTTCAGTGACACGTCCCTTCCTTTGGTGTGGAAGGAATGACCCTGGACCTGCAAAAACCGAGTCTGCCTGAAAAGAATGAGCTGGAGCTTGGAGAAAGGCAGAGAATTCCATTGTTCAGCTGAAGGGGAGAGAGACAGAACTTCGGTGGGACTGAGGGTCAGCACAAGGAAGGCCCTGTAGCCAGAGAGACCCAATCTTCAAAACCCTCATGACTTATGGCATCATGCTCTCCAGGGCAGATGCCACTGATCATAGCGCCATGCCGCTGATGTAAAGCGATGTCAGTGTGCCATTGGGTCCACCACGACAGGCAGTACTGCCCAGGGGTGTGGAGTCTACATAGGAAGTGGAACCCAGCTGGCAGCCCTTCTGCCTATGTCAGCACATCTTCTCCTTGCAAGAGCCCCTATGTGATGACTTGTGCTAAGCTCCTCTTATGGGTAAGGAAGGGGGTCTCTGGGAGGTAGGTGTCTTGCTCAGGGTCTCTCTGCTCCTAAGGAATATGAACCCACATATGGCTAGTTGGAGCTCCAGTCTTTCCATTGTCTCCCATCGCCCCTGATAACAGGTCTTCATTCAGGACTCTCTGCTTGCCATCAGTGTGGCTGCCCCCAAGTCCCAGCCATTGTTTTCTGCCGTCTGCCTGAGATGCTACTCAGGAGGACCCCCTGCCCACAAAAGCCAAGGGACCGTACAGTGTGAGACCTCTCTGTTAGGGGGAGCCAGTCCTTGCAATGCGGCCCCCACCCCTGGAGGCTGCTTGCTGGTCTCTCTGTGGCCCTCCCAGGCTCCAGCACCTTCCATGTCCATCAGCATTCCAAGAGCAAGGCAAAGCTTAAAGGCTTCTGGACCAGTATGGTCAATAGCCCCATTCCCGCCCCTGGCAATGCCCAGGCTGCATGCTCTTGCTGGCCAGTCTAAATGTTTACGTCTGCCAGTGCAGTGGCTGGGTGGATTTATTTAGTTTTGGAGTGCAGTGTGTTTCCGATTATAAACTGTCCAGCCAGGCCCCAGAAGCTGGGCTCTGCAGACTGCTCTCCCTGCCCCCAGCCCCCCAAAGCTGGAAATCCCAGCAGGGCTCTGGAAAACCTCTGGGCCAACCAGCTCTGCTATAAGACAGCCAGCTCAGAGACAGCTACAGAGCTACTGAGAGGAGGAACAAAGGGAGACAGTCTGACCCTTACCAAGCTGGATTCTCGGCGTGGTGGAGGTCTCGTCCTGAGGTTCGGGGAGCCTGGATAGAAGAGATGGGGCTTCAGAACTGCCAGTCGGGCAATAGTAACTGTGCCGGTGCTTGCTTTCACCAGGTGTGCCCCCAACTCTGCACCCCTGGAACTCCATGCTTTTGTCCCACATGTATGAAAGATGTAGTCACCAAAGGCACAAAGAGACCTTTGAGCTTCCTTGGCTCTGTGAATCCCCTAAAACGATGTGCACACATGCCATGTTTTTGCAGAGTAAAGGAACACTGGGTTATGTGGTACTGGAGACTAAACCCAGATGCTCTGCTCTACCTGCTCACTACTTGAGCCACAATTCTAGCCCCTTCAATGTTTTGGTTGTACTGGGATTTGAACTCAGGGCCTTCGGCTTGCTATGTAGGAACCAAGTCACAAACCTTTGTTTTTGGTTCTGGGTTGGGGGAGAGGGCAGGGCTGGCTTTGAACTGCAATCTCTCCACTTCCCAAGTAGCTAGGATCTTGAGCCATCTTGCCCAGTTGTATTTGTTTTTGAGAGCCACTGCTATCTTTTGTCTAGACTGATCTGGAACTTTCTCTGCCTTGTGATTAGCTGGGATTACAGATTTGCATCATCATGCTTGGCTAAGGGTACACAGATTCATCCAAGAAACAGAAATGATGTCTATTTTGTGCTCATTACCAAGTCCTTAGAAATGAGCATACAGCCAAGCAACAGAAGGTGGTGGCCAGTAGAAATGTCACCAAGGATTGCCCAAGATAGCTCAGAGCTAAACTAAAAAGCAACCTTCTTCCAGATTATAAAAATGGCCGGCAGCCAGGTGCCAATGGCTCATGTCTGTAATCTTAGCTACTCAGGAGGCTGAGATTGAGTTTCAAAGATAGCTCAGGCAGACACATCCATGAAACTCTTATTTCCTATTAGCCAGCAAAAAGCCAGAGGTGGAGGTGTGGCTTACTGATCTGGGCCCTCTGTGGGGCGATCCTTGCCACAGCTGGGGAGCCCTGGGCCAGCTTGGACACAGTCCTCTCAGGTATGCCCAGGGCGCTGCCATTAGAGGCATTGCAGAGGATGGGTAGGCTGATTTCCTTCTTGGTGATGGGAGCCTCGGAGCCTTCGCCTTCGGGTGGAGCCTCTTTGTCCCCAGATGTCTTCTTGTTCAGCAGATTGCTGATCTCCATGATGTTGCCAATGATCTCCACTGGGCCTGCCAGATTCTTCTTCCGAGTGGGCAGGTCATCTTTAGCTTTCTTCAGGTAGGATGCTGGTGCCCAGCCCTCTTTGCCTAGGTATCTGTGGGAAGAATGGGCCACACTATCATTAGAGGGCAGAAGCCTGAACCTCACCCTCCACTCCAAACCCGGCTCCTCATCTGGCCTGACCTAGCCCAGCCTTCTCTACCATGCTCCGCTAGACATTTGGCAATCCCACTGCTCCAGAGAGAATCAAAGCTGAGGGTGGATGGGAAAGACATTTAGACACCACTGCCTTCCCACTGGCTATTGCTTAACCTCATCTCTCTTGGTATGGTCTTGCTTTCTTTGCAAAAATAGGCAAACACCAGACCTTGAATTTAGATTTCTCAGACTTGGGGCTGCCCCAAAAGTCAACTTCATCAACTTCACCATGACCACTTTACAATATATCAAGAGTAATTCTAGAGACAAGATATGAAGAAGGGGTGTGTGTGGTGTTATATAGATACATGTCCTATAGGATGGGGGGTGGGGGGAAGATGCATCCTAGCATATAGTCCCTTCCTTAGAGCTTATCCAATTTTTCCCTCCCTCCCTGCCATCTTCTCCATAATGCAAGGCTAGCATTAAGAGTTGTTAAGATGCATCCAGAAGAACCAGACCCCTGAGAGCAATAGGGCATGTCTGTAAGGAAGGCTGATGGACTAGACAGCATGCTGGCAGCACTGTGGGGACAGCAGACAGACTCAGGTCACACAGAAAGCCCATAAACTGGCTTAAAGGCAACATTTTAAATCAGCAGGGCAAAAATGAATTACTGATTTGAGGACAGCTGGTTAACCAGTGAGGAAAAACAAGAAAGACTTGGCCTTAAACCATATAGCAAAATAAAAATCAGTTGTGAATATTTATAATAGCTTTGGAGGTTGAAAAGGCTTTCTTGAGGCTTTCTTGAGTGGGGCTCCAAAAGCAGAAACCATAAATGAAAGGCCTAAAAAAGCACCTGGCTATATCAAATTAAAATCACTGGTATGGTTAAAACAAAAACAAAACACTCATAAATATATGCTAAAAGCAAACGATAGGTCTGACTTCATTCTTGACGATATAAGGACTTCTTACAACAAGATTTCAGTGGCTCACGCCTGTAACCTAGCTACTCAGGAGGCTGAGATCTGAGGATCATGGTTCAAAGCCAAGTCCAGGCAGGAAAGCCCATGAGACTTTTATTTTTCTCCATTTAACCACCAGAATACTGGAAATGGGATTGTGGCAGAGCATTCCCAGGCCCCGAGTTCAAGCCCCATGACTGACAAAAAACAAAACAAACAAAACCCACCAAAATGCCCCCCTTCTTCCTCCTGGAGCTGAACATTTCCCCACATCTATTGGGAGCTTGTCTTCTGTCCAGCAATTGCTAGCCAGTGTCTCTAAGACTGTTTCAATGTCCCTATCTGATTTCCGGGGGCACATCTGGCTCTTTGGAATGGCTCTTCCTGGCTAGATGTCTGACAATCCCCCTGCCTGATGTGGCCTTGGTTCTGGGAGCACATTAGGTGGGAGCTAAGGAACAGGAAAGCTACAGTTCATTCCTACAAACATGGCTGAGCTTTGCTGGACAGCTCAGGTAGAAGCTGGCCCCTTGCCCTCCTATTGCAGGAATGTGCACACGGGTTGTGCAGTCTCTCTCCTATCTTGGCTTGGAAGGCAGACTCACAGATGGCCTCTGGGTGTCACAGGTACACATAGAAACTAGTAAATAACTAGTAAAGCAACTAGTAACAAAAAATAACGCAAGAGCTAGGACTCTGAATAGTGATAGGCACCAGAATGAGCTGTGGCATCACCTAGTCTAGAGCCTGATACTTGCTGGTGTCTATGTAAAGTGGAAGAAGTGTGGAGAAGGTCCTCAGGATGACAGTGAGGCCTTTTTCTCACAGCCCAAGTGCCTTTCACAGCCTCTGAGTTCCTTTGCCATGATATGGATTAAACTAGGTCCCAGGCTCCAACTTACACAGACGGAGCTAGGTTCCAGGTAGAGAAATGTCAGAGCACCAGGAGCGGCCGTGTGTGTGTCTGCCTTCACCTTGCATGGCAGCTACCCAGCTCTGGAGCTGAACCAGTTCCTTCTGAACTCCAGAAGGAAGCAAATTGGAGGAGAGACAGACAGACGGACAGATAGACAAATGAGACAGAAAAACAGAGAAAGAGTGTGTGTATATATAAAGAGCTGGGGGGACAAGAAGAAATACAGAAAATGAGGATCAACACAGATCTTGCAATGCTGGAAAATAGCATATTTAAAGGGGTCTGGCAGCCTTCTTAGAGTGGAACTGTTTCATCGGGGTTTTTTTTTTTTTCTGTTCAAGCACCTGCTAGTTAAAAAGACTAGGCTATGGTGACAAGAGCTGACAGAAGAGTTCTGAGTGACTTTGTTGATCATTTTACAAAAACCAAGAAACAAAAACAAAAACAAAAACAAAATAAAAAACAGGCTTGCAGATCATTAGGCAAATGCCTTAGGCTACCTGCCCACCAGGATGTTTGGATCCTGGCCTTTCTAGCCCTGGCTGGTGGCTCCCGGGGGCCAGTTCTAGTTTCCATTGCTTAGAGAACATGAAAGTTCCAGGGCAGTGACTTTGAACAACTCATGTCTAGACACACAGCGTCAATGGGGCAGAAAGGGACATCTCAAGCCTCCCTGACTCACAGGCACCGGATGAGGACAATGTGGGGAGGGGGACTGAGGTGCTAACAGTGAGGTCCAGTGACCTTCACCCCAACCCTCCACAGAGACCAACCTTTAACACCATGTTCCACCATGTTCTCTGGTGGGCACCACCATATAACCCCGGGAACCAGGCCAAGTGCATACCCTGCCTGCACCTCATCCTGGGGTATCAGGTGTTGTGGGCTTAGGTAGTTGGCCCCAGAGACCACAAAGAGAGAACCTGGCAAAAAGTCCCCATGGCTGAGCTGCTCCAAAGGAACCAGCAGCCCTCCTTGGGAGCCAGTCTTCTGCAGGGCAGCGAGGCAGGGTCTTATTTGGCTACAGTGAGTGATACCCACAGGTTGGTTTGCTCTACACCTTTACCCACACCCCAAATGGGCTCCTCAGCTGGGAAATGTGACTAGGCCCGGGGAAGGAGAGGTCCCACTTCCACTCCGGGAGCCCTGCAGAGTGTAAGGGCCCCCGGCCTCCAGGGACAACACTCATGCCAGAGGCCTATGTCTGGGGCCAAGAGTGCTGCATCGTGGGCAGCAGAGGCTTCCTGCTGGACGCCAACGCTCTCGCCTGCCCTCACTGTGCAGTAGGCTGTACAGCCAAGGCCGGACGCAGAAAACCAGATTCAGATGTTGTTGCACACTTGGCAGCTGTGTGGGAAGGGCTGCAGCAGCACCATCTGTGAGCTGAGCTGAGCTGAGCGGGGTCCCTGGGCCTCACGGGCTGGGGCTCAAGTTCCGCTTCTCAGCCACACAGAGCTGGTGCATGGCTGCCATTGGACACTTCACACAGTGTGCTGCCCCAGAGCCCGGTGGGAGATGCACCCTGCAGCTCTGTGCAGGCTCCTACCTGATGTACCACCAGCCCTCCAGGTTCTTCTGGATCACCTCCACGGTGACGCCCTTCTCAAAGCCGATCTCATCCTTGCTCTGGCTGGTGTAGGGCTGCAGGGTGACATACTTCTCCTCTGTGAGGTGGGTGAGGAAGCAAGAAAGCCAGATTATTTAGGGTTAGGGTGCAGGCTGTGCTTCCTATTCACTCCTGCCTGGGCCTGCCCTTACTCAAGGTGCCCTGGGCCTGCTCTGGCTTAACAGAGAAAAGGAAAAGACCAGGACTCCAGTGACTGGGGGTCAGGGGTGCACTCTGAAGTGCATGCCAAAGCCAGCAGGGACCCCAGGCTGCCTGTGGAACTTTGGACGGCTTGAAGTCAACTCTTCTAGCCAGGCTGCTGGGGTCCCAGGAGCTCCCTGAGCTGAGGACAGGGTTGGGAGGAGTCTGCCTCTCCTGGAGCCTGAGTCATGAAGTTGAGACCAATGCCGGGTGTCCCTTAAAAGTCTAGCCCTTCTTGAAACATGCCAGGCTTCCATCTGTGCCCCATCTGTGCTCGCTGAGCCTTGTCCCTGCCTCAACCTCTTCTGACTTCCAGATGTTTCCAGCGGCACCTTCTTGGTGAGGCCTTCACAGAATCCCTGACCATTCATTAACAGAGCATCACATAAATTAATTCCTCTACTGTCCTGCAGAACACAACTGTGTGGGGATGGTTATGTGGTTTGTGAAGTCAAAGGTGCTGTGACCGGATGAGTGTGGAGTTGCCAACAGCCCTGCTTGTGTGGTAGACTTCCAGGGCCTTGCCAGACAAGTGATTGTGCAGCTCTGTCCCCTACAGAGCTGCTCCTCTTGGCAGGTGACTTTAGGTCTTCTTGGTCACCATTACCTAAAAGCATCTTGGGAAACTCTCGGAAGAGCATGCAGCAGGCACGAGGAGGCGGGGACAAGCTGAGGCAGAGGAGGTACAGCGGTGATCTGGGGACAGTCAGGAGAGCCACCCTGAATTCTGTTATCGTCTCCAGCCTACGGGTTCCCCTGAGGCGCTGACATGTGGGCACGCGGTAGTAAACGCTGCGGACTCCATTAGCGAAGAAGAAGGCAGGGCCAGGCAGGGGTGAGCAAGGAACTAAGTGAGAGGCTTTCTAGGAGCTCAAAATAGCAAGAGGCTGGCCCTGCTCCTGGACTCCCAGCTGTGACAGCCACCCCTGGACTGCTCAGCTGGACCCAGCCTGCTTGGGCCTTTGGCAGCTGTGTGCAGGGGGAAGGGGGGAGGCTGCCACCCCAAATCCCTGCTGCAGAGGGCCATATGGTCATCCTCCCTGGGATTCTCAGGGTCTTGTCTGTAGCCCTGTGCTGTGCTACAGATAGCAGCTCCAAAGGGACTCTCCTGCCATGCTACAGGGACGAAATGCATGGGCCAGGGGAGGCTGCATCCGTCCTCAGCATGAGAGGCTGGGCTGGAAGCCTCTCTCCCACTGCTGGCCTTTCTCAGCATCCACCAGAGAAGACTCTGCTCGCAGGGCCTTCAGATCCCACTCTCCCAGCCCAGGACTGCTGCCAAAGCTGCCTGAGAATGCTATCCAGCCAATTCTGACTTGGGCCCTGGAGAAGTTCCACGTTCTCCTGCCTGTTTCTGGTCCTACTCCATTTTCCAGTGGGCCACAGTAAACCCTGGCCCAGGAGGTGGCCAGAGAGGCTGCGCCAGGCCCGGAGAATCCAAGGCCTGAAGTCCACATTTTGCCTTTGTTCACTTGGGCTATTTTTAAAACCCTGTGGTTCGAGCAGGAAGCCGTCATGAAAGTTTTCCTAGGCAAAGTTGCCTTTGCACAGAAAAATGACAGCCTTTCTTGAGGGAGGTCAGAGAAGTCCCGCCCTGCCCCGCAGTGTATAGCAGGGCCCTGGCCATCCAGGGTGGGCTCAGCCTCTCAAAGCCACCGCTGGCCACAGCAGCCTCTTAGAGAGTATCTGGAAGACCGAGTCTGCTCTTGCTTTGCCTAACCTCCCAGGAGTGGTGGCAGAACCAAGGATATCGATTCTGACCATAAAAACTAAGCGGATCCCACAAAAGGCTCTGTTCTGGGGGCTGAGCAGCTGTATTGCCAACAGTCCCCTAAAGCCAGGGCGGCTTGTTCTGCCCTGGACACTATGAGGTTCCACAGGAGAATTCAGGGGGGACCAGGAAGTCAAACCAACACTTCCTGCTTGCCCCTTTGGGCAAGTGGTTTTTCTACTCTGGATGGCTCAGCCACATATCTTGGATAGAGGATACGTGGGCCTCAGGCCTCCCAACTCACAGGTGAGCTGAGGGACAAGCCGAGACAGGCCTTGCATGGCCACAGACTTCACTGTCAGGGGAATGGCCAGATGAGGGAATGCCCAGATGGATGGAGATGGCCTCCTGTGGCTGGCTAGGATCTGCAGGGTCTCTGGAAGAGAAACTGCTCAGCAAACAGTGAGGAGGAGGATTGTGGGTGCTCAGAGAGCAGTCAGGGCTTTGGGGATGTGCAGAGTCTGGGTCCATGGCCTGCCATTTAGAGACGGTGGCATCCCTGGTGCTGGGGAGGGCTGGCCAAGCAGCCGGTAGGCTGGGGGAGATGGACAGCCTGTTCGAGTTTTGGAGGCAGGGGCTGGAAACCCGGCAGTTTCCAAACCACAGAAGCCTCTTCGTTTCCAAGCACTTTCCCCTCTGTCAGCAGTCTCTGAGGCTCCCCTCCTGGCCCCTGCAACTCCCTGAAACACTCCCCTCTGTGAGGAGAGGCCTTGGGAGGGAAGGCCCGGGGAAGCACTGCCTTCTCAGGTCTAGTTACTCCGTGACCCGCTCTACCGCTCCCAGCGCGCTCACTGTCTCCCCGCCAGCTCTCTGAAAGTTTTCCTTGGCTCCTCATGTAATGCAGTCCATAGGGCTGAGGCTGGGAAATGATGTTGTTTAGGTGTCTTTGACAGAGCGGTGGGGGGGAGGGTGAGAAAGGGAGATGCTTATATTTGCTTATGTACGGTGACTGGGCAATTATGCATTTTGTTGGGGGTTTGTGTCTACACGTGCAATTGTGGATCTGAATACACAGCCTCTGTGTACACGGTATGAGGGGTTATTTGTAGGTGCACTGTGGGTGTTGCTGCAGACAAGCATATACAATGAGCCACTGTTATGCATATAAGGCATCTGTGACTATGTACATAACATTTGAGGCCGGCCTACCTGTGGTGATGTAACTGGAATTTTCCACATTTGTGTGTGACTGGTTGTGGGCACAGGACTGGGAAGGGGGGAGGTCGGGTTGTGACAAGATACTGCAGTTCCCATTACACCTGTGGGGTGCCAAAGGTGCCCAGGTGTGGACCTCACACAGCGGTGATCTGTGTGCTCATGTCTTGGGCTCAGCATGTGATAGTGTGTGCAGCAGGCCACACTTTAGTGTTAACAGCCTCCCAGTAGACCTGTCCCCTTGCTCCCGGCTTTAGGTTGGCCTTTGCTTTACATTCAGCCTCTGTTGTTTCTACTGCTCAGACTTCTGCTCTGCTTTAGCATCCAGGGTTCAAGCCCACATTCCACCCTCAAGTGAAGCTGGGCTCCTCATGGTCAGAGCTCTAAGTGGAGCCGAGGCTGACTCCACGGCGCCAGCCATGGGCTGTGGCCACCCAAGATTCCAGACCTTCTGTTGCCTTAAGCTTGGAACAGACACTAAAACATGCTGTCACTGGGAAACACCACGGAGGATGGGGGCGTGAATCCCAGGGCACCCCCCCCAATCCCAGCAAGCCCTGCGCTCATGACACCTCCCCTCCCCCTCAGGGGTGAGGAGGTGAGGAGGGGTGAGGAGCTGCTTCCAGCTGGGTTGTCACAGGGAGAAGCACACATTATGGGGTAGGAGAAATGGGCCACCCACTGGCTGAGTAGGGGAATCTGCAGATGTTAAGGGGTGCATCCAGAGACCCACTTGGCTCTCCCTCATTTCCCAAATTCCTGGACTTTGGAAAAGATCTAGGCCAAAGTGCTCTGAATCAGAAAATGTCTCAGCTTCCTTATCAGAACATAGCCAGGCCAGGCGCCACCCTGGAATCCTCTCAGCTGGGTTCCTCCTGAAATCCCAGAGGCCCGTGGCCGGCCGAGGCCTTGTCTTCTTCAGAGCTGGCTGGAGCTGTACCCTGGTGCCAGGCTGGGTCTGGCTTCTACGCCTTTCCTTGTTCATGTGGAGATGGCTGAAGGAGGGATGTAGGCTGCTGCTCTTTCTACTCAATGCCCAAGCTGGCAGGGTGGCTTTGGCCCAGCGCATCTTTCCCGGTAGAAGGAGGTAATGAAGATCAGGGGAGTGGTGGGTCTTGCAGGGACTGACAGACCCCTAGGCCTTAAATCTGCAGTGCCTAGGACAGGTATCACCTCCCTTAGAGACCCAGAGACCGCCTCCTCCTCCCTCTTATCCTTCTCTTCAGGATCCACCTTTCTGGGAGATCCATACCATGTCATACGTCTCAAGACCCCCATTCCCAGGAAAACAGCGAGCCAGAAAGAGCCACCCCTGGTAGCACCCCAACTCCAGAGCCAGGCCCCTTCCCCCTCCCAGCTGCGATGCCCACAGCAGACAGCAGAGGGCAGAGGAGGAAGTGATAGTGAGAGGCAGGTGGCAGCTGCGGGGGAGGAGAGGCGGGCGCCGTCACCTCGGCTGTGCTGTCTGTTGACCATCCCGCCCAGGGTCCACCGGCGATCCAGGCGCCGCAGATGGGCCTTGCGTCTCTTGGACACTGGTGTGAGAGATGGTGATGGAGCACATGCCCGACACGAACCGGTGGAGAAAATGAGATGAGGATGAGATGGGATGGGGGAGGGGAGGAGGAAGGGATGGGAGGGAGGGAGATGTGTTCATGCTGCCAAGGCCAGCATCAGCTGGGCTGAGCTGAGGGACAGCACACCCCGGCTAGGTAGGGGGTGGAGCTGGTGAGTGACATTATAGGCATGTAGGTAAAAAGCCAACCAAAGCCAAACCCCTCCATAAACCCCTATGCCTCTGATCTCTGCATCTTACAAATAGGAAGAGTAGAGCTGGGCGCTGGTGGCTCAGGCCTGTAATCCTGGCTACTCAGGAGGCTGAGATCTGAGGATCTCAGTTCAAAGCCAGCCTGGGCAGGAAAGACCATATGAATTTTTATCTCCAATTAACCACTAGAAAACTGGAAGCGGCACTGTGGCTCCAAGTGGTAGAGGGCTAAACTTGAGTGAAAAAGCTCAGGGGCAGTGCCTAGGTCCTGAGTTCAAGCCCCACAACTACCAATAAATAAATAAGCGGGAAGAGCCCCTCATGCCAGCGCTGTGTGTGGCAGCCCCACAGAGGCTTCTCCAAGGCCTGGACGTGGACATCCACTCATTCACTAATGGGGACTGTGAACTTGCCACCGTGGGCTGAGCAAAGAGGGAATGGCATGTCCACAGGAGACTGGGGCTTTCTCCCTTTTCCTTGCAAGATCACAGGTCTCCCTCCTCACGCTGAGTGAGTTTCCATCTTTCCTTTCTCACTGGTCCCTGCTGGATGGGGTCTGGTGATGGCGGTGCTGCTGCTTTGTACCACTGTGTCCACAGGGCCACGCATGGCGCCTGGCACTGGCCTACGAAAGACTTGCCAGATGAAATACACAAGGAGCCATGTCACAGGCCTGGCACTGCAGCTTCATGTCATCTGTTTGGGTCTCTGATGACAAGATTCTCACGGTTCACGACCAGTTTGCCTAGACTGCACTCCCTGTGTGGATCCCACACTGGTCCTCTGAGGCTGGCCGGGCCCCAAGCCCTCATGCACCCCTGCACTCAGGCCTTGCTCAAGTGAGCCTGCCTCCTTTCCTGGGAGTCCCAGGGCACGGACACTAGACCTGGGCTCCACGGTGCCACTGGCTTCCCCTCCTGGCACCACAGAAGGACGCTGCAAGGCTGCCTGGTACCGGACAGGGAGACTGACTGATGGTTAGAATGAAAGTGAAACTGTCCATCCACGACTGGGTCAAACCCCAACGAGGCCGCCTCAGAATATCTGCTCTCCTCGGGAGGAGAATGACCCGTGTGACTGGCCTGGACAGTCCTAGCCTGGACAACAGGCTAGGAGGTGTGATGTGGGCTCTAACCAAGAGCCACTACTGGCTCATCAGGGGGCGATGCACGGATCAGAGGCCTTCACAATAACTGAAGTTTACTCCCTGAATTCCAGGCTTGCTTTAGTCCCTGTATGCAGATCATCTCCCCTGAGCCCCACAAAGCTCTCTATGGTCAGCACTAGCTCCACCGTACCAGTGGGGAGGGGCCCGAGGTGCTAAGAAGCCAAGTCACACCCACCCCCAATGCAGACCAGTGGACGTGGCATCGTGGCAGGAGTAACCTGTCCTGAACCCTATTGGGTCTGGGTTGGAGGAGATGCTCAAGTATGGAATCTACAGCTGTCCACACGTGGCCAGTAATGTTGGCACACAGTTCGACCAGCTCTCAGGAGGGGCACCTGGGTACACTTGCACTCTCACACACACCTCCGAACACTGTACTTGCTTAGCCACTCCCTGACTCTGCCTCCATCGGTCCGCTAGTGCTTGTTCCATGCAAAGCACCCATGTCCTGTTCTAACCAGGCTGGCACTGTGCTCCCGCACTTTGGGGGTCTTTCTGGCCCTGGCTTTCTGCCCGGTCAGTGTCTGAGGCTTACGCTTGCACTCAACACCTCTGCTCTGTTCTGCTGTGGTACATACTCCTCACCAGGGAGTCCAGGGAGGCCTTCCCTACTCAAAGCAGGCATTTCACACTGGCCTGCTGCTAAGGCCACAGCTGGAATCCTGGGTCCCTGCAGCTAGAAATACAGGATGGCAACAAGACCTTCCCAGGGTGGTGACCAGGGTATCTAAGGCCTTTTGCCTGTACTGACAATAGCCATCACGAGCTATCTCACAGAATGGGACAGTAGGCAAGCTAGGAGGCGAGGCCTGAGGACCCACTCTGCCCAGGGGCCCCGGCCCTCTACTGTGAGAGATATCATGGCACCAGAGGGAGACTTGGAGCCCTGCTTTCCACAACTTGGTGAGTAGCCCAGCCTGGACACTCCCATCCTTCCCGGGGGTTGCGGGGGGTGGGGCGCCTAGGCTCTGGAGACCTGTCACAAGGTGAGTGTACACGGCAGAGGGCTGGCTCTGATCACGAAACTGAAATACAGCACGGGCACAGGAAGAAAGTTGGGGCCCCAGCCGCCACCCACCAGCCAGGGAACAGACATTTAGAGGAAGGATGAATAAAGAGCTGGTGCTAGGTAAGCTGCTTATTCTGGTTTGGGCAGCAGGGAGGCAGGGGTGCAAGGAGCAGGCCTGGAGGTGGCCCGAGTCCCGGGTGGCAGGCCTACATCCCTCTGGCTCGAAGAGAGTCCATCTGGATCGTCTCCACCGTCTGACCGTTAGGGAAAGGATTCCTGCTGCCAGGCCCAGAGAGGTTTGGAAGGCGTTAGGAGCAGGCAGCCAGGAACTACGAGGGAGTGTAGTACTGGTAAGGGAGTGGCTCAGACTTACTTGGGCTAGTGCTAGTCTACGGTGCTGGGGCAGGTTCCTGGAAAATGCAAGGAGAAAGTACCCAGAAGAGCCCCCATGGAGCCAGAGAAAATCATAAAGGTTGCTTGTGCAGGGGCCTGTGCCCCACTCAGTCCCTGGGATGCCAAACAGGCGCTCCTAAACCTGCCCCAGTTGGCACCCAGTGCAAGGGCTTCTGGGCAGGACACCACAAAGTGGAAGCTGTGTCCACACAACCCTTTGGGATATCTCACTGCAGGAGCCCTGAGTGGGGCTAGGAGCAGTGGGAGGGTCTCTGTGGGGTCCTCAGAAGGAGCTTCTGGGGGAGGCAGCTTCCTGAGGGGTTTGAGCTCTGAGACTGCTCTCCTCAGCCTCTCCCCCAAAGTTGCCAAAGCCTAGGTTCAAACTCCAAGGAACTTGCCCATGCCGGGGGAAGCCACAGACGTGCCTGAGGTGGCCCGTGTTCTTAGTTCCACATGGGGGCGTGGGGCAGGTGACCTTGTGGGTTGGCCTCAGTGAGACAGGATGGCCCAGTGTACTTTAGTGGTTGAGATAGTTTGGGGAGGAGGATGGAGAGAGCTACCAGGAGGGGTTGACCCCTAGCTGCAGAAGGCCCCATAGTCTAGTCTCATCACCACCTTCCCTGAGAACCTGCAGGACCTTACCTTCCCCAGTCTTCGAGGTATTGATGTCCGAGTCATCCCTTGTGCCATTCTGGGCCTCCAGGTAAGTGGCAGGGACCCAGCCCTGCTCCTCAGAGGTGCTCACGAACCACCAGCCTGCAGAAAGGACAGAGAGAAGAGGCCATGAGAGCCTGCAGGATGGTGGAGGCAGGCTGGGTCAGGATAAAGAGGGAAGGAGTGGCCAGAGGACAGGGCACACAGAATCAGACAGTCTGGGTATCTACAATACCTGGCCTAGACGAACCACACAAGACCAACACACTCCTGGAGAAGAGAGCCAGTAAGCCTCCATCCACTCTTACATGTTTGATGAAGAAATTAGAAAAGGAAATGGAAATCAGGGTGAAAGCACCTCGCAGGAAAGGCCAAGTGTGTTTGAGCCGTCTGTCCGTGCACAGGCGCCTGAACGGGGCAGCTTCCTCTGCTCTGAGGAGCATGAACGGAGGGCCTCACAGAGCCTGGGGGGGTGTGGGGGGTGAGTGTTTTCATCTACCCTCAGCTGCCCTTGACATGTGTAGTCACTGCATCCTCAAGTGACCCCTGAGGACCACAGCCGCATGATAAAGGCTCATTCACGTCACCCATCCATTCATGTGACTTCCTCTTTTGTTTGTTCATTCAAAAATTAGTTACGGAGATGGGAGGGAGGGAATGGGAGAGAATGAGGGAACAGATGAAACTGAACAAAAAGAGATGTACTTAATACCTGACATATGTAAATATAACCCCTGCTGTGTATCAACTCTAAAATAACAATAAATTAAAAAAAAAATTAAGGGCTGGGGATATAGCCTAGTGGCAAGAGTGCCTGCCTCGGATACACGAGGCCCTAGGTTCGATTCCCCAGCACCACATATACAGAAAACGGCCAGAAGCGGCGCTGTGGCTCAAGTGGCAGAGTGCTAGCCTTGAGCGGGAAGAAGCCAGGGACAGTGCTCGGGCCCTGAGTCCAAGGCCCAGGACTGGCCAAAAAAAAAAAAAAAAAAAAAAATTAAAAGCTTAGGCAACCCCCCCAAACTAGTTACTGACAAAATATGTGACCTCCGCTTCCTTCTACTGTCCTTTCCTAGAGAGACCTCTCTCCAGGATTCCCTCTTCTTCCAGCCCTCCCACCCTGTCTGACCCTCCCCCAAGCCCCACCCCCTATAATCCAGTGCTTCCTCACTTCCTGTTGGAGGCTTGGAGCTTCTCTCCATGACTGAGAGCCCGGACACCTCCCATAGCAGTGAGGAGGCGCTGGAGGAGGCTGCTCCATAGACCATGCAGAGAAGAGGAAAACCAACAGCAGCTGGGCAGACCTCAGGCACATTTACCTGTAGAGCCCAGGTCATCTCCTGGGTGTTCGGCTAGGTCTCCAATGCCCCTTACAACACACCTGGCTTACTAACAGCCTGTAGTCCTGTCCTCCACTCTTTCTGGACAAATCCCACAGGCCCCAGGCTGAAATGTTGCTCTTCTAGAGTCTTCTAGAGTCTCAGCTTCTATCTCTGTGGAAAGTGGGAGGGATGTGCCATGTTTTTGAGCTGGAAGCTCAAATACCATGATCTAAGAGCCCTGCCGGCTACCTGATAAGGGCCTCATGCTCTGCCTGGGGAGAAAAAGAGATCATGGTCTACCCCTCCCTCAGGCTGGACAACCAGAGTGACCAAGGCCTTTCTCTGACACACACTATGCAAGCATAATGAAGACAGCTTGCATCCTGGAGTCACCGAGCATCCAGCAGGGGGCACGCCCCCATTGCTGAAAGCAGCGATGCCACAGGTATCATTTCCTTTCCTTCTGGCTCTGGCTCCAAACCTGTGTCTCCTAAGAATTCGGGAAAGATCTTCTGGTGTCTCTCTACCGCTCCAGAAGCCAGGGGTGAAGGGGGAGGATGGGCCTGTCCAGTGGGCAAGCCCAGTCCCTCCTCCTACCTCTGGTGTCAGGCCGGGGCACAGCATACCCAGAGCTGTCTCCTTCCCCCCAGATCAGCAATCTTAGGGTCCTCTTCTCTTGCTGCAGCTCCAGCACATGGGGCTGAGACTCGCCGTCCTCATGGGCTGATGGTCCCTGCCAGCCTTCCTCAGAATACTCATCTGGGCTTCTTCCACTCCAGCCCCAACTCTTACCGAGCTAGGTCATGAGGCATCCAGCCTTAGCTCCCTTCTTGTGCCAGAGGAGAGGATGCCCTGCCACCGACGCTGAGCCAAGATGGACAGGCTCAAACACTACCCTGGAGAGCGGCAACCATCGTGGGCAGAGGTGCTTCCCTGCCTATGCAGACCTCCTGAGATTCCTGGCACAAAGCACACAGTTGGGGCTTCTGGAATGACTCCCCGGGGCCTGCGCCCACCCACAGCCGCTGACAGGCCGCTCCCAGATGCCAGCAGTTCAGACGTCAACCGCTGCCACGGGGGGGGGGGGGGGGGGGAGCGGGGGGCGGGGGTGGTGGTGGCTTGTGACCAAAGTCACTGCTGATCCACGAGGAGCAGACACAACTTGAACTCTTGTGTGTGGCTCACTGACCAAAGTGAGCTGACATTGGCCAGAGGGTTTCCTGGCTCACCTCTAATGCCTGTAGAGCCCTGTGGCCTTTCTTGCAGAGAGAGAGAGAGAGAGAGAGGTGCGTGTGTGTGTGTGTGTGTGTGTGTGTGTGTGTGTGTGCGTGCGTGCTGGGGGTGAGCATGGACATGAGTATATGTCAGTCTATGAGAGGTGTGCTGCATACATGTACCTCTGTTTGTGTGTGAGAATAATGTTAGGGCCGGCACACAGGTATTACACACCATACAGCCAAACACAGAGCAGGTACCTACTTGGCCCAATGTAGAGAATGCTCTTCACCCTTCAAGAACCTTGTGGAGGGCTGGGAATGTGGCTTAGCGGTAGAATGCTTGCCTAGCATGCACAAAGTCCTGGGTTCCATTCCTCAGCACCACATACACAGAAAAAGCCGGAAGTGGCGCTGTGGCTCAAGAGGTAGAAAGTGCTAGCCTTGAGCAAAAAGAAACCAGGGACAGTGCTCAGGCCCTGAGTCCAAGCCCCAGGACTGGCAAAAAAAAAAAAAAAAAAAAAGAGAGAGAGAGAGAGAGAGAGAATAAAAAAGAACGCTGTGGATCAAGCTATCACTGTCAACCTCCACACCTTAAAGATGGAGCTGGGAAGCTCACGCAGAGAGCCCAACCTCACCTACAAATGCGCGTGTGGCATGTGTGTGCTATGTACTTGAGGGGAAAAATGGAACACATGTCCCTGCATCCTGGTGCTCTGCCTAGGCCCTGTGCCCGTGCCACTGAGCTCATGCCTTGCGTGTGCACACCATGAGTAGAGACATGTGTCTGTGTACCCGAGCAGCAATGTGTACTGGGGATGTGGAGTCATTATGGCTCCTATGCTATCCTGGTCTGCTAATTCCTAGCTGCGTGGCCTTGGATAAGTTACTAAACCTGCTGAGCCCCAACCTCCCCTCTGATATGAGATAGTGAATGTAGCCTACACACAAGGGCTGAGGCTGAGCTACTATCAGTATGGCAGTGGCTGGTAGTACCCCAGGGGTGGTGGTGGAGTCAGTCTGCCACTCACACAGACTGCCTGGAGGGTGTGTCAGGAGGCTGTGATGCATCCTGGTGAGCTGGTTTGCACATATGTGCAACTGTCTGACTATAGGGGGTGGTGCGGTTCAGAGGTTTGGAACAATGGAAGGCCTAGTCTGTAGGATGGCTTGCTTTTGAATGCAATCCACAGCAGCAGAGAAGGCTGGAAAATGGGGCCAGAAGGGAGATTATCTGGAGTAGGGCATTTCCCCTCATTGCTCAATTTTCAGAGTCACTTTTAGCCTGGCTTCATTCCTTTGGCTCACATAGCTCTCCAGGACAAAAGTTCTATGACCTCTTTCTCTTCTCCACACTTCATTCATTCTGCATCCATACTGTAGCCCCTCTCTTCCATGAAGCCTTCCTTGACTGATTTGCAACCCCCCACCAGCTTCCAGTACAACTCTAGAGTTCACAGTCATTTTACCTCTAAGCACCAGGTCTACTTTGTCTCGAGGGCAGAACTAAGCAGGTTCTGAGGAAACCGAGGCGCAGAGTGGAAGAGCCAGAGGCCTGAGTTTGAATCCCATCCTTACTTCTTTGGCCTCAGGAAAGTGTCTCCGCCTTTCTGGGCCTCAATTTCCTCGTCTGTGAAATGCTAAGAGCACCATTTTCCTCGCAGGCTGGTGCGGGGATTAGGTGAGATGAATGTGACGCGGGGAGCCGGTACACCGCAGGTACCCACTGAATGATGGCCGAAAGGTGCTTTTCTGAATGACGGGCTACTACCACCCTCGACCACACCGGCCCCCTCGCGCATTTTTCATGTCTACTGCACGACCTGGCTTCTGTGGGAGGCTTCTGGCACACCTTGGCCTCTTCCCCGAGCAGAGTGGGTTTCCTGGTAGAAGGGAAGCAGCAAGGAAGAACGGCTTGGGGGAGTTAGGCAAGAACGTGGAGGCAGCAAGGAGGTGGTAGGGATGGCCCTGGGTTCTGGGCTGGCTGGGAGATTCTGTGGCACAGCCTTTCGGCCCTGTGACATCTGCCAGGCCCTTGCTTAGACAGATCTTCCCACGGAGTGGGGCTCCCAGGTCCAGTCCTTGAATGGGGGTCTGCAGGGGGAACTTCAAGAGAACTTGAACATACCTGACATCAGAGAGAAGCCTGGTCTCCCTCTGAGCCCCAGGCCAGAGCCCATTTAAAAACCCTTGGGAATGGACTCTAACTGGGACTTCCCAGTGCTAGTCTGGGGGGTGTGAGAGACAGAAAGAAAGAACCTGAGACACTGATTAAAACAAGGAGGGACAAGAGAAGGAAAACAGGGGCTGGGGATATGGCCTAGTGGCAAGAGAGCTTGCCTTGTATACATGAGGCCCTGGGTTCGATTCCCCAGCACCACATATACAGAAAACGGCCAGAAGTGGCGCTATGGCTCAAGTGGCAGAGTGCTAGCCTTGAGCAAAAGGAAGCCAGGGACAGTGCTCAGGCCCTGAGTCCAAGGCCCAGGACTGGCCAAAAAAAAAAAAAAGAGAAGGAAAACAGCAGGTCAGACAGACGAAGACAGAGGAAGAAGGCATTTGGGGAGGGAGTGGATGGAAGGAAGGAAGAAAGAAAGAAGAAAGCAGCTGGAGCAGAAGGAGTAGAAGCTGGCTGGGGGCGACAGGAAGTGATGGACACTCCCAGGCCACTGCTATCCCCAGGGTGACCAGGCCACAATGGCCTCCTTAAGGAGGGAGGATAATGAGCTCATTAGGGATAGAACAGGCCAGCTGCACACAATTAGGATTTTAACAAAGTCTTCCAAGGTCACAGCTCAGCCCAGGACAAAGCTGATGGTGGGGGAAGCGAGACCCCTGTTGCTTCCTCTCCCTTTGAAATCTGCCAGATGTCAAGAGTTGTCCATGAGGCCTCTACTCTCTCTGCTTACCCTAGGATTTGGTCCCTACATGCATCTTAGCCACTAGACCTCGGCTTGATCCTCATTCCCTGAGTGACTTAGGGAAAGTCACTAGCCCCTTCAAGAGCCTCACTAACATACCAAGACACTAGTAATTAGGTAGGCAGCAGTGACTCATGTCTGCAATCCTAGCTACCCAGAAGGCTGAGATCTGGAGGATCATGATCCGAGGCCAACCTGGGCGGAAAAGCTCACTAGATTCCAGCAAACAGTGGAGCTGGATGTATGGCTCAAGCAGAAGAGCACCAGTGTAGCAAGTGAAAGGCCCTGCGTTGTAACCCCAGTAATAGCCCTTCCCTCCCACACACCTGTCTACCCATGGGACTGCTTTGCACAAGGTGCCTTTCACAATGCAAGTATTTATTAGGATTTTGAGGCAGGATGTGACTCGGATTCCAGACTACAGGAGACCTATTAGTCCTTTGCTTGGATTAGGTTTGAAGAAGGGAGCAGGGTAAGGGTGGGTTAGCACCAAATGGTGAGGGTGGAGAGATGTTGAGAGAAGCAAATGACAGGCACACCTCAGCAGCACTGCCCACCTGGACGCCCCCACTCCAGGCATAAATATGGGTCCTAGGGTTTTGCTTGTGCCCTCAATCCAGCCTGGACCCCAGGGGCTGGTCCAAGGCTTCTCCCTGTGAGGACTAGACCGAACGAACGGAAATACAGGCTGCCCAAGCATGCTGTGCCTTTAAGACTAGTGAAAGGCCACCCTCCTTGGGCCAGGCCTCCCTTGGTCAGAAGGCTCTGTCTCAGCAGCCTCTTGCCAAGACACACTCAACTCTCAGCATGCGGCCTTCATGGTCCAAAGAAAACAGGAGTGGCCCTGCCGCGGGTGAGATGCGCTCCATCCCTCCTGCGTGCACCCACAAGAGCCCCTGGCTTCCTGACCCACTCACCTAGTCCTAACCTTGACATTCACCCTGCTCTATTGTCCAGGGCCTCCCTTATCCCCAGATGGGGCTCTGAGGCCACCAGGGCTCCAGAACCTTCCCTGGGCGAACAGATTCCAAGACCATTAGCAACAGGCTGCTGCGTCACCCTTTGGAAGACTCAGTGGAGTCTATGGCAAGAAGACAACGGGAGTTGGGTGGCCGCCACCTCTCCTACCTCGGCTCAGTTGCCCACCTCACTGCACAGGGCCCCGAGTCCAGGCTGGATTGGGCCCACCAGGCTCACAGGGCTCTGGTGGCGCTGGGCAGGCTGAGGTAACGGGCAAAGCATCCAGAGGTAGTCAGATAGAGCAGTGTTTGCAGGCAGAGAGAATGGTGGGTTACAGAAGAACGGCAAGCAAGAAGCCAGGCCATGTGGAATCACATCCCAGCCTTGCTACTTCCTAGCTAATGCGTGTAGGCAATTCCCTCAGTCTCCTCGTCTGTAAAATGGACCTAGAGGTGTGCGTCCACCTACACCCAGGGTGCTGTTGTAAGGACTACATGGCTGACTCAGCCTTCAAAAAGCATGCAGAATAACACCTGATCCCCAGCACGTCACAAAGAGCCAGCTCTACTTTAAGCAGGAACCATAGGGAATTTTAGAGAAACCCTCATGCCCCCCGCCCCCCCAGCCTCTTAGTGGCCGGTGCCGGGGCTGTGCAGGCCGGCCTTGGGGGGCAAGAGTGTCACAGGGGCAGAAAGAGACTCTTAGTGTCACTGTCATTTAGCCTCCACCTGGAAGGTCTCAATTGAAACGACGTAGGTCGAGTTGAGCCGGGCGCTGGGATCTTAGGGTGCAGATTTAGAGTACAAGATGGCAGAAGGCCCGTGCAGGAGCTGCAGAGTGCTGGAGGTCTAGGAGCCAGGCCACACATGGAGTGAGTCATGGCACAAGACTGCCTGGACTAAAGTGCTGCAGGGCGACGCAGGCAGCCCGCTCAGGGACACAGCAGCGGTTGGCGCCAGGCTTGCGGAAGGAACTGCAGATTCCCAGGGATCTGACTTGAACTGAACTGCAGATGAGACAGACCTGGAGAGGTGGGGGTGGGGCGGCCTAAGGGGAGGCACAGCAGAGCCAAAGCAGAGAAGAGGAGGACTCGGCACTGCATGTCTACAGAGGGAGGCTCCAGATGGAAAGAAATAAAGAAGGGCACGCACCTCAAAGCCACCAGGCCCATCTGCCCCATTATAAAGCAGAGCGCTTCAGACAGACCCCTAAACAGAAGGCAGCTCAGGAAGGGCAGAAGACACAGGAAGGGCAATTCTAACGAACATAAACATGACTGTTGGGAGAGAAATGGCTATGGAAGGGGAGGCCTTGGTGACCAGGGGCAACAGGGAAGGAGTGGGGGCAGGAAGGGCAGAGAGAAGAGGCACATGAATTAGTGAAGAAGTGGGACAGCAGATTCAGTTCTCATAAGAGGAGCGGATCTAGGCAAGAGAAGAGTGAGCAGAGCCCAGTGCTTCTGCGAAGGGAGGCTACCATGAGAGGCAGGCTACAGGGAGGTCGGGGGTCTGGGGCATTGTTGTCCACTCTCAGGAGTGTGTGCTCAGACGAGAAACCCTCACTGCCTGACAGGTTGCCCTCCACACGCCTCTATCCCCCAGCCATGGGAAAAAGTCCTGGGAGCTGCTGACCAAGAAAGAGGCTGGCCATCACCAGCATGGATTTTAGAGGACAGAAACAGGAGCAAGGCCCCAACCTTCAGGGAAGAAGTGAATGCAGAGATTGGCCACTTTGCCACTGGTCATGGAATCAACAACTTAGGTTCCCCAGGAGAGGCATGGAGAGGTGGGTTCCGCATATCAACCAAAGCAGTGCTAGTTGGGGGTGGGGGTGGGGCGCGGCATGAGAAGGAAGGAGACGATCATCCCCTGTTCTGAAAGCCAGGGAACTGCTGGCCTGCTGGAAGGAGCCTGAACCTGAGCTGAATCCTCCAGGCCCTTGAGTCTGTGTGACCTCCCAGGTCCTGGGGTGAATACAGCTGACAGCCAACAGCAGGCACACCCAGAGAGGCCAATAGGCACCTGTCTTGCTAGAAGATTTCATCAGCACAGGGTAAGGACAGAGGTGCTGTGCTGGTGACACCATCTCATTTAGCAAAAGGGGTGCCAGCCAGGATCACACACCGAAGGGAAAAACTCCAAACGGTCTGAACAGATGGCAATGACAGGTCAAATCTGATAAGTCTTTTTATAGAAAGACACTATGCTAACACAGGTTAGCACAGTGATCTTATCATTTACTACTCTGACTGGGGCATATGGAGGGCACTATTAATAATTATGCCAAGGTCTTATATGCAGCCTGGGAATATCTCCGGCAATCTGGGTGGTGTGGCTCACCAGTGTGGCAGCAAGGCTGAGCAGTGAGCTCTGAGGACTGCAACTTCATGTGCCTGCAAGGAGATGTCTGTCCCCAAGTCTGTGAAATCTTAGGTTGTTTACGAGAGACCTGGAATGGGTAACTTACACACTTTATGCAAAGTGAGACTGGGGTTTGCAATTCTCCCATTTGTGCTTTCCCCTGTTGCTGGGGATAAAAGGTTCACAACACTGTGACCAGCCAGTGGTTGGGATGGGGGCCTCACAAACTTAATATGTGCCCGGGCTGGCATTGAACCTTGGTCTCCTAATTTCTGCCTCCCAAGTACCTAGGATTACAGGCTTGGGCCACTGTGACCAGCTCTGTCCAGCTAGTCTTAAAATTCAGACCTCAGCATGCATTACCAGCTCCCTCTATCCATTCTTCTCAGATGACAAGAAAACCAGTTTCCGCATCAGCGCCTCCTCTACTCTGTGTCTATAAGCAACCCCATCTCAGGACAACGGTGTGGCTTTTATCCTTTATGACCCTTCCACTTAGAGAGGGCTGACAGGTGGTCTTCAGGCCGACCTCACCTCTTCTCTGAGCCTATGTGGCAGGATAAGCCCCAGGAAGGAGGGGCTTTGGGGCACAGAATCTTATCCCAGGGCTTTGCCAAATGAGAGTGACTTTAGATTGGTATTTCTCAAACCTCTAATAATATCTACACACATACCTCTGCTACATCCTTGAACCACATATTCTGATGCTCATCACACACATACACATATACACACACACACACACACACACGTATCACTTAACAGGGAGAGGGTCTGAGAAATGTGTTGTCAAGACAATGTCATTGTGCACTGACACCCTGAGTGTGCTTACACACATCTACATGTCAGTCACCTGATTCCGTTCAGGAGAAATCAGTAAAATCAGATGCACAAGACTGCTGCCAGCATAACACAGCAGATAATGGTGTGCCTGAGCGTGTGCGTGGCGCGCGCGCGCGTGTGTGTGTGTGTGTGTGTGTGCGCGCATCAATACTGGGTCTTGAACGTAGGATATCTCACTCACTGAGGTCTCCCAATGTACCTCAGGCTGGTCTCAAACTCAAGATCCTTCTGCCTCCACCTCTACATGCTGGGATTGCAGCAATGCATGATTATTTACAAGAGCACCACTCCGCACCCAAGTATTAGTTGCACTATGACATTATGACAGCTATGTCATCGCTGGGTGATAGGAATTCCTTGGCTCTGTTCTAATCTTCTGAGACCACCATGGTATATGTAGCTCATCATTAACATCATGAAGCATGGCTGGATTTAAAGTACTTCATCTTCTTATTTTCAACTTCAAGAAAGCGGAGAAAACCAAACAGCCAGGCTCACTGGTTCCAACCATAAAAGCAGACCCGATGTGAACAAAGCTTGGAGGAGTGCTAAGGCCTTAGCCTGCTTCCTTTGATCCAGGGCAGGCTTGGAAAAGAACAGAAACGAGACCAACCCTCTTCATTGTGAAGCAGGAGTGCTGTAGGCGGACGCCAGAAAGACACCTGCTCAGGCAAAGTGGCCGGAGGAGGGGCTGAGAAATGAGGGGCAGGTAAGATGGGAATGTGATACCATACAGCCCAACCAGGGTCTGGAAGAAGAAAAAAGGAGAAAAAGCAAAGTGTGTATGTGTGCATGCGCACCTTATGTTTGTAGTTGCAGTCTGGGGATGAAGCTGTGGGAATAACCTGTAATTGCAGTTGGGTTGTTATTGTTGCAACAATGGTATGTTTGTGTGGGGAAGGGGGTGTCGAACTCAGCACTTCAAATGTTCCGTGCAAGGGTTCTACCACAGACCCAGCCAGAGTGATCATTTGAAATATTCTTTGAACTAGCTCTTTCCCATGCCTAAGAAGGACCACTGGGCAAGGCTGTATTTATCTTTCCTTTCCTCTCTCATTGCTGCAAATGGAAGCTTTCTGGCTCCAGAACTGAGTTGGTTTCCCCTACGAGTTGTAGGCTGACAACTCCTTCCCCTCCCCTCTCCCCGCTGAGTTCAGCCCATCTTCAATTGGGCAAAAATAAAACGGGGGCAATTGCAACTTTAAAGACCATGTCCATATACAAAACAAACCGACTCCACAATTTGTTGAGGGCATTCCTCCCTCCACGGCCTCCTTATTTAATTCCTGGGGAATTTTAAATAGAGGGCTTGCAAAAAGTTTTACACCGCCTGACGTCAACTGCTCTTTGGCAACGTGGATTGCTCTGCGCGGTGTGCGGAACAGCCACCGCACATGCCCATGCTTTTCCAGGCTCCTTTCCCACTTGGAATTTAGGAGCCCCTGGTGTCACTCCAGAATACCATGGGACATGGAGGATGCCCAGGAGAAAAGGTTCCACTTAGTGACTTTTAACTCTGCAGTTTCCCCAATGCTCAGGCCACGGATCCATGAAGTTGCCTGCACTACACACAGTAGCATGGGCTACAACTCATACCTCAGTAACACCTGCACTAGCGACTTCTCTTAGTGTGTTTATTTAAACTAATGACTTAAAAAATATGTGGTTTTTGTTTTTTTTTCCCCGAAAGGTACTTTCCTGTGCGGTACAGAAGAGAAAACCAGTATCTCAAATCGAAGATAACCAGAAAAATAGACACTATGATGCCTGGAAGTTTGGCAAGATATTAAGGCAAGTTCTAGCAAGATGCTGAGCCTGGCTCAATTTTCCTCATCAACAAAGAATTATCAAGGAAATATTAACAACACAAGAAACAAAAGAGAGACGTTGCCCTTTGCCCAACATATGGAGAAAGACAACAAAAGAAGCCTCTTAAGGCATGTCCACCCTGGTACGTGGCTTACCCCACCCAGCACAAGGTTTGTACAAATCTCACTGAGCTGGCTTTTGAAGGAACCTCGAATTGACAATCTGCAGTCCCTTGGTTCAAACCCCACTTGGCCACCAGCCAGTATTGAAGTCTCGTACAAACCACTTACCATGTCTTCTGAAAAACAAACACAAAGCTCCACAGTTATGTGAGATAATAAATGGGAAGAATGCTTCAAAATGTCTCCAGGTTGTTGGCAGAAGAGGGCAATCTCAGGAATCCAATGGCTTCCTCTTTACCCCAGATACAACTGACTACCAGGACTGGATGTTAGCCCATCCCTGTTTATCAGAGAGAAGGAAAGAAAAACAGATATGCCACTTGCCAATTTTCTCTTCTTCTCTCTCTCTTTTCTGTTGGGAAGTAGAACTTGAACTCAGGGCCTGGGCGCTGTCTAGCACTCTGCCACTTTGAGTTATAGCCCTACTTCCAGCTTTCTGGTGGTTAATTAGAGGTAAGAGTCTCATGGGCTTTCCTGCCTGGGCTGGCTTCAAACCAGTCTTCAGATCTCAGCTTCCTGAATAGCTAGGATTACACATGTGAGCCATGGTGGCTTGCCCTTTTTTTTTTTTACACATGATTTTTTTTTTAACCACATGGATTTCAGCTATGATCCCATTTTACAGATGAGGTAACTGGAGCAGAATGGCTCCAGCTACCTTGGATGGTTATCACTCTCATGACAGTGACACAAGGCATTTGGGGACATGACCTCTTCTTGTTCTTGACCAAGCAGAGCTCAGAAACTCCCAGATGTCTTGGTCTCTAATTCATCACTATATTCAGATCCTGTCCCTCAAGCCATCGCCTCTGTGATGTTCCTGTGATTTATAATCGCCTCTGTGATGTTCCTGTGATTTATAATCACCTGGCATTCTGGTTTTCTACCTTCTGACTGAAGGTTCTAGTTGGCCAGGTTCCCCAGGCTGGGTACTGCTCATCCTGGCATCCTGTGGAGCTTCTGCCCAGCTCTGTGTTTTAGACAAAGGAGTAAGTCAGGTAATAGTTGTTTTGAATGAAAGGTGATGACAGATTGGTACAAGTTTCCTCCCTCCCTGGCCTCGACATCCATTCCAGGCCTTTCTGCATCTCAAGCCCAGCTCCTGGGGGGTCAGTGTGAGGTTAGCACTATGTATCTTCCCAGCTCTGGTTGCTCGGGTCCCCAAGGCCTTCAGTCCTGCTAGGGGGGAGTGCAGCTACTCAGCCCCTGGGCCATGTTCCCGCCACAGGTTCTCCCCTGTTGACAGGTATCTGTGACTCCCAGCACCTAGCTCACAAGCACCAGATCACACCAGCAGATCTGCCCATGGGGATTGAGGCACAGAGATGACCGTTGATTATTGCTTTAACTGGCCCTGGGCCACCCAGGAGGCTGACACTCCCATCCCCTAGAGCTCCAGCAGTCCGTGGGTGAAGCTGACCAGGCCTCTCCCCTCACCGGAATGGAAGAGCAAAGCTCAGGGAGGCCCTGAAGGCCAGTCATCAGGGACACTCTCACCGCAGGGTAAGGTATCTGCAGGAATGCACAGAGGTGCCACTCACCATCAACCTTCTCGGGCCCCTCTGAGGCAGCTGCCCAGCCCAGCCACGGTCTCCACTAAGAACTATGGTTCACAGCACCATACAAGCAAGCCCTTCTCGCTAGCTGTGCCATGGAGCTCTACAATCGCCGCCAAGAGACCTGGTCTCCTTACCCTTGAAGGTAGAAGGGGGACAGACACTCCCCTGCCCCAATATGGCACTCTACTCTGGGCCTGCAGAGAACCACAGAGAACAGTTACCAAGAGGCAGAAGAAGGTATCCCTTCGCCTCCTGCTTCTCCCACTGGCCTCATTTTCCTTCCTATCTCTCCCACCTCTATGGACTTGTCTTCCTGGTAGATCCCATTCCGGTCCATAGAGAAGGGACTCCCTCAACCAAATATGTCATGTCTGAATGCCCCAGAGCCCACCCCGTTCCCTCTAGAGACTTGCCAATGACTGGCCAGGTAGTGGTGATAGACACTCAGGAGCACCAACGAGGAATGCAGCTCTTCCTAGCTATCCTGTGCAGCTCTGCTGCCTCCCACTCCCTCAGCAAGAACGGGGTGCACGTGAAGAAGCATGCTGCAGCTGAGTCAGAGCAGGTAACTCAATTACTGCATGAAGATGGGGGTCCTCTTCTCTGTGCCTGAATGAATGCGTAAATGTCTAACTCCCCAGCACTTGTTTGCTGGGTTCTGAATTTTTTTTTTCTATTCTGAATATGAAATACACCTTACCTGAGGGCAGAGATGGGATGGGAAGCTGGGGAAAGTCATTGACTTAGCCTTTCCCTCCCCATCCCCCACATCCCCACCTCGCAGCCTCCAAAGTCATTTCGTTAATTATAGGGGCAGAGAGGCCTGGCCTGAGTCAGACAAAAGAAGGGAGGCTGTTAAGGTGCATTACAAACACTTCCTCTGGGATTCCTTGAATGTCAAGCCCAAGACACTCCCAGCTGAGTCCTAGTCTTCCAGCTACAGTTTCACAGGAAGCAAGCAGTACGGAAACAGCCCATCATCAGCTGCAGCTCTTCAGCTCCGGTTTGTCTCTCAGACTGGAGTATGGATCTCTCTACCCCTTACTCAATCTGTCCTGGGCTCTGAATTAAGAGTACTTGCCTCGCCCAGCTTGGACACCAGACAGCCTCCTACCAGCCACTTCTAAAAGAGAGTGTCTCTTCTTCCAAGGGCCCATGGGGTTTGAGAGACTGGGGAGAGGGCAGGTCTAGCCTCAGCTCCAGAATCCTCCCCCTAACTGCCACATCAACACTGCAAGAAGCTTTGGCCCTACAGCAATTTGCAGATCCTGGCAATCCAAGGAGGCCGGTTTGCATCGGCTCTGCAGGGAGGCTTGTGACACAGGGGCCTGGAAACAGAAGACTGTGAAGAAATACTCCCAACAGACTCAGTGAGGAAAGACCCTGGATGCTCATTCTTCCTGTGCGAAGCCTGGACGGCATGGCAAGCTTCTGCTCTCTCCTCCGAGAAACAATCCATCCCAATCCCACCCGGCTGGCCACAAGAGCCATGCTACCATGGGATCTTGTCAATGCCAGGAAAGCCCACTCCGCACCAAGTCAAGGCTCCAGCCAACAGTGGTGTTGATGCCCAAGTGTGGAAGAGTTGATCTGAGGCCTGCCAAGGAGATGCTTGTTGGGGCAAAGGGAAAGGACGAGAAGAGGGGCCCCTTGGGCCTAGGCTGGAGCCAGGGGGAACGAGAGCCCCCAGTTTTCTAATGTGCTCAGTTGTTCTTTTTCTGATACCCTCACCTGACCTCCTGCCGGCCCCTTATACACAATGAAAGTGCATGGCAGACACGTGGTAAATGCCAGGATTCTTGGTGAATGGACAAGCCAGAGGTGAGGAGGCCTCAGGAAGCCCAGAGGATGGGAAGGGGACAGGGGGGAGACACACATGGGATTCTCCACATGACCTTGAGGAGGAATGGCAGCAGGAAAAAGGTCAGGCAAGTCTCCATCCCAATATCATCATGGCTCCACAGAGCCCTCCAAAGCTGGGCCCTTGAGATCGCTCTCCAGCTGGCTTGAATGTCTGTAAGTCCCAGAGCTATGTCTTTCACAGATCTTGTTTAACTTGAGAAGGATGGGGGAGGGGCTAGGGAAAATTGCATTCTTCCTCATCAAAGCCAAGAGTCTAAAGTAATACTTCTGGTTGTAACTGATCCTAGCCTGTTTGTGATTACAGCCTTCTGCCGGCTCTCTGGCAGGGCAGCCCTGGAACCCTGGAGCATTGCTGACGGGAGAGACACTCTCCCTTACTTGGATAATCCTGTCCTCATCTGACATGACCAAAGACGCCCATCAGCCCCTCTGCTTCCAGCAGTTGTCCGGGGCAACTCTTCAAAACATTATTTTAAAGAGAAGAGGAAAGCCACCCCAGCCCCTCTCACGGAATTCCACAGCACTCATATTCTGTCTGTTCCCAGCACCATCCTGCAAATGCGAGCAGCCCTAGCTGCCCCAGGGGCTGATGCAAGCTAGAGGCAGGGAGGGGGCTGGACTGCCTTCCTCCTTTGCCAATCCTCCCCCCCTTTTATTTAGGAGAGGAGAGCGCACGTACACCCACACATGTGCACGCACACATGTGTACGCACACAGATGCCCTTTTGCTGCCACAGTACAAAAGTGGCTCGGGAAAGCTCAGCTGTTCTTTCTCCGGAAATTTAATCTGCAAGGCATTTGGCCTCACAAAACCCATTCCAAGATGTCCAGGAGCCCACGATCCCTGTGATCACCATTACAAACCTAGGGATGTTTGCAGCCACTGACCCATTTGGCAGTTGGGGAAAGCTGGCTGAGGGCTGGCCAAGATGGCCAAATGCCCCTGTCTGTTCCTTCTGTGCTAAGATCAGCTTGTTTTCAGAGCTCTAGGGTTAACAGGGTCTCTGAGGTGTTCCAGACCACAGAGATAAAGAGGCTGCTCTGTTCCAGTTTGGTAATGGCATGGTGGTCTGGAAAGCAACTGTGTGGCTACTGCTGTCACTGTATTACCCCTCTGTTCTTCAGGTAAGGGCAGCTTGGTGTCCAGAGAGGTCAATGATTAAGCTGAGCTGCATCAAGATCCTCTGATGCAATGCCTGGCACTCCTCTGCTGACACTCGAACACTGCTCATTAACATGACACCCTAGGCACAGTGCCAAGTGGCAATCCCTTGACCCAATGCCTCGAGCAGGAAGTGGGTGTCCGGAGTTGGTGGCAAACTTCATCAGGCCACAGAGATCTAGCCAGGCACAAGAGAAGCCTGTAGCAATGCTACAGGTACTGGGGCAGAGATCCTAAGCCCTGTATTCCTTGCAATTGTTCCCCAACCCCCCTTCACAGCTGCTGAAATCCTGCCACAATCCATCCAAAGATGGTAGGCACGCTGAGCTGAGAGGAGAGCTGGGGCCATGTAAGCTGCCAGCTAGAAGTACAGAAAACAAAGAGGAAAGACAGAGCGTCCAGGAACACCAGGATAGGATGCCCAGCCAACCTCAACAGGGACCTCACCCCCTTCCTAGGGGAGAGAGGAATGAAAGAGGTTGTGCAGGCAGAGCCTCAGGTAGAAGGGGAACTCATACCCAGCCAGGGGCCAGCAGCGCCTCTCCTGCAGGGTGCTATCCCCTGGCCCAGCTTGACTCCCCCAGAAAGCAGATCACCAGAAGTAGGCCGAGGGTCTGTGTTCTCTGGCAGGGGCATCTGAAGGGAATCTTACAGGGGAAGTTAGAGAAATGTTCCTTGAAATGTATAAGGAAAGTGGTTTCGAGCCTCAGCCAGGGAGTGAAGGGCCCAGTGGAGCAGCAGAGACTCCCTGCCTCCCCTCCCGGGCATCTATCTACCAAGGCCTTGCCTACTGCAGACTAGCTGTGATGCTAGTCAGCAGGCATATGGAAAGGCACCATATCCCCACCCAACAGCCCCCTCCAGCCTGCTCGCTGCTGGGTAACCTCCTTCTTTTGGCCAGGTCATACCTGTTCACTCTGCAGGCCACACCTGCTTCCCACAGCCTTTGAAGTCACCTAGGTCTGTCCTCTGTCCTTGTTCAAGGCCTGCCATCTCTAGAAGCCTTCCTCTCTGCTTGGCCTGGTACCATGCACATCTCTGAGCAAGCCGGCAGGCTGTCTTTCTAAGTTGCACCTCTCATCACCACCACTGAGTTGCACTTTTCTATCACCATCCTCTCGTTTCTGCCTTGTACACTAGAGATGCCCAGTGCATTGGGAATGAGTCACTGTGTCCAGGGCCTTTGCCCTGTAGGCAGAGTCCCAGAATATTCTCAATCTGAACAATGGGAAGACAGGGAAAATGGCTTCTTGTTCACTGGGTGTGACACATGGTGGGTTTGTTGGCTGACTGAGCTAAGCACAGTCGTGGAATAGTCCTGTCCTTAAGAGTAGGATTTCCCTGATGGCTGAAGGCTGAAGGCTAGGACTGGGTAGGAAAGGAGGCAGGACTACAGGTTCCCTCCTGTGGTGTGGGGCTGTGGGAGAGAGGCCAGGATGAGTCTGTCTGGTTGGATGAAGGGGAAGGCATAGGCTGGAGTCTCTACAAGTCCCAAGGAGGCCCAGCCCCGACCCCACCCTCAAACCCTCAGCCCTGCCCTAAGGGTGCCTGGTATTCACACAGTGCAGTCCCTCCCCAGGGACCTGATCTCTAAGGTGGAACACTCACAAAACTCTTGCAAGAAAATGAGTCAACACACTTCAAACTCCCTCCGACCTGCAGCCCCTTGGCCTTTTAGTTACCCCAGTGGAACTGACCTTCTGCTCTGTAGCTCTTTGCGGCCAGTGAACTCACCCCACAAAGTTCTCTGGGGTTGGGCTTTGCAAAGAAGTAAACTCTATAATGGAAGCATTTAGCCCTTCTGACACAGAATGACAAAGCGGCAGGGTTTGGAGCTCCTGCCTCCTTTCCCAGTTCTTCCACCTTGGGACAAGTTAAACTTCTTTGGGCTCCAATTTCTCCTTTGGAAAGACAGAATACCAATCTCCACCCTGTCTCTTACCAAGCTGCTTTGTGTTTTTTTTTTTTTAACAAAAACAAAAACAAAAAACACAACTATGTGGTTTTATGTCTTGTAAAATGTAACATACTCTGATTTAGAAAGAAATTACCTTGCGAAAACAAAATTTTTTGCTGGCAGCAGCAGGCATTTCCCCAGGTATTGCTGACTTCTGGGATGGCCCTCCTAGCAGGACTGGAAGACAGCAGACATGCAGACTGCTGCTCTGTGGGTCTACGACATAGGTACCCACAGGTGGCCTGAAGCAAGGCCGACGAAGCCAGATCATAGAAAGGAGAGAGCTCCTTCCATAGCGCATCTGTCACACCCCTGCGCACAGTTTGCTCACTTTACGGCCAGTCCTTGGCAGGCTGATTCTGACTTTGGCTTTCTCTTTCCTCCCTCCTGTGGTGCTCCTGGGCCATTTCCCCACAATCCAGTCCAATAAAAGCTTAGCTCAATTTTAGCATAAGCCTGAGAGATGCCCAGCTAAGAAGGGAAATGCAGAACTGGGGTTGAAATAATTAAATGAAAGTAAAATAACAATTTCATATACACATTTCAAACTGAGAAAGAAATGAACTTGGAGCTCTATGAGCCAGAAGCTTCCTCTTCCCTCTCCTTTTTTTTTTTTTTTTCAGGGATTCAACACCTCAGAGCCCAGAATGGAGAGCCCTATAGAACACTGCCTACCCCCAGATCACGGGCATGTGACCTAAGTGGGTTGCCTGGCTGTTCCTCTGCCATAAGGCTGGGATTCTAGTTGAGAACTGGAGCCCAGAGGATGAGGTTATGGAATGTGGAAAGATGCTGATAGGGACAAGGGTGGTTACCCTGGGTTACTCTCTACCACCACCAGGGTAATTACCAAAAACCCAAGTGCTGAAGTATGTAATATCGAGCAGACAGACGCAGGAGGAGATGGGAAAGAACATGGAAGGGTAATTTCTCAACCCAAGTCCCCTGAGGTCCTGACAAATTACACTCCCCAGAATGCACGTGCCTTCTGTTATATAAGAGTGGAGGAAATGTGGGAGATCTCTCTCCCTGCCTTTCAACTGGGGCATGAGACCCATCACTTCTATTGGGGCCAAAGGCCATGTGTATGTGCAAGTACGTGTGGAAGAGTTTGGGGAGTCAGGTCACTTCTGTCCACAGAGGCAACATCAGGTCAGGGTGACCGGTCACTCTACCTGTCCAAAGCGAGGGGGCGGGAGCATCTAGTGCTACTGCCCCACCTGGCCTTCTGGCAGCTGGCTGCTGACAGGTGGCTGGCAGCACTTGGTGCTGACAAGACTTTGGATGTCTCCCTGACAACAGCCCTGGCAGATGCAACTTGAGGAAAGCTAATTGTAGGGCCTCTTTGTTCCCAACCATGCCTGCTCCCAACACCCTCCCACAACCGGAATGGCTAGCTCCCAGCATGGTGTTCCTGATCCAGGGTTCTGGGGCTGCCTAATTTCCCCTTGTCTTCTGCTCCAGCACTATCTCCCACTGTGCTGTCCCTGTCCTACCACTATATGCTTTAAAAGATATGTATATACTGTGTGCATACATATACTTTTATTGTTATTACTAAGGTGTTGTACAGAGAGAGGGCTTAGCATTTCGTAAGTCAGGTGATGAATACATTTTTTTTGGTGGAGGGGGGGGGGTCAGTTGTAGGGCATGAACTCAGTGCCTGAGTGCTATCTAAGCTTTATTTGTTTGTTTGTTTGTCAGTCATGGGGCTTGAACTCTGGGCCTGAGTGCTGTCCCTGAGCTCTTCAGCTCAAAGCTAGTGTTCTACCACTTGTGCCACAGAACCACTTCCGGTTTTCTGGTGGTTAACTGGAGACAAGAATCTCATGGACTTTCCTGCCTGGGCTGGCTTTGAACCATGATCCTCAGATCTCTCAGATCTTAGCCTCCAGAGTAGCTAGGATTACAGGTGTGAGCCACCAGCACCAAGCTATGAGTACAATGTCACCCCTTCCTTGACTTCCCCTAGTTTCCCCTGCTGTGTGTGTGTGTGCTTAGATTATATTTTTATTTTTTTGTCAGTCATAGGGCTTGAACTCAGGGTCTGGGTGCTGTCCCTGAGACTCTGTGCTCAAGGCTAGTGCTCTACCACTTGAGCCAGTGCCACTTAGGGCTTTTTCTGAGTAGTTTGTTGGAGATAAGGGTCTCATGGACTGTCCTGCCGAGGCTAGCTTTGAACCATGATCCTCAGATCTCAGCCTCCTGAATAGCTAGGATTACAGGCATGATCTACTAACGCCTAGCTGTACCATATACTTTTAGCTCTACACTTTTATCTCAGCTATCAGAATTGCTTCATTGCCTTAGGCTGGACATAGACAGATGACCAAGCAGGACCTCTAGATATAGGGTGACTCTGACCAAAAGGACTATCAGGACTATGGGGCCTCACTGTTTCACAGTAAACTGTTACTGCACCTACTTCACAGATCCTCAGGGCTGACAGAACCAGAGGGCAATCTAATCTCTGGACAAAGAGGGAAACCAAGGACACAAGGAGGGAACTGCTGAAGCTGTCCCCATCCAATGGTCTCATCTATGGCTATCATACATTGAGTACTATGGCCATGCCCTAGCTACTCAGGAGACTGAGAGCTGAGGACTGCGGTTTGAAGCCAGCCGAGCAAGGGAAATTTGTGAGACACTAATATCCAATTAATCATTGAAGGTTGTATGTAAAGCCAAGTAGGTGGATCTGTGGCTCATGTGGTAGAGCAACAGTCTTGAACAAGACAGCTCCAGGATAGTGCCCAGATCCTGGGTTCAGGTTCAAGTACTGGCATGCACAGAGAGTAAGAGAATGAAAGCAAGGGAGAGGGAGGAGAGAGAGAGCGAGAGGGAGAGACAGAAACAGAGAGACAGACAGAGACAGGGTGACAGGAGTATTTGCTGCATTCCAGATCCCAGGTAGATTCCCTTTTGAACCCACATATATCAACCCTAGAGCTGTAGGCATAAGTGTTCCCATTAATTTATGGGATACTTAAGAGGATCTAAGAAATTTGTTAAAAAGTTAAGATCATAGCCAGGTTTCTCTAGCTTGAAGCTCATGTTTGAAATTGCTAGGCTATCCTGCAATCTCCTCCTCAAAACAATCTTTAGCCTGTTGTGAATAAGTTGGGCGGCAGGGCTTGCGGCTCACTCTGCTCTGGGATTTATGACCCCCGTCCTTCTCTCCCTCCAGCCAGCTTCAGGAGGTAGACAAACTACATACCGGGGATGATCCTGGACCAGAGTGGACAGGAATTGCTGATCTGGTGGACAGAGTAGGAACACACACACACATCAGGCTTAGGAAGAGAAGAGCTATCAGTGAGCAAGGCTTTTGGATGCAGGACTTTCCTCTGATAGGAATCGGCTTATGGGAACTAAACTCTTATAATTCTGTTTCGGAGATTAAAACTTTAGTTCACTTATCACCAATGCAAACTGCAATAAACCTTCTTTTCTAGAAAGAGCCTGGTATTTTTATTGGGGTACCCATTTTCTAGGAACAGCATAGCATGAAAGCCTGAATAGGCTATCCGTTGGTTTCTTAAGCTAAGTACAGAATCTGAGCAAAAGACTTAGAAGATATAGAGTCCAATTAATGAAATGGAGGAGGAGGGAGTGAAGGAGAGTAACAGAGGAGGTGAGTTTGATCAGGGGACATTGTATGGAAATTTCACAATGAAACCCCATTGTTCAACTAATATATGCTAATAAAAATGTAAAAGAGAAAATAGTAAGTCTGTAAAGTTATTCAACCCTTTCAATATACAGTCTACCTCTTAAGTGCCAGAATGCTTCTGTCCATGAGATAGGACCCTTTTAGAAGTGTATACAATTTATACACAGGTCTTGGGGCGAAGGACGTATTCAAAGTCTGTGAGATAAATAAGTGAACTAATTATGAATATAATGTACATGTTTCACTTTTCTGCAAAGCTCACGTGCATATCACGGATGCTTGTTTTCCAGTATGAAACAAATTGCTTCCCACTTTTTCTAATAATCAGGACAGCACTATATCATTTCTGTTTGAAAGGCTGGGTGTCAAACCCAGGGCTTTGTGCTAGGCAAGTGCTCTATCACCAACTACCTCCTTGGTTCACTACATTTCAATCTGGATTCTTTGCCCTCTCCACTATTTAAAAGGAACTGGTTATAGCCACCATCTTTTGGGGGCTCCCTCCCCTTCCAGCCTCTCTTCTTTAAAACCTACACTCAACAACCACTGCTAGAGAAGTTACTAGGCAGCCATGATTATACACTGTGATGTTCTCCTGAACATAGCTGACTAGACTAGAGATAGAGATCTGATCTGAGGTCTGCCAACCCAGGTTTGAACATTTAAAAACATTTTTTTTAAGAGTTAGGATCTTTCTGTGTTGCTCAGGCTGGGGTTCAACTTGTGGAGCCATGGGGATTCCTATCTCCCCCAGTAGGTGGGTCTACAGGTACGTACTACTGCACCCAACTCAAACTTCAAATTCTGAACTTAGAAAAACCAGAGGCCATTGGCAGTTGTTACTAGCTATCTCAACTGAGAAGTCACACAGAATCTGGTGCTGACAGCCAACCAACAAACTGCTGCCTTGGGTGAATGAGAAGAGAAGGCTGGTCTGTGTGTTAGCAGAAGAACGTAGCTGTGTTTTCCAATCAGTATGGTACCCGGAGAGAGACAGATAGGAGTAGCTGCCTTAGTTCCCATTCCCAACCTGCTAAGGCTGGAATTTGCTCCTCATGCTTGGCTTTAGTAAGATTCATTGAAGACTGGCTTTGTGAAAGGATCCTTCAGCCTTTTAATAACCTCTTGAGCACGTTGAAATGAATTTCTGTTCTTTGCTCACAACTCAACTGGGACTAAATAAAGCACTGGCTTTGGAAGGGAGTAAAGATTCTCAAGGTTTAGTTTTCTCATTGGCAAACCAAGTGAATGGAACAAAGGAGCACAAAATCCCTCATTTCCCAAGAAAGCCTAAGAGCCTTCAGTGTATCACTCCAGTGCCAGGAAATAAGCAAAGACTAGGAGGAGGAAAGCTGAGGTAGGAAAAATTCTGTTGACTCATCTCTCCATTTCCTGTCCTGGCCTGCAGTCCTCAGAAGAAGGAAACAATCCTGGAAAAATTGGAGGCAGCTTTGTTTCGCCCTGAAATCAAGAGCAACCAGGACCTGACATCACCACTCAACAGATGTTAAACTAGTTGTTCCTGCTGGAAGGTGCAGCCAATGTGGTCTTTGAGGTACAAGAATGTCCTACTAGATGGAGGCATCATACACACTATTCCACAAGGCAAGCAATAACTGCTGCTGCTGCTGTCTTGGCATGTCTGCTGGGTGGCATGGCTACCAAAACAGTTGACCCTACTGATCACTGACCCTGACCCTGTTGATCAGTGTTAATTGCTGGAGAAAGGAAAAAAAAAATCCTTTTCTGTATCTTCCCCTAGGCAAATCTCTGTTTGATAAAAAAAATGCTTTCCAAATGCTAGTGGTTCATGTCTATAATCCTAGCTACTCAGGATGCTGAGATCTGAGGATCACTGTTCAAGCCAGCTCAAACAGTATAAAGTCTGTGAGACTCTTATCTCCAACTAATCATCCAAAAAAGTGGTTCAACTGGTAGAGCACTAGCCTTGAGCAAAAAAAAAGAACAACTCACATAAGGGGCTGGGAATGTGGCTTAGCAGTAGAGGGCTTGCCTAGCATGCATGGAGCCCTGGGTTTGATTCCTCAACACCACATAAACAGAAAAGGCCAGAGTAGTTAGTGCTCTAGAGGCAGAGTGCTAGCCTTGAGCAAAAAGAAGCCAGGGACAGTGCTCAGGCCCTGAGTTCAAATCCCAGGACTGGCAAAACAAAACAAAAAACCACCCTCAGAAATAGCACCCGGGCTCTGAGTTCAAGCTCTAGGACTAACACTAAACAACAACAACAACTAACTCTTTCCCCTAAGCCAGGTAGGAACTACTCTGGATGTCTTTGACTTCTATACATCTGTAGTCCCAGACACAGGCTTGTCTTGGATGTTGGGAGCATAGCACAAGATGAGCTGAAATCATCTTACCTCTGGCTGCCTTCAAGTTCAAATATTCGATTATCAGCACAAATTCCCACCAACTGTGAGCACCAGAAGGGTCCCAGAGACATCCTTCAGCTAGGACATGTTCCAGGGAGTCCTGGGGTCATCTCCACCAGCCCACCTCTCTCCCTTCTTCACAGCACCACCAATCACACCATCATGCTGTTATCTCCCCTCACCTGGGACCAGCCCATTCTGAGCCTCCCTCAGCACCTCTAAGTGGATCGCTTAACCTCTTTGCCCATTACTTCAGCCACAAAATGGTTAGAATGCTGACACTTAAGTTTGTTCTGTGACTCTAGTAGAATGAGCCTGTGAATTACATGACCTGTCACCTGGTGTTTACCACATATGGTGCTTATGGTTTACCCTGAAGACACATCCCTTGCACCAATCAGAATAGAGTGCTGGCATGCCCATATCTCCACTTCACCTGGCCATTGTGGTCAGAGCCCAGGGACTCTGATGAGCAGGAGGAGTCAGGGGTTACTGGACCTCTCTACGGATCTTCCATCTGAGGAACTTCCAATTCAGGAAGAAGGTACACAATGGGAGGGCTAGTGGGTGATGCTGACTGGAACTGCTGCCCATCCATGCCAATGGAAATGCCTCAACACGCCCACCACGTCCCAGGTCAGGGGCATCACAAGTGGGTCTTTGTTCCAGAGTTCAAAAGCTTCAATCACCACCCCTTGCAAAGCCAGCTCTGGGGATGTGCACGCCTCCTTCCCCACCCTCCAGCTTCCCTACCAAGGAACCATCTCCCCAGCACCCTTCCTTTCCCTCTACCCACTTAGTTTCTCTGCCTAAGCTAGCTATCTGCTTGGGCCTCCTGGCTCTCGATGGCAATAGATAGATGGCCACAGCGCTCTAGGCCCCTGTGCAAACACCTGCAGCAGGGTAGCCATCTCCACTGAGGGGCAAGATACAAAACTCCCAGCAGGGCAGAAAAGCCATGTGCACGGAGAGTGCTTTACCTGACATCCACGGCCCGAATGATCACCCCGTCCCGGTGTTCAGACTCAGATAGTGGGCTCATGGAGGTTGTTGGCTCCCATCCCAGTTCTAAGCAGCCACAAGGTTATCTCCAGATTACACAAAGGACAATCACAATTACACAAAGGAAGTAGGGGGACTGAAGCCACCAGCCCACAGGCGGGTGGCAGGCGGAATCTTGCTGTGAGGAACAGCCATTCTCTCAGAGAGTCTGTGAACCAGAACTTGGCTGCTCTGGCCACGAGTGATGACGAAAGTCAGGAAGCCTGGGCCCCCTCAAACAGCCATGGAGCACTCTGCACATGGTATTTCCGCACGCCACCCAGGCCAGCACTGACCCCTGCTTTTTCAAAGTTCTCTCCTAGGCCCAGGCAGGACTCCAAGTATCACCAGGGTCATGGATGTGGATTAGGAAGGGGAATCAAAGACTCTCAAAGCAAGACAGACTTCCTTTCATGTCTATCTTTTGCCATCCTGGCCAGTGGCTGACCTGGGGCTCACCCCTTCCTGCCACTCCGGGGTTAGACAGATGTCATGACAGAGGGTAGGTACGGTGGTACAAGGGTCCCTGAGGGAAGATCCGACCTTAGACAGAACCTCTGTCTTCCTGAGGTGTAAGCTCCCAAATGAGTGGTGTATCCCAAGCCCCACAGCTCCCATTCCACCACGAAAGGTGCTAAGGGCTTCCGCACCCTCCCCATGTCAATAGCAGCTTCCTTGGGGAGCAAGAAAGGGGGACTGGTGGTGTGACAAAGACCGAGGGCAAAGCTGGACAAGAAGAACACCAGTGTGATGGTCACCTAGAACCAAGGGTCAAGGTATTACACCAGGGACACGGCTCTTCCAGGTGGACAGTGTGGCTCCAGGCACAGAGCCAAAATCTGACCTCACTGATAGAGGAAGGGTTGTGTTGACCCCAGGTCAAGGAGAGCCGTAAGTCAGGACTGTGCTCATACCTCTGAGCTCCATCAGCCTGCTTCTAAGGCCTTGGGCGGAATCCTGAGCCCGCCTCCTCCAGAGGCTCACTGGGATTATCTCAGCCTCTCAGTAGCTACCCATCACCAAGACGCAGGAATCTGGAGCATGTAGATTCCACCTTTGACCTTAGGATGCTTGCTCCCTCTTGGTCTCTGTGCCACAGTCTCCCTGTCCACAGAATGGGCATAGCCTTTTGGCTTGCCTGCCTTTCAAAATATTGAAAGCGTACAGAGGAGCCAGGCAAGAATGGGAGGCCCCTCCTCTCTGGAGAAACACAGTGCAGGCAGCTCCCATACACACCCTTTCCCAAGCAAACTGGAACTGGAACAACACACGTCTGAGCCCATTCAAGCATTACCGGCAGGCCTAGGCAAGCTACCCATGAATGTCTCGGGTAGGAGGTCCCTTACTGGCCCCCCAGGGCCACACGAACCACAAACATGGGACTGACAGACTGGGGCTCTCTTTTCTCCACCTGCCACGACTCCTGCTGCCAAGGACAGCATGAGATTTTGGCGCAGTCTGTAAGAACCTTGGAACCAGCAGCCCCCGGGCAGCCGTCGGCATGGCCCCTATGTCTGCTCCTAATGACAAAGTGGTTGCCTCAAGACCCTCTCTGGCTGCAGGACCTGGCTTGGTCCCCATCCGGGTCCTCTTCCCAAATCCTCAGGGCCTCCAGCTCGGCAGGGGGCAGTCAGCTCACTACCCAGACACCGGCCAGCTCCCACAGGACTGGTCCTTCCCCAGACAACTCACCGGGGGCCTGGGGACTCTGAACCCCACTGTGATGCTACAGCCATGCTGTCCATTAGCTGGCTGGGTTCTTAGGCCCCTGTCTGGATCCTGGCTTGGAATATGGCCCCAACAGGGGAAACTGCTGTTGGGCACCCCTGAGCCATGGATCTCAGATAACATGGGGTTCCTGAGCAGGGCTGGACCTTGCTATCTGCCACCCGGGTCTTGAGTTAACACAAGCCGGCTAATTACTCCGGAGCCTGAGAGACATTCTTCCACCACCAGGCAAACTGCTGGCCTGCAGCCCAAACCAACAGGGGGAACTTCAGACTCCTCAGCCCTCTCTCCCTGCCAGATGGAAATAACGTATAGCTGCAGAGGTGGGGGGAGGAGGAAGGGAACAAAACGTAGGCAGGCTGGGGAGCCAGGCTGGAGCCCCGAGTGGACAGCCGGTGGCCGGGCACTCACCACTTTCGTTCTTCTCGATGACATCCACCACCTCTCCAGCCTGGAGGCTCAGCTCCGAGTTCTCCTGCTTCTTATAGTTGGACACCACCACATACTGTTCCAGGATCATGGGCTCGGCGTTGCTGTCGGCACCTGGTGAGGGCAGAAAGCACGCGGTGAGCCAGCGGCCAGCCATGGCCCCGCGGCCGGGGCGCCCCCTGTCCATTGCCCCTTCGAGAGGCTGTTCGGTCGCCAGTGCTGCTCCAAGGGCCAGCCCGCAGCCAGGGCTCGAAGCTCGCTGGGCCCCAAGGACAGGCCATATAGCAAGGCCCCACACCGGCCCGCTGCACCGCGGGGACCGGGGGACATGGGGAGCTGGGGGGCAGGGGGGGAGGAGGGGGAGGAGAGGGCCCGAGACAGATGGAGACGGAGGCCCAGGAAAGTGAGGAGAAAGCCTGCTGCCCTGAAGAGTTAGTCACAGCCCGGCATGGGGGAGTGTGCAGAGAGGCCTGGGGCTGATGTGGTCTCTAGACTCCTGGGCCCGCCAGGGTGTGAGGGGAGGGCCGGGAGCAAGCAGTGGGCGGCCCATGAGGGCTGAGGCCAGAGTGCAGGAAAGAGAAAGAAGAGGCGGAGGGGGCAGGCCCAGGAGGAGGCCCCGGCCTCTACCCCAACCAAGTCTGTAAGCCAAGAGAGAAAAGGCAGCCGAGCTCCCTGAGGCGGGAGAGGGAGAGCGGGAGAGAACTTCTCCACAGCCCAGGCCCTGTGAGGAGTCCAGAAGGTTTGAGGCCGCCAATCACTGGGGCTTACTCGCAGCCCTTAAATAGAAACACATGAGACCCATCGAATGAGGAGCAGGGGGTGGAGGCAGGGGAGGGGAGGAGGGCCCAGACTGTTTACTTGAAACCCAAGAAGAAAGTCCCAGCGCCAGCACTGGAGCCCAGCCCACCCACCCCCCCTCCACCACCTCCCTCCCCACACCTCCGCCAACTTTTCCTCAAGTTCGGCTCCATGCCTGTCCTTCTGTCAGGCTCAGTCTCAGGATGCCCCCAGTGGGCCTAGCTTCTGCCTTCACCAAGAGTCTGGGTCTCCCTCTTCCCTGAGTGCTGGGGTATGCTCAAGCTCCAGCCGCCTCCAGCCACCCAACTAGGAGATCCAGGAGTCAAAGGCTGAGGTGTAGCAGAAGGAGGACAGGTAAGCTGCAGGCTCCAAGGAGCAAGTAACTTGTCTGCCTCACCAGCCACTGGACCAGAGTGGCATTCATTAAGTAAGTACCAGGGTGGAGGGTGAACCGCCTGGCTACCCCCATCCGGCTTACTGGCCATGTGGCTAAATGTGCTCCATAAACCCCTCTGTGCTTCAACAATTACCATTACCTAAACCCAACGTTATGTGCCCGGCTAGAAGCTAATACAATCCACCAGCCAGGACCCAACACATCACCTCCTCCTCAGGAAGCCTCCCCAGATAGAGCCATCTGGCCCAAAGGGAGGTCCTAGGACACTACTTTTTGTCATTCAGACACAACAGCAGTTCACTGAAGTCTCAGGTAGGGAGATCTTGACTGAGGCTCCAAAATGAGACTTCATCTCAAAACCAAAATCAAACACAAAAATCTACACCTGCCAATCTCCTTGGAGGCGGGGGGGGGGGGTAGGGGTGGAGGACTTCACATCCCTAGCCTGGCCATAGCAATGGCTGAGTTTCCAGGCTCCATATGGTCCTTGTGAGGCCTCAACCCAGTCACATCCTTCTATACACCCCTCCCTCTTTCCCCATTTTACAAACTTCTCAGAGGCTCAGAGGGGGCAAGAGACTTCGCCCCAGCTACTGCAGCTGGTATAGAGAAAACCAAATGCATTCACGTTTTTAGGGGAGGAGGACATCAAACCATCTGTCTTTTCATTAGAGCTTCTTTTACTGTCCTTGCGTGTGTGTATACCTGAGCACGCGCAAATGTACCTGGACGCACACACGTACTGCGGTCACACACATGCACATGGTACTGGGACTTGAACTCAGGGGCCTGGAGCTCTTGCTTGGCTTTCTTGAAAGCTCATGGTTGGCACTCTACCACTTGAGCCACGCCTCCAGTTAATTCCTGGTTACAGAGCTTCTCATTTCTGTTTCCGCACACACAGGATAAATCTTTTGGCATGATAAATCTTCCACTTAGAGGGACAGAATCACCCAAAGAGTTTTTGTTTTATTTTATTTTTTTATAAAAAACGCCAAAGCCAGGCTTAACTGGTCAGGTGTTTTGGGTGCCCCCCCCCCCGCCCCCTGCACTGTTCTGGAGTGAATTTGGGCACTGCTGAGATCTTTGGGACCTTCCTGGAGTTCATGCATGTAAGGGCAGAGGGCAATGGCCACAGCATTCTGAGAGTCCCTGAGGAAGCTCTCCTTGGAAAGAAAGAAAACCCACGGCCCTAGCACTTTGCCCCTATGTGGTGTGGCCCCGATAAGCCCAGGGGGCCCTTTAGAGACCTAGAAGGGACACTGTCCAAGCTGAGGTATGCCCTGTGGGTGGGTATGCACATGTAAGCCCCAGGCAGTCCCTCCAAAGCTAGGATTGTATTTCAAGCAGAAATGTACCCAACAGCTGGGCAGCAGGGAGGCCCCGCCTCTGCACTCTAATGCTGGCAGCTTCTGCGCTTGCGCTTGCCATGGGCCATCAGCTGGGCTGGGCTGACAGCTGGCCTCCCACTGTGCTCTGGGGGACATCAGTGCAGGCCTGGGTGCCTCTAGGGACAGCAGTGCAGGCCTGGGAGACTCTGGGGCCAGCAGAACTTCCTGAGGGCACAAGCACAAAAGACGCCGGCTGCTGCCCTGTGGGACCACCTGTGTGGTTTGGGAGGAGAAAACTCAAGATCCAAATAGAAGACAGAGCTCCCAAGTCGCAAGGATATGGCAATCGTATGGGTGGCATTGAGTCTCTGCCACCAACTCTGCCTCCTGCAGAGTCTTGGCTGTGGTGTTATTACTGTCTTGTTTGAGTCTCACAACCACCTGATGCAGCACAGACCCTGTGACAGCCCCATTTTACCTATGGACACACAGTCCCACAAGGCGAAGAAAGTTTCCTACGATCACACAGCTAGAACTGAACCCAAGCCCTGCTGCTATCATATGGGATTAAGTTCTGTGTCACACACAGCTGATGGGGCCAGGATGCCTGGCCTTCCGTGGGGACCCCTTTCTCATTACATCGCGTCAGACACTTACTTGGTGATGCCTACTACAGACAGGAGTGTGGGCTTCTTTTTGATTCTCACTACCTCCGTGGACTAGACCATAATGCCCATGTTTGTGAAATGAATGAAATGCCAGACAGATGGACAGTGATTGGATGACCTCACTTCCCAAATGAGGAGAACCTAGACTGGACCGGAAGGGAGTCAGAGAAACTGAGGCAAGGAGGAGCAAGCAGCTCTGGGTTTGTGGCCAGATGATGTCAGCAAGGAAGGACAAAGAGGAGGTGCTGATAGGTGGACAGACATCAGCTCATTTTGATCCAGGCCAAGAAAAATCTACATGCCATGCTCCCCCCTTTCCCCCTGCCCCCCGCCACCACCTTCCTGGAAAATTGGCTGGAGCTTCCTGAAGGCCAGTACTCTGGGATAGAGGTAGAGAAGGGAAGAGAACATTCTTCGTTTACTGTGGCATTGCAGAGGCAGGCTGAGCCTCTTCTAGGAGGCAGCTGAGGCTGTTGGACAAACACAGGGACACACATCCTTTGTCCTTCCTGCTCCCCCCACCGTGGCCTCAGCACATTTGGGCTCTCAGCTGGCCCTCTCGGGCATCTGCCTCCTGGCGTGTGGCTGCCCCCGTGGGCAGGCGGGCGGGCAGGCAGGCAGGCGCTGGGAGCAGGTATCCAGATGAGAAAGCACTCCAAAGGCCAGGCAGCTGGTGGGCAGTGATGTCATTCCATACAGCCGGCTCTGGATCCCCTCCCAGCCGCGGCCAGGAAAATTGGGGGCTGGAGGAATCTGCCTGAGGGACGGGAGGGGCAGGGGCAGAGTAGCCTGCATTCACAGGAGAGGGCTTGGGCAGAAGCATGGACACAGGGTGGGGCCCTTCTGGGGAGCACAGCCCCTCTGGGGTTGGGAGTTTGGACATCGGTCTCCCCCCAGGAGTAGGAAGCCCCACCCCTGCCTTGTGCTTCATTACAGAGCTCCTGGCTGGCCCACCAGGGTCCTGGGCCGGCCCTGGGCTCCTGTCCCACCCTTGCCTCACACCTGCAATCCTCCAGCTACCACCTGGACGGAACCCTGGCTGCTGCCCACTCCTGGCTGCCAACTTAAACTTTGAAATTAGGCCTGTGCCAAGTCAGTCTTCTACTCCAGCACTTCCAAGGGCTCCCTGGTGCCTATAGAATAAAGGCCAAATTCAACTCCAGCCTTTCGTGCAATCTGAGCTCCCCAAGTTCCCTGACCCCCTCCCCCACCACTCTGTGCAATCCCCAGGACTCGACACACAGGTCTGAATGCCTACTATGTGCCAGCAACATTGTTCTAGGCATGCTTTTCCTTTCCAAGCCTTTGCTAGAGCCTGCCCCCCTGCCAGAATGCTTCCTTCTTCTCTGAGTACCCCAGCATTGCTGCCTCCAGGAAGTTCCCTCACCCCCCTGCCATGGTGCCCCCTCCCATCCTTTCCTGAATGTTGGGCAGGTTCCTCAGGCAGTCTGTGCCCTTCACACCACTACTGCCTTAATGTGCCACACCCCAGAACGGATGCCTAGAACACGAGGCAACCATTGCCTCAGCTTGAGATGTAAAGCTGAGTCTGAGGAGCTGAGGTCAAGTCCTGTTTTGCTCTTGTTTGCTCTGTGACCCTAGGAGGGAAACGTAACCTCTCTGAGCTTTAGCTCCCTCGTCTGTAAACAGGAACCATAACAGTACCTCGTGGGACTGTTCTGAGCACAGAGTGAGTGACAGGAGTTAAAGCCCAGGGTAAACTGCAGACAGCTGTTTCCAGAACAAAGAGAGGGAATGGGAGATGTGAGGGAATGGGGAGGAACTAGAAGAGCCTTGTAACCAGCAGGCAACTAGGGGCAAGCACCCTAAAGAGGGGCAGAGAGGGAGGCATGGGGCCGTGTCTCGGCAACATGTCTCTGTCTCCTCAGACCCTCTCTCCAGGAAGGCAGTGGGTCCCTACCAGCTGTGGAGAATCCGCTCAGAGCCCCTGGGCAGACACTGGGGTGCACACTAGGCCAAGCAGCCCCAGGACCCTTTTCTGGTAGGCCTCCTGTGTCCTCTTGTATCCTCCGAGTTTCAAATCCTCTAGCATTCCAGAAGGAAAACCAAGGCCTGGTAACTTGCCTTAGAATAGCCCTGGACTTTCAGCCCAGCTGTCTTCACTCCCCCCACCCCCACCCCCACCCCCTTGCCTTCCCTGTGCCTCTGGCTCCTCTGCCTTAGACAGCTGGGATCCTCCTCTGGAGCCAGGCCTGGTGGTAGCTCCGCCCCACAGGCTCCCCATCACCCTCTCATCCTGGGCACCCCACCAAGGGCTCTCCACAGCCCCACAGTGAGCTCCTCCCAGGACGCCCTATACGTTTAGTGAATAGAATGTATTGCCCTGGGCCAAGTGGGCTCCAGCTCACTGGCTTGTGCAGAAGGGAAAAAGGGACAGGCGCCCAGCGATTAGCTCAGGCTCAGGCCCTGGTGGCAGGGAACACCAGGACTCCAAGGGAGGGGGCCCTCCCCTCGCTGCCTCCCCTCCTCCTAGCCCCCTCTCCCATGAAGTCTACCTCCAGATATGATGAGAGGGGCTACACAACAGACGTTAACCTGGGAGTTGACCCAAACCCCTCTGTCCCCTGACCCTTCGATCCTTGTCCCCTAAACCTCCTAAAGCCCCACAGGAGACGCTTCTGGAAATCCTATTCCTGCCTCCACCCCCCCCACACACACTGTCTAGGTTTTTCTGCCATCATGCATTAAGACGAAAGGCTCAACATAAGTCACTGACCTGTGACCTGGCTCTGCTAGAGGGGGCACCAAGCCGAGCTCAGGACTGCTGGGTCAGGGGGGCTGTGACCCACCGTTACTCAGTCACAGGCACAGGATGGCCCCACTCTCTACCCCAAGTCTCCAACTCCCCAAGGAACTCTCAGGAAGCCAGGTTTGGGGAGCAAGGACCTCACTCAGTTCAGCTCCCTGAAGCCTCATCTCTGGCAGGATAGTCACATTGTCTCCAGGATGGCCCGAGCAAGAGCTCCCCACCTCCATTACCCCGACACTTCCTGGGTGCCAGGCTTCCCTTGAGGTGGCATCACATCTCCTTGGGGAGGTTGCGCAACCCTCTCAAGAAAGCATAGCGGGGACGTGGCAGGGCCAGGATTCAAACCCACACACGCTGAGGCCAGAGCACACAGGGCCCTCACACTGCTACATGGTCTGCTCACCACCAAACAGCCCCTTCTGGCAAGACAGGATGGCAAAGGGTTCGCCTGGAAGGCCAGGGCACAGCGAGCGGAGATGCCACGCATGCCAACCAAAGGCCATCACTGGGAAGCATGCGGGAAGAAGAAAGCACAGAACACTCGTGCCGTGACACACATGTTCACGAGCATGCACAGGCACGCACGCCAGGCCCTACCTGTCACGTCCTTCTTGGGAGACTCAGCCCAGCTGGACAGCCACACTTCCGAGCCCCCGAGAGTGGGCGGCAGCAGGAGAGGAGAAGCAGAGGAGAGAACTGTTAGGCAGGCAGGAGGTCCACGCAGAGTGGCTCCAGGCGGCGGCGGCGGCGGCAGGGCAGTGGTGCCGGTGCCGTGGGCGGAAGACGGGGGAGGGGAGGGGAGTGATTTCCTGGCCTGGGACGGCTGCTGGGTGTGGGCTTGTGTGATTACAGAGGCTGGATGGGGATAATGAGGTGTCTGTCGAAATGCAGGAATTCTCTGGAGCCCAGAATCCTACCCAGTTCCGACCCTGGAAGGGGCCCCCTTGGGTGATCATGGCCCTGGGGACAGCAGCCCCCTTCTGCTTCCGTGGCCACGTGGCTTGCTGGCCCCTTGGGACCTGATGGCTCCAAGGACTTTCACAGGCTAACAGGCTCAGCAAACTGAATCCGGAACGTTCACTGTCGGGGTTGGATGCACCCAAGGCCAGTTTCTAGGTCCTGTGGAAACATCTACCAGCCTTGAAGTCTTGTCCAGCCCTTGCCATAGCCCAGCCAGGGAAGCAGACGGACAAGAAGGACCCAGTGAGTGAACATGAGCTCCACTCCCTTCAGAGAACCTGAGCCCAATCCCACCCAAACCAAAGCAAATATAACCCTGCAGAGGAACCTCTGGGACCAGGAAAACGTGGGGTGAGAGGAGGCTCTATTCCAGGCTCACACAATGGTGGCCGCTTTGGGTCTCAGTTTCCTCACCTGGGAATGGGGTTACACTGTCCTCCAGGCAAGAGGGAGGAACAAAATGAAAATTCCCGTAAAATAACATGTAGTTATGAGATGTGATACTGTTAGCAAGGTAACAGGGCAGAAAGCACCTGGCTATTCACTGGTATAAACAGTTCCAGGACATCAGGTCATGCCCGTGTGCCTATAGTGGCCTCCTTGGTCCCTGTGATAACCCGCTGAGGTAGGCATGCATCTCAGGCCCCATTTTACAGGGGCAGAAACTCTCGGACAGAGGAGGCAACTGGCCCAAGTACCCAGAAGCCAGACATGGATTCCTGTGTGGCAGTGCCCCAAGACCGCATGAGCCACAGTGGGGACAATTACAAGGAAACACTGAGATGCCGGTCATGCACCCAAGGCTGGCCTGAGAAACACACACACACACACACACACACACACACACACACACACACACACACACACACACACACACAGCAGACTGCCCAGGCTCTCCGTTGCTACGGCCAGGGAGGGCAGAGTTCAGAAGAAGGGGCTTCCCAGCTTGCAACCCCATCTTTGCAAGATTCTGACTTGCTGTACCCAGACTTTGCTCCCTAGCAAGGTCATGCCATGATAGTGCCAGGCCTGGTCCAGCCCCCTCCAAATCTACACAGCCTTGCACTGGCCCAGCTTAGAGACCATCTCCACCAACAGGAGCCTGACACCTTGCATGCTTCCATTTTGGATTCTTTGTGTGAAAACATTTCAGGAAAAAGGAAAGGAAAACATTTTAGGAAAAAAAGGTCTTCTGGTGAACCATGGGAAGGCACTTGACCCAGGCCCAGAAAATCCAAGGTCACTTCTGGAAAGGGCCTGCCGAGGTCTCTGTTGAGGCTGCTCAATTGTCCCATAGTAATACAAAAGCAGTCACAAATGCAATGGAAAACAAGGAGTGGGCCGTGTTCCAATAAAGCTTTATTTAGACAACCACAGAGCAAGCTGGATGGGGCCAGCGGGGCCAGCAGCAGACAATCTGAGCTCACTCTTGCCCCCCCCCCCCGCTCTCCTTTTCTTGTCCTCAAAGGAAAATGGAAAGCAGACCAGAAACAAGCCTGTCTTCTTAAAAAGAAAAGTCTTTCCAAATGATTTACTTCCCAATCCCTGGGTGCGCAAAATAAATCCAGTCCTTCTTTTCTCCTGGGGTGGGAGAGACCCGTCCACCTTGTTACAATGAACAGAGGAGAGGCCTTGGCTCACAAACCCTGGCCCTCTGGCAGGAGGCAGAGTAGGCTCGTTGGCTCCAGGGCAAGAGGCAGGCACAGCCAACAGAAGGGCTGTGACAGACACAGATCAACTGCTTCCTGCTCTCCCTAAACCTTCTCCACCTCCTTCTCCAGTGACAGAGAACCGAGCTCTACTGAACAGGGTTACTGGCCTGCTGGAACACAAAGGCTATCAGATTGAGAGTCTGCATGCTCAGCCTGCTGAGAATTAGCTGTTTGACCTTGGGGATGCAGCCTAACTCCTCTGGCCCTAAATGCTCACATCTGTATTTAAGCCTACTGTTCTCTAAGGTTGTTGTGTGGTACTCTAGACTTTCCCAGCAGAAACCTGGTAGTCTCCATAATACAAGCTGTGTGATGGAGCTGAAATGAATCTTTCTAGAGAAAGAGACAAAAGCACTTGAATGCAGGCTCCATGACTGAAAATCCAAGTCCAGCCATTAAGGTCTGAATATGAAATGTCCCCCACGGGCTCATGTACTAAGTAGGTGGGGGGACTTGGTTGCTAGCTGAGAGGTACCAAGGGCAGAGGTATGGAACAGGAATGTTCCTAACATGGTAACCCAAAGCTCTGAGGAGTGGGCTCAATGTCCCCAAAGGCAGTCCCAACCATGACTCCAGGAAAGCTTCCCCATCGGAAGCAAGCTCCGCCCAACCCGGCTAATAAATCCAGGAGGCCTGGAGCCCAGGAAGAGACAGCAGTGAGTACCGATCAAACCCCACAGAGACTGGGGGGCCAGGGCAGGACCACCGCCCTTCCTGGCTTCCACAGCCCCTGCCCTGGGCTCCTGGAGAGGCGGCAGAGACCCCACCTCGGGCCTGCATGGAATGAAAACCTCCTGTCTTCCCACGCCCTTCCCTTCTTCCCTTCCCACTGGAGACCTCTCCCTCCCCGGGAATTTTATTGTTCTTGCTGCAGCCTTGAGTTGGTTCCTAAATAACCCATGCATTCGAGTCTTTTCCCTGCTTTCACAACAACTGAGCTCTGAACAGGGCCAGATTTTAGGGTTTCCCACAGGCTCCACATCCTTCTTTTCCTTCCTGATGACACAGCCCAGAAATGCAGCCACCCCCTCCAGGCTGTCAACAAGATCTAAAAGATGCTTTCCTACTGTTTACTAGCAGCCTTGGGATTTACCTCCACAAGTGAGCATGACACGCCTGTCTACTGCACTGTTCTGTCATAAATACAGTGCTCTGCACGGGTCTTTCAGAAAGAGGTAGTCTGGTTACCTGGATGTTATCCTCCTGGAAAGCACAGCGCCCATGACCATGACAGGCAGCCAATCAAAACTCACCTTACTGCGGTGCTAGGGTCTGAGCAGGGTCTTTCCTAGCCGAAGCTCAGGGGTAGACCTGGCTGCCACAGGGTGGTGCTGGGAGGTGAAGCCAGGAATGTATGTCTTGCTCCTGGGAATGGGTTCGTTATTGTCCTACCACTTTCAGCTGGGAGTTGAGGCACCGTGAGGCCATCCCCAGAGGAGACTTCCTGCTCTTGGACTTGCCAGACTCCAGATCCAGAATCTGAAGCCAAAAGAAACCTCTCTTCTTTATAAATGATCCAGTCTCAGTCTTCCTGTTATGGCAACCCCAAGTGTTAGAGTAAGACAGTATGTGAGCTGCTTCTCACAGAAGCAAGTCTGTGAAGCTTGTTCTGCTGTGAGCAGCAGCAGCTGGCTGTCTCATAAACACCCGCACAGGAAGACAGGACAGCACGAGGATTGGAGGGTGCGGCTCAGACCCTGGTCCCAATGGGCTCCGCCTCTGCAGGCAGGGCTAGCTTTCCAGAGCTACCCTCCTTGCAGTCATCTATGCTTAGAAAGAAGGGCCTGGTGGTGGTTTAATGTTCTTCCGTCATGGGACTTCAAATCATTCATAATTGATGAACAAGAGGCCCTGGGATTTCATTGTGCATTGTGCCCTGTAAATTATGTAGCTGGTTGTACCCATGGCCTGAGGGTTCTGGGTCACAGACTTCTAAGCTAAGTAAATGGAAGCACTTAAGAAATTGAAGGGCTGAAGGCTGAATTTCTGATGAGTATCTTTCCAAAGACCTAAAAAATGTCTGTCTCCACATTCAGTCCCCTCTCACACACCTCTGGCCCAGAAGCCCACAAGGGGCCTGAAAACCAGACAGGGAAAGACACTTGTCTAAGATCACACAGCAAGGAAGTGGTAGGACAAAGGCCAGATTATAAGTAGGTCTTATTCACTTAATCCTTAGGCTAGGCACGGTGTTAAACATTTTATGGGCATTATCTTATTTAACCTTTACAACAATCTGCAGTTTCCAGGGGAGCAAAGTGAGGTTTGGGAGTTAAGGTTCTTTCTCTTGGGTCCCTTCCTACAGAGAGAGAGGGGGCAGTGGTAGGAGATTTGGGCCTCGGCAGGCAGGCCAGGACTTGGGAAGAAAGGGGCCCTAGTGGGGTTCATCATTTTCTGGATCGTCCCTGGCCCCTAGCCAAGCAAGCAAGGCCTTATTTATCTCCTCCCCGCTTCTCTGTGTAAACACAGGCACACAGCTATTCATTTTGCTTGTCCTACGCCAGGAAGGGCCTGCTGCCTTCCCCAGAGTCCAGAGTCCAGCCTGGCCCAGGGGAAGAATGTACCCACCCCTGGCCTGGGCTAGCAGTCAGGTGGGGAGGGGGGAGGGGGCGGGTGGAGGGTCTGGAGGCATTCCTCAGCCCCTCAGGGACTACTGAGTCCAAGGCTACCCACTTAGGGCAAGCCTAGGCACCCAGAGGGTGTGGGTAGAGGTCAAGAATGCCCTTGGGAGAGCTGCAGTGGCCTAGTGGGTCGGCACTAGGCTCTGCCCTGGGCAAGAATCCCTGATGCGTCTCTGGTTAGGACAGGGGCCTGGGTTCCTCCGGCAGTGGGCAGGCAGAGGTGCAAAGGGGGGAGGCAGGTGGGCCTCAGACTCTGCCCTGCAGCTGCAGCCTGATTCCCAGCAGTCCCTTGGGTGCAAGCCTCCCCCTCAGTTCCCAGCTCCTCACCTCTTCTGGCCCCAGGGCATTTGTGTGTGAGGAGACAAACTCAGCACTGAGACTGTTCGAGGATCCTAGCCAGCTCCCCTCCCTCCCGTGGTCTGCCTTGGTGGTCTTCCCGATGGACTGGGATATCCCCTCCCTCCTCCACCCACCACTCCCCCCAGCTTAAGCTTCTACAATGCTCAGAGAGAGAGAGAGAGAGAAAGACAGCACCTTCCCCATCCTGCAGCTCCACCCAGTCCTGCTTCCACGGGAGTGAACAAGAAGTGCACTCTGGCCGGACAGGAGTGGAACGTCTTGTCTTCTCTGCACTGGATGCACGCTATCGGATCATCGATGAATCAGCCGCTAGCTATTTAGTGAGTGTGGACCACGAGTGCAGCCGGGCCCTGCTGACGACTATCTGGCTCCACTGGATCTTTCCAGCTTGGAGGCAATGCTATTATTCCCCCCACCCCCCACCCCCTCTCCTGTCTGTTCCAGGACTCCTGCCTCAGCAGCCCACCTGGCACTGTGGAGGCTACCCCCAAAGGTCATCCTTCCTCCCCAGGCTGCCCTGAGTGGTCCCAGGTGGAGCCCCAGCACGGTGAGCCCTGAGGTCTCCCTTGTTAACAGGGGTCTGCCTTCAGGACGAGGCTCACAGCCTGCAGTGGGCACTTGGCTGGATGCTGCCACCAGCTGGCGAGGGACAGAAATGCAGTAATCCGCAGTGGCTGATGGGAAGATGGACCCTCATTGGTGTTGGTGCCCACGGGTTTTGTGGGGAAATGAGGACCCATCACCTCCAGTGCCCAGGATCTACTAGGTACTCCAGTGTTGGCCTCCCAGGCCACATCCAGGCTGAGAAATCCCAGACCCTTGTTCATGCTGGACACAGTGACTCATGGAAAGGTCCTCTACCCTACAGAACATCCCAGAAAGGCTGCTGTCTTAAAGCATCTGCTTCAAAGCCTTCTAAAGAGCTTTAAAAAAAAATCTGGGGCTGGGAATATGGCCTAGTGGTAGAGTGCTTGCCTCATATACGTGAAGCCTTGGGTTTGATTCCCCAGTACCACATATATAGAAAACGGCCAGAAGTGGTGCTGTGGCTCAAGGGGTAGAGTGCTAGCCTAGAGCAAAAGGAGGCCAGGGACAGTGCTCAGGCCGAGTCCAAGGCCCAGGACTGGCAAAAAAAAAAAACAAAAAACAAAAAACAACAACCCAAAAACCCATAACCAGTATGTTCTTATGGCAAGATGGATGCTGCAGGAAATGGGAGTCTGTGCAGGAACAACTCACTTATCTAGAATGTCTGGTGGGGGCAGGACTCGGCCAGCCCCCACCGGCGTGTGCTGGAAGCTCTGGGCCTCTCCTCCTATCCCTCCTCTGCACTGTGTGGGTCTGGACCAATCCCCTGAACTCACAGATGCCACGTAAACAGAGCTGTGCATGCGCACGCACAGACACGCACACATCACGGCTTGGGAAATCCCCACATCTGGCTCTCACGTGACAGAGCTATGCCCAGGAAGCGGCAGCTGAGAGGGCCTGCAGGCTGGGGAAAGGTCAGGGGCTGTCGGCTCTCAGGGGAGGACGGAGTTAACCCTTCGGCGCCACAGTGCGTGCTCAGGCTGATGTCGAGAGTGCTTAGATGCTCGGGCAGCCCCCACGTCCTGAGAGCATGAGAGAAGTCAGGCCACTTCCCTGGGCCCGGCTGGTCTCTACTGGGGTAGGATGGGGCTGCTCTTTTGCTGTCCTGTCCATCATGGTTCATCACCAATCCCTGGGGAGTTTTGAGGTCTGGAGATGCCCTCTCTAGGGAGGTCACAGTCAGATACCTAATGAGAACTTCCTAGGTCCAGGTACCTGGCTGAACCAGATTCCACGTCCTCCTTCCACGGATGAGGAACAAGTGGCTTCCAGGAGACTGCTGGATACAAAGTCTGCTTTGATATAAGAAGGCTGGTGAGGGCTTTGGGAACAAGTGCTCCCTGACCCAGGCGTATTCTAGAATGGCCCCCGAAAGTAGGTCTCGCAGGAGTGCAGAGGAGATGGCAGGCCTCAGTTTACTTAGTTTACTCACTTAATTTATTTAGAGACAAAATCCTGACTCCTGCCTCAGCTTCCAAAGTACTGAGATTACAGGTGTGCGTCACTATGCTTGGCTTAGATACCTAGTTTAAAAGTAGTCACACACTGGGCCAACAAGTACTGGGGCTGGTTGATATTTGGCACACTGTTTCTCCCCCTCTTGGCTGGCTTATTGCTGGCACATTCCTGGGCAGGTCTATACCACTCACAGAGAGTCCCTGACCCTCTGCCCAAGGCCTCTGTACAGACAACCTACCCTTCACCATGGGATTCAACCACAAGGGCCAGCACACAGTAGGGACTCAGATGCTCAGTAGAGACATCTAGAAAGCATGGCCAGAGCCAGTGAGGCCAGTTGTAGGGCTGAGATGGGAGCCATCCCTCTTGAAAGGAAAGCCTAGCTTCTAAGACATTCCAACATGCTTCCATCCTAACATGCTTCCCATCTATTGGGCCTTCCAGGGTTCCCCAAATACAGGCTGCCACTGCGGCTCCCAGGCCCACAGAGCAGAGGAAGGTGGGGACAGGCCCCTCTACTCAGAACCCTGTGATCCAATGCAAATGAGGATCTAGGAGCCACACTGGGCTCTAGGGAGGAGCTGACCGACAGGACAGTGTGTGTGGGTCTCACAGGTTTATGTACATGCGAAGACTGCCATCGTCAACATACAAGGACAGTCCCAGTTTGGTCAGTCATTACTTCCATACAAGGACCTCACCCTCCTGCAGGAATTGGACATTTACTTTGTTCCCACACTCAGAGAACCTAAGGTAGGCCAGGCTGAGCTGGGAAGGCCCTGTAGAATGGAGAGAAGTAGTCCTGGAGACTGCAGGGACTCCTGCAACAACGCACCTATGAGCCAGAATCAGTGTCAAGAAAAAGGGCCATGCCAGGCACTAGAGGTCCAGGCCTGTAATCCTAGCTGCTCAGGAGGCAGAGATCTGAGCATCGAGGTTTGAAGCCAGCCTGAGCAGGAAAGTCTGTGTCTGTGAGACTCTTATCTCCAATTAAACCCTAAAAAGCTGGAAGTGGTATGGCTCACGAGGTAGGGTGCTAGTCTTGTGTGAAAAAGCTAAGGGACAACATCTAAGCCTTGAGTTCAAGCCCTAGAAAACACACACACACACACACACACACACACACACACACACACACACACACACACGGACACGGACACGGACACGGACACTGATAAGGTGCCAACTCCTCTTTCAGACATGCCTGATGTCTTGGCACAAGACTCTAGCCCTAACATTAAGTAAATCCGTCTTCATGTCAGCTGTTTGGGTTACATGTGGCAATAAGATCCAGGGGACAAAGCAAAGAGTCAGGGGAAAAGGACTTCTAAGTTTTCTGAAACTTTGAGAGAAAAAAAAAGGTTTTTCCCCCCTTCACATTTCAAAAACCGCACATTTCAAAACCAACTGATTATAAAAGGGCCATGGGCCAATAAATTACACACGCCACATTTCTGTTTCCAGACAAAGTAACTTTAGATCAGAAAAAAAAGGTGCTAAAACAATAAGCTATGCATATTTCCCCCAAGTCTTTGTTCTCCCGTTGTCTTGGTCATCCCTGGAAATGCTGCTGCTATCACATGTCAGCAATGCAGAAAGCTGCGGCGAGGAACAAGTTGCTTTCTGGCTGACAGCTGCAGTGGGAAGCATTTCTTTGCTGGACCACAACTTGGGTATCTCCCCCCACTCCCACCAGCACAAAACCTTGTGCACTTTAAATAAAAGGCAGACGTCTCAGCACTGCTGTCTGACGAGGCCAGATGGGAAGGCCCCTTCCATATGGCTGTTCTCCAAGACCGCAAAATGCTAGGCCAGCATTTCAGGGATGAGAAGCTTAGAATCCTGTCTTCTTGACAGGTTGCTCCATGCCTGCCCCGTGGCCCAACCCCAACTTAGGACATAACCTGGAGTATCTTCAAAGAATAGTCCAGTCCATCACAGGACTCCATCCCTCCTACCATGTCACTGTCCATCTACCACATCCAGAATGCAAACCTGAAAAGGCTGGGTAAGGGGGGGAGGGGAACCTTACACCTGTGCTCCTAGCTACTCAGAAGGCTGAGGTCTGAGGTTCAAAGCAAACCTGGACAGGAAAATCCATGAGCCTCATATTCTCCAATTAACCATCAAAAAGCTGAAACTGAAAGAGCTATGGCTCAAGTGGTAGAGTGCCAGCCTTGAGCAAAAAAAATAAAATAAAATGCTAAGCAAGAGCACAAGGCCCTGGATTCAAGCCTCTACCCCCTGCCCCACTCCTGCAATCCTAGTATTTAGGAGGGCAGAGTTTCAGCAAAGACTGGAAGCCCTGGGAGCCTGTCAACAAATGCAGGCAGGCATTTGCCAGGCCATCACCCCTGAGATGCTGGGCAGGGCCTATGGAAGTGAATGTCACGGAGCTGGCTCAGGATTCTGCAGCGAGCCTGTAGATCTTTGCCTATTTTTCCAGCAGGAGAAAGTGTACGATTAGGGTGAGGAGGCAGAGGGCTGAGCAGGCAGGAAAGACAGAGGAGGCAACATGCTAGCTGCCTTCAGCTAGGGAAGCACACCTGCACTGACCAGCTTTGTGTGGGCAGTGGGCTGCTGCCTGGGCGGAGAGTTGTGGCACACACACACACACACACACACACACACACACACACACACACACGTGCAGCTCTCATTTTCTCCGTCCCACCACTGCCACATGGGCTGGCCTTGAAATTGCCAAACAGATCAGCCTCCCTTCGTTTCCAATTAGATGGCTTTGAACTGCCGGGGTGACACGAGGCTGAGGACTCTGAGCCATGAAAATCTCAACTTTTAAGAAAACACAACTTGTGTGAGAGACGCCAGAGGCTGATGCCACTACAAGACATGCGCGCTTTGGGGAGAGGCCAAGGGAGGAGGCCAAAAAGGTCTTGGCTATGTGCTCCAAGCGGCCTGCTCGGCCTTTCTTGCTGAGGATGGGTGGCTCAGGCGGACACAGAGCCCTGGAAACTGCTTCATCAGCCCCCTTCACGGCACTGTCTTCTCTCTACCAGGTGGCTACCTCCCCTTCTCTCAAACTTTGTTTTTGGTAGTACTGAGGACTGACTTAGCTTTTCAGGTAAGTGCTCTACCTCTTGAACCACACCCACAGCCTTTGCTTTAGTTTTTTTTCAAAGAGGATTTCCTGCTAACTTTGGCCTCAAACTAGGATCCTTAGGTCTTCTGCTTCTGGTCTTCCGGTCTCATCTTCCAGAGAAGTTGGTATTACAGGCATGCATTGTCATGTCTGGCCTTCCTCAGAATGTTCAAACTCACCCAACCTCATGTTCTAGGCTCATGACTGTGGCTCCCACCGCAGCACTCAGTTCACCCCAAATCCAGCACCCATCTCCAGGTTCCCCGTATCTTGTGGGTCACAGCCCTCCCGCCTGGTCTGATTTCACGACTCTTGCCTGGAAAATGTCTTGGCTTCTCCACTGAGGTGTGCACTCCCTGGGGCCAGGAGCCAACAAATGCTTGGGAAAAGAGAAAGCTACACGAAGCCCATTTTCTGCAGGGAGCAAGGACGCTGCAGGCGGCTTGGTTTCTGCCCACCTCTCTCTGCTGCTGCGGTAAGGAGGGCAGGCCTGCTGGAGGACCTGGCAGGGATAACAGGAGACCAGCCAGGTCTGCCCGTTCCTCATCGCTGCCAAGAAGCAGCCCTCTCTCTTCTGCTGCGTGAATAAAGGAGGAGGGCAGGCCTAACTTCTCCAGATAAATAGAATAGCCAGTACTTATGAATGGACAGGTCTTGCTTTAAACAAATCCACTGATTAGAAACAAAACTCATAAACAGGGATATCAGTCAAACGCTGCAAAGAAACCCTTTACTCAATTAAGGATCTGCTATGACTAATAGGTTCCTTCTAGAAGCCCCTGGGGAGATTCTCTTGAGGTAGCCCCCCACCCTAACCTAGAGAACCCCCACTATAGGACTTCAGAGCCACAACACGGCACCAAAAGACCCCTCATGCCCTGGCTTAGGAGGAAACTAAAATTTGGTTCTGGACCACCACGTTTGAATCCTGTGTCTGACAGTCTGACCTTGGGCAAGTTCCTTAACCTCCATTTCTGGTGTGTAAAACTGGGCCAGCCTGGTCACTGTGAGACTCAGTGGCAATGAAGAGATGAGGCTTACGTGTGTGTGTGTGTGTGTGTGTGCGCGCGCGTGCATGTGTGCCTTTTACTGGGAATGGAACCCAAAGCACTGAGCATGCTAAGGCAAGCATTACATTCTTTTCTTTTTCTTTTAGGTCTGAGACCAGGACTTGTACTTGGTACCTGCTACTTTTGCTCACTGGCTAGCACTCCACCAACTGAGCCAACAACCCCCTACATTCTTAACTTAGCAGTGCTACATCCATCTTATCCCTGTCTCCTCTGGAACTCACAGAATTGGAAAAATACCTCCATTGAGTCTTTTTCCCTCTCAAGTGAAAGGCAGGGCGACTTCTTCCCTCCTTTTAGAACCCATCAGTCAATAATAACAAAACCAACTCATACAGTTGGGGTTCAAATCCTACTTGGCTCATATAAAGCCAAAACCTCAACTCTCACCTCTAGCAACACTGCTTCTCCACCGTGGAACTACATCAATGCCAATCTCATTAATTGTGCCCAATAAGACCAGTTAATAATCACTGAGCAGGAAGCCAGGCTGAGCTCACCACTTTTCCAGCTATGAAATAAACAGGACTTCACCCAGGAACATCAACACTTGCCTAAGAGAACAAACTTGCAACATGCTTAAGCAACTTCATTTGCATTTAAACGAGCTGGAGCTCATCATAGGGTCTCCAGTGGGAACAGAGCACCAGGCCCTCCGCCTAGGCAGTGGCAGGGCCCCAATGACTCGAGGCCCTTCGGTCATCAACGCCCCCTAGGGGCACATCTCAGAACTCCTCATGGATCTTGCTAGATGGCTGAGAACAACCTGAGTCTCAAAGTCAGAAGAGAAAAGAGGCCCTGCTGAGATGAGCTGTTCCAGCTCTCTGGATTCCGGGAGCAAGCACAGACAACAACAACCGGCCTCTTGCCACAAAGTAGGAAACCAAACCCTTGCCTAGCCCTGTGCACATTTCTGCCAGGCTGCTGCCCATTGAGCAAGTATGATGGTTATGTTAACCTGACTAGCTGACCAGTTATTCAGTTGCGTGGAACTCCAGGTATTGCATGAAAGGCCTTTTGGTGGTTGTGCTTGAAGTTCATAATCAGTTGACATTAAGGGAAAACCCTTACCACCCTACCACTCTGGGTGGGCCTGAGCCAATCAGCTGAAAGGCTATGAGGGACTCCACTTACGGACAGCAGCTGTAGCTTGTGCCTGGAGTCCATCCTACCTTCTTCATAGCTACTCTAAGGATGCCAGGCTTGTCCAGGCAGCCCTTCAGATTGCATTATCCACTTCCTCTCTCTACTCCCCCCACCCCCCCACCCGGCACCTCTCCCTTTGAAATAGTTTCTCCCTCTGCAACCTAAGCTGGCCTTGAACTACTGGGCTCAAGGAAGCTTCCTGCCTCCGCCTCCTGTACCACTATGCATGGATACAATAAGTCTTCCTATCTGTCTCCTACTGGTGCTATTTCTCTAGGTAAACTCTGACTGATACAACAGAGCAGGCCAGGGCCCAAGCTTCCAGCTGAAGTATGGGTCCAAGGTCACAGACAATCTGACCCTGCCACACTGCAGGTCTCCTCCATTCTCTTGAGATTTTTATATCCAGTCAGTAAAAATCCAGGTAGCACAGCCAATGCCTCCCCTCTCTATTGCCATTGAAGTTCTTGTCATTTCTCATCTGCCTCTATCCTTCTGATCGCCATTCATCAGCCAGAAAGAAATCATTCTACACTGTCAGACCCTTCTGCCTCAACTCAGAGCTCTTTAGTGGCTTTTCAGCTCACTTGGTGAAGGCTAAAATCCTAAAATGGTCTGGAAGGCTCTCTACAGTCTGCGCCTCTTCTCCCCACATCTGTGTTCTCATACTCTGCCCCCTCGCTCTCTCCCATCCTCCATTCTAGCTACAGCCTACTTGGGCAGCCAGCATGCTATCCTCTGGACAAGAAAATCATGATACTTCATCATCTAACAATACCTTGTTGCATACATAGCTCATGACACACAGCACAATGCAAAGTTCTCGAGCAAAGAAGACATCCTCCTGTCACCTCCACACCTTGCACAATGCCTGCAGAAAGCTGGTGCTCAAGAGACAGTCCAAGTACCTGGCTTTTTTTTTCCCCCCACAAAAAGCCATGCTTGGCCCTGCTCAGCTTCCTGAACATGCTCTCTCTCTCTGGATCACCAAAGCCCTCAGCTCATCAAACCAGAAACTCTTCCTCCTTCTGGGTAATGTTCCCAATTGGAGGCCAGTCTCCTCTTTCCTGACCTCCACAGCACTCATACTAGCATGTGTATATTCTGCCACCCACCCATCCATTCAAGCAAGTGGACCTGGTACTGGGGGTGGGGGGGGGGAACTCCACAGCCAAGCTGGTGGCAGACAGATGGACAATAAGCAAGAAAATGCACAAGAGTCTAGAGGGTGGTCAGTGATGGAGAAGAAGCAGGTAATTTGAGGGGCAGCCAGATAGTGGAGAACCAAGATGACAAGAAGGAGCCAGGTAGGGCTGGAGTATGGCTCAAATGGTAGAGCACATACAGAGCAAGTAGGAAGCCCTGAGTTCAAACCCTAGTATTCCTCACCCTCCTGTACAAAGAAGATAGCCATGTGAGATGGAGGAAGATCATTCCAGACAGACAGAAAGGCAAGTAAGTGCAAAGGCTGCATGGAACTTGACTTGTTTAAGAAACCATGCATCTGCTGGGCCTGGTGGTTCATGCCTATAATCCTAGCTACTAAGGAGGCTGAGATCTGAGGATCTCAGTTCAAAGCCAACCTGGGCAGACAAATATGAGAGACTCCTATCTCTAATTAATTAGTACAAATTCAGAAGTATAGCTCAAAGGGTAGACAACCAGTCTTGAGTGAATAAGCAAAAGGAGGGTGGGAGGCTCTGGGTTCAAGCCCTAGTACAGTAGAGTGGGGAGGGGGAGGACAGGTAGAAGCCAAGTCACACAGGGCTCTGTGTAGGCCAAAACAGAGTTTGTTGTAGGGGGTATGTGCCATCTCGGAAATTTAAACTGAAAAATACTACTACATGGAACACACTTTAAGAGTGCCCCCTAGTGGTGAAAATGGTAATTGCAGGAGTTAATAAAGGAACCAGAAGCTTGGGTCCTCTCGCAGAGGTGAAGAGGCTTCTACCAGGTGCAAGGGAGGCTGATCTGCAGGTCACTCTGGCAAGTGAGAGGAAGGGGTCAAGGTTAGGTGTCAGGCCTGAGCAGAGGGCACCACTTCCCGAGACCGGGACGCTGGGAAGAAGCAAGTGTGGCCGGGAGAGGTGCAGATAAACTTCAAGCCACAAGAGCTCACTCTGAACAGGCCCCGCTTCAGTAATTCCAAGTGACAGCAGGTGACACACACCCACGTCCTAGCCACTCAGGTGGTGGAGGCAGAACAGTTGAGTCTGGGAGTTGGAAGATAGCCTGGGCGGCACAGCAAGAACTCATAAAGATTGTAAGATCCACATTCAGTTGTAAAGAGTGGAAGGCAAAGATAAACACCAGCATCCATTTCCTCTATGCAATCGTTCTGGCTGGAACAACCAGGAATGCTTGGTCACAGAACAGGTTGGAGGTTCGAACATGGACCCATGTGCGCATGCCCAGGATTGCAGGGCAGTTGGCCCCTCAAGCTGTGGGCTATCCCCTGTAAGAGGGGATCCACCACGCACCATGTACTGTGGCTCTGAGCAGTACAGTAAAGTTCCTGCACAGTAGATGTATATTAAATAACAGTAGCTCAAAAACAAAATGAAAGAAAGAAAAGGAAAAAAAAAAGAATCACAGGAAAGTAACCCACGGTGGGGGAGGGTGTCAGAGGGTGGGTCAGTGGAGAGGGTGAATATGGCTGGAGTACTCCATATGAATGTATGAAAATGGAACAATGAAACCTGCTGAAATTGTTTTAAGAAGGGAGAAGAGAAGCAAAGGAGAGAGGTGGAGAGGGCAAGCTTTGTGGGGTGGATTGCAAGAGCCACCCTCAATTAACTAATATATGTGATTTGAAATAAATTAATAGTAGCAGCAGCTAGCACTTCACCAGCACAGAGTAGGTGCTCCTTAAGTAACAGCAGCTAGCACTTGGGGCAGTTTTCTTGGTTAAGGACAGTGTTCCAAGGATGCTTACAGGTAGTGATTGATCTAGTCTTCACATGGGTATTAGAGTTCTCCAGAGAAATAGGACTCACATGATGTGCATAGGAAGAAAAAAAATATGTATATATATATGTATATATATATATATGTATAGAAAGAGAGAGAGAGAGATCTCGCATGATTGTGGAGTCTTAGGGAGTCCAAACCCTAATGGGGATGGCTTGCAAGAGCCCCTGCAGAGGTGCAGTCAAGTCCAAGGGCAGACTTGCTGGCAGTTCTCCTTCTTAGGGGTCATCAGTCTTTCTTCTAGTAAGGCCTTCAACTGCTGATAGGATGCTCACCCACATAAAGGAGTACAATCTGCTTAAATGAAGCACACTGATTTAAAGGTAAATCTCATCTAAAAACCACCTTGACAAAAACATACAGAATTACACTTGGCCAAATATTCAGGTATCCCGGTTCATAAGAATTGACAATGTTAATTATCTGAAGGGGGTCAGGAGGGCTGGGAATGTGGCTTAGTGGTAGAGTGCTTGCCTTAGCATGCATGAAGCCCTGGGTTCAATTCCTCTGTACCACATAAACAGAAAAAGCTGCAAGTGGCACTGTGGCTCAAGTGGTAGAGTGTTAGCCTTGAGCAAAGGAAGCTCAAGGATAGTGCCAGGCCTTGAGTTCAAGCCCCAGGACTGATTAAAAAAAAACGGGGGGGGGGGGTTGGGAGGTAGCTCTGCAGTAGAGCATTGGCCTAGAATGCATGAAGCTCAGGATTCCAATGGTCCCCAGAAGTGAAGGGGGAAGGAAGTTAGTAAATATCTCCAAACTTACAGAAGAGGGAACAAATATAGAGAGGGTAAGAAATCAGTGGAAGGGCTCAAAGGAAAGAGCCAGTAGCTATACTCCCAGGGCCTGGCTCCAGCACGGCATTTAAAACCAGATACTAAGTGGCCATTATCATAAGCATACCAATGTAAATTAAATTTCTCCTCCCATCCTTTCCCTGGCCTGAGGGCAGAAGGCAGAGTAGCTGGGAGAGACTTCCCAGCCAGGCCTGGGCGGAGCCCTGCTTCACTTAGAAGAGTGGGACAAGGAGGAGGAGGAGGAGCAGGAACCTTGCCTTTATGGGGGAAACTGAGGCCCTGAAGGGGGGATATTGCCAAAAGCCACAGAGGGAGGGTCCAAGGTGAAGGGTGAGCCAAAACTGGGTCCCAGGACTTCAGAAATTGAAGGAAGTAGGGACTACAAAGATGATGAAGATGATGGCGATGAAAATGATACTTTCATAGAGGTTGAGTTAACTTGCTGTGTTCTTTTAAACATGGGATCGATGACATTACCATCTTTGCTTTGAAGAGAATGAGAAACCAGCTCAGGGAGGTTACAAAGTTTGCCAAAGGTCATGCAGAAGAACCAACAAGCTCAGGACCAACCACAACAATCCAACTGAAGCACAAGGCAAGTTTCCTGGGTAGGGGGTTAGGCACCCACAGGCCCAGCCCTGTCCCTCTGTCTCAATTCCCCTCCCCCGATGCCCACCCAGGGTGAGGACTGGGAATAGTTGTGCCACTTGCAGCGACAGTTCCACCCCCTCAGATTTCTTACACTGTCTTCACAGGAGGAAATGCCCTTGTGCCCCAGTGGGCAGGCGTCCTGAGACACTTGAGCCAGCTGCCAGTCTCACCCCACAAGTAGACACACCCCCAACCAGGTACACAAACACATGCCAACACAGGCTCCTGCCATAGCCAGATATGTTCAACACCCAGCACACACACCAGCCTGAGCTCCCAGGCCAGCCAGCACCCTCAGTACCCGCCTAGCAGGACCACACACGTTTAGTACAACCCTCCACACAGCCCCCCCCCCCCCCACGGACACACCAGGACCCCAATAGGCAGGTGAGCAAACGCCTGTCTGCAACCCCCCCCAGAACCCCTACTCAGAGTGCGCAGTATACAATTACAACCCCCCAGTTGCCATGCCACCCACCACGCGAGGCACAGAGGCTTCTGCTGGCTCACTGGAGGAGCACTCGGGCCGGGAGCGGCTCCCCAATTCGGCTTGGATGAACCACTCACAGTGGCCTCACGCGTGTGCACAGACTGAGGCAGCCTGGTCCCCGCCCGCACCCTGGCACCCACAGCCCGAACTGCGGGAGGACTCCCCTCTTCCCCCCCCCCCCGTTAACGACACCCCGCCCACACCCACACGTTGCCATTCCCCAGCCTGGCGCCCGGCCTCCCCCCATCCGGGGAGAAAATCGTGTGATCCCGCAGGCAGCGGACAGCTCTGGGCACACAGCGCCCATCCCGAGCTCCAGATGGCTCGCCCGGCCCCTCGTCCCACCTCGCTCTCGGGGTCCCCACCCGCTTCTCAAACTCTGGCGGGGTGGGCGAGCGCTGCACCTGCCGGGCGGGCTCAGGACGCCCTGTCCCCTCCCAATTCCCCCCCCCTCCCCATCCCCGCAGCCGGGGCGCAGGCTGAGCTGGGGGAGGGGAGGGGAGGAGAGGGGAAGGAAGCCCCCCTCCCCCGTGCGGAGCTAAAACTCTTCGCCACTCAAGGACGCCCCCTCCTCACTCCGGATCTCCCCTCCTCACTCCAGGGACCCCGCGTCTGTATTAACCTTTGGCGCACGGGCGCACCCGGGAAAGAACGCACGGGAAGCCACCATGGTGCCCGCGGTGGAACCGCAGCCTGGAATGAGGGACCCGACTTGGGAATCACGCAAGAAACCCCCATGCATCCCACCCCCAATCTGGAAACGGGGGGGGGGGTGTATTTTGCAAGCGGCCACGATCTCCCAGGGCAAAGTCTAGAGATGGGCACCCAAGGACCCCTGGATCCGCAGGATCACAGTCCTCCGCAGGGTGCGGGGTGGGGGGTGGGGGGGCGTGTACGAAACAGGGGTGGCCGAGCAAAAACGCCCGGAGGCTCCCTTACCTGATTTCCTCTTGGAACTGCCATAGTCCCTGAAAAAGAAGCAACAACAGATAGACATGGTTAGAGCCGGGCGGGGACACGGGGCTGCGGCTGGGGGCCGCGCGGGCTGCGGGCCGTCGGGAGTCGGTGCTCATGTGATGCCCACGGCCCGGCGAGCCGCGCGCGCTCCGCAGCCTCCCGCACTGCGCGCCGCGCTGCCGGCTCGCGGTGCCGCCGGCCCCGCGGGCCTCCCCCGGGTACGATCTGTCCTCCCCGCCCCCTCCGCCCCGCCCCGCCCCGCCCCGCACCACGCCCGCCCAGAGGGACGCCCCTCCCTTAGCCTCCTGGGATTAGGGGAGCAGGTTCCCTTGCACTTGGCGAACAGGGACTAGGAGGCTCTCCCTAGAACCCAGGCCCGGACTTGATCGGGAAGTGTGCTCCCGGCTCCCCACTTCTTTGCATTGCTTGTCAAGTCACAAATGAAATGTCACCCCCTCAGCCCCCCTCACCCCCATTTGCAGATTTGTGTGATTGATCCTTTGATTAAAGTTGCTCCTTCCCCTCTCATCCCCCCCCCCCCCCCCGGCCACACACACACCCGCACCCAGGCTGGCAGAGGTAGGAATAAGCACTGGCTCTCCTAGGACCAAAGTTAAGCTTAGGCCTTAAAGGTTAAGGCTGGGGCACTTGAGCATTGGGGAGGGGGGAGGCGAGGGGCGGGGCAGAGCTCTTTGCAAGGCTGACTGGCAGGCCAGGAGGGCTAGTTAGGGATGGAAGTTGAACTTTTGCAGAACTCTGCGCCCTGAGTTGAAATCCACTCACTCACTCACTGTGTGTGTGGAGACTTGTTTGCATTGCCTGTGGAGGATCAGCTAGCCTGGAGCCTGCCATCTTCTGGTGGGCTCCTACCAGGCAACTGCTCCTCTGGGGATCCACCTGGAGGAAATGCCTCAGTGTTCCCTAGCCTCAAAGAAAATGCCACTGCCGGTCCAGCTTTGGTTCAAGCAAACTAGTCAGCCAGTGCAGTCTGCTGGCAAGGGAGGGGACTTGTGGAGAAGGGAATGCAGTGTGAATTGCACGGCGACTCCCTGAGACTGGGACTCTGGAGATCTCACTTCGGTTTGGACACTGGTTGTTATACAAACACAAGGTGACTGGCCTGTGCAGCCAGAGGTAAGCAGCTCCTACAGTTGTCCAAAGTTTGGGCTCAGAACCCATAGTATTTGCAGTTTCCTGTTTGTTTTTGTTTTGACAGTCCTGGGGCCTGGACACTGTCCCTGAGCTTCTTTTACTCGAGGCTAGCGCTCTACCGCTTAAGACACAGCACCACTTCTGGCTTTTTCTGTTTATGTGGTACTGAGGAATCGAACTCAGGGCTTCATGCATGCTAGGCAAGCACTCTACCACTAAGCCACCTTCCCAGCCCCTGGGGGAGGCAGGGTTTCCCTTGTGTTGCACAGGATGACCCTGCATCCTAGATCTTCCTGTCTCAGCCTCCTGAGGGCTATGACTACAGGCTGTGGCACCAGGACTGGAGGAGGAAATTACGTCTCCAGCCTCTCCCTTGCTCTCCCGCATTGTGCTGTTTGAAAAACTCCGTGGCAAGCCATGTTTCTTCAACCCTTCACACTGAGGGTCCTACTGTTTCCATTTTGCAGATGAGGAAACAAAGGTTCAGCCAATGCCGATGTTACTGTGGGGAAGGGCTGTGGCTTATATAACCACTGGCAGGAATAAAAACACAGAAGGCTTGTGGGATGCAGGAGAACTCAGGACTCGGTCCATAGCGTGCTCCGCTAACTGAGGCAGAAGAGGGGCTGGGTTCCCAGCCTGCCTTGTTGGTCAAGGGTGGGAGAACTCCCAGTTAGGAGGAGGAGATTATATGGCGGTGTTCTGCCCAGAAGACACTCCACTGCCAAAGAGGAAATTCCTTCTTCAGGCTTTTAACTGAGTGAGGCTGGGCAGGGTGTGGCTGGCAAAGAGGCCTCTAGGTCCCATGTTCTCCCTGTATCCCCAGGGAGCCACCTAGGTTTCTCCTGGGGCTGGTCTGTAGCCCTAGCCCAGAGGCAGGCAGGCTTGCTCCATGTGGCAGGGAGTGGGGGGGGGGTCGCTGGGCCAGGAGTGGGAAAGGGGTGTCATCTATGTGCCCTGGCCTTTCGGCTAGAAATTTGGATGGGAAGCCCCACCCCAACCTACTAGGTTATCTTTGTTTCCAGTAAGCTCCCCTGGGGATTCTGAGGGTGGGCCAGTATTACATAATCTGCAGCAGGGCCCCAACGGTCCCAAAGAAACCTTAAGGAGAGTGTGTTTGCAGTGCTGAAGAAGCTCTGGGTCAGACTGTCTAGAGCCCTCCCAAGGGCTGGGATTATAGGTATGCACTACCACGCCCAGTGTAAACTCTTCATCTGGCAGGCGAGAAGGGCAAAGTTTAAGGGAAGCTTGCGGGTCTGGGATCACTCAGTGCCTGGGACAGGCTTCTGCAGGCCACGTGAAAGCCAGGTCTTGTTCCAGGTCTGAAGTCACCTTAGCCCCCCCTACTGCCTGCTTCCCCCCAGGAGGAGGTGCACAAGTGAAGGCAGAGTGTAGGGTGGGGGTGCTGATTGTGTACAGGCTGTGACTGAACGGTGGGCGGCAGGCAGAAGAATCCCTCCTGTGGCATTTGGCTTCTAGCCTGAGCAGGCGCTGCCCTAATAGGAAACCTCTTAAAGGTTTCCGGTTGGGCATCTTCTCGTGAATCCATTTCATATTTTTAGTTGCTGAATACGCTGAGGAGCAGTTTGGGTATCCAGTAGCTGGGACTCCGCCATTCCTCACATACCAGGACATGAGGGAAAGACAGGGCCTCCCCTAGCTCCAGCCCCTACACCTTCCACTGCCTGGCAGCTCCAATTCTTGCCCTGAGCTGAGGTTGACAGCCCCGACCCCTTGCCAGTGACTCCACACCCTGTGGATCCCAAGTCTAGCCTGCTTCCGATGAGCTGCTGAATCACTGTGTCTCAGGGAGACACAGGAAGGAGAGGGGGGCAGGCCTTGCATCTCCCTCTGGCAATGACGCCAGAAACTAATGGAATTGGAAAGGCCGCCCGGGCAGTGTTCTGAGACTCCATCAGACCAGCCTTCTCTGCAGCTGATCCACGGGGGCTAAGGCCACAGCTACCATCAAAGCCAGGAAGACAGGAGGGACTCAGACTGGATCCATTGGGAGCTGGTGGGATTGGGAGGAAGGGTGGGGTCCCTCCAAACCAACAGGAGGACACAGCCTCCGCCAGCACACACACCGCCCCCCCCCCCCCGGTCCATGTGCCAGACTTCATGTCCTGGCCCCCCTTGCCCTGGGGGGCAGGGTGCACCTGCAACTTTTGTGAGGAAGGCCAGCCTTGAGCTCAAATCTGTGCAGATGGCTAGCTGGGTGGCAGAGACCTTGAGCCACCTCCTTCACCCGTATTGATGATGACGGTCACAGCACCACCGTGCAGGCTGTGGGGAGAACCAAGTATGTGGTGTGTAGAGGGCGCGGCCTGGCTGGACCCTACTGCAGGAACTGTCTTTAGGGCCATTCTTCATTCATAACCGGGACCCATCTGGGTGGAGGAGTTTTTGCCATCTGCTACCCAGATGGCAAAGGCCTCTTTAAACGTGGATGCTGCAGAGCCCCTTGAAACTCAAGGAGGGGCTCAGGTTATTCTCCAGTTACAGCATCCCTAGTAGCTGGGACTAAAGGGATATGACACGGTGGCTGGCCCCTTTCCTTTCCTTTTCTCTTCCTTTCTGGTGCTAGGGACTGAACCCAGGACTCTGTGGTAAACCTCTGCTCTACCACTGAGAGACACGCCTGGTCCCAGGCCTATCTGGCAAAGTGACAATCATCTAGAGAAATGGAGTTATCTATGGACTCATGGATTAGGGCATTTTTCTTTCTTTCTTTCTGACAGGTTCTTGTTCTGTGGCCTTGGCTGGCCTCAAACTCCAGGACTCATGGGATCCCCCTGATCCTTATAGCTCAAGACTGGTGATAAGACTCCTAACTGCCCCAGGAGCCCACCCCACATTTTCATGCTAACAGGTACCCAGGAGGGTTGACTTTTCTTATTCTTTTCTCCCCTGCCCTTTTATTTCCCTTAGTGGGATTTCTCTTGGCGAGACTTCTGCTCCTTCTGGGGTTAGTGTTGGAGAGAGTAAATAGGGAGAGGCCGGAGGGAGGCAGTGGGAACGGCATTTAATTCCTCTTTTTGACTCCTCCCTTCACCATCCTCTGGAAATTTCCCAGCATTTGGTCTTCAGTGCTCTGCAGTACGTGGAGCCAGCACCGCCCGCCCATTCTCTGGGTGGAAAGACCAAGGGCCTGGGGCTCAAGTCAAGGCCCACTAGGGATTGGGCTGCAAGAAGAAGACACACCAGCAGCAGGCCCTGGGCTTTGACTGGGGAAAGGAGGAGTCCAGCCTGCACCTCAAGGTTGTTGGAGAGAGAGGAAAGGCGAGGAGGAGCAGAAGGTGAGAGAAGAGGAAAGGAAGGCCAGCCTGGTGAGCGGCTGTGAGGAAGGATGCTGATTCCTGGCCGAGCTACTCAGGCCTTGGCCCTGCCCCCGTCCTGCCTCCTGTCAGGGACAGCCTTGGCGCGGGACACACGTGGACTCCCAGCCTGACGTTCCGCCTCCTGTCTGTTGGCTGACATTGGCCTCTTGGCCCCGGATGCCTGTCTGTGGGCTCTGCTGCTGCTGGGAACTGCCTGAGCAGCAGGCTGGGTGCCAGACAGCTGACTTGGGGGTGACCTTGACAGTCAAGTGGAAGCTGGGAACAGGAGCACTCCTAGGAGAGGTGGGGGATACAGTAGGCAACCTCGGCCAGGGAGGTGCAGCATCATTATCCCCCCCGCGAGTGCTGTTCTGCCGGCAGTGCAGGTACACTGGAGAAGCAAGCTGCATTTCTGGCCTGCACACCTGGGGTGCAGCGGGGGAAGCAATGCAGAAGCTAACATTCTGAGCCTAAGCTGAGCATTGCAGGGGTGGGGCTGAAGGGTCTGGGTGGGCCCTGGGACAACAGGGCATTCTAGGTGGCTTCCTGGAGGAAAGAGCCTTGAAGGTCTTCCCTGAAGGCCTTTGGGTCCCTAGAGTGGAAGAAAAGTTCTAGAAGCAAGCAAAGTAGTGTCAAGCAGGTAGACAGGCAGGGAAAGGACAGGCTGGGTTGGACTTTGATGTCCAGCTGTGAAATCTAGGGTTCGGCATCTGAGCACCTGAGCATGGCAAGAGGAACACTTTTGTACAGATGGGAGGTGTGGAGCTGGGAGGGACATGCACAGCTTGGCTCTGACTAGTCCTGTCACCTGGCCAAATGCCACTTGACCCAGTTCTGGGTCCAATTTAGCCATTAGGGCCTAAAGGACCTGAGCCAGCCTCTTTGAATCTACTGCTTTTCCAATAACAGTCCATGAGCTGCCTGTGAATTCTAAAATCAATTCGGGTGGGTGCTAATGAGCACTTCTAAAAGGTAGAACTAGAAATGACCTGAGTGTCATGACTGGAGAAGGTGGTTTTGTAAAATGGTTTCAATCGCCTGTCTGCCTGCCTGCCTGCCTGCCTCTGTATTCCCTTGTGATGTGACCCTTAGCTTTTACTTGGCAGAAGTCTTTTAAAAACACTGACATAGTCTCTGGGCCTCAGTCTCCCCACTCCTCAAAGGAGGCCAGTTGAGTGTTGCAGGAGGACTTCTGTGAGACAGAGCTGTGTGTTTTCTTCCAAAAGCCAGCTGGGGAGGGGCTCTGAGTTCAGCTGAGGTCTTCCCCCATCGAGCCCAAGCTGGGTTTCTGTTCTGGCTTTTGAGAGCCTTGACACGAAATGGTCTGGAGGGGCTGCAACCTTCAGGCAAGACAGACCCAGGGGCATGCACGCTGGGCTTTGCCCCCATTTGTTAGGAGCTGATGTAAATGGTCACACTGAGGGCTCTTGTGTTCAATAAGAATCTGTCCTTTCTCCACAGGGCCTGTGTTTTCCAGGGTTCCGAGAATGGGCTCCATTGTGGCTCTGGATGGTCCAGAGAGGCCAGATTCCTGCCCCAAGTGAAAGCTGAATTCCTGGGGCGGGGGGGAAGACAGGGTCTAGGCCTCCCCAAGATGATGTCCCAGAGAGGCTGATATTAAAGGCTCCCCCGCCCCCCAGAAGCCCCCTGGATATTTTTCTTGTCTCCTGACACATCCCAGGGGGTCTGTACTGCTGCTCCATTCCCAGCCAAAGGAAAAAGCACTGTCTGTCTGTCTGTTTTGCTCTAGTATTCTGAGCAAAGGCCTTGAGTGTGTCCCTACATCATGGCTCTGAGCAGATAGTGCAGATGGTGAGTAGATAGGTTTAAATCTGTCCAGCCACCTGCCACTCTGTGTCACAGGTGAGTTACTGAAACTCTTTGTGCCTTATTATTAAGGGGATAAAAACGGTTCCTATCCCCACAGGGTTGATGTGGGATGATGCACAAAACATCTGTGATGGGGTTCAGCTGCAGAGTCCCCAGAGACAAGGGCCAGGAGGTCTTCCCTGTCTCTTCAAAGTCTATTTGTCTCTACCCATCATCCATCCATCCATCCATTTATCCATTAATCCTCTACTTTCCATCCCTCTGTCATCCATGTCCTAGCTGAGGAGTTGCTAGAGACCCTACTTTGGGTGCTAGTACTAGGGCTTGAGTTCAAAGCCTCACACTCTCCTTTGGCTTTTTTTTTTTTTTTTTGCCAGTTATGGAGCTTGAACTCGGGGCCTGAGTACTGTCCCTGGTCTTTTTGCTCAAGGCTAGCACTCTACCACTTGAGCCACAGTGCCACTTCTGACTTTTTCCATACATGTGGTACTGAGGAATCGAACCCAGGGCTTCATGTATACAAGGCAAGCACTCTACCACTAGGCCATATTCCCAACCCATCCTTTGGCTTTTCCTACTCATGGCTGGTGCTCTACTACTTGAGCCCAAACCTCTACTTCTGGATCTGCTTATTAATTGGAGATAGGAGTCTCTTGGATGTGTCTTCTTGAGGCTGGCTTTGAACTTCAATCCTCAAATCTTAGCCTCCTGGATAGCTAGGGTTACAGGAATGAGCTACTAGTGCCTGGATAGAGACTCACTCTTGTGCTTGAAGCAGGAGAATGGCAGAAGACACATTGTTCTGCTTCAAAGCACACATGATTTAGTTGAAGAGATAAGAAATAGGCAGGAAATGAAAAAAATATAAGTTGCTTTGTGATTAGATGCCCCCAAGCGTGGTCAAAAGAGTGTATTGTGTAGGAATTCCCAGGACTGGAGATCAGAGCAGTCCAATGTGCCCAGGGAAAGCTGCCAAGAAGAGGGAGGCAGGAGAGTTACGCCCCAGAAGAGTTGCAACAGTGAGAGTTGGGCGGAAGGAGGGGAGGAAGCTGGAGAGGGAAAGGTGGTGTGAGGGAAGGTGCCGGTCCTGGCACTTTCTGCTGTGGGTTTGATGGGCCTGGGAGACAGGAGGCTTACTGATCCCAGACCACAAGAGTGTAGTCCATGCCCCGCTACCCTAACCACAGGCAGAGGGGCTGCCCCACAGAGGTGCACAATCCCCTACTGAAGTGCAGAACAAAGGGGCACAGAGCCAAGGGACAGCCAGGTGCCAAAGCACAGTGTGTGTGTGTGTGTGTGTGTGTGTGTGTGTGTGTGTGTGTGTGTGTGTGTTGGGAAAGGGGACTTGAGGGGGCTTTGGGGCGGTCTAGCCTAGGTCCAGGACCAACAAGGGGGGCTTAACAGCTTGACCACTGAATCCTTGGGCAGGTAAAAACCAGTTGACCCCAAACTTGACCAGTCTACTGGCAGAACTCATGTACATGCTGAGCAGACAGCGTGGGAGATGCCAGCCCTACTCTGTGCCTCAGTTTCCCTGAGCTGTCCCTGTATGTGTGTTCTCCGAGCTAGCTGGATTGTGACCATGGTAAAGCTGCTGTTCTCCAGGACGCCATTACAGAGCCCAGGTAACCAGGCCCAGGCTACGGCCTCCATATTCCCCACAATAATGTCTTCTGCTGCCCAGGAGAAATTCCTCAACTCCAGAGGGGGGTGGGAGGGAAGCAAGGACTGGGCTAGATCTAGGCGGGAGTCAGCACTGAGCTCCCCTCTCTACCTGGAGGGCACCCTTCTTTCCCAGAGGCCGGGGTGGGGAGTAGACTGCCTATTACTAGCGTTATTATTACCATTATGGACATGAGCGCTGCCGGGGCAAGGCATCTCCATTGCGCCAGTGCCAAGCCACACCCTTGGTATACATCAGTTCATCTTGTTCTGAGAGCATACTCTTATCTACCTCTACCCGAGGCAGCCCTCCCTGGACACTCGCTCCCTCTCACTCAGCCACTGCCCCTCGGATAACGGACAATCCACCCCTCCTGGGAAGAGATGCGTGGACCTGGCCTCCTCTAGGAAGCCTTTCCTGATAACTCTGGCCACTGCTGACCTCAGACCTGAGATAATTGATCCAGTATCCTCACTCACTTAGTCCTAGGCCAGGGAGATGGAGCAGAATCTTCCCAGTAGCCCCAACTTGCTGCCCACTCACTCCCATCGTTCGTCCATCCACGGGTACTTGCAGAGCATCTACTTGGCATTGGGCACCAGGGTCATTCATGGGTTTGAACCACACAGGTTCACTCTATACCCTTGGGGAGCAGAGAGCCTGGGGAGAGCCAGACCACCAGATCAGGAAAATGCTGAACAGGGACGGAAGCTGTGAGGGAAATGCCTCAGCACTGCCGGGCTGGCTTCTCCCCTGGGCTACCAAGCAATGTGCTGCAGAAGGGCCAGAGCAGGCCTGGGATAGATAGGAGGCTCTAACAATGCAAGCAGCTTGTGGGTGGCAGGGACTTGGTCCCTAGGAACACACACTTCATCTCAGACAGGAGCAGAGGGAAGGGGCACTGACTACATCTGAACCACTGGAGTGCGGAAACCATTGAAAACCTCCCCTCTAGACTTGGGTTATGGAAATGGTTGCATAACTACAAATGTACTAATAATGATCAAATCATTATACACCTACAATGAGTTTTATGATATGTGCCAGTAGGCTGACTGGGGAAGAAAGTTTTCAGAGGGCGACAACAATTGAAGGAGGCTCAGGCCAACATAACCTGTCATCCCCAGCTTCACACTATGTGTTACCTGAAGCTACCTATGTGTCCTCTTGATTCAACAATTCCCTGGGTGACAAACAGGCCAGTGGGGGGTGGGGGGTGGGAGAAGAGAACCATCAGCTTTTCTGGATGTTTCTAGCAAAGCTGACTGTCCTATCTGCCTCCTTGATGTCTAGTCCACAGCAGGAGACACGTGCAGAGCACTTGAAGATGGAGGTAAAGGCGCCACACAACCCCAAGGGTCTCTTAACTTTGTGCTCACTTAGGGATGCAGCTGTCTGTGAATCCTGGATTCCCCACAAGAGACCCCCATACATGGAAGGGAGTTCCATTTAACCTCCAGTGCCCACTCCCCAACCCTACCCCCACTCACTCCCCAGGGCTGATCCGATCCTTCTGCCCTTTGTGAGATGACAGGTCCCATCTTGAGATTGAGAGACAGTCAATCTGGGACCAAGCTACCTCACCCGCAAAAAGGACCATGTGTCTCATAGGAAAGCACTGGTAAGGAAGTGAGATGAACTCAACTCCACTTCTGCACAGATGCCACCACATCCACAGAATCCAGCCAAAATGTTGGTGGTTGTCATATTTACCGCTGCCACCAGGTGGAGCCAGATGCACACTGATCCTTTAAGCGGTAGCCCTCTAAGTGACCCAGTTACAGTAGGGTCTCAGTTCCAGTCAACCTCAAGCCCCCACTCACCTGACCCATGGAGAAGGGGGGGTCACATAATCTTCTTAATGCTCACCCCTTGCCTTTCAATTGTTTGTGAATGTCAGCCCTGCCCCAGACGCTGGCTGCGGCATATTGCTTGCCAAATGGTTCTGATAGGACCACAGGAAGAGGGACCTCAGGGACCCCCAGATTCTGCCTCCTCACTTGATACTGAAGTACAAACATGGATCACTATGATCACCTCAGGCCCATATCTCAGGACAGCCCCTTACTCGGCAATACAGCATTTCTTTCCATCCTCATCAGTCTCAGCCTGAATGCCTCCTCCTCAGGAAAGCCTGCCCCCCCTCTCCCCCCCAAAAAAATCTGGCCAGGCTGCCTATATGGTAGCTGATGACTTGGCACTTGTATGGTCATGGCTTCCATTTCTGTTCTTCGCATTGGGTCAGCGGCTGGGCACCTGCACCACCCTCTAAGGGGCTACGGTCTCAGAGGACACAGACAGCACAAAGCCCGAATACGTACTGTGACCCACCCAGTCCCCGTACCAGGAACCCTTCCTGCTACATCCCTTCTGCCCTTTCTTGGAGGGTGCAGAGACCCTGGGTCAGTGCAAGGACAGTAACCACCCCTCCCTGGACACTATCTTCACAGGCCTTGCTCTAGGAGCTAAGGCCAGACAGTTTCAAATCTACCTCCCTGCAGCTGCCCATCTGCGTGCAGGGCAGATCCACAGATGCCCTTGTTCCCGGTAGCTGACACCCTTTCCAGTGGGCTGGACCCACTTCCTGTGCGTACCTTCCTGCCCTCTGCCCACCCAGGTGGAAGGGAATGGCAGCTGGGGTGGGCAGGGCTCACTTAACAGAGTAAAGTTCTATGCCTTTCCCCTCAGCCACCCTCAGGACCGCAGCTCCTGGGTCCCGCCAGCAATCTTGCCCATCAGCATAAAGAGGCTTTTTGTGCAGTGTGTGTGTGTGTGTGTGTGTGTGTGTGTGTGTGTGTGTGTGTGTGTGTCTTGGGAGGACAGCATGGCCCATGTCCTTACCAGATGGGTGGGTGGGGTGCAGAGAGCTATGGCCAGGACTGAGCTGAGCATGGGTGGGCTGACATCAACCCTGACTCCCAACGCATGGTTCCCTTGGGAGAGACAGATATAGGTGGGGTCCTTGACATTCCTAATAGCCCGTGGGATGCCTGGAGAACAGTTACCCCACAATCAGCCCCAGTGAGGATCCTGGATCCAAGGGCAGAAGGAAGTTCAGCTGGCGCCCACCTTCAGCCTATCCACCTCTGCACCCTGGAGCCCTCCTTGGGGGGCTGCTCTGGGCCAGGCCTGGGCTGAAAACCACCAGTCCTATTGATTGGGCTCTGTGAGGGGCCGGGTGCTCTAAAGGGGCTCTGGAGATGTCGTGTGTGCACTCCTTTCAAGCTCTTCTGCTAGTGGTACTGGCCCAGAGCACAGAAGGGGAAACTGAGGTATGAGGAAGAGAAATCCAACCCGGCCTCCTGACCTCTGCCTCCTGAGTAACTAGGATTCCAGTCATAAGCCACCACATCCTGAGTAGCTAGGATTCCAGTGACAAGTCACCACATTTTTTTAAGATTGGGTCTCACTTTGTTGCTCAGACTGCCCTTAAACCTGTGAACTTCTTGAGCAGCTGGGATTAGATTAAAATGTTCAGCCGAACAGTAATGCTGGGCCTTGGATTCATTGCTCAATAAGTACTTGAGGGGGGGAGGAATCTGCAGCAGGAACTCCAGGGTTCTCCCCACAACCTTCCTTTGGTCTCCTAGGAAGAGGAGGGGTAGAGGGTGACACCTCTGCCTGTGTCAGCTCCTGCCATAGGCTCACCCATCAGCCCATGTCACCCACAGCTGGAGCTATGACACAGGAAGGCAAGGTTGGCTCCACTAAGGTCATACTACTGGCCACTGGGGTGCCCAAGACTCTAACCTAAGACATCAGAGGTCAGACACATGCAGAACAGGTGAACTGCCTTCTCAGCAAGTCAGACCCAGAATTCAACGGGCCTGGGGGACTGGAGTCAGCACTCCAAACCCTCAGTCTAACCGGCTCCGTAATCACTATCACCTTAACTCACGTTCCTGCTGGGCCCGGGGCAGGCCTGGCAGACCCTCCTCTGCTCCTGACACTCCGTTCCCTGGGAAAGCAATCATGTTTGAACAGCTGATCCTGAATGACTGTCTCCACAGAGGAATTGTGAGAAAGGTAGACGCTGCCTATGGGATGAACACATTCCCATCCTGGGCACAAAACAGCTGCCCAGTCTGCCCTGGGCTCCTTCCGGTGAAGCCTCCTCCTCTCTCATCTTCCAGGTTGGCCCCTTGGTGACCATGTGACTCAATCACCTCAGCCTGGCCCCAAAGTCCCCCTAGGATAGTCATTCCCCCTGCCTCCCCTGGGTCCTGAGGATAGGTGGGCTAGGGTGCTCAGGGAGATGTCTCATGGGAGGAGCAGGTGAGGCAGGGTGTTTCCATTGGGGCTCCAGCCCTTGGCAGGGAGGGGTGGGGGTTGCCCTCTGGACAGGTCGGGGGAGGCAGGGATGGCTCTGATCTGGCTAGGCTCCCCCGCCTCTCACCCCACACCCCTCTGAACATTGGAGCATTGTTTTAGGCCCCAACAGAGGATGGCTCTGTGGTCCGGGGGCTGAGAACAAAAGCCAGTTTAAGTGGGGCTCTGTTCCTCTCCTGCAATTTCAAGAATTTAATCAGGATCCCAGCTGGCTTGAGCAGGAAGAGATGGACTGAGGAGACAGGCCTGGGCCCGGAGCCGACAGGGGTCAACCAAGAGCACGGAGCGACGCAGGCGACGCAGAGTGCCCGTGGGCTCTGCCCAGGAGAGGGCACCCCATTACAAGGGCCAGGGAGTTTTGCTGCCCTCCCACTATGGAAGTGTACAGTGTAAAGATGGCCAGGGGTGAAGGAAGCAGGTCCCTATCAGACACTGAACTTACAGGCACCCTGATTTAGGACTTCTAGCCTCCCCACTGTGAGAAGTAACTGTGGTTAAAAAAAAAAAAAAAAAAAGCCCAAGTCTGGAAGCCAACCCATGAGATTTGTGTCTTGGCCCTTCCACTTACTGAATGAGCTAACTCCTTCATGCTCTGTGTCTTACTCTCGTAAGAAAACCACGCCACAGCTGTCCCTTCCATGGGTACCCTGAAGACTGACTGACATCAACCTCTCACTGGTCGAACATCCCCTGAGTTCCTGTCATGGTCCTGAGCCTTGGCCGCCTCAGCAGAGGTCAGAGCAGGTCAAGTTCCTATTCTCCTGGAGCCTGACACTCCAGCGGGTGTGGCCAGCACTCAACTCAGTCAGTATCTGTCTGCTGGGGCTGCTATGACAAAATGTCTTACCCTCCATGACTTAGAAACAATAGAGATTTCTTGCTCCCTGTTCTGGAAGCTAGAAATTCCAACCTGCAGGCACCAGCAGGTCTGGTTTCATTGTAGACACTTTCTTGCTGGGTCCTAACAGGAGGGTTTCTAGAGCTTCCCATACAAGGGCAGAGACCTCATGACTTGATCACTTTCTTGATACTACGATACTACTGCTTAGGTTCCAACATGTGAGCTTCAGGGACAGCCACATTCTAGTCACAGGAGTCCGTAGACAGGTCACACGTGGGTGGGGAATGAGAAAACAGGATGAAGAAGAGGAAGTACCTTGGCATTTTTTAGGAAGATCGAGGCTAGCCTCTCACTGAGAAGCTATTGGGGGCGGGGGTGAGGGGTGGGGAGAGACTAGAAAGAGGTATGAGAAGCAAAGAACAAATCTACAAGAATGCCAGAGCTTGGGACATGAGCAAGGGGCTCCCAGAATCCTTCTGGGGTGGGGAAAGGCAGGAGGATGTACAACCACCATCTGCCCTGGGCAGGTGCATCAAAGGTGTCTGTGATGAGCTTCTATACTGGGCCAATGGTCCGGAAGAGCAAGTGCTGGCTACTGCTGATGAACGGCTCCCCTCTCCGGCCCCCAAAAGTCAACAAAGGGATCAAAGCTAAAGGCTGCTGCCTACTGCCCCCACATCTGGGCTGTCCAAACCTTGTCTTCCCTGGAAGGTGGGAAAGGAAGGCAGCCCTCCCCCACTCTAGCCTCATGAACTCTCCAGAGCTCCTGCAGCAGCACACTTGAAAGAGGCCAGGGTTATCTGCAAAATTCCAATTAAATCCACAGGCTCCGATAATTTGATAAGCCACTCCACAGTCGCCCCAGAGTCAAAATATGCTGTTACTCGATCCGTGTTTATGTTTCAGGATGGAGGGAGGGGGCGGGCACCGATGCTTGGGAAGGTGCGAGCAGACCCTGGAGGGAGGGGCAGCCACTTGGCTGATGGACGTCAGGCTGTCAGCTGAAGGCCACATTCAGGGCCTGGGTTCTATCACTGTAGAGTGGAGCTCTGAGAGACAGCGTGGAGACTAGGCGAGGGCCCACAGCCCAAGACCTCTGCCCACAGCCCATGCCATGGGCTGGGCCTTGGGTCTGCCTGAGGGCTTGAGGAATTCCTGTTCTCAGGACCACCTCCTGCCACACCAGTGGTAGAGTGGCAGATAACCAATACTACCTCAAGAAAAAGGCCTAGGCCTGCATTCAGCTGGGAGGTTATTTACATTAGTCGCAACAACTACTAACCTGCAGTCGTGACATCTAAATGGCAGGACCTTTCTGTTTTCTGGTATCTCATCTGCTCCATTACAGCCTTATGATCTAGGACAGCCTGCTCCCCAAATGCAGACTCCCCCTTACTTGATAGGTCAATGAAGAAACCAAGAGCCAGGCACTAGATGACACTGCTAGCCTCCCCTCCACTGTAGTCCCCCACATCCTCAGCCAGCCTCCACTGTGCCCCATATCTACTAAGCATGTGGGAGAGGCCCAAGGTACTACTTACTCTTTTGGGGGGTTGACATCCTCAGGTCGGGTTTCAAAGAACCGAAAGACTTCATCACATTGGGAAATGTGGGGTGGTAGCCTGACAAGTGCCTGTGGACAGACAAGGAGAAAGGATATTAAGTGTAGTGAACCTAGGAATAGAAAAACCCAAGCAGGGTCAACTCAGCTAGAAGAGATGGAGAGGCTCAAAGATGGCACCATAAAAAAAACATAGTCTACCACCTGCCCACCCACCAGACAACTCATTAACAAGCTAACCAGCCAACGAATGGAATAATTTCCCATTCATTCATCTACCCATCCACACATATCAATTAAAAATAAAAAGCCAGCCAGTCAACTAATTAACCAACTCACCAGTTACTAAAAAAGTAATCAACCAACTATTTCAGCCAATAATTTTAACCAACAGTCAACCAGATGATTGATAAACCAGCCAACCAAACAACAAAACAATAACCACTGAACATTCCTTGGTATGAATCCTAAAGATATTTTCTGGGTCCACAGAAAAGGTCCAGGATCCATAATCTAATAATCGGGGTCCCAATCTCCCACCTGCCACGCTCTAGCTGGGCGACAGCCACGTTCCCTAGACATGGACTGCACCATTAATTACTTAATAACAAGCTGAAAACTGCTACCAAGGACTCCAGGACACTAGGATGGAATCTGCTAGGCCCGAAGAGGATGGAGGTGAGGGAAGAAGGTAGGCATGCACTCAGCTAGCAGGGGTGGAACAAGCATTCAAGTAGCGTGAGTGAAGGTGAGGAAGGGGCCAGCACGGGCCCTCCATCCACGGGAGACTAGGGCAAGGCAAGGTGAGGGCTGGCGCTGCAGCCTGTACCTCATGCCTCACAGCTGGGGCCTGGGGTCTGGGCCTGATCCAGACCAAAAAGAGGGGTGGGAGGTGTGAAGTGAGGCCAGGTGTGGCCCTGCTTCCTGGGCCCCTCCCTCCACTGGGTACAGGGAAAACTACCCGAGCATAGAAGAATCACTTGGGCCAAATAGACAGGAGAGATCACTACCAAATCAAAACTGAGGGAGGAGGACAAGAGAAGCTAGAGTTAGAGCCAGAAAACAAAGAACTCTGGGACTGGAGGAGTCAAGGAACACAGGGAGTGTGAGATGCTGATAAAGACTCCTGGTCCATAAATGCTGATGCCTCCCTACCCCAGGCTCTGCTTCAGAACAATACCCTAGCAGCTCCCAGCCAAGTACAAATCCTCCCAAGGTCAATGGAAACCCTCACAATGGTCCTGTGGGGGCAGGACCCTCCCCACCCCTGTGCTACACATGAGGGCTCAGAGGGGCCACACGGCCTGCCCTGGGCCACTTGTGCAAAGGTAGAAAGACCACACAAACAGGGCACTGGTGGCTCACGCCTGTAATCCTAGCTACTCAGCAAGCTGACATCCGAGGATTGCAGTTCAAAGCCCAGGCAGGAAAGCTGGTGAGACTCGTATCTCCAACTAACCACCAGAAAACTGGAAGTGGTGCTGTGGCTCAAGTGGTAGAGCCCTAGCCTTAAGCTGAAGAGCTCAGGGACAGCACCCAGGCCCAGAGTTCAAGCCCTTTGACTAACAGAAAAAAAAGATCACGTGAACACAAGCACACACAGACAGAAACTTCAGTCTCTTCCGTTGATTATGTCCTCAGATTCTAGCAAAGTGCCTGACCCAAAGTAGGCAGTCAACTAATATTGTTGGATAAATGACTGAAAGAATGAATGAATGAGTGAGTCGTGACTGAACAATTAAGAGCTTTGGTATCCAGAAGGCCAATATCCAATCACAGTGGATTATGATAATGAGGCCAAAAGAAAGCACACACACTTCGCTGTACCAACAGCATTACAGAACAGGGGAAGAGAAAAACAATTCGAGTCCACCACCTAGCAGTAGGCATCGTACCCGGAGATTCTTCTCTAGGCCAAACCCATGCCCAGGCAAGATGGAGCAAGATGTGACAAGATCAGAGCACTCTGCAAGTCCCAGTTGTGGATTTCCATGGGTCGCCAATATCTCCATGGACAACCAGGAAATAGAAAAGGAAAATGATCATTACGTGAGCTTAGTTCCCCAGGTACTGCCCTGTGCCAGGCCCCAACCTCTGCAATCATGCCACAACGGTGAAGCCTGGGCCCTGCTGCTATAAGGAATCAGGAAGACATGACATGCCCTTGACAGTCAGTGCATGTCTAACGATGAGTCACCCCATTTCATCCTGGGGGTAGAGACCTTAGCCTCAACTTGTGGTGGGGACACAGAGGCGGTGGGGTGGGGGTGATACCATACATAGACTGAGTAGCAGAATCCAAGCCCCATGCTTAGGACATCGGTGGATGGGCAGAGCCTAAGCTGTAGGGTTAGGCTAGGGGTAGGGCTAAGCCCTCAAAGGCTGCCCATTGGCACCACCTAATATACATGGAATATGCTGTTTCCTCCTCCTGGAAGGGCAGAGGAGTGGGGAAAAGAAAAACTGAGGGAAAGAGGCAGAAAGACAGATGGCAGATAGGGAGACAGAGAGGTAGATGGGGGAAGTGCTAGAGATCCCAGGAGGGGAACCTAAAGGCTCCTGGGGATGAGCAGGAAGCAGGACAAGACTGTGTGTAGTTGCTGTAGGGTAGCGGGAGCAGGGCAGGTTTCAGCTGGCCCTCAGTGCCTGTACCTCCCAGCTCAGCACTGCCCCTTCCCTGGGCACAAACCCCAGCACCACTGTGAACAGAGGGGCTCTTCATGCTGACAGAGAGCAGCGTGGGGGCAGAGGACGCGTGGGCCATGAGAGCCTCAGACAAAGAGGCCTTTCGAGGCAGCATCTTTACTTATTAATAGGGAGCCCGCGGGGAGCGCGGGGAGGCTCCTGATTGCAGGCTGACAAGAGGCTCCCAGCCCAGCGCCACTGCCTTCAGAGCTGCCGCCAGACCCTGTTCTGGCCAAAACCACTTGGCAGGAGAAGCTGGTGTTGAGCTGTCTGTTTCTGGGCTGGGCCCACAGTAATTGCCAGAGCTGGGAAACCCCAAGCCCAGTGCTGAGGATGGCAGGGTGGGGGCCAGATATAGGGTAGCGTTTCGGGGGGTGGGGTGGGCATTGGGCCCAGGTCTCAGATCAGCTAGGAGACGAGCATGGTACATGTGACTTGAGCCGAGAGGACATGGGTTTGAGTCCTGACTCCACCATTCACAGGCTGTGTCATGCTGGATCTATTGCCTGCCCTCTCTTGGTTCTGTACATTAAATCTGACATGCTAACTACCACCTGTTAAGTTGCCAGCAAGGAGCCAGCATGGTGTCCAAGTAAATTCTGTCCTTGTTCATTGTTATAACATTATTGTCACCATCTTTTTTTTTTTTTTTGGTTGTACAAGGGTTTGCTAGGCAGATGTTCTACCACTTAAGCCACACCTCCAGTTAGTCATCATTTTTTTAATAAAGGTGAAACTGGATGACACACAATAGAAAAGCACCAGAATGGGCCTCAGGAGACCCCCCAACCCTAGCTCCATTTCTGCCTTGTGACCCTGAGCAGCTCACTTAAGCTTCACTGGCTGTTGATTCTTTCAGGATCAAATAGCTTAGGTCTAGAATTTCAAAGAATATCTGATGGAACAACTGCTTGATAAGGAAACGTGTGAAATGATGCTGGATGGTCCCCCAGCTGGCCTTGGGGATCACCATGCCCAGTGGCATGGCAAAGCCTCTGTCTGAGAAGTCCTACAGGAACTCTGCGTAGGTCAGCATGAGCTCATGCCAATGACATCCTGAGGAAACTGACTGGTGTGAACGTCACAGCAACTCTAAGAGAAGGGCAGGACTATGAGTCCAAGTTTATAGAGGAAACAAAAGCCCAGAGAGGTTAAGTCATTCCCCAAGACCACATTACTAGTAAGCAGCAGAATCTTCCATCAGACAAGGGAGCCCAGTCTGTGCAGTCTACTGCTCTACTGCATCCAGCCTTCCTTACATGTCAGACTGCTGAGCTAGGACAGCTCTGTGACAGTCCAGTGCACATGGCCGGGTGAGCTCAGGTTAGGGACACCCTGAAGGTCCTGTCAGCCCCGTGGGCTCTAGGGCTCATGGCTCTAAGCCTGCCAATGGCACCATCACCCCTGAGCCCATCTGTCTGATCCACCAATCAATGTCACGAGTAACTGTCTTTCTATAGAGCTTGACTCAGGTGAGGGCAGAGGGTCCTGGCTGCAGGACACGGGGAGCCTGATCTCATCCCTTCAGCACGGAAGAGAAAGGGTCTGGGTCCCTGAGGTGTTTTACACGCCCCCCCCCCACTTCCGGCCCAGCTACCCTGTGATGGGAAGGTACGGGGGACGCCAAGGACTGTGGGCAGGGAGTGTGCAGGTCCAAGCACCACCACAGATGTGGCCAGTCCTACCAGCGATCGCCTTTCAGTCCTACACTGAGGTCTCAGCTCCCGCCCCGCACCCCAGGTCATTTTCTCTGCACCAGGTGTGGTTTGGCCGTGGGATGTGTCCGAGCCCTCCATTCAGACACGGGTGAGAGTCTAGTCGGTGGTGGCATGCAGCATGGGAGAAGACACAGCTGACTTCATCAGATGCTCCTGCTTCAAAACCACCCCCTCCACGAAGTCCACCACTCAGGGTGGGTGGACATGCCAGTGCAGGAGGGCAGCTGGAGTCCAGCAGGCTTCAGCTCCCTCTGCGTTCACACCCCAGCCCCTGGCATTACCTCTAGCCTGCCAGGCTATTCCTCCCAGGAACTTCTGTGTACCACAGTATTTGAAGGACCAAATAGAATAGCAGCCCTTGTTTAATGTTAATAGTATCTGCTGCCTGTGGCAGCTGAAGCCATTTCCTAGGGATCCTAGGATGCTGTAGCCAAGAGGACAGGTCAACTCTGAAGCAATTTCCTTCTAGTGATTTATCTTATCAGCAGACTCTGGCTAGACCCCCTTTGGGGCCAGCTTTCTGCTTGCTAACGAAGGTAGGAAGATAACAGGGTGGCCCTGTGGAACTCCTTGTTTGGGGGTAGACAGGACACCTACAAGTCAGTGTCCCACACAGCAGAGGTATGCAGGGAGCTCTCTTTGGGGAGGGGGGACAGGACAGTGGGGGCCAGCTTCTCTAGGAGTACAGCTGCAAGGCTTCTCCCAGGCTGAGGCTACTGTGAGCTAACTGCATTCCTAGTTGGTTTGCAAACAGGCTAACTAGAGTCCAGGTTGTTATGGAGAGACCCAAGCAGCACTAGGAGGCAACCCAGAGGGCCAGGCTGAGAGGCTAGCCTGTGGCTGGGCCTCGGCCTCTAAGAACAGGGGTGTCAGAAGCTTTCTTGCTAGGAAAGGCTGGAAACCCCATTTTGGGGTCTTCCAGGGAAATGGAAAGACTGTACCAGATTCTACCAGGCTCCTCCAATTACAAGAGTGATCAGCCTTCTCTAGCCTCAGTCTCCCACACTTAGCAGCACCCCGTCCTCAGAATGAGGACCACAGGACAAAACATCACCCTTCCTAAAGGGAGAAGCTGTGGAAAAATTCCACAAAATATTGGGGACTAGTAATCTCCACCACATAAAAGCCTTCATTTCCAGTCTGGGTCGTAGAGATAATAGTGAGGGAGTTTGAGGGCTGGACCTGGTGATTCATATCTAGAATCTCAGCTAATCAAGAGGAAGAGATAGAAAGATCAATGTGGAGACTAACCTGGAAGTGGGCGGGGGGGGGGGGGGATTAGCCAGACCCTACTTCAAAACCCAGCCAGGACCAGAGGTGTGGCTCGTGTGATGAAGTTCCTGACTAGGAAGTATTACCAGATCCTGAGATTAAACCCTAATATCGAAAAAAAAAAAAAAAAAGTGAGCCAGTGCAGAAGAGCTGTGGGAAGTGCTATGCCTTCAGTGCTGGCCTCTAGATGGGCTCAGACTCCCTGCTTGTCTGACTGCACTGAACTCCTCACCTCCCAAAAAAAGAATTCAAATAAGCTCAGCCACGAGGGCAGCTTGATGCAGTCACACAGGCCCAGAAACAGACTCATGAATAAGTCCTTAAACATGCCACTGAAGAGTTGACCATACTAGAATATTCTCTGTCTCTCTATCTGTCTGTCTGTCTCTCTCACACACAAAGGATAAACACATATTTCTCCCCACTACTCAGGAACAGGGTAAACAGAGTCACGTATGAAACCGTGAGTCTAGCGCCCATAGTACAGCTCATGATCACTAGTCAGATCAAAGTCTTCAACATGTTGAGGCCCCAGAACCATTAGATCATAGCCACGTGACCCTGTTGCCCATTAAACTGATTGACAGAGTTGAAGAAATGCCTTTGGAGCCCCTCTTGATAAACACCTGGGCCACAAGCATGACACTAAACAATTGCCTAGGTGGTATGTAGTAACCATTCCGCGGTGATCACCAAAGTAGCTCCACATACATGTATAAAAAATGAACAGTGAGACCTAAGCAGTCCCATTGTCAATTACACAAGATATGGGCATCCAGGGCAGGGGGTCCCATGTCTGGGGGACTTTCCACCTTGGAGTGCAGAGCCCAGCCTCACAATTCAAGATGCACTTGAATCTCCCAGCCAACCCCACACTGCCCAGTAGGTCTAAGGGAAGAAGACCAGTACTGGCCGGCCCAGCCTCACTGGATATGCCAGGAGTGGGAAATAAAGACCCCAGAGGCTCTGAGAAATGTGTATCAAGCACAAGGGCAGACAAGGAGTATCTGGCTATGGGATGGGCAGCACATGGCATTGGCTGAACCATTGGCTAGTAGGCAGTGATGCCGAATGGCCAAACACTGGACAGGGATTGTGGGGAGAGGGAGTCACAGAGTTGTGAAGCAGTGCAGGGTGGCAGTGGCCATGGACCGACGCTAGCACTCCCAAGGTCAGTGGGTTTCTCAGACAATCAGAGCACAGATCCCAGCTTTCTAGTTCAGCAGAATTAAAGGTCAGTTTGCACAGCCCCCGACTCGGCCGCATTCTCAGGGTAAATGCCGGTCCCACAGATGTCTGTCTATGGCCAGTCCCCCTCTCCTCCTCCCCCTGCCCCCCAACGCGGCTCCCACCCGTATAATCAAGTTAGGAGGCCCAGCCAGCAGCAGCACACACAGGAGCCCCAGAGCCCCCGAGGCGGGAGCCCCATCCAAAGCAGGAGTTCCAGATAAGACACTATCAGTTTCCTCTCCGCTCAGTGAAGGAGATGCTTCCCCCCCCTCCCGCCCCCCCGCCAGTCACTGCAGATGCTCTGGGCTTCCCCAGCTCCTGGACTAGGCTGATTTGTGTCATAAATCCCAGCTAGAAAACCCTGCCCTCTGCCTCGCCTTCATTAGCTTTGCCATCTATTTAACTTCTTGAGAGGAAAAGAATAAAAGCTCAAGCTGCAGCCATCAGTTTAACTACAATCAGTGAGTGGCTTTTAAAGAGGAAAGTGAATATTGATCCTAGAAGAGGGGCATCTGGCTCAGGGCAATTCATCCAATTCTTCATTGGGGCATCCTTTTAGGACAAGGCATGTGACCCAAGCATAACCTACACAAAAGTCAAACTTGGGTTTAATGGGAGGTAAATGGAAGAGCTTGTCCTCCCAGAGGGTTAATTTAACAAGTCAGTCTGATTTAACCACTTTAATGGCTAAGAATGATTCAGAATTATAAAATATTCTGTGTGTGTGTGTGTGTGTGTGTGTGTGTGAGAGAGAGAGAGAGAGAGAGAGAGAGAGAGAGAGAGAGAGAGAGCGATTGAGACTGGCTTCAAATGACAATCCTCAGATCTCAGCCTCCTGAATAGCTAGGATCACAGATGTGAGCCACTGGCCCCCAACTAAAATATTCTTAAATCAGATCCACAGTACATTTTGTCTAATTAGCAGTAAGTTTTTTAAAGTAAAAAACAAATTTTTGGTGGTAGGGATGTACCCCAGGACAGTGGGTACAGTAAACAAGCGTTTATCACTGAACTGTATCTGGAGCCCTTGGTTTTTCTGAGACAGGGTCTTACTATATAGCCCAGGCTGGCCCTGATCTTATTGCTTCTGCCTCTCAAGTACTAGAGTTACAGGCATGCACCACCACACCGTACTGAACTACAAAATTCTATTACTGTAAAAGCCATTCGCTTGAAGAATAAAACATTAAGTTACTTAATACTTTTTAAAAGAATTTTTCCATTTTTGTTTGATTTTGCATTTTTCATCCTCTCTTCTCCCCCCCTCCCACCCCCTTTCCCCGTCTTCCATGCTGGGAATTAAACTCAAGACTTCACCATTCTAGGCAAGCACTCTACTACTGAAATACCCAAGTCTTTTATTTGCTCTTAATAGTACTTTTTAATTTACTTATGTAATAGAAATGTTTGTGCTTTGTAGTAACAGATAAAGCATCTACTGGATGCGGATGCTCGCCTGAGCCAGGCACTGTGCCTGCTGAGGGCCCACTCCATTCCCATCTCCACCATCTACAGAGAGGACCTTTTCACCTTCCTCGTTCACAGGGGTGGAAACTGGGGCTCGGAGAAGTTGAATAACTTGCCCAAGTTGACAATTGCCCAGAGGCCATGTGCCAAGGACAAGGAAGGGTAGCTTCTCAACCTCACTGCAAGGGTTCCAGACTGCTATTCATTCAGAAAGACAGCACTCCCGGCCCTGGATTCAATCCCAGTGCCTCAAAAGAAGAGGAGGGAAAAGGCAGAAAGACAAATGGGCTATGATTTATAACAGAGCTCTGCCAAACCTGTTGTTCTTGATCTCCTGTTAGCTGTTCATGTGTGTGCATATGTGTGTGAGTTTGTGTGAGAGACAGAGGGAGAGAGAGACAGACAGACAGAGACAGAGATAGAGACAGACATATAGACAAAGAGGGAAAGAACCTCTAAACATATGTGTATATGAACATTTGCATGTATCAAGACTCATGTGATTAAACAGATATGCATTCCCAATGCCACTTAGCTCAGAACAAATTCTAACAGCCCCAAAGGAGCTCAAAGAAACAGTCTCCCTACATCCAGCAAAATGCCACACACAAAATCCCTTCAGCGGGAGGCTCCTCCTGGCTCCCAAGCTGGTGGAAGTGTTTTTTAAGCCAGTGTTTTGTAAACACGCATGTGTTCAGACCAGAGCAAATCTTAAGCTGTGGCCTTGAAGACCACCACAGGGTGGCCCAGCCCCAGGGCAACCCCTCCAGAGAGACACCCACCCCAACCCCAAGGGCCAGGAAAATGCCAGGCTTCAACTAGGCTTTATACAGGCAGCTTCCCTCCTCACAGATGGACAACCTCTCGGGCAGAGGGCTCCACCTCCTCCCCTAGTCCTCCCTACCCCACCCCCAGACCCACCCTTACCCGGCAGTATTCATCGATGGGCTTCAATCTCTTCACAGCCACATCCCGGATGTGGCTTCTCCGGAAGAGGATCTTGCCTGGAAAAAGAGACATTTGTTCGTGAGCCCTGTGATTCTGGCGACAGTAGCCACAAGGATCCTCCCATCTCCTCCCTTTTATCTTCTCAGCATCTCAGCTGGCCATCACCTGCTTCTACTTCTGCCCCCTAGCAAGGAAAGAAGAGAAAGGAAGTCACCTTTCCCAGGGGATAAGAGGTGCCCAAGGCTCAGTGCCCAGGGCCTATCCCTGGAGGCTGCCATCTTGGACGCCTTTGAATAACTTGGCCAAGTCACTGGGTCTGAGTCTCTGACAGGATCAATGCCTGACGTGGGTATGTCTCTCCAGTGACCTCACAAATAACTATCCAGCGTGGCCCAACCCACATGCTATGTTTTGTGTTCAGGCCCATCCCTCCTTGGGAAATCGGCATTCATTTCTGCCAGCCAGGCAGGAATTCCTATTCCTAGCTTAGGTGGGTGGCTAGTTCCAGGGAGGGTACGAGCTAATATCAAGGGATCCTGGCTGCCCTAGCTTGCCTCTGTGTCCGCAAAGCCTGCTGACATTCAGGCTGAGACATCTCCTACGGGTATGGGCAAGGTTCCTGGAGATGCCAGTCCCTCAGACCTAGTGTGATAACTAGATCAATGTATACTTCTTTTCCAGTCTGTTCAATTTAGCCACTTCTTTTGTGTGTGTGTGTGTGTGTGTGTGTGTGTGTGTGTGTGTAGTACTGGGTATCAAACCCAGGGCCTCATGCATGGTAGGCAAGCACTCTACTACTGAGCTACAGCCTCAGCCCAGTGCATTTAATTTAGAATCTGAATTCAGGGCTGGGGATATGGCCTAGTGGCAAGAGTGCTTGCCTCGTATGCATGAGGCCCTGGGTTCAATTCCCCAGCACCACATATACAGAAAACGGCCAGAAGTGGCGCTGTGGCTCAAGTGGCAGAGTGCTAGCCTTGAGCAAAAAAGAAGCCAGGGACAGTGCTCAGGCCCTGAGTCCAAGGCCCAGGACTGGCCAAAAAAAAAAAAAAAAGAATCTGAATTCACTGGTCCTCGTGTGTCTGGTGGCTATCAATGTCAAGGGCCAATGTCCCCTATACAGAAGGTTTTCCTTAAGGATTGGATGGGCTTAGGAATAATCTTCCTTTTCTTAGAACATACACAACATGGTCCTTCACTACTTTCTGCTGTGCGTTATAGCATTGGCAAGGCCGGTGGAACCTTGCATGCCCTGTAATGAAGGCTCACTGAGAATTACAACTCACATCTGTCATTGTCACAGTCTGCCAGCTGCCTTCTGGAGAAGGCCTCTCCACTCCTGGTAGCCACACCCCTTGGCAATAGGTAAACATGAGACTCAGCCTAATTCACCTGAGTTACAGTGGTTGGCTTGGGGATGGGAAGGGGGACCTGATCTGGGCCAGTGAAGGTCAGCCCTGACCCTTCTTTCGCTCACAACTGCTAAGCTGACCTGAGGAAAGCCTGGAGCTTCTCCTAACCAAGATTACTAATATCTGGCGTATGTGGGAGGCGATCGCAAGATGGGGGAAAGAGTAAAGCAGGGCAAAGAGAATAATGATAGTCAGTTGGAGTGGTGCTACCAGGGACCTCCAGGAGGTGACAGAGCAGAGGCCAGGGTGTTTATACACCAACCCTCTCCTGTTCCCAAAGGCTACTCCTGAGGGCACTGATTTGGGTGCTTCTGACCAAGTGGAGCCCTACTCATGACAGGAAGCTGCCTCTGGCAGGCAGAAGGGCATGGAGGGGGACTGGGGTCATGAAAGGAGCTGCTGTGGCCATGCCTGACTCCCCTGTCCCCGCAGGACTGGTCACCAGCCTGCCTAGGCCAGCGAGGACGCCTATGGAAGGGCAGTCATGTGTAACTTTTTTTTTTGTCAGTCCTGGGCCTTGGACTCGGCCTGAGCACTGTCCCTGGCTTCTTTTTGCCCAAGGCTAGCACTCTGCCACTTGAGCCACAGCGCCACTTCTGGCTGTTTTCTATATATGTGGTGCTGGGGAATCGAACCCAGGGTTTCATGTATACGAGGCAAGCACTCTACCACTAGGCCATATTCCCAGCCCCTCCCCATGTATCTTTGCACACTTGGTCTGCAGTTCTTTCTTCCTGTCTGCTCTCTTAGCACAGGCCCGGCACACAGCACAGTAAGCACTTGATGTCGCAGTTTCCTCCCACACTTCCAGGAGTCAGGGCGCGTTTCCCGCCCTGCAGACAGACAGCACTGTGCGGACTGTGGCCAGGCAGAGAGCTCTGCCCTGGGCTTCTCTGGGAAGGAGATAAAGCTGATTTACTAAAACAGTGGAGATCCCTGCCATTTTTTCCTGGGGAACAATAACACAGACTTGGTAGCTCTTGTTTCTTGGTCTCCTTTATTTTGGCTGCCTGACAACTTGGTGTGCAGCTTTCTACACTGGGTAGAAAACAATAGCAGGTGTGAGGGGGCGCCTCACAGGACCAACAGAAGAAAGGATGGCTCTGGGCTAGACTTTTGGGGCTTTCCACTGCACTGGAGGAGGCCCAGAGCCAATGACACCAGCAGTCAAGGGGTAATTATAGAAGACACAGGGAGCCCAACGGAGCCCCCTCCCCTGCCCCCACCTCAAGGCCAGCCACACCTCTGCTTGAGCCTTGTATCTACCCAAAAGAGGCAGATGTTGTTCTGGTCCAGTGACAGAGACAAAAGTAGTAAAAGAACAAGCAAGTAAGCAAGCAAGCAAACATGGTAAACAAACACCTGGGCCTCCGTGGGGCATAGTAGTTCAGAGGAGCAAGGGACATGCAGGCCGGCATGCTAGCCCCAGGGTCATGGGTCCTGGATGCCACTGCCAGCCAGGCCACCAAGCCTCTGAGGTGATACCTCCCAGGCCTCTACAGGACTGGCGGGTCTGCCTGAAGCTCAGGCGCCAAGTCAGAGGTTTTGGCTCACACTGCTTTCCCACCCGCGCTGCCCCCTTCCCCACGGACATGGCCACAGGAGCCCCACTTTCTTCCTTTGCTCTGGCTTTGGCACAGTCACCCGAGAGGGGTGAGGGCAGGGAGGCCTGGAAGGAGTTCCGCAGCCTCGATTCATCTGTGAGAAATCCAAACCACATTTGGAAAGCGGAGCCAGAAACTGTGTTAAAGGAAAGGGAGGGGGGAGAGGTGGAGGAAAATCCCCATTAAGGAAACCTAGACCACAGGGCATTAAAAGAGTGCTTGTAAATGTCCTGCCGCCCCTTTACGGCGGGGTTGGCTGCTGCCTCTCTTCAAAGCCTGACAGATGCCGCCCCAGAAATACGATAAGCATCACACGGAAGATGACACAGGACCGCAACAGACTGAACAGGGCTTAACTTGTTCCTTAAGGCTGAGAAGAAAGCAGGTCTGGCAGTATCCAGGCATGAAGTGCAGAACCTTCTTCCTGCCACCAGGGCCGGCTGAGAGGTGGGACTAGCAAGGAGCAGGAGCCCCTGGTAGAAGTTTTGGGCTGAGCCAGGCTCACACTCATAATCCTAGCTACTCAAGAGGCTGATGTCTGAGGATCATGGTTCAAAGCCAGCCCAGGCAGGAAAGTCCATAAGACCCTTTATCTCCAATTAATTACCTACCAGTGGAAGTGAGGTTGTGGCTCAGAGTGGTAAGAGTGCTAGCCTTGATAGAACACTAGCAAAAGAGCTCGGGCACAGCACCCAGTCCCTAACTTCAAGCCCCAGGACTGCCAAATTTAAAAAACAAAAACCTGGGGCTGAAGTCCTGGCTAGGCTGCAGGCCGGCTGTGTGACTATGCACGTCGGTCCTCTGCAGAGTGCATGGCGGTTCCCTCCAGACCTCTAGAAGGACTTGCAGTGTGGCCCCAAGAGGGACAGAGAAAGGGCAATGAGTGCTAGGAGCCACCAAGGCCCTTACTGCACTCCACCTACACCATCGGGCTTCATGCTTAATCCTTGCAGCACCCCTGAGGCAAGTACTTGGCCCAAACCTTTTCTATCTAGGAGAGATAGCAGCTCTGAGAGGTTGAAGAGCTTGTGCAAAGTCACACAGCTGTTAGGTGTCCAAGCTGGGCTTTTAAGCTTGGGGGGAGGGGGGGTGACAGGGAAGGGGGTGGAATTTAAGCATGTCCAGTGAGGAGGAATGCTACCACCAAATCCAGACAATTCTTTAAGCTCAGACTCTCTAAAGCTTTGAGTGTCGTGTGAGGGCTTAGAATGGTATCTGTGAGGGAGGGAGGTGAGAAGAGTTAGCCCACGGGCAACCAGGATCTGCAGAGCCCTTGATGGTAAGACGGCTCTATGTCAGTCAGGGATTGCAGAAACAGGCAGCACACCTAGCGGGGAGCCGCAAGCGTACTGCCGCAGCCCAGAACCCTGCCTTCCAATCCTAGCACAAGTCACTCCTAGGCCCAGGGCACAGCAGGCGGATGGCAGGTGGGGGTGAGTGTCGGTCCCCACAAACTCAGTCTGGGTGTCTCTCAGTCATACATACACACAGAGGCTGTTCCTCAGAGGGAGATTGGGTTGGAGTGAGAGTGGACTCACCCTCCAGGACCAGGTTAACCCAGAGAGCAGAACCAGGGCCAAGCTGTCCCGGCTCCACTCTGGGTAGGCGTGGGTGTGGCGGCCATGGTGGGCAGTGGCTTGCCCTCCTGATGGGAGCCAGAAATAAAGGGCCCCATTCAGCCTGAAAGCCTCAGCTCCTCCCTGAGGGGAGCCACCCACCCTGGGGAAAGGGGATGAGGATGCTGGGCAGAGCCTCCTGGCAGCCTCTTGTGGTGGCCTAGCCCACAGTGGGTGGGGAGGGCGTACAGGGCACCCAGGGCCCAGTTCTTGGGGAGAGGTGGTAAGGAAGGCAGACGGTGACCTGAAAGAGGAAAATCCTGGTCTGCAGAGGATCATGGGAAAGCCTAGCTTACCCGAGAGGCTGCCTGGGTTTCTTGGGATGGCCAATGACCTCCCTGCCCCCCCCCCCCCAAGCCTGCTGTCCTTGAGCTCTGGCTTTACTGGCAGAACTGAGGCCAGAAAGTTCTGCTCAGCACCCTCCCACCACCATATTCTATGCCTCCAGCTCAGAATGCAAGGATGTGATGCTACCAAGCAGACAGACCAAGCATTAAGCGCTTGGCCTGTTTTCTCCTTGAGTTATCTGATTTGCATAACAATCTAGGATCTAGGGTTGTCTGGTTTCCACAGATGGATAAACTGGAGGTCAGAAAGGTGAGTTACTACTCTGTGGTAAGAAGTAGAGATGAGACTTAAAAGTACCATGGTCTCTTTGTCTAGGCCGATCGAAGGTGTCTGTTCTTAATTTCTTTACTACATTCCTTCCTTCCCCTGCACCCAGGGCTCAGGGTTCGTGGCCTACCTTCTCCAGGAGGCACAGCTCAGCTCTAGCTGACCCACTCATTCCATCCATCTCAAGGGCCAGGTCCTGCACCAGAGGCTGGGAAGTGATGGCCCTCGCCCTCTGAGAGGCCATGTCAGCTGATGAGGACACGCACAAGGGTGACAGGCCTGAGGAAGTGTAGGAGCCAGGCCAGGGGAGGTGGAAGAATGTTCCAGGCAGAGGGAGGCGCGTGAGCAAGGGCCCACACATGAGAGATTAGACACATGTGAGCAGCTAAGTTCAGTGTGTCTGGTCAGAGGGGCCCATGCGTGTCACGGATACAAGTTATGAGCGAAGCAAGGTGACAGTTTGATCACAGGGGCCACATGGAGCATAGTGAAGTCACTCAAGTTGCATATTCAGAAATACTAGAGTTCCTGGACCTTCAAGAACAAGGTACACAATTTTCTTTCTTTATTTTGTTTCTTGCCAGTTCTGGGGCTTGAACTCAGGGCCTGAGCACTGTCCCTGGCTTCTTTTTGCTTAAGGCTAGCACTCTGCCACTTGAGAGCCACAGCGCCACTTCCAGCTTTTTCTATCTATGTGGTGCTAAGGAATCGAACCCAGGGCTTCATGTATACAAGGCGAGCACTTTACCACTAGGCCATATTCCCAGCCAAGGTCCATGATTTTTATCTGAGGGGACACAATCCCCTTCATCTTTTTGTTTGTTGTTGGGTAGGGGCTGGCAGCCTGTTGTGGTGTGGACATTTCAGCCCTGCATTGACAGGGCTGCCCAAGGGCTCCAACTCAGCTATTTTCCTACCTCCAAAGTCTACTCCAATCCTAGCCCAAGACTAGGATTTTTTTTAAATAAAAGAGAATGGAGGCATGGTAAAGCACTTGCCTATCAAGTGCAAGGCCCTGAATTCAAACCTTGATATTGAGGAATCAAAAGAAAGAAAAAAGCAAAGGTCCGATTTACCACCTGCCAAGCTGCCTCAGCTCTGGCATTTCTCCCAGGCATCACAAAATGCTGTGTGTGCAGGACAGAGATAATGAGGGCCGGAGCCCACCTCACCATCTGCCAAACCAACACCCTGAGAGGTGAGAAGAACCACTTGCGTGGCACTCTGTGGTTCAGAAGGAGCCTGTACATCATGTCCATGAATTACCTCTGCAGACTGCCAGATGGGCAGGTCTGGGGCCTGCTCCATCATCTCTGCTACCCGTTTGTGGGAGATGTACTGAGGTGTTTCCTTACCTAATAAACATTCAGGCTTAGTGTATGCCAGGAACTGGACTCAGAACTTTGCAAATATTAACTTGCTTTTCTCTCCCAACAGCCCAGAAATGCAGATACTATGTCACTCCCCTTCAGCAAGACCACTGAGAACAGAGAAGTTAAGTGACTTGCCCTAGGCAGGACAGCTAGTAATGGTGCAGGGTAGGGACTTAAGTCCAAGTAATCAGGCCCTAAGTTGCAGGAGGGTGTCCATTTCTTCCAAAATTCAGCTTTTAAAAATCCTTGTGATGGTCGGGCACAGGTGGCTCACGCCTGTAATCCTAGCTACTCAGGAGGCTGAGATTTGAGGATCATGGTTTACAGCCAACCCAGGCAGGAAGATCAGTTAGGCTCTTGTCTTCAATTAACCACTAGAAAACTAGAAGTGGAGCTGTGGCTCAAATGGTAGCATGTCAACAGCCTTGAGCAAAAAAGCTCAGGGACAGCGACCAAGCCCTGAGGAATTCAAGCTCCAGGACTGTCACATGCATGCTCGTGCGTGCACACACATTCCATGTGACCACAGATAAAAAAACTGCAGCTCAGAGGTAGTTTTCTGGATGTCCCCACGTTGCACACTGCTGTGCTAAAGGCCAGCTGGAAACCAGGGAAGGTTATTCAGCTTTGCTGCGCATTGTCTGTTCACCAAGAAGGTTGACAGATAGGTAAATGGGTGTGAGGAGGGTGTTTGCAGAGGGTGACAGGTAGATGGATGTAAGAGTAATGGTAAGGAGGGTGTTTCCTGAGCCCAGGGAGCAGCTTCTCTAGGCCTTACTGACAAGATGGAAGCATCCCAAGAGACAGCTCAGTGACTGAACAATTGTTCCTCACCACCCAGGCCTTGGTGATTTGTGACCTCTTGCTGCTTTGCCAGTATTCATGTCTCCAGATATTTTGGAGCACTATTATTTATAGACCACATTTCTATTTATATCTCCATTGAATTCCTAGTAGCTCTAGCAGGCCCCCCCTCCAAAAAAATAAAACCCTACAAGTGAGAGAGGGGAGGATAAGAAGTCTTTTTCTAAGTAAGTCAGGGGCCAAGGTGAAGGTCAAAGTCTTGGCTATGTGTATGCTCTTTCAGCTGGAGTCCTGGGGAGGGTAGAGGGTGGAGATTCAAGACAAGGGGGCTTTCTAGACTTCTGAAGGAAATGGGGGGTGGAGACAGAGGATATGGGGAAGGGCACAAAGCTAGCCTTATGCAGAGACAGCCCTGTTCTGCTAATACAGTGGGATTTGAGGCAGGCCTAGAAGTGCCCCGTTACCTTGAAATGTTTTCCCTTTTGTATAATATTCCATCAGTAGGTACTAACTCCTCTTGCCTTTATGGCTTTTAGAAAAAAAAAAACGATCAAGTCTAATCCTTGCCTATCACAGATGGAGAAATTCAGGCAATGCATCCGGAATCTGAAATGAGTAATGGGAATCTACTAATAATGTACAGGAGACCAGCTGAGATGTGGAGAAAGGGATAGGCACAGCCAAAGAAGCTGGGGACTGCAAAGCAGGTTCAGAAACCTTCCTTCTCCAAGTTTTAGGAATGAACAAGTGAAACTATGGGACATTTCCTAAGGTTCTATTTTGGATCCCAAATGAAAACTTAGTCTCTCCACTACACAGGAAAATAAAGTGAAAGCAGGGTTTCTTTTGCACACACTTTTAGTCCCTGTTGAATTGTAATTTTAGATCAGAATCTATGGTATTGTCATTACATAGCTACTTTTAAGCGTAATTTTCTAAAGCCAGCTTTTCTAGTAGTCAACGATTTCCTTCAGGACACTATGCCTGCAATTTCAGCATTAGCCAGTAGGTGGCGGGTAAAAGTAGGGTAGGTTGTGTGTAAGGGAAATTCCAAAAAAGTAACCTTGACAAGACTCTACCATAGGAAAATGATAATATTACTGGGTGCTGGTGGCTCACACCTATAATCCTAGCTACCCAGGAGACTGAGCTCTGAGGATCATGGTTCAAAGCCAGCCCAGGCTGAAAACTCCATGAGACTCTTATCTCCAATTACCCACCAGAAAACCAGAAGTGGAGCTGTAGCCCAAAGTGGTAGAGTACTACCCTTGAGCTGAAGAGCTCAGGGACAATGCCTGGCCCCAGTTCAAGCTCCAAGACCAACAAAAGGGAGAGAGAGAGAGAGAGAGAGAGAGAGAGAGAGAGAGAGAGAGAGAGAGAGAGAGAGATATTCTTCTGTTTACAATAGTTTTAATCTGTTCAAAGCTCCTGAGAAGACCCTGAAACTTTTCACCAATTCAACTGAGCCCCAGAGATCAGCTATGAACAACTACTCCAGTGTCTCTTGCAGGAAGGAACAAGGCTTTCTCTTAAGCAAGAACACTGGCCAGCCCTCAGGTTGAAGCTGTCCGTACCTATTCCCAACTGCCAAACCCTGAAAATTCACCCTTCACACCAGAGGCAAGAGGCTACCACATTGCATCACCCCCACCCCATCTCAACTCTCTTCCTGTGGCTCCTGCAAAAATTCTTTTATATAGACTAGCAAAAGAGGCTCCATAAACTCAGCTTATTTTTCTTTCTTAACCTTTTTGCCCAAGTGGCCTTTAAAGACCTTCCGTTGCCAGGCACCAGTGGCTCTTGCCTGTTATCTTAGCTACTCAGGAGGCTGAGATCTGAGGATTGTGGTTTGAAGCCAGCCTGGGCAGAAAAGACTCTTATCTCCAATTGAGTACTCAAAAACAAACAAACAAACAGAAGTGGCACTGTGGCTTAAGTGGTAAAGCTCTAGCTTTGAGCACAAAGAGGCTCAGGGATAGTGCCCAGGCCCTGCATTCAAGCCCCACAACAGACAAAAAAGTAATAATAAAAACAAATAAATAACAGACCTCCCTTTCCAGGCAGACCACAGGCATTACATATCTGTAATTCTACCTACCCAAGAGATAGAGGCACAGAAAAGAAAAAAAGGAAACACAGACCCTATCTCCTTGGCTAAGATTCACCCTGCTTTAGAAGGGAGTGGAGAGAAAAGGTTAACTCACATCTGACCAGGGAGTGTGGCTAGAGACTAAGCATCCTCCTGCTTTGGCTAGGGATGGGAACAGATGACCTTGCTGTTATGACCTCACCCCACAGGATGCAGGACATTAGGAATAGGTGGGCAGCTCAGGTATGAGTAAGGATGTAAGACCAAGGCCTGACCCTCACCAGGGTACTGCAGGAAGGCTCTTTTCTCTGTGCATCTCAATTTCCAGTCAGAAATGGATTTGCCATTGCAGCCTCAGTGGTGAATAGCCAAACACCCCAAAACATCCTAAAGACAGAGCAGTCAGCCCCTTAAACGGCTCTGATGGCCCTTATGATACTGTTTCTTAAACTCGCTTTGTTATACTCAGACCTGACTCAATGGGCAGCCTTGCCATCAAGCTCTCAGCCGGCGCCTAAGCCGCTGACCTACAGACCGCATTCTGAGCAACAATCTCCACAAACCGAACACGAAGCAGCCCATCTCCCAGAGTGGATCATCCAGGAGGACAGCTGGCCATATGATAACCAAACTCATCACCACACATTGGCTTTCCCTGACGCTCTCTGCCACCCAGGAGGCGTCCCTAAATGCTGCTCAGGATAGAGGTGAGGGAGCCCGGCATCACACAACCAAGAAGGGGCTGAGTCAGGATTTGAACCCCAGCTCTAAGACCTTCAGAGCTGAAATGCAACTGGCAAGAAGCAGTGTTTGGTTTAACACCGTTTTGGTTGAACAGCTCCAGGAGGAAGCCTAGGAATGGAACCAAGGCCATGCTGGGTACTACCATGGTGCATAGAGCAGCAGTCACACAGCTTTCTGTGGCCCCAACAGCTCTGACAGTTCTCCTGGTCCCTGCTAGTCTCGCCTTCCCAGTTCATTTCCATTAAGGTGAAACTCGACCCTTTGAGTTCTGTCCTGGGGAGAAACAAATATGGCTTCTTTTCCTTAGGAGGTGTCACCAGGACACCCTGCCTGAGAAGAGTTGAGATGGGTGAGGCCTGCCAGCCCTTCTGGCCCTCCCCAGGACTTCCTCTCCTGCCCCTGGAAGCTAATCCAGATGAACAGACTCTACCTTGAGGCCACGCCAGCCCCCTCAGGCCACTTGTGGTCTGGAGATCAGGCATCCTGGCATCTCGGCCTCTTCCATGGACGTCAGTGCCGGGCCTTGGAGGTGAAGGTGGGTGAAGTGTTTCCAAGGCCCAGAAGGGCTGGATGAGTGAGTCCTCAGTGTATACAGTCTGGGGGCACACTCCAAGGTCTGGCTCAGGCCCTGCCAGGAGGAAGAGCTGACTAGGGCTCTGTCCACATGCCTGAGTGTAGCAAAGGGGGGCCCTGGAGAACAGCAGGGAGCCCAGTCAAAGATATAGGGTGACAGGTGCCCCTCCTACCTTCTAAGGAGGTGGGGATGGGTTTCCCTATCAATGGGTCTCACTAGGCCTGTGCCCATGGTTGACCTTCCCAATCCACACTGGACCTACGGAGCAGAGTGCCCGCAGGGTGGCTGCAGAGGGAGGCTGCCGGACACAAAGCATCTTTCAAGAGGTCTCAAGGCCTCCTCTGCCTCAGAGAGGAGGGAGGGATCCATTTCCTTTTGCCCCCAGGGGTAAAGTGCACAGGGCAGGGGTGGGGTGGGGCCTCGCTGTGAGAGTTGGCCTGTTTCCTCCCCAAGGGCTGTTGCTCCCCCCCCCCCCCAACAAAATGACCTGTGGGCCTCTGCCTCTACCTCCTTCCAGTCCCCCCATGCAGCGCCTTGGCTGTGCCTTCAGGAGGCATCAGATCTGTCCTTCCCTTCCCTGCTGCCAGGTGGGCGGAGCCACCATCCTCTCGAGCCTTCTACCTGAGCCAGGCCAGCCAGCCTGAGGGGAGCAGGTCAAACAGGATGTCTAATCCTGTGGTCCCTCAGCCTAAAACATCTCACCTCACAAAGATACTCTCACCCTGTAGCTGGGCCCAGAGAACTGGGGCTCTGGCCCTGTGGTGGAGGCTCCCAGCTCCTATCCGCCTTGAGAGCTTGCATGGCCTCGCACTACAAACACACACCAGCCTAGTGTCCTGGGCTTCTTCCAGGCCCAAGAGGCCCAGAACCTTCTTCATGTATCCCTAGTAGAAACTGCTTGTTTGTTTGGCTTTCTTGGTTTCCTACAAAGGTAAACTTCTCAAGAACAGTGTCCTGGCCTCTAGTTCTCAAGCCTTATTACCAGGACTTAGAGCTGGGCACCGTACACAGTAGGTACTTAATAAATGCTTGTGGTGGGAATGAATGAGTGAATGAATAAAACCCTTCTGTGTTGGATTGGAGACTGGGCTGGGGGCCACAGGCCCTGAGAGCAGGGGCCCTAGATTATAGAGTGGGAGAATTATTTTTGGGGGTAGGGAACTGTAATTACAGCGCGAGAAGACCCAAAACTTCTAGAGGAGGCTGGAGGGAGGTGGGTAAGCCTGTAATCTTGTTGATGGCTTTTAAACCCCAGAATTACCAAGCAGACCCTGTTTTTCCTTCTTCAGCACATCACTTTGTCTTTTCCTGCCTTTCCAGGTTACCAGTGGGGCCCAGACATTTTCCAGCCCCCTTCCCTTTGGCGCTGTGGTCCCAGTCAGCATCCGTGACTGCGGCCTTCCCCACGGCTTACACACAAACACCCTGAGGACGGTGGGAGGCGGGCGCTCCCCATGCCGCAGTCCAGCGCTGGCTCCCACTGCCCTTCCCCCTGCTTCCTCTGGTGCTGGACAAACACCGGATCTGCTGCATGGGGATCTCAGGGTAGGGAGGGGAAGGCTCCCCGTCTCCAGTTCCCCCAACGTCCTCTGCACTGCCTCTTCACTAAGGGGCTGGTATGTAAACTGGAAAGCAGGCACAAAAGAAGCAAGCATGCCTACTGTCTAAAAATATACCCCTCTAAGTTCCAAAGGCCACGAGCTGTCTGCAGGTTGGCAGCTCCCACCTTGATGATGGTTATAGGTGCACGGTGACCCCTGAGCAACCCCACTGGCCTCTGTGACTCACCCACCTGGGGTGGGCTACAGTGGGACGGACTCAGCGATCAGGGTGAGGGGCTTTCTGGGAGCCCAGAGAACCCATAGCAGCCAATGCAGAGGCCCAGCTGGCTTCTATACACGAAAGGACCATGCATAGCCTCTCGTAGAATAGAACGAGTTCTGCTCTGTCGCCTGACTTCTGAAGTCCACAGGCCCCTGGCCACCGTTGTTTGCTTTTTACATCAGCGGCTACACACTCTGCTTCATTTCATAATGACCACTTCCTCCCAGGGAGCCTCCTCGGGCCAGCGAAGTCAGGATACACAGGAAATCCACTCCAATCCCAGGATGGGCAACAGGAGATGGATTTTCCACAATCGTCTTTTAAAACAAGGCAGAAAGTTCCATGTAAACATAGGCTGCTACATACACAGAAAAGGCTGGAAGTGGGTGCTGTGGCTCAAGTAGTAGAGTGCTGGCTTTGAGCAAAAAAAGAAGTCAGGGACAGTGCTCAGGCCCTGAGTCCAAGGCCCAAGGACTGGCAAAAACCAAACCAAAACAAAACAAAATTAAAAAAAAAAAAAAAAAAAAAACCATAGGCTGCTGGCCCCACCATGACTACCCCAATAACTGAAAGAACTTCATTTCTGCCCTCCCTCTAAAAAGCAGAAAGGCAGGTACATATCTCCTGCAGGTTTTTGCTTTTGGTTATCTTTTCAAAGATGTCTGTGTACAACCATGGGCCACAGAGATGGAGTCTCTCTGTAGCAAAGAACAGGTTTGCTTCCCACCTGTTATGTCTTAGGTTTCCTAAGAGCTGGGCTCCTCTCCTGTAATGTAGCCCAGTGCACGTGCGGGCATTGACCTGAGCCCATCCTTTCACCCTGGGAGCCTTGGAGGCTATGAGAACTAAGGCAAATAGGCCAAGGCTCATGCTGCTTACTGCACTACGATAAAGTCTTTTGCCTCTCACCCCAAACCTTTTTCTGTGGCATCTGTAAAACCCTAGTTCTCTAACTTAAATCAGCTTGCAAACATGGTATGAGACCCGTCACATTTCTACTCTCATCTCAAATGACTGAGGTCAATTGAGGTGACAGCCCCATCTTCAAGCTCTATGTCTACCCTGGTTTTCAACACCTGTAGAAACCCCAAACCCTAAACATGAAAGTAAACCTGGGGAGCAAACAAACCCTACTATTATTATTATTATTGAAGCAAGGATGTAGTTCAGGCTGGCCTGGAACTCAAAATTCTCTTGCCCCAACCCCCTGCTTTCTGAGATTACAGGTAAGCTAACATGACTGGTATCACACAATAAGTCCTTGGCTCGGCAACACGTTTTTTCGCACACTTTATTTAAACAGAATACCACAGAGGACACTCACAGGATGCTCTGCTGTGTCCTGAAGGCCTGTACTTGTACAGAAGGCCCCTGGAAAATGCCTGCCCACAAGGAAATTTCACCCAAACCTTTTTGCTGGAGGTGGCAGGCAATGTGAGCTGCCTGGCCTGGGAGCGAAGTTTCTCCGGGACTATTGTCCCATTGCTGCCTCAGCGCTGAAATGCTGCTTCTTGGCATCTCCATCTCCTCACCACAGAAGCCCATGGCTTGGCTCTAGGGACTAGGCTAATTGAGTTGTGCCAGTATCAATTTCCTGGTTCTGATCACATTCTGTAGTTCATTACCTGAGCTGTTCTACTGGGGGAAAGCTCAGAGAGGGTGGGAGGTGACTTAATCTCACCTATACCAGGCAGGTATACAGGCATGTGCTCTGTAGTCCACTGGGGAAGTGATAGGGGAAAAGGACGGGGAGAGAGAGTATGTAGTAGCTTGGTGTTTTTGCAACAAATCATGAATCTATAATTATTTCAAAATTAGACGTTCAAAATAGCCAGGCACCTGTGGCCCGTGTCTGTAATCCTAGCTACTTAGGGGACTGAGATCTGAGAATCACATTTCAAAGCCAGCTCATCTCCAGTTAATCACCCAAAAACAGCCAGGGTAATTTAGGCTTTTTTTTTTTTTGCACAAAAGCCCAGGGATAGTTTACAGGCCCTGGGGCTGGTATACACAAATACAAAAGAGTTTAAAATAAAAATATGATATAGGGCTGGGATGTAGCTCAGTGGCAAAGTGCTTGCCTAGCAAGTACAATATCCTGAGTTTGAACTCCAGTACCAAACAGGAAAAGACCAAAAAAAAAGCTGCGACTTAGGAAAATAAATGGCCAATCTTGTTAGGTTCCTAATTAAAGGACAACAATAATACTCAGAAAGCTCTAGGGGCTATCTGATTTGTAGTCATATAAAATAATAATGCCTTAAATAGTTTAATTGCAAAATATGAATTACCCAGTGCCAATAACCTCTGCTACTCAGTGGAGGTAGAAGAGCCCTCACCTGTGTAGGTCGAGTGTAAGATGAACAGTGAAGGTCAGGCCATGTCCCAGTCCTAGTTAGGACACTCCTGATTCAGGAGGAAGCCATGACAGCCAGGAGGAGGGGCTCAGGTCCCTAACCCGGGAGGTGTGGGGAGAAGAGAAGAGGGACAAAGACTAGCTGAGGCTGGCTGTAGCAATCCCATGGCCAGGTAAAGCTACAGGACACAAAGGAGAAGTGGCGACTATACCGCTCAGTGCCTAGTGATGAGGGAAAGTGAGCTGCCCCTCCCCCACTGGGGATGCTGCCTGGCAGCGGGAGGGGAGGGAAGGAGGGTAGAGAAGCTTGACACAAGACTAGACACATAATAAGGGCTCAAGCAAATGTGTCTGTACATAGGCGAGATGGATCAAGTCCTGACACAGGCCTCCAGCTCACGACAGGTGAGCAAGGGAGATGGCATTGTCTCAGAGACATGCCATGTTCAGCCAAAGAGATGGTTGTGTCTAACTCTCATAAGGTGGGATCTGGAGGCACAAGTCTGAGAGAGCCAGGCCCCTTTCCTCTGACACCCTGCTTCTGGGTTTCTAGGTCCAAGAGTGACTTCTTGCTCCTTCCTGCCCAGAACCCATGTGGGATGCTGGATTAGAGACACACCTGTCCCACATGGGCTTCTAACCCTCTCCTGGCCCCTTCCCTGGGCTCTGCGGGTCTCACAGAGCTCAAATAATCCTCCTGAGTGCTGAGATTGTAGGTGTACACCACTATGCCTGCCAGGCTAAGTTTAAAGGCTACTTTGTTCCGTCATGGAGACGGGACCTAGGACTCTGGGAGGGCTAAGGGAGCACTCGACCCCTGAGCTAGGGTTACTAGCCTGAGTCTAGACTTAGCTGAACCACCATTTCTGCTTGCTTTGTCCCCTGCCCTGGCCTGCTTGCCTCCTGGTGTGGAAACTTCACAGAAGAACACAGCCTCCAATATCACTTGCGGACAAATCCTTGTGTCTAAATCTCTAGAACATGCCACGCTCCCCACTACCCTTCTCTGATACCCTCTGCTCCGGGGACTTCTTCGATCCAGGACTGCGAATCCCCATGTCTACCCATCCTGGCCTTGTTCTGATTGGGTTGGGTTATTTTACAATGATCCTTTTCCTTTTTCTCCGGGCTAAGGAGAGACTAGAGTATGAAGGGGCTAAGGAAGCTTCCAGTAAGTAAGAGGAAGCCAGGGACAGGGTCTGGGCTGGACAATGGGCAGCAATGCCCATTCTGAAGTTGTGGGGAGTGAGCAAGGGTGGAAGAGGGGAGGAGGTCAATGAAAGGGCTGCGGAGAAGGCAAAGCCAGGGAAAGGGCGATTCTTCTTTTGTGGGTGTCTGAGTCAGTCTCAGTCCTCTTCACAATGTGTCCCACTATGCATGGTCACATTTATATGGGGGTCGGTGTCTGTGGCTGGGCTTTTCCCAGTAGGTGGAGACAGGTGACTTTATTCATCAATAGAGGCCAGGAGTTGACACTGAGTAAGACAGAGAGCTCAGCACGGATTCTCTCCTCACTGGAGTCAGTACTAAGATGAAACTGAGCAGCACTGTGTCAGCTGCTTAGTTATCATCTTCTGTGGCAACTGACAAGTGGTGGTGGTGGTAGGTGTGCCTGGAGACAGGACTGAGAGTCAGGTGTTGGCTACACCTCCTGGGCTGGGTGGCCCTGTGCAAGTCTATCAGCATCCCATAGCCTGAACTCCTGAGTTCAAGCCCACTCCAGTACTGACAGAAAAGGAAAAAGAAAAACAGTCTCACGAAGTAGACACTGTTACCCCACCCATCTTCCAGACGAGAAAAGAGAGGTGCAGAAAGTTAATAGAACTAGTAACTGACGGAGTCAGGTTTTCCGGGAGTATATGCAGGTAGTCTGGTGTGGAGTAGAGGGGCAGCATGCCCAAGCCATGCCTACAGCCCACCCTTCCATCCTACCGGCCTTCAGGGTCAGCTCTTCCCCCTGGAGGCCACAGCCGACGTCCTCAGCATAGTGTGTTCTCTGCTTTCTGAACTCCTTTTCCAGTCACACTGGGAACTGCATGGTGATGCAGTAGAGAGGGCCATGGCCTGCTTTAAACTGTTCTGATTCTAGTCTTGTCTCTCACCATCTCGAGGTTCCTTAAATGAAGATGTGACCTTAACCAGCCACACCACGGGCTGAGATGGACTCCTGAAACAGAATCTAAAATGCTGTCCTGGCCTTATAACCAGGCAGAGCTGGTCCAACCCCATCTCTGCCAGCTCCCAGGCAAGCCATGATGGAACGAGACCTCTGGGAGCTGAGACGCAGAGTTTGTACTCTGTCTGAGGAAGGCAGGGGCATTGGTTCTGCGGGCAACCCTTCGCTTTTTCCTGGGAGAACCTGCTCTCTCAATGCCTTTGGAGAAAAGAAAACCAAGTCTAAGAGCTACAAGACAGTAGAGACAGCTCTGAAATGGCCAGAGAAGCCACTTGGACCACAGTGGCCTAAACTAAGGGCTTCCAGATCCCTGGCAAGTCGTTCATATGCAGATTCCTAGGCCAAACCCCATTCAGCATTTCCAGCGTAGCAGCTAGCCTCTTCTGGGCCCTTCTCCAGGTCACCCCAACCCTCAGTCCTCACCCCCCAACTTACCTGGGAGGAAGGGTATAATCCTTTGCTTGGGGTCTTTTTGGCCACCTTCGATGGGAAACTTATCCAGAAGCTGCATCTGAGGAGTCAGCAGACAGAGGAGAAAAGTTTCAGAGAAGGGAACTGCCTGTGCATAGCTTCTGCACCACTCCTCAACCCATTGTGTTCCTGGCCCATTGTGCTCCTGAGATGACAGATGCCTGAAATCCCTCATTTCACAGATAATTAATAACCCACAGGGGCCATGACAGAGAGGAGGCCAGAAATCCTGTGCATCAAAGTGGGAGGGTGGTGGGGAGACTCTGGAGATGCCCTGAAGGCCTGGGACCAACAGGACTTCAGGCCAGGCTGAGGCTTCCAGATACTTCTGCGGACCCAGTTCTTTTATATTTCATCTGCACAGTGAATCCTTCAGCCACCCGCCATCCCAAAGCCTCCTAGGGGAGAACCGAGGAAGGCCCCACCTGATCCTGCAGACACAGACCACCCACTTTCCAGAACTCGTCTGCAGAAACAGACCCAGATGTTATTTTAATTGCAAAACCAAATTGATCTCACGGGCCTTCTGCTAGGAGACCTGTCCCTCTGCTTCCTCCTTTTCCTCCCTGAGACCACTACTGTTTTTCCAGGGACAAACTCACTGGAAGAGTTTCCATGAGTATAAAGAAAAAGTTGTTGTTTTCTTTCTTTCTTTTGCTGTTCTAGGCTGAAATTCTGAGTACACTGAAAAAACAGACAGGAGGCAGGCCCCTGGGTGTGGTGGACGTCCCTTCCCAAGCCAGGCAAGGTTCTGCAGTGCAGGGCCGACAGCCAGGATCTTGTCCCACTGTCCCAGCTAGTGACTGAGGGCACTCAGGGCACCTGCTTCATGTGGGCCTCAGATGTATCCTTGACAGAGATAAGAAGGATCTGGCACATAATACCATGGGCATCCATTCCCCTAGTCCTTCAAACATCTACTAAGCACCCACTAAGAGCACTCAGCGTTAAGGAAAAAAGCCATGGGGTTTCCGTGTGTTCCCATTTCAGTGGAGGAAGAGATCACAATTGAATGTCGTCTGTCAAGGGACACCTGAAGTAGAGTAAGATGTGAGCACCACAAGGCTAATCACTGTAATCACTGTGCTGAGGAAGTCCTTGCCAATTTGAGGCAATTTAGCGGAGACATACAGGAGAGGAAATGAGCCACTGTGAAGGAAGGAACAGCCCAAGAAAAGGGAAGTGGACATGCAAAGAGCCTGTGAGGCCAGCGTGACTGCTGGGGCATGAGGCAGGCCAACAGGCAGGCGATGGAGCTGAAAGGCTGGAGGACCTTGGGGACTGTCCTGACTGAGGATTTAGCCTGATAGAAAGAAAGTCTTCAAGTGTTTCGTGCAGAGGACAGATGCCAGCTGGTCTATGCTTCATAAAGATGGCTCCAGCTCTCTGTAGTGTTTTGGCCACTGAATGGAAACAGAAGGCCAATTAGGAGCCTATGGACCAAAGTTCTGGCACTGAATGTGACGAGAAGAGATTCAATGCTAGAAGAGAGAGGCAGAGACAAGACCGAGACTGCCTATCTATCCATCTGTACATCCAGCTCTAACATGTGATTTTAGGCTTGCCTCTCACACTATCATTGCCTAATATGCATAAGTTATTTGGAGCCCACATAGGAAGGCAGAATCATTGATGAATGAGTTCCACTCAAAACAAGATAGAGACTGCACCATAATTAACTTTCACTTCCCTGAACATAGATGGATAGTTATAGTTAGCAAAAGCTGGCTCATGAGTTTTCAATGCTGTAACTTCAACTCTCAAACATTTAATAATTCCCTGCTATGTATAAATATAGCCATTAAGCCACCACACTATGAATTTAGGATTTTTTTTGTTGTTGAGAATGGGTCTTAGACTGGCCTTGAACTCCAGATCTTCCTGCCTTCACCTCCCAAGAACTAAGATTATAGGTATGCACCATCAAGCCCAGAGTATTGATTTTTTAAATTAACATTTTCAAATAAATTCTATAGACTTGAACTCCTGTTTTTCGCTTTTGCCCATTTCCCACCCATATTCTATTTTTGTACATTCCATTTCTGTATTCCATAAGTAATTTGTGCTTACTGAAGAAAAAAGTAGAAATCAGAGAAACAGAGGGTGGTCAAAAAAAAGAAAAAGAAAAAGAGCTGGATGCTGGTTCCCCAAACTTATAATCCTAGAGATCTGGAGGACTGTGATTTAAAGGCAGACTGGGCAGAAAAGTTCACAAGATGCCACCTCCAAAATAGTCACAAAGAGCTGAACTACAGGCCTGGCTCAGGTGGAAGAGCACCAGCTGTGTGCAACCAAGACACCTAAGAGCAAGGCTCTGAGTTCAAACTCCAACTAGCAACAGAAGAAAAACGTTAGGTTCATTAGCATACACGTGTAATTCTAGTACTAGGGAGGCTGAAGCAGGAGGAATAAAAACAGACAAGCCTCCCAAATGACAGGGAATTTGAACAGGATCCTGCAAGAGCTGCAGGAGGTCAGGGAACGCTTCCTGGAGAAGACAGGCGGCTATGCCTTGGCAGAGTAACAGTTATACTCCCTCTGCCTTCTTCACCAAAGGGCCGTCTGAATTTCCTCAGTAGACCACAAACAATGGAAGCAAGTGTAGCTGGCAAGTAAGGGGGCAGGTTTGCATTGTTTTTTCCTCCAAAAGTTTGGGGAGGGAGTCTGCAGGAGCTTCTCACCCAGCTTTCCTTCTGGCAGCTGACTGTCCTCTCTCTCTGAACAGCTGGACTAGCCTGGGCCTCTTCCTCACTCCCACCCCAGCCAAGATAAGCCCATCTGCTGAGCATCGTGTATCAGTGGGGCCCCTCCACAACTGTGGGGCCCTAACAGGTCAGTCACCCCTAAGCCTCAGGAGCCCAGGCCAGCCACACCTGTCACCTAGTCCTACCACCACAACCAAGCCAGCCCAGCCTTGGTCATCCCCACAGCTCACTGCCTACAGGAACAGGAAGCCCCGCTCGCCAGCGGACAGCACCATGTTCTCTGCCTACAGGTCACCTTTCAAAGAAAGCAAACCCTTAGCTTTGGCTCCTGAACAAGCCAAATAAAAGCAGCCTAGCCCAGCCAACTCTGCATGGCGCCAGAAGCATGGGGGCACACAGGGACATAGCACCCAGCCTCTGGGCTCACGGGATGGCAAGGTGATGGGCAAGGGGACCCAATGTCACCCCTCAGGAGAGGCAGGCTGGGCTTGCCAAAGAAAGCAATCACATGGACAGGCCTTAGGTGAGAAAGAAGCCTGGATGCGTGGGCAGTGAGGAAGGAAGGCTCCACCCGGCAGGCTGTGTCATGGCTGGCTACCTTTTCAGGCAGGAAGTAGATCCTCCTGTCACTCCAGCAAGGACCTGCCCAGGCCAAAAGAAAAGCAGGTCCCATTGTCAGGGCCTTTCTAGAGTGAGGGGCATCCGGCCAGTGGAGGGCCATGTAAGCTCATTAGAATCTGGCAGTATGTGAAGGATGCTGGACTGTTTATCTAAGGGGTGGACAGGAAGAGAGATGCAGGACAGCTCGGCTCCAAGAGCTGGCTCTAGCCAAAAAGTAGATTCAGAGGCTCTCCTTGGACAAGACCACAGCAGTAAACACTGGGGGGGCCTTGTCCTGCCTAGTTACCACACAACTGTAACCCAAGAAGCAGAGGGTGGAGAACCATTGGGACCAAGTCTTCAAATCTTTTTTGGGGGGGTGGGGGTGGGGGTGGGGAGGTACTAGTGTTGGGGCTTGAACTCAGGGCCAGGGCACTGTTTCAGCTTTTTCATTCAAGGCTGGCACTCTTGTCACATGAGTTACCACTCCACTTCTTTTTAGGTGGTTAATTGGAGATAAGATTCTCATAGACTTTCCTGACCAGACTGGCTTCGAACATTGATTCTCAGATCGCAGCTTCGTAGGTAGCTAGGATTACAGGCCTGAGCCACAGGCACCCAGACAGTCCCCCAATCTCAATCCTGTGACTATAAGACATGACACGAGAAGCTAAAGGATTCCAGACTTAGAAATTTTCGTTTTAAAAAAAGAGACAAGGCCACCTACATTTCTGTGGGACCTGGGAAGATCAAGCGAACCTCTGAGTTCACTTGTCATGTGATCACTGAGGACTTAGATGCTGGAGACAGAGAGTGACAGTAAAGCAAAAAGCAGCGTTTCCTGACAGTGCTCACCCTCCCTAGCCTAAGATGTACTCCCCCCTTTCTCTTCATTTCTTTGATGGCCTTACAAGTCTTCCTTGGCTGTCCCAGCTAAAGGTGACTCCTCCTTTCTTGGAATCCCCAAAGCACTTGTAATTTGTATTCCCTACTTCATGACTTCACAGTATTTTGTGATTTGTTTATTTAGTCAAGTTCAACTCATGTGCAAGAGAGAGCACCCTTGCCTTTGAATGGCCTTACAGAGCCGATTTGACACAAAGATACACAAACAACAGATTAGGGAGGGACTGACTAGACAGCAGCTGGAAGATGATTATTAGCAGATCCTTATTTGTGGGAAAGTTCAATCACATCAGAATCTCACAGTGAGTGAAAGGTACAGAGCAGTTCAGTGGATTTCTCTGTTTAAATTAAATCAAACAGCACACCTTAATATATGATTTTTTCGGTGCAGATATCCTGTCACTTCAGAATCATTTGCTGAGAGGATTATGTTTTCCATGTTGAATCACTTTAATTCCCTGGTCAACAATCGAAGTGTTGGGCACCAATGGCTCAATCCTGTAATCAGAGCTACTCAGGAAGCTGAGATCTGAGGATCTCCATACAAAGCCAGCCTGGAAGATAAATCTGAGCACCACCTCAGCAAGCTGGGCATGGTAGTTCATGCATGCAATCCTAACTACGTGGGAGGCTGAAATCAGGAGATGCGAGGTTCCAGGCAAGCCTAGACAAAAAGTTAGGGAGACACAATCTCAACCAATAAAAGGCCAGGCATGGTAACACAAACCTGTCACCACAGCTATAGGAAGGAGTCAGAGACTGGATCCAATACACTTGCTCATAAAGCATAAAGTACCGCCATGTATCAGGAAAAGTAGTGGTATCCGGGGTGGAGGCCCTTGATCACTTATTCCAGTGATGTGGGATGACTGCACAGTTGGCATCAGTGCTGGGAAGGTCAGATGCCTGATGCGCCACTCCACAGGGCACGGGGCAGGAGGGCTGGGGGGGGGGGGGATCCTGGAGCAGCACCAGAAATGTGAAGAGATGGAGAAAATGTCATTTCTGAAAGTCAGCGGGAGGACAGAAGTGGGCATGGTTAGGGTCCTGGGGTGGGATTAGCTGGTGAGACCCTGCAGACGCATGCTGCCACCTCTAGCGGTGGAGCGCAGGGACTCAGAGCTGCCTCCTCCCTCCTCCTTCCAGGACTGGGGAAGAGGCCTCTGCTTTTCCAGCAGCACACTGGGTCAGTTTGCCTTTTAACATGGTGGAACTTGGGCTGATGGCCTGACAGTGAAGGAAGGGATCAAAGATGTGCTGACAGCATGCAATCTGGGAAGCCTCTTCAAGCTCAGGGAAAGTTCTCTCCGAGGCCCAGAAGGTGCCTAAGCAGGCTAGCTGTCCACCCCCACCTCCCCTGAAACCACCCCAGTGGGGTCATTCCATGTGCCCCATCTGCCACCCCATGCCCTTGTGCAAGATTGGAGCACTGGATTAGAGTCAAGAAAAGGCCCCAGGGCTATCCCCACAGCTGTAGTGCCAATCCATGGAGAAAACACTGAGGAAAATACTGCCAGGTGCCAGGCACAATCATGTCCACCCTGTCTGAGAGGAGGAACCTGGACTTCCTGCTTCCAGTAACCGGGAGCCCCTGGAGGATTTGGACCAAAGGAGGAAAGCTGTAAAAGTGGAATTCTAGAAAGACACATGTGGCCAGTACATAGGCTGGAGAGTGACGGAAGAGACATCTGTGTGGGGGCCAGAGAGATCCTGGTGGCACGCCAGGGTGTGGGAGGGGACACACCCCCTCTGAGAATGAGGTCTGCCTGGATGGGATGTTTTCTGGCAGGGTCCTGGCTGTGATCCCCCGGTTTCCTCCTAGGGGTCTCTAGGCCATTTCTTAAGCTTGCCAGACACCCCTCCTAAGGCTCCTAAACTACCTCCAAAGCTGCCAACACCTCACTCGCCTACGCAAACCTCCAAAGACATCCAGAGAAAGGAAGAGGCCCAAAAGCAGGAGAACAGACAGAACCTTCTATCCAAGAACCATGCTCTCAGCCCTAGTTTTCTGTTTGTGACAGGATCTCATTTTGTAACAGACTGGGGCCTTGAATTGTGTGTGTGTGTGTGTGTGTGTGTGTGTGTGTGTGTGTGTGTGTGTGTGTGTGGTGTGTTACTGAGGCTTAAACTCAGGGCCTCAAGCTCTTGCTTGGCTTTTTCCTCTCAATGGCTTTGAATTCTTGACCCTTCCATCTTCACCTCTTGAGTACCAGTCCTAGTTTTCCTTGATGCCTTCCTCTATTAACTGGACCAGCACTGTGGCCCCTAAAGTCTCCCAGTCACCCTGAAATCAGTCAATCCAACATCCTCCCCTTCCTCCTCCTGTGTCCATGTGTCTCCACTTGCTATTCTTTAATTCATTACAAGTAGGTCAAGATATACTCTGGGTTCTCTTCAGATCGTATAAATCTTTCGCCTTTTACAACTAGGTCAAGATGCACTGAAGCTTAAACGTTATCTTCCCCCCTCAAAAGTCTTGCACAAAAGGAAAAGAAAATAATAGGCTAGCGAGAAGGCAGGGGTGGCATGAAAATGCCAATCAGCTCTTCTCTGGTCCCTGCCCTGCGGTGTGGAGTACTCACTGCCCAAACGCTTTCACTCTTCAGATAGAACGTGGCCCTGGAGCTGTGGGTCAACACCAGCTCAGCCTTCCCAGGTAATAGCTGCTGGCCTGGTCTAGAGCCTAGGAAAGGCCTTGAGAGTGTCCTCAAAGAGAGATGAGTATGGGCTAGGAATATGGCCTAGTGGCAAGAGTGCTGGCCTCGTATACATGAAGCCCTGGGTTCGATTCCTCAGCACCATATACATAGAAAATGGCCAGAGTGGTGCTGTGGCTCAAGTGGCAGAGTGCTACCCTTGAGCAAAAAAGAAGCCGGGGCAGTGCTCAGGCACTGAGTTCAAGGCCCAGGACTGGCGAGAGAGAGAGAGAGAGAGAGAGAGAGAGAGAGAGCTGAGTATGTCCACCCAGGAGCCAACATTGTGACTTGAGTGGCCAGCAGGTCTTGGGACCTCTGGCTACAAGCACTACCTGTCCTATGGACTTGGGGAGATTACCTCCACATCATCACTGCCCTTCCTCCACTGCTTAAGAGACCATGCCCAACTTTGACAATCCCAATAAGGTCACTGCAACTGCTTCCCTCTGATGGCTCATCTCCAGCTCCATGCAGGCCCTGTGTAGACTCAACCACTTACAAACCATGAGCCTATTCATGACTGCTGTTATGAGTGGCCTGTCCTGCCACGCTCTCATGCTCTTCCCCCTTCACAGCTGCCTGTGGTTCTCCCCAACACAGTCCTGGACTGTAACTCCCTCCACAATGTGGCTGAGATTCTAGAACTGTGCTTGGAGCCCTATGTTACATGACTTGCCCATGTGCTTGTCTCCCTACAAAAGCCTGCAAGCATCTTAGAACAGCTGTGCCTTGACAGTCCCACTGTCCACCTCTGACACACAGCTGAAGACATTTAGCCCACACTGGTCATGTGACTGGATCCTAACCAATGGAGCAGCTGTGAGGTTTCTCCCAGGGTACCACCTGTAGAATTTCCCCACTCTTCCCTCTACATTCTCTTCTCCACTGGAAAGGTGAACACAAAAACCCTTGCAGGATGGGATCACTAAGGCAAGCATCACAACCCTAGCACATAGGAGTCGCTGATCATTTGTCTCTAGAATGTCCTTCAGGCAAGGGCTTTCTAGTGTCTCTGCAATGGGAGACAGGAAGGACAAGCTAGAACCCAGATGGAAAAGGAGAATCCTGCAGTGAAAATCCCAGTCAGGTAGAGTTGCCAGGGGAAGCCCTGTAAAAGCAGCCCACACTGCTAGGAACACCACAGGGCAGCCTTGGGCATGCACTCTGCAGGCTTCCTTGAAGGAGCTATTCCTGGAGGGAAAGCTGAGTCCTGCCCAGGAACTGGGAACTCCCACAGGAAAAGTTCCCGTGCAGAGTGAGGTGTCTTCCAGTCCACCTGGGAGCCCAGCTCCAGGTCACTCCTCCAGGCGTCCGCCCTGCCCTGTGGCTCACCCACTGAGGAGAGAAGGTTGCCCACCGACGGTGAGGTGTGGAGAGAGGCAGGGCAAGGAGAAAGACCCCTGGCTGCTCCGGATTGCTGGGCACTCAGGATTGCTGGGTGATCCAGAGAATAGTCCAGATTCTAGACTGCAGGACCACAGCAGCAGAGCCCTGGGACCTCTGAGCACGTGCAAGGCATTCCTACACATAAATATTCCTCCCCCTCAGGAGCTCCTGCCCTGGACAGCTCACATGCTCAGTGACCCTCCAAGCACTGTACCACCTCAGCCGAAGGCAGAAAGAAGGGAACCTAGGGGCTGGGAAAGTGGCTTAGTGGTAAAGTGCTTGCCTAGCATACATGAAGCCCTGGGTTTGATTCCTCACTACCACATACACAGAAAAGGCTGGAACTAGCGCTGTGGCTCAAGTGGTAGAACTCTAGCTTTGAGCAAAAAGAAGCCAGGGACAGTGCTCAGGCCCTGAGTTCAGACCCCAGGACTGGCAAAAAAAAAAAAAAAAAAAAAAAAAAAAAAAAGCAAGCAAGCAACCTAGCATTCAACAGATCCCTCTATCTGTCCCCCAGAAAGTATCTGAAGCAAATGGGGCAAAACTTGACCTGTGTTAACTCTGGGAGATTGGCTCATTGATGCAGGTTACTAAAAATTGTTTGCGTTTTGTTTTGTTTTGTATTTTGAGACAGGCTTATTACTATGTACCCTAGATGGGATTGAGAACTCATAATTAAAACTAAATAATAGAAAAAGAAAAGAAATAGAAAAGAGCTGTCTGCAGTGCAGAGAAGTAGATGGGTGAGGCTGTGCTGGAGTGGAGAGACCCAAGAAGAAGTAAGTGCAGCTACTGAGAGGGGAGGCAGAGCAAGCGGGGAGACCACAGCTGGGTGTGGAAAACGCTGAGCCTGTGTGACAGCAATGTGACAGCAAGCTGAGACACCTAGAGGGGGCACTTGGACCAGTAATCCACCCACAGGTCAGCTCCTATTCTTTCCATCCTCACCTTCTCAGCCCTAGCACACAAATATGGCCAGCTGTTCACCCTCTTTTCTCTCTCTAGTTGATGGTAGAGGAGGATCAGAGAAGACACTCAGCGAGGACAAAAGCCTGTCCAACCTGCTCCCAAAGCTCCATGACCCAGATCAGCTGCTGGCTACTCCAGAGACAGCATGACCCTACAAGAGCCACTCCCTTTCTGGGCAAATGTCCATGGCTATTTTCTAGGAGACACAGCAAGAAGGTAGGTGTGCCCCGGAGGACGGGCTCGCATAGGATGGGGAGGGATTAGTCAGCGGGACAGATGCATGAGGCCACCATTGGCCCCCTGCACTCACAGGGACCCTGGACATGGCATAGCCCAGGAAAGGCCATATGTAGACCTTCTCCCCTGGGAAGGGCGGGCCCGAGGTTGGCCAAGATGGAGCCTAGTGGAGGCAGCCAACAGTCATTCCCCATTATGCACCTAGAACAATTAGTGGATGGCATCGACATGTTTAGGTCCTATACAACACAGCCCATCTTTCTGGCTGGGTCCTGCTGCAATGCACTATGGGATTGAGGAGAGGGTGTGGCCTAGCATCCCCTCGAGACTCTGGGAGAATAGAGCTGGCTTGTTACTCCCACCAAATACCAGTTGCATGCCTCAGGCTTGATTGTTATTGTTTTTCCTTTAAGGTATATCCCAAAATGGTTCCTTTGTCCCATTAAGCCTCAGAGGCCCATGGCTCAGCCTCCTCCCGGCCCTCCCGCCAGCACCAGGTACAGAACTCCAGTGACTCAACTGGCCACTTGATTCAGCTGGGTGCTAGATAAAGGCTCACCAGTTAGCAGAGAGCACCAAGTCCTGGCTAGCTTTTCTCCTGGCCAACTGGAGTGTGCCTTTGTTACAGTGTGGAGGTGTCCCAAAACCCTTCCGTGGCCCTGTGGTTCCCCTCCTCCACTGTCACAAGGGGGGGACCTGGAGCCCCTTCCTTCTCCAGAGGGTCCAGAGGCCACACCCATAACCCCATAATAGGCATGCTCTACTGTTCCCTGGCTGCTCGTGCACAGTGAAGACTTCCTGTGCTTGTCGCCTTAAAGTCTCACAGCACTCTCAGAGCTGTAGTGACAGCTGTTCTGCAGATGAGATGGGGAACTTCCGGAGATTAGATTAGGTAACCGCTCAGGCTCACTTGGTTGATAAGAGGTAGAGCCAAAGCCCAAACAATATTAATCTATCTGATGGCCTGCTTGAGCTTCTGTCAGAAATCCTGTCGCACTCAGGACTTGATGTGACACGAGGAGTCACACACTACCACCACCACTTGTTTTTTGGTGCTGGTTCTGGAGCTTGCTTGCACTTAGGGCCTGGGCGCTATCCCTGAGCTTTTTCACTCAAGACTAGCATTCCACAACTTGAGCCACAGGTCCAATTCCAGCTTTTTTAGTAGTTTACTGCAGATATGAGTCTCACAGACTTTCCTGGCTGGGCTGGCTTCAAGCTTCCATCCTCAGATCTCAGCTTCCTCAGTAGCTAGGATCATAGGTGTGAGCCACCAGCACAGCTCACAAAACTTTTCTAGAGAACAGATGTCCACCAAATGCAGCAAATGTAGAGGTCTTCAGGGACCTGAAATCTTCTTTCCCTGTTCTAGCCACACCAGTGCTATAAAGGAAGCAGCTCCAGTTCTCCAACAACTGCTACTACACTGGTCTGTTCCGCACAAGCATCCTTGAGACACCACAAGAGAAATCCCTACAGTCACCTGGAGCTGGGGTCCGGCCTGATGGGGAGGGAATCGATGCAGCTTGCGTGTCCCAGGGGCCCTGCTGGCTGCAGGTGGCTTCCCAGAGGTTTGAACCCACTCTGTCTTCCCTCAGGAAACCACAACTCAGGCTCCTACCACTCACCCTGGCTGTCTACATGCCTGGATCCATGAGTCAAAGCAAAACTGTTACCATCATCACTGGGAGCCCAGGATGCCAAGACCTGCAGGTCCCAGGCAGGGAGCTGCCTGCACAGGCCCGATGGGGTGGATGGAGCAGGCCTAGCAGGAAGAGGTCCATGCCACAGCTCTCCAGGCCAACACCCACTCTGCGTTCTACCCTGCCCTGGGTCTTCCACCAGCTGACAGCTCCCACTCAAGCCCAGGTCGACAGGAAGGCTCTTCTGCTTGGGGTCCTTTGTACCTAGAACGGTGCCAGGCACTTAGCCAGCACTCCTCAAGATGTGCTAAGGTGGGTGTAAAATAATTTCCTCTGACAAAAAGTGAGTGACTTGGGAGGGGGAAGTGGGGGAAAGGAAGAGGAGGGAAGGGGAGAGAGGAAAGGGAGAGAGAAAGGAGGAAAGGGATAGGAGGAGAGAAGAGAAAGGAAAGAGGAGAGAGAACACTCACCTGGCCACTACCAAATACCTTCCTTCCCTTCATTCTCCAGATTGGGGTGGGTGTTGTCCCCCTCCTTGCTTTGCAGCCAATTTTCCTGTTGACTATTCAGAGACAGGTGGATGGGGTCCCAGTAGGGACAGCGCCAACAGCCTGAGCCTGTGTTTTAGATCGAGCCTTTGGGCCTAGGACTAAAGGAGGAGGGAGGAGGCCAAGGCGGCAACTACATTCCAAGGCTCCTCTGACGTGACACCCAAACACACCCTGACAAGACACCTCAGCAGGAGAACAAGGTGTGCTGCTCTGAGCATTCACAGGTAGTGCCAGCTGACTCAGACATGGCCCTGGCAGAGCTAGACTTTATTGTTCAACAAGAAAGAGGCAGTGTGTGCTGTGCACCAGGCGGCAGTAGAACTGGGGGCCGTGGGGGCCTTGCCTGGAGGTTCAGCTCTTAGCACAGATAATTTATCTCCAGGGAGGGGAATTGGCTGCTACTCCCTACCAGGAGTGCCTATCCTCCTCACCCTCCCACCAGAAATAGAAGGCCTTCTGGGTAGGGTAGAGATTGGAATAATCCTGTCCTGCAGTCACTTGTGGGTCTCATGAGTTTAGACAAATCATTTTCCCTCTTGGGGTCTAACTTGCTCACCTATCAAATAAGGAAAAGGGCCTCTGGCTCTCGCCTGGTTTTTATTCACTCACAGTGGATGCTCTACCACTTGAGCCATGATATTTTTCAGGTTGACTGGAGACAGTGTCTCTTGGGTTTTGTGCCCAGGCTAACTTTGAACCAAGGTCTTCAGAACTCAGCCTCGTGAGTAGCTAGGATTATCAGCATGCACACAGGTACCCAGTCTTTCTTTATATTGTTTTATTATTGTTATTATTATTATAGAATGTACCTAGGAAGAAATGGATTGATAATTGAACTTTGAAACCTTTGACCTCTGCCTCTCCAGCCAGGCAAACCTGAAAGAAGTCTACACTAATGCAGGTCAGGCAATAATCCCCTTTTCCAGATGGAAAGGCATCTACAGCTATTTCCTCTTGGAGTTAAGTTTCTGAGGCCTGAACTAGCAAGGATCCTGCTTCCTGTCGGGGATCTCCACCTCCGTTACTTATTCTAAAGACTTTCTTTACATGAATCATCTCATTTCATTCTTTTTTTTTTTTTTTTGGCCAGTCCAGGGGCTTGAACTCAGGGCCTGAGCACTGTCCGTGGCTTCTTACTGCTCAAGGCTAGCACTCTGCCACCTGAGCCACAGGGCCACTTCTGGCCTTTTCTATGTATGTGGTGCTGAGGAATCGAACCTAGGGCTTCATGTATACGAGGCAAGTACTCTTGCCACTAGGCCATATTCCCAGCCCTCATTTCATTCTTTTGTCCTATGAGGCACACATTCCTATTGACCCCATTAAAAGGATGAGAAAACTGAGGCAGAGATTAATTAATTCATCAAAAGTCATATAGTTAGTAAGGGCTAGAGCTGTCCTTGGAACCCAACCACCTAGTCCTAGGTACACACCCACACCCACACTCATACAAAGATGCACATACACACAGACACCCACAAAAAGACACATACACACACAGAGACATACACATACACACACACAGATACATACACACACACACACACACACACACAGAGACATACACACACAGAGTGCTCTACAGCCATGTGACTCACTATGGCTCCCTCAGGACTTCAGATACAGCTGCCAAAATGCTTCTGGCTCCAAGATAGATAGCTCATGGATTTTAAGTGATATTTAAATGTAATACAGGTTCCCGTTTGACAAGATAATTTGACCAAGTCCCTAGAGTTATTTGCAATAAAATCTAACCAATTACATTCCACAGGAATGATCTAGAATGATGGTCCAGGGAAAAAATGAAGTAATGTGATTTTAATAAGTATTTTCATTTTCTTTCTCTTGGTCAATATATTTTTCCCTAAGTCAGGGGATTGAGCCTTGTGTGTACATGCTAGGCAAGGGTTCTACCACTTGCACTATGCCCCAACCCTTTTGTTTGTATTATTTTAAAAGATTTATTAGCATATATTGGTTGTATAAAGAGAGGGTTTCATTACGACATTTCAATACATATGCACAATGGGCCCTAATCAAACTCACCCCCTCCACCTCTCTCCTTTATCTCCCCTTCTTAAAACAATTTCAGCCGGTTTCATTGTTCTACTTTTGTACCTCCATATAAAGTACCACAACCATACTCACCCTCATGCCCCCTCAATGAGTGACTACATTCACTCATTGGCCCTCCTGTTGGTAGCTGCCCCCCAACTTTTTTGTTGAGATAGGGACACATTAATTTTGCCTACCATGGATGGCTTCAAATGTGAGAGCCTGCTTCTCCCTTCCAAGTAGCTGGGATGCCCAACTGCATGTACTCTTAATGTCTAGCTTTTAAACCGGTGCCTTCTGTTCTATTTTATTGTCATGCCCATGAGAAGACATGTTTTAGTTTAGGTTCCCTACCTCTCCCCCAGAGGTTATTAAATATTAATTTAAATTCACATATTATCACATTATTAAATAGCTATGGCTAAATTACTAAGTGCTGTTTCCTCTTTGATTAAGCCTCTTCGTCCACTGATGTCTCACACCTCCGTGTAGAAATAATTCTATTACCAACCTGGAGTGATCTTTCTAACGTAAAACTGCATAGGGACTTGCAAAACATAGTTTGTTGTTGCTGTTTTTATTTGTGTAATTCCCTGTTGTGCTGTAAATACTTCCCTTCCTTTGTTGTGGCTCTGAGACTTGAACTCAAGATCTGGAACTTGCTAAGCAGGAGCTCTACCATGTGAGCTGTGCTGCCAAGCCTTGGACATTCTCGTTGTCTCATCCACTGACATCTCTCAGAAATCCATTCATGGAATTGCACTCGATCTCAGTTGTTCTGAATGGCGTGCTAAGTGATACGAGCACAGCAGTTTACTATGGGTGGTCATTTAAGTTGTTTCCCATTTTCATCCTGTCCAAACAACAGGTCCCCTGTGCCTTCCCAGGAGGGGGATGGAGCTTGGTCAAGCCAATGGCATCCTCTGGCTGCGTGAGCAATCACAACCACTCACCACACTGCTGGAACTACCATGCCAGCACACAGGGAACTGGAATCCTTGGCACAAAATTGTTCTTAGAAATCTAGAAGCTACATCAGGTTTTTACCCCCTTGTCTAGGGTCAACCATCTTGAACAAATTTCCTGGGCTATTCAAAGGCAGAGTGTAGTTTGGGCATCAATGATTCATGCTACAGAGGTTGAGATCTGACGACTGTAGTTTAAAAGCCAGCCTAGAGCAGAAAAGTCTCCAAGACATTACCTCTATGGGGGGAGGGCGGCGGGGACTGCTAGACTGGAGGTGTATCTCAAGCTGAGTGAGAATATAAAGCCCCGAGTTCAAGCCCTAGTACTGGCACAAACATGGGGGGGGGGAGGTAGAATACCTGCAAGAAAGTGGACCTGCTTTCCTACTCTCAAGCTGATCCCTGATACGTACTAGTGTCACTCTGATTTGACCTCAGTTGAGTCCTACTTTGGCCGTCAAACCCAGTTAAAGCTCCTATAGCTTTCATGATAGAAAAATGGACACAGTTCTTTACTTCAAATAAAAACTCTTCTAATTCTAAAACTGCAGTGATCCCATTAGTCTCCATAAATTACATCATAACACACCCACACCCACATACATCCCTTCCAAGGCTGAGTATTAATGACCCAGGGATTAGAGCTCTGCTTAGCCATCATTAGCCATGCTATTTGAGAGCTAGAAAGTGAGTATGACCCTGGGCTGGGTACGTGAGTAGAGAGTCTAGAGAGATGAATAAGGAAGAGAGATAAAAGCTCTTCAAAGAAGGTTAAATCCTTCAAAGCAAATGAGCAAACGTGAACAGCTCTCTCAAATGTCTTCCAAGCAGTGTGGGGGAGGCTCAAGGGCTTCTCAGGGCTCTGATCAAATATTGACCCAGTGCACTTGCTGGCCAGGGTTCAGACTAAAGGGCCAGCAACATCAGCAGCTAATGTTTGCAGAGCAATGACTGCAGCCCAGCACCTCACAAGTCAGGTTGTGAAACAATCCTGACAGCCAGGGCTCCAGAGAGCCTTCCGGTCCTTCGTTGGTGGGCCCAGGTCATAAGGGAGACACTTAAAATGAAGGACCTGTGCAAGGAAATCGACAGAGAGGGAAATGTGTTCCATGGTCCAGATGCTCCTAAAGAGGCAACATAAACAGCCATTTCTGGGACTGGGAATATGGCCTGTGGTAGAGTGCTTGCCTTGTATACCTGAAGCCCTGCGTTCAATTCCTCAGCACCACATATATAGAAAAAGCCAGAAGTGGCGCTGTGGCTCAAGTGGTAGAGTGCTAGCCTTGAGCAAAAAGAAGCCAGGGAGGGACAGTGTTCAGGTCCTGAGTTCAAACCCCAGGACTGCTACCCTCCACCCTCCACCCCCCACCCCCCAAGAAAGGGCATTTCTAAGTCGGGCTCTGGTGGCTCACACCTATAATCCTAGCTACTCAGGAGGGTGAGGCAGTGCCCAAGACCAACCAAAAAATAAAAAAGTAAATGGCGTTTCTGGCTCCTCATCTCCTTTTCTTCCTTCTCCTCCTCTATTCCTCCTTCTCTCAACTACATCTCTAAGCAACCCAGATCTTTATTAGTGAATGGCCCTCAGCACTAGACTGTCCTGTCAGCTTCTTCTGTGGTAATTGTATTTCCTGGTCACACAGGGCTAAGTGGTAACTTATTAAAAATAAAAAAATAAAAGAAAGTCAGAGCCTCACTTCTTCCCTGTTCACAACTTGGCAGATAAAATGCTCTTGAAGTTCCCTCTGGAAACTGACCTCGTTTTTAGATTAGGTGTTTGGAACAGCTGTTCAATTGAAATGCTCTACCCACGGAGCAGATTATACAAGAACCTGGTCTCTCTCTTCTTGCTGGGATGCTGGCAGAGTTGGGGGGGGAAACAACTGTGGGAGGTGCTGGAGGGTTGCAGGACGCTCTGCCAGATCAAACCTGGGGTGTGTGAGATGGTGTGCAGCGTAACTTTCTAAAATGACAGGCATACTTTTCATCTGCACCACCTACAGCAACACTTCTTGGTGGCCGTGGGCACTCATGACATAGCAAGTATGGTCCAGCGAGTAAACATTTCATTTCATTTTTTAAAAAATCAATTCATATTCAAATAGTTGCTAAGGCTGGTGACCACAGCTTCAGACAATACAAGTCTGACACCTCTGTACCTCAGGGTTCCCCGAGGGCCCACATCCAGGTCAAGTAGGGCATTTATCTACAGAGTCTTTTGTTTATTTGTTTTGTTTTTGTTGCCAGCCCTGGGGCCTGGACTCAGGGCCTGAGCACTGTCCCTGGCTTCTTTTTGCTCAAGGCTAGCACTCTACCTCTTGAGCCACAGCGCCACTTCCGGCTTTTTTCCATATATGTGGTGCTGAGGAATCGAACCCAGGGTTTCATGTATATGAGGCGAGCACTCTACCACTAGACCATATTCCCAGCCACTCTACAGAGTCTTTTTGTTCTCATTAGCAAAACAAAAGAAGAGTTGGGGAGCATGGCTCAAGTGGCAAAGCACCAGCCTAGCAATCTGGAACTCCGGAGTTCAAATCCCAGTACTACTTTGAAAAAACAAAAAAACTTTTCTGTCTCAAATCTGCATCCTCATCTTTCTCTGGACCTCTAGAAGCAAAGTTCAGATCTGACTTTGCTCATCAATATGTCCCCAAAGCCAAGCCCACTGCCCAGGATAGGTGGTAGAAAGGAGGGAGGAGCAGAGAAGGAAGGAAAGAACAAAGCTAACAAATAAGTTAGGGACACCCTTTTAAAAACAACAACACAAAAACAAAGCAACTATGACTCTCAAAAAGTAACTGAATTTCCTTAAACCAGTGTGAGGGGGTGTGGCCCATCCACTTTGTTCCCTAAGAGGATACTTTCCTTCTTGTTTACACCAAAGCACATTGTTTGTACCTCAATCTAGTCTTTATCTCATCTACAGTGGGCTTAGTTGCTTAAAAGTCTTTTATCTCAACTGGGCATAGTGGTGCACACACCTGTAATCCCAGCACTTGGGAATCAGAAATAGGAGGATTGGCCGGGCTCCAGAGGCTCATGGCTGTAGTCCTAGCTACTCAGGAGGCTGAAATCTGAGTATCACAGTTTAAAGCCAGCCTAAGCAGAAAAGTCCTTGAGATTCTGATCTCCAATTAACCCACAAAAGAAAAAAAAAGCCAGGAGTGGAGCTGTGGTTCCAGTGGTAGAGTGCTATAGCCTTGAGCAAAAAAGCTTAGGGACAGCATACAGGCCCTGAGTTCAAGCTCCAGGACTGACACACACACAAAAGAAGAAAAGAAGGAGGGAGGAAGGAAGGAAGGAAGGAAGGAAGGAAGGAAGGAAGGAAGGAAGGAAGGAAGGAAGGAAGGAAGGAAGGAAGGAAGGAAGGAAGGAAGGGAAGGAAGGGAAGGAAAGAAGGAAGGATCGATCAAGAGTTCCAGGGTAGCTGAGACGGTTTCATGAGACCCTGCTTCAACATTCCCCCGCCCCCAATCTTTTTCCCTGTTGGATATGGACTCCTCGGAGAGAGAGACCTTGTCTTTCTCCACTGTGTCCCTCGAATTGTGTCACTTCTGTCCTGCAAAGTTCAAATGCTTTGGAGGCTTCCACGTGGGCCAAGCCAGCCTGAGTCATTTGATTCAATTCTTCCATGCACACTCACAGCCAGGGACAGTTGCCAGATTCAAAATGCAGGACATGCAGTGGCATTTGAATTTCACCGGATGAACAAATAACTTATTTCTCATGCAACAGTTGGGACACTTATTCAAGATTCAATGTTTATCTGAAACTCAGTGTCACTGGACATTGGTCTGTGACATCACCAGCAGCAGGTTGCCTGTGAGCATGAGCTGTGGTGGGGTAGGGGATGGGAAAGGTACCAGGGAGCTACTTGGACTGGCTCTGCACAGGCCTGAGACTTCAGATAAGTGTGGCCCTCTGTGGTTTCCAGGCCTTCTCTCCTCTGCATGGCAGGAAGAACTCTCTAAAGAGCCACCAGAGTTCCCAATGCCACGTGGAGGGCTCCTTGATGTCATAGGTAACCTCAGAGAAGGCACCACCGGCACTCCAGTGAGCACAAAGCTACCGGTTCTTGCCTCTTTCCTGCCTGCAGCAGACCTGAAGCTGCTTGTACACAGCGATTTCCTGGAAGCACCACACTCAAGGCACGCAGGCATTTGGGATGGTTGTTCAACTGAAATGCTCTACCAGTGGAGCAGATGATATAAGAACCGAGGCTCAGCCAAGCTTTGAGGGTGACAACCCAGAGTGCTGTCCTGCTTCACACCTTAGTGTGCACATGAGGTGGTGCTGGGGACTGGGTTCTATGATGGAGAGGAATGGAAAGGCTGAATCTAGGGTCCTGTTCTGATGTGTGATGGAGCACCTACATTCACAGGCTTCCTGGCCTCCTAGCTGCAGAGGGACACAAAGGTCAGGGGGAGCATGAGTGGCCATGCATCTCAGGGGGGGCTCCCTCCTACCCTAGAAGCAATGGAGAAATCTGAGAGTAGATCTGCACAGACTCCATGGCCCTCAACTCTCGTTCAGGGGAAGGGTCATTCTGCACATGATTCCTGGGTTACAGGACCTCCTCATGGTACTCTGACCTCCACCAGTGGCAAAAGACACCATTTGAAGAGGAAAAGTAAGAGGGAGTGTAAAGGGATACCCATGCTGGGGACAGAGCAACCATAGCCAGGGTCCCAGGAGGGCATCCAAAGCATATCCATGCCCCCTGGTACTCTCTGGATGCACACAACCCAACCAGAGCCCAAGCAGCACTAGACATGAGTGTACAACACATAGTCTAAACCAGTTCTGTTAGGTGGTTCTGCATTGAGAGTGCCCAGTGGATGTGGGGGGGGGGGTGCTGTAAGTAAAATGATATAGACATATCCTTTTTCTGGAAGAGAGCTTACACCAGATTCACAGAGGGATCTATGGCACCCAGAAAGTCAGAACCACAAGTAGGTGGTGCTAGTTAAGCAGTCTCCCCCCTGCTGGCTCAATGAGTCTGGACCATGGTCCCAAGATGGGGCTCAGCCAAAAGGGAAGGAGCAAGTAAGTGTTCCAGGGAGCAGACATGTGGTCACCCCCCTACACACACACACACACACACACACACACACACACACACACACACACACACACACACACTTGCTTAAATGCTTTTTGTTGACTCCAAGGCCCACTCCCCAGGGTAACCCACAGCCTGAATGCTGCTGAATGAATACTCTGGCTCAGCACCCAGCACAGAGTAACCTCATCAGCAGGCCACTGTATGAAACTACCTCTCAGTCCCAAAGCCCAGCATCCTCAAACACCAAGTGATTCACTAGACAATCGAGTGTCAGGAAAAACCCAATCAGCTCATCAAATCTTCCCAACAACCCTACTGGGCAAGTCCTGTCCAAGTCTTCACGCTACAGATGGGCCTGTCTGGAGTGACAAGGCGACAGAGCCAGTCCCAGGCTAGGTGTCCCTCATGTCTAACCACTAAGCCACTCTCCTGCACTGCCTCTCAGAAAGCTGAGTTCTGGGACCAACACTGTCCAGAGACAGAGGCAGCAATTTCAGGCCGCCATACTAAAATCACAGGACCCATAAATAAGAAGGCCATGAAAACAAATGAATGAATGAGTGTCATGCAAATAAATGCCCCTACAAGTCATCACAGTATAGAACCCTCTGGAAAAGGCTCCATTCCAAAAGACCAGCCTAGCCGCTCTCCAGCTGCCTCTACAGTGATCCCTCTGTTTCCAACAAAGATTGGTTCCAAGACCATCTTCCCCTGGAGATACCAAAGTCTGCAGAGGCTCAAGCCCCTTGTATAAAACAGCATTTGCATAGAATCTATGCACATCCAGTACATACTTTAAATCTTCTCTTGATTACTTATGACCCTAATGCAATGCAAATGCAATGCAAATAACTCTCACACTAGATTACTTAGGGAAGAATGCCAAGGGAAAAGAAAGCCTGTACATGTTCAATACAGATGAACGTTTTGGGAAAACATTTTCAATCCAGTTGGTTGAATATACAGATGTGGAATTTGTAGACAGACAGAGGATGACCCACATAGACATGCCCGGCCTGTCATGGCCACTCCAAGATGAGGGCTAGCACATCTTGTGCCCTTCTCTTGACATGACATGAAGGAAATAAACCCTCTGGGCAAGGGAGAGGTGGGGAAGCCAAATTCCTTTCTTGTGAGATTCTGTGACTTGGAAGGGGGTGGGGGACCAGAACAGAAGTTCTGATTTGGAAGTTTCCCCTGGCTTTCAGACCCCCTCCAGCTCATCAATGAGCCCTTTCAGAGTTTCTTCTCCCCAACTGAGTTATCATTTCCTGTCCAGCACACTGTACCCATTGATGGGGTATCGCAAATTCTACGTTTCTGCTGGAAGGACCCAAGGAGACTGGTCAGAAATTAGAAGGGGGAGAAAAGTAGGCAAGGAGGGAAAGGAATCGCTTCCAATCCCCATATTGTTGGGTGAAGAGAGAATCTGTATTATTAGAAGCTGGCTCCCCTTTAACTTGTCTCACAGTGAGAGCAGTAAGGACAATGAGAAAGTCATGAATTATGTGGCAAAGATGAAGACCTGCCTCTCTTAAGATGACCCATTATCCAAGACCTGCAAAGGAAGGAGTGGACACTGGGTGTGAGGTTTTTGTGGACCTAACCAGACTGGCTTCTCAGGAAAAAACTAGAACATTTCAGTTTCCTAGAGAGAGGAAAAGTTGCCATTTATCTCGCAATGACCTTCCGCCCTTGGCCATTCTGATTGGTTCAGCGAGAACATCTGACCCAAATCAGGCCAATCAGACTCTTCTTTGGGATTTATCAATTTGGAACCGGCAAAAAGTCAGAGTCTCTGCTGCTGGGAGCCACAAATACGAAATTCCAAAGCTATTCCTCAAGGTGTCAGGGAACAGAAGCCAAGGACGGCTGCAGAGGGGAACAGGGACAAGACATGGAGAACTGACTCTGGTTTCATCTGTGCTCAAAGCCCACCACCTCACCACCCTCCCTCACCTAAGTTTCCCTGATACATTTTTTTCTAAGTCAGCATGAATGTAAAACTTCCATTTGTAAGCAAAAGAAGCCTAACTGAATTAGTGGGTGTCTCTAATGGCAACTGTTGGGCTCATCCTGCCATTCTTCTGTAGGAAACACGCCTAGGCAAAGTAGATGCACACTAGCTGCATGTACAAACTGGGTGGCAAGTGCCTTATTTGGTCAGACAGACACAGTGGTATGCCCAGTTTGTGTCTGTAGTTTTAAGCAATTGCTTATTTTCTGTTTCGGTCTCCTCGGTGTGTTTGCTTTTCTTTGCCTGCAATGAGGTGGCGGCTTGTGTCTCATCTTGGATGTTTATAGACATGTCTGCTCAGGCCACATAAGCCATCCTCCAGCCTCTTCACCATGGCTTCCTACCCCGCTCCCACCCCCCCAGCAAATGAGAGTGACAAAGCCCAACTGTTAAGTCCATCAGAGGAAGCCAACAAAGCCCAGAGTATCTGTTCACCACCTCCAAGGAGACAGCCCAGCTCCACCGTTCAGCCTCCCTCATAGTTCCCTCTGCACCCATCTAGAGTCAGTCTCTGAGAGCTCTGATATGGGCTCTCTGAGACAGTGACGACACGAAAAGGCCAGCATAGCAGAGAGACTCAGGCACCATCTGACCTTTGCGCAACTCACCTGCAGGTCAAAGAACTTGCTGTACCTCCGGTAGATGGTCTGGGAGGTGGAGTCAGACCAGGTCACGTTGATAATGTACACCTGTGGGAAAAGAGATACGAGCAGTTAAGCAAGGACCTACGCCTGGATGCAAGCAATGTCAGACATCATTTAACTGTGGGTGCACTACGACCTGGGCCCTTCTTTTCCTTAGCTGTTCCCAACATGAATATAGTGTCGGGTACCAAGTAGATAGGACAATATGTCTAAACACATACGCACAAATCCAGAGGGGCATTCAATAAAACGCTATGCATCATCAGAATAAAAACAAATGGCTTTAGTTTCCTTCACATATACATGTATACACACATACATACCACATATGCACACGTGTGTGTGTTGTATATGATAAACATAGAATTGGGGTCGTTACATTATTCTTTGGGGGGGGGCAACACGGAGTTTGAACTCAAAGCCTTGTGTTCACTGAGCCTCTAGTCCTGCTGGTTATTTTGGAGACAGAGTCTTGTGAACTTTTCTGACCAGCCTTGAACCACAATCCTCCAAATCTCAGCCTTCTGAGTAGGTAGGGTTACAGGCAGCACTTGGCTTACATTATGCATTTTTTTTAACTGTTGCTATTGGGGCTTTTGAACTCAGGGCCTGGGCACTACCATGCACTCTAAAGTTTGAGAAGCAGTGGAAATTAACTGCTTTAAAAAAAAAAAAAAGTTCCAGGGACTGGGAATAAGGCCTAGTGACAAGAGTGCTTGACTCGTATACGTGAAGCCCTGGGTTCGATTCCCCAGCAACACGTATATAGAAAATGGCCAGAAGTGACGCTGTGGGCACTGTGGCTCAAGTGGTAGAGTGCTAGCCTAGAGCAAAGAGAAGCCAGGGACAGTGCTCAGGCCCTAAATCCAAGACCCAGGACTGGCAAAAAAAAAAAAAAGTGCCAGAAGGCTGGTAGTTCAAAACCAGTCCAGACAGGAAAGGCCATGAGACTCTTATCTCCAAATAACCAGCAAAAAGCCAGAAGTAGATATGTGACTAAAGGGGTAGAATGCTGTCCTTGAACAAAAAAGCTGCAGGACAGCACCCAGGCCCTGAGTTCACGCCCATTGTGCCTGATGACCTGTCGCTCCGCCTCTCTCCCACCCTCACCTCCAGGTCTCCTCCCACCCATCCTTGGGCAGGGAACAGCTATGTGCACATGCCCAGTGTTGCCGGCTAAAGGTAAGAAGGCCTGCAGAGGCCTAGCCTGCCTGGAGAGTAAGCCGAGCCAGAGAACCTGCCTGCAGGTCATTAGACAGCAGCCATTACCCCATTCCTCTGGGCCAGACACACAGAGCCCAGAGGAAGGGCTTAACTGGGGCTTAACACCCATGTTCCATCCTGTGCAGTAATTAGGGGCTTCTCTCCCCCGTCCAGAGAGAATTAATCACAGGCTCATGGCCTGGGCATCCAGAAAGATCCAGAGAGGTGTTTAGTGTTTTTTGTGTTTTTTTTTTTAAAGCATACATTAGTTACTGGGGGTTGGGGTTGGGAGGGGGGCTGGATTCCACTGCAACATTTCCACTCATGTATACAATGCGTTCCATTCAATCTCACCACCTCTTCACTCTCCCTTCCTCCTCTCCCGTCCTTAGGACAATTTCAACCAGCTTCACTGTTCTATTTTCATACATGCAAACAGCTTCATCTACTCTGCTTGTTGGCCCACTAGTGCCTCTTTCTCTTTCCCATCCCCCCCAAACCCTCTACTGACCAGCAGCTTCCATTAAGGCTTTTTATGTCAATTTCATCTACAGTTGCAATGTGCTTCAAAATTATTCACTATTTATTTCTCTCCCCTCTTCTCTTTCTCTAATTTTTTTTTTGGTTTTAATTTATGTCAGTACTGGGGCTTGAACTCAGGGCTTTGTGCTTTCTCCTTCAAGGCTGGTACTCTACCACTAAAGCCATATTTCCATCTCTTGCTTTTTGCTGGTTAATTAGTTAAGAATCTCTCAGGCAGGCACTGGTGGCTCATGCCTGTAATCCTAGCTACTATGGAGGCTGAAATCTGAGGATTATAGTTAGAAGCCAGCGCAGTCAGGAAAGTCCACGAGACTTTTATCTTCAATTAACCACCAAAAAAGCTGGAAGTGGAGCTGTAGTTCAAATGGTAGAGCCAGTAGCTAGCGAGCCAAAGAAGTGATAAGACAGTGCCCAAGCCCCAGGACTGGCATGTGCTTGCACACGCATGCACGCGCACGCACACACACATACATCTCTCAGATTTGTCTGCTATGGCTGGTTTTGAACTATGAACCTCAGATCTCAACCTTCTAAGTAACTACCAGCTCCTCTTTATATTTTTACTTTTACTTGTTGTGCTGTGCTGAGGTTGACTCCAGGACTCAGGACCTGCAAAGTGGCTTCTTTGGCAGAGGAGGAACCTACCACCTAGGGTAATGGTTTGCCAGCTTGGAAGGAGCAAATTCTGGTAAAACTAGAGTGGATGAAACCTCAAGCACTGTCCCACCCAGCACTCCCCTTAGTGGCCCAGACAACCAGGCCCTCTATATAGCAGTTCCTGCCTGCAGGGTTGCCAGGCCTGGCACAGAAACCAGACTCTCGGCTCTCAGCCTAGGGCTATACCACACATGACTAGAATGTGAGAAAGTCCTATGTTGCTGACTTTTTAAAATAGTTGAAAACTTCAGGTAATCATCTCTGTTTAAACCTTGATCTGAACCTACATAAAAAAATATACACTTTTGGTGCCACGACCAGTGGTTCATGCCTATAATCCTAGCTACTCAGGAGGCTGAGGTTTGAGGATAGCAGTTCAAAGCCAACCTGGGCAGGTAAATCCATGACATTCTTATCTTCAATTAACCACCAACAAGTCAGAAGTGGAGCTGTGGCTCAAGTGATAGGAGTGCTAGCCTTGAACGAAAAGCTCAAGGACAAGGCCCAGGCCCTGAGTTCAAGCCCTAAGACCAACACACACACACACACACACACACACACACACACACACACACACACACACACAGAGTATATACTCTAGAGGACAGGCCAGAGGAAAGGGGTAATGAGACATGACCCTGATTTCTACCCAAAGGTATTTCATCCCTCATTTGGAGCAACAGGTTGCTCCCCTAATTCCTTGCACCTCACTTCAGGTGCGCTGTGTGGACAAGAGCATGGCTTGGGTATGGAGGTAGGGGATGGGCCCCTAACCCCCAGGTTCTCCAAACTTCTGGGATGTGCCATAGGCCCACAGTCCCCTCACTTGAACATTCCAAGTCCTGGGTTGAGGAACCACTCAGAGGCCTCCCTGGGGTTAGTCTCCAGACCCCTTCCTATCATCCTGTGGGGGGGGGGGAGGGGAGTGAGGATGGGTAGTCTCTATTTTTATCCAAACCTTGAACATCCTCGATTATCACCCTAGATAAATGAGGGATACACAGAATTCCATCCCAGCCCATTCCTAGCACCCTATCCTGCCAGCACTGGAAACTTTAGAGATAAACTGCAGAGAAAGAACAGGTGTCGGGAAGAGGGACAGGGCAGAGGTCACCTGAGAAAGCCAACTCTGTTTACTGAGCTGCGTCAGGGGCCCAGATAAATCCCCCTCTGGTCTTGGAAGCAGCAGAGATAACATTACCCAGCAGCTGGGTTTCCAAAGCCTCAACAATTACACATCCCGCTTCCAAGCGCATTACTCGGGGCTTATGTTTCCCAGGTGAAGTTTCCCTTCCTTCTGGATTAAAAAAAAAAAAAAAGCACCGATTCTGTTTCCCAGTCTCGGGCCACTTCAGGATGGTAAGCATGGATAAATCCTTGCTAGATAAAGACCGACAACCCTGTCTAACTTCCCGTGGGCTGGCCCAGGCTGCCATGATTTCCTGCAGCTCTTCTTCCACAGAGGAGAGTCCTCAGGATGGACACAAATGTCTTTCTAGACACCCACCACAGTGCCTCAGTCCAACCAACTGTCCAGGGATTAGCAGCCTTCCATTTTCTCAGCACAAGAAGCCCATCCAGGTCTTGCCTGTATTAACCATGTGCCTTTGAGCAAGAACATGACCTGGATGTCAGGCTCAAAGCTCAGCTCCAAAGTACTGAGGGATGAAGTCCACACTGAGAGACCTGGGCTGTCACCAGTCAACAACTGCAAATATGTGATCCGTGGAGGCCTAGAGCCCTTTTGCTGATAGAAAGGATGAGAGGCAAGGGGTTTGGAGCTCTCCGGGGACACTGTATCTCTGTGGCGCAGTGGCTCCGTTTACGAAGGAAGGACTCATTTTCCTTGTTCCCCTGCTAGCTGCCTCTGGCCTTGGGCCAAATAGAAACTCAATGATAATCTTCCTTTACCAGCTCACACCACCACAGTGCTGGGACCAGGTGGCTGCTGTAGACATAGCTGAGCAAGTTGTTCCCTGCTAAAAGGTTACCTGGTCAGGAGGTGACCTATTCTCTAGTCCCAACGTCTACACTCTACTCTGGGGTTGCAGCCACAGCAACAAAAGAATACCTGGTTCTCCCTCACACCCATGTGGGGGCGGGGGGGGGGGCGGGGTTGTCACTTCTCCCTACAGTCCTGAAGATCTTAGCACTCCTGCTGTGGCCTACTGAGCCCCACTGGAAGGCAAGGATGGCCTGGATGTTAAAGATCCCTCTTGACACCAGAGAGGGCCCAGTAGAGTCTCAGCATCCAGCCTGGGTCCCCTTTGTCTCAGGAGTCTGTGTCTATCCCTTGCAGTACAGCAAGACTGCATTTCACAGCTGGTCCATTATTATTGTATCGGCCCTTGTTAAATTTCAGCACCAACAATTCCCTGCAGTGCGAGCTTGAAGTGTCTTAGTCTCTCTGAGTCATGCTTTCCTCAGCCATAAAGTGTGGGTTAGAAAGGAGCTTCTCATTAAACAGGGAGATGCATGTGAAACAGTCAGCTCAGAACCCGACACAGTAAAATGTACACTCTTCCGAGAGTCAGGAAGACCACGAGAGGGAATTGATTTCTTTCCATTTGTGTGTGACTCGGATCCTGACTCCACTAAACAGAAATAGAGAAAGCAGGAGGTAGGACAAAGGGACACAGATGGATGTACACACACACACACACACACACACACAGAGAGAGAGAGAGAGAGAGAGAGAGAGAGAGAGAGAGAGAGAGAGAGAGAGAGAGAGAGAGGAGGGGCTTTTTACTACTAATAAGCCCAGCCTAGAAGAGCAAAAAATAACTCTGCTGCCCAGGGCCAGGAAAACAATAGCTGTGCCCAAGACTGTCTGCTGTAGCTGGCCCCTCCAAGGTTGGAGGCTCCTCCACCCCTACTTTTTCTTTCTTCCACATTTCCTGAAGAGGAAATGAGAGTATAATCTGGGAGATCCCAGGATTCACAAATCCCATATGGATCTCCAAGAAAGAATCAGCCTCTATCAAAGAATCAAAACTATCCTTGGTGTCACCAGAGTGAGAACAAACAAACAAAAAACAGAAACAGTTGTTCTGCATCTCTTTTATTTCTACGTGCAAAAAACTTGAGTTAATCAAGAATACCATGAACCATCACAGCCACGCCTGTTTGTTGAGCACTATGTCCCTAGCATCACTAGTCAGATTATTTATCTATGGGGACAGTGTTACTGCCTCCCGTACACAAAGGAAACAGACCAGTGTGAGTAACTAACAGGTCTATCTGAGGGCTGGGAATCAGATTCAAACTCATTTGTTCCCTCCAATGTTGAAACACTTTGTCCTCTTTAATAGAGACATCTGACTACCTGCCACCAGACAGTCTGAAACATAAGGATTTACCCTCCAGTTCAACGTTCAGCTCTGCCAAATGCTTGCTTCTTGAGCAGGAGACCTTTCCAGATCATTCCATCAGTCCCTGAGCTGTACAGGAGGGATCTCTGTCCTGCATTCCTGGAGCTCCACTCTGCCTGCTTTACAATCAGTGTCATGAAAAAGGAACACTCCAAGCCATTCCAGGTTCAAAAACTCTAGGTAATCATGTCTGCCTCTCGTGAAAACCATTGTCATTCTCATTGAATGCGGCTTCTTGCCCCATTCCTCCCCCTCAAAGTACCTGGCACAGCCTTTGCACTCTAGGAATTTTATTCTTTTCCCCTATAGCAGATTCTGAGTGTGAGGAACAGCATTTGGGGGACAAAGGGGTGTACTTTGGGTTTCTAGAATTCTGGGTGTGCTTTTTCCCACCACATTCCCCAGAATACCTGAGGATATATGGGTAACCTTTGTAGCAACCTTCCATCCTACAACCCTGCCACCACCCTCTGGAGCCAAGCTGGCTTATCAAAGGAAATGAGACTGGTCACCGTGAACCAGCAGGTGCCACAACTGGCAATAAACTGCTCAGGTAATGCGCATACCATGAGCTGCTAAACCATCCAAAGAATTGCACTCCTGAGCCTTGGAGGGGCTTGCCTACAACAATGTGGCTCAAGTAAAGAGTTAGAAAGGGGGATTCTTGTAGCACACACTTCCAAATCCATGCCTAACCCTGGCCCACTGTCCTGACACACACATCCTGCCAACGTGCCCGCTCCTTAGTCACACCCTGGAGAGCAAGGCAAAGGTCAACACACACAGCATGGTTTCCGCTTCCTGGGCAACACAGCACACAAGGAAGGCCAGAGGCCAGGGGCTCCAGCCAGCACACACAGCCACAGGGGAAGTGACCCCCTGCTTCCTCCCTCCCAGCCCACACACTCACACCTTCCTCCCTGCTGCGCTCAGCAAAGCTCCACGGTGACTAAAGGCAGGTAGCTAGCTGTCACCAGAAAGCTCCTGCCTGGCACAGACTAGGGCAGGTATTTCAGAGAAGGTTTGGGCAAATTCTATTCCCAAATCTGCACTCTCTTTGACGTGTGGAAGACAGATGTATGCACGTGTTAAGTATGTATAGAAAGATATTCATTGTAGGAAAAAAATAGGGAATGCTGAATATTCATTGATTTTTAAAAGGTATGTAAATTACAGCTCCTGTATCAGTTAAAGAATATGTGGTTACTGTTACAGGAAAATGTCCTGGTATACTAAGAAACAAAGTAGGGGAGGGGAGAATGCAGGCAAGAATTCATTGCATATACCACAGATTTGAGAACTATACAGGAAGAGATGTGTTGAAGGAGGGTGAAGATGTTAAAGTGATGACACAGATCAAGATGCATCGTATGCATACACTGCTTTATTAAACGGCAAAAAGTTCAATGCATAACTTAAAATTAAGCTAAGTGGGGAAGGAGTGGGTTGGGAGGGGTGGGTGAGAATGTTGACTGGAGAGACATTGGTCAAGATGCACTGTGTTTATACATTGCTTTGGTGAATGGCAACTCCTTTGTACAACCACTTTAAAGATAATAAAAATATTTTTAAATGAGAAAGAAGAAAGATATTCACACCTGTGATCCTAGCTACTCAGGAGGCTGAGATAAGATGGCTGAGGTTCAAAGCCAGCCTGGGCAGTTGGGCAGCCAGCCTGGAAAACCTTTATCTACAAATAACTAGAGAAGCTGAAAGTGGTGCTGTGGCCCAAATGATAGAGGGCCAGCCTTGAGCGAAAAAGCTAAGCAAGAATGCAAGGCCTGGAGTTCAATCCCCAGTACAATCCCCCACCCCTACCCCCAAATCACAAAGTAGAATCCATACAACATAGTTACATTTATTTGGAGTATATTGCTTGGGGGAGGGTTGTACACATTCATGTACATTAAAAAGAAAACATATAACCAACTGATTACAGTAGTCATTTGGGGGGGGTGGAGCATACAGAGGAGGAGGAAGAGGAATGTCTGCTTTCTTCTCCATACATTGCTTAGATGTCTTCCTTTCACTTGAGTATGTATGGCTTCATAATTTCACACAAGATTTCCATCTTAGAAAACAACTGTGTCCTCTTAGCCTGTATCCTCATTTCTCTGCCTCCCATCTGCCGTGCTGACAACCAGCAATTGCTCTGCTCCCGTGGGGCCACACAGAGCTTCAGGTTCAATACCCAGCCCTGATGCCAAGATGTGCAACCTTGACTGCAACTGCTAGGTCACTTGCAGTAGGTGCTCAGGCTCCACCCGGGTGGGCTTTGGAGTGGGTCACTGGTGAGCTAAAGACACAAATGAAAACCCCTCTAACTACAAAACAGCATTGTAGTAGAATTTGTTTCTAAAGGATTCGGGGCTGTGGCTCTGTCTGAGCTTCCTCTGGAGCCTGAACTGAATGTCCCAAATGTCTGAGCTTCACTGAGCTAGCAGAGGGTTAGATCTGGGCCCTTCCTGGTTCAGGAGGAGGAGCTGAAAGATACAGAGGTGCTTGGCCCAGAAAAGGTCCTGAACAGAGGGAAAAAAAAAAAAAAAAAGTTCTGCTGTCAGCATATATAGATAGCCTGAGCACCAGCTGAGGGCCAGCCAAGGTGCTAGGGGCTGGGGATACACGCAGGGAGCCAGACAGTATCTGTTGTCATGGCGCTCCACCAAGCCCAACAGAAAACACATCAGATCCTTGCTGGGGGGCGGTGAAGTGCAGTGCTAAGGCAGAACTGACTGAGAAGGAAAGATGCCATTTTAGATCAAGGGTCAGGGGAGACTTCTCCCAGCCCAGGAAGTCTGAGCTGAGACTTAAATGCAGAAGGCAAAGCACAATTCTCCAACCGAGGAGGTACGTGAAGCCTCAGATGGACCAGATTCAAAAAAAAAAAAAAAAAGTGATACCTCCTGTCATACACAAAAATTAACTGAAAATGGTTTGGACTTAAATGTGAAGAAGAAAACAAATGGGGTCTGGGGTGGGGGGCGGTATACAGCTCTGTGGTCAGGACTTGTGTTGTATGCATGTGAGTCCCCAGGTTTGATCCCCAGTACTGAAAAGGAAGAGAAAAAAAGTCTTAACAAGCACAAATTCTGATGATCTTGGACTAATCAGTAAATTCAAAAGTAAGATACCAAAACCACAGAAATCAAAGAAAAATAGACAGACTGGACTTCATAAAAATAAGAAACTTTTGTGCCACAGGGAGTTATCAGCAAAGAAAAAAGTAGAAAGCCAGATATGTGCCCGTGGCTCATGCCTGTAATCCTCGTTACTCCAGAGACTGAGCTCTGAGGATCATAGTTCAAAGTAAACTCCATGAGATAATTATCTCCAATTAACAAAAAGCTGGAAATAGAGCTGTGGCTCAAGTGGTAAAGCACTAACCTTGAACAAAAAGCTCATGGATAGCACCTAACACTAAATCCCAGTACAGCCAAAAAAAAAAGAAGGGGAGAAAACATTTGTCACTCATCTGTCTGATAACTGGACCAGAATACATAGATGACTCTGAAATTGGGATGTATACATGTGTATATGTATTTGTGTATTACTGGGCACATGTGTATACATATGTATGTGTGTGCATATATATGTTTTTGTACCACTATGAAATTTAAATAAAAAGAAAGTATGGGGGGGTGAGACATGGGGACATAAGAAGTGACTGCTACTGGGACTTCTTTTCTAGAAGATGAAATTTTCTAAAACTATGGGGTAGCAACATAACTCTGTGGATATACTAAAACCCACTGACTTGGATATCTTGAAGGGGTGAATTATATGATTCCAGGTCAACATCCTATCAGCCTAATTTCTCCAAATTCCAATCAAGATCCACTACCTCCTAGAACCCTCTCTGGGCTGCCTTAACCCTGGGTGCTCCCCCATCCCTTCAGGTGATACATAGCATGATGATATAAGTAGGAATCATGTCCCATTCACCAAACATGGAAGAAATCCATGCTAGACCTGGGCTATCCCCCAAGTCTCCGATCACAAACACTGGTTCATAGTCAGTAAGTGTGCCTGGCAGATCAAGGAAGAAACTTGACTTCAAGAGGATGCACTAAATTTGGCACACATACACAAAAGAGCCCAGTCCTATCACACCACGCCTGGAAAGCATAGATGCCTAAAACATCCTGCTCTGCCTAGAGAGCCCGCTGGCCCCAACAGACCCTGGCAAGCGGTAAAGATTTCCCAATCAAGCCACAAAACTGGGAAGGTCATCAGCTCCTGTTTGGCTGCACTTAAAAATCCCCTAGCTCTGGAAGTGGAGCTGTGCCTCAAGTGGTAGAGCACTAGCCTTGAGCAAAAAAGCTAAGGAACAGCCCCCAGATTCTGAGTTCATCCCCTTGGAAAGGCCCCATGCCCAACACCACCACAATGGCAATCAGAGTTCACCATGACTTTCAAAGGGAACCACATTAGAACCATTGAAGAGGTTTCAGAGGGGGAGATGGTGGAGGCAGAGTGAAGGCTGTATGGCTGGAAGATGCCTGGGAAGAAGAAACAAGAGACTAAGGGGGGAGGGGGAAGGGATGAAAAAGGAAGGCTGAAAACAGTCCCTGATAGGTGAGAGAGCAAGGGACAGCTGAGTGGCTGAGCCTGAAGCCCAGGACAGCAGCAAGTGACAGGAGGAGAGTGACAATCCCAGCTCTGAGGCCAAAGGGAATGACAGATGGCAGATCCAAGAGGAAGGGAAGGACAGGAGGAAAGGTTCAGAGCCAACTAAAGTGCTTGTTGGGTGGGAAACCTGGCAGAGTTCAGGAGTGCAGAAGAAGGGTGGAAAGGACAGGTATGGTGACGATTCAAGGACCAGTGTGGGAAAGATGAAGAGGATAGAGCCACCAGGGAGCAAAAGGAACCCCTGGGAAGAGGCAGATAGGTTAGTGAGGTCAGGCTCGGTGCTGGGAGAATTTGAGCAGCAAAGTATGTGTGGGGTCACTGAAGAAGGAAGAGGAAACAGAAGCCCAGTGGCCCAGTCAGGATGACTGGGATGGTCCTCAGAGTGGGTAAGGGGCAGGGGGACCCTGATTCCTGGCAGTACACTAGGCCTTCCCATGCCCACTTTGGACAGGTAATGGCCAGACCTTGAGATAGTCAACACTGATGGCTAGCCCATTTGGGAAGGAGAGGGACAGGGTGCTAGAAGTCACTTCTCTCCTAGGCACTGACGTAAAGCTTGAACCCCCAACCACCCAAAGTTTGCTCTAAATGCAGAGTAAGGAAATTAGGGAAGAAGTGCCAAGCCACGTCTTCTGAACCCTCAACCTGCTTCATGGGGCATGTGGCCATGTGACCACAAGGGACCCTCCTCTCTGCCACTGTCAACTCTAGGACATCATCATTTGCTACCAGACCCCTGTGGGGAGGGGGAAGAGGGACCTGCCAAGCAAGTTGGAGACGAGCCCTGCACTGGGCCAGGGCAGCCTGCCAGGCCCTGCATCTGGCCGGGCTTCCTGCCCTGATTCTTGATTCCTCATCAGGCTGAGGCTGGAGGTGAGAGGGCAATGGGCCAGGTCCCCTCCCACCAGTACCCCCCAACATCACGTCATGCCAGCATTCCCTCGGGGAGGGCGGCTCTCTCCCTCTGACCTCAGCCTGCTTCCCTGGGCCAGAGCCCACCCCAGGAGCACACCCCTCCCCATACTCTTGCTCCCACCCCAGCCCATGCAAGCTAGGCGTGGGCTATAGATTCCAGCCCTCCCAGGCCGTACATGAACCCCAAAGAAGGGTTGTCCCTCCCAGCCCTGCTTGCAGGGATGCCAGCTGGGCCACAGGGAGGCATTGGGGGCTGGGCACCCAGCCAGGACACTGCTAAGTGTAAGTGCTCTCCAACTTTAACAGAGGGGCCAGGGCTGGGGCTGCAGAAATGGTTGCGAGAGCCCAGAGCGCACATCCTAAATCCTCACTGTGCTTCTTACTTGGTTCAAGATCTTGGAAAAACCATCCCATTTCTCTGAGCCTCCACACTCATATCTATAATATGAGAGCAACGAGAGACTATGCCTTGGATGGTTTGCGTAAGGATTAATAGGATAATGCATGCAAAACACTTGGCACGTGCCTGGCCCACAAGAAAGTGTCTGGTGGTTCCTTCCTTTCATTTCCTGGACTGGTCTCCACTGGCTTGCTCCAGACACAAGTAAATCTGTGATTATGATTTATGTGTGTCATCCTTATTTGATTTTTATAACTATTTATAGAAAATGGACCCTAACCAGATGTTCCAAACACTGCACAAAAGCAGCTTTAGTAAACTTTTATTTATTTGGAATATTTACTCCAAGCAAAAAGTGGAGTGTTTCCTATGCAGATATAACCCAGTGCCATGGACTGAGAATGTAGCTGAGTGGTAAAAGTGCTTGCCTACCATGCATGAAGCCCTGGATTCGATTCCTCAGCACCACATATACAGAAAAAGCCGGAAGAGGCACTGTGGCTCATGAGGTAGCATGCTAGCCTTGAGCAAAAAGAAGCCAGGGATAGTGCTCAGGCCCTGAGTTCAAGCCCCAGGACTGGGGGAAATTTAAAAAAAAACTATAACCCAGTGCCCACATTTCTCCCCTGGCATTTTGCTGAGGCACCCACAACTCTACCCAAGTATAACAGAGCCCAACAAGGAGCCTAACCCAGGCTGTCCAATACACAAATTCTGTCCTCGCATTCGGGACTGGAGTGTCAAGGGAGGAACTCTTTTCTGCTTGTGAACAGGAGCTCAGGAAGCTTGACACACCCGGGCAGCCCCTTCCCAAAGGACAAGTTGCTCCCTTCCCACTCGCAGCCCCAGAAGAAGTTGATATATAAGAGCCACCAAGCACCCTTGGATAACCCCTTCCTCCTCAAGAACCACTCAAAATAAAGTTTAAAATTAGCCAAGAATGCTATAAATAGGCATCTGCTTTAAAAAAAGAATACAAATGGCCTATCGAAGCAACCTCATCGAAAAACCATCCGATAAGAATAAGATCATTTCTCTTGCCTCTTGCTGGCAGACCTTCAAGGTCCGTGAGACGCGCTGCTGGTGAAGTTCTAAGGAAACAGCATGGGTTCAGACTTTGAGGCAAGGCTGTGGATTCTTTCAGGAGGGCTGTTTGCCAGTATATATCACAATGGGAAACGTAAACTCTTTGACTCACCCATTCCCCTTGCCAGAAATTTCTCTGGCGGGATGAACTCACACAAGGGTGTCAGGTGACCTGTTCAAAGATGTTCTGTACAGCATCCATCAAGTCGCTCTGGATCCTCAGAATGTATACTTTGCAACCATCCCCAAAGCTAGGTAGTCTAGGTTTGCGGACAGAGGCTTTCTCCAAGGGTGGCTCAGAAGAGCAAGAGGCAGAAGGATCGGTCCCTTTTATACACATATTCTTTAAGGGAGTCTGGTTTTAAGGGAGTCCTGACTCAGACAGACCTCCCCCTTTATCACCTGGCCTTACCCCTATTCTTTATGGGGTTAGGACTCTTATCCAGACCAATCAAGTCAGAACACCACAATTTCCTGGCAGAAAGAAGGGACATGTTCCACGTGCTAGGCTCTCTGCTGAAGGCAGTCCTGCATCACCAAGCTCATACACAAATCCCATGGATGCTCAGAGAGGTTCCCCTCATCTCACAGAAGATCTGAGGTCCCAAGAGCATTTGTGACTTGCCCATGGTCACATGACTAGAATGTAGCAGAGCTCAGATTCCAATCCCAGTGAGCCTGTATTCCAAACCTTGGGTCCTTTCCCTGCCATCTGGCAAGGCTTCACACTGTGACTCACCGACTCTTAGAAAGCTGAGGGGGCTTGGTGAGCCCCAGGAGTGAGAGGCAGGGAGGAGCTCGCAGGCCTGGAGAAGCTGAGGGAAGGAAGGGAAGTGGGCAGGCCTTAGCAAGGACAACCAAGCCAGGCCAGTTGGCTTGCAGGCCCCACTCACTCCCAGTGATGAAAATGACATTTCAGCACCCACGCCCCAGCCCCAGCCCAGGAGTGCTCTGCAGCTGGTGGCCACTCCCCAGCTCTAGAGGAAGAACGTGGGCTCACGGAGTTGCTTTGGAAGCTTGAAGCCCCATGGCACGCATCCTTCATGGCACTTCCCAGGCCACCACTCCCCCACTGCCTCTCCAGAACCAGATGCACTCCATCCTACAGAAACTTCCTGAGGATGGGAAAGCGTTCGGTAGGCCTGACGCCAGAGAGAGCAGGGACTGTGTCTTCTGTCAGTGGCTCTAACCAACTCATTTCACCATTTGAGTCTTGGCTTCCTTTTCTTTAAAACATAAAGACAAGGGAAAGGGCAGAGTTGAAGAAGGACATGCCACACATGCCTAGCTTCCAGTCTTCTCTGTTCTCTGGCTTTTCAGGAGCTTGGGGCACTCAGAAAAGGGAAAGGAGGGTGGGGAGGGTGAGAGGACTTGGAGTCAGAGGCTGAGGCTCATAGCCAGCTCTATGCCCACAGGCTCTAAAACCAATGGTATTAAGTGGACACACAGCAAGCCTGAGAACGGGTTGTTAGCATGCAGGACAAATGCCCACACATCCCTATCCCCAGACCCTGATGTCATGAGTTTCTAAGGCAATTGGAAAGGACCAGTGTTGGCCAATCAAACAAGATAACCAAGATCTCAGGACCAAAAAGGAACCCAAAAGGCCACTAGTCTGTACTCAATGTTCGCCTAAGTCCAACTTCACTGGGGAAACCCAAGTAAGGCCATCCATTCAATCTTTGGGCACATGACCATCCCCGGGTCTTCTCATAGTGACCCAGCCCTCCCTCGCAGTCCTGTCTTGAGACCAGAGAACAGATCTAGATCAATCTCTGCTCCCAGAAAGGCATTTCCTCTGCCTGGAGTCACCTCCCCATCTTTCTTCTTATGATGGATCCTGTGGTTTCTACCATTGGTCTACCCTTTTTATCCCATGACATGGTCACCATTAGGTAATGAGGACATGCTCCTGGAAGGAACGTAGGGCCCATGGAAGGGGCAGGAGACAGGAAAGAGCAGAGAGCAGGGAAGTGGTCAGGGGATAAATCCTTCTACACCAGGATGTCCCAAGGCTAATCCGTCATCTTGACAGGGTCACAGCCATGGCCACGACCACTTCTAATCAATTAGATGTGGAGGAGAGGCACGCGAGAGAGAGAGAGACTTCACCTCCCAGGACCCAAGGACACTTGGCCCTCAGCAGCCGCTCTATGTCATCAGTCATACAGCCGAGGCCATGTGTTTGAGGTGGAGATGAAGACATTCATTAGAACAATTTCTGTTCCCCAGATCCCCTCCTATTCCACTTCCCCAAGCCTGAAAAGCTCTCCTCTTTCTATCTCCCTTCTTATTCTTACCCACCCAGCAGGGCCTTCCCTCCCTGTCCATTGCACAGAAACAGTCTATCAGGGTCTCACATCAAGAGAATAATCTTTAGAACTAGAAAGGCATGTGAGTTCAGGCCAGACTCTGCAACCTATGAACTGTATAGTACTGGGGCAAGCTATACAACATTCTGAGCCTAGGTTTGATGTTTATAAAATGAACCTCATGTGGTGCTGTGAGACTTAAAAGAAGTCATGGATAGACACGAGGAACAAAACTCATAGCTTGATACGTGGTTTGCTCAACATGCTATGAGACCCTGCCAGCCCCTTTCCTGGAACTCTCTTGGGGACTGTGGTACCCAAGTACCAAACTGTGAAGTTTAGGAGGACAAGGCTGGGTCCACCTTGCTGGGTTGGCCACATGCCATCTATCTGACCACAGGCAGATGCTCCCACACCTTGACAGCCTGGGGATACCAGGAGGTGACAATGTGGGAACGGGGCTGCCCGAAGGGAGAGGATAGAAGACCTAATGATGGTGAAGGTGTTGATGTTCATAGTGCTGTAGTTCCTGAAACAGATTTGTGTTTCCATTAGTGCTGGGGCCATGGCCACCGTGCTGGCAGAGTGGCCAAGAGCACTGGCACCTCTGGAAATGAATAAGGGAAGCCTTTGCGACGGGATGCTCTGGTTCTCTGCTTCTGCATTTGGGGTAAGAGAGCTGATGAGTACCTCACCAGAGCCAGAAGTGGGGGACGTGTCCTGTAAAGGAGAGCCAGGTTCCCAGTGTCCGTGCAGAACAAGAGTCCATTCTCTCCACCTGGGACTTCTTCCTGATGATTCATGGGCAGCATTCTCATATTTCAAGTCTAACAAGCGAGCTTCCCCCTAGCTAATTACAGTAGGAAGGCTAGCAACTCAGAACTTGGTCTCTGACACGCTGGTCTCCTTGAGGGAAGCTCTAAGATAACCTAGCCTACCTTTTTTAGGAAAACCAGGGGCTGGGAATGTGGCTTAGTGGTAAAGTGCTTACCTAGCATGCATGAAGCCCTGGGTCCGATTCCTCAACACCACATAAACAGAAAAGGCCAGAAGTGGTGCTGTGACTGAAGTGGTTCTGTTTGAACTCAAAGGGAAGGGCCTCTGCTAGGGTCATCATCCCTATGATGTGTCCATCTTCATTTTAGACTCGGATGGGGAGTCTCTGCAGGTGAATTTGCCTTCCAGGTGTTAGGAGAATAGAATGCGTCTGTTCTGCATTTCCTGTCGCCTCCTCATGATGTCACCCAGCGACACTGAGTCACGAGCAGTTACAGTGCTGGGTACATGGGCATCAATTCGCTTCCTAGGTGAGAGGCAATGTTGTGGCCTCTGAAGCCATGTGCAGGGTGCACACACGTTTTCATGTTTTCTTTTAACAGGGTCGCCTTTGCTGCTCACCCTGTTCTGATAGCTCTTCCTCCTTTGAAGTCTCCTCCACGTTTTTTGCCCACTGAGTAGGAAGTTGCATGTGGCCTGGTTCTTATTTTCTTAACACAGTGGAAATATTTGGCCATTTCCATAATATTTAGCTTTCCCCATACAATACATAGACGGCACTTTTTCATGTTGGGGTTCCAAGGGGCTGTTTATTTAAGAGAGATCAGCAGGATACCACACATTGCTAGGGAAGGGCGGCCCTGCAGGTGGGGGAGGGGAGGGGAGCCCAGGAGATTAAGCCATCTCCAGAAGTGTGTGCTCCTGACTACTCTGGGACACACACAGGCATCTGATCCTCTCTTAATGAGTGTAATTTATGATGCCTCTCTTAAATTGGAGGGGCTTTCTGAGTCACTCCCCTAAGATCTCCTTCCCCCAAATGCAATAAATGTGACTAAAATGGATATTTGTGAGAGTAAGGAGGGAATGGTCCTTTTTAAAGGAAGGATCTTGTTTGCTTGTTTTTTAAATAGTCTGGTTCTAGCCTTTGAAGATGATGGATTATCAAGTGATCTATGTCAACCACCCAGCAAGTATTTACTGAGCACCTGCTAAGTGAAAAGCCCCCTGCCCAAGCAAAGCAGGGGAGGGGGATGAGGAAGGAGCCAGGCCTGGGGAGAAGAAAGAGTTTGATGCTGCCTGCATATAGCTCAGAGTGTAATTGGAGAAACCAGACAAACACATACTATGTACATAACACAGGACCTAACACCAGGTTTAAGCCTAGCAAAATCAGGGCAAAATAAACACAAGGCAAGACACGGCCTCGCTAATGGTTCACCCTAGCAATGCAGAATGTCACACAACAGTTATAATTACTCTGTGTATGTGTATGTGTACTGTGTGTACATGCACAAATACATGCACGTGCATTTGCGTGCAAGTGAGTTCTAGTACTGGGTCTTGAACTCAGGGCCTGGGAGCTATCCCATAGCTCCAACCTAAGACTGGTGCTCTACCATTTCCAGCTTTTTGTTGAGTTGGAGGTAAGAATGTCATGGACTTTCCTGCCCAGGCTGGCTTCAATCCTCAATCTTCAGATCTCAGCCTCCTGAGTAGCTAGGATTACAGGCCTGAGCCAGCGAGACATTTATAACTAATGAGCAGTAGAATGCTTCCCAAGCCAAAAGGTAGGGAGCATCAGTTAAGATTCCTTTTCCTATAATGACCCCTGGCAATAAACCCTATTTATTTCCATTTGCAAGGAATGCCACCATTTCAACAGTTAACCTCCTGGCTTCTGTGACTGAGCAGAGACAAGCAAAGAAGCAACCCTTTGGCTGGGGGTGCGGGGTGGGGGAGAATCCAGTGGGTGCTTTCAGGAGTTGAGAAAAAGGAACAAACAAGATAAGGGGTTTATTTCAGATTAAGTGGAAAAACAAAGGAGGCTTAGTTTTGAAAAGCTGGCTAGGTTCTTAAGAAAATGGAGGAAGGTTTTAGGTTTCTGGGCCCATTAGTGAGACCTGGGTAGCAAATTGTAAAAACGACCTTCAGAAGGAATGATACCAAGGGAGTCAAATACCCTGTGTCTCCCAAGGGGAGTTGTGAGGAAGAGTACCAACAGCCTGGAAGGTCTTCTGGGTAGTGCCAAGTGTTGGTGAGGATGCAGGGAGAAGGGAACCCTCAAGAATAAGCTGGTAAAGCCACCTGAAAATCAATATGGCAGTGTTTACTGCTTTAACCTAAGTCTTTGCATGCTGCCTGCTACAACAATCCCTGGTGACACATGGGGTAATCTCTGTGGACTGTGTTGATGTCTGCATAGGAATGTTTGTAGTAGAGAAGACAGGCTCAGTGTCCATCAAGAGGAAGAGTGACCAGGAATACTGCTACACACCTGTAATAGTGGTATATCCCAGAGCTTGGGAGGTAAGAGAGCTTTGAGTCTGAGGCCAGCCTAGGTTGTGTAGACTTCCAGGCCAATGTGGGCTATGCCATGAGATCTTGTCTAAAAAAGAAAAACTAATGCTGTGCACCGGTGGCTCATTCCAGTAATCCTAGCTACTCAGGAGGCTGAGAGCTAAGGATAGTGGTTGAGAGAGCCAGCCTGGGGAAGAAAGTCCATGAGACTTTTATCTCCAACTAACTACCAGAAAACTGGGAGTGGCGCTGTGGTTCAAAGTGATAGAGTGCTAGCCTTGAGCTGAAGAGCTCAGGCCCAGAGTTCAAGCCTCACAAACAATAGTAAACAAAAAAAAAAAAAAGGAAGAAAGGAAAGAAAAAGTAGGGAAGGGAATGTGTGTGAATAAGTAATATGTGGAGGGTACAGGTGTGCAATGATGAAAAACTACATAGCAGCCAGAGGCAATAGAGTAGATGCCTTCAAGGATATAAATGGAACATAGTCATGAGTACAAAGGGAAATTGCCAAACAATTCAATAGCTCAATAATGTCTTTTTTAGGTTACAGAGCACACGTCTCTCTCTCTTTCTCTCTCTCTCTCTCACACACACACATATACACATGCGCGTGCGCAAAGAGCACAGCCTATTTCCTGCGGATACTCAGGCTTAAACAAATTAGAGCAGATGCCTAATAAGAAAGGAGATGGAAACAAGGATTAGGGCAGAAAGAGAAAAAAAATATAGCAGGATGAGGGCTTGGCAATTGTGCTGATTTGCAATGAACTGGAAAAGAGGATTAACTTAAGTAGCTGCACCTATGGTGGGAAAAATGGACACTTAGGGAGGAGGCTACAATACCAGGCAGGGCATGTCAAATATTGACTTGTGCGAGGCTCAAGGTTCTGCAGAGCCCCTGTCCTAGAGGCAGCTGGAGGCCACAGCCTAGAGGTCAAGAGCAGGAGCTGTCTACCCATCCTTTCCTTTCCCCAGGACTGATGCCATACTTTATGTTCACTGTTCAGAAAATTAACCCATCAATTACTACAGGATAGAAATGGAGGACGCCCTGGGCCTCGGACACCTGAGCTATGCCTTAAAGGGCTCTGGCACCCTCCAGGCAGTGGAAATGGCCTGTGGGTGCTGGGTGACTGCAAGGTGGATGCCGTGGTTTGCAGAAGGGACCTACAGAAGCTTGTCTAGCTTGACACGTGATCTAGAATGGGGGTCATGAGAAGAAGGGTGCAAAATGGAAGCAGAGGGCTAATGGAAGTGTGAAGCAGATCCTGGGCAATCCGATTCAGTGCAGGGTTCATCCTGTCATGAAGGAATTTGAACAACTGGGCTCTACCTCCACTCCAAGCCTAGGGAACACTGAATGGGTCTCTAGGGCTAGAGCTAAGAAAGTGCAAGTGAAGCTCTTCTTCACAGCCTCCTGAGGGGTTTTTTGGTTTGCTCTGTTTTTGTTGATCGTGGGTCTTGAACTCAGGACCTGGGCACTGCCCCTGACCTTTTGTGCTCAAGGCTAGAGCTCTACCACTTTGAGCCACAGCTCCACTTATGGTTTTCTGGGAGTTAAACAGAGATAAGAGTTTCACAGGGACTTTTCCAAGCTTCTAACACGATCCTCAGATCTCAGCTTCCTGAGTAGCTAGGATTATAGGCATGAGCCACCAGTGCCTGGCTATTTGAAAGTTTTGCTGGGATTTTTTGTTACCTACAGCTGAACACCTCTCCTAAGGGATAGACAGTTTTGCCTTTGCCCAGCTGAAGCTCAAGGATTCACAAACACAGTTCAGCTCCACCCTGGGAGAACACCAAAGCACTGTGGACTTCCCCAACAGGGTCCCCAAGAGAGAAGTCCCATGACCCCGTGCCTCTAGGGGCAGAGAGCCCAAGTGAGAAGGCAGCAACTTTCTTCAGAACTTAGTGTGTGTGTGTGTTGGGGGGGGGGGGGTCGGGAGAAGTTGGTCAACATTTAAAAAAAAATGCTTTTCTGTCTTTCTCCCCACCCCCTCCCGGAAAGAGAGTCCCTGGGGGAGGGGGGGAGCAGTTTCTACCCCTCCCCCAGGGCTTTGACCAAGCCAGAGGAAGTGCTGGGAATAAACTACAGGCAGCAGCCTCATGTCCTGACAGACCCAGCCTCCTGGCTGTAAGGTGGACAGGGGCAAAAATTCTCATGAGGAAAGCTGTCTCCAGAAGGCCTAGAGCTTGAGCCCCAAGAAAGGAGCCAGTTTCAAAAACCCACATGGTGTATGCATCCATTTACATACAAATGACCAGAATACATTGTCCAAAGAGATAGAAAGTCCACTAATGGTTCAGGGCCTGGGAACTAACAAAGGCTGGGTGGAGGTGCTGGCTAACTGGTTTGAGCATAATGAAAATATTCTACAGCTCATGACTCTAGCCCTGCAAGCCACTGAGAGGTTACAAGCCACTAAGAGGTACACTTTGCAGAGGCCAGAGGTACAGCATGAAAACTCTATCTCAATAAAGGGATTCCAGTCCTGGGAATGTGGCTTAGCGGTTGAGTGCTTGCTTAGCATGCATGAAACCCTGGGTTCGATTCCTCAGCACCACATACACAGAAAAATCCAGGAGTGGTGCTGTGGCTCAAGAGGTAGAGCACTAGCCTTGAGCATAAAGAAGCCAAGGACATTACTCAAGCTGAGTCCAAGCCCCCAGGATTGGTAAAGATAAATAAATAAATAAATAAATACATACATACATACATACATACATACATAAATAAATAATAAAAGGGTTCCCAAAACAGGAAGACTAAGAGCACCGATGTGGGCTAGCCTCTGCCACCGCCTGGGAGCTCAAAGAAATGGCAACATGGCAATCTCTCATGTTTTTACCATTGATAGTATCCTTTGTGCTGTCCACCAACTCTGAGTCTGTGCTATTTTATTAGCCTCACTATACAGTGTGGGAAACTTTGTGCCAGGTCATCTAGCTGGTGGGCGCTCTCACTCCAGAAGCCGTCACCTGTAACCACACAATGCATCACCACATCCGAATCCAAGCCATCAACCGCCAAACCCACACAGGCTCAACAATGTATTGACACTTACATGAACAGATTAGACCTGGGGCCTAATTAATCAGAGGGAGGCGATTGAAAATTCCTGCTGCACAAGCTGTCTTGGATACTTCCCTGCCTCCCGACACTGGCCTTGGCTGATCAGACGCACAGAAGTAGGACACAAGTGGTGGTCCTTTAAGGTTCTCAGGGATACCAGCAAAAACTCTGCTCCCAAGGAGTTGTGTAGAGTCACTGAGCTGGCTGGGTACCAGACCCCTTTCACCAGCAGCTCTAAGAACCAAAGGATGCCAGAACCCAGGTAGGCCAAGAGTAAACCCCAAGAGCACTCCCTCCCCACCCCACTCCACCCCACCCCGGCTCCCACAGAATCACATCTGGAATCGCCTACTGCCCTGATGTGAGCTCTGGGAGCTGGGGGGCAGGAGTAGCCCCTCACCCTGGTGGCCCCTGCCACCTTGTTTGGCAAGAACTCACACTGACAAAAGATCCCTCATCATCCCTTCCAGGAATCCTGATTGGGAAGGTCTGTGCCCCTGCCCCTCCATTCCCTTCCTTGAGGTTAGGTCACTTAGCTGAAGACCTCTGCTCTCCTAGAACACAGGAACAAGCAGGAAATCCAGAAGGATATCTTTTCTCAGGGAAGACAAACAGGGTCCAAAGTTCCTCACCAGTCAGAGTTCCCTACCTACAGGATCCTTTCCCTGGGGTTGAACTCCAGGACTTCTCAAGCTCTCTCCTGGCCCTCTCCCTACTCTTCTCTTGATTTTCCGCAGTCTCCTTCTGTGCCCTTCCCTGGGCCATACTTGACTGGAAGTCATGTTTCTAGAGTGTGTGCCCCGCATAGAGGGTGACCCTTCCCCACCAGAAACAGCATGGTGGGCTCTCTCCTCTCCCTCACTAGGGGAGGGGCAGAGCAGCAATGAAGTGCGTCCCATCCCTGTTCTGAGACCTACTAGCTGAGTGATGTAAGCTGCCTGATCTACAGAAGGCAGCGATGTGACATGTGTGTGGCCAGGAGTGGTCCTGCCTGGCATGGAAAAAAAACACTGGAGAGTCTATGGGGCACGGGGTACGTGAGGATCTAAAGTTCCTTTTCTGAGGTGGAGCGAGCACCACTGAACTTTCCCAGTAAAAGACAGTGGGTGACTCATGGTAGAGTCCTCCGCCATCCTTCTGGTCAGCTCACCAAGCCTTGCAGCCACAGCTAAATGGTTACCAGCAAGGGGAGGTACCCTGAGTACTTGCTGCCCTCCCAGGCTCTTGCGGCAACCCCCCCCAAAGAAGGTATTTTCACAGTCACCAGCTGAGAAGGTTAAGCAGGTAAGTTACCCGCCCATGACAAGCCAGCTGAGAGAGTCAACACTGGCTCACCTGCCAGTCTGAATGGTTTGGGGGTTTTGTTATTGCTTTGTTTTTGAGTTCTTTGTCTTGTGGCAGTGGTGATGGTTGCAATATGGGGTTTGAACTCAGGACCTGGCTAGCCCTTGCTAGGAAACTGCTGACCGACTTGAGCCACACCACCAAGTATTTATAGCACCATCCCCTTCCAGAATATGCAAGACACTTTGGACACTGACATACCTCATGGCCCCCTTGAAGGGATATAAATATACATTCACCAGGCCCCAGAGAGTTTAGGCTGATGGTGGCCTTGGCCCCAGCCTCATCTTCCTCATCTTTAACCCAGGAAATGGTACAGTGGAAATGTGCATTTAGGCAATCTGGAGCCTCCTGTGTTCCATTCCTCTCTAGGATTCAGCTTCATCCCCTTCATTGTCAATCAAAAAGCTCCATCTCCCCAATGCTGCCTCTCTCCTTAAATAAGAACTGACAGATGCTGGTGGCTCACACCTGTTATCCTAATTACTCAGAAGGCTGAAATCTAAGGATTGGGGTTTGAAGCCAGCTCAGGCAGGAAAATGTGGGAGATTCTTTTGTTTTGTTTTTTGCCAGTCCTGGGACTTGAACTCAGGGCCTGAGCACTGTCCCTGGCTTCTTGTTCAAGGCTAGCACTCTGCCACTTGAGCCACAGTGCCACTTCTGGCTTCTTCTATATATATGGTGCTTTTCTATATATGTGGTGCTGAGGAATCGAACCCAGGGCTTCGTGTATACAAGGCGAGCACTCTACCACTAGGACATATTCCCAGCCACTTGCATGAGATTCTCCAGTTAAACGTGAAAGCCAGAAGTGGGACTGTGGCTCAAGTAGTAGAGTGTCAGCCTTGAGCAAAAAAAAAGCTCAGGGACAGTACGTCCTAAGTTCAAGCCCTAGTACCCATGCAAATAAAGAGCTGAGCCATGCCTCTCTTAAAGACCCAGGCTTCTGGAGAGTGTGTAAATTCTTAGTCTTGAGTTCAATTCTCTTTGTTAGGGGACTGGAGTCCCCACAACAGCACCAGGCACACAGCTGTCCATCAGAGTTAGGGACAAATGCTAATTTTCTTCTCTTTTTTTTTTTTTTTTTTGAGACTTTTCCATTTGGATGCTTTAAAGGGGGTTCCCGGTAGAATTTTTCCAACAGGGAGAGGAAAGCCAAAGACAGCAAGTTTCCCAGAGAAGGGAGCCAGGCAGACGCTGGCTTGCGGCTGCAACACTGGAGAGCCACAGCAACACTGTGAAGACCCCACAGGCGCTGCTCAGCCCACCGAGGCCGGCCAGACTCAGGGACAACCCACAGCCTCGCACACCACTTGTTCCTCCCAGCTGAGCCTCCGCTGAGTGGGAAGAGAGCTCCCCCTCTCCCTTTCCAGGCCTCCACCCTGCTTCTCAAGCCCTTCCCCTGCGGCCCCTGGCCCCTGAGTGGAAGTTCTGACCACAGGGTGGAAGCGAAGCCAAGCAAATTAGCTGAGCAGCCCAGATCTAAATCAGGTTAGGAGAACCGTAATCTCATCAGTGCTTGGCTCTGCGCATGAAAATGATTCTTTGGGGGTGATGTTCCGTCTAAATCCACCGGCTGGAACACAAGTAGTTCCATACCCTGGGCCCTTACTCCAGGCCTTTCGTGGATTGAGTGTTTTACCCACATCAGTCCACTACCAGCCGGCTCTTGGGGGTGGGGTGGGGGTTCTTATCCCACTTTCCAGATGAGAAAACTGCAGAGCAGAGAGCTTCAGTGTCTCCCCAAAGGCCACAGGCCTACAACGCAGCAAAGCTGGATTCCAAGTCAACTTGGTCAGGGACTGAGCTCACTATAGCCTCCCTAGCATCCTTGCCATACCTGTGACTGAGATATCACTGGCTGCATTTACAAGAGGGAAAGTGAGCTTCAGAGTTGAACTAGTTGGCTCAAGGCCACTTCTGGCTAAGTGGCAAAGCCTGAAGCCTAACTTAGGAAGGATTCTGAACCCCATGTTTGCAAGCACCACCCACACCTGTGTCACTGTAAACAGAACAAAACGGGATGGGGGCTGGGCCAGTGCAGGGCCACAGAGCCTAGGAGAGGGCAGGTGAGGACAGACCATCTGTCAAAGCCAAAGGGCCCCATGCCCAATGTCACTGAACCCAAAATGGAGAAGTCCAAGCAAAGAGCCTGGGGCTGCTGACAGACTGGCAGCCACAGATGATAGAGCCAACAACAGCTGCTGTTTATTTCAGGGCCCAGGGAAGGACACGTTGGAACCCATCCTGTTCCAACAATAAACTGGGCAGGGCAAGGGGGAGAGGAGATTGTCCCAGCTAAAGTGAGGATTCAGCCACCTGCTGGGCTGCCCTCCAGAGCCTAGGTGTTAAAGCCATCTTGCTAGACACTGTAATCTGGCCTTCACCAACAGTTCCCTCCCTCACCCATCCCCCCCAGCCCCGCAAGTGGGGTTGTGAATGGCCCAGGAAGTCAACTTCCCGCAGCAAACCCACCCCCTGCGGTGTCCAGTTCCAGAACAAATGGTTTTTCCTGTCTGGAGAAAAAAGAGGGCCAGCTCAGGGTTGCCTTCTGTGGCTTTCATCCTCTCACTCATTAACTATTAGACACTCCCAACTGAAAGACACCAATCGATCAATGCCCAATGCCTGGCCCACAAGGCCTGCAGACAGCCATCCTGGGCTGTACAAGGCTGGCTGGCAGCATCTCCTGAAAGGGCAGCCAGCGAGAGTTTTCCCTAAGGGCTTTGGACACCCCCTGCCTGGCTTTGCACCCTAGTTCTTCCTCTTTTTGGCTGGTGGCCATTGGTAAATGAAACCCTGTGTGCTCTGACCTCTCAGCACGGCAAGGACCCTGAGTGCCTTTCTCACAGATCACATAGTCGTGTTCCTGGCAGAGTAGCCGGCTCATTGGTGCCTTCGTGATGGTTCCGATCCTCAGTTCTTACTTAGCCTTGGGTTTCCTTCTCGTTGTGAACTACACATAGCATGGAGGTTCCCAGGTTAGCCCACACCGTAGGCCAAGTGTAGACACTTGATTCTGAGGATATAATTCTATTCACTCCATTTACCATATTACAGTGAGAGGAACATGTTTTTGAGTTTCAAACAACCAACTGTGACAAGTGCAAGTTGGAAGCCCAGGTGAAAATAGAAGGGGGTGGAAGGAAGGAAGGTGTTTTAACAAGATGAAGCTTTAATTCATGGGTTAACTGCCCTTATCAAGGACCTCCTATGATCCAGAGTTCTGTTGCAAGACAGACATGTAGGAGGGTGGAAGATAGAAGAATGAGATGTGGTCTGGTCTGGTCAGGGACCTCAAGTAGCTCACCACCCTCTAGCTCCCAGCTTTCAGTGCCTGGGCTTACTCACAGTAGGTGCAAGACTAATATCCAGCAATGAAATCACCTGAATATGCATATTGCCTTTGGGCCCCTGGAATTCCAACCCACTAGAGAGCCTACATTTCCTCAGAAAGCTCTTCTAGGGGGTCAGAGTCCCCCGCCCCCAAATCACCACTATAATTCTCTAGCAGTGTTTCTGCCAGTTTCAGCCTTCAACAAGTCAGGAGGGCTGGGAATGTGGCTTAGTGATAGAGTGCCTGCCTAGAATGCATGAAGCCCTAGGTTCAATTCCTCAGCACCACATAAACAGAAAAGGCCGGAAGTGACACTATGGCTCAAGTAGAGCTCTAGCCTTGAGCATGAAGAGGCTCAAGGGAAGAGCTCAGTCCCTGTGTTCAAACCCCAAGACAGGGGGAAAAAAAGTCATCAGGAAGCCCCATTGCAGGGCTGAGCATGCTGTTCAAGGCTGGGTAGGAGTTGAGGCTCAGTCTGACGTCCATCCCGTCTACTGTTCTTGCTTCAACCTCTCAACCAGCCTCAGTGCTATTCCCAGGAAGACCAAGCATGGTCCTACTTCGGGGTCTTAGCACTTGCCACTGTCACTGTCATAGCTACACACTTCACTTCCTTTCCCCTTCAAGTCTTATTCAAAAGTCACCTCCTCAGGCTGTCCACGGCCTCTCTCTGTGAACCAGCATGACAGCCCCCCTGCTATGGTCTTCTCTACAACATTTAACCCCTCATCTAACACATGACCTAGTTCACCTGTCTTGTTGGTACAGTTTCCCTTCCCCCATCAGAATATGAATTCCAAAGGGCAGGGGACCTCATCTGCCCTTGGTGTCCCCTCTATATCCCCTCTATGTCCACTTGGTAAACATTTAAATATTGGATGCCTGAATGAATATGAGTAAGTAGATGCTGGCCAAAAGCTGAGACCTAAAACCATTGTTAGTGTTAGATGAGAGGTAAAGCAGTAAACATTAAAGGAATTCATAGACAGTTCGGGGAAGCTTCTGGAAGGATAAGATAAGGACGGTTGTAACAATAGCTGCCATTTCTTGAACAGCTACTGTGTGCATTTTGCACATTAGAAAACCAAAGCCCCTGGAAGTAAAATAAAACACAACAAAAAACTAGACCCAGAGAAACAAGCAGGAGAAAGACAGGGTTGTGAACCAGCTCCAGAGCCTGAGCCTACACGGCAGGGACCCACAAAGCCCTATCCTGTCTTCTTGCCCTCGGCTTCTAATCATTGCTCCCCCAGTTCTCTTTCTGGGGGTTCATTTCAGTTTTCTTTTCTTATTTTTTTTGTTTTTTTGCCAGTCCTGTGGCTTGGACTCAGGGCCTGAGCCACTGTCCCTGGCCTCCTTTTTGGTTCCAGGCTAGCATTCTACCTCTTGAGCCACAGCGCCACTTCTGGCTTTTTCTGTTTATGTGGTGCTGAGGAATCGAACCCAGGGCTTCATGTACACAACAAGGTGAGCACTCTACCACTAGGCCACGTTCCCAGCCCTCATTCCAGTTTTCATAGCCTGGTTTTGCCGGAGCAAGTACCAGGCTGAAAGTTCTGGCAGGTTCCACTGCCTCCTGCTTCTAACCACTGTGCTGGGCCATTTGCCATCCATGAGGAAGGGGTGTGGAGCCCCTGGCAGTGAGACCCTCCCCAAAAGGCGAGGCCTTCAATAGTGGCCCTGGTTCTTTTAGGAGCGGGCAAAGGGCGGGGTAACAAAAAGAAAAAGTAAACAAAGGCAATCATGCTGCTCAGTATTCACCCTGTGGACAATGACCTAGGTAAGTTGTGGGCAGAGATGAAAAGGGGAAACTGGGGGAAAACAAAGGAAGGGATGACATTGTCAGCCCCCCAAAAGTACTTATTACCTGACTGTAACCCCTCCGTACAATACTTAATAACTCTCGTCCAGTGGCCCTGGACAAAAGCTCAAGGGAAATAAGAATTTGGACCTCTACTGGGGCCAGAGCTTGCCATTCTCAGGTTTATCTTATCCCAGCCAGCAGCTACAATTGTATCCATTAATGAAGGGGCTCAGAGGAGGTTGGGGGTTCACCCAAACACTAGAAGTCTTATGTGGGACTCAGGTGATGAACCCATTCTCTTGGGCCCAGCCTCCTGGATTGCTGTCAGAAAAGACATCTCTGGGGGCTGGTAATATGGCCTAGTGGTAGAGTGCTCGCCTAACATACATGAAGTCCTGGGTTCGATTCCTCAGCTCCACATATATAGAAGTGGCACTGTGGCTCAAGTAGTAGAGTGCTAGCCTTGAGCAAAAAGAAGCCAAGGACAGTGCTCAGGCCCTGAGTTCAGGCCCCAGGACTGGCAAAAAAAAAAAAAAGAAAGAAAAGACATCTCTGCCACAAATGGACCCTGGACTGTGTATGGGACACCCTATCCACTCTGCCCCTCATAAGGGACCAGGGCAGTGATCTCCACCAGATGTCCTTGGGGACATGGGACAGCAGCCAAGAGGAGAAAGGAGAGGAGAGGAGAGGACAGGCACAGCTCGTTGTGACCCATGTGGATGCTTCCTGGTGAGCAGGGGGAGAAATGAATCCATTCACCCAGCAGTCTATACTTCCAGGGAGGGCCAGTGGCATGTCATCAAATCTTACAGAAGAACAATGGGAACAAAGTCCCAGGTTGCTGAGTTGCTTCGGCAGAGATCTGGGTTCAAAGCCGGACTCCCCCACTTACTGTCTGAGCCCCTCTGGCCTATCAAAAATGGATGGAGACCAGGGCTAAATAAGATACTGCACGAGGAGTACACCCACAAACCTCTACTATATGACTCTCTCTGACTCAACTCCACCATCTCCCCAGCCCGGAAGCTCTACATTCAGAAACTACGGGAAAAATGAAGCTTTTTTTTCTCAGGTTGCCAATTAGCGATGACAAAAGTAAATAATGAATCCTGGCCTGAAGGCCAAGCTTAGCCATTGTTCTATGACATGTGAAACTCTGCAAGAAAAGGATCCGTGTGCCAGCCCACCAGAGAGTGGACCAACAGAAACCAACTACCTTTGTGAGCCCCATCCTTCATCAAGGTGCCTTCCCAGGGCCAGGCAGGGGGCTCTCTTCATTAATCTTGGCCCAGGAGGCAGACTTCAGGCAAGAGTTTCCCTGTGGGAGCCCCATGGCCAGCACCATGCCAGGCAGCAAGGCCTCCTCTGCTGTCACACAGAAATTCTCCCACACAGGCAGGTCCCTTAAAATAGCTTTTTGGGCCTGAGCCACCAGGAAACATAATAAAGCTGGGTCAGAACTGGGCCTACCATGAAAGCTTACAAAAGCAGCCACTTCAAACGACAGAGACAAGCCCTGTATACTTGGAGCCCTAGGTAGGCAAAATCGGTAGGGTTCACAACAAGGAGCCCCAATCCACAGCATGACAGGTGGCAGAAGTTTGCTGTGACCCCTAGGGCAGCCTTGGAGAAGGGCCAAGCATGTGAGGGACAGAAACGGTGAGAGAGGGTGAGTGAGCGGGCACTGGCTGAGGGGAGGGGAAAATATAACTCAATGTGTGCTTTACTAATAATGTGACTTAAGCTTTCTGAACCACAGCCTCCGAGTCAAATAGGGTTAAACATGCAACTTTCAGGCCCAGTGTGGCCTGAGCCACCAGGAAACATAATAAAGCTGGGCTCAGGTCTATAATCCCAGCTACTCAGGAGGCTAAGATTGAGAAGATAGAGAATTGAGGCCAGCATGAGGAAAAAAAATTAGGAAGCTCCCTTCTCAATCAAAAAGCTGGGCTCTTGGTGGCTCACATCTGTAATATCAGCCAAGCAGGAAGTGATAGTAGGACAGTAATAGTGGTGAGAGTGGTCTAAGGGGCAGTACCAGACAAAAATAAACACAAGACCCTGTTTGAAAAGTAAGGGGTTGGGGGGAATGGCTCAATTGGTAGAGTGTCTGCCTAGCAAGTTCAAACCCTATTACTATCACCACCACCACCACCCCAAAAAAGAAAAAAAAAAACTCTCTTGAATGTGTTAGGGCCAAAGATTATACATCCAAGATCTAGCTGTGCTCAGAACAGAATACATAGTAGCCATACAATGCGAGACAAGATGTAACATCAGGCAATCCAAGTCAAGGTCTCCTTCAACTGTTACCCAGGGACTTACTACATAAGAAAGGAAAGTACAAGGCTCTCTACCAGGAACTGCTCAGGGAGGGGCAAACATGCAGTCAGTGGTAGCAGCCTCTGATCCCTTATTCCACCTGCAACCTTCCTCCTCTCCCCGGGCCAAGTTCACTATCATCCCTGGGCAGCACTCCCAGCCCTTACTGCCTGCAGCCGCAGTGAGATCTAAGAGTGATCCGTTTCCACCAGGTCTGAAGTTCACACTCTGGAGGTCTCAGAGGGGACACAGAGAAAGGCACTGTGTTCATCCCTGTGTGCCCCTGTCCAGGTGTAGGGAGGCGGCTTCCTCATCAGCCAAAGGGAAGTGACAGCACAGGGCCAGAGAAAGCAGCCAGTGGAGGGGCAGAAAGCACAGCTGTTTCCTCTTTGCTAACTCAGCCCCTGGATATCACTTCCCTCAGGTAACAGCAGTCCCCAAAGTGGTGACTTTGGAAAGAAGCCAAGTGTTGTTCCAAGAGGTCCTTAGATCTATTTTAAAGAAGGACCTAAGGTATGTCCAAGTCAGCCCGGGCCAAAAGCCATTCCAGGAGAGGCCAGGCGTGCGCCCCTGCTGAGAAACTCCTCAGGGATCCAGACCAGTGCTTTCTGTGACATGTCTTTGGTGCCTGGTTCTGTCTCTGGACTCAGTGCTTCTGCACATGCGCTCTTCTGCACAGCAGACCAGAAAGGAATCAGTGGCCTTTATCTGGATGAACAAATGGGGCTCTGGAGGAGAGAGGTGACATGAGCTGATGGCACAACTTGAGAGGCCTCAGATTGAACCTCTCTGGAGGTAAGTCTCCCCAGGTGTGGAACAAGTCATGAAGGGGCTGTAGAGTCTGTGGGGACAGGGCAGGCCTTGGAGCCTGCAGGCCTGGATCAGTGCAGTCCCACTGTACACTCCCTCAGCTGATAAGCTGCATGCTGGGTATTGCAATTCATTTGGACCCTGGGCCTGGGCCTGCTCACCTGTACACTATGGCTGCTGGAGGAATCTTAACACTGCATGCAGCTATTTCGAAAATATCCACAGAAAGCCTTTAATACAAAGAGTTTTGAAATGTTTATTCTATTTTTTGTTTGTTTGTTTTGTCTGTTTGCAGTATTAGGGATTGAACTCAGGACCTCCTAACCAGGTGCTCTACCACTGGAGTCTTTTGCTTTCAAGTTTGTTTTGCTGATAGGGTCTCACACTCTTGCCTGAACCAGCCTTAGACTGTGATCCTCCTAATTCTACCTCCCAAGTACTGGGATTGCAAGCATGTCTAGCTAGTTGTTGTTTTAGGTTGGTGTTGTTTGTTTGTTTGTTTTTTCAGTACTGGGGCTTGAACTCTGGGTCTGGGCCCTGTCCCTTAGCTCTTCAGCGCAATGTTAGTATACTACCACTTTGAGCCAGAGCGCCACTTCTGGTTTTCTGGTGGTCACTTGGTGATAAGAGTCTCACGGCCTTTCCTGTCTGGGCTGGCTTTGAACCACGATCCTCAGATCTCAGCCCTCTGAGTAGCTAGGATTACAGGTGTGAGCCACTGGTGCCTGGCTAGTTGTTATTTTTATTGGGTCATTTTCCCTAGATAAGCAAGCTTACTGGACTATCCAAGCTTACTAGACTGTCTTTCTCCTGTTGCTGGGCAGCCTGGAAAGGAATTGTTCCTTGGAAACATCACTGTGTCAGCCTGCCAGCCAAAGCCCTCCATTAATGAGTCCAAAGCAGCTATCGCCTCAGTCCTGGCTCTCCCACTTCTCCCCTATGGCTCTGCCTACTCAAGAGCATCAACTGTTACAAGACATCTGACCCCTAGGAATGGAGCTAGAAACAAAAAGGCCCGGGATCTAGCCAAGAGTTCCCAAAGTAGAACTAGAAAAAGGCTCCTGTTTTTACCTACCTCTGTTCCAGCCATGACAGAGATCCTGGAGCCAGTACTGGCCCACCAGAAGGAACCTGTACTGACCACCCACTCCCTTTAGCCCCAGCCCTTCCTAGATAAGCAACGTTATGAGGTATCTACCCAATAAACCCTGAAGCACCCCCCTCTGCCCCATTGCCACCCAAGGTCCTCAGGGTCCCACCTTGCCGTCTCTCCTTACCCTTCTCCCTGGTTCATCTTAGATTCTGCCTGTTGCCTTGCACTTTCCACTTCCAGAACCTGGGCCTTCCCTTTTTGGGAATGCCCTCTCCTGGCTTTCCCATCCCAATGCTACTCTTTCCCAACCAACCCAAACTGTTCTTCCAGGCCTATCCGAAGCTTGCCTTCCCCAGCCAGCCTCCATCCCCGCAACTCCTGCTCATGGGCAGCGCCCCCGCCCAAGCAGTGCTGGCACCTGACACTATATATAGCAAATACTTACCTTGTGCTTTGCTGGCTCTAGGTTCTGTTCTAGGCTCTTTACATGGACAAACTCAATTTTCATCACCTTAGGAGTGTGGGCCTATTTCCCCTCACATTTCCAGTATTTTGTTTGTTTTCACGTGGGAGAGTCTTGCTAGGTAGTTCAGGCTGACCCCAAACTCTCCATCCTGCTGCTTTAGCCTCCCTAGAGCTGGGATTATAGGGATGTACTGTAACACATCTTTTTTATTTATTTTTCAGTTGTGACGCTGGGGTTTGAACTTTGAGGCTTGCACTTGCTAGGCAAATGCTCTGCATATCTGAGCCATGCCCTCAGCCCTGTTTGCTTTAGTTATTTTTCAAATAGCCTTGCTTTCTTCCTGGGCCAGCCTGAACCACGATCCTCCTATTTATGCTTCCCAGGTAGTTGAGCTGACAGGAACATACCACCACACCCAGCTTCTTATTGGTTGAAATGAGATCTTGCAAATGTATTGTCTGGGCTGATTTTGAACAATCTCTGCCTCCGGAGTCATCATGTATACAGAAGTAAGGAACTTCACTTGGCTTCTTGTTATTATTGTTTATAGACAAGAAAACCGATGTACACAAAAACAAAGTCACTTGTCTTGGGCAAGTGACAGTAAGTGGTAGAGACAAGGTTCCAAGACCAAGGTACCAGAGTCTGCTACCCAGCATCACAGTATGCCCAGAGCCACTTTCTTCCCTGCGTGGCCTGTCATCAGAGCTTGCTGGTTGTTTCTCCTTGACTTAGCTCTGATAGAAAAGAAAGTGACATCTCACAGGCTTGAGGGTCCTAGGCCAGGCTGAGACTCTTAGCCTTACCATAGAATGACTCTGAGTACAGGAACTCTGGGCCTCTGTTTCCACATCTGTGAAATGGAGACAAAACACCCACCTGTCTCATGTGGATGGTAGGAAGCTTGGAGAAAACACGTTGTGCAGGCGTGTCCTGTGGTGCCTGGCCCCATCAGATCCTTATATTAGCTCTTCCCCCTCTAAGTGTGTGACCTGGCGTCATGGCTGGACTCTGCTCAGCACTATGTACACAACAGAGCTCAATCCCTGCTGCTGCTATGGTGACTTGCCTAGAGGTTATCTGAGGGTAGGAGACCTTTCCAAGGGTGGCCCTCAGTATCCAAGCCCGTGACCTCTCCATTCACCTGCCTACCTACAGCTGGCTCCCCTCCCTGCAGGCAGCAGCAGCCTGGCCAGGCAGGAAGCCATTTGCTGTTCTGGGGGAGCCGCCTGTTCAAAGGCTGACCACCCTGTTGGGAATTCCATTATTTTTGGCAATTGTCATGGCAGAGCAAGCACCTCTGGCCCTTGTTAAGAACCTACTTCCAAAGCCAGAATTTCCACCTCATATCCCACACACGCCCCTTGTCCTTCCTGTCCCTGGAGTCCCCATCCCAAGCCCTTTCCTGGATTCTCAGAACTCAAGAGGAGTTAAGTGTGACTCTCATTATGTGTAAGTCTATTACTTGTTAGATTTTGTTTAATTAGGAGGCAAAAGAGAATGGAGTTGCCAGTTAGTCTTTTCTGGCCAAGAGGTAGTGTGGTCAGTGACTCAGGCTGAGGAAATTAGTAGGCAATTTCCAAGGCCCTGCTGTGTGCACCAAAGTCAGAAGCCTCCGGTCCACACAGTCCCCCAACTTATAGCCCCGCTGTCCAGTGACTCGGCTGGCCCTGGAAGAGCTCTCTGGAAAATGCAGCAGCTGGTGCAGATATTTCTGGAGCTAGAACCAGTCTCCTCTGACATCAAATACATTTTTTCCTTCCCTTCCCTTCTACCACACACAGTGGTTCCAACCCTGATTTGCCCCCCCAAAAAAACCCTCACTCTGCTCTGATGGGGACCATGATAAATGGCTGGCTGTGCTCCCTGCTCCAACGGTCTTGAAGGATGTGGTTGGTTGTTCCATGAGCAAGGAGCCCCGTCAGCCCTGTGAATCAGCCCTCATCACTTCCCTCCTGAGAAAGAACAGTTCCCATCTGTGTGTGTATGTGCATGAGTGTGTGCATGAGTGTGTGTATGAGTGTGTGTGTGTATCACACAGACTGGGGGCAGGCAGTGGCAACCCCTCTGTGGCACTGACCTTCAGGCTAGCACCCGCTTTGACTCTGCCTTACCTGAAGCTCCCTCCTCTCTCCCAGCCCCTGATCCTTTCCTTCCCCTTCCCATCTTAGGAGGAAGCCATCACTAAGTCCCAAAGCTCAGCCAGGAGCCCTTCTAGGTCTGAACAGCTGCTCAGTGACTATCTGGTCTGATGGGCAGACAGCCAAAGTGCCACCATACAACCAACGACAGGGTTTCCCTTTTCCATCAGCCTTGCCTGTTGGTCTGTCCCACTTTGCCTGTTGGTTCTAGATAGACGGCAGTGATGAGAACGGCAGTGATGAGAACAGCAGTCAGATACCAGTATGTGCCAAGTGGCTACAACCAGGTACTGGGCAGAAACTTTCCCCCAAATCACTTCAAGCCAACTCCCCAGAGATATGTGAGGTAACAGGTGAAAGAAGAAACTGAGCCCCACAGGTAGGAAGTTCTGAAGAGAAGATTCCATCCCCAATCTGCCCCCAAACACTCCTCCCAGGACAGAGTTGGCCCCAAAGGCCTTCGCAATCTGTGGAGGCACAGCTCACCCCTGTGGGGTGGGAGCCACTGTGTCAGGGCTTAAAAGGTAAAAATGAAAAGCAGAGAAACGAATTTGGCAATAATACCTTAACATAAAAAGTAGCAGGGGGAGGAGAGAAATGGGGAGGAGAGCAGGTGGGGGGAGATGAGGGAGGAGATAAGTTGGATAAGAAATGTATGCACTGTCTTACATATGAAACTGTAATCCCTCTGTACATCACTTTGACAAAAAAGAAATGAAGAAAAAAAGGCAGCTTCTAGGATCAAGCCTCAAATCTATGAGGATGTATCCTTTCTACAGGATTCACCATTCATTCCCCGCTCATCACTTGGGACAGACACCATGCTGGATCTGCTCTGTTCCTCCTGCCTTCCAGGGACCTCCCCGCCCCCCAGAGGGGGTCAAATGCACCTGTGAGGCAGCCCTCAAATACCAGCCTACATTGTTCTCTCACTACCATACAGGCCCGACAGCCTCTCCACCTGAGAAGGGCCCCATCTTCTTTATGCTCCTCTGGAGGAAAAATGACTTGCATTTACCCAGATTCTCCCAATACGAAGTGGAAGACTAGAAGCAATCTGGCTAACATCTGCAAGCCTCAGTTAACACATCTGTAAAAAGGAACCAGCGAGACACCCCCACAGTGGGGCACACTGTTGGTACCCCATAAGAACATCTATGTTTAGTGTAAAGCTCCACGGATGGTAACTGTGGACCTTGGCTATTATTTGTATTCCCTGAAAAGTCTTGTGGAGGATCAAAACATTCATGGCTAGTATTTGTCTGACATAAACACACAGGAAAGGAAACAACTGTGAAAGCATGACACTTCCCAAATCCAAACAGACAGAATTTCTCGTGGGCTTTAGAGAAACGTGCTTTTCTCCAACACCGTACCATCCCACACACACCTACCTACCCAGGCCGGTGAGTGCAAAGATAATGCAAACTGACATTGCAAAACCCACATCCCTATCATAAGACTTTCCCATGGATGCACCTGCAGTTTGTCTGAAGCCCAAGCGAGTTTAGTTTACCTAGTCTCCTAGAGGCAGCTTAGGAAAGCTAGGAAAATGGTTCAGCCCCCTACCAGAGAGCCTGAGTGAAGAAGTAACTGCTCACCCACCAGCCCCACCCCACACAGGACTGGCAGAGAGGAAGGAAGCCAAGGGCTGGCGGCATATGCACACGAGGGAGGATGGAGGCTACTTGCTATTTGCTTGCCTTTCATAAACAGACTCAAAGCACCAGAGTAGCTCCCTTTCCTCACAGGGATGAGCAGAGATGCGCATGCTCTTTGCCGGTTGTCCTGAACAAACCTTTGCCTTTGTTACCAGCATCCTGGAGCCCACATGGCTCCTCCCGTTTAGGTGCTAGGCCTCTCTCATCAGCAAGCTCTGGCTAATGTGCACATCCTATCAAAGTTCTCTGCTCTGCAATTTACCAAACCACAGGCTCAGCATTCACCATAGGTGAAGGAGAGGTTGGAAGGAAGCATGCTTCATGTCCTGGCAACTAACCACACCGAGTATCTTACCCAGGACACTTGGCCTGTGGGTGTGGTACAACAGTCAAGAGGGGAAACGATCAGGCCTCAGCCCCAATACCACCCTTTCTGTTACTGGCCACCCTTGTGTTAGGAACTGTATAGCAATCTCTTGTGATCTGTCTTCCTAGTTGACCTCAACTAGACTTAGGGTACCTTCAAATGAACAAAACCCACACCATAGAAAAAGGCCACTAAAATCCAGGGCTACGGCTGGCTGGGCTGCAAATCCCTCACCTGGCTCTCAGTTCCCTCATCTATAGGATAGGAACTGAGTGTTAGTGGCTCACCGATAATCCTAGCTACTCAGGAGGCTGAGATCTGAAGATCCCAGTTCAAAGCCAGCCACGGTTCTCCAGTGAACCACCAAAAAGCCAGTAAGGGACAGCACCTGGGCCCCGAGTTCAAGCCCTAGTACTGGCACCTTAAAAAAAAAAAAAAAAGAGGGTAAGGCAGATGAGTGCTCAGGTCCCCGCCAACTGCACAATTCCATTACATAAGCTTTCTCCTTTCATTGTTTTCCAGAATCTCAGTGCAGAACTCTGCATGGCCCCATCTGCTCAGTGACATCACCCCTGCCCCAAGCATCATGTCATTCTTACATAGGAAGCGGAGATGTCCCAGGAAACCCTGTGTCTGTAAAAAGGGAGGAAATGGATTATTTCAAGGGAACCGGACAGAACTTCTTTTGTATTTCCCACATAGTACACAGTATTATTAATCCTAAATCCCTGAGTCTTTCTTCCTTTCTGCCAGACCATTAATAGCTGCTTTTCAAAAATACTTTCTTAGTCAGAGTCTCACCAACAGTCAGCTACCATTTAATGAGTGCTTGGTATGTACTCACAATCAGGCTAAGTGCTTCATATGGATGATATCATGCAATTCTCCTGACAGCACTATGAAGTACACATGATTGTGGCCTTCACTTTAAAAACAAAGAAGCTAAAGCCCACAGAAGTTGAAAGAGCATGTCCAAGGTCGTACAGCCAGTTAGTGGCTGAGCCTCCTCTGAACAAGACAAGCTAGCCGGGAACTGCCTTTCAAGACTGCCCAAGCAGGACCCACTCTAGCCTTCCTAGTAATATTCTTGATCACCAGCTTGTGATGCATATGGTTGGTCAGTGCTAAAAGCTGATGTTTCATCTAAAATCTGGAGCTAGAAAAGCACCTGTCTGGGTCTCCAGAGCAAAGAGTGCCATCTGTTGAAAGCAGTACCAACTTCAACCCAGGACTAGAAAAGAGAACCCTTAAACATCTTAGTCTGCAACGTCTGAGAAAGGAGGTTAGGAAGGAGGGCTGGATACTAAGGTCTGGGATGTACAAATAGGAACAAAGTGACCACACAGTGATGCAATCTAAAAGTTACTGTGTCTCTCTTGTCTACTCTCTGTGTCTGTGTCTGTCTCTTTGTCTCTGTCTCTGCCTCTCCTTCCTTTCCCCTCTGTGCTATGAGTGAATCCCAGGATCTCAAACATAGCAGGCAAATGCTCTGCTACTGAGCCACATCCTCCATCCTAAAAGGAGTTTTCTTGTAAGGAAAGGGGCAGATACGTATCAACTCCTATCAGGGAACATCCCACACAGACCAACCTCTCTGTCAGATCATTCTGATCTCATTCCCAATAGTAAAAACTCCCCCCCCCCCCCCCCCCACATACTCCTTTCAGAGATGCTATGATCCAGGCAGAAAAAGCAGCCTGAGACTCACAGTACCACAAACTCCAGCCTCCTTCCAACAAGGAAATAAAAGGCACTTCAGAGACCAATGTGCAATCTAGGGCAGCAACCAACAGCCTGTTTTAATTGTTAAAATTAATGCTTTGAGTATTCTAAATGTTCCTTTAAATGCCTAATTTGCAAATCAGACGCAGCTCTACTGTCCCCACCTCCACAGTGCTTTGGAAAAGGGGCTGTTGGTGTCGTCTACCTCAAGTCCAGGAGCCATCCTGAGGCAGTGAGGACACTGTTTACTTCCTAAGGTGTGAAGGATGAGAAGACAGGCCTGGCTGAGATGAAAGAGAGCCTGCCACAAACCTTGGAGCCCGGCCACATCAACCTTAGCCTCTTCTCATTAATTTGGGGGGGGGGGGCGCGGGGGCAGGGGAGTAGCCGGGGGAGGGGCGCGCCTCCAGCTCCTCAGAGACCACACTAACATTTGCCTGCTGGTGTTTGGAGATGGAGCATCACTTCAGAGGAAATGACCCCGGCTAAGGGTCACGTCCAGGGGAGGGATAAAAGGAAAAGCCACAATTCCCCTCACACCACGGGGACACAATAGCTTTGAGGAGGAAATCAAAGCTCTCGTCGCGGAAAGTGGAGAGGGCTGGGGGCGCGCGCGGCGCTTCCCTCGGCCCCCAGACCTCTGGGTCTGAGCGGGCAGATGGGGGAGGCTCGTCTCGGGGAAGCCTCCGAACGCTTTCCGGAGCAAGGGGGAAGATGCTTAGTGGAAGTCGTCCCGGGCAGGGGGTGCCCCAGGGAGCAATGGGGAAGACGCCCGGTCCCGACGGGGCGACCGGAGCCAACCACCCACCGAAGCCCCGGAGGACACATGACTTCACCGTCGTCACAGACAGGGGCGGGCAACCCCTAGCCAATTCCAATGCCAAAAAAAGAAGCCGGGTGAGGGGAGTGGAGGCCGGACAGAAAAGGCTTCCCTGGAGATCGCCGCCCGGGGAAGGGCGGACCGGGGGACCCTGGGCCCGGGGGGCTGGCGGGCGGGCGGGGCGCGGCCCGGGCGGGGGTCGGGATCGGAACTCACGTAGTGCTTCGAGGGGTTCCTCCGCTTCTCCACGTCCACCACGGTGGCCTCCTGCACGCAGTAGGCCAGCATCTTGCCCACAAAGCGAGTGGCGCCTCCCGGCGGCGTCACCTTCTCATCCCAACCGGGCTCGGGCTGCCCGGGTCCCCGCGGCCACTCCGGCCCAGCGCGCCGCTCGCAGTCCCGGTTCCCGGTGCACACGGGTCGGGCTCCGGGGCAGGCGGCTGTCCCCGAGGGCACGCGGGCGTCGTGCGCCCCGGGAGCCTCCCGCGGGCCTGCCGCGCGCCCCTTCTCTTCCTTCCCTTCCTTCCCTCGCTCCCGCCGCCGCCGCGCGCCCGCTCGCCCTCCCGCGCTCTCCGCCGCCCGGTGGGTCCGGCGGGAACTGGAGGAGCCGGGGAGGCCGGGGGTGTGTCCCGCCGGCGAGGGCACGGGGCGGGGGCCCGAGCCTGCTGTCAGCGCGCCGGGGAGGGGCCGGCGGCGCCCCGGGGCCGCGATCGCTCGGGCTCCGGGGGGCTCGGCGCTGGCCGCGGCTGTGCGCGCAGGAGGCGGAGGCCGGGCCCCGCAGGCAGGCGGGGAAGGGAGGAGAGGGGAGGGCGGCGGAGGGGAGGAGGCGGGAGGGGAGGGGCTCCGGGCGCGGGGGAGGGGCTCCGGGCGGCGGCGAGGGGGCTGCAGCCGGGCTGGAGCGGCAGGGGGCGGGCCAGGGCGCCCCTACCCGAGCCTCGGAGCCCGGCGAGCGGCCTGGCGCTGCACCCGGCTGGACTCTGGCCGGCTTCGGAGGGAGGAGGCGCCGGGAAGGTGAACCCAGCGCGCCCCCATACTGGCTTTCCTTCTCCAACCCGCTTAGAGACTTCTGGTGGCCACCTTTATGTCCCCCTTGCCGCTGTTAGCCCCGGATCGCTCCAGGGAAAAGTAATTTTTGACCAGGCTGTTATGGCCCAGCGGCCCAGGAAGAGAAGGGAAGGGAGAGGGGACCAACATGAAGTCCTTCAAGCCAGAGCTTCTTTGGATGAACCACCTGCCCCCTCCCCGTGGGGAGTTGTGAAGGGTGACTTCTCCCGGGAAATGGGCTCCTTTGACTCACTGGGCCTGTGTCACTAACCCGTCATATCATTTACCAATGACAAGGTTACAAACTCCTGATACTACAGTCTTGAGCCCAAAGGCTCCCCTGAGAGGAAGAAAGAGAGACACAATGATGGGAAAAAATCCACTGGGTTGGGGGCCAGCCCTTCATTCGCTCCAGGCTCTGGCTTTCTCACCACCCCTCCCTTCTCTGGTCTGGAAAACCGAATTTCCAACCCTCTCGTCCATCTCCTGCACTTGGAGCGTTGTTCTTTTTAATTTAATTTAACTTTTTTTCCCTCCATCTATTTCAACATTTACACACATACACACACACACACACACATTCTACTTTCAGCTGTCTTAAAGAGGGAGTGTTTTCACAACTAATCCATTTGTTTCACAATTAACAATAAAGCTTTGTGACTAGGGGGGCGGGGAGCCATTCAACAGGGGGAAGAGTTCTGAGATTTTATGCAAAATCTGTACCGGTCTTTTGTTCCCATATTTGTTTGGTCTCAAGCTCTCCCACTATGTTCCTGCCTGTGTAGAGAAGGACATGAAAGGAGAGAGAGAAGAAAACAAAGATGACTGTCCTGGACTGTGAGAGGTCCAGAGGCCAGGACTGATAGAGTCTTCTTTATCAGATGCAGTGGTAAAACAAACAAACAAAACAAAAAAAAAATCCTTTCTGGATCCTAAGAGAAAGGAAACTGTCACTGATGCTTTGCTTGATTGGAAAAATCAAGACCCAAGGGTCCTAAGCAAGGTTTGCACCAGGCAGTGATAAGAGGTAGACACAGAGGAGGCCTTCAGTACTGAGCCCCCAAATGTAGGAGAGTGCCCGTGCGGGCCCAGACCCAAGTTCTCTCTGATGATGAATCGATGGCCTGTGAGTTCATGATCAAAGGAGTCACGACACCCAACAACTCTTCCTCTGTGGATGGCAAAGCCTTCTGGAAGTGTTCTCTTGAACTTGAAAAGCCCCTAGTAAGGTGAGCTGGAGTCTGACTGTTGTAGGGAAGGGGGAAGACGGGGCTCAGCTTGTTCTTGTCCCCTTGGGCATCAGAGCAGTTGGCTGGTCCAAGACAGCAATAGTACATTGTTACCTCCCCCACCCCCTCCACCCCACACCCTTTGGCATCCTCTTCCTCCAGGCCAAGTCCACACAGTACATGCTGCCTAGCATACGTCTTGAGAGAATATTTAGTGTTCCTCCACTGCCTTAGCAACATGGTGTTTGCTTGCCTGTGTTGGTCTTTTTCTTGCCTAAGAAACTCCAGACAGACTAAGATCTCTTCATTTGTGGTCCTTAAACAGACATTTAGCTTTCAAATTATGCTGAGCTGCACTCCTCAACGTCAACTCATGGTGTTAAGAGCTCTGAGATGAGATGAGATGCAGTGAGTATTTACACCCATGGGAAAAAAGGTTTGTTTGTTTGTTTTTTATCAAACTGAATTACAGAGAGGTTACAGTTTCATGCATTAGGCATTGGATACATTTCTTGTACTGTTTGTTACCTCCTCCCTCATTCCCCCCATCCCCAGAAATGGTTTTTTAAGTGCAGGTTTTTGAAGTGGGGCAGAATATCCCCTCCATAGACCCACGGGGACCTCTTACAGACTTCTCTCCCACCACAACTTCAGCGATTCTTCCTTCCTGCTCAGCACACATTGACTAAGTGCCTCCCACAGACCTGGACTCCTCCCCAATGGCTGCCGCTGCTGCTCTGGAGATAGGCTCTGTGCATCACTCAGTAAATACCTCTTGGTGCCTGGCACATAGTAGGTGCACAGACATAAGGTGGTTTGTGTTGGGAAGATCAGCTGAAAGAGCTAGTGCTAGAAAAGATTGAGTAAACCTCCTATGAACTGGGAATGACTGCAACTCAAGGACATGTGAGCTCAAATGTCAAAACAGGATTGCAAAATTGGAGAAGAAAAAAAAAGATCCAAAACAAAGATGCAAACTGGTACCTGAAATGTATTTTCCTTTTTTACAAAACCAGGCAATGTAGAATGCTTCAAATCAAAGAATTTTTTTTGCAGCATAGAAGGGACATTCCTCTAATTTTACCAAGTAAACTGAGGCCAACAGGAACTAAGCATGTTGCCCAATGCTATTAGCTAGTTAATCCCAGGCCAGCTAGCTCTCCAACGGCCATGCTTACCATGCTGTTCTCAGGCAAGAAGAGTCCACTTAAGGAACACAGGTTGCCTCATAAGGGTGGTCCACACCTGCAATCCTAGCTACTCAGGAGGCTGAGATTTGAGGATCAAGGTTCCAAGACAAACAGGAAAGTCCATGAGACTCTTATGTTCAATTAACCACCAAAAAGCCAGAACTGGAACTGTTCCGCATCATTAGGCTTGGCGGTGGGGGGGTGGGGGAGACAAACTTAGGGACAGCATCAGTTAAAGTCCCAGGACTGGCACTAAATTTAATTAATTAACTTAATTAAAAATCACACTTAACACATGTTCAAAACCCCCTGAAGATCCAGAGTCCTGTCAGGTTCAGTGACACTTTTTATAATCCTAGCCACTCAGGTGGCTGAGATCTGAGGACTGTGGTTCAAAGCCAGACTGAGCAGAAGAGTCTATGAGACTCTGATCTTAAGTCAACCACCAAAAAGCCAGAAGCAGAGCTGTGGTTCAATTGGTAGAGCACTAGCTTTGAGTGAGAAAGCTCAAGGACAGAGCCCACGACCTCAGTTCAAGTCCCAGTACTGAGCACTGAGCCTATACCATATGGAACCTCATTTACATATTTTGTTATTTAACTTTCCTCTGCCTTCTATATATCTTTTTTGTTTGTTTTTTTTTTGCCAGTCCTAGGGCTTGAACTCAGGGCCTGAGTACTGACCCTGGCTTCTTTTTTATCAAGGCCAGTACTCTACCACTTGAGCCACAGCATCACTTCCACCTTTTTCTGTTTATGTGGTGCTGAGGAATTGAACCCAGGGCTTCATGCATGCTAGGCAAGCACTCTACCACTAAACCACATTCCCAGACCCCAGTATACTTTTGGGGGGGGGCGGGGGGGGGGACTTGAACTCTGGGTCTGGGCACTGTCCGAGTTGTTCAGCTCAATGCTAGCACTCTACTACTTGAGCCACAGTGCTACTTCCAGTTTTCTAGTGGTTAACTAGAGATAAGAGTCTTGCAGCCTTTCCTGCCCTGACTGGCTTTGAACCTCAATCCTCAGAACTCAGCTTCCTAAGTAGCTAGGATTACAGGCATGAGCCACTGCCATCAAGCTTAAGTTGTAACTTCTAAGTCAATAGTAAACCTGTGCTTGCTTTAAGGATCACAAACTTGGACCTCAACACCAGTCTTTCCCTCCCCACTCCCACTTGGCCATTCTGTCACTCTGCCACGTGATACACACACACACACACACAAACACACACACACACACCACCCAGAATCAGGTTATATATGCCAGGCACTCAATAATTTTTAAAAATTATCATCTCAGCAGATTATTTTAGATGTGATTGTTGCTAAGTGATGTCTAAGAAGAATTGGAGAACAGAAACTCAGAACTTATACCCGGGTTCCAGTTTCTGGACAGCTATGAACCAGCCTTGTGACCTTAAAGTGACTTTTATTCGGCAGGTCTCTTGTGATCTTCCTGGTTTCCTCCTGCTCTGTGGTGGTGGATAGTTGTTATATAAAATGAGTTCTCACTACAGACATTATTAACTAGAGATATGCAAATTTGAGTGAAATTGGGGCCCCCTTCTGGCCAAAGTGATAATAGCATTGTTAACTCCAGCAGCTGGCCAGGGTTAGCTTCCCTTCCACATCCTGGCTGACCTCTGGCAGGGACAAGCAGAGAGCCTGGCACAAAAATACTGCCATTGTACAGAACAAGAGTGCTAAGGCATATGCGTGTCTCTCTGTTTCTCCTCTTCCCCCTTTTTATTTTACCCTGTTCTATTTTTCTCAAATGTGCAAACTTTTGGGGCGGGGTGGGGGGGAGGGGGGAGAGAGTGTCTTGATGATCTCCCCATGAATAGGGAGCAGAAAATGAGGCCAACTTCCCAGGGAAGTAAATTTCTAGTCAGGCTTCTCTCATAATTGCCAGACTATTCAACTAGTCAATGTGGGGCCAGAGAACTGGGGTCTGCTCAGCCCCATTGTGCACTAATTTCAGTCATAATAAAGCCCAGCCACCAGGTGATAGAAGCCACTTGTCTCTGTTGCCAACCCAGGGGGTCTCAGCCTGCCTCTTGTCGCAACCTTCTCTCTGGTGAGGGTTCTTGTGTGACATATTACATTCTTTTTTGTTTGTTTGTTTCATTTTGCTTTTGATAGACTCACTTGTAAGTCCACCCTTAGCAAATGACCTTGTCCCAAGAATACAGAAAGAAATCTGGTAAGTTGCAGCCACTGAGCCAAAGACACAATTACAGTCACAGAGGGGAACAAAAACCTTTACCTCCAGGCTGTCTCCTTAACTCTGTCCAGACACCTGGTTCTCAAACTAGTGCATCATGAAATAGCTACACGTTGTCTAATCTCAACTACAGAGCTGAGTTCCTACCACCACCTAGGTTTAAAAGATCAGTTCCATTTTAACCACAAAACTACCCCTGGTTTTCTTGTTCAAAATCCCCTAGATTTTCCAGAAGCCAGCAAACTCTGAGTTGGCCACTAGAGAACAGAAGAAAAAAAAATTTTTTTTAAACCCCTTGGGGAATTCAAAGGCAGTTTCTTTTAAAATAGCCAGAGGCCACAAATAACCAAAAAAACATGAGTCTGATTTTTGTTTGACGTCTCCCCTCCTTTTCTTCAGTCCTGTATCCAAAGTATCTTGGAAATGACCACTTTTTGTTGGGTTTGAACCCATATCTCTGCCAGGTGAAAGACGAAGACTCTCAAGATCAAGTTTGGCTCCAGTCCAAGTCCTACACTTTCTGTCTAAAGCAGAAGTCACCTTAGTTTATTTCTTAGCCAATTGGTGAGAGCAAGCAATGACTTAGTAGGCTGGGTTTTTCCCACTCAGTGAGCTGGCTGGGATTTGGGACTATCATCAACAAGGAGTCTGATTTATGCAGATTACTATTCTCAACTTGGTTCATCTTCCCTCCTAATATCTTCACAGTGCCTATCTTTTAGGAAGACCAAAATTCATGGCCCACCCAGGCCCCCCCCCAAAAAAAAAGGTTTATAAAACTCCCATATCAGCCAATAAAAAGCTAGGCATGAGTCCAGCATGAGTCATCAGCACTCAGCATTTCTCTGCTTCTTTACCCACCTAGCAGAAGCTACCCACTGCCCCAGTGTCTACCAACCCCTTAATCCAGACATACCTAAGCATCATTGGCCACCTCTGAGGTCCACTTTCCAGTTTGTTAGGGAAAAGAAACTGATTGGCCCAGGTTGGGTCTCCTTATTTCCTGGTTTTCCACACCTGAATAATGCTACTCACTTCTTACCGTAGGTAAAAGTAACTTATATACCCAGGGTTTCTTCTGTTTATTTTGACATTTTGCTTGTACTTTCATAGAAATTAGATGTTTCTTTTTTAATCAGCTGTGTCCCTCCTCCCCCAAGGCCCCCAGTCTTGGAGCTTGACCTCTGGGCCTGGGTGCTGTGCCTGACTGAGCTTCCTTTGCTCAAGGCTAGCACTTGAGCACTCCAGTTCTCCACTACAGTTGATGAGGTTTGTTGAAATTGCTTTTCTGCCCTCTCTTTACTCTGCTACCCTCATGAATCAGTTTCCTAACTGTATTAAGTGTATTCCTTAAGTGTATTTCCTAACAGTATTGTTTCCTCACAGCATTAAATGTATTAGGGGACATTCATCTACCTGTAGTTGCCAGCTTTCTAATAAAGACTCCTGATTCGACCTTTCAAAATGTGGCTTCTCACCTGACACTGGTGGCTCATGCCTGTAATCCTAGCTACTCAGGAGATTGAGATCTGAGGATGGAGGTTCAAAGCCAGCCAGGGCAGGAAAGGCTGTGAAACTCTTATCTCCAGTTAACTACCAGAAAACCAGAAGTAGCACTGTGGCTCAAGTGGTAGAGCACTAGCATTGAGCTAAAGAGCTCAGGGACAGTGCCCAGGCCCAGAGTTCAAGCCCCGTGACTGCCAAAAAGAAAAAAAAAATCAAATAAAAGTAGTTTCTCCTCTGTATCTTACAATCAAATTCTGATGTAACATGAACACGAAGTACCCATTGCATCCCCATTGGAGAAATAGTCCTTGGAGGTGTAAGTCCCTTATCCAGAGAACTGTGCTATATAGCAACTGTGCTTTATAGCAACAGGGAACTGTGCTATGCCAGGAATTGTGCTTAGGAGAGCTGCACTTCTATGTCCCACCCATAGGAATTTAATCATAAATGAACAAGAACATCACTTCTGTTGTTGGTGGTAGTGGTCATGGAGCTTGAACTCAGGGCCTGGCCACTCACAGTCCCTGAGCTATTTTGCTCAAGTCTAGCACTCTACCGCTTTGAGCCACAGCTCCCCTTCTGGTTTTCTGGTGGTCAATTGTGTTGTATGGGAACTCAGTCATGAGAAATAGAGAAGCCACATTTTCAGAGGTGGAATTGGAAGTCTTCATTGGAAAGCCAGTGACCTCAGGTGAAAAGACCAGCATCCCTTCAAATACACTTAACACTGTTAGAAAACTGAGCCAGGAGACCCGGAGAGGAGAGAGAGAGAGAGCAGAAAACAATACCAACAAACCAGAGCAACTCCAATGGAGAGCTGAAGTAGGATGCCATGGTGACCAGAGGAGAGCCAGGAGACCCTAGACCTCCCTTTAAATAGGGTTAGGGTCGGGGTACAGAGTCTCAGGAGTTCAAGGCATAGGACTGACAGGTCCAAGACCTATCATCCAATTCCACCCACATCCCTACCTCTAGGAATTTAGACATGCTCATCATCTGGGGGTCAAACTTCCCAGCCTCTACCATGAAGACAAGATGGTGGCAGTTAAACCTACTTCCCTATCTGAAGGATTGATTTCTGCCTCATTCCCAAGGTCAAGCAAGAGCAAGCCTTTCCCATTCTCCTCCATTTTCCCAACACTATCATTTACCATGTGGTCAAGATGGCACTGGTTAGTGTTAGATCCTCTCCCTGAGGGCTCCATGCAGATGCCCCCACCTCATTAAGTTTCCACCCAGTTACCTGGGTAACCAGCAGACCTGGAGGCAGTTACCTCCCCTTTCCCTGAGGTCACCTCCTAATCCACCTGGCCACACCCCTTGCCCCTGCCCTAAATAAAGCAGGGCTGGGTGGGGGGCTCTCTCTCTCTCTCTCTTCCTTCTCTCCGGCCATGGATCATCTTGGCCACAGGCCAGCAGTTCGGTAATAAACTTTCTTTCCTGCCTGAATACCGCGTGGAGTTCTCCTTTACCAGCTACCTACTTTAAAAACCTAACAGTTAGACCCAGTGTCCTTATTTCAATTGGGAATAAGAGTCTCACAGACTTACTGTCTGGGCTGGCTTTGAACTATGATCCTCAGATCTCAGCCTCCTGAGTAGCTAGGATTACAGGCTTAAGCTCTCAGTGCCTAGTTTCAAACCATCACTTCTTAAGGAACTGAAAGACTTGTTGACCAAGAATTATAAAAGAAAAGAGCTAGATCTCACTCTTCTTTCAGCATTTGTTTGATGAAGCTGAAAGAAGTCATTTTCTGTTCAGTGTATAATCTCTTAACTCCTCCCCAAGGTTGTATACCGTGTTAAAAACTAGACTGCAGAGGCCAAGAGACCCTTGGAAAATCCAACTTTTCAGGCTAAGATTCTTAGCTACTTATCTACATTGTCTAACAAAAAGGTGATTGCTGCTCAATTCTTCATTCATTTATTATGCCAGTACTGGGACTTGAACTCAGGACCTCGAATCTCAATTGGGTTTTCTAATCAAAGCAGTCACTCATGGGCTGGTAATGTGGCTTAGCGGTAGAGTGCTTGCCTAGCATGCACGATGTCCTGGGTTTGATTCCTCAGCACCACATAAACATAAAAAGGCAGAAGTGGTGGTGTGGTTCAAGTGGTAGAATGCTGGACTTGAGCAAAAGAGAAGCCAGGGACAGTGCTCGGCCCTGAGTCCAAGCCCCAGGACTGGCAAAACAAAACAAAACAAAAAAGCAGAAACTCTCTGTTAGGTCCTCTCCCTGAGGGCTACATGCAGATGCCCCCACCTCATTAAGTTTCCACTCAGTTACCTGGGTAACCTGCAGACCTGGAGGCAGTTACCTCCCCTTTCCCTGAGGTCACCTCCTAATCCACCTGGCCACACCCCTTGCCCCTGCCCTAAATAAAGCAGGGCTGGGTGGGGGTCGCTCTCTCTCTCTCCCTTCTCTCAGCCATGGATCATCTTGGCCACAGGCCTGCAGTTCGGTAATAAACGTTCTTTCCTGCCTGAATACCACGTGGTGTTCTCCTTTACTGGCTACCTACTTTAAAAACCCAACACTCTCATCACTTACTCCACACCTCCACTTCCTGCTCAGGCCTTTAGAAACAAAACAGAAAGGTTTCACCACAGAGAGCCAAGGAACTCTGCTGCTTATATCTGATCATTAGCAATATTAGTAAAACATAAAAATATTCTCAAAAGAATGGGATTCATTCACTCATTCAAGAGATATTGAGTGGAGAGAAGACAAGGACAAGGAAAGGAAAAAACATAGAGGGTGAATGATTTTGAGATCCACTGCAACTACATTTGGTAAAAGGCGAAAGATTTATATGATCTGAAGAGAAACCAGAGTATTGCAACTACATTTGGAAACAGCTTAAAGAACCTCAATGAAAGCTGCAGATGAATAGAGGATTGGGGGAGGGGGAAAGAAAAATAAGCTTTGAGGAAGGTGGGAACAAAAGAGAGAGGGTTGGATTGAGGGTGAAAGAGGAGGAATACAGTCAAAATAGGTAGTAGTTTGCATGCATGAAAATAGAACAATGTAACTTGTTGAGATTGTTTTAGAAAGAGGGAAGGAGGGGGGAAAGTGTTGGGGAATTGTATAGAACAGTGATTGGAATACATTGTCTGGAAATGGAACAAATGAAATCTCCCCCATTATAGCTAATGTATGCAAAAAAAGAAAAAAAAGCTATGGAGTACTTACTCAGTGAATAAAGCTGACCCAGCTGCACCCCTTGCCCTTTGGGAATTTGCATTTCTAACAACAATTGTGCATTTGCAAATTTCTTTCTGTGTTGAATGACCCCACATTGGTTATGGTGGCTCTTTTGTAGCCCCCAGTTCATTTCATGTTCTTGCCCTGTGACCCGCAAGTCCTTTTAATACTAGCCTGAAGTCTCCTAACTTCTTCTTTCTGGGCTAGCTGTGATTTCTGTGCCACAATGAAGATGCATTTCCCCCACCAGACTTTTCTGCATATGTTATTTTCAAATCATTAAGTTGTCCATCTTCCCTGGATAGAAATGAAAAGGCCTGTTTTCCAGCTTCACTGTATTTAGCCCCTGAAACAGAATTCCAACTTAGTGGGGTCTATAAAACTAATTTGTAAAATCTACTACAAGAAACATATTGAGGACTTGAGTGTGTGTGTGTGCGCGCGCGCATGTGCGTGTGTGTATTGTCATAAATATGCTCTCTAAGAAGCACTGTAGTCACAATGATAGATACAAAAAGAATTGTCTCAGCAAGGCAAAATTTACTTCTGCAGAAGGGTGGGCCATCATCCAAAAATCTGGCAAGCAAGCACACAGAGCAGGCAGGGCGACCTGCTATTGATCCCTAATGTATCAGGCCCCGCCCCTCTGCTCAGATTGGTTGAGCTCAAGTTCACTATCTGCTCTTGAAGTATATTTATATACTTCAATCTTGAAATAAGATTAACAGTATACAAGTCATCTCAAAATATACCTCCACCCTCTGCTGCACTGTTTCTTTTTTTCTTTTTATTTAATTGTATTGTCAAGATGAGGTACAGAGAGAGGGGTTTACAGTTACCTATGTAAGGTAGTGAGTACATTTCTTGTCAAACTTGTTACCTCCTCCCTCATTTTTCTGTGGCACTATTTCTTGAACAATCTGAGGTGTGTCTTTTAATTCCATCTTGAAAAGAAACTAGTTTATAAGGCAAAAATTTATACTTCAAAAATCCTTCCTTATCCCAAAACATTTTCTCTTTTCAAGCCACTAGGAACTTGTCAGCCACACAGTTTGATAGCAAAAACAGTTTTTCTCACTCTGTATGTGTATGTGTGCTGGTAACTGGGGCTTGAACTCAGCACTGTCCTTCAGTTGTTGTTGTTTTTTCCTTTCAAGGCTGCAGCTTGCCACTTGAGCCAGAGCTCCATTTCCTCCTTTTTAACAGTAAATTGGAGATCACAGTCTCTCATATCTGTCTGCCCTGGCTGACTTCAAACCAGGATTCTAAGATCTTAGCCTCCTGAATAGCTAGAATTACCGGCCTGAGCTACCAATGCCCAGCCAGTAGTAATTCTTTATCTTTATATTCACAGCACTTGCAAATGGTTACAATACAGATAACTTTCAGGCCTGGGAAATGACAGGTGTAACTGGAGGAGCTTATTTATACTTTGTGTTCAGGAGGCAGCTGCTACCCGGCCCCATGCATTGATGTAAACTATGCTTGGTCAGATTTCTCACATTTCTAGAGAAGCCAAAAGTGTAGGTTTTTCCCTTGAATCTCTAGTTTTAAATTGGAATATGGATACTGGGTCTAGCTGGTGCCATCTTGGCATCCTTGTGGATGAGAGGGACTCTTAGAGATGAAGCCCCATCCCTACCACCAGGGGACCGGCACCTGAATTCCTAGAAGCAGGGGCAGGGACTTGGACAACAGGTTCCCAGACCTGCTAGACCTATACTATGAACTCACAACTCCCTGAACTCTCCAACTCCTGGCAACCCTGCCCCTTGACCATGACCCTACTTAGGCCCCACCCCCTGCCATATTTGTACCACGCCTCCTGTCTGCTGATTCTCCTCAGGTCACCATGACATTCCTCTTCAACTCTCCATTAGAGTTGATCAGGTTGGCTGAGATTGTTTTTCTACCCCTTTTTTTATTCTACTACTCTTGTGGCTCAGTTTCCTAACAGTATTAAGTGCATTTAAAGCTGCTAGTTTTGGGGGGAACATGTGTCCTCTTGCAGTCATCGGCATTCTTATAAAGACTCTGGATTCAACCTCTCAAAATGTGGCTTCTGGCTGGGAATATGGCCTAGTGGCAAGAGACCTTGCCTGGTATACATAAACCCCTGGGTTAGATTCCCCAGCACCACATATATAGAAAATGGCTAGAAGTGGCGCTGTGGTTCAAGTGGTAGAGTGCTAGCCTTGAGCAAAAAGAAGCCAGGGACAGTGCTTAGGCCCTGAGTCCAAGTCCCAGGACTGGCCAAAAAAAAAAAAAAAAAAAGTGGCCTCTCACAATCGAATTCCTGTATAACAAAACCAGCCTGCCTGCCTTCTTCCTTCCTTCCTTTCTTCCTATCTTTCTTTTTTATGCCAGTCCTGGGGTGTGAATCCAGGGCCTGGGAACTATCCCTGAGCTTTTTTACTCAAAGGTAGCACTCTATCATGTAAGGTTCACGGAAAGGAAACTGCCACATGGGTCAGGCAGAAAAGAGTTTATGGGGGGAGGGGGAGGGGAGAGCAAACTGCCAGGCCACCCTGCAATAGTATGTCTGAGAAAAAAGGGTCAAAATTTGCCAGGGGTTGTGGTTAAGTAGAGAGGGGGCGGGGAGGAGGTGTGACCACAGCAGATGAGGATGTGACCTCAGAGTCTGAGAAGTAACTGCCCCCAGGTGTGCTGGTCACCTGGTCTTTTAGGGAAGACCGAGCCTGCTTGGAAAATAAGGTGGGGGGGGGGGGGTTACATGCAGACTTGCCAAGAGAAAAGCGGCCCTTTTCCAGGGCAAGCCTAACCATATCACTTGAGCCACAGCTCCACTTCTGCTGTTGGTTAATTGGAGATAGGAGTCTCGAGGACTTTCCTGTCCAGATTGGCTGCAAACTTTGGATCTCAGCCTTCTGAGTAGCTGAGGATCAAGACTGTTAGGTCCACCCTGGAGATCAGCCCCCAGCTCCTTCATGAAGGATAGCATGTAGCCTTACCAGAAATCACCTGCCCCCAACAGGTAATTGTCAATCACCCAACTATCAATCACCTGTGAGTCATCAAAAGGACCCCAGGCTCTGAGGTCACTTCCTCATCCTCTGAGGTCATTTCTACATCTGCTTTGGCCTCCCTCCTTTTCCACGCTTCTCTATATAATCTCTCTCCACTATTAGTTTGAGCTGCCATAAGCTACACCCTAAGCCACATGTCAGTCTCCTTTCAGCAACCCTTACAAAGACTATGAGGACAGCCTGGGCTACAGAGGTGCTGTCTGAACAAACTAACAATAACTAAACAAAGTGGAATAAAACAAGAAAGGAGGGGCTGGGGATATGGCCTAGTGGCAAGAGTGCCTGCTTCATATACATGAGGCCCTGGGTTCGATTCCCCAGCACCACATATACAGAAAATGGCCAGAAGTGGCGCTGTGACTCAAGTGGCAGAGTGCTAGCCTTGAGCAAAAAGAAGCCAGGGACAGTGCTCAGGCCCTGAGTCCAAGCCCCAGGACTGGCCAAAAACAAAAACAAAAAAAACAAAAAACAAGAAAGGAAAGAGATAGAAATAGAGCCTGAGATATAGTTCAGAGGTAGTGTGCCTGCCTAAAATACTGTATATTAGGTTTGATCCCCAGCAGAGAACAGAGATAAAGACAGAGAGAACTGGTATTAGTGGGCAGAGGAGAAATATTAAGTGAAGCTGTCTCCGTGATATCTAGGTGTTGGCTTTATTATTTTTCTCTGTGTTTAACATACTTCCAAGTGAAAACATTTTAAATATTAAAAGAAGTAACTCCTGTGAAGACAGGAGTCCAATCCAACCCCTGGGAGGCCTGTTGGCTCCCTCAGGGCTGTGACTCTGCTTAGGGAGGAACATTTGCTGCCCTGACCCAGGTTTCCTCCACCTTCAGTAAACATTTGCTCCCTCTGGGCCATGGCGCGCGCGTCTTGACATCAGCTCAGGGTTCACATGACACCCACCACATGTGTGTTCCTGATGCAGCTCAACTGTGGTCAAGAAAAGGTTAGGTATCAACCAACATTTGAAGACACTGCGTTGGGTTCGTAATTGGTTTCTCTGACTCTGAACAAACTCACTGGATAGAAACCTGGATTTTCTACTAGCTTCCTGCTCATCCTTTGGTAGGTGGTTCTTAAGAACTCATCTGTAAAATGCAAATGACCCATTGTGATTGGTGCACCCCTATTCAAAGAAATACTAAACTGAGTTTGCTTTGGTAAGATACTAAACCTCCAAGTGAAAATACTTTGCTCTGACTCAAGTAGCTGATGTGACCAAACATTGTGGAGACGACTTCAAAAGGGCAGAAGCATCCAGAGTTGCTTCCCTTCTCCCAAGGAACCCACCCGTTTCCATCCCTCTTGAAAGCACCCAAACTGTTAAATCAAAGCCAGGAAAAAAGGCAACTCAGGAGGGCCTATTTCTCCAGCTTAGATTCGGAGCAGAAGCCCCACCCCTTGGTCATGTTGCCTGGCAACCTGGCTTGTTGACACTCAAGAGTGGCTGGGTGGGGCCTGTAGCTCTAGGTGAGCAACCCCCGCTCCCTCCCCAACACCCAAAAAGGGGTGTAGCCATGACTAATAAAGCTCTTAGGGATGAACAAGATCCCAGGCAATTCCTTCCACAGAGCAATAGGGTTTTGACTTGCTTGTCTTTTTAGACACACGCAGTAAGTCTGGTCTGAATTGCAGTTCTCCCATGTTGTGCTCTCCAGAGACACCATTTTCTCTGGTAAATCTGAGGGACTCTCTTGGTGCTAGATTTCAGGAGAAGTGCTTTTCATCCGAGTGTATTTCCTATGTGGACTTTTTTTTTTTCTTTTGCAATTCACATGTCATTTTCCAGCATCTCTGCTGTCACCACTTCCCAGAGCTGATCTGGGCTCCCTTTTGCTTCCCTCATTCTAATAAGTCTGAAGCACTTACAGTGGCCTGCTGGCAGAACCTGGGGTGACCTGGCTTTTCTCACCACTCTCTAGGTCCTGTTGCATTCCTATCTCTGACCTCTGTCTCTCTGCCACAGTCCTAGCTGGCAGGGCTTCTGCATTGTCAAGAAAAGCCAATAATCTGGATTTTTATATGAATCACCATGAGGCTCCAATTAACCCAAAATCAAAGGCATTAGCATTGTTTTGGAAATAGAGATTGAAAAGCACAGACCGTGGGGTCCTGCTTCATGGTGGCTTTCCAGACCCGAAGGGATGGGGTGTGATTCACACAACTGCAAGACAAGAAAGAGACCTCAGCATAGCCCCGAAGAGGTTTAGGGAAAGGCGACACTGACTGCCATTCAGATTTGCAGGAAACTCAAAATGGGTTTGTTTGGGTGAAATGCAGTGACCTTACTTACCCAGTGAGCATGACTGTTTACTAGAGGAAACTTGTATTGGGGGAACAGCTGTATGTGTGTGTAAGTTGTAGACATTGGTATTTGTAGCATTAAATATGTGTCACCTGAGGCTCTGGTCATCAGATAATCTGCACTTCCTTGTTTACTGGCAGAAAGCAAACAGTATTGGGTCATTAACGGATTATACTTCCAGGGATCTGAGAAAGATAAAGACAAGGAATTTCCAAAGTGGTGTGTGTGTGTGTGTGTGTGTGTGTGTGTGTGTGTGTGTGTGTGTGTGAAAGGATAAAGCAATACTGAGGTTTGGAATAATGGAGCTGACAAAGTCTTCTACCGCTGGATCAGAGACTTCAGGTGTCCAGGGCAAATGGCGGGGCTTCCTAATCTGGAACTCAGTGTCTACATCAGGAAGTCATGTTTTTGTGGCTTATGTCTACGAGTTTAAACATCCTAGTGATCTGCAGAAGCAATTTCCAAACACTGGGATTGTGCAGCCTCCCCATGGGGACGGTGGGGATTCGAATGGCCACAGCACACGTCCAGCCAGTCCCCTGAGCACTGCTATGTCCTGCTGTAAATGTCCCTGCCCTGCCATCTTGAACATCAAGTATATATTAATATCAGTATTTTTTTTGTCAGTTATGGGGCTTGAACTCAGGGCCTGGGTGCTGTCTTTTTTTTTTTCTTGTAGTTTAATGGAGATAAGAATCTCACAGACTTTCCTGCCTGGGATGGCTTTGAACCATGATTCTCAGATCTCAGCCTCTTGAGTAGTTAGGATTACAGGCATGAGCCACAGGTACCTGGCTCATTCCATCTTTGGGTTTGAACTCAGGACCTGTGCTTGCTAGGTAAGTACTGTTCCATCTGAGCTGTGCTGTCAACCATTTTTTGCTTTAGTTTGTTTTTTAGATACAGTTTTGAGATTTTGCTCAGGGCAAGCCTTGCATGGTAATGCTCCTATTTTTGACTCCCAAGAAGCGGGGATTACACTGGGCTCCGGGCACCAGTGACTCATGCCTGTAATTCTAACTACTCAGGAGGCTGAGCAGCCTGGGTGAGAAAGCCCATGAAATTCTTATCTGCAATTAGCCAGCAAGAACTGAAAGTGGAGCTGTAGTTCAAGCACCAGCCTTTAGCAAAGAAGCTGAGGGACAGTGCTCAGGACCTGAGTTCAAGCCCCAGTACTGGCACATAGAAAAAGAAAGCATTCCGATGTCTTTCACTGACTCCTGACTCCCAATTCCCTATCTGTAGACAAGTGCTATTATGTTTCTTATGCACAATCTTCTTACAAATAGAAAGGCAGTCTTGCCCCCGCCCCCCACCTCAGTTCTGGGGCTTGAACTCACAGCCTTGCATTTGTTCGAAAGGTATTTTACTGCTGAGCCACAATCCTAGCCCTGGCAGCCATTTTGTTTTTTTATGTTGATATAAAATTAAAAACCCTAATGGTCAAATGAAATCCTTTTGCACCCAGATGGTAATTCACATGTTTATGCCCTCCACTGGACTGAAAGTTCCCTGGAAGCAAGGAATGGTCCTGGTGTCCCCTTCTACAACTGCCCGAGTGCCCTGCAGACAATAGGCACTCAGTAGCGCATTGCCCATTCATCAAGCACTAGCCCTGTTCCTCACCCTGAGTCTATCATAAACTACAGAGAATGGATGGGGGCCACCTCAGAAGAGAACCTGCAAGCGATATGGGGAAGGAGGGAAGGAGGGGAGAGTGAGGGGCAAATTGTGGCCAGGGGGCAGGAAGGGGCACCATGGGAGCCCTGTGGAAATACAGTCTTCAGCCAGCAGGTTCAGAGGCTGCCCAGCTGCCATTTCTCCTGGTTTACAGTCAAGGGACAGACTTGGCAGTCTACTTCCTGCCTTCCCTTGCCCTTCCAGGATGCCTGCTGGCACTGAGGGCCCAGCCCTGGGCAGAGTGCTGAGACCAGCATTCCTAAGCCAGCTGTTGTTTCCAGAAGAGGAGTTTCCATTTCTTACCCTCTACCAGACCAAGGCAAGTCCAGGCGGGACAGAAACCGCAGGCACAGACCAAGCTTGCTGACTCCACCAGAGGTGCTGGGCTGGGCTGGGCTGGGCTGAGCTGGGCTGCATTGGTCCTTCAAGCTTGTTCATGTTCAAGAGTTTGGAATCACCTGAATTGATTCCTTTCCTCTGTCCTCAGGCAGGAGTACACACCTTCCCCGATGCGCAGCACAACAGCAAGGGCAATGGGCCAGGGTGATATTTTCAGATCATGAAGAAGCAGACCCCACTGAGGAATCCTGACAAACTTACCACATTTTGTCCCCCTAGCTTCTAAGGCCAGGTCTTTTGTGGCCCCAGTGCATCTTGCGGGGGGGGGGGGGGGGGAGGAGGCTCATAAGCAATGGGCCTAGAACCATCTGTGGTGTCACCTCTTCATTGCCCACTCAAAAGATCATCCAGGAAGGATAGTGGGTGAGAATGTCCTCATTCTAAGACTCACCTTGATTTAGTCTAACCGCAGCACTTCATGCATTTTACTTGCAAAACTCAGGTGGGCCTGACTTGGGGCTGCATTGAGGCTTGAACTCAAGTCCTCTTAGTAGGCAGGTGCTATACAACTTGAGCCACACCCCTAGCCCCCCCATTTTTTTTTGCTTTAGTTGTTTATCATATAGTCTCATTATTTCTGTCCTGATCCGGCCTAAATCTTCCTACCCATGCCTCCTGTGTGGCTAAGATTACAGATATGTGCTATCACAGTAGACTTGTTGGTTGAGATGGGAGTCTTACTTTTTGCCTGGGCTGGCTTCAAACTGCATCCTCCTGATCTCTGCCTCCTGAGCAGCTGTGATTATAGGCATGTGCCACCACACTCTATTTCAGCTTCTCTCAGATGTGACCCTCCCCCCACCCCCTGGTCTGACAGGAAAGTTCCATTGGCAGTAGAGGATGAGGAAAGTTCCTTTCCTGGGGGGGAAGGGAGCCCAAGGCCTCTGCCCAAATCCCTGGGTTACAGCCTGCAAGTCCCTCAGGGAGTCTTGTAAAGCTGTGGATCCTAGGCCAAGGAAAAGTCCTGTCATTCTGCCACCTGCCCCAGGACCACCGGGGAGGGCAGCGCAGGCCGCAGGGCCTGGGGACCATTCATCTCCAATCCCTCGCCAGGATCTGGTTTCCAGAAAACATCTGCTGGATTTAAAACTCTTGCATTCAGCTCCTAAATCAAACTACCTGGAGGCAAAGTAGCATTCTGCTTGGAAAGAAGGATTGAAATCCAGGAGTATCAAAGCCCATGCTAATAGCTCACTGTAACCCTGCATTATGTTATATGTTCAAATCTAATTTGTACTAGAATAAAGTAAATTTATATGAGAATAAATACGCACAACAAATTTTAGCACAATTCAAAAGCCCTCCTCTCAAGGAATTTCTAGCCCTGTTGCTGAAGCAGTGCTGAAGGGTGTTTGGTCTATGAGAAGTCTGAGTTGGTAATATAGTGACTAGTTTTTAAAAGATCACTGAAGCTGGCTGGGAATGTGGCTTAGTGGTGGAGTGCTTGCCTAGCATGCATGAAGCCCTGGGTTCTATCCTTAGCACCACATAAACAGAAAAGGCTAGAAGTGGCACTGTGGCAAAGTAGTGTTAACCTTGAGCAAAAAGAAGCTCAGGGACAGTGCCCAGGCCCTGAGTTCAAGCCCTGGGTTTGGCCAAAAAATAAAAAAATAAAAAAATCACTGAAACTAAGCATGGTGGTGCACATCTGTAATTCTCGAACTCAGGAGGCAAGGGCAGAAGGATCGTCGGTTCAGACAGTCTCACTACATAGTGAAACACTGTCTCAAAAAAAACAGAAGCCAGGCACCAGTGGCTAATGCCAGCAATCCTAGCTACTCAGGAGGGTGAGGTCAGAGAATCATGGTTCAAAGCCAGCCCAGCCAGGAAACTCCATGAGGCTTTTTTCCAATTAATCACCACAAAAGCCAGAAGTGGAGCTATGGCTCAAGTGGTAGAGTACTTGAGCAAAATTGCTCAGGAACAGTGCATAGACCCTGAGTTCAAGTCATAGGACTGGCACAAACAAATCACCAAAAATGCTTTATGTGGAGCTATGGCTCAAGTGGCAGAGTGCTAGCCTTGAGCAAAAAAAGCTCAGTGAGAGAGAGCATAGACCCTGAGTTCAAGCACCAGGACTGACTAGGAAAAAACCCAAAGACCAGATCAAGGGATTTCTGGTCTTCGTGTCCTTCTAGAACCTAATGTTACTCCCCTAATCAGTAGATAGTGGACTTTACTCCCTCCTATTGAACCAGCGTGAGACTTTGTGACAATCTGACAATCTCAATGCCATGGAAGTGACACTGTGGCTTCTGGGCTACACTAAATGGCCACAAAATTTCCACCTAGCTCATGCTCTCTGAAGCTGTTTGCCTTGGGAACCTAGCTGTCAGGATGTGAGGAATCCCAACCTAAGGCCCCCCCCCCCCCCCGCCCCAGGGGTTCTGACTATATTCAGTTATGAAAAAACATTGTCACTATCTAGATCTAGAACATGCCTATCACCTCAGAACAAGCCTCTACCACCCCATCCTCCCATTGCCTATGCCTCCCAACCACTCATCTTCTTTGTCCTCGAAGGATTAGCCTATTTTCTGGATGGTTCCTGTGAATGAAATCACGCAGTAGATGTGGCCTCTCATGTCCGGCCTCTTGACTTGGCATAAAGTCATCGGGGCTCTTCCTGCACAGAATGACTTTGCATCGCCCATTTGTGTGAGAATTTCCTTCCTTCCTGAAGCCTAGTATCTGCTTGCATGGATGTTCATTCATTAGACAACAGACTTCTGGGGTCTGGTTTAAGGATTCTGCTGTGAAAACCCATGTACAAGTTTTAGTGTGGGCATATTCTCAACTCTCCGTGATTCAAGTAAGTTTTTTTCTTCTTCTTTTTGTGCTGGTACTATGACTTGAACTCTGGGCCTCATGCTTTTGATTTGCTTTTTTGTTCAAGACTGGGCTCTTGAACCAAACTCCACTTTCAGCTTTTTGCAGGTTAATTGGAAATAAGAGTCTTGCAGATTTGTCTGCTTAAGCTGCTTGCAATCTGAATTCTCAGATCTCAGCTTCCTGAGTAACCAGGATTACAGGTGTGAGCCACTACTGCTCAGCTTGGTTCAAGTAATTTAAAACCATCTAAATATTAGATATGATGGATATGCTATATATGCTAATAAATCATGATGCTAAATAATAAATGGTACATAATTAAAACATTTCTTTTTCATTAAAATAGATTCCCTAAAAATAGAAACTTACTTCTACATGGTGATTCTGATTTACCAAGAACCATCTGGTGGGCCTACAGGAAGTGACCTATACAAGACACTTCAAACTCAGATTTTTCACCTACTCACAGACCTTTAATCAAATCAATCTGAACTGAGACGCTATTTTATTGTCACTATCTAAAAACAATCTTAGACCTATCATGTGCTCTTCAAAGTTTCTCTATGTTCCAAAATGAAAATTGTTAATTTATTTTTTAATAGAACAGCATATCTTTAATTGAACTCAGATTTTAACCCAATACAAAAACAAACAACAACAACAACAAAAAACCATGAGCATATGGTAACCCATTTAAAGTCCTATTAACTTAGGGATCTCTTTTAAGTCACAGCGGGAAAATCATAGAATTTAGACAGAGAGGAATTTCTAATTGGATTTGGAATTCTTGTGAAAAAAAGAACCTTGTGCTGTGAATTCTCTGTTTTCACTTAATATGGCAGAGGTCCAAGCAAAAAGGAAGATGGCCAAAGTACAATAATTATAGGCTGAATTACATTTCTGGATGACCTGGAGACCCATTCAGAAGAGTACGGGCTGCTCTGCCAGTAGAATGCCAGGCACTCCAGAACCCAGCCGTGAGGGTCTTGGTCCCACCACCATCCCCCCCGGGCAGAATGGTTCACTTGGCCCCAGTGCCCCCTGCTGATGTCTCCTGGTGAAGCCACATCATGGTCTCAGTTAGCTATAGGCTTCATGTCAATTTAGCAAGGAAACAATGTTTCTTGGGGGAAAACTGCTCCAGAAGCCCCTTGTGTGAGCGAAACCACATTAATAAGAAAGGAGAGATGTTTCTGCCAGTGGAAAATTGTAAGTTTGCTTGGTTTCAGTCATCTGCATTGGGTCTTGGGCTCTTCATCTTTGAATGGACTTCATCCCACGCGGCGCTCCCGGCCAGTGCCCTGGCACACCATCACAGGGGAATAATTACAAAGAAGTGTCTTCGAGGGATGAGGAACACTGGTGGCTTACCAGATGGGGTAATCATGGATCTTCAAACAAATCCTCAGACAGTAGCACCACTTGTCTTTTTGCTCCATAAACTACTTGGGTGTCCACACCCCTGAAGCATGCCTACAGAGAGCTGGGGGAGGCTGGCTTGGGGTCCCTCTCTTTCAGAGGCATCCTCTGGTTGGTCTCCACTACACAAGCAGTGGATGCCTGCAGTTAACTCAAAAACGCTTTCCAAGAGCTTCCCTTAGCTTCTCGGAGTCCCTAAATGCTGTGGAAGAAAGACATATTGTGTTCTTGGCCTTGCTTATGATTCGGGTGGAGTGGGAAATAGGTTTACTATTTTTATAGAGATGATATTTTCTAATTACAAAAATACCAAGCACAGAGAGGTAATTTAAAAGTACCCAAGTAGGGTGTGGCAGCCCATGCTTATAATCTTGGCACTTGGGAGGCTGAGGCAGGAAGATCATGAGGCCAGTCTGGATTACACAGTACAACTCTGTTTTAAAATTTAAAAAAAAATGTATTTTGCCAGTCCCTGTGTTTGGGACTCAGGGCTTGAGCACTGGCCCTGGCTTCTTTTTGCACTCTGCCACTTGAGCCACAGTGCCACTTCTGGCTTTTTCTATATATGTGGTGCTGAGGAATCGAACCCAGGGCTTCATGTATGCGAGGCAAGCACTCTACCACTAGGCCATATTCCCAGCCCCAAAATTTAAAAATATTTATACATTATTACAAAAATAAATATAAATATAAAAGCACCTATCTGGGTGCCAGTGGCTCATGCCTATGATCCTAGCTACTCAGGCTGCTGAGCTCTGAAGATCAAGATTCAAAAACAGTCTGAGCAGACAAATCTGTGATATTCTTCTCCAATTTTAACCAGGAAAGAATGAGAGAAGGGGGGAGAGGGGTGTGTGTGTGTGTGTGTGTGTGTGTGTGTGTGTGTGTGTGTGTGTTCTGGTCTCATGTAGCATTCCTTCTACTGGGGGCACAGCATCTCCTGAGCATGGTGGGCAGTAACAAGTACTGTGGGCAAAATAACGATGGAGACTGTGTCCCAGGGAGGAGGGAGAGGAGGTTAGTTAGGACCAGTAGAGGCCAGGGGCCTCACTGAGAAGGGGATACCTGAACAAGAGAAAGACCTTAAAGGGGAAGGGAGGCATACCTCAAGGAAGAACACTCTGGGCAGAGTGGTGAGGGGATAGCAGGGTGGAGGGTGGCTGGAACAGAACCTCCCTGAGCACTGGGTTGCCTAGACTCCTACCTGGAATGAGACCGCAAAGCCTCGGAGTGTGAGCATCACAGGATCCGCACACAGGCTGAGTGGGTGTGAGAAAGAAGTCAATGGATTTGGTCTGAGCAACTGGAAAATGTCCAGGCTAGCATGTAATCGTCATCCTCCTAACTTCTGCCTCTAGCTGGGATTATAGGCTGTGCCACTATACTCAGAAACAATGGGTATCTTGTGTATTTGTTCTTTTATATTGTCTTCTGGAGATGAACCCCTAGGACGGAATTGCTCTATGCCAGGATATGCCTTTGTCACACTCTGATCCTATATTCCCTTCTGGGAAGCCCCATTAATAAAAGATGTGTTGTCCATGGAAGAGTTCCATGGTGGTATTATTACTCTGGAAGAATCTATTCAATTGAGACCCTTCCAAATGTAGGGGAGATGTAGAACAGCTGTGGGCATCATCACCATTAAAAGTTGCTAGAGGTTTGGGTCAAAGCAGGAAATCCAGGATAAGAAGTGATCTGCCAGTGCTAGCTCTCTGCCTGCTACATCAGCTGAGGCTGGTGTGAGTAGAGAAATCAGCTATCCACAAAGGGCAAAACCTCTCTTGGGACTGCAGGATCTCCAACTGAGCCACTGAGACTCGAGCATGGCAAGAGCCAGAGCAGCTGATGAAGGCACAGCTGCCTTCAGTGCAAGGAGTGCAATTAACTCCAAATCTTCCTCTACAATGCATTTCTGCTGGCTGGATTTGTTGTTTGCTGTTAGAACAAGCTCACTACATACTTCAGATGCTTTGCCTTTACCCTGTCATTCTGAGCAAAAACATGACTGCCTCACCTGTCTGGACACATATGTAGCCTTTGTCTGGATGCTGTCAGCACATCCCACTCACTCAGCAGCAACCTTGAAAATAACATTTACCGTCTGCCAGGAAACTGGCTGATAGCCTCTGCTGAGTTCACGGAAACCAGGGACCATGCATTGGGTCACGTGCTTCTGTGAGTACAGGGAAATGCTTAGTGACTATTTTGAACTCCAAAGGAGAATGAGGAGCCATGCCTCAGATCCCCATGCACTCCCATCCCCAGGGGGGGTTGGGGGCTGTAGACAGCAGTAACCCAGGTCTCAGGTCTGGGGCCGCCTCCATCCAGGGAGAGCTACATTTCTGTGCCAGTTGTTATCCACAAGGAGAGGCCCACGGGTATGGATCTGATAGCCTGGAGTCTCCAAGTTTTAGGACTGTGTGCTCTGGCCACAGACTCTTCACTTCTTAGTCTCTCCATGAGGACAGGGCCTCCGGCCACAGTCACAGTCACTTCTGTTCTACACTGTGAGTGAAGGCCAGTCCAGCTGGGAAGTATGCAAGAAAGGTTTTGTGTTTGTTTTTTTTTTTGTCAGTTGTGGGGCTTGAACTCGGGGCCTGGGCCCTGTCCTTGAGCTCTTTTGCTCAAGCCTAGTGCTCTATCACTTTGAACAACAGCACCACTTCTGATGGTTAGTTGGAGATCAGAGCCTCATAGCCTTTCCTGCCTTGGCTGGCTTGGAACCACGACACTCAGATTTCAGCATCCTGAGGAGCTAGGATTACAAGTGTGAACCACTAGCTCCCAGCTGTAAGAAAGATTTTCCTATGTCATAACTGAGATGAATATCATCACAGTCCAAGGATACAGCAGGTAAAAGGCAGCCAAAAATCCCATTCTCAAATGGATGTATTTTACAGCCTAATATGAGGGAACAGCCTGCAGGCACACTGGTGAGCATCAGCTCTGTGCTCAGCACCACCTCGTCCTGTTACTTGCTGCTCTGCTCAGAAGGCTATGTAGTATTGGTCCATGGTGCTGACGATGTCACTCTTGGCCTCCAGGAGCTCTAGCACTTGCTGCAGCACAGCTTTGCTCAGGTCTGGGTGGAGGCTCAAGCGCGCACAGGCCAAGATGTGCAAGAAATGGCAGCCCTTCTCCACGTCTGCAGGAAGAAGGCAGCAGTTCAGTTTGGACATGACTGTCAGGCCCTCCTCCAACCATCTCCAACTTCCTGAACCAGCACTAGCTTCTTATAAGATCCCTAGAGGATTCCTGGGCATAAGAAAATCCAGAAGATCACAAAACTCTGCTCCAAGATCCCTTATGTCTACAATGACATGAAACCATTGCTCAAAGCCTCAGACCTTCAATCTTCAAGAATTCCCATCAGTTATTTTATATCCATAACCAAATGGGTTTCTAGTGCTTGGTAAACTCTTCTCTCTAGTACCATTACATGTGTATGTCACATTTGCAGGGCATAACCACTGGTTTCCCAGATGTAGTCTCCTAGGATTCAGTTGGGCTTGTCTCTCCTTGATCCCTGATTTAATGGGACTGTCATGGGGAAAAAGGGCTTCGGAAAAGTGCTTCTTACTTGCCTATTCTCATGGCTCATGCCTGGCTTCCATGCAGTCTTGCCTGGGACAGTTATAGTCTAGTAACCTCTTGCCCTCTACCAAGGCCACTCGCTCTACAATGATGAAAGCTGAGGTCTAGTAACTCCCTGCCAAAGAGTTTTACTAGTGGTTTTCCTGTTGTGGGTTGTGGCCATTAGGGGAGCACAAAATTAATTTCTGTGACTTGTGATTAGTATTCTTTTTCTTACCACACGGACTAAAATAGACTAGAATGGAAAAATTACAGGGCCAGGCATGGTGGTCCCCGCCTATAATCCCAGCTATGGGGGAAGCAGAGATAGAAGTACTGCGGTTGGAGGCTAGGCTGGTAAAATTCCAGCTACTCAACAGGCAGAGGTAGGAAGACTGAGATGTGAGGCTAGCCCACGCAAAATTGTGAGATGCTATCTGAAATGCAATCTAAACAGTAAAAAAACTGGGGGTATAGGGTTGGGGATTTAGCTCAGTGGAAGAGCACTTGCCTGGCCAGTGCAAGACCCTGAGTTCAGTTCTCAGCTTTGGAAAACAACAACAACAATCTGGGGGTGTGATTCAATTGACTAAGCATTTGCCTACTAAGTGCAAAGGCCCTGAGCTCAATCCCCAGTATTGCCCCCCTCAAAAAAAAAAAAAGAACAAAAGAGAAAAAAATTGTAAGACCTGATTATAATTAGAATTATTTTGTGATTTTATTGCATATGTACATGTTAGGCATTGGAATCATATAAGTATTGCATCATGACATTAAAAAAACACTATTTCTACTTCTGAAGCAAGGTCAGCCCTGTCACTGAAAGCTGACTCTTCCTGTGAGGACAGTGGGCTATGAACAGCACCTTGCACACAGCTGCTCTGCTGTCTCTGCATGCTGTTTTTAGGTGACAAATGCCCTTAAGGTGCGCTGAGAGGTACTGAGGTATCAAGAAAACAGACTGACCCTTGTGTGCTTTCATAGCTCTGGCAAGTCATGGTATCCTCAAGCCTCAATTTTCTCCTAACCACCGGGACACAGAGACAACTGAGGTCCTTGCCATCTCTAAGGTTTGGGTCCAGGGCTACAATGACATGCTGAATTGTGACCTCTAGTGGCTGTGTCTCCTCATGACTCTTCTCGGGTTTAACTGTTCACAACATTTTACCACATGATTTCCAGACACCTACTGAGCATGGAGGAGCACGTAGAGCAAGCCTAAAGAAGGGCTGTAAGTCCTCCTCTATGACTTGGGCAAAGTAGCCCACAGGACTAAAACCACCTACTCTACAGGGTGCTTGTGAGGAGAGGGGGCCTAAGGCAGGTGACTTGATGTCACACCATAACCCGTGAAAGCACGCAGCTCAGTCCTGCCAAAGGGAGCAACAGACTCAACACTCAGAGAAGAAAAGCCAAGAGCAAGGTGGAGGGTGGAGAGGGGCTTATCAAACCAGCTGCACATCACAGAGAGCCTGCACTAGGAGTTTCAGGGCTGCTCAGCTTTCACCGTAGTTTGTGAGGCCCATGTGCTCGGGGTTGAGATGCTCAGTGTTGGTACCTGTGGGGTCCTAGACAGTGATGTGGACAGCCTCAGGCCTGAAGCCATTTCTTCGCAAGGGGTCTGGTAAGGAGGGGGAGAGACACAGGACATCAGGTGAACCCCTCTGTCCTGCAGAGACCTAACGTAGCTAGATGGGCATACTCCTTCTCTTACTACAGGCTGAGACACTCAGAAATGACTCAGGAGGGGCTGGGAATATGGCCTAGTGGTAAAGTGCTCGCCTCATATACATGAAGCCCTGGGTTCCATTCCCCAGCACCACATAAACAGAAAAGGCCAGAAGTGGCGCTGTGGCTCAAGTGGTAGAGTGCTAGCCTTGAGCAAAAAGAAGCCAGGGACAGTGCTCAGGCCATGAGTTCAAGCCCCAGGACTGGCAGCAAAAAAAAAAAAAAAAAAAAAATGACAAAACAAAACAAGAAATGACTCAGGAGTTTAGTCCTTCCATGGGTCACCCTGACCAGGAAAAACTCAGTGATTATTCTATCAAAAGGCAGAGTGAAAGGCCTGATAGGGATGGTGAAAGAAATGGTCTTGTCATTCTTGGGACCTGTGTGGGATATTATGCAGCTACCTAGAGGGCCAAGGCCCTTTTGCATGTACAGTACTATTGTCAAATGACTCTAGAAGCCAGTGTTGGCTATAAACCAACAAGGAGTAGGACAATGTAGGATAAACTCTACAAGCAGGCCTATACATGCATCCATCATTTCTAGAAGAATATGCACGAAGTAGAACAACCAAGCCTCTAGAGAGGGGAATAGAGCCAGGGGCTTGTTGCTAGGAGGAAATCTGACTTTTCTGTGTGTGAATTTTCACTTTTAATGATGTATACATTATTCAGAATAATTTTTTTGTTGGTATTAGGGCTTGAACAAGGGTCTCATACTTGCCAGGAAGATGTTCTACTACTTGAGCCACATCCCCAGTCCTTTTTTGCTTTAGACTATTTTCCAGATAGGGTCACTTTTTTTTTTGCCCTGGGTCCTGCTTGAGACCATAATCTTATGATTCTAATAGCTGGAATTTTAGTGTCATTAGACATAGCTTATTTTCAAGGGGGGTGGGCTAGTTACTAAATTTTGTCTAGGCTGACCTCAAAGCACAATCCTCCTGATTTCCACCTCTAGAGAAGTTGTGATTATTATTATCATTATTATTCAGAGTCACTATGCCTGTATCAGAATAATTTTAATGCGCTGGCAATACAGATCATGGAAATACAAAGAAGAGTGGCTTGTGGCTGATGTCAAGATAGTCTCTATGAAGTCTTTCAATGGTGTCTGCTACTCAGGATCCAGAATTCATCTACTGAGTTTATTAGTAGCAGGCAATTGGCTTGTGGCTTTTACAGGCTTTTATATAGTCTGAGTGGCAGAGCCAGTCCAAGTGGGAGCTGGCATGGGGTGGATATAAAACCTGCTACGTCTACTGGGCCTCAAGTCATCTGAAGATGTCAGGTCTTCTTAAGAAATGAATTCTGTTCATTTGCTTCACTCCAGACTTTAAACCACATCTAAACCAAACTAATCTAAGACTACAGCCAGGGATCCTGGGAGTGTAGGATGATATTTTGGAAGCACCTTCTCTCCCTAACAGGGGGAGGAGTCCCACTCAAGCTATCAAGTGCTCCCATAGTGCAAAACACAAAGGTTTTCCTTCAACTAAAGGATGTTTGTTCTTACTGTTCTAGGTGAAGGAAATATCCATCCACTTGCATTAAAATGATAGATTGCTTTGAGTTTATTTTAAGACCTGTTGTCACACCGTTCTGGGCTCTGATCTCATCAAGTCCTAAACACCAGGGCAGAAGAGCTGGCTCTGTTTGGCCAGCTGACTCAGCTTGGAGCAGGTCCAAGCTGCCAGGACATCTGGGCTGAAAAGGTGGGAGGGAGACTTCTCTGCATAGAAAGCAAACAGCTTTGGGGGTCTGGGATCCATAACAACCATTCATTCCTTTTCTTCTAGCATTATTTGTTAACTTAAGTCAGTATTCATTACTAGCATCTACTTGAAAAACTTGCAAAAAGTGTTATCTTGAAAAGACTAGTTTGCACCGAACTTAAAAGGCAAAATAAATGTTTTCTTTTTCTAACTAGGGTGAAATAGCCAGGCTCATTGTCAGACCAGCTGCAGTTGAAGTGTCCAACCACTAGGGGCTGTCCTAACTCCACAAAACCCCATTTTTTTTTAAAGCTATTTTCATTTGCAAAGTACCAGCTTCCAGAATGACTGGATTACATCATTCATAAACTGTAATGTCTAGAACCATTCCTCCCAACACTGAAAGGCCTTGATGTCAGAATGGAGGGAATGTCAGATTTCTGTACAAAGCCAGGGGGGTTAAGTGGGGAACATAACTAAGAGAACATGAGAACCAGGTGACATCATAGAGCCCTAGTGGAGAGGCTCACCTCACTGTCCTGGGATTCCTGCAAAGCTCACTTGTGAAGCCCCCTCCTACCCCCCTTTCTCTCCCCCCCCTTCTCTCCCCACCTCCCGCCCACCAGCCCATGCCTCACAGAACCAGAATGTCAGGACCTAGAAGTAAGTCCTCGACATTGAAATGAGCTTCAAGGCTGAATCTCATGTGTAGCCAATGTCTGGACAACTGTATACCTCACATGCACCTCAGAAGGGAGGGGACTGAGGCCCAGAGACCATAACCCTCCCCAGGCACTCCAGGGGGCAGCCCTACTTCCAGATGCTCTGTCAAGGTCTTTGCCCTTCTGGGACAGTGTGACCACTCTCCATTGCCGCCACTTACGATTTGGCTTCTGGTACTCTTCTTGAATGATGTGGAGGATCTTTTTGTGCAGGTCTTTGTTTTCTCTGGTTACCTAAATAGAAAAAAACAGTTCAGAGAGGAAATTTCCTTAGTTTACACATGGTTGTGTCATCCACACTTCCACATTAGCACACAGATTCACAGGTGTTTGGATACTTGGTCTCCTGTCAAACTATTGCTGTCCCTAAAGCAAAACTGCCCAGGTCACACACCCCGGGGTACTGGTAAAGAAAACATGGAATGCTGTACTTTTAAGGAATAATGTTCTCCTTAAACACTCATAACACAGTTACATTTTTTTTTTAACTTCAAAAACTTTTTTGGGGGGCTGGGAGTATGGCCTAGTGGCAAGAGTGCTTGTCTAGTATACATGAAGCCCTGGGTTCGATTCCCCAGCACCACATATATAGAAAATGGCCAGAAGTGGAGCTGTGGCTCAAGTGGCAGAGTGCTAGCCTTGAGCAAAAGGAAGCCAGGGACAGTGCTCAGGCCCTGAGTCCAAGGCCCAGGACTGGTAAAAAAACAAAAAACAAAAAAAACAACTTTTTTTTTGAGACAGGGTCTTACCATGTAGTTCAGGATAGCCTCTGAGCATTGGGATTATGAATGTGTGTGTATGTGTGTGTGTGTGTGTGTGTGTGTGTGTGTGTGTGTGTGTATGCATGTGCACCCCTAAGTGTAATGTAGTTTTTGTCTTTATTTTGTTTTGTTTGTTACTTCTGGGGCTTACTCTTTGTGCTCAAGGCTAGCACTCTACCATTTGAGCCACAGTGGACTTACAGCTTTTTCAGTGTAGTTTATTGGAGGTAAGCATCTCTCGGACTTTCCTGCCCAGGCTTTACCGATTCTCAGATTCCACCTTCCTGAGTAGCTAGGATTACAGGTATGAGCCACCAGCTCCTGGTTTGTTGTATGTTTTTTTAAGGGAAGGGCAAGTCATCAAAGCCTTTGGTCTCCACCCCAGGATTTCTTCCTTTGGGTCTTGATATTTATGTTTCATTGGTTTTCTGACTTTCCCTAAGCACAATGAAAAATAAAAGAAGGAAAAAACCCTGCAAGAACAAACTGTCAAGAGCAAATCTAGCCTATCCACTGAAACACTGTCTGTTCTCAAAGGCATATGGAATCAAGTTTCTTTCTCAACCAGATATGGTAATGGGGAAGTAGCCACCAAATGAGTTTCACCATTGTTATAAAAACACTAGCAACAAAAAGAAGGAAGGGAAGAAAGAAAGAAAAGGAATGAGAGAGTGGAAGACTAGAAGGAAGGAAGACTAAGCATGCAAACACACAGCTGTAAGTCTATAGAGATAGCACAGAAACTCCTGGGGGAACCTGACTTAAGGGGGGTGGGCATGGTAACTCTTGTGTTTTTCAACTCATAAGGAAGCTGGAAAGCCTAGAAGTCAATGCAATATTGACATTGGGCTTACAAGGCAGGCATGACTGGAAGGGGTGGTGACCCGGAGATCTGTTCTAGTTTGATCGCCCCATTCCACCTCATAGTGATTCACAGAAGGAAGTGCTCTGCCCTGCCACACCTCGTCCTGGCTGTCTGCAGCCCTGTTGCTTCCCAGGAAGGGCTGCTCTCTACAGACCCTAATGGAGGCCAGCTCTAGAGCCTGTGGGAATGTGTGTCTCAAGAGAGGCTAGAGCTGAGCTGTCTTGCCTAGCACCACTAGGCAATGTCTATCGGGGACGGCACTCATGCTAGACTGGACTGTCAATCCCAGAAGTTACTCAACAGTGCTAAAAACACCCCTGAATTTTAAACAACTCTAACACAAAAAAATCACCAGAGTAAATCTCCATCAAGAAATGTACTGCAGGGGCTGGGACTATGGCCTAGTGGCAAGAGTGCTTGCCTCGTATATATGAAGCCCTGGGTTCAATTCCCAAGCACCACATACATAGAAAACGCCCAGAAGTGGCGCTGTGGCTCAAGTGGCAGAGTGCTAGCCTTGAGCAAAAAGAAGCCAGGGACAGTGCTCAGGCCCTGAGTTCAAACCCAGGACTGGCAAAAGCAAAACAAAAAAGAAGTATCTTGGGAAAGATAAGAGCCAGCGTTCACTTTTGACTTTATGTATCTCCTTAATGATTTTTAACAACAACAACAACAACAAAATAATAGTAAGTGGGTACTTGTAAATAGTAACTATATTTGTAACTGAAGCAATAAAGGGAAATACTTAAGTTGCAGATCACTTACATAGTACAGGTTACTTCCACCTTTCTGGAAAACGAGTCCTTTTTCCTGCAGCAGCTCTATAGCATTCTTAAATAGACTATGAATTGCCTTGGAAGTGGTGTTATTCTTCAATTCCACCTGTATATTGAGGGGGAAAAAAAATCAGTTTCTCATCCTCCCATATCTAAGAACAACTCTCCAGACCAACTGGTTTATGATTTTGCCAAACAGGCTTCTAATCTGCTGTGTCAACAAGATCCAGGCATGCAGTGCCTGGCCAGCGTGCAGGATGGTATTTAGGGAGGGCAGGAAGTTTGCTCTAGTAGGGTCACACTTGCTAACTGTTCCGTACTTTTGTTATGATTTGTTTGATTAATGCAATGACATAGGATGTTAAATCAGAAAGCTTCTCTTGCTCTTGGGCAACCTTTTTCATGAACTTTATAGCTCCTCTCTCTTTATACCATGAAGTTAGCAGAAAGAGGGCACCCAGTGCTAGGAGAGGAAAAGCAGTTTCAGCTGTGAACAAGGAGGACTTCACAGGAATGGCTCTCAGTAAATATAAACAGTATGTGACACTTCCTGTCCAGAATCCTTTGCCTCATTTAACCTCAGGACACATCTCCCAGGCTGCCCCAAAGGCAAGCTGTGTCTTCTGAAAAGCCAGCAGCAATTCCTGGACTGGGATCTGTATCTTGCCTGGTGTTTTCAATAGACCTATGACAGATTCACTCATGTGACTCAGGAAACCGAAATTGTTCACAAACTAAAGCAGCAGCGGATTGAATGAGCTGAGTCTTAGGCTCAGGTCAGGAACTGGGCGGCTCCCTGAAAAATATATATAGTCTTCACTCCCAAACAAACTCAACATTCATCCAGCTGTCAAAGAAACAATGGTTTCACAAGATCTGCTTATCATGTTTCTGGATTTGCTAAGAAAGGCCATGGAAAAACAGAGACAGAAAGGAGAAAACATTTCCAGTTGCTCTGCTGCCTCTGAACTATGACAACAGCACAGAGACTTTTTTCTTTTTTTAAACTTTCGCTTGTATGACCACAGAAAGTGCCAGCACTCTCAGGTTTCACCATCGCTGTAAGCATCTTTAGTCTCCCAGGGCTCAATTAAATGGAATTTAATTGAATGACACTGACCTCTCAACCAAAGCAATGGAACAAACTAATTCATAATTGATGCAAAAATTGTTTCCAAAGACAAAACACATACAGTACCGCATTCATTTCATCTTAAATATTCAACACTAGATAGACACACACAATTTTCTGCACTAAGCTTTTTCAAAGTGCTATCATTGCCAAAGCTCTGCCATGGATCATGTTGACTAGAGTTGCCCTCAGTCTCTGTAGTTAATTATAACCATCACAGGAGAGCAAGCTTCATGGGAAGGTGGGCTCTGCTAAGCACTAGGCATTCGTTTCCTTGCAAACCATAACAGTCATCAAAGTCCTAGGAGGTCAATTTGGCTTGGCGCCTCCCCTAAATGATTAAGTGAGGAAAAAGGGCAATGGGAGGCTCACAGTGGCAAGTTCCTTGGCAAAATACAAAGCACTCAACTGTGACACCTTCCACCGGAGTGTTTTCTGAAATGCTATCCCTCAATTCCCTGTATGAAAGAAATCCTGGGTCACTGGGCACCTAAGCTTGTTGCCAGGAAGAGGTAATTAGGTACATGAACAAAACTGAGAAGCAGGGATCTGGCCTAGGAGGTGATCTGGTATCCATTCCACCAGAAGCACACAAAACAATTTAGCCTGCTGGCCAGTTGTTAATGGGAGAAGACTGGAAGTGATCTGAACAGTCCAAGAATGGAGACTAGTTAAATATATGAACTAGGCAGGGTGCTGGTGACTCACACCTGTAATCCTAGCTACTCAGGAGGCTGAGATCTGAGGATCACAGTTCAAAGCCATCCAGGCAGGAAAGTCTGTGAGGCTCTTATTTCTAACTAACCATTAAAAATAAAAACCCCAGGCTGGCCTAGTGGCAAGGGTGCTTGCCTTGCATACATGAAGCCCTGAATTCGATTCCCCAGCCCCACATATATAAAAAACAGACAGAAGTGGTGCTGTGGCTCAAGTGGCAGAGTGCTAGCCTTGAGCAAAAAGAAGACAGGGACAGTGCTCAGGCCCTGAGTTCAAGCCCAGGACTGGCAATAAATAAATAAATAAATAAATAAATAAATACCCCAAACCCCCCAAAACAGAAGTGGAGTTATGGCTCAAGCAGTAGAACACTAGCCTTGAGCAAAAAGGCTCAAGGTCAGTGCTCGGGCAATGAGTTCAAATCCCAGAACTGGCACATACACATATAAACTAATATTTTGGTACAAACAGAAAAAGGTTGTTATATAATGGTACTTAAAAAGGAGCCGTAGGGTGCACTGCTTAAGGTAGGATATGTCTCTTAAGGATACTCCAGCATATTTCCATTTGGATAAAAGGGGAAACAACTACGTATGGTTGATATGTACACATAGTACATCCAAAAGCTTACCCAGGAGATGACTGTACTTGTCAGTGAGAATGAAAAGGAAACCTTCGTGTGTGTGTGTGTGTGTGTGTGTGTGTGTGTGTGTGTCTAATTGTATGAAGCCCAGGCTGGCCTCTAACAAATCTTCTACATCACCCTCCTGAGTCTAGGATTGCAGGCATTTGCCACCATACCCGGCTCTACTTTTAACTATAGTTTATGGGAACATCTGAATTTAAGAAAAAACAAAACAAAAAATTCCTTCCTTCAATAAACAAATAATTTGTGAGGAACCTGCTTTATCTACCACTGCTCTAGGCCCTATGAGCAAAGAAGACAGCAAACAAGGTCTCCGCTCTCATGATCTTTAAGAACTAATAGAGGAATGAACAAATAAGAAAATGCCAATATGTCACAGATATGAACATGACAGGATCACAACAAGGGACAAGTGGCAATCACAGCAGACGAGGGGGGCAAGATGACAACATTTAAGCTGAGATCATTTACTTATTTAAAAATATGAGTCATGTCCCAGTAGCAATATATCTAAGAATAGTAATAAAAGGGAACACCTAAACCCAAAGTCTCCAATACACCTTCATTTCAAACAAATACATAAATACTAAACCAACAATAAGTTCACGTGTAACACAAAATTTTTTTAAAAATGAAGACAGGTTTTCTTTTTCCCATACATAAAAAGAAAATTTCTTCAGGGGTCTTTGATATTTTTACTAACAAACCAGATTAAATACAACTTGATTTTTAAATTCCTAACACCTTCTGAGGAAGAACAATTCATTAACAACCCTGGTTGTAGTTCAAGAATCATCTCGCTGATCAATAAATCATCTTACATAGAGGATAATGACCATTTCTCATCTCCTTCTCCCTCATTTGACATCTGCTGAGATTAAATACCTATCTCGCTGAGTGCTAACAATTAGATGCTCTGACCTTAGCTTGTTATTATTTTTCTACAGAAGGATTAAGTGTAATGTGACTAAGTAAGAAGGAGAAAAGGGCAAGCCCAGCCTCATTTCAAATTCTAAGCTACCTCTGCTGCCAGGGTCCACCCTGTCAGTGTTAGTGCCATAGTCATGCTACCCACAGTCTTTAGCTGCAGACCTGGTGCAGAGAACATAAAGCCTCATGTGAAAAAAAAAAAGTCTTGCAGAAATACACGGCACTTACTTGGTCTGAGTGGGCACGAATCACAGGCTGATTGGCCAGGGCTAGCAAGGACTCCACAGTTTCCAATTCCTGCTGATAGAAGGTCTGCACTCTCTTGTCCATGAGGAATTCTTTGACTTTCTCACTCAGCAAACAAGTGAGACTGGCGAGGTCCAGAGAGCCTAGATTGCTGTTGCTGAGGGAAAGTGTTTAAAAGCTCTGCAGGTAACTGTCATCCTTGTTCCTTTTTGGTGTATATAGACAAAATTAGCTGAAATCTGCAATGCTGGTTGGGTGCAGGGGCTCATGCCAATGATCCTAGTTACTTGGGAGGCAGAGATAGGGAATATCACAATTTGAGGCCATTCTGGGCAAAAAGGAAAACAAAAAATCTTCAAAACCCCATTTCGACCAAAAACAAAAAGCCAGGCATGAGGGTGCATACCTTTCATTCTCGTTACCAGAAAAGTATAAATAGGAGGATCAAAGTCCAAGATGGCCTGGGAAAAAATGCAAGCTCTTATTACAAAGTTAAGGAAAATACCAGGAGCTTCAGGTGTGGCACAAGCAGTAGAGCAAGTGTGAGGACCTGAGTTCAAACTTCATTATTGACACGTGTATGCTCAGCAGCCTTGGAACACTGGGAAGCAGTACCAAGGGGACAATTTCTACCTTCTGTTTTATATAGGTGTATTGTTTGTGCGTCTCAAAAATATAGTTTTAAAAATCTATAACAAGGGGCTGGGACTGTGGCTTACTGGTAGAGTGCTTGCCTTGCATTCATGAAGCCCTGGGTTCAATTCCTCAGAACCACAGAAGCAGAAAAAGCCAGAAGTGGCGCTGTGGCTCAAGTGGTACGGTGCTAGCCTTGAGTGAAAAGAAAGCCAGGAACAGTGCTTAGGCCCTGAGTCCAAGGCCCAGGATCTGCAATAAATCAATCCTAGCTACTCAAGAGGCTGAGATCTGACGATCAGGGTTCAAGGCCAGCCTGAGCACAAAAGTCTGTGAGACTCTTATCTCCAATTTGCCACCAGAAAAAGTGCTGTGGCTCAAGTGTTAGAGTGCTAGCTTTGAGTTGAAAAGCTCAGGGATAGAGCCTAGGCCCAGAGTTCAAGCCCCATGACCAACCAAAAAACAACCAAACAAGCAAACAAAGCTGTAACATATTTGCACATGAAAAGGAAGGAAGGAAGGAAGGAAGGAAGGAAGGAAGGAAGGAAGGAAGGAAGGAAGGAAGGAAAGAAAGAAAGGAAAGACTGGGTGCTAGTGACTCACATTTATCATCCTAGATACTTGGGAGGCCAAGATTTGGAGGATCACAGTGAAAGCCAGCCTGGGCAGAAAAGCCCTGAGACTTCATCTCCAAAGTAACCATCAAAAAGCATGGCTGAAGGTGTGGCTCAAGTGGTAAAGCATCAGCCAAACAAGCAAGCCAAGTTAGTAATTCAAACCCCAATGGCACAACAGGGGAGCAGGCTGAGGCTATAGCTCAGTAGTAAAGAGCAGAAGCCTAGCGTGAGTGAGGTCCTGGAGTTGATACATAGGCACCGTTGGCTCAAGCCTACAATCCTAGCTACTCAGGAGGCTGAGGATCTGAGGATCAAGGTTCAAAGGCAGCCTGGGCAGGAAAGTCTGTGAGACTCTCATCTCCAATTAACCACCATAAAACCAGAAGTAGTGCTATGGCTTAAGTGGTAGAGTGCTTAGGCCCAGAGTTCAAGCCCCATGACTGACAAAAGAAAAAAAAAAGTAAAGAAAGGGAACGTAATAAAACCTTTCATTTTTTTTCTTCTTCCACATCCTTCCCTCCCTAACCTGACCCCTAAGAAGTCACAAGTGGGTTATCAGTTCTCTGTATCTCTTCCTACATAGTAGCAAATGTCTATAAACATGCTTATTCCTCCTGGGGTTTGTTTTGCTTTGTTTCCCCCACACAAATATCATCTGTGGTTGACAACAACTGGTCTCATTTTTGTTTTGGGGGTGTATATGTTTGGTGCTACAATGTGTGATGGCATATTTTGATCAGGGTATGCCTTGGTGCAGTGTTCTTCATGTTTCTTTCCTTGGGATTTGCTGAGATTTTTGGAACTATGAGTTTATAGTTTTCATCCAACATGGAAAAATTTGAGCTAATCTTCCTTCAAATATTTTTCTCCATCCTCTGTCATTCAGTGACACTAATTATACATATATTTCTCTTACAATAGCCCTAGAGTATCTGTACTGTTACCATCTTCCCTTTGTAGATGAGGAAACTGAGATACGCATAAATGGTTAGTCCTCTTCCATGGCCAGGCTGATGCTTCAGGATCTGAACCCTGGCCAACCCAGCACCTGGCTCCCACTGCAGGCTACACTGTTGCCGGCACTTCAGTAGCACTGAGGCATAACCTACCTCAAGGCCTCTTCTTTCTCTAGGGCTGGGTTGCGGAAGGGCTGGTCATACACTTTCCTGTAGAGAGTGGGCAGCTCAAGCATCCTTGCAATCTGAATGTTCCACATGGGATCGTCTAATTTATCTAGCGAACAGAGAAATTACACAGAATGCATTTTTTTCCTATGCCAAGTCATGGTTAGAAGAGCAGTCTAGATGGAGATCATGGTTCTCATTCATCCCCAGAGAGGAAAGGCAATGCCTTGAGCATCAGACGTGGCCAGGAAGTAGATGGGGACTAGGAAGGTGCACTAGTGCATCTTATATCTGTGACTCTGGTGGGTAGCAGTGGCTGTCCTTCAGATTTCCAGCTGAAAACCAGCCAGCACAGAGCAAAGGGGGAGGGGACAGGGCACTTGATCTTTTCACTTAACTTTAATGGCCGTTAAGTGTTCAGGAAATCTCTATCACGTTGAAGAATATGAACACTACCCTAATGAATCCACACAGAATTTCAAAGTACTTTAGAGACTCCCATTCTGCCCAAATTCACTTGCCAACTATATACAGTCAATAACTCATTTTTTTCTCAATATGGTAAAACATATGGATTGATTGTGCCAATACTGGGGCTTGAGCTCAAGGCCGTGCACTCTTGTTCAATTGCCCTCCCCTCCCCTCTTCCCCCTTCCCTTCCTTTTCCTTTTCCATTCCCTTGTGCCCATTCTGGGGCTTGAACTCAGGGCCTGGGTGCTGTACCTAACTTTTTTGCCCAAGGCTAATGCTTTTCCGCTTGAGCCACATTCTACTTTTGGCTTTTTGGTGGTTAATTGGAGGTAAGAGTATCATGGGGGGCTGGGGATATGGCCTAGTGGCAAGAGTGCCTGCTTCATATACATGAAGCCCTGGGTTCGATTCCCCAGCACCACATATACAGAAAATGGCCAGAAGTGGCACTGTGACTCAAGTGGCAGAGTGCTAGCCTTGAGCAAAAAGAAGCCAGGGACAGTGCTCAGGCCCTGAGTCCAAGCCCCAGGACTGGCCAAAAAAAAAAAAAAAGAGTATCATGGACTTTTTTGCCCAGGCTGGCTTCAAACCATGATCCTCAGATCTCAGCCTCCTGAGTAGCTAGGATGACAGGTGTGTTCCACTGGCACCCAACTTGCTCAGTTTTCTTGCTCATGGATGGTACTGTACCACTCAAGCCATGCTTCTAGTCTAGCTCCCAATAAACTTCTAATTAACTTTCTTCAAAATGAAATGAAAGGGTTGGAGTTTTAGCTCATTGTAAAAGCATTAGCCTAGCAAGTACAAGGCCCAAATTTGGTCCTTAGCTATGAGGGGAAAAAAAGAAAGAAATTAAGAAATGCAGGGGCTGGGGATATGGCCTAGTGGCAAGAGTGCCTGCCTCGGATACACGAGGCCCTAGGTTCGATTCCCCAGCACCACATATACAGAAAACCGCCAGAAGCGGTGCTGTGGCTCAAGCGGCAGAGTGCTAGCCTTGAGTGAGAAGAAGCCAGGGACAGTGCTCAGGCCCTGAGTCCAAGGCCCAGGACTGGCAAAAAAAAAAAAAAAAAAAAAAAGAAATGCAAGCTATGGGCTGGGAATATGGCCTAGTGGCAAGAGTGCTTGCCTCATATACATGAAGCCCTGGGTTAGATTCGTCAGTACCACATATGTAGAAAATGGCCAGAAGTGGCACTGTGGCCCAAGTGGCAGAATTCTAGCCTTGAGCAAAAAGAAGCCAGGGACAGTGCTTAGGCCCTGAGTTCAAGCCCCAGGACTGGCCAAAAAAAGAAAAGAAATGCAAGCTATTTTCCAAAAGAAGGCATACTACACAGTATTATTTCCCCCATTCGAGTTAAACCTTCTTATCTGAATGTTTTAGAAAGCTGGTTTTGTGTAAACAAGCATTTACTGAACACATTAAAAAACCAGTCAATTTGGCAGGAACTTGCTGTGCTTACAATAAATGGTGGCATGAATCTCTCGCTCTTCTCTGTATGTGCGGATGTAGCCTCTGATTCGGATGATGTCCCCAAGTTCTATCTTGGTGCTCTGCTCAATGGTCTCTTGTAGTTTCTTAAGCTGTGAGGTCACACTCAGCTCTCTGGGTGTACTTGGAGCAGTTGCAGCTGTGGGGGCCAGTAGGAGGGGTGGAGGGAGGAGAGAAAGAGATCTAGGATATATATAATTAGTCTACCACACTGGGAAGGCAGTTTGAAGGCCGAGGCTACGAGGGGAGGTTCCAGGTGGCTGCACTGCTTCTTTCCCATCCCTGGACTACGGTACAAGTATTCCACCTGGTCCTCAGCACAGTTCTGTGTTCAGGCAGCATTGGGCATGAGAACCCTGAGCAATCCTTTAAAATGTGCATGCAGAGCTGGACATGGGCACACTGCTCTCCCAGCTTCTGGGAGGCTGAGGTTAATTGTTACTGGAAAATTAGGCTAAGAGTGCTCTTTCATGTGCTCTGTCTCTTCCCACTTTAAACTACAACCTTAAACAACGTCATAGGTGAAAAGAAGTCAGAGCACTTTCAACACTAAATAATCTCTACTGTGGAATTTTACTTCTGGTGTCTCATGCCTGTAATCCTAGCTACTAAGGAGGCTGATACGTGAGGATCACAGTTCAAAGCCAGTCCAGGCAGAAAAGTCCATGATACATACCTCCAATTAACCAGGAAAAAGTTGGAAGTAGTTCAAGTGGTAGTGCTCCAGCCTCAAGCAAATAATTCAACAGAGAGCCCAAGGCTCAGAGTTCAAGCCCCCAAGTACTAGCACAATAAGCGAGCTACATACAAGGTATTAAATAAGAAAGAATAAAGTTAGCTGAGAGTAGCCACAAATGTTTTGAGCATTACAAGGACTGTTCTAAGAACTTTACTATCGGGGCTGGGGATATGGCCTAGTGGCAAGAGAGCTCGCCTTGTATACATGAAGCCCTGGGTTCAATTCCCCAGCACCACATATACAGAAAACAGCCAGAAGTGGTGCTGTGGCTCAAGTGGCAGAGTGCTAGCCTTGAGCAAAAAGAAGCCAGGGACAGTGCTCAGGCCCTGAGTCCAAGGCCCAGGACTGGCAAAAAAAAAACTTTACAATCTATTAGTTTATTTAAACCTTACACTCTCATTCATTAATTAGAGATGAGAAACTGAGTTACAGAGGTGAAACAACTTGCCCAAGGGAAAACAGCTGGTTAGCAACAAGGCTGCAATTTTTTTTTTTTTTTTTTTTTTTTTGCCAATCCAGGAGCTTGAACTCAGGGCCTGGGTGCTGTCCTAGGAGCTTTCCACCCACCTCCAGGTCCTTGAGCTTTTTCGTTCAAAGCACTAACTCCACTTTTTTTTGGGTTTTTTTTTGGTGGTTAATTAGAATTAAAAGTGTCACGGACTTTCCTGCCTGGGCTAGCTCTGAACTGTGATGGTCAGATATCAGCCTCCTGAGGAGCTAGGATAACAGGAGTGAGTGACAGCCTCCCGGCGCTTCTTAATTCTTTCATTTCCTCAACTCTCCATTTCCTCAATTATAAAACAGTGGTAATATTGTGCATGACTGAATGGAGCTTTTCACACAATGGTAGACCCATAGGAAATGATCAATTTTTACGCTAGTTGTGATCATGAATGTTAAAATTCTCCAGACAACCTTGTTTTCTTTGGGGTCTTTTTTGAGTTTAAAGTTCATTACATACTGTCAGAATGTTTGCCAGAAAAATAAGCAAGCCACATGGTTTTCACACAATGTCATCAGCAATGCAGCTCTACTCTGTGACCTTTATATCCTTAACAAATTTGTGGGGATCCCATAAAGCTCTTATTGTGCATTTACATTTTAAAACACCATGTGTTTTCACTTGAGTTGATCTATCTTGGTTTCTTTGTGGATAAACCCTTACTCTGTGCCTTTGTAGCTTCCTTTCCACTTCAGAAATGCTGTATCTAGCAGTAATGCCTATACTACACACTCTCCTGACTCCAGCACTTGCTTATGTGCTCTGTGTGTGTGTGTTGTGTGCATGTACCCCTGTACCAAGGCTTGAACTCAGAGCCTCAAGCTCTTTGGGCTCTCTGGCTTAAATTTTTCACTCAAGGCTAGAGCTCTATCACTTCTGGCTTTGTTGGTTAACTGGAGATTAAGAATCTCTTATCCTATTTACCAGCACAGCAACAGACAAAGGCCTGATATCGGTCATCTACAGAGAACTCAAAAAACTAAGCCCCTCCAAGCCCAATAAACCTATTAGGAAATGGGCAAAAGAGCTAAAGGGAGACTTCACAAGAGAAGATATAAAAATGGCAAAGAAACACGTGAGGAAATGCTCAACATCCCTGCTAGTAAAGGAAATGCAAATAAAAACAACCCTGAGATACCACCTCACCCCAGTTAGAATGGCCTATACTCTGAACTCAGGCAACAACAAATGCTGGAGGGGCTGTGGGGAAAGAGGAACCCTTCTCCATTGTTGGTGGGAGTGCAAATTAGTACAACCACTTTGGAGAACAGTATGGAGGTTTCTGAAAAAGCTCAATATAGACCTACCCTATGACCCAGCCATACCACTCCTAGGCATCTATCCTAAACAGCAAAACCCAAGATATCAAAAAGACATTTGTACTTCCATGTTTATCGTGGCACAATTCACAATAGCCAAAATATGGAAACAACCCAGATGCCCCTCCACAGACGAATGGATCCAAAAAATATGGTACTTATACACAATGGAATACTACATAGCGATTAGGAATGGTGAAATATTGTTATTCGCAGGGAAATGGTCAGAACTCGAACAAATAATGTTGAGTGAGACAAGCCTAGAACACAGAAAACAAAGGGGCATGATCTCCCTGATATATGACTGTTAACAAAGGGAGACGGAGAGACAGTAGAGACCAAGTCTGTGAACACTGTATATGTTCTTGATACATTGTATATTGCATATGTGTCTACCTGACCTAGACAAGGGAGGGAAAAACAGGTTGTAAGATATCACAAGAAATGTACACACTGCCCTACTATGTAACTGCACCCTCTTTGCACAACACCTTGTAAAAAAATTTATGTTCAATTAATAAAAAAAAAGAAAAAAAAAAGAATCTCTTATCCTGGGGCTGGGAATATGACCTAGTGGCAAAAGTGCTTGCCTGGTATACATGAAGCCCTGGGTTCAATTATCCAGCACCACATATATAGAAAATGGCCAGAAGTGGCGCTGTGGCTCAAGTGGCAGAGTGCTAGCCTTGAGCAAAAAGAAGCCAAGGGCAGTGCTCAGGCAGAGTCCAAGGCCAGGACTGGCAAAAACAAAACAAAACCAAACAAAGAAATCTCTCATCTTATTCTGCCCCGTTTGGATTCTAAACTTGATCCTCAGATCTCAGCATCAGAAGTAACAGGACTGTTGACTTGAGCTAGCAGCTCTGGACTATTTATGTTAATTTGGTTTTATTCTTGAAAAAAGACATCTTTTGGACAGAAATTTTTTCTTTAAAGTTTGTCCTTTTTGTTTTAAGTTTTCAGTGCTTACAAAGTTAGGCACTTTTGAGAGCTTAATGTTTTGTTTTGTTTCTTGGTACTGGTCCTGGGGCTTGAACTCAGAGCCTGGGTGCTATCTATGAGCTTTTTTTTTTTTTTTTTTTTTTTTTTGCCAGTCCTGGGGCTTGGACTCAGGGCCTGAGCACTGTCCCTGGCTTCTTTTTACTCAAGGCTAGCACTCTGCCACTTGAGCCACAGCGCCACTTCTGGCCGTTTTCTGTATATATGTGGTGCTGGGGAATCGAACCCAGGGCCTCATGTATACGAGGCAAGCACTCTTGCCACTAGGCCATATCCCCAGCCCTCTATGAGCTATTTTGATCGAGGCTAGGTCTCTACCTCTTGAACCATAGCTTCACTTTCTGTTTTTTTGTTGTTGTTAGTTAGAGATAAGAGTTTCATGGACTTTCTTGCCCTGGCTGGCTTTGAACTGTGACCCTCAGGGCTGGGAATATGGCCTAGTGGCAAGAGTGCTTGCCTCGTATACATGAAGCCCTGGGTTCAATTCCTCAGTACCACATATATAGAAAATGTCCAGAAGTGGTGCTGTGGCTCAAGTGGTAGAGTGCTAGCCTTGAGCAAAGAGAATCCAGGGACAGTGCTTAGGCCCTGAGTCCAAGCCCCAGGACTGGCAAAAAAGAAAAAGAAAAAAAGAACTGTGACCCTCAGATATTAGCCTCCTCAGTAGCTAGGACTACAGGCATGAGCCACCAGAGCTTGGCTTTTAGTGTGCTTATTAGAACATACAACTCTATGCTCTGTAAGTTGTTTTATGTAAGCTACAAGGCAAGATTTGCAGTGAGCTTTTTATAAATATTACCTACCTGAAACAATGTTTTTTAAATGTTGGTTTATTTCCTACCATTGTATAATTTCCAGTTTGCCTTCTATATTGTTTCTATAATGGAGTGACTCTCTTTTTTGGTCTTGTGATCAGACTTTCTGCTTTCTTGTTTTTTATTTTTTTAGACTTTCTGCTTTCTGACTCAATAGTTTAAACAACTGGGCTCTGCGATATTCAGAAGTATTGTATATGTGTGTATGTGGGTACTGGAGTTTGAATTCGGGGCCTGGGTCCTGTCCCAAGACTGTTGCTTTATTACTGGAGCCATAGCTCCACTTCTGGCTTTTGGTGGTTAATTGGACATAAGAGTCTCATGAACTTTCTTGTCGAGCCTGGCTTTGAACTGAGATCCTAGGCTCTCAGCCTCCTGAATAGCTAGGATTACAAGCATAAACCGTTGGTGCAGCAGGAACAACACTAATTTTAATACATTTTCTAGAAACAGCAATATAGGAAACATGAAGGACTGTGTATATCCAGTAACCAACACGCAGGAAACTAAAGGCAACCACATTCAGCCTGCACAGCTTACAGAGTTTCTTTCTCTAAGACTCAAGAATCACTTTCTAAAAGGTTGCTGTACTTGCCTTCCTGTCCCAAGGCCCTCTTTTTCTTAGGTTAAAGGTATTTATAAACCTCATTGCCATTATGCAGACATTATAAGTGATAATAAACGCTTCATATACCACCACTGAAATTACCAAGCTGATGGCTGGTCTGAGAAGCAGCCCAGCTTTCATTTAAAGGGTGATTCCAATTGCTGAAAGACGGCTCCAGTGTGTAATTTAATGAATGTAATGAGACGGCTGGAGCCTGACAACTTTAATTTAAGCAGTCTATTCCATCCTGAAAGATAAATCCCCCTTAACATTCTAATATTGAAGGCTAAGCTTTCTTAACTTTGCTCATAAGCTATGTCCAAATGATACAGTCAATGTGACATTTATAGGAGTTAACATTATATACTTACATTTTCACTGACTGGAATACAATTTTACTTGAGATTAAATTTTGCTTTAAAAAATTTGTCTCAGTTGACCACTTCTCAGTGGAAAGCTTTTAAACATTGGGCAATTAAATTAAAAGGAGAGAATGAGCAAGTGGGGAACAATTAAAAGCATTCCTGCATGTGTAACATAATGAGCATCATTTTCAGGCTTTCTCCTGGTACTTTTAACCTTCCTTTATATAGGCAAAGCAATTTTAAATTAAGCTTCTCTGGTATTTCAAACTTCCTCCTCTCAGTAGACCTTAGACTAATATGTTTCTAGTTGATCTGAAGTATTACTAAGTATAGAAACTATAGAATATTTCTGATAAGAGGCTGGGAATATGGTCTAGTGGTAAAGTGCTCGCCTCGTATACATGAAGCCCTGGGTTCTATTCATCAGCACCACATATATAAAAAAAAAAAAGCCGGAAGTGGCGCTATGGCTCAAGTGGTAGAGTGCTAGCCTTGAGCAAAAAGAAGCCAGGGACAGTGCTCAGGCCCTGAGTCCACGCCCCAGGACTGGCAACAAAAACAAAACAAAACAAAGAATATTTCTGACAATGCCACTTTTCTTTCTTGGCTGGTCTTGGGGCTTGAACTCTGGGCCTGGGTGCTGTCCCTGAACTTCTTTCACTTAAGGTGAGTGCTCTACCACTTGAGCCACAGAGCCACTTCTGGCTTTTTTTTAGTAGTTACATAATTTACAATGAGATAGATGTGAAAAGGGCCTGACTGACTCTTTACATTGGTTAGATGGAAAGCAAAGCGACATGGCAAGTGAAATTACCTGCTGAAGACTCACTATTGCTCAACTTTTTCCAGCAGATGCAGTTTATAACTCCAGTGCTGTCATCCACTGCAAGAGACACGTGAAAGGGGAAAAGAATTCACATGTGAATGTCATCATTGTATTTGACCACATTGAATGATGAGCTCTTCCAACAGACTAGTGGGGGCCATTCTCTTACCAAACACTCCCTCCATCTTTGGAAACAATCTTCACTACAATTCTTGTTAAACAATCTTCACGTGCCTGAGTTCATCAGTGTGCACGTGCCTGAGTTTGTCAGTGTGACACACTAGCATCAGACATTTCCCTCACCCTACCTCCAGGTGCTAATGACTCTTATTACCACTGTTCTGTTACAAGTGACCTCCTCGGGAAGTTAGATGCACGACTCAGGGAGTGTTCATATGTCAAACCAGACTTATCTCTCACCCTAGGACAAGATAACACCACCGGCCCAGGGTACAGACCCACAGGCACTAAAGCCTCTGTCACCAGTTCCCAAGACAAAGTGATCCTCATCTTTGGGCTTTTCTTTGTGAAAGAGCTTCTGCCCAGTCCTTACTCCTAACAATGATGTAGGGAAAGCCAAGAACATCACAGAAGAGCATAGTTCAATTTTTATTAAAATTTTTTATCCTGGCCACAAAATAATATTGGCATGGCTTATTTTATTCCTTAAAAAATTAATAAATCCACCGCATTGGACATATAACTGTAAATGAGGTTGGTGATATTTGCTATGGGAGCACAAGCATTTTTCTCTCTGCCTATCTTTGACAACTCAGAATACAGACTGCTAAAAAAAATCTTTTTTAGGGCTGGGGATATGGCCTAGTGGCAAGAGTACCTGCCTCACATACATGAGGCCCTGGGTTCGATTCCCCAGCACCACATACAGAAAATGGCCAGAAGTGGCGCTGTGGTTCAAGCGGCAGAGTGCTAGCCTTGAGCAAAAAGAAGCCAGGGACAGTGCTCAGGCCCTGAGTCCAAGCCCCAGGCCTGGCAAAAAAAAAAAAAAAAAAATCTTTTTTAAATACAGCCAGGCAACCAGTGACTTATGCCTGCAATCCTATTATTTACTCAGGAGGCTGAGATCTGAGGATTGTAGTTAGAAGCTAGCAGAAGGAAAGTATATGAGACTCTATCTCCAATAAACAACCCTCCCACCCCTCCCCCCCCAAAAAAAATCAAGACCTGGGCTGGCACTGGTGGCTCATATCTGTAATCTTAGCTATTTAGGAGGCTGAGATCTAAGAATTAAGGTTTGAAGGCAAGCCAGGAAGGCAAATCTAAGAAATTCTACAATTATCTAGCAGAAAGCTGGAAGTGGAGCTGTGGCTCAAGTGGTAGAGTATCAGCCTTCAGCCAAAAAGCTAAGCACCAGTGAGAGGCACTCTAGGCTGGCTTCAAACTCATTTCTCTGTTTCTTCACTATTAGCAACATGTTAGAATACTCATGGAAACAATGACATTATTTTTAGATTTATTGTTTCACTTGGCTTATATCTATTTCAGAAAGTGGCTTAGCGGTAGAGTGCTTGCTTGCCTTGCATGCATGAAGCCCTGGATTCCATTCCCCAGCACCACATAAACAGAAAAAGCTGGAAGTGGTGCTGTGGCTCAAGAGGTAGAGAGCACTAAGCAAAAAGAAGCCAGGGACAGTGTTCAGGCCCTGAATCCAAGTCCCAGGACTGGCAAAAAATAAAAAATAAAATAACCCTTCTAGGCCTACCATTTCATCTCTTACTAGCTGAGAACCTTGATTGATAAAGGAAAGTTGAAAGAAAGTGAGCAGATAAGCACTTGTCTTGGGAAATGTGAGGTTGTTCTGGTCTTGACTGGAGCGCAAATCAGAGGGAGAGCTGCTGCCAGGTGCTGTGTGCCATAAGCACTGCTCCCAAAGCTCACCCTCCTTGGTTTGCAGCCCCTGCCAGAAGACCTCGTGCCATGGTCCATGAGGCTGCTACTGAGTGCCAGAGAAGAAGAGCATCCTTGCAGTATACCATCATGTCCTCCCCTGCAAGGCCCTGGCACAGGTCAGTGTGGGCAGAAACGCCAGGCACAGGCCTCTCCTAGTTAGGGAGTGGCCAGCTGGCCGGTGGCCTGAGCAAGCAGAGAGAGGAGCAGCTCTCCACTTGAGCAGGCCACATAGGTCACATATGCACTTCTGCTCGCAATGACTTCCGTATGGCCACCTCCCACAGCCCACAGATGTGTCATCCTCTCACAACACCCACTCAGAGGGAAAAGCTTCTTGCAGAGCAAACAGATCGTCTTAAATCTCTTCCTAATGAGCCCAAAGGGATTAAGTGCATCCCTGCTAGATCACAGGCTTAATTCTGGTCTGGTTCTAGGGCCAACCCCAGAGGCCACAAGTCTTATTTATTTGATGTAAAACAGAGAAAATTCAAATTCAAATCAGCTAATTTTGGGGTAGGAGGAAAGTGACAAAGAGACACCAACTTGCAGACAGCAGAACAAGCTGGGGTTGGTAAACAGTAGACTGGGCCCACACCTCACCCAGTGGAACTCCACTGGGGCAAGTTACTAGGGCTTCTCTCAACTACAAAATAGAAATAATATCTGTGTTTTCTACTCCAAAAGATTAGAGGAAAAATAATATAAAGTAATGAATGCAAAAGTGCTTTGTAAACTGAAACACATGATCATTTCCTCACTGGTATTTAGAAAGGAAGTAAGTACTCTATTGTACAGCAACCTACTTGCCCAGAGGGGGCTATGCTGTTGGAACTTAGCAAATGTTTGTTGTCTTGGAGGAAAATAGTACCAATATTTTTGGTAAAATAGACATTGAAGCAGCTGGATATGACGGTACATCTTTGTGATTGATCTTCACTACCTGGGAGGCAGAGACCAGGAGGCTAGGCTGGGCAAACATTTTAGTGAGATCTCCATCTTAACAAATAAGTGTGGTTGGGCTGGGAATATGGCCTAGTGGCAAGACAGCTTGCCTTGTATACATGAAGCCCTGGGTTCGATTCCCCAGCACCACATATAAATAGAAAATGGCCAGAAGTGGTGCTGTGGCTCAAGTGGCAGAGTGCTAGCCTTGAGCAAAAGGAAGCCAGGGACAGTGCTCAGGCCCTGAGATCAAGGCCCAGGACTGGCAAAAAAACAAAACAAAACAAAAAAACAAAAAAAACCAAGTAAGTGTGGTGGAACATGTTTATAATCCCAGCTGCATGGGAGGATATATGTAGAATTGCACTCTAGCCCTGGCCCAAACCATGAGACCCTATTGGAAAAATAACTAAAACAACACAGGCCTGTGAGCATGGCTGAAGGCAGCAGAGCACCTGCCTAGCAAGTATGAGGGCCTGAGTTCAAACACTGTACTGCCAAAAAGTAGATTTAAAAACAAAGCAAAGACAGTCATTATGGGAATGCCAGACATGATCTTTTGCATTCAATCTGATGATCTATATATTCAAATGATCTATATATTCAAATTTCAGCTAACTGAGGACCTTATATACAAACTTAGTTTCAGACACAATTGTTCTTACCTCCGTAACTGTAGAAAGCATCTCTTTCTCTCACTCCGACAACAACTCCCACAATATCTACCTGTCTTATTGGGTGGTTGTTATAGAAAAATATACCTAAAATTTAAAACAGGAAAGTTTATATAACACATGATTATATTTTCTGCTTTATTAAATGTTTGTGGGAGGAGGGATCACAGAGCAGTGGCATGCTGTTTGCTGACATTCCAGTCTTAAGTAGCAGCCCTTAACAAATAGCAGACTTCAAGAAATTTGGAGATCTTTTCTTCAAGGGTTAGAAGCAGACAGCTTGGTTTTAGAGAAGCTGTACAAGAGTAGAAAAGTACTGCTGCCCAACTACATTTAATTTACACTTGAGAACACAAAGTGTACCTCCATGAAGAAGGCTCCCAGGGACCTGAAATCAGTCACCTCGCAATGGGAGCAACTTAATAGTGTATCTTGAGCAACTGGGCAAAGGAAAGAAAATGGAAATCATGAGAAAGACTTCTTTGTATTCTTTGAACCAATGCTTTTCTAAGAAACTAGTTATCATTTTTATGAACTGATAAGAGCTTTAAAAATTTATTTTAGTTTGCCTTTTAGTTCACCTCATGCCTGTGAGCCTAGCTATAGGAGGTTGGTTCAAAGCCAGCCAGGGCAGACAAATCCTGAGACTATCATTTTTAATTAAACATCAAAAAGCTGAAAGTGAGCTGGATGCTGGTGGCTCACACCTGTAATCTTAGCTACTCAGGAGGATGAGCTCTGAGGATTGCAGTTTGAAGCCAATTCTGGGTAGGAAAACCCTATGAGACTCTTTTCTCTAACCAGTAAAAAGCCAGACGTAGAGGTGTGGCTCAAGTAGTAGAGCCCAGCCTTGATGGGAAAAAGCTAAGGGGTTGCTTAAGGTCCCGAGTTCAAGCCCCAGTGTACGTATACATACACATACACACACACACACACACACACACACACACACACACACACACACGATACTTAGGTTATAAAAGGCTACCCTTAAAGGCCAGCAGAAGCTGGGTGCCTGGGGCTTATGCCTGTAATCCTAGCTATTCAGGAGGCTGACAGGAAAGTCTGTGAGACTCTTATCTCCAATAAACTACCAAAAAAGCCAGAAGTAGAGCTGTGACTCACATGGTAGAGCACTAGGCCTGAGCAAAAGAAGCTCAGGGGCAGCCCCCAGACCTTGAGTTCAAATGCCAAGACCAGCACACACACGAAAGATCGGCAGATTATAACTCTAAAACCTTTTAAGCTCTGTTTTTGAAATCTAGACTACAGATACTGGTTGGCAAGTTTCCACCAGAGGAGAAACCTAAGAGGTGGACTCACCAGTGACACACAGAGCCTCTTTTTCCTGACTTGGGGACAACACAGAAAAGTGGACCTCTGGAAGCTTGCAGACCCTGCACCTCCTAGCTCCTGTAGTCTCTCTCCTGGCCACTTATATCTCACCTGTTGGCTGTGCTCCTGTTAACTGCACCAATGATGGCTGACGAGCATCTCTGGCATCTTTCTCCCACTGAGGCCAGATTATTTACATTTAGAAACACACTTTCAGATGCCCCCCCTTTTTTTGTTTTGTACTGGTCCTGGTGCTTGAACTCAGGGCCTGGGCATTGTTCCTGAGCTTCATTTTGCTAAAAGGCTCACACTCTACCAATTGAGCCACAGCTCCACTTCGGGCTTTTAATGAGTAGCTATTTGGAGATAAGAGTCTCACAGACTTTCCGGCCTGGGCTGGCTTCTAACAGTGATCCTCAGATCTCAGCCTCCTGAGTAGCTAGGATTACAGGCATGAGTCACCAGTACCCGGCTACTCTTTCCCTTTTTTAAATATTTGGCTTGTAAATAAAGAAGCCAAGATCACTTTAGGCATTTGTCTGTCTTCCCTCACTTCTAAGCCTGGTCAGAATCTCTGAATCCCAAGGTATGGGAGTCCTGTGACCCCAATGGATCCCCAGAATGGATGCTGCTGACGGCTCTGTTCTTTCCCTTCAAGACAGAGGGAATGGTTCTTTCCACTTGTGCCAAGCCCCAGGTGTGGACAAGGAACCTGGATGCCTGTGTGCCAGGAAGATACTAGGAGAGCAGACATGGTTTGAAGAAGAAGACACAGCAAATATGGCCCAAAGCAGGCCCCTCCCCTCTGCAGAGGTGATCTAAAGATGGTGGTAAGTGGAAGACCAGGGAAACCTTGGGAGCCATGAGCTGACAATGGCAGGGCCACACAAAATCACTGAATCAGCCCCTAAGGAGAGTTGCTCCTATTCAGGAACATGTACATTGCTTGGGGACAATATAAATCCAAAGAAAATTCATGGAATGTTAAGATTTTTGAGATGGGGAAAAAGGATGGGCAAAAAAAAAAATGAGGTGCACACAAGTCAATGACATTTCAAGGCCACCTTGGAGATATTACTTAAGAAAAATCTGAATAGATCTTCAAGTGAGGTCACAGCAGACTTCCTGAAAAAGGACAAACATGGACCCTATAAATTTCCACCCCAAGTAAAGACAATGCTAGCCTTTAAGAATATACAGTCACTTGAGGACGGCAACTAAATCCTTACAACCTCAGGGGACTAAATGAAAAACTATCTTAAAAGCAATCCCAGAACAAGAGAACTGCAGAAGAAAGTAACAGATGATTTGAATTAAAAAAACAAACAACTCTTGTGAAAACTCATTCAGGAGGAACTGTGAGGAAGGGATAATGAAGAGGGTGAATGAGGAGGAATATAGTGGAAGTCCTTTGCATGTTTGAAAGCAGAACAATGAAACCTGTTGAATTGTTTTAAGGGAAAGTAGGATGGGCTAGAGTAACCCAAGAGGTACATTGTATACATATGTGGAGATAGCATAATAAAATCCATTCTATATACCGAATACATATTAATTTTTTAAAAAAGAAAATGTGCTGCTCAGAAATTTCTCAAGATGGATAGAAACATGAACCACACAAATGAGATGCTTAGCTTCTACAATAAGAGAGCTGGAGACACTGAAAAAGAAATAGAGAACCACTTCCTTTCAATGCCAGGAGATCTCTTCTGAGGCAGTGACACTGTCCTTCTGATAGTTGTGCGGTCTTTTTTTTTTTTTTTTTTCTTTTTTTGCCAGTCCTGGGGCTTGGACTCAGGGCCTGAGCACTGTCCTAGCTTCTTTTTGCTTAAAGCTAGCACTCTACCTCTTGAGCCACAGCGCCACTTCAGGCCTTCTCTGTTTATGTGGTGCTGAGGAAGCAAACCCAGGGCTTCCTGCAAGCACTCCACCACTAAGCCACACTCCCAGCCAGTTGGGTGGTCTTTAAGACTTAAAAAAATTGTTTTGTGATGCACTTAAGTAAATTAGCCAATCAGTAAGAAGAGATCATGGGAACTCAGATTTATAGCCAGTTGGTGAGAAGTACAGGGTGAAATCACCTGGAGTTCACAATTACCATCAGGAGTTCACGGGGGGGGGGGGGGGGGGGGGGAGGCAGTTAGGGGCTAAGCTCTCAACGTGTGGGACCTGACATCATCTTCAGGTGTAGGGGAGGAGAGGACACCCAGATAGGGTTTAGGCAGAATCAGTTATTTGCTTACTGGAGGGGAGGGAGGAAGAAAACCTCTGTCTTTGGGGGCTACATCAGTTATGTGTTGTGATGTAAAAGCAGAGGCAGTTTCTTTTCCATACACACAGCTATTACTTAATCGATCATTAAAGCCTGACATGAAGCTAGGTACAGTGATTCATGTCTGTAGTCCTAGCTACTCTAGAGGCTGAGATTACAGTTTGAGGCTACCTAGAGCCAAAAGTTCGTTCATTCTCTCTCTCTCTCTCTCTCTCTGTCATGGGGCTTTAACTCTGGGCCTGGGGACTGTCCCTGAGCTCTTCAACTCAAGGCTAGTGCTCTATCACTTGAGCCACAGCACCACTTCTGGTTTTCTGGTGGTTAATTGGAGATAAGAGTCTCACGGACTTTCCTGCTTGGGCTGGCTTTGAACCTTGATCCTCAGATCTCGGCCTCCTGAGTAGCTATGATTACAGTCGTGAGCCAGCAGCACCTGGCTAAAAGTTCCTCATCTCAACCAGTAAAAAGCTGGGTATAGTGGCATTTATATGTTATCCCAGATACACAAGAAGCATATATAGAAAGATCTTAGTGCAGGGAAGTCTGGAAAAAACACCAAGAACCCATTTTTAAAAACTGTCTAAATTGGGCTAGGAATATGGCCTAGTGGCAAGAGTGCTCGCCTCATATACATGAAGCCCTGGATTTGATTCCTCAGCACCACATATGTAGAAAATGGCCAGAAGTAGCACTGTGGCTCAAGTGGCAGAGTGCTAGCCTTGAGCAAAAAGAAGTCAAGGACAGTGCTTAGGCTTTGAGTTCAAGGCCCAGGACTGGCAAAAAAACCCAAAACTGTCTAAATGGAAAAAAAAGAAAGAAAGACAACTAAAGCAAAAGAGGGCAGAGCAAATCTAGTAAATGCAAAGGAAGAAAGGCAGGCTGACACGGATAAAGCTATTTAACAAAGATGATTTTTGTATGTTATTAAAACTAGTTTTTTTTAAATGAAAAACACCCCTCCAAGCTTATATATCACCACAGTCAAATGTCAGAATATTTTCATTAGGTAGATCCTAAACTCACAGACTTGTGAATTTGTCTCATATACTGTCATTCTGGTACTAAACTTTCTGTTTCAAGAGTATTTGCTATTTAAACATTTCTAAATTTTATGCAGTGACATGTTCTCTTGTTATGGCAAACCAAACCCCAAACAACAAAACAAAAATGTAGACAGGTAGCCAAATATAGCCTAAAGAAAACCATTCAGGGCTGGGGATATGGCCTAGTGGCAAGAGTGTTTGCCTTGTATACATGAGGTCCTGGGTTCAATTCCCCAGCACCACATATATGGAAAATGGCCAGAAGTGGCGCTGTGTGGCTCAAGTGGCAGAGTGCTAGCCTTGAGAAAAAAGAAGCCAGGGACAGTGCTCAGGCCCTGAGTCCAAGACCCATGACTGGCAAAAAAAAAAAAAAAAATACAGCCTAAAGAAAATCATTCAAAGCCCTGCATGGTGGCACAAGCCACCACAACACTAGCTCAAGAGTCTTGCAGGATAGACAGATGAGGAGACAGGAAAATTAAAAGTAATAAATGTTAAAACTAAACAGTTGGCGGCCCACCCACAGTGACTTCAGTTCTTTGAATTATGTATCTGACATACCATGAAGTATGATAAGCCTATGTCTAGTAATTCCTACTCTAGTAAAAACTTTTCTCAACTTACTACATATATAATGCTTTATTGCTTCAGGTGCTGTTTCCCAGGGCCCACCCCCTGTAGACAAGAGCTGTGATTGCATAGTTGAACAAGCCAGATGTTTTCCTTCCTTCCAGGGACCTTGTATTATTTTGATTCTGATTATTCAGTTCAAAACCATCTCCACAAGATCAGGCATGGCTAATAACCATTTTTACAAAGAAACCTAAGCTTTATACATGGGGAGTCATGCCTGGGGCAGGTAAGTGGCAGAGCAAAGTCTAGGCATACCTAGTCTGGTAAAGCAAAGCAAACCTAAAACAACAACAAAACAGCGTTTACATTTAGCTGCCCTGAATTCCTGGAAAGAATATGAAATAGCTTAGCACAGGGTAGAAAACAAAACAACACCATTTTCCTCATTACAAAACCTGCAGACATGTTTTTTGTCTGTGTGTTCTTTGACACTACTGGCACTTGTACTTGCCTGGCAGGAACTCTACCACTTAAACCAAGTACTTAGTTATTTTGCTTCTCTCCCCCCCCCCCCCTTACATTTACTCTTCCCACTTAGATGACAAGCACAAGCCAATGAAGTTTTTATTGGTTGAGATAGGGGTCCCATGAACATCTTGCCATGATTGGCCTCAAACCACCATACTCCTGATCGCAGCCTCCCCAGTAGCTGGAATTACAGGCATGAGTCAACTAGCTTTTTTAATCAGACTGTATTGAACTTAACTCACTAAGGCAGAGCTGCAGGCTCTTCTCAAAGCCCTAAGTCTCAGCTGTCTTTCATTGTGGGGAAGAGGGAGGACAAGGGGTGCAGATGAAGCACAGGGCATCCTTCAGGCTGACCTAGCCACATACCTGGCACTTGGCGGGACTTCTTCATGCCCAGGATATCCCTGATGTAGAGTTTTGCAAAGGCTAGAAACACTGGATCCAAACCCCACAAGAAGGAGGGGGTCTCCTCTTCACACGGGCTGGATTCAGACTGCATCGAGGCTGGGCTGGGGCATCCAGCTAAGCCCAGAGGCTCTGCTTCACTGGGTTCAAGTCTCTCTACAAGACACAGAAGTCAGGATGCAGGAACGTGGACGAGGTTGGCGGGGGCCTGGACGCTTCTCAGGTGGGCATCTTAGCACCCCAAAGGTCCAGGGCTCTGGCAAACTCTTTTGGGAAAGGGGGAAAGATGCATTCCTCTACCGCACCCCCAAAGTGCCAACTTAGACACAGCTAACCAACGTGTCACTTAGGATCACCGTCCACACATGCAGGCCCTGCACCCGCCTTCGATGGGTGGGTGCCGGGAATGAGGAGCGACGGTCCGGGGTCGGGCTTCAGCCCGGCCCCGGAACTTCCGCTTTTCGGGTTGAACTGAAAGGGAAAAAAAGGAAGCAACAACAACAGAAAAAAAAAAAGGAAGGTCCTCAGCCCCTCCCACCGCCCTGGTGCCAAGGCTGGCGACTCCCAGCGCCGCACTCCGGCCGTCGGGAAGCGCAGGCAGCCACCGCCCCGCAGCCGGCAGGGTCGCCGCACCAGTTCCGGGGAAGGCCGGACGCCGCGCCCGGAAACCAGAGGGTTCGCGAACTGGAGCATTTCCTTCCTCGACTCCGCCCCTACAATGATCCCGGAGGCCCCGCCCCTCCGCCAAGGCCACGCCCACATACCGACGACGCGGTCCTCCTCTAGGCCCCACCCACTTCCGCGGACATCTCCCACCTGGGCGAGACCTCGGGTCTCAGCAGGGGCTCCGTCCAAGCACGCCAGGTGGCTGTGGGCGTGGCTGGCGCCTGCTGGCCAAAGTTACCCACCGGCCGGGCCACAGCCTGCGCCCTAGGAACACATGCAAATCTTCTTAGTCCTGGAATCCCGCCTTCCTGCAGCCTAAATCACAACTTTCACACTTTCACCTGTCCCCCTGGCTGATAGGCCTTTGATCCAGGACTTGTAAGAGATTGGGATGGAACCCAATACCGCCGCCCCCCTCTTTTTTGGTTCCTGATTTATTAAATGAACAACAAAAAAATTAGGCGGGTCAGCCTCAGGATTGCGTTGTGGCGTATTTTAAATCTTTATTCACAACTAATAATGATCTACAGCTGGAACACTACAGTCTCACAGAAAATGTCGGTATCTAAATTGAGCCCCTAAGTGAGAGAGATATTGCCTTGGCTGTAGATTAATTCTGCAAGATCATGACATTCCATTTTGTCTCCTTTCCTCTTTCTTAGTCTACAATCTGGGATGTTAACTTTGAGAAGCTGGAATTTGGACTATCTTCAAAAGGTGTCCTGTCCCCAGCAGTCCTAACTGGAAGCAAGAAAAGAGAGCCATATTCTACTTCAGTTAATAGAGAAGCTACATCTGGAATGGCCAGAGTTATTATTTACAAAGCCCTGGCAGGAGGTGTACAGGTCATGCCAGCCAACTACTTCCAGACTAGACAGGTGGTGGTCAAAAAGAATTAAAGTATTTATCAGAGGAGGAGCTTTAACCCTTTGGAATGGAAAATGTGTGTCATTAGAACCGTGGCATCTAATTACCTCATTGGACACCGAAGTAGCTGAAAAGCAAGAGTAAAAAGCAATATCAGCTAGATTCTACTGCACTGAAGAGATGGATCTATGGAGTTTAATATCTAATGAATACGCCCTTTCTAATTGGAGGGAGGCTCTCCCCAAAGAAACACAACCAGTAGGACAAATGCTCACCTGTCAAGGTGAGGACAGACAGGTTGGGTGACATTAGCTCCTGACTCCACATCTGCTCAAGGGTAAGAACCCGAGAAGAAAATGACTCCTAGACGTACAAAGAGGCTGAGATGACTTCAGAAACCACCGTCTATCATACTCTGAGATAGTGGGCTGGAAATAAGAACCTTTGAGGACTCTGCAATTACTGGGAGTCTCAGGGAAGGCCACCCACAGATGATGCCACCTTTTACAATGAAGGAAGACTCTAGAAGCTAGGAGAGTTCCTTCTGACCTGAACTCCAAATAGAAGGAATAGGCTGTCACTAAAATTTAAGGTGACATGTGGGACAGAATTTCTAGATAATAGAAACACCCAGAGGAATTTGGGGAAGATCCTTGTCTCTTCAGTCTTTTTTTTTTTTTTTTCTTCTCCTGTAGGTTGTGGGGCTTGAACTCAGGACCTGGGCACTGTCTCTGAATTTTTCTGCCTAAGGCTAGTACTCTACCACTCTGAGCCACTTTTGGTTTTCTGGTTAATTGAAGATAAGAGTCTCATGGACTTTTCTGCCTGGGCTGATTTTAAACCCTGATCCCCAAACCTCAGCCTCCTGAGTAGCTAGAATTACAAGCATGAGCCACCAGCACCCAGCTTTTCAATCTTGATCACTGTAGATTACAACTCTCCCCAAGCAACCACGTGGATGTATAAAAGTCTTCATCAGTCCTATGGTGTTCTAGCACCATCCTCCAGAGCACTTCCAAGCAGACATTTCAAAGCCCAACTGTTAATACTCAGGCTGGGAAACTTTTCTTCTGGCTTCTCAATGTGAAATAACTTAACAGGCTTTTTTTTTTTGCTAGAATATATCATTCTTTCTGGAAGGTTAAGATAGTAACAGATTCTTCTAGAGAATGGGGGGGGGAGGTTCTTATAGTTTACATTTTTTTGTTTTTTAATTTGTGATACTTGTACTTGCCAGGCAAGCACTCTACTACTTAAGTCACATCTCCACCCAGCTCTTCAAACTCTCTTGATGTACATATTTTTGGCATCTTTACAGGTAGAATGGAATGTGTCCATTTGCAAATTGGGTTCAATTTTCTGTTAAAATTTATAATTGACAATGATATTCTTTTTAAGCACATACTAATAAAGCTTTATGGGAAATGTTCTCTGTGTGTGTGTGTGTGTGTGTGTGTGTGTGTAAGTTCAGGCTGACCTTGAACTTGAGATCTTCCTGCTACTTCCTCTGAGTGCTAGGATTACAGGTATATAACACCCTACCCAACTCTGAGCCCTCTTATTCACTAAGCTTCAACCTTGATTTACAAAGATTGGTTTAACATAGAACATGGTTTCTAACAGCTCAATGTCACATTTTAGTCCCCTTTTAAAATGCCTATATGATAGAGCACTAGCCTTAAGCAAAAAAGCTCAGGGACAGCTTACAGGCCTGAGTTCAAGTGCCAGGACCAGGGGGGAAAAAAGCCTATCAAACAACTCAAGGTTGCAAAAGAATTTACTGTTTGTTCTAGCAACACCTGAAGACAGGTCCCGGTCTCCTCTTTGTGGGAAGATAGGAGATTTAATTTCCAAGATTGCCAGGTAGCAAACCTATATAGATTTCACATGAACCACTCTCGCCTTCCTGCTTTTTGTAATTTTTCTTCTTCCCTGGCTCTACTCAAACTCTTAGCACTCTTCAATCCCTCCTCTCCTCATCAATCAGAATGAACCCAGATATTTTCCCTAGTTACTGACCCAAATCTGTGTTTGCTGACTTAACTAATGTTGGCTTTATATTTGACATAATAAAAACTTACCAAAAAGCTGATTATATTATCACCTTGAGGGGATCTCTAGCTACTCAGTATACTTTGTGCTCTGGCTTTGACCCTGGGCAATGGAGAAGTACCAATACAGTAAAAAGTGATGCAAGTGATGAATCCAATACTTCCAGCCAGGGATGAAAGTGGGGCTCAGTGGTAGAAAACTTACTTAATGTGGGCAAGTGTTAGAAATGGCCTGGGATGTTGAGGTGTTACATAGGAATAAGGAAACCATCTCAAAAGGAACAGTAAAGCAAAATTTTCTTCTGCAGATGTGTGGGACATCAGCTAAATCTAGCAAGCGAGCTCACCGAACAGACAGGCTGCACCCTTCTTATCCTTATTGCAGCAGGCCTTGTCCCTCTGCTCCCATTGACTGAACTCAGGTTCATAATCTGCTAGAGGTTAGCTAATGTATTTACATAAAGCAATCATTAAAAGGAGAGGAAGGGAAGGAGAGAGGGAGAGAGATAGACATGGATAGACAGGGAGTGTGAGAGAGAGAGAGAAGTTTTGCTCTAAGCTAGTGCTTTACCAATTGAGCCACAGCTCTCTACTTGCCGTTTTCTGGTGCTTAATTGGAGATAAGAGTCTCTCCAGTTCTGGCTGGCTGGCTTCCAGCTGTGATCCTCAGCTCTCAGCCTCAGCTAGGATTACTGGTGTGAGCTACTCACTCTAACCCCAAAGACTATAGAGATAAGATTAACAGTCACAGTTACTCATACCTGCAGCAACTTCCTTGAACAAGCTGAGGTGTGTCTTAATCCCATTTTGGAACAACCAGTTAAGACAAAATCTTTTTTTTTTTTTTTTTTTTTTTTTTGCCAGTCCTGGGCCTTGGACTTAGGGCCTGAGAACTGTCCCTGGCTTCTTTTTGCTCAAGGCTAGCACTCTGCCACGAGCCACAGCGCCACTTCTGGCTGTTTTCTATATGTGGTGCTGAAGAATCGAACCTAGGGCTTCATGTATGGGAGGCAAGCACTCTTGCCATTAGGCCATATTCCCAGCCAGACAAAATCTTGTATTAAAAAAAAAAATCCTTCATGTCCCAAAGCATTTCCTCTTCTTTTTTTAATTATACAAAAATATCTTAGTATTAGAATTTACCTTCTGTAATACTTAGTACTATTTAAAATACAGAGACACACTCAGTTATTCACCCCCCCTCCCCATAACTCTTTGCCTCTCTTTGCTTGCTTAGTAGAATAACCAAGAAGAGCCAGTCCACGAAGCCAAAGTGGGCTTGAACTCAGAGCCTGGGTGCTGTCCCTGAGCTTTTTCACTCAAGGCTAGTGCTTCACCACTCTGAGCCACAGTGTGACTTCCAGTTTTCTAGTGGTTAACTGGAGATAAGAGTCTCATGGATTTTCCTTCCTAGGCTGGCTTTGAACTGCCATCCTCAGATTTTAGACTCCTGAGTCCCCAGGCATTACAGTCTGGAGCCACTGGTGCCAGGCTAAAGCAGGAACTTTTAAGCAACTCACATTGATGATAGACAAGGCAGCTTTTCTCATACAGGGCACTGGGCTAGATTCCCAGCTCTGAACAACATAACAAAGCAAAAACCAAAAGGGAAAAATGAACTAGTGACTTTGTAGTATGTGGCCTGGATTATAACTGCTATATGAGTTGTAAGAATGAAGTCGTTGTGCCAAGTCGCAAGACCACCACCAAAAAGACCACCGAGACTCAGACATTTCCGAAATGCAAAAGCAAGGCAAGGCTTTATTCAAGCGAGCTGCAACTCAGGCCTCGTCCTACCCACCGACACAGCGGAGGTTAGGAGGAAGCCCCAAGCTGTGATTACACAGGGCTTATAAAGGCAAAGAACAAGGTTACAACAATCAGGTGTGCAAGCAAGATTAGGACACAGGTACAAATCTGATTGGCTCAGGGTTTAATTCTAAAATGGGGTTCACGTGTCTGGCACTTCAAAGTAAGGGGGGCTGAGAATGTGGTTAATTAGTGATAGAGTGCTTGCCTATCATGCATGAAGCCCTGAGTTTGATTCCTCAGTTCCACATAAACAGAAAAAGCCCGGCCTTGAGCAAAAGAAGCTCAGGGACAGTGCCGAGGCCCTGAGTTCAAGCCCCAGGAGGGACTTCATTAAGTGAGATAATATGGTCAATAGCAGGAACACTACCTCTTAATACACTGTGTGGTAGGATTTAAGCAGTTGTTTTTTTTTTTTTTTTTTTGTGTGTGTGTGTGTGTGTGTGTGTGTGTGTGTGTGTGTTTTAATGGAGCTGTCCAAGCATTCATACATGAAGCATCTGTCCTAAACATGGAGGATAATAAGGAGACAAGAGAGGTAGGGTTTAGCTATCATCAAACTTCTATTTTGTTGGTGGAAAGGGGGAAGGCAATGACAAGAAATGAAAAATAAGAACAGATTGTTGTCAGTGTTTTGAAGGAAGTGGGAAGGGTGTTAGGATTGCTCCTAAGGGAGTGTGGGATCTATGCTCATGAGCTGAGATGAAGGGTGACATTCAGGCTGCGACCTGCAGGGTGAGGAGCCAGACAACTGAAGTGCTAAGGAAAAGAGCATTCTAGGCAGAAGTGAAAGCAAGGGTGGTGTCTGGAAGCAGCTGAGTGCTTTCTTGTTCAAGGAACAGGAGAGAGAGAGAGAGTGGGGAAGAGTAGTTGCTTAAGCTATGGGAGTGGGATAGAAGGCAGACAAAGGGCCTAGCAGGCCATGGTAGGCTGTTATTCTCAGTCTTCCTATCTGCCCAGAAGACACCAGGATGACAAGGCAGGTTCCTGGGCAGCAGCCTGACTGGAGAGGGCAGCTGCAGAGGACTCTGCCTGAAGACCAAGATTGGAGATAGATTTTTGAAAGGCTTGAATGAGCTGCTACTTTTACTCCTTACAAACAAGGGAGCAGGTAGGTGCTGGTTTAAACAATTAGGAAATGGTGATGATAGCTTTCATATCTGACATATTCTGGTAGGTAATATCAAAGTGTTGTCTATCAGTTTACTGGATGTAGCCTGGAACTTGTGCCTTACCAACATTCGCCAACTGATGAGGAAGAGATTAGAATAAGAAGATACTGATGGACAATTGTAGTGGTCCTCACCTATGTATAATTTGTCCTCCTGCTCCCTAAATAATATTGCTTAGTCTTCTGTGCAATCTCTGTTTGTCTCTGTCTCTCTCTCTGCTTCTGCCATTCCCCTTGGTATATAGACACACTCTTCTTTTGTATGTGTGTGCCACTATGGAGGTTTGAACTCAGGCCTTCGTACTCTCTCTTAGCTTTTTCCACTCAAGGCTGGCGCCCTACCACTTGAATCATACCTTCTCTTCTGGCTTTTTGCCAGTTAACTGGAGAATCTTTTGGACTTGTCTGCCCATGCTGAGTTTGAATTGTCATCCTCAGATCTTAACCTCCTGAGTAGATAGGGTTATATGCATAAGCCATTGACACCCAACTAGAACAAAGTATTCATGATCAAAGTCTGCATTTTTCTTTTCTTTCTTTCTTTTTTCTTTTTTCCAGTCCTGGGGCTTGAACTCTGGCCTTGGCACTGTCCTTGAGCTCTTCAGCTCAAGGCTAGTGCTCTACCACTTGAGACACAGTGCCACTTCTGGTTTTCTGGCAGACTTTCCTGCCCAAGCTGGCTTTGATCCTCAGATCTCAGCCTCCTAGATAACTAGGATTTGATCCTCACATCTCAGCCTCCTGGATAGCTAGGATTTGATCATCAGATCTCAGCCTCCTGGATAGCTAGGATTTGATCCTCAGATCTCAGCCTCTTGGGTATTTAGGATTATAGGCATTAGCCACCTGTGCCTGGCTTCTGTGAGACTCTTATCTCCAATTAACTAGCAGTAAACCAGAAGTGGCTCTGTGGCCCAAAGTGGTAGAGAGCTAGCGTTGAGTGAAAAAAGCTCAAGGACAGTGCCCAGGCCCAGAGTTCAAGCCCCACAACCAACAAAGAGCAAATAAGGTACTATGTGAACCAGGGTACAATTCAGAGACATGCTTTCTGGAATGAGAAGAACCAGAGACAATAGTAAGAAATAACTGAGATAGCCTGAAGTTTCTTACATTTCAGCCATTTTTGATCAAAGATGATCTCAAAACTAGGACGATGACCTTTGCAAACAGGCAGGAATGGGCCAGAGTTCTTAATGTTGGAAGGCAGAGAATGACTTTGTCATGAGGAAAACTTGTGTTCCTAGAACCTGAATTAAATGCTTCAGTGTAAAAGTCTCTGTCTTGAAGAAAATGAAATTACCATTGCCAGGTGGCTAGGGAAGGAGGAATGGAAACCTAGTGTTTAATGGGAATAGTTTCAGATTTGCAGAAGTTTTGAAAGAGTTCTAGATGGAGTTGGATAGTGGTCATGGTTACACAATAATGTGAAGATAATACCACTGAACTGTACACTTAAATCCAGTTAAGATGGTGTATCTTGGAAGTGGTGCTGTGGCTCAAAGTGGTAGAGCATTAGCTTTGCGTGAGGGAGTCCAGGGACAGCACTCAGACCCTGAGTTCAAGCCCCATGACCAAAAACAACAACAACAAAAAGATGGTGTATTTTATGTTATACATAATTTTCCACAATTTTAAATTTTGAAAATGTGTACTTCAAGGCAATGCTGGGAATGGGTTGTGTGGCTTATGGCATGTAAATAGATCTGGCTGTCACCTGTGTGCTACAGAATGGCTGGCTATTTACGCCACAAATCCACCCAGTGTCTTGGCCACCATGGAGGTTCCCATGGTTACTTACTGCTGGTTTATAAGCTGGGTGGATTTTTTTTTTCTGGATTCATGATCATAGCGAGGTGAGTGAGCAGAAACAAATGCACCTTGAGCCTGGCCCTCAAATCTTGGGGGCACACTCAGTTTTCAGATCAAGTCTCGTAGATGACAGATGTTGCCTCCCAAGTAGCTGGATTTACAGATGTGCACCACCACTCCCAGACCATTTAATGTTTCTTCATCTGCTTCTCAATTACATTTTGATCAAGTGTTGTTTTCTTTCAGTTTGCATTGAAAAGCACTTTTCTATGGTTATGTAATTTAAAAGATGAAATACAGCACTGTCTTTTTTATTATTATTTGACATGTGCTATAAGCCCAAATAGCCATGGTATTCCATAAGCATCAGCATGAAGATAGGTAATTGAATATAATTTTATTTCTTTTTTCTTTTATTAACTTGTAATTCCTTTTTTTTTGTGCCAGTCTTGGGGCTTGAACTCAGGACCAGGACACTGTCCTGGACATTTTGTTTTAGCTCAAAGCTAGTGCTCTATCATGTAAGCCATGTCTCTACATTCTACATTTTACTAGTCAATTGGAGATAAGAGTTACACACACTTTCCTGCCAGGCTGGCTTTGACCAGTGATCCTCAGATCTCAGCCTGCTGAGTAGCTAGAGTTACAGGCATGAGCCTCAGATACCAGCTCTGAAGTCTGTTTTCTTTCTTTCTTTCTTTGCCAGTCCTGGGGCTTGAACTGGGGCACTGTCCCTGGCTTCTTTTTGCTCAAGGCTAGCACTCTACCACTTGAGCCACAGCCCCACTTCTGGCTTTTTCTATATATGTGGTGCTGAGGAATCGAACCCAGGGCCTCATGTATACAAGGCAAGCACTCTACCACTAGGCCATATTCCCAGCCCCTGAAGGCTATTTTAAATCCAAGAAAAATTTAACTCTCTACTGATGTTACAGGCAGCACATTCCAGAGGTTAATGAATGAATGAATTGCCCAACGAAGTGGGGGTTGCTGTTTTGCTGACACTGTGAAGAGCTCCTTCTTGCAATGTTGTTATATTGTTTGCAGTAGTGTTTGATATATGTTAAACTGGTGGGTAATAGCTTCCCTGGCTCCAGGTGATGTAAGTGGGACTCAGAGAAAGGTGACTCAGTACTCACCCTCTGCCAAATGTTGTGAGAGACTTTTAAGAGCTGGCAGGAATATAGCTGTTACCCTGTCTACGAAAGCCTGCACTCTCATCTTGTATTCATTCATGTAAATGCTACCAGGCCTACCACAGTCACAACTCTGGCTTCCCTCTAGTCAGGTGAGCCCCGTCAATGATGGCTAGTGCCCCTTTCCTGAGTGTGCTGACCTCATCCTGCTTCTCAGCATTTGATCTTTTGCTAGCTACTTCACATATGTGTCTTGCTTATGACCCTAACTTCACAATAAGGATATGTTTTTGCTTTTGTTTTTCTGTCACCTTATAGGATAGGCAAGCACCCCATTCAATAAAAAACTAATTGAGTTGGATGGAGGTGACTCACACTTGTAATTCCAGCTACTCATGAGACTGAGATCTGAAGATCAGCATTCAAAGCTATCAGGTCTCACTAGGTTTCCCATGGGGACCTTGAACTGGTAATCCTCCTGCCTCTGCCTCTTGAGTGCTGAGATCACAGATGCAAACTACGATGCCCTGTTCTGGGTCTGTTCGAATCCTGATATTCCAGTGTTCCAGGCTTAGTATTTGTTGGTCAGGGTTGTTCTACTTATGGTGGATGCTATGGTAAGCTGTCCAGATCCACATTCAGGGCCAAAGCTACCCATTTCCCCAGCTCATATTTGAGACTTTCCTCAGAGATCTGCCTCACCTCAAATTATGCTCTGTTGATTGGGAGTAATTACCAGGTGCTGGAGCCCCAAGTCTCAGTTCATGACATCTTCAGAGATCCCTGTGGGATCAGCTGTGGTCTCCATTGCTACTGTCCTGTAACTCATCTTCTCCCTCTAGCCTTTTCTAGTTCCTCCACTCCCTCTCAGTGACAGTTCCTGAAGGCCCACCCAACATTCCCTTCTAGGCAAATCTCAGAGTCTGAGAATCCAGAGGAACCTGAACTACTGCAGGTGGACCGGAGGCTGCCAGAAGTGAATGAGCTGGAGGGAGGAGTACCTATTCCCTGCACTGGAGGGAGAGTGTGAAAGGTTGAGTGTGCTGAATCATTGACTTTGTGTGTGTATGTGTGTGTGTGTGTGTGTTCATACTGGGCCTTGAACTTAGGGCCTGGGTGCTGTCCTTATTTTTTTTTTCTCCCAAGGCTAGCCATCTAACACTTGAGCCTTAACTCCACTTTTGGCTTTTTGTGGGTTAATTGTAGATAAGAGTCTCATGGACTTTCTTGCCTGGGTTGACCTCAGCCACCTCAGTGGCTACTAGGTTATAGGTATAAGCTACCAGCATTCAGCTTAAGTCTTAATTTTAGAGCCAGGTGCTGGTGGCTCACACTTGTAATCCTAGCTACTCAGGAGGCTGGGATCTGAGAATTATAGTTCAAAGCAGGAAAGGCTATGAGACTTTTATCTTCAATTAACCACCAGAAAACTGGAAGTGATGTTGTGGCTCAAAGTGATAGAGGACTAGCCTTGAGCAAAAGAGCCCAGGGACAATGCCTAGGCTCCAAGTTCAAACTCCATGACTAACTAGAAAAAAAAAAGACTTAGTTTTACTGTGGTTTTGGTACCTGTCACTCCCATGCTGGCTCCTTAAAGACAGATATTCTCCAATTGGTTAGTGACTTCATCAAACTTGATCATGTGTCTTCCTATTCAAAGGACAATGCAATCAGATTTGACAATCTATCTTTACTCATATGTGACCAAAGAAGACTTTTCATTAATTTTAATTTTGCTAAATTTCCCATAAAGTAGCAGATATACAAAGTTCCCAGAGATGGGAAAATCATAGCATGATTCCATCAATGGGACATATTTAATCTCACTGTAAGAGAGATGCAAATAAGAACGATTCAATAATATGCTTTTCAGATCAAAGAGCTTGATGACATAATGTGTGGGTGAGGATGTGGGAGAGAAGAAATGGTAACACATTGCAAATGGAAGTGTAAATTGGAGCATACTTTAAAATCATGGAACAGGTTATCAAAATGACTAATGCACATGCCTTCCATGCAGAGAAATTTTCTCTACAGAGGTGCTTTCCTAGGTAGGAACTGAGATCTGCAAAGATTAGTTACTGCAGCATGGTTCGGAACAGCCTACAATTGGAAACAATATAAATTTCCATCAGTAAAGGGCAGGATAATTAAGTCGCACTAATTAAATTACATTGTATACCTTAAGATGATATGAACAGGTCTTCCAGATAGATTAAAGTGAAGAATGAAAGATGTGGATCACTGTGTCTAGCACCTCTCTGCTTGATGACAAAATATTTGTTTGCCTATGCAAAAATGATCCCTTGAAGGACACTGGAATTTATCATGATGATTGACTGGGGACAGCAACAGCAGGGAGACGAGAAGATGTGAAAATGGAAGGACACTTTCTTTTCTTTGTGTATCCTTTTATCTCTGCAAAATGTGTGTCATTTTAATGTACATGCAACCATAATATGACAAATTTAAATGTTTTCTCTGACGAGTATAAGCTCACTGTATCGAGTAGTAGTGAGATGAGAGTTTGTGTATCTGGATTTATCAACATCCTGCCTATAAAGAAGAAGAAGACCGGTACAGAGTACAACATGGTTAAAGGTTGCCAGGATGCCAAAGATTCCCTCGCCAGTTAAAGGAATATTTGTTTCTGAGGAGCAAATGCCTGTGCAAGGCGTGTAACCCATAGATTAAAAAATTGACAAGAAAAAAATGTTCTAACAATGTAAAGGAAATACATTTAGGATTCAGGCCTAGGAGGCATTCTGGACATTCTATATCCTTTCGTCCACTTACCTATGAATCATCAGTCCTATCCATTTAGCCACCAAAAGATGTCTTCTCTGTACCATCTCATTAGTCCAAGCCATCACCAGCCTAATCTGGCTTTTCTCATCCTTTTAGAATATCCCCTAGGCATTATTCACATTCACAAAACTGTATTCTTTTTCAGGATGTAATCAATATAGGTTATTTATTGATATGCTTATTTGATTAATGTCTGTTTTCCCAAGTAGAATCTAAGCTTATGACATCAGAGACATGTTTTTGGCGGATTTCTACAATGTAGCACAAACTCACAAGTTTGTGTTGAACTGAATTAAGACTGGCTCATGTCTATAATCTTAACTTCTCAGGAGGCTGAGATCTGAGGATCAAGGTTTGAAATCAGCCCAGCAGACAAATCTGTGGAATTCTTATCTCCAATTAACCAGCAAAATCAGTAAGTCGGGGTGTTTCTCTAGTGGTAGAATACCAGCTGAGATTGGAAAAAGTTGGCATATACATAGAAAGTTTGTGTTGAATGAATGGATAAAAATATGGAATCTATCAGAAAAACCATAGTTATATTATGGAAAACTTTTCAAGAACTGCATTGAGAAGACTATTGGGAGGTAAAATATCAAAATCAATCATATTCTTGGTTGAAGAAGACAGTCTAGAAAATGTGCTAAATCTTGTAATTTGTGGCCCCTTTTGGACACATATTGAGAGTTGAGAATTGTCAGGCTAGTGGCTCTGTTGATGAGGCACAGATTTTGGTAAGCAATTCTGCCCTTCGAGGACTTTCTCCATCCTGCTGAAGGGCAAATCACTTCTTACTTGAAGTCACGAGGTCAAAGAAGACTGGATTGTTTCTGCAGTTCCTCCCTAACAAGCTGGTGCAGGCTGAGTATGAGTCAGGTGGAGCTTGTGACAAAGTTTAACTTCAAGCATTCCCTGAAAAAAAAAGACAACTCCCCATAGTTCAGCCTCTATAATTGAAGTTGACTGTGCCCTCATAAATTGCCAGTGTACATTTAAACATCTTCTGGGACTCAGAACCATCACAAAGATGTTTTCAGTGATTTATGATATATAAATATATTACAATGGTTGGGGGAGTTTTGTACATAATTTGTCTCATATTCTATTCACGTGTGCCAGTACTGGGGCTTATGCTCCGAGCCTGGGCACTGTCCCTTAGCTTTTTCACTTAAGACTGGTGCTTTACCACTTGAGCCATAGCTCTAGTTTGGCTCTAAGCTGGTTAATTAGAGGTAAGAGTCTCATGGACTTTCTTGCCCTGGGTTGGCTTCAATCAGTGATCCTCAGATCTCAGTCTCCCGAGTAGCTAGGATTACAGGTGTGAGCCACTGGCACCTGGTATATTATGGCTTTTTAATGTGTGTCTTTTACCATTGGAATGTGCCCTTCTTAAGGGCAGTAAGGGATCCAATAAATATTTCTTGAGTAAACCTGGATTTGACCCTTTTTTGTGGGGATGGGGGGGAGGTCGGTCCTGAGGCTTCTGGGCCTAGGTGCTGTCCCTGAGCTTCTTTTGCTCAAGGTTAACACTCTACCACTTGAGCCACAGTGCCACTTCCAGCTTTTTTTTTTTGGTAATTTATTGGAGATAAGAGTCTCAGGGCTAGGAATATGGCCTAGTGGCAAGAGTGCTTGCCTCATATACATGAAGCCCTGGGTTCGATTCCCCAGCACCACATATATAGAAAACGGCCAGGAGTGGTGCCATGGCTCAAGTGGCAGAATGCTAGCCTTGAGCAAAAAGAAGCCAGGGACAGTGCTCAGGCCCTGAGTGCAAGGCCCAGGACTGGCAAAAAAAGGATTCTCATGAACTTTCTTGCCTGTACTGGCTTTGTACTGCCATCCTCATCTCAGCCTCCTGAGTAGCTACTATAAGCCACCAGCACCCAGCTGTATTTGACTCTTTTCTTTTCTTTTCTTTTTTTTGCTAGTCCTTAGCTTAAACTCAGTGCCTGAGCACTGTTCCTGGCTTCTTTGTTCTCAAGATTAGCACTCTACCTCTTGAGCCACAGCACCATTTTCAGCTTTTTTCTGTTTATGTGGTGCTGAGGAATTGAACCCAGGGCTTCATGTATGCTAGGCAAGCACTCTACCACTAATCCACATTTCCAGCCCAGTTTGATTTCTTATCTAATAGACCTGTAGCCCAAGATAGACCATTTGATTTATTTTAATCTCTCTTCTTTTTAGAAAAGTATCGGAGAATTGAAATACACAATGATAGAAAGACTAATAAAATTGATAACCATCTCTACTCAGCTTTATGCAAGTTTAAAATATGGCAGAGAGAATAACATGTACTCATTAAATCCTACTTCCTCTTCCTTCTCCCAGACACACCCACCCACACGCACATCCACCCACACATATACATACACTCTCCACATATACATACACCCTCCCACACCCCTCCCCCCCACTGAATTCCCCAGTATCCTTTGTGGTTAGATTGGTTCCATTAACATGAGTTAATATGCCGTATGTGAATGTGGTGTGTGTTATTTCCAGGTAAGCTCATGAAAACAACAGAACTCTGTGTTCTCTGTGCCTCTGGCAGAGCTGTGGAAGCTATGTTTTAAAATGGTAGCATCAGAAGACATTGTGGACCCCATGATCTCTGAATGACTTCATGGATCAGAGTTTGAGATTCTCTCTTGATAAACATCTTCCTCACTGCTGAGTTGTGTCAGAGTTTAAAACATATCTGTCACTTTGATGGTCTGTACCTATGGTTTTACTTTGTATTCTGTTGACTATGAGTAAGGCTAAGCATCTTTTCAAATGCTTGTCAATTGGGTGAAGCACAATGGACAAATACCAGTGCCTATGTTATATTTTAGATTTAAAGTGGCCCCCAAAACTCATGCATTGAAGGCTTGGTCTTTGGGGCAGCAGTCTTTGAAGGTGAGGCCTTTGGTGAGTGAATCATGAGGACTCTGACTTCATGAACGAATTAACTCATGTATACACCATGTCTGAGTTTGAGGGGAAATGTTATATAAAAAAAGAGCCCTTTTCACTTTGTTTCCTTACTGTTCCTGAGGAAAGCAGTTTTGTGCTCCCTGCTCTCCCTCTTCACAGGCCTGGAAAACCACGGAGCCAGCCAAGCCTGGACTGAAATTTCTGAAACTGTGAGCCCAAATAAACAGTTTGTTTTTCTTTTTGAAATGGCTACCACACATATTTTGTCACAATGAGAGAGAATTAATTAGTACAGTCTGTTTATACCATTGTCCATGATGTTAGTGGTAGGAGTCTATTTTCATGTTTTTGTTTTTCTGGGTTTGGGAATTGAATCTAAAACTTAATGGGTATAGCACACTTACTTTAACATTGGGCTACATGCCACAGCCTTATTGTAGTGTTTTATATGAATACTGTTTATAAACTAATCATTTATTGGTTACAGATGCTACAGACAGTGTCCAAATCTGTATTGTTTCTTTTTAACTTTGTTTTTTAAAAAAGTTAAATTTACTTCTGTTTGGGTAACAATTCTTTCTTATACTGAGATCATAAAGGTATTTTCCTATATTTCCTTTTTTAATGTTACATCTTTAATGTTTTTTAAAAGTTGAGTTTATCAATTGTGTGTGTGTGTGTGTCCTGGGGCTTGAACTCAGGGTTTGGGCTCTGTCCCTGAGCTTTTTTGTTCAAGGTTAGCACCCTATCACTTTGAGCCACAGCACCACTTCTGGTTTTCTGGTGGTTAATTGGCAATAAGGGTCTCATAGGCTGGTTTCTTTTTTTTGCCTGGGCTGGCTTTGAACTGTGACCTTCAGATCTCTGCCTCCTGAGTAGCTAGGATTACAGGGGTGAGCCACTGGTGCCCAGCTATCCTATTAGTTTTCTATGTTGATATTGTACCTTCTTGTTACATAAACCTTCCTATAATCATGTCTATAGAATCCTTGGAATTTGCAGATTTCTATTCTCTTTAGTAAGAATATCTTGGGTTCTTCCTTTCCAGTTTTATATTCCCATAGAGTTCTCAGTGGAAGTGCTGGTGCTCTACTTGAGTCCCAATTCTACTTTTGGCTTTTTACTAGTAAATTGGAGATAAAAGTCTCTTAGACCTGTGCATCATGGCTCACTTGTCCATAAAAATCTGGTGGCTCGCTGAGATCTGAGAATCATGGTTCAAAGCCAGCCCAGGCAGGAAAATCTGTGGACTCTTATGTCCAATAAACTACTCAGAAAAAGCCGGAAGTGGACCTGTAGCTCAAGTGGTAGAGCACTAGCCTTGAGCACAAAGAGGCTCAGGGATAGCATCCAGGCCCTGACCAAAAAAAAAAAAAAAAAAAAAAAAAAAAAAAAAAAAAAGTCTCTTGGATTTGTCTGCCTTGGCTGGCTTTGAATCCCAATCTCCAGATCTCAGCCTCCTAAGTAGATAGGATAACAGATGTGAGCAACAATGGCTGGCTTTAATCTTATTTGGTTAGGCCTGCGGAATTGTTATTGAAAAGAAATTTAGGAATCAAGGTTTTTTTTTTCCCCAAAGGTAGAAAGCACATGGATATTTATAAGGTTATTTAATCACGAGTACATAGGAAGGTTCAGTATAATTGGTTTATTCTTTTTGCATATTTCTTTGTAAATTGAAAACACAGCAAGTTAAAAGCAACATCAAGCCTACACAAATGTTTCCTCTTTGTTAGTAAAGTGCTTTGTTCTTAAGTTTATCTTTCTTATTCTATGGCCGGAAATGAGAACGCTGAGCACCATTTTGATAAGTAGATTAAAAGGCTTTATTTCTCAAAACCATTCCAGCAAAGCCTTCTGAATCTTTTCTTTCTGACTGCTAGAAATTGAGGTGAGTGAAAAACAAGAACAAATAAGCATGAGATTTACAAAGCAATGGTAAGGCTCACAGTTTACTTTTAAGCACTACATTGCTTCTCAAATTACCTTTGTTATTTTTACATCTCTTTTCATGGTATCAGTATGGGATTTCAGGTAAAAAGATACCTGGCTTTGCTGTTGCTGTTTTTGTTTTGTTTTGCTTGTTCTTTTTTTCTGTTTTTTGAGGGGCAAAGATGGAGGGAGGAAGGGTGAAAAATGCCATGATGGCGCAAGGAGATAGGATGTGGAAGATGAATGGTGCAACTTATGGGTAGGGATGAAAGGGGGAAACTAGGGGAAAAAGAAGGAAGGAGTGACACTCTCCAAGAAGAATTGTACTTATTGGAGCTGGGAATACGGCCTAGAAGCCCAGAGTTCAATTCCCCAGCACCACATTTATAGAAAAGGCCAGAGGTGGCGCTGTGGCACAAGTGGCAGAGTGCTAGCCTTGAGCAAAAATGAGCCAGGGACAGGGCTCAGGCCCTGAGTCCAAGCCCCAGGACTGCCCTCCCCCCCCCCAAAAAAAAGAACTGTACTTATGACCTGACCTATGAAACAGCTCTGTACAATACCATAATAACAATAATAAATTATATTTCCAAAAAGATACCTTACTCCAAACATTTCAAGCTGCCACTCCCTTCCCATTGCCAATTTTGCCTTAGAATATACAACATTTAGAGATTAAAGGTAGAAATATAAGGCTTGTGTCCCTGCGAGGACACATTCACCTTGAGATCTAGATGAGATTCACCTTGAGATCTATCAAACATCTAAGAAGATTTTGTGTTCATGCATGTGTGTCTGTGCATGTGTGTATGTCTGCAGTGTGTATGAATTTGTTGGTACTAGGGCTTGAACTCAGAAGCTGGGCTTTGTCTTTTAGTTTTTTCTGCTCAAGGTTGGAGCTCTAGCCCTTAAGCCATAGTCCCACTTCTGGCATTTTGCTGTCTAATTAGAGCTAAGAGTTTCTCCAACTCTCTTTCCCCAGGCTGGCTTCAAACTATGATCCTCAGATCTCAGGTTCCTGAATAGCTAGGGTTGCAGGTGTGAGCCATCAGCACCCTGCTTCAGACTTGTTTTCACTGTGGTTTTGGAGCCTGTTACTCCCACTCTGGCTTCTTGGAGATGGATGTTCTCCAACTTTTCACTCATACTTCTGGGCTTATAGGAAACATGTGATAACATGAAAAAAAACAACAACAGATGTTTTATTCTCCACTAACCAACATTCTCAAAATCAAGCCTTGAAGCTCTTATAAAAGATTATAACATCAAAGCTAGTACTTTCTAGTGAAGGACATACATAATTATTTTGCTCTAATCACCAACTATTGGACAGGTTCAAGTAGTAAACATGGCCAGGATCCAGAATCCCAAATAGTGTGGAGTCATTGTTGGTTTTCAGTGTTGATTCAGCCTGTTCAGAAGAAATCAAATAAGGAAATGTGCTGTTTCCTGTACAGCAGGAACTTATGGTGGCCTAGAACTTGATAGGTAGTTCAGGCTTGCCTCACACTTGTATAATACTCCAGCCTCAACCTCCCAAAGGCTGGGATTACAGGCATGTACAACCATGCCCAGTTAACATTGACATTTTATTTTTTAAAATGCCAACATTTTAAATTACCATATTCTGGAGTGATTTGCAGACACCTGAAACTTTGTTCTTTTTAGATGTCAATACAACTTGAGCCAACAACTCTACTTAGGGCTTTTTGCTGGCTAATTGGTGATAAGAACCTCTCAGATTTATCTGCCTAGGCTGGCTTCAAATAGTGATCCTCAGATCTCAGCCACCTGAGTGGCTAGGATTATAGGCATGAACCATTAGTAGCTGGCTACATATTTCATTTTATTTTATTTTGTGACCTGAACTATTACATTTACATTTATGTTTGTTACTTGGTAAGTATGGATTTAAGGATCCACTAGCCAACTACCCCTAAAGCAAGAATGCTCATTTCTAGAAGTTTAGTGTTTCAAGCTTGAAAAACAAGTCTCACTCTCATCTTCCTTTTTTTCTTCCTTATCTATGTCATTGTTAGGGAAACAGATGACCTGTAAAAAATTATGGTAACTGAAGTAAGTTAGGCTCCGAGAGAGAGAAAGAGAGAAAGAGCACATGCTTTCTCTTGTATGTGGAAGTTAGATATAAAATAGAAACATGAAAATATAAGGGCCATATGCATATATACAAAATCAAACTGACTAAAGTACAGTATATTCAGGGGTGGATTCTCATAGTGTAATTCTTTCAAATAATTGACAGCTTAACAAAAATGAATACAAGAATCTGAAACATGTTTTGTCTGAGGCTTAAGGAGAGAGGGTGGACAAATGGAGAGAGGAAGGGTTGGCAAATGCAGTCATAATATTCAATGTACATTTGTGGAAACGGAGCCAGGTCACTTGTGGAGATGGGTGGGGTTGGGACAGATAGAGGGCAATGACAGAAGGGTGACACTGGTCAAGATGCATTGTACTCAGAAACTGGTGTGTTGAATTGATACCCTCTGTGCAACTACTTAAAGAAAATAGAAAGAATTTTTAAAAACCCAGAAACAGCATTGTTCTTTTTCTGTTTTATACCTCACTTCCATCCATTGTCAAAAGCTCTTACAGAGGGGGTTTTAAATCCTCTGGTTACTGTGCTATATGCTCTTGGGAATGAAGGGGAGGTTAAAGTACATAGTATTTTGATTATACAGAAATCCTTGTTCTTCAATAAAGATGATGTCATGCTGAAGCTGATGAAGTATTCCACTTTGCAGTGTTTTTATATTAATATTCAAGTTAGTTTGTTTTGCCAGCTCAGGAAAGGAGTAATTTAAAAATAACGCAGTTGGTCTGGGTTGAGGGAGTACACATTGTAAATGAGTTTATCTGGAGAATCTGGATCCTATCAAAACAGAATGGAACACACCTCCCTTTGGGAGACTCAATCAAGCAGCTTGAAGAGAAGACAAAGGAAAGCAAACAGGCATCTGAGTCTGTTGGTTTAGCAGGATTGGTTCTGGTGCTAGATGGCAACAATACTTGGCTTCAGTCTTTATCCCTTAATAATTCTCTAATCCTTGTTCTTACATGGCTGCAAACATTTGATAAGCATAAATGGAGAATAGAATCAGGATGGTCTAAGTAGAGAAGAAATGTTCAGTGGGAGAAAAAGACTTACAGGGTTCCAAGTGAAACCACATTTGGTAAAACTGAATACCAGTTAAGAAGCAAAATGTCATCAAGAAAGTATAATTGTCAATATGAATCAAAGGCATAAAAACAACCAAAAGTGATCTGGCTTATGGCTGTACTCACAGCTATTTGGGAGGCTGAGATCTTAAAGCTGAGCTCTAGAGGATCGTGGTTTGTGACCAGCTCAGGAAGAAAAGTCTTCAAGACTTTAGCTTCAAAATAACCAGCAAAAAAGCAGGGATAAGTGTGGCTCAAGTAATAAAGCATGATCCTATAACTTAGTTGAAGCCTCAGTACTGATAAAATAAAACACCAATCAACCAACACATATCACTGACAATGCGACAAAGATTTAAAATGCACAATTTAATAAGCCTTGGCAACTGTGAATCCATCACTGTGATCCAATGATCTCTAGGTTTCCATGATTCTCTATAGTGTCTCCCACTTGGCTTCCTCATTTCCAGGCAACAATGGCTCTCTTGTTTTCACTATAGTTTGCATATCAGTTTCCATTTACTATAGAAACGAGGTGAAGTGTGTGTGTGTGCGTGTGCGTGTGCGTGTGCGTGTGCGTGTGCGTGTGCGTGTTGAGGGATATCTGGCTTCTTTCATTTAGCCCAAATTTGGCTGGCAAAATGATGATGACTGTCAGCTGGAAGTTCAGCCATGAGGAGGTTACAGCTCCATTCGGTCTCTCTGGTAGTTGTAAATGGGCCTGCTTAGACATGGTGGCAAGTTCCAGCAATGAGTGGAATAGAAACTGCCTATCTCTTAAGTTCTGGGACTGGAACCTGCTATATAACTTCTGCTGCATTATATTGCCTAACTATTCTCACTATTCTCTAAAATGCAAAGGGAGTGCTGGAAATGTGGCCCAGTGGTAGAGTGCCTGCCTCACATGCATGAAGCCCTGGGTTTGATTCCTCAGTACCACATAAAAAGAAAACGGGAGTGGTGCTGTGGTTCAAATGGTAGAGTGCTAGTCTTGAACAAATGAAGCTCAGGAACTGTGCCCAGGCTCTGAGTTGAAGCCCCAGGACTGGCTAAATAAATAAATAAATAAATAATAAAATAAAATGCAAAGGGAGATGCATAAACCCTCCCACTTCTTCCTGCCTGCATTATCCTCACTTCTAATTGAAAACGAATAGGCAATTGTTTGAGCTGTCCTGCAGCATTCCTAGACTCTATCCACCAAATGTCAATAGTGTCCTGTTTCCTGTCTCCAGAATTGATCAGATATTCCAGGGTGGCTGTTTAAAATCATCCCCAGTGGAGAATCATTAGGTTAGAAAATAGTGCTGTATCTCTATTATTTGCCTAAATTCTATTTAACATAATGAATATAATGAACAGAATGAATGCAGAATGCAGGGACTCTCATATGTCTGCCTTGATTTTTGACTGATTCCTTGACCCTTGGGACATTGTCGCCTTTTTTTTTTTTTGTCCTAGGTTTTGAACTCAGGACCTGGGCTCTGTCCCTGAGCTCTTTTGTTCAAGGCTAGCACTCTACCACTTTAAGCCACAGCTCCACTTCTGGTTTTCTGGTGGTTAATTGGAGATAAGAGTTTCACAGACTTTTCTGCACCAGCTGGCTTCGAACTGCAATCCTTAGATCTCAGCCTCCTGACTCGCTAGGATTACAGGTATGAGCCACTAGTGCCCAGCCCATAGTATAAATTTGAAGACAGTTAATTGCATGGATGAATGTAAATGAATGAATGGTAGCAATTCTAAGTAAAGAATGCTTTTATTTATTGTTATTTAGCTAGATTCTCAGTCATAAGTTATTTGGTTATTGTTATTTGCTTGAAATAGCCATTCAAGAAGTTGGCCAAAAAAGATATAACTAAGCAATACTTTAGGTGTTGGAGCTGTGGCTCAGTTGGTAGAGTGCTAGCCAATGAGTGAAAGCAGCAAGTACTGTGTTTTGGTTCTAATCTCAGACCTAAAAAAAAAAAAAAAGAAATTGGCATTAGCATAAACTACAAGAATACATTTGCCTTTAAGAGGAAGCTGTATTGGTTAATTGCCTGCTCTAACCTGAAATATGAACCACAGAAATAGAAACAATGGTGATTTCTCAGACTTATAGGCAGTGTCAAATGGCTGCATTAATAATTTAATGTAAGAAGGCTCAAATTGTGCTTTGTAAAATTGTGACAATTTTTTTGAAACAGAAATGCACCATATCTTAAAGTTTTCACATAAAAAACAGGGAGAGGCGCTAAATCATGGAAGATCAGAAGAGAAAAGAAAGAAGAGTATAAGCTAGTAGGTAAGGACTGGAGAAGTTATTTCTTTACTGTGAAAATCTGAACATTCCTTTTGGAAGACAGCCACTGATACTTATACTTTGAAAATGTACATCTTCCTACCTCAATGCCTGAGACAGGCTTTGCCGATCCTAACAGTGTGAATTTCTTTTTCTAACCTTAGCAGCTACCTAATTCCTGGATTATCCTGAATTGTTTAATCTCCCTGAAGCCATATGTGTTAAAAATGAAGTTCATCCCCGCTACTTGAGAGACAGAGATCAGGACGTTCAAAGTAGCCTGAGCAAAAGCATGAGACTACATCTGAAAAAGTAACTAAAGCAAAAAAAAAAAAAAAAAAAAAAAAGGTTTGGGAGTATGGCTCAAGTGGTAGAGCAAATACAAGGCCCTGATTTCAAACCCTGGTATTGTATACCCCCCAAATTTGAAATTCAGTTGTAAGCTTCAATGTGTAGGAGGAATGCGACCTGTGACTTGGTCAGTGTCATAAAGCTGGTTAATGACAGGATATATAATTCTGAGCCAATGATAAAAAACCATCATATTCAACATATACCTTATGAAATGAGGACAGAACAAACCTAATACATAAAAAAGTAAGGAGTAACCGAATAACACAAAGACTTCTTTTTCTGCTTTTATACTGGGGATTTAACACAGAGTGCCAGGCAAGCACTATACCATTGAGTGAAGCACCCAGATTTGCAAAGGCTTTTTATCAACCTTAAAGTGCCAGATGCTAGTTGCTCTATCACTAGGTTTGTCTCATTTAGGTAGTTCAGGAAATGTCATGGTGTCTAATTTTTTTTTTTACTCGATGGTTTTATTTTTGTGCTGGTTGTAGGACTTAAACTCAGGGCGTCATGTTTTTGCTTAGCTCTTCTACTCAAGGCTGGTGCTCTACCACTTAAGGTACACTTCTGCTTCTGGCTTTTATTGTGGTTAAATGGAGATAAGAGTCTCTTGGATTTGTCTGTCCTTGTCTGACTTTGAACTTCAATTCTCAAATCTCAGCCTCCTGACTAGCTGGGATTATAGGTGTGAGCCTGGGGTGCCCAGCTAGATTTTTGGGTTTTTTGTTTGTTTGTTTGTTTTTGCCAGTCCTGGGGCTTGAACTCAGGGCCTCAGCACTGTCCCTGGCTTCTTTTTGCTCAAGGCTAGCACTCTACCACTTGAGCCACAGCCCCACTTCTGGCTTTTTCTATATATGTGGTGCTGAGGAACCAAACCCAGGGTTTCATGTATAGGAGGCGAGCACTTTACCACTAGGCCATATTCCCAGCTCCCCCACCTAGATTTTTAAATTGGAATTTGAGTAGTACTTGTAAAGGAAGTATGTCTATCCACTTTCTATTTTCTAATTTTCCAAGATTTCCAAGTTAAGCTTTCTCACTACACAGCCAAATGCTGCTGATTCATTTCAGTAGAAGTCACTTGGGATGAGGAGAGGTGGGAGTGTGAGTAATAATTCTGTATGGCAAGAAGAGATATGAATTAGAAGAGAAGACATTTTAATGTTCTTTTCTGAAATGAAAAAGAGCTCAAATCAGGTGAGTTGTTGATTTTCTTTTTTTTTTTAGCTTTTAGAATAGGAAATTTTAAAAAAGGCTAAAAATAGGACTTGGAATATTCTGAATGACACATAACTCTATTTTAGGAGAAAAATTGTCATAATTGCAGGTTGCTTTCTTAAGATATAAAAAAAATCCTTTCTAAAAATATTCCACAGGGTAGAAAAATGTACTCAGCCCATCAGGTACATCACAACTAAGGAATTTGTTACGTCTATATAATACACACAGTAGCATTTAAAGAACTAAGTAGTAAATTTACTGTCTAAATTAGAAATGAGGAGGAACTAGCATGTGATTTCTTTTATTAAGTATATATTTTCCCCTTTTTCTTATTGGCAGTACAGGCATTTTAACTCAATGCCTCATGCTTGCTAGGCAAGTGGTTTTTTTTTTTTTTTTTAATCTCTTGAACTGTACCCTTAGCCTGTATCCCTTGTTCCATCTTTCATTCATTTATTTAACAAGAAATTATGGGATAGGAAGACAATGGGCTAGATTTAACAATACAGGGCCATGAATGGGAAAAATATGTCTAAATGACATCTAGTATTGTTAAATAAATAAATTTCTGTAGCTATACTTTCAGGGCAAAAATATCCACGCTATTATTTAACTCCATAAGCATTTCACCTAAGTATGTTAGGCTTGATCATCTCATTGGCTGATATACTTTTTTTTTTTCAATTTCTTCCCTGGTAGGGATATTTTATACAAAAGCAATACATGGTCCTAGCTTGGATATTGCTAGTAATACCTCCGGACAGATTTTATCAACCCAAAGACCTTATGTTGCCTTTTATAGTCATAACCTGATTTTCTTCATTCCTTTTCTCCCTTCTTTAACTCTGGTTACAAAATGACAACTCTGAAACGTCATTTTATGATGGTTCTGCAAATGGCATCTTGGGATTTTTGTTTGTTTTGTTTTTTGCCAGTACTGGGGCTTGAACTCGGGGCCTGAGCACTGTCCCTGGCTTCATTTTGCTCAAGGCTAGCACTCTACCACTTGAGCTACAGTGCCACTTCCGGTTTTTTCTATATATGTGGTGCTGAAGAATCGAACCCAGGGCTTCATGTATACAAGGCGAGCACTTTACCACTAGGCCATATTCCCAGCCTCCATCTTGGGATTTTTTTTTTCTCCTTTAGCGTACTTCTTTGAAGATTCATCTATGTTATTGAATGTATCAGTTGTTCCTTTGTATTTTGGAAGAATTGTTCTATGGTATGGATGTAGTACACAAATGAACCATTCAAATGTGTGAATGTAACTTTTCTTTTCCATGAAGGAAAATATCCAGGTCCAATTATTATGTTGTATATAGTACATATATGCTTATTTTTGTGCAGGCACTTCAGCTTGAATTCAGAGCCTCTTGCTCAGTGTTTTTTCGCTGTATCACTTGAGCCACACCTCTATTTCCAGCCTTTTGCTGGTTAATTGGATGTAAGAATCTTAGAGGGTTTTCCCATTCAGGCCAGCTTTGAGCTGTAATCATCAGATCTCAGTCTCCTGAGTAACTAGGATTACAAGTGTGGCTCATTAGCACTTGTCTGCATGCTTATTTCAAAATAAACTGCCAAACAGTTCTGCAGGGTTGCTGTGCCATTTTCACTGTCCCTTGGCAAAGTATGGGTGACATTTAGCATCTTCTTCCTTTTTCTTCTTTATTTTGGAAACACCATTTTGATAGATATGGGGACATCTCATTGTAGTTTCAATTTGCATTTCCCTGGTGACTAATCATGTCAAACACCGGTATGTGTTTACTATTTATATAGCCCCCTCAGTGAAGCATCTGTTCCTGTATTTTGGCTCTAATTGGGTTGTTTGTTTTGTAATGCTGACTTTTCTGAGTTTCTTTGTAGATCCCACTTCTTTGTCCGATATATGCTTTGTAAACATTTTTTCCCAGTCTGTGCTTATCATTTCATCTTCATACAGACTTTCAATGAGCAAAAGTTTTTAATTTTGTAGAAACTCTAACCATTCGGTTTTCTTTTCCCCTTTGTGATTTCTCCAGGCTAAGAACTCTGCCGATGATAGATCCCAAAGATTAAAAAAATTTTTTTTATTTCTCCCCCAACAGCCTCAGTTTACATGTATATAACAAGACTTGAGTTGAGATTTGCCTCTCTGAGGAAAGACTATTTGTTCTTTCACTGAACTGAATTTTGAACTTGTATGCATCTTAGACATGATATTTCTGTGAGGTTTTTATTTATTTATTGTTGTGTGTGTGGGTTATTCTATTCTATTCTACACTGGTCTATTTCACTGATCTATCTTTCTCTGCCCATACCACACATTTTGAGTGGTATATTTATATCAACAATTTTGGAATGAGATAAACTGACCCTACGTTGTTCTTATTCAGGATTATTTTTTGCTGCATTAGTCATTTTTTTCCATATCAATTTGAGAATAACATTGTCTACACCTAACGCAGTTCGGCTAGGATTTTGCTATGAATCACAGTAGATCTGCATATCAGTTTGGGGATTATGAACTTTCTTCAGTCTAGAAATTCTTCCATTCCTTGAACACGGCAGGTCTTTTATTTTCTGTTAGTGTTTTGTAGTTGTCAGTAGGTAGGTAGGTCCTATGTGTGTTTGGATAGAGTTATACCTAGGCTAATTAATGTATTTTATTTACTTAGTAGATGGTAGTACTATTTGCTTGACTCAGTTATTAGTTTTACAACTTCAGTTGGAAGGTTTCTTGGGATTTTCTACCTAGGTGATAATTGTCATTTACAAACACGGATAGATTTTTTTCCCCCCTGAAACCTTTTATGTCCTTTAGTTTGTCATATTGCAGTGGCTGAATAGAAGTGGTAAGTGCAGCAATCTTTGCTCTGTTCACTATGTTAGAAGAGTTTCCGTTTTTACTTTAAATTTTGTTTCCCAGACCTGTTGAATAAATTTGAAATCCTTTCTTTTTGTTAGTAATGAGCTTTAAGTCCTTTGGCTTAGGACTAGGGCTCTACCACTTTGAGCCTCAGCATACTCCCGGCTTCGAGACTCCTCTGAGCCTAGTGCTCTACCACTTTAAGCTGCCCCGCCACTTCTGGTTTTCTGGTAATTAAGTGGAGATAAGAGTCTCCTGCCCTGGTTGGCTTTGAACTGTGATTCTCAGATCTCAGCCTCCTGAGTAGCTAGGATCACAGGCCTGAGCCACCAGCACCCAGCTATTCTATGACTTTTGTAGGTGCAAACCGCACGAGTGCCAGGCTTTCCCTGGACTTTTAACCTGAGGTGGTAAACACATAATTTACTCCCCCAAAGTCTCTTAGGAGATTTATTTAGGCAAGTCTAGAAATGACATGAAGCTGCAGAGGCGGCGTCAGCCGTGTTATTCATGTGTAATGGGGCACACTCCATTCACTCCACTCAGGCTAAGACTAAGCCACAGCTTCTCAGGCTCTGGGATGCTTGGGCAAGTTTGGGCGCTGGTCCCAGAAGGCACTGCCGGGATTGAGACGCCTCTGAGCCTCCACCCACTTCTGGGGTCCAGAGGCCTCTGAGCCTAGGCTCGAGATTTCTCAGCCCAGGACAGACAGATGGATGGACTTACAGCCCACGGGAGATCCCCCTCACGCGTGGGCCAACCCATGCGAGAACTCCCACCACACGTGGGACATCCACGTGAGATTCCCATCACGCATGGCACAACCCACACTAGAACTTGTCATGCGTGGGCCAACCACGCGGGATCCCCAACACGCGTGGACCAACCACGTGAGAACCCCCGTCAAACGTGGCCCGGCGCCCGGGAGAGCCTTGGAGCAGCCCAGAGGAAATTGTCTGTCCATCCACACTGTCGGGAACGTGTTCCCTCACTCACGTCCGACCTCCCTGGTCTGGGCCACTCCTTTGTCTCACCTGTTGGCCCTAGTGGACGATTGGGCTGGATTCTCGACCTATATATTTACGTCCGATATCTGCGCGGTGTTCATGTGTGCGTGTGCACACACACACATGCACACACAACACACTCCAGTCCTGGGGCTTGAACTCAGGCTTAGGCACTGTCTCTGAGGCACTTCCGGCGTCGAGACGCCTCTGAGCCTTGCTCGGCTCGAGATTCCTCAGCCCAGGATGGACGGACGGACGGGCAGACGCTGAGGCTCAGAGGCGTCTCAAACCCGGAAGTGGACTGAGGCTTAGAGAGTCTCGAATCTGGAGTGATGGAGACTCGGATGGACAGATGGATGGGACCTCGAACCCGGAGGAAGTGGGCTGAGGCTCAGAGAGTCTCGAACTCGCACGGACGGACGGATGGAGACTCGGACGAACTCGGATGGACGGACTCCTGTCTTCTCACCACTCCCAGGACTCTCGACCCCCGAAGTGGGCTGGGGCTCAGAGGATGGCTGATATACTTAATCAATACTATGAGTCATTTCATCACACAAGAATTGAAAGTGGCCACTATAGCTATAAAAAGGCATTCTATATCTAGGACTGTGAGAATCATAAATTAAGATGGCAGGTTGTTTTGGAGCAGTTGTATGAGTTGTATCACCTTGGTGAGCTACTGATGTTGTGGTATAATTGGCATTCAGGCATTGAGTAGAAGTATAAATTGGTATAACCAACCCTAGGCCAATCTGGCAATATAGGTAAAAAAAAATTTAATAAAATCTTTGACTAATTTAATTCCATGTTTTGAATTATCTTAAGGAAATATAACCAGATAAACACATAAAGGTGCTTGTGCTCAGTGTGACTATTTGTGATGGTAAAAACTAGAAACCACTTAAATGCCTATCAATAGAGAAATGCTGAATAAATTATGATGTAACTAGACATCAGAACTCTATGCATCCATTGAAAAGGGTTAGACTGATTTGTGCTGGCATAGGAAGATGTCAATGTATTATATGAAATGACATAATTCTCTGTTGTTTTGTTTTTTGTTTTTGTGAGACAGGCTCTCTCTATGTAGTCCAGGCTGATTCTGACCTAAGCCTTAGTCTCTCGTATGTGCTGGGATTACAGGTGTGTCCCATTACATCTGGCCTCACAATTAAATTTTAGAACTTTTTATTACTCCTACAAGTCCCCTCATGTTCAAAGCCTTAACAGTTTTCAGTTATGTCATTTTATTTTAAAAAAAGGTTTATAAGGTGTTAATTTGTTTTCATCACTTATTAAAAAGTATCTGGACTTTTATCTCTATTTTGCTAGTGATTAAAAAACACTTTATTGAAATATGATTGACATAAACAAAGTGATTCATATTCAACTTTGTGAGTTGGGAAAAGTATACATCCATGAGATTATAATCACTGTGTATGACATAAATATACTCATCCTCACAACCTCAAGTGGGGTTAGAACTCAAGGCCTCCCGATTGCTTGGCAAATGCTCTACCACTTCAGCCCACCTCCAACCATTTTTGTTTTAGGTTTTAGATAGGGTCTCATGTTTTTGTTTGAGTCATTCTTGACAAAAAGCCTCTGATTTGTGTTTTTCTTATAGCCAGGATGACAAGTGTGTGCCATCATGCCTGGTTTATTGGTGGAGGTGGAGTTTCTTTCTTTCTTTTTTTTTAACCTGGGCTGGACTTGAACTGGTGTTTTCCTAATCTTTGACTCACGAGTAGCTGGGATTATAGGAGTGAGTCACTGCCTCAACTTTGTCTGGTTTTTTTTTTTAAGGTGTTACTTGGGGTTGAACCCAGGGTCTCATGCTTGCTAGGCAGGCACTCTACCTCTTGAACCACATCTCCAGCCCATGGCCTTAACTTTTAACAGTGGTTAAGTCAGGAGTGAGGAGAAGGCAAGAGAGAAGCGTTATAGACATCTTTGTGGATTATAATTCCTGCACCTTTAAATTTGTGAAAACAGAAAAGGCTTTTCTAGTCTGAAAAGAATATCACCAAACAAAAAGAGAAAGGAAATAGGCATATATATGCCTTTTGGTTCAAATCTACTTCTGGTGATTTATACTGAAGAAATAACCAACTATGTGGGGAAAATGTCATAATTAAAACAAAAAAATTAATAAACTTAATATTTCATGGTAGAAGAGAATAACTGTGAATTGTACTAGAGCCTGGTAGTGTATAATCCAACCTATATGAAAAAAAAAAGTTGATGCATGGCCCCCAACTCCTGTTTGGAAATACAATAAAATTTCCCAATGGTTATGTTTGGTAGGTGCAATTATAATACTTTTTGTTTCATTCTTTGTGCCTGTCTTCACTTTCTGAATGAGAGTACTGTTTTCATGGCTATATGCGTTTGTCAAAACATAGTGTATACCTTAAGCGCATACAGTTCATTGTACATCAATTATATTTCAATAAAACTGTTAAAAAGCCAAGCAAATCAGACCAAACAGGAGAATCTTGAGAAACCAAGCCGTTGTAAGCCTCTGACTGGAGGAGGGGTTTTGTTACATTTTGGAGGAGCAATGGTTGGAGGGCCATCAGATTAACAGCAGCATTGCCTGTCCTGTCATTCATTCCCTAGACTTGCTTTTTCTCTGCCAAGCCCAGAAGGCGTTGTACCCCTAAGAGTCCCTCAGGTGGAGGAGGGCAAGGTGGGTCAACTCTCTGACACTTCGCAGTCAAGACCCAGGCGGCCTTAAAAGTTTAGGAAGCCCGGGCCTTAGTTCAGGGAGTCACCCAGGTCTGTGGCCACGGACGGAGGTAAAGGGAACATCGGGGTCACCGTTCCTGAAGGGCGCGCGGAGAATTCAGATCCATCTTTATGGGTCTCAGGTGTGCACTCCAACCACAGCAGCACTAAGGACGAGTCCTCGGGTAGAGACAATGAGGATCTTCATTTCACAACATGGGAACTGAGGCCCAAAGAGGTCACCCACTCAAGGTCACAGAACTCCCGGCCCCAAGGCCCAAGCTCCCGGCCACCTCGGGTCTCGGGGTCACCGTTCTCCGCACCTCTTTAAGGAAAGGGGGTGGGGAGTCAATTTTCACGCTTCACCATTGTCCCCAGATCCAGAATGGAGGCGACATCCTGTAGCACAACCTACCAAGGGCCGCTCCGCCGAAGCCGTGGGCCGACCGGGATTCGGGTCCTGCGGGGAGAGAACCGCGAACGCGAGTCGGGGATACGGGAAGCTAAGCATCAGCCGCACACGCCCCGCCCCAGGTGCGGGTCCTCTGGTCCCTCAGCGGGCGAGACCCAACGCGCGTGCGCGGGGCCAGAGAGCCCGCCCTCGCGAGCAGGGCGCGTGACCGGGCGGGCGCGCGGCCCGGGAGCGCGGGCGCGCTGCGGATCGGCGTCGGCGCGCGCCCCAGGCCGAGGCTTGTGTGGGCTGGAGACCGAGCGAGGCGGCAGCGGCGGCGGCGGCGGCGGCGGCGACGGTGGCGGCGTCCCGGAGCTGAAGGGACGTGCGGACCTCGCGCCGCGGGAGCAGACAGCCGCGGAGGAGCCCCGGGGCCGCGGCGGGACCGCTCGGCCTGTCGACCGTGCGCCTCTCGGGCGCCGGACGCTTTCCTGGCCCGGAGTGGCCGACGCCCCTGGAGACTCGCCGTTGACACGGGCCTAAAGTCTCCGCGGCTGCGGCCAAACGGGCCGCCCCGACCTGCCGGGCCCCGGACCCCGGACCCGGGCGAGTGAGGACGATCGTCGGGGCAGGTGCAGCCCCCGAAGGCCGGCGGGGCTCGAGCTCTGAGCGGCTGTCCGCGCGGCCCCCGCAACCGCGGGCCAGAGCCGCGTAGCCGCCCCGCCTTCTCCCGGGGGCCGCCCGGGCGGGAGCAGCCCGGACGGGACCCCGCGCCCCTCGCCGCCCGTCGGGCCCGCGCCGGAGTGAGGCCGGGAGGAGAAACTTCACCTTTCATTGTTGTTCCTAGTGTTTTGGTTTTGTTTTTGCTTTCCTTTTTGTTTTTGTATCTTAAGTCCGCAAGCTCTCGGTGTGGGGAGGAAAACATGTCCTTCTTCAATTTCCGTAAGATCTTCAAGTTGGGGAGCGAGAAGAAGAAGAAGCAGTACGAGCATGTGAAGCGGGATCTGAACCCCGAGGAGTTTTGGGAGATCATCGGGGAACTGGGCGATGGAGCCTTCGGGAAAGTGTACAAGGTAAGCGGGAGAAAACGGGAAGTTGCGCTGGGGAGATGAAACGGCCGCGGGCCCGGCGTGGCTCGGGGACTGACTTCTCTCGCCTCCCGCGTCCCCTCCACCCCCACCCCCACCCCCCGTGGGTCTCCTTCCTGGCTCTTGTCCGGTCTTTTGACTTTGTACGTTGGAACTTCATTTAGCTTATCTTCCAAGGAGCCGTTGACGTTCAGATCGTTGGACTTTAGGGCTGAACTCAGTGGGGGCCCCTGAATTGCAAATCTTACCCAACTCCAGAAGGAGTGTTTTTTTAAAATTCTGGGCAGAGTCTGGTAGTGGCCCTCAAGTATTTTTTTTTTTTAAATGGGAATCTCCACGCACACGGTGTATTTGTGTTTGTGTACAAGGCACATTTGCAGGCGGGTATTTAGTAAAACATAACATCTATAGCTAATACCTAATTAGACTCCCGGGGTGGAAGTGATGGGCACTTGGCAGTCTTTTTTTTTTTTTTTTTTGTTGAGTTGGTTTGCTTGGCCACATATTGTAAAATCAGATGGGATTTCTGACCGAAAATTTCCAGAAGAAAACCTGCAGCTGGTAGTAATTTCTAAATATATATATTTTAAAGCATTGACTAGAAGTCCGTATCATCAGGGCTTGAGGAATAACAAAGAACACATATGCATACACACGATATTTATTTATTTCACTGGGAGGTTGGGCATGCTCTCCTAAGTAGCATATGAATGATGTCATTGGAATATTTTCATCTTGAAGGGTGAGGTTTTTGTGAGCCACATTTTAGAGGAAGGACCCACACAGTCGCTTAGAAGTGAAAACATAAACACAGGAGTTAGGTAGTTTTAAAGCACTTTCCACAACATTTGGCTCTCAAGAGAGTCCTGAGAGACAGGCAGGTCAGAATCCACATTTCCTGGATGAGGACAGATTCATAAATGGTTCAGTTGCACAAGTCCCATTCTAGACTTGAATTCAGGTCTTCTAATCCCATATTTTAGTAGTAGTTTTTACCCATAGCATTCATCCATTGGTAGAAATGAAGACATATTTTTATTTTATTTTTCAGACACTTTCTAAACCCTATTAAAGTTCTGCTTTTGCCTGAATGTATCTTGTTAAAACCCTAATTCTCATATTTTACCCCATCTGCAATAATTAACTACTGTGTGCTTTCAGAACACATTGTTCATATGGCTTCCCTAGCACTGGTCATACTAACACATATTATTCATGTTTGTGTAACAAAATTAGGGATCATAGTTATATATTAGGTCTGTGAATTGTCTTAGCACATGCTATTTTGTTGACAGTGTATGTAACACATAGGAATGCCATTCAAGGTTGGCAAAGCAAATTTCAGTTTGTGTATGGAGGGTAGATTGTGGTTTCAGGGTAGATTGGTATATGACGCATGGTTGGAAGGACTTTTAGTGTAAAGGGAGTGTCACTCCTGGGTGTCAAGGTTATGTTTTTGTGCTGGCTTTCAGAGACAGCTTTGTGGTCTTGGACAAAACTTCTTTGGATCTCCCTTGTCTAAGCCTTAAAATCACATTTCCTTAAATGTTTGTTTAGGTCTCTTCACCTGTTGACATTGTGAGAATGCAGTAAACTAGCTAGGAAAGACAAAAATAAATCCTCAACATAACTGGAATCTTGTATCCAGAGAGTGGTAGTGCTTATGGACAATTTTTTTGTGTTGTGAATAAACTGCAATAAACTGTTAAGAGCTCAGGCTTTAGAGTTGGAATAATTCTTCACTCAGTAGCAGTCCATGACCTTGAACAAGTTACTTATTCTTCTGACTTTGCTCATCAGTATGTGAAGATTAGTGGAGACAGTAAATATAAGGCAGCTAGCTAGAGAGGATTCAGTAAATGGCTGAAATATTCTTTTACATTTAGAGCTTATGGACCAAAACATGGGATGGGACAGAGGAGATTATAACCATTTTCTTGATTTCCCATGCACAAGCAGGTATGTGGGTATTCTCTGTAGTGACTGTTTCTGCAGATTTTCTGAATAAATTGGTGGCTTGTTCTATGTAGTTAAACACTCCAAAACTGTGCCTGGGGAAGTCTGGGTGAGATGATTGTTTTATTTTATGATGTTTTAAATCTTCATATAAGTGAGTTTTTTTTTGTAAACCTCCCCTTCCCCCTTCAATACTCTATACCTCTGAGGAGCCAGATTTAAAATATTTCTGAAAGAAAATGAATTTATTTGATTTTTTTAAGGGAGGGGGCTCTTTTTCTAAAAGTTTTGTTTTTAAGATTCCTTAGCTGTAAATTTTTATGAAGGCAATTGTAATTTTTTTCTTCTTTTTGTTTAAAGCTGAGAGCTGGGGCTGGGAATATGGCCTACTGGTAAAGTGCTCGTCTCGTATACTTGAAGCCCTGGGTTCGATTCCTCAGCACCACATATATAGAAAAAGCCGGAAATGGTGCTGTGGCTCAAGTGGCAGAGTGCTAGCCTTGAGCAAAAAGAAGGCAGGGACAGTGCTTAGGCCCTTGAGTTCAAGCCCCAGGACTGGCAAAAAACCCAAAACCAAACAACAGAACAAAACCAAACAAAAAAAGCTGAGAGCTGCAGTGTGTATGCTTGCTTTGTGGGGAACAGAGCTGTCAAACTTTAATATTGTATGTGGTGTAGTGTACAGTAGAAAACTGTCTCTAAACTTTATTCTATCATTTGTTTAGGAAAATTGGTAGCATACAAAGATTAATGTGTAACTAGGAAGTTCTGTTGTGTATATTTCAATTATGTTTCCATCATATAGTTATATTCCTCCCACTCAGTTCAGTCTTATACAACTCTTAACAGAATTACTTTTTTGACTGAAATATATTTAATTTTTTAATATTCTCTCTCCTCCCTCTCTCTCTCTCTCTCTCTCTCTCTCTCTCTTTCTCTCTCTCTTTCTCTCTCTCTCTCTCTCATTTTTGATGTCAGTACTGGGGCTTGAACTCCAGGCTGGTCGCTGTCCCTGAGCTCTTTTACTCAAGGCCAGCACCACTTGAGCTACAGCTCCACTTCTGGCTTTTTTGGTGGATGAGATGAGTCTCACAGATTTTGGTTGGCTTCAAACTGCAGTCCTCAGATTTCAGCCCTGAGTAGCTAGGATTACAGGTGTGAGCCACTGGTGAATAGTGATGTGTGCCTTTTAAAAACCAGTGAAATGCTTAGTTTTTATGTCAAAAGGCACTGAAACATATATGTATATCAGATAATGAAATGAATTAATAGTGACATGAGGGTCAGTAATTCTGCAAGCACCTCAGACTCCCTCCTGTCTGCTGTCTGAATATGATTCCCTGTCTACCTCTAAAATAGTGGTGATGAATGTCCTACAGCTGTATAAGGTCCTAGAAACCACTTGGTGCATGACACATGTTTATCATTGGCCGCCTGAGACCCTATGCTTGTATTAATAATTTTGTATGGCCCTTGGGAGAAAAAAGGTTTCCCACTTCTGCAAGGAATCCTACAATCCTATCTTTATTTGTATTTGCTTTTCTTTACAGTTTACTATCTAGTGTATTCTTTTAAACATTATAAATTTAGTTTTGTCTCCATTTCAACTTTATGAAAAGTGGAATCATCCTGGGTGCATTCTGATGTTAACTCTCTTTCAAAATCAAAATTATGTTTGTTACATTTAACTTATCACCTAAAACCACTGTTCATTTTTATTGTTGCATAGTATTCCATTACATATAATTATTGGCTATTAACAGACATTTTTTGTTTCTAGAGTTTGGTCAATACACATAATGACATGCATGGATTGTATTTAGACTTAACACAGCAGAGTAATTCATGAGTTATAGAGTAGCATAAATTTAATTTTACTAGTTGTCAAGCAGATTACATTAGTATAAGTTGCTACTCGTAGAGTATGACAATGTCCTGATTTTGCTGGGATTTTTTGAGATAGGGTCTTAACCTTGGGTATATATTTGGGCTCAGTCCACCTTAGTGAGGCTTCTCATCTAGTTAGCGTAACTGGCAAGTGCTCCCGCATCCAGCTCTTCAGTGAGAGGAGCACTTGAGAACTTATATCTCTATTCTGGGCTCTAATCTTGATTCTCCCAAGGATTAGCATCCCAAGTAGCTAGAGTTATAGGTCATGAGCCACTGGTTCCTGGCATTCATCAGAATTTTTGGCAATCTTGTACTGTGTTATCTTTATCTTTTTCTGCTTATTAATAAAGCTTTTTCATATTCTTAGTGGAAATTTGAGTTTCTTTTGTATTCCATTCTTCTGTTCATTTCTTATTGGCATCTTTTTCTTTTTCTTTCCTTTGCCAGTCATGGGGCTTGAACTCAGGGCCTGGGCACTGTCCCTGAGCTTCTTCTTACTTGAGCCACTTCAGGCTTTTTCTGTTTATGTGGTTCTGAGGAATTGAACCCAGGGCTTCATGCATGCTAGGCAAGCACTCTACCACTAAGCCACATTCCCAGCCCATCTTCTTCTTGTTTATAGAGTGTGTATATAAGTATCTATGTACAATATTTTAAATTTTAACCATTATGGTTATTGCAAATATATCTTGGAAATATATAACTCATGGGCTGGGTACTGCTACTGAATCCTTTTGCTTCCTGCTAGTTGTGCTTTACCACTTAAGTCACAGCTCCACTTATTGGTGATTAATTGGAGAATCTGTCATATTTTTCTGTCTAGGCTAGCTTTGAACTATGATCCTTAGATCTCAGCCTCCTGAGTAGCTAGGATTATAGGTGTAAGCCACTGGCACCTGGCAGCTTTTGTACTTTTTTTTTTTTTTTTTTTTTTTGGCCAGTCCTGGGCCTTGGACTCAGGGCCTGAGCACTGTCCCTGGCTTCTTCCCGCTCAAGGCTAGCACTCTGCCACTTGAGCCACAGCGCCACTTCTGGCGGTTTTCTGTATATGTGGTGCTGGGGAATCGAACCTAGGGCCTCGTGTATCCGAGGCAGGCACTCTTGCCACTAGGCTATATCCCCAGCCCGCTTTTGTACTTTTTTAAATGGGTTTGGAATTTATTTTTATGTAAGGCATGAGGTAGGGAAGATACAATTATTATTATTATTATTATTTATTTTTTTTTTTTACCAGTCCTGGGTCTTGAACTTAGGGCCTGAGTACTGTCCCTGGCTTGTTTTAACTCAAGCCTAGCACTCTACCACTTGAGCCACAGCACCACTTCTGGCTTTTTCTTTATATGTGGTGCCGAGGAATCAAACCCAGGGCTTCAGGCAAGCACTCTTACCACTAGGCCATATTCCCAGCCCTATTTTTAAAATTAATTTTATTTATTTTTTGCTTATGTGGTACCAAGGAATCGAACCCAGGGCCTAATGCATTCTAGGCAAGCACTCTACCACTAAGCTACATTCCTAGTCCCTCAATTTTATTCTTTTTTTTTTTTTGATTTTTGTTTGTTTGTTTGTTTCTTTGTCAGTCCTGGGGACTGAACTCAGGGCCTGAGCACTGTCCCTGGCTTCTTTTTTTTTGCTCAAGGCTAGCACTCTACCACTTGAGCCACAGTGCCACTTCCAGCTTTTTCTATATATGTGGTGCTGAGGACTTGAACCCAGGGCTTCATGTACACAAGGCAGGCATCCTACCACTAGGCCATATTCCCAGCCCCCCTCAATTTTATTCTTTACACCATAAGCATACCTAATTTTCTCAGAACCATTTCATTGTGTAAGGGTAGTATCTTACTATTCTGCAGTGCCCTGTTTCTATATATAACATGTATCTCTTTCTTCAGTCTTTATCAATATTTGTCTATTCTTGTACCAGTATCCTACTTTCTTAATAGTGAAAATATTACAATTAATTTGCTGACAGAGTAAGACTCCCTCTTGCTTTTTTTTTTTCCAACATGGTCAAGTTTCTTTATGGTCCTTAGCACTTGTATGTTTTAGAGTTATCTTGGTTAAATTCTGCGAAACATTTTTTTAAAAAATTGAAATTAGAATTACACTTTGGGAAAATTAACATCTGTATTATTGAATAATCTGTGTATGTTCTTTCTTTCTTTATTTTTGGCCAGTCCTGGGGCTTGGACTCAGGGCCTGAGCACTGTCCCTGGCTTCTTTTTTTTTGCTCAAGGCTAGCACTCTGCCACTTGAGCCACAGCGCCACTTCTGGCCGTTTTCTGTATACGTGGTGCTGGGGAATTGAATCCAGGGCCTCATGTATACAAGGCAAGCACTCTTGCCACTAGGCCATACCCCCAAGCCCCTTTATTTGTTTTTTATTTGTGCCAGTCTTGGGGCTTAAACTTGGCCTGGGTGCTGTCCCTGAGCCTTTTTGTTCAAGGCTAGTACTTAGCACTTGAGCCACAGCCTATTTCTCATTTTTTTGGTGGTTAATTGGAGAAAAGAATCTCATGGACTTTCCTAATCAGGGCTGGCTTTGAACTGCTATCCTCAGATTTCAGCCTCCTGAATAGGATTACAGGTGTGAGCCACTGGCATTCAGCCTATATGCTCTATCTTTATGTCTTTTAACCTAATGGTCATAATTTTTTCCCTGAAAGTCATAGGAAAACAAACAGCTTCAAGGGCAGCATCTATTTTTCCTATTGGAATTTCCTCCTGGATTTTTGTGTGGAACCTTTAGTAACCTTATGAGGAAAGAATCATTGAAATTTCATTTTTAAAGACCTTTCTGTCTGAATATTTCTGCATCATAATGTTATACTTGTACAATCCTTCCAAAAATATGTTGTTGTTTTTTTCTTAGAATGTTTAAAACTTTGTTCAGGAAATGCGTTGCCTTTTGGCTTCAGGTGTTGATGTTGAAAGTCCGATGCCATTTTGAGGTGAGCTCCTTTTTTTTTTTTTTTTTTTTTGCCAGTCCTGGGCCTTGAACTCAGGGCCTGAGCACTGTCCCTGGCTTCTTTTTGCTCAAGGCTAGCACTCTGCCACTTGAGCCACAGCGCCACTTCTGGCTGTTTTCTATATATGTGGTGCTGAGGAATTGAACCTAGGGCTTCATGTATACGAGAGCACTCTTACCACTAGGCCATATTCCCAGCCCCTGATGCCATTTTGTTTTCTGATTCTCTGTGATCTTCTTCTCTTGATAGATTTTAAGGTATTCTTTTCGTCACCTACTTATGGTAACATGATTTGACACTGGTCTTTCCTGCCTCCTTTTCTCTTTTGGGCTCTTGTTAAGTCCTTTCAGTTTGGAGACTCATACTGTTCAGTTCTGTGATATTTACTTATATTATTTGGCAATCTCTGGCCTAAATTTCTATCCTTCTCCTCCTTCCCCAATTAGTAGCTCTGTCATGGTGCTAAGATGCTTCTGAATTTAGTGAATATTTGCTATCCTTGATTCTCGGGAGCATTTGAGACACTTGACTATTCTTTCCTCTAAAAAGTTCATTTATTTGGCTTTTAGATCATTAGATCCCTGATTTTCTTCCTTTGTATTTACTCCTCAGACTCCTTTGTGGATGGCCCTCTTTTTGATTTTAAATGTTGAGATTAAAATGTTTCAAGTGTCAGTTTTAAACATTGAGATTCCACAGGGGTCAGTGTGGACCTTTTTTTCTCCTCTTTTTCATTTATCTCTCTCCATGGCTTCAATTCACATTTTTTTTTTTTTTTTTTTTTTTTTTTTTTTTTTTGGCCAGTCCTGGGCCTTGGACTCAGGGCCTGAGCACTGTCCCTGGCTTCTTCCCGCTCAAGGCTAGCACTCCGCCACTTGAGCCACAGCGCCGCTTCTGGCCGTTTTCTGTATATGTGGTGCTGGGGAAACGAACCTAGGGCCTCGTGTATCCGAGGCAGGCACTCTTGCCATTAGGCTATATCCCCAGCCCTTCAATTCACATTTAAATGCAGTTTCCTTTAAGACCTCCCTGGAGTTTTAAATCCATACATCCAGCTGTTTACTAGAAATTTCAACTTGGGTGACTTATCTTAAACTAGTTGGGAACTGAAATGAACTCAATTCATCTTGTTAGCCCCCAATTTGTGCCTGTGTTCCTGTTGAGTAATTGCATTTTGCTATCTTTAACTACCAGTTACATAGGCCAGGGGCCTAGGGGTCATTTTTATATTTTCTTTCTTTCTTTTTTTTTTTTTTTTTTGCCAGTCGTGGGCCTTGGACTCAGGACCCTGTCCATGGCTTGTTTTTGCTCAAGGCTAGCACTCTGCCACTTGAGCCATAGTGCCACTTCTGGCCATTTTCTATATATGTGGTGCTGCGGAATTGAACCCAGGGCTTCATGTATATGAGGCAAGCACTCTTGCCATTAGGCCATATTCCCAGCCGTAGGGGTCATTTTTAGTACCTCCTTCCTTCCCATCAAACCTAGTCAAACACAAATCTAGAGAATATTTCTTGACCTTTATCCCTTTTTTCATTGTAAATCTAGTAGTCAAAATTCTTTTTTTTGTGTGTGTGTGTGTGTGTGTGATTGTGTGTGTATATATATGTGTGTGAGACAGAAGGAGAGAGAGAGTGGTGTGTGTGTGTGTGTGTCCTTACCACTGTTTTATTTTTTGGGCCAACTGTTCTGTGTGTATGTATGTGTGTGTGAGACAGAAGGAGAGAGAGAGCGGTGTGTGTGTGTGTGTGTGTGTATGTGTATTCTGGGGCTTGACCATAGGGCCTGGATGCTGTCCCTGAGCTTTTTTTGCTCAAGGCTAGCACTTTATCATTTAAGTCACAGTTCCACTTCCCACTTTTTGGTGGCTAATTGCACACAAGTCTCATGGACTTTCCTGTTCAGGCAGGTTTTTGAACAGGGATCTTCAGATCTCAGCCTTCTGAGTAGCTAGGATTACAGGCTGTGAGCCACTAGTGCCTGGCTTTCTCTTTATCTCCCTCTCTTCCCCTCTCTCTCCCTCTCCCTTCTCATCTCTTCCCCTTTCCCCTTCCCACGGGAGGGGGATGTACCCAACTAAATTTAATGAAGTTTTGTGTGGAACAAGAGTTCTTAAGGGAATGAAGAAATAGCAAACCGTACATGCCTTGGTTTTAGGTTGAACAAAGAGAGCCATTTGTGGAAAAGTAGGCAAAGTATGTGGGATAAAGTAATTATTTTAATAAATCTTATTTGTACAAGTTCTCTGGGCTGACTTCCCTAAAATTTTTTTTCCTTTCTTGGTACAAAGAAGGCATCTTTCATGTGGGATTTTGTAAATCTAATATTTAGATAAAGCGAGAAGATGATCATGACCTTCTTATTTCTGTTTTTCAAAGTAACCCTTATCTCAAAGTGGCATGTTTGGAGTATTCTTCAAGACTTAATGATAGAATTTTTTTTTTTTTTGGGCCAGTTCTGGGCCTTGGACTCAGGGCCTGAGCACTGTCCCTGGCTTCTTCCCGCTCAAGGCTAGCACTCTGCCACTTGAGCCACAGCGCCGCTTCTGGCCATTTTCTGGATATGTGGTGCTGGGGAATCGAACCTAGGGCCTCGTGTATCCGAGGCAGGCACTCTTGCCACTAGGCTATATCCCCAGCCCTAATGATAGAATTTTTAACACTCACTTCCTGCATGGAGGACAGGAAATGTTTCTTTTTCTTTCTAGGTTAGCTTGGCTTTTGAGCCATCTCGGAGCCTGGTTTCCCATAATGGTGTGCTTTCTGTTAAACTCCTTGCTTTGCCATTTAAAAAATAATAGCAGTGTGCATTACCTGAATTATGAAATGGTAACCCCACTGTACAACACCTTAATAACAATAAAATTATATTAAAAACAAAAATGATTAAGGCCACAAAAGGAGTTTGGAAACAGACCTGGAGTTAAGTCTTGATTTTGCCTCTTCCTAACTCCATGACCTGTGGAAGCCTTTTTACCTTCAAGTTTATTTATATCCTCCTTGGAAGTGGGGATGATAAAATATCATGGGGATGTTATGAGGATTAAGTAACAATAGTAATGATCTTAGCTAACATTTTTCCATCCTTACTTACATTTGCTGGAAATTCTGTTAAATGTCTATATATATTTTTTCACTTGTTAAATATATATTACCTTCATTTTGTCAAACTTGTTAATGGTAGCTCAGCTTCACTGAAGAGGATACTACAGGGATTTTGAACCCTGAGCCTGAGGTTCACTAGAGCCAGTGATTTGAAACACCATCCTCTATGCATATAAAAAGGGGCTGGGAATGTGGCTTAGTGGTAGAGTACTTTCCTAGCATGCATGAAGCCCTGGGTTCGATTCCTCACCTCAGCACCACATAAACAGAAAAGGCCAGTAGTGGCGCTGTGGCTCAAGAGGTAGAGCGCTAGCTAGCCTTGAGCAAAAGAAGCTCAGGGACAGTGCTCAGGCCCTGAGCTCATCAAGCCCCAGGACTGGCAAAAAAACAAAACAAACAAATAAAAAGCTTAGTAACTGTGATAGCAAGTAGTAATATTTTTATTTAAATTACCTGTTTTTTTTTTTATACTGGTACTGGAGTTTGAATTCAATGCTTGATTAGTGCTCTACCACTTGAGTCATGCCTGTATTCTGGCTTATTGTTGGTTATTTTGTACATAGAATCTTGTGGACTTTTTCTGCTTGGACTGGCTTTGAACCATGTTCCTCTGGATCTCAGCCTCCTGAATATCTAGGATTACAGGTGTGATCCTCCAGTATCTGGCTTAAGTTGCCTTTTAAAAATAACCATGTTGGGGCTGGGAATATAGCCTAGTGGTAGAGTGCTTGCCTTGTATATACATGAAGCCCTGGGTTCAATTCCTTCGCACCACATATATAGAAAAACCAGGGGTTGGGAATATGGCCTCGTGGCAAGAGTGCTTGCCTCTCATATACATGAAGCCTTGGGTTCAATTCCCCAGCACCACATATGTAGAAAAAAGCCAGAAGTGGCACTGTGGTTCAAGTGGTGGAGTACTAGCCTTGAGCAAAAAGAAGCCAGGGACAGTGCTTAGGCCCTGAATTCAAGCCCCAGGACTGGCAAAAAAACCAAAACAAACCCAACAAAATTAAAAATAGCCATGTCACTTTGTACAACTATGTAAAAATAGAAAATAAATAAGAAAAAATCCATGTCACAAGAATGAAAAGACAAGCCACAGGCTGTAAGAAAATGTTTATAAAACATAACAGATGGAGTATTATCCAAATATACAAAGAATGTTTAAAACTCAAGTCAGAAAATGAACAACCCATTTTAAAGAATGGGCAAAAGATTTGAACTTGATCTTTCATCAAAGAAACTATAGAGATGATAAATATCATAGGAAAATAAATATGCTTCTCATCATATATCAGAGAAATTTAAAACAAGATACCACCAGAACACCTATTAGGCTGATGAAAACTTACACTGACAATACCAAAGGCTTATGAGGACGTAAGAGTGACAGCACTTTTTATTCATTGCTGGGAGCAACACACAGCAGTATAGTCACTTTGGAGGATCATTTGCAAGCCTGACATACAATCCAGTATTTACACCATTTGGTATTTACTCAAATGAATTGAAAACTTATGTTCATACTGAATCCTGCACATGTATGTTTGTGGTAACTTTATTTACAACTACCCAAGCTTGTAAACAACATATCCTTTATTAGGCGAATGAATAAATTGGTGCATCCATTCAGTGGAGTGTTACTCAACCCTAAAGGAAATGAGCTGTCAAGCTACAGATAACCTAGAGGAACTTTAAACACATACTATTGAATAAAAGCCAATGATGTGGTAATATAGGTTCATCATTTGTCACAAATATGCCACAGTGGTGAGGATAGTGGGGGAGGATTTCGTGTGTGTGTGTGTGTGTGTGTGTTGTAAAGGAACTCTACTCTGCTCAGTTGTAAACCTAAAACTTGAGCTAAAAAACCTAAAGGTATGCATTGTGACACTTGTCTCTTTGATTTTTAGGCCCAGAATAAAGAGACTAATGTTTTAGCTGCTGCAAAGGTGATTGACACCAAATCTGAAGAAGAACTTGAAGATTATATGGTTGAAATTGATATATTAGCATCTTGTGATCACCCAAACATAGTCAAGCTTCTGGATGCCTTCTATTATGAAAACAATCTTTGGGTAAGTATTTTCTACTTATCTGGAGTAGCCAAAATGAATTGGGGATGCTAAAGGCTTTGTAAAAGCTTATCTTATATTCTTATACTTACGTTCTTATATATACTATGTTCTTATACATACTCTTCAGTAGTTACGTTACTTGAATGAGAGTTGATCTTCCACAGAGAGTCATTAACAACATAGTTATCCTTACATTCAACACATGTTCAGATTCAAGTTTCAGACTATATTACTTTCATCATGATAATTTAACCCTGTATCCAGGTAGAAAAGCACGTTCAAGAGTATGAAATTTTCCCAAATGTGAAATTAGATGTCTTTGTAAGTAATTTGAATTTGGGAATTTATTTAATTCTTTAAAGGTTTTTTTCTTCTTATTTTTTCTTTCGCCCTAGGGCTTGAACTTAGGGCCTGAGTACTGACCCTGAGCTTCTTTTGCTCAAGGCTAGCACTCTACCACTTGAGCCACAGAACTACTTCCAGCTTTTTCTGAGAAGTTTATTGGAGATGAGAATCTCAGGACTTTTTTGACCAGGCTGGCTTCAAACTGTGATCCTCAGATCTCATCTTTCTGAGTAATTAGGATTACAGACATGAGCCACTAGCACCTAGCTGATGGTTTCTTTTCCTATAAATAAGAACTTGTTATCCTAAGGTTTTTATAAATCATGTAAGAAACTAAAGTTTTTTACTAGAAATGTTTTTTATTATCAGGCTCAACTCAGTGGCTAAGGTTGTCTGTATAAACTTTCATTTTTAAGAAAATAGACATAAATAGATACAGAAAATATCAATATTCATTATAGTAATTAACTAGTCACTTGTTCTGTACTATCTACTTTATTATTTTTTCTGTCTCTCTTATATAATATTTCCCCTTTTCCCCCTGTAGTGGACACTAGTCTTGTAACTCTTGACAAAATCATGTTTAACACAATATTTCTACAATCAAGATTATTTTATAGCTATTCCTTTACCTTTCTATCTTTTTGTTTTCTAAATTGAGTAAGATTTCTGATACTTGATGTAGTTTTAGACACATGCCTTTTTATTTGCATGCAGATCCTCATTGAATTTTGTGCAGGTGGAGCAGTGGATGCTGTGATGCTTGGTAAGTACCTATTATTCTTTTTCTTTTAGTCAGTTGTAGGGCTTGAACTCTGGGCCTGGGCGCTGTCCCTGAGCTTCTTTGCTCAAGGCTAGCACCACTTGAGCCACAGTTCCACTTTCTGTGTATGTGGTACTAAGAAGTCAAACCCAGGGCTTTATGCATGCTAGGCAAGCACTCTACCACTAAGCCACATCCCAGTCCATACCTTTATTCCTTATGTTCATATCTTCAATTATACTTAAAAATACAAGGATTTTACCGTTCATCTATATGCATGTGTATACACACGTGTGTATATACACATATATATGTATACAGATATAGTAAAGTTCAATAAATTAAGAAATCAATTTGATTATATTTTTTTATTCTTTGATAATTACAATTCTGAAATGAAATGTTGAATAAATAATATCAGGAAGTTTATCATTGTTGATGTTTAATTCTTCCAAAAATTTACTGTATATGATATGACAAGATCATTAGAATAGTATATGCTGAGTATAGATATATTATATAGCTTGTTACTTGTTTTCATTGTATAAAAATGCAGATCATTCTTTTCGCTTTTTCCTCTTAGAACTTGAGAGACCATTAACTGAGTCCCAAATACAAGTAGTTTGCAAGCAGACTTTAGAGGCATTGAATTACTTACATGATAATAAAATCATCCACAGAGATCTTAAAGCTGGCAACATCCTTTTTACCCTAGATGGAGATATTAAATTGGGTAAGCCGTTAACTTGAATAAAGCTTTTGAATTTTTGCTCTGAGATTACTCCTGTATGTATATAATTTGATACTGAATTACTATGCAAATTACTCGTTACAATTTTTTCAATACTTTCTTGAATAAATAATATTTCGCAGAATTTCTAAGTATGCATACTTAATTAAAAACACTTAGAGGATAGGTAAAATTTTCCCCCTTTTTGTGTGTAGGTGGTTATAAGTATGGAATATAATGTAGTATAATATAGTATTATTAACTCAGTTTAGTTTTATTTGTAAAATTTATGTCTAGTAGATTTCTTTTTCCCATGTTGAGTTCTCTATTTTCTTTTCTTTTCTTTTTTGCCAGTCCTGGGCCTTGGACTCCGGGCCTGAGTGCTAACCCTGACTTCTTTTTGTCAGGGCCTGAGCACTGTCCCTGGCTTCTTTTTGCTCAAGGCTAGCACTCTACCACTTGAGCCACAGCGCCACTTCTGGCTGTTTTCTGTATATGTGGTGCTGAGGAATCGAACCCAAGGCTTTATGTATACGAGTCAAGCACTCTTGCCATATTCCCAGCCCCTATTCTATTTTCTGATATGGTACTTTGGTCAAACCAACAAAGTAAATTTTAGATTTGAGGTCATACCTAAAATAAGTATAAAGACTAGCATTATAATTTTGTCTTTTGTACTGAAAGAATAAGTGATCAACCTCACAAGATGAATTAGATACATATTCTTAGTTTGGGATTAATTAACTTTATACATATATGAATGTTAAAGTGCATCCTTTTTTAAGGATGTCCAAACAACACTAAAAGAAAAGTCTGGGTTGGGTGCTGGTGGCTCAAGATTGTAATCCTAGCTATTCAGGAGGCTGAGATCTGAAAATTGCAGTTTGAAGCCAGGCAGGCAGGAAAGTTCACAAGATTCTTATTTCCAATAAACTGTTAAAAAGCTGTAAGTGGAGCTGTGGCTCCAGTGGTAGAGTGCTAGCCTTGAGCAAAAGAAGCTAAGAGACAGCGTCTAGGCCCTGTGTTAAAGCCCTGGGACCAGAGTACACACACAAAAAAGATATAGTGATAAAATTTAAATTTGTATATTTTTAGAAGAATATTAGAAGGTATTTTGAATTTTTTAAAAGCTATGTTGATACTCAAGTAACAGTAGCCATTTTGCTTTATTTTTTCTTGACATCTAAATGGGAAATACTTTTTTTGTATGCCAGTCCTAGGGCTTGAATTCAAAGCCTGGTTACTGTCTTTTTCTTTTTCTTTTTTTTTTTTTTTCCTCTTTTGCTCAAGACTGGCACTCTATTACTTGAGTCACAACTCCACTTCTGACTTTTGGTGGTTAATTGGAGATAGAGACTTTCAGACTTTCCTGGGCTGGCTTTGAACCATGATTCTTAGATCTCAGCTTGCTGAGTAGCTGGAATTACAGCCCTGAGTTACTGGTACCTGGCTCTGTGTTGGCTTTTTGAAATAGGGTCTTGCTGTATAGTACAGGCTGGTTTTGAACTCCATATTCTCCTGTCTCACCTCCTGAGATTGGAATTACAGATGCATGCCACCACTCTCCACTCTTGTCCTTTTTTTTGCCAGTCCTGGGGCTTGAACTCAGGGCCTGGGCACTGTCCCTGAGCTTCTTTTTGCTTAAGGCTAGCACTCTACCACTAAGTCACATTCCCAGCCCTCTTGTCCTTTTTGTAATGTAATTTTATGGGATAGTTGACATTACATAATGCTGTTATAAATGCTGCTTTGGTATAATTTCTATTTTTCACTTTATAGAAAAAATACTGATTTAATTGTAACCTCTGTAGCATTAGTGAGTGTTTTGTTTTGCTCTGTTTTAAAGTTACTATTTTTTGTTTTCAGTTCTGGAGAATTTATATAAATGAAAATTTAGATAAAGATGGTGGTATTAAATATATTAATTATAGCAGTTTTGGCAGGTTTTTTTGGAGCTGGTAGAAAGAAGATTAGAATTATAGAGAAATTATGTTTGTTTTACTTACCCTTTAATAAGGGCAGTCTTGATGAAAGACTCCTTACCCCACTAAATATAATCTGTGCTTAAAAGCTCTCATTAATGCTATTGTATAATTATTTGTTTCAAGCGGATTTTGGAGTATCAGCTAAAAACACCAGGACAATTCAAAGAAGGGATTCCTTTATTGGCACACCATATTGGTAGGTATTTTTTTGTGTGTGTGAATTTAGAGTATTAGTCATGTTAGGAGCTATTCTTATTAATTTTGTTCACATAAATGTATTCTAGTGACTCTGCGATTTACAGTAATTGTTCTTAGTTAAGCATCTTAACTTTGAATTTATATTTTCATAGGATGGCTCCTGAAGTAGTCATGTGTGAGACATCAAAGGACAGACCCTACGACTACAAAGCTGATGTTTGGTCCCTGGGGATCACTTTAATAGAAATGGCTGAGATAGAACCACCTCATCATGAGTTAAATCCAATGAGAGTACTGCTAAAAATAGCAAAATCTGAGCCCCCAACATTAGCCCAGCCATCAAGATGGTAAACTATTCTAAACAATGCTTTGTAAGAAGTAAATCTTGATGTTTCATTTTTTCTAATTTTCCAAGGGTATTTAAGTTTGGATATATAGTAAAAGAATGCATGAATGAGAAAACTAATTTGGGGCATATTTTCAAGATTTAGTGACTATACAATTATAACTAATTTTGTCGATGTATTAGAAAATATGAGTGAGTTGAGTTCTGCATGAAAATATTATTTTCTGTACTTGTGAGTCAGTGAGGCATATGTGTGGTTGATGTGTATTTGTGGAATTTAGTATAACAGGGTTTTTATACCTTGTAATATATTTAGGACTATATGGCATTATGCCAGTGGTCACTTAGATACTTACATATACATCTAACATGTATCTACAGAAGAATAAAGTCTTACTCATTTTCTTATGTAGAATCAATACTATATATTATATATATAATGAAACAAGCATAATTTAGCAAGGAATTTTATTTGTCTTTAGACAGGAAAGTAAAGTTAGACTATTATTGTTAAAATTTTATTTTGAAGGTCTTCAAATTTTAAAGACTTTCTAAAGAAATGCTTGGAAAAGAATGTGGATGCTCGGTGGACCACATCTCAGCTACTGCAGGTAAAAATAAGAATAACATAACAACAAATCATATGGTTTTAAGAAAGTTTAAGACTATCTCCCCATTAACCACCAAAAAGTTGGAAGTGGAGCTATATGGTACACGTGGTAGAAGCACAGCCTTGGGCAAAAAAGCTTAGCCTCATTACTGGAACACATGTGCATAAAGAATTGTTAAAAGTGGGCTGGGGATATAGCCTAGCGGCAAGAGTGCCTGCCTCGGATACACGAGGCCCTAGGTTCGATTCCCCAGCACCACATATACAGAAAACGGCCAGAATCGGTGCTGTGGCTCAAGTGGCAGAGCGCTAGCCTTGAGCGGGAAGAAGCCAGGGACAGTGCTCAGGCCCTGAGTCCAAGGCCCAGGACTGGCCAAAAAAAAAAAAAAGAATTGTTAAAAGTGATTGGATAAGTTTAACTTTTTTTTTTTTTTTTTTTTTTTTTTTGCCAGTTCTGGCGCTTGAACTCAGGTCTTGAGCACTGTCTCTGACTTTCTTTTGTTCAAGGCTAGCACTCTACCACTTGAGCCACATCGCCACTTCTGGCCGTTTTCTGTATATGTGGTGCTGGGGAATCGAACCCAGGGCCTCATGCATACGAGGCAAGCTCTCTTGCCACTAGGCCATATCCCTAGCCCGTTTGGATAGATTTTTATATTTTGTTAATGCTTCTTACTACCCTGGAGTCTGAAGGCCTTAGTGTATGATAGACACAGATAGAATACAGAGGTGAATAAAGTGTGTTATTTCAAGAATATTTGAACTATCTTAAAAATAGAGTAAAACAGGTATTTTTAGTAATTTTAATTGAAATGCAAAATGTTTTGTGGTTTTATTGAGGTTTTGGTAGAATTTATATAATCATTACATTTCAAAATCTAATAATATACTTACTTGAAGCTTGCTTTATGTTTTAATTTAAAAAATTATTGATTTTCTGACATATAGAAAACTACGTATGCCTACTACTTGAATGTAATAAGTCTAGCATTTTTGGCAAGTGCTGTTCATATTCTCAAGGAATGAAAAGTAACAAACCTTCAGACTTACAGGTTCTTTCTAGGGTTTATTCTCTGAAGTTGTATTTTTTTCTTACCTGTAGTTCATATTTTTTCCAATCAGGATACATATTCTGTTTTTGAATCCTACTTTATATGCAACAATTTCACTTTTTTATTGAGGTATGCTCTTTTTTATGATCAATAGCATCCTTTTGTTACTGTTGATTCCAACAAACCCATTCGAGAACTGATTGCAGAAGCAAAGGCTGAGGTAACAGAAGAAGTTGAAGATGGCAAAGAGGATGACGATGATGATGAAACAGAAAATTCTCTGGTTTGTATCTAGAAAAGAAATTTTATTTTAGTAAATATTAACAGTTGAGTTTTGAAGTGTGACTGCAAGTCTACCCCAGGGCTAACTAATATATAGGTGGTGTTTTTAGAGGTGAAGTTAATAGCACAGATGCCACTTGTTACCCATTTTTATCACTTGTATTATTGAAGAATTACCAGTTGTATGTTAACTTTATAACTTTAGCAGTTTTAGTGACTATAGGCATTACAAAAATATGTTCATATATATGTATATGTGTGTGTATGTGCACTTACACACATATTATTTTGATCACTGATTTGAGTTTATGTTTTAACACTAAAAATGTATACAATCTTTTTTAGCCAATACCTGCAAGTAAGCGTGCCTCCTCTGACCTCAGTATTGCCAGCTCTGAAGAAGATAAACTTTCACAAAATACTTGTATTTTGGAATCTGTCTCAGAAAAAACAGAAGGCAATACTTCTGTAGATACCTTTAGCAGCAAAGTTCTTAATGAAAAATCTATCACTGATGAACGTGAAAAGGCTGTAGAGGATATTAATGAATATGTAAATAATGCTAATTTAGAAGTTATGGCTGAACTCCATGATAGAACAACAGGAATCCAGGAGAATGAGAGGGAGAAGAAGAGACTCAAGCTTGAAAATCTATCTGACACAGGAGACCAAGAAACTTTAGATGTTAATTCAGTCAGTGAAGGAAGGGAAACTAATATAACGATAACTGTAGAAACAAATCATAAACATAATCTGAAACCTGAGGAAGGAGATCAAGAGAAGCAACAAATACTTGAAAATAAACTTACAGAAACTGAAGAAATTAAAGATACTACTGTTCAAACAGTGGACTTAGTTTCTCAGGAGACTGGAGAAACAGAGGCAGATACTCAGGCAATTGGCAATGAAGTTGAGCTTACAAAAGAAGATACACAAGAGAAATTGGGAAGTGATGATAAAACCCATGAAGATATCATCAGAAATGTAAGCAACATGGTGGAAACAAATGAGGCAATAGATGTTGCCCAGAAGGCAGTTGAAAAAATTACTGAGGATGCTCAGAATAGCGAGGGGAAAGAAGTAGGCCAGAAATCAATAGATAAGCCCATGTTAGGGCCTGAGGCTGGTGGTACTGAGGATGTTCTTCCTGTTAAAGAGCCTGAAGAGTTAGATCAAAAATCTCTAGAAGGCAGATGCGAGGAACAGTTAGTCAACAGTTCAGAGAACATATTGGAGACCAATGAGGAACAAGAGATAAATGAAGTTGAGGTAGTTACGGAAGCAAGCAGTACTGAAGAAACAGAAGTCATAAGTGCAGTGATTGATAATGACAAAAAAGCTCGAAGAAGTAAAACTGTGGATGCTCATGAAGCCACCATTCCGATAGATATAGAGAAAAAAGAAATTCCACATGAAGTGCCAATTAAAACAGAACCTGAAGATCTTGCAGCTTCACAGCCTGTTGAATCTCAACCTGTTCCAATACCCAGTATTAATATCAACTCGGAAGATACAGAAAGTAAAGGAGAAATAGGTGCTTTAGCAAAAACTGAAACCATGCCACTACCAGAATCTGAGAATCAAAAAGAAAATGATGCGGATTCAGGCACTGGTTCTACAGCTGACAATAACAGCATCGACTTGAATTTATCCATCTCTAGCTTCTTAAGTAAAACTAAAGACAGTGGTTCAATATCTTTGCAAGTAAGTGTACTTAGATTCTTGTGTGGGTGTTTCTTTGTCATTTTGGCAATTTAATGCTGATTGATGTCTGGAAAATAAGACCATTAAAACAATGTAGCATTAATATTAACCCTATGAATTCTTTTGAGCTATTAAGGTAGTTAGATCTCCCCCCTCCCACAAACAAAACAAAAACCACACAACACCACCAGAGAAAGATTCTTTAAATTTTTCAGTAAACCTGGCACTGGTGGCTCACACCTATAATCCTAGCTACTTTGGAGGCTGAGATGTGAGGATCGTGATAGAAAGCTAGCCTGGGCAGGAAAGTCAGTGAGACTCTTAACACTAATAAACTACTCAGAAAAAGCCAGGAGTGGCGCTGTGACTCAAGAGGCAGAGTGCCAAGCTTGAGTACAGAGAGGATCAGGGACAGAGCCTAGGCCCTGAGTTCAAGCCCAGGGACTGGCAGATAAATTTTGCAAATCTGATACAAATAGTGTAATAAAGTTGCTTAGTTTGATTTAGCTTTTTTGTAAAAATTACATCTAGATTCAGTTTTTGACCAGGATCAGTAATATATGAAAGAAATGAGAAATTGTGAGAATGATCTCTTTTGAAGTATGCTTAGGACATTGACACTCTGTGACATATCATTGGCTCCTAGATGACCAACCTTGCTTTCTTAGTCATTTAAACCTTTGCCACTGCCCTAAGATCCATGGGAAAACAGAACCAAAAGATACAACCCATCATACTTGGAGCTATTAGAGCATAACTCTCAAATCTCAGTGTGATTAAGTGTTGCCAGAGACTAAGCTGGGAACTAGTGGCTCATACCTGTAATCCTGGCTTCTGAGGAGACTGAGACCTGGAGGTTTTGGATTTAAAGTCAGCTCAGGCATAAAAGTCTTTGATGTTCCATCTCCAATGTTGGACTGGAGTTGTGGCCCAAATGGTAGAAGGTCACCTGTAAGCCAGAAGCTGAGTGAGAACAGAAGGCATTGAATTCAAGCATCAGTAGGGGCAAGAAAAAGAATAAAACAATATTACCAGGGGGAGCTATGTAGAAACCTGGCGGAGAACATGCGAAGTGGTATTTGTAATAAAATTGGGACTCCAATATAGGTGAGCCACAGACTACCCTTTAGAAAATACTTCTTAAGAGACTTTGGGTTGATAAGTAATAGAAAAGAAGATTGAAAAGCAGAAAAAACCTTAGGGACAGAACTCCAGGACAAGACTGTTCAGACTGCCTATAATCTAAAGTACTTCATGTATTGCTGCTGCTGTCTTTCCCTTCTCTTTGTCCTCTATGTCTTTCTCCTTCTCTTCTTCCTCCTCCTCCTCTTTTTTTTTTTTTTTTTGGTTTTGCTGGTAGAAATTAATCCAAAATGAATGCTCTGAGCTAACAGCTTCTTTTATAGACACAGATATTTCTGTGAGGATTAAGGGATACTAATTCTGGATACCTAGTAAGAACTGAAGATGTGAAATTGGGAGGTTTAGGAAGGTTTGTACCTATCTTTTTTTTTTTTTTTTGCCTGTCCAGGAGCTTAAACTCAGGGCCTGGGTGTTGTCCCTAAGCCTCTGTGCTCAAGGCTACCACTCTTGAGCCACAGTGTTACTTCTGGCTTTTTATTGGGTAAGAGTCTTGCAGGCTTGTTGGCTTTGAACCATGACCTTCAGATCTCAGCCTTCAGAGTAGCTAGGATTACAGGCCTGAGCCATTGCGCCATTGACGCCCAGCTTAGGCCTTTTATAGCATGCCAGTGCTAGATTTCAGAGGGAGCTGAGAGCTTCCAGGGCTTAGGTTGAGGATCATGAAGATCTTGGGACCTGAGGATGGAACAGAAAGGGGTTTGTAGAAAGGTAACTAGAAGTTACCTAGAGGTGCCAAGAGGCCAGCTGTTTAAAATTCCAGATCATTTGAGTTTACTGTTTTCTTCTACTTTCACTCCCTCCTCTCCCCTCCCTTCTCCTTCCTTTGAGACAGGATCTAACTATGTAACCCAGTCTGGCCTTAAACTTGAGAGCCTCTTTCCTTTGCGCCTTAGTGCTGGGCTTCCTCTACTTTCTAAACTTCTTTCCCCATATTGAAACCAAGCAATCATCTGTTCTGTTTACTTAATCTGCTTACCAAAATGTAGGTTCGGGAGTGTTATATTTCTGTTATTTCTACTAGCATTTAAAAGCTTTTGAGCACCTACTGAGGAATACTTTGATCTCAATAGGAAACTTTAGAATATAGCTAGTACTTGGGGTACAATAGAAGCCTTCTAATAACTTCTAATAACTCAAAGATCACATATCAGGCTCTGGCCCTAGATAGAGGAATGCTATTAATAATATTGCTACTGATTAAATAGATTTTGAGTCCCTGTCCTGGCAATGTTCAAAACTTATTTGAGGGGCTGGAGGTGTAGCTCAGTTGGTAGAGTGCTAGCCAATGAGCAAAGGAGTCAGTTACCAAGTGCTGGCCTTGGGTCCCTCAAAAAAACTTAACTGAAAGCCTTTTCAGAAAACATTTCCCGTTGCCCTCACCTATAAAAGGTAATTCCTAAGAATTCATTTTAAAGTGTTGTGTCAGTTAAAAAACAGAGGAATTTTGAGAACTAGCAAAAGTTAGAAAAGATCAAGAAAAAATTGTTCACCTGTAAAAGTTACGTTAATTAGCTATTTAGTAAAATGCTTATGATCACTTGTGTTTAATTATGTAGAGTTATAAAACTTAGATGAGCACATCATTAACAAATTTCACTTTAAAGAATTTTGTTTCATCTGTAAAGTGTAAGTCAAATAGGCCTAGTGTGCTATAATGGGTTCCACAGATGTGTAGTGTTTATGGCTGTTCAAGAATTTATATATAGATGTACATAGATATTTATATATTTATTTTTGCCAGTCTTGGGGCTTGAACTCAGGGCCTGAGCACTGTCCCTGGCTTCTTTTTGCTCAAGGCTAGCACTTTACCTCTTGAACCACAGCGCCACTTCCAGCTTTTTCTCTGTATGTAGTATAGTACTGAGGAATCGAACCCATTGCTTCCTGTATGCTAGGCAGGCACTCTACCACTAAGCCAAATTCCCAGCCCCTTATTTTTATTTTTCAAAAAAGAAAATGGTTTCTGCTGCTAGTATTCCTTACAAAAGCCTAACTGAAATGAAATTTTACTCAGGAAACAAGAAGACAAAAGAAAACATTGAAGAAAACACGCAAATTTATTGTTGACGGCGTGGAAGTGAGTGTAACAACATCAAAGATAGTTACAGACAGTGACTCCAAAACTGAGGAGTTGAGGTTTCTCAGGTAAGTAAAGGCCGCATGACTAAAAGGGGTTTGTGTTTTGTTTTCCATTTCTTCAAGGTTTGAGGAATAATCAAAAGTAAATTCTTGGTTAATTTTGGATTATTAGAAATTGTGTGTGCTTTTAAAACTTTTCTATTTCTCTAAAGAATTACTTCAAAGATGTAATTTTTGATATCTTCCTTTCTGTCTTTACTGTTAAATTTTGTCAGACGTCAGGAACTTCGAGAATTAAGATTTCTTCAGAAAGAAGAGCAAAGGGCCCAACAGCAACTCAATAGCAAACTACAGCAACAACGAGAACAAATTTTCCGGCGCTTTGAGCAAGAAATGATGGTATCAGATTCTCCTGATTTTATGATAAATTTCTAGCTTTGATTTCTTTGACATAGATACTTTCTTCTTTTTTACATTTCTTTTTCTTAGAGTGGTGGAGTAGCTTCAGTGGTAGAGTCCCTGCTCAGCAAGTGCAGGCCCTGAGTTCAAGCTCCCTACATCTGTGCTACGCTTTTACCTTTATAAATCCCAGCTCAAGGATAGGGGTCGCAGTTTCAGCTCCCGAGTCTATGCTTCATCTCTGGCTGGTCAGTTCGCTTTTTGCTTCCCCAATAAATCCATCTTTTTGCTTGAGAACTCTCTCTGAGTGGTGGACTCTTGGAGGGACATGGAATCTCCTCCCTCGAACCCCCCAGAAAAGTAAAAAGGAAACAATTTGTCTTGAAATCTTCCAATTCTTTTTTTTTGGCTGGTTCTGGGGCTTGAGCTTCTTTGTGATCAAGGCTAGTACTCTACCACTTGAGCCACAGTGCTACTTCCAGCCTTTTCTGAATATTTTATTGGAGTTAGGAGTCTCACGGACTTTCTTGCCCAGGATGGCTTGGAAATATTATCCTCAGTTCTCAGCTTCCTGTGCTTCTGGTGGCCAGTGATCTTCCAATTCTAATATTATGGATTGAAGGGGTGACAGGGCCTTTATATTTTCCCAAGTGCAATCTAACCTGAAAACTTAGAATCATAAAGCCAGTAGAGGCATTTCAAAGTTTTTTTTTTTGTTTCTTTTCTTTTTTGCCAGTTCTGGGGTTTGGGACTCAGTGCTGAGCATTGTCCCTGGCTTCTTTTTGCTCAAGGCTAGCACTCTACCTCTTGAGCCACAGTGTCACTTCAGGCTTTTTCTGATTATGTGGTGCTGAGGAATCAAACCCAGGGCTTCATGCATGGTAGGCAAGCATTCTACCACTAAGCCACATTCCCAACCCCCCAAAGTTCTTAAATGTACTTAAGTTGGATAAGTTTGTAGTGTTCCAGTTTAATCTTTTGAATTAGAATTGTAAGATTTTGAAACTAGCAATTGTCTTCTTCCTCCTTCTTTCTTCTTTCTTTTTTCTCCTATCTTCTCGTTCTAGAACCCACCTTCTCCTGCTCCTAGAAGTTAAGCCTGCATGTCCCTTTTTATTGTTATCGTAGAATACAGTGCTAACAAGTGAGGGTAATTGCTATAAATCACTCAGTCTTTACTTGTGCCCAATATTAGAAAGGGACTTGGTAATGTGACATAAAAATTGATAACTTACATTGAAAAAGATAAATTAGTATTCCAGGTTTAAGTAGAATCCTTCTGCTGTATGTAAATTTTAAGTGGTGAGTATTGTTTTGTGTGAAGTACTGGTTGATTTACATGACTTAGATTACGTTGCTAAGAAAATAATGAGAACTATTCTCATTCATATTACTTACATTCTGTTTTCCAGAACCTTATGAAAATACATTTCTAACCAATTGTTTTTTTTCCAAAATGTTTTGCTTTTTGATTTGGTTTAAGATCTCAGTGAGTAAGGTAAATCTCAGAATGGCAAGTAATATTACATTATTAAAATGACTTCAGATGAGCCCTTGATTTGTCAAAAAATTTTTTTGTGATGAGCCCCGAACATTTTCTAATTCACTTTAATAATTCATAGCAACTAGGTATTCATTGGTAGTGTCTGAAAATTTTGAGCATCCTATTGCTCCTATAATGAAATATTTTCCATGCTAAAAAATAATTGCTGTTCATCTTTTTGAAGTATCTTATATTTTAGTGCACTTAATTTGTTTAGTATTGCAGAGGTTGTATCTCATCCTTAAATTTAAATGCTAGTTATATGGTCTTCTTAATCATTTTCACTATAATGAATTAGTATGAATGACAAGCTACATTGTTTTACAGAGTAAAAAACGACAATATGACCAGGAAATTGAGAATCTAGAAAAGCAACAGAAACAAACTATTGAAAGACTAGAACAAGAACACACAAATCGCTTGCGGGATGAAGCCAAACGCATTAAAGGAGAACAAGAGAAAGAGCTGTCCAAATTTCAGAATATGCTAAAGAATCGAAAGAAGGAGGTGAGTAAAACGACAGCTTTTAGTTACTATTGGTATTTTTAAAAGTTTAAAAAATTGTTATTATAAAGGTGATGTACAGAGGGGTTACAGTAATGTTAGTCAGGTAAAGTGTGTATTTTATTTATTTAATTTTATTGTAAAGGTTATTTTTTTAATGTCAAGTAAGGCTTTCTAAGAAATTAGGAGAAATATCTGGTAGCTGAAAAGCACTCAATCATTTGTTAATTTTGTTTTCTCAACTGATGGGCTGGCCCTAGTAAGGTCAAGTGTTATCCCTATTTTATTGCGAAGGAAACAGAGTAAATGTTTTTAGTGGCCAGATCAAGTTTGTAAACTACCATAACTATATGGCTAGCTAAATCTTGAACCAAGTCTTTAAGACTTACCTATGTTCTAATCTACTATTCTTTTCTTAATGCAAAATTTAAGTCTTTATGTGGGAGTATTTTTTTTAAAGAAAACTTACTCCATTGATGTTTAATAGTGACGGCAATAAATAATTTACTTTATTATTATTATTATTATTATTTTTTTTTTGTTGTCCTGGGGCTTGTACTCAGGGCCTGGGCACTGTCGCTGGGCTCTTTTTGCTCAAGGCTAGCATTCTACCACTTTGAGCCACAGCACCACTTCTGGTTTTCTGGTGGTTAATTGGAGATAAGAGTCTCACAGACTTTCCTGCTTGAGCTGACTTTGAACCTGAGCTGCCTTTGAACTGGACTCATCAGATCTCAGCCTCCTTAGTAGCTAGGATTACAGGTGTAAGCCACCAATGCCCGACCTTATTGTTGTTGTTAATTCATACTTCTAGCAATTTTTATAATTTAGCTGTGTTGATTTCTTAGACATTTTGACAAAAAAACTGAAAAATAAAATATATCTATAATCTCATCAACTAGTAAGGTACATTGAGGAATCAGAAGAGGAAAATACCTTTCCTCTTTCCTGAAATGGTTCCATATTGTTACAGAATTTATTTTTACTATTATTTACTGTAAAAGGTTGTTGTTGATTCTTAAGGAAGATTTTCATGTTTTATTACGTCTTTTGTCCATGAATTAAAATATGAGCACTGGGGGCTGGGGATATGGCCTAGTGGCAAGAGAGCTTGCCTCGTATACATGAGGCCCTGGGTTCAATTCTCCAGCACCACATATATAGAAAACGGCCAGAAGTGGCGCTGTGGCTCAAGTGGCAGAGTGCTAGCCTTGAGCAAAAAGAAGCCAGGGACAGTGCTCAGGCCCTGAGTCCAAGGCCCAGGACTGGCCCAAAAAAAAAAAAAAAATTACTAAAATATGAGCACTGTACCAATTTTCAGAGATAAGTTTTTTATTTTTCCTGTATCTTCAGTATGGGGGGCAGGTTTATCTTTTCATGATATAAAAGACCTCAGGGAAAATAATTATAATCAACTCTATCAGGATTGAAAGAAGTCTCAACCCGGCCAGTATGTACATTTTCATTTTGCCCCACATTTTAAATATCCAGATTTATTCACTTCATTTAAATTATGAAGAAAATTGGACAACATAGTTAATTAAATTTTAAATAGGTTAGAGATGAATGTTAATGATATGTATTCAGTGATTTCTTAAGAAATAAAGGTGTGCAAATTTATTTTATTTTTATTTTATTTTTCAAAATTAGTTTTTTTGGGGCTGGGGATATGGCCTAGTGGCAAGAGTGCCTGCCTCATATACATGAGGCCCTGGGTTCGATTCCCCAGCACCACATATACAGAAAATGGCCAGAAGTGGCGCTGTGGCTCAAGAGGCAGAGTGCTAGCCTTGAGCAAAAAGAAGCCAGGGACAGTGCTCAGGCCCTGAATCCAAGCCTCAGGACTGGCCCCCCCCAAAAATTAGTTTTTTTGCTGTTTTTGTTTTTAGTTATTCTGTAGTTTGGTGTTTATAAACTTTATAATATATAAATTATATATATTCCAATCAATTTCACTCAGTATATATTTGTTAATTTTCTTACAACTGTGAGTAGTTTGTATTATTCTTTGTATCAGATTAAATTAAAAGATTGTTACAGGTAAGTATATGACTTAGTACTAAACAAGTAAGTAAGTAGGAACGTTTTAACTAGTGAACATGTTGGAGATCGTGATATGCATATTTTAAATAATTTTGTTATGTATTTTTTTCTTATTGCTAAACTTCTTGCATTTGGGGAGTCTCTTCCTTTTATTGGTGATTTGGTTTCTGGAGGAATTACTGATGGAAAATTTTAAACACAATGTTAAATCATAATCAGTCTCTCTCTTGGACTATCAGTGGCATGTGGTGATTTGGTTTCTTTTGGTGCCTCTCCTTGTAAACACGTGATTGTTTTTCATAGCTGGGTTTATTGGTAGATGGAATTCATTTAAGATTTTGAAATAATTAAAAGAAGAAACTTTATACACTTCATTTTATTTTAATAAGCTTTGGTATAATAAATCATAGTTTAATAAACTAGGATTAGTCGTTTTACTGATTTGAAAGTTATCAACAAAGGAGAATGTATTCTGATTCTGCAAAAAGTGATTAAACACACTCCTTTTTGTCATACTGTATAAAATGGTGTGTTTATGGAAAAAATGTAGTATCTGTTTGTTTCTCCTTTGTATATCCTAAGACTTGCATCCCCCCCTTTTTTTTTTAAACCCAGTCTCATTAAATAGATTTCATTTGGAATTACTTCTTTGTCATTTATAGAAGTTAACACTTTTTTGAATGGCATTAGCTTGTCTTATGTTGAGCATTTCGACCAATGTCAGTAGATTTGTTTTTAGCTTTATGATCTTTTGAAAAGTCAGTTGAGTTTATCAGACCTTTAGGGTTAGTGCTGCAAGTAATCCTGCACTGATTACATTTGGATTTTTAAGAGAAAAATGACATATATGCTATAGTAATCCTTTCTGTGCTTAGATTAAGCATGCCCTATCTGCCTCTTCTTTTCACCAAACTAACACTTTGGCTGCTGCATGTTGGAAGGACCTTCTCACCTTTAATATTTCACTTAAAGCTTATCTGCTCACGTAAATGCTTGTTGTGGAGAAAGTATTATTTCCCCACCTCCTGCATGCTTGTATACTGTAGGTTGCAAATGAAGTGGAAAAAGCACCCAAAGAGCTGAAAAAAGAGCTCATGAAACGCAAGAAAGAGGAGCTTGCACAAAGCCAGCATGCTCAGGTAACAGAGCAGCTTAATGCTACTAAAAACAGAAAGCAGCATTTTCTCACAGTTCAGGGAACCATGGGTAAAAGAGTGGATTTTAACCCTAATTATTATACAACATTGAGCTTCTTCCATCCATAGATTTCCAGGATCTTCTTATTAACATCCTAATTCACACTGTTGGTGGCATTAAGTTGATAACATGAAAAAAACTGTGTTTAGAAAGCTGACTCTACATGAAAGAAATAAAATACTGTTAATGTAGAATCCACTTAATCTAATGAGGAAGTTTATTTTTTAAATGGTAATGCCAATGCTTGATAGCAGACAACACAGAATATCAGAGGGTAAGTATATAAGCGTTATGCTTAGGAAAAGAATGCCTACGAGCAAGTAATTGTTTCTATATTTCCTCTCCCTTCCCTCCTCTTGCTCTTGCTCAGGTTCCCCCCCCCCCCCCCCTCACGATTCAGGCTCCACTACTTGCCACAACTCTACTTCTCGACTTTTGCTAGTTAATTGGAGATAAAAATCTCTTGGGCAGGCTTTGAACTGCAATCCTCAGATCTCTGGGAGATCTATCTAGGATTGTAGGCTTGAACTATCTGTCCTAGGCCACTGTTTTTCTTTTTGATTCAGAATCCAGCAGTTCAAGGAATAGACTGTGTTTTTACCTCCATAAAGAAACTTGATTGTGGATTATGTAAGGTGTTAACATAAGATGGATAAATTCTTCATGAAACTAGACATAATTTCTTGAAGGATTTCATATACCTTTATAAGGCTTTTCATAGTAAGAAAGGTAAATCTTCTAATTACCTTTACATTCAGCCTGGAGGTAAAGATGGAGAAATAAGTCTAATTTTTTGTTACATATGTCAATAAAAGGGAGAAGAAATGTGAATTATATGTTATTAATGCTACCTACAAGTAGAGGTTTGGCTTATGTGATAGAGTGGCAGCCTTGAGCAAAAAAGCTAAAGCAAGATCGTAGAATCCTGAGTTAAAGCTTTAGTACTGGCACACACCTACACACAAAATGTGGTTATAAAACTTTGGATTTGTAGAGCCATAAATAGAAATAGAAGCAACAAAACACCTTAGATTGCCATTAAACTTTTTATTTCTTATTTTTTGCCACTAGGGTATTTTAACAATGCCATTTACTTGTTGCTGTTTCAGAGGAGGGGGAAAATATTTCTAACACTATGAAAAATAAGAAAATGTATCTTGGAATTTAAAAATTTAAGGCTAGCTTATCTGAATAAAGTTACCTGAGTAAAAGTTGCCTTTTTTTGTTTTTGTCGGTTGTAAGGCTTGAACTCTTGGCCTGGGAGGTATCCCTGAGCTCTTTTGCTCAAGGCTAGCATTCTACCACTTTGAGACACAGTGATATTTCCAGTTTTCTGGTGGACTTTTCTGCCCAGGCTAGCTTTGACCTGATTCTCAGATCTCAGCCTCCTGAGTAGCTAGGATCATAGGCATGAGCCACCAGCACCTGGCTACTTTGCCTTTTAGTTATTGTTATTGTTGTTTTTGCTATGAGCCAGTAAACATTTCATTTTATATTGGTGTGAGGATGACTAAGGTATTGGTATAAAACACAGTATTTATGTTCTTGACATATGAAAGCCTAGTCAATACTTGACTTGGTTGCACTTACTCTCAGAATAAACATTACTCCCATCTTCCATGTGAGGGGCCAAGCACAGGAAGATTGAGTGACTTCAAGGTCACACATCTGGTTAGTGGTTAAGCCAGGATCCTCATCCAGACAAGTTTATTCCTTGTTTGTTTCATCAACTGAACCACCAAATGCACATCATACTGCCTTTTGTATTTCAGCAAGTGTTTTGTGCCTCATCTAAACTCTTGTCCACTTGACTAGTGGTTATTGGTCATTTCTTGTGAACAGAGTGAAGAGGAAGTCCTTGCTGGTGACACATCTACTCTTGGTTAATTTGAATTTCAAACTAGATAATAAAGAACAATGTTGTTTTACCTTATAATGGAATATAAATCTTCTTAGTTCTAGAAGGTGTAGGATAGTTGAAATAGAAAATTTAGTATTGAATGAATTAGGTGATTCTATGCTTCACTAAGCCTGTGTTGGTGGTTTTTAATGCAATTTTGTGGGCTAGCCTACATTTTCCAAGTAGAGCTGAAAGTAAGAGTAAATTCTTTCTGTAAATCTAATGAATTTAGCATCTGACAAATTTCAAAAACACTTTATTTCTATGATAAATTTACCAAGACTTAATAACTTTAGTCTACTTTAGATTTTTTTGTGCGCCAGTCCTGGGCCTTGAACTCAGGGCCTGAGCACTGTCCCTGGCTTCTTTTTGCTCAAGGCTAGCACTCTGCCACTTGAGCCGCAGCGCCACTTCTGGCCATTTTCTGTATATGTGGTGCTGGGGAATCGAACCGAGGGCTTCATGTATAAGAGGCAAGCGCTCTTGCCACTAGGCCATATCCCCAGCCCCATTTCTGGATTTTTGGTGGTTAATTGGAGATAAGATTCTGATGGACTTTCCTGCCCCAGTTGGATTTGAACCATGATCCTCAGATCTTACCCTCTGTAGTATCTAGAACTACAGTAGTAAGACCACTGGTGCTACTTTAAACCTTTTTTAGCAATTCATAAATCATGGAGCTAGAACACATTTGACACTACATGCAGTGATTTTCAGACTGTTCTCTCAGGAGCTCTTCTTCCAAAGTCAAAGACTGATCTCTGGCCCGCTTTTACATGAGCAAAAGGCCACTGATTTTTGCCTGCTTTATTAACAGATTTTTTTTTGATGAGTTTCGTTGTTGGTTGTGGGGCTTGAACTCAGGGCTCAGGCACTGTCCCTGAGCTCTTTCACTCAAAGCTAGCACTCTGCCACTTTAAGCCACAGTCCCACTTTCAGTTTTTGAGTGGTTAATTGGAGGTAAGAGTTTATCCAGGACTTAATGCCTGGGCTGGCTTTGATCCATGATCCTCAGTTCTCAGCCTCCTGAGTAGCTAGGATTATAGGCGTGGGCCAACAGTGCCTGGGTTGGTGAGTTTTTAAAAAGGAAATTCTATTTTTAAAAAAAACACACACACACAAAACCACCCAAAACAATAGCAATACTTTAGAATTCATAAGGCAAATTTTAATTCTACAGATGAGAAGAAGCCTCTATGTTCATTGAGTTGACACAGGGCTCAAGAAATAATAATGTTTGTGTAATTATTCTATTTATAAAAAGTCATTCAGCTATATTCTTACTGGGAGGTACATTGTATTCTGATTCACAGGGTGTGGCTCAGGTCATGATACAGTCTTTTCAGTTGTCATCTTGTGCAGTCTTCAACGCCCAAATGCAGGACGTAAGTCCCGCGTGCCTAAGGGAAGGTGCCATTTCCTGTTTTACCTGTTCTATCTTTGACTCACATGTGCCTTTTCATTGTTCACTTCATTCGCTAAAATCCAGATGACTGATAGACAATATCTGTACCAATGATAGTGGTAGCAGTCTGACATGAACGCACAGTGTACTTCAAAAAGTGTTCACATGTGATTCTCACGGCAACCATCCTATTATAAGGATGGGCATGGCCATTTTCAGGTGAAGAGTTGAGGCACAGAAGACTTAAACAATCCATCTAAAAGTTACTAAAAGATTAATGGTAGAGCTGGAACTAGAACACTTTCAATATAGTGTTCTTTCTTCAATCTACTCAAGCGCAAATTCTAATTGGAGATTTTCATCTTCTTAAAAGTAAAATATCTTCCCAGTAGTATTTTATAAGCTTTGCACATGTGAGACGTTGAATGCTGTGACTAGTTTTATCTTTGTGTGAAGTGACATTTTGGTTGCATCTAAGTTTAAACTTAATAGATTTTTTTTTTTTTTTTTTACTATGGATATGGTCAGAAAAGCCATAGTGATTTTAGTAGTTCTGTTTAACTATAGTCTCTATTTACTCAGATTGCCAATAATGAATAGAGTTGCTACTCTTCTTTTGTAGTCTTAAGTCTGGAATTCCAGGCTGTATTCTTTCTCTCAGTTCCATAGGGAAGAGTAGCTCATCTAACATTGTAATTTTTGTTTGTGATGTTTGATATCTACAACTGGAGTAGATAGAATACAGCTTGATGTCAGACTCTTTGTTATTATTGTTGTTGACAAATATTTGAGTCTTTTTGCTGTCTTCTAAAAGTAAAAGCACTGACTTTGTATGAAAGAGAAAAATTATTGCAATCACTTTTCTGATCATTACCATTTTTGACTGAATCTTTTGAGTTGAAATGATCAAATTGTAAGGTTTTTTTTAGAACCCACAATTACGGTTTTAATGCATTCTAGTTATTTAAAATGCTTTATTAGAATTTAAACTTGTGCTTTTAAAGGGCAGTGATTGTACAATTTATGTGCCTGCTTTTTATTGTTGTTGTTTGTTCTTTTTGTTCATATTGAGGTTTGAACTTAGGGCCTCTCACTCTTGGTTGGCTTGCTAGTGTTCTACCTGCCACTTGAGCCACATATCCAACCTGGCTTTTTGCTGGTTATTTTGAAGTCTTGCCAACTTTTCTGTTTGGCTGGTTTTGAACCTTGATCCTCTGATCTCAGCATTCTAAATTGGAAGGATTAAGATTTATAGGTGTGAGCCACCAGTGTTTGGGTGTTTCTGTTTTTCAAAATAACTTTGGCCCTAATACATTCAATTCCTTTGTTATTTCCTTTATTTGTTACTTCTAATGATAAAACTGATTTCCTATTTTTTTAATGTTAAATGTCATTTGTGTAATCTTTTTAGAGTGTAAGATTTCTCATTTTCTGTAAGTAATTTCTTAAATTATTATTATTATTTTTTTGGCCAGCCCTGGGCCTTGGACTCAGGGCCTAAGCACTGTCCCTGGCTTCTTCCCGCTCAAGGCTAGCACTCTGCCACTTGAGCCACAGCGCCGCTTCTGGCCGTTTTCCATATATGTGGTGCTGGGGAATCGAACCTAGGGCCTCGGGTATACCGAGGCAGGCACTCTTGCCACTAGGCTATATCCCCAGCCCTCTTAAATAATTTTTTAAATCTTCAGTTGTACAAAGGTGTTTCAGTTCAGTCTCAGTTTATGAGAACAGTGCATCTTGATCAGTGTGATTCCTTTCATTTTTCTCCCCTGGTAATTTCTAATTATAGATTCTCCTATGAATGAATTATACTTGAGTTTTGAAGTTAGGAAACTTAATGACTACTCAATAATATTAAAATTTCATTTCTTTTGGAATAATGAAATATTTAATGTATATGTGAGGATCCTTTTAAGGCAATTTTTAGATTTAATATAAAAACTTTTGGGGTAGTATTCCTGACTACAGCCTCATTCAGATCCTGTCTATTCAGCTATGAGGCATCTGGGTTCTTTGGAGCCACTTCCATATGTTTGGCTTATAACTGCCTACCTCGGCTTTGGCCCCTTGATCTTGTTTTCACCTTGTGGATCAGCATAGCACATGTTTCACCTCTATGTAGCCATCGTAGCCATGCTTTACCCAGTATGTGTTAAGAGTCTTCAGGGCACATTACTGTAAGTCATTGTGAGGCATGGTTTCTTCAGCTTTGAGTTTCCTGTGGTTCACTTTTGAACTTATAAGTGTGATACTAAGGGAAGGGGACTGGCAACTCAAGATTATTAGTACTTGAAACCATAGCATGGAAGCTCCTTGGAATTGAAACTGGCCTTTTATTTGAATAACCCTGGACCTAGTATAATGCCCAACAGTTACTGAGTACTTAATGAAGGTTTTCTTTGAACTTAATTCTCACCTTGTATAATCTAGACAAAAATAGAGTAATATGACAAAAACTTACATAGATGAATAATTGTATATTCAACTTCAGAACCATGGCTTATACTTCAGTTTTTCATTTTCACATATTTATTGACTTCAGTCTATACTTTTGCATTTGGTTTTGAGTCTAAATATAAATATGCTATTTAAGTTTGAGCCATTAAAAATTAAATTTAAAAAATCCTTTATGCAAACAATGATAAAATGTTGAAAAAATCCATTTACTATTTCTTCAGGTTTTGAGTTTATTCAACAAGTTTGCATATAGAAATTTTACAATTAGAAGTTAGAGAAAAAATTTTTGTTATAAATATTTACTGTAAGAGAGATGCTTGAAAAGCTGTTATAACTACTTAAAAGATAAACAGAGAGATTTTGCATCTCTTTAATAAAATTCAAAAGCCCTTATTAGTTAGTTTAAATGTTAACTGATATTCTATGACTATGATAAACTTAATGAGTAAGTAGTTAAGTGGGTAATTGTATTTTTTAGAGACAGTTCATTTTTGTGTATTTGTATTTATGCTAGAAACAAACAGTGATGCTGATGAAATGGCAGCATTTATGACTACATTATACCTCTGACAGCCTGGAATATTGACAGGCAGGAATCTTGAGGAGGAGGAACTCTGTTAGACCCTGAGTGCACGGAGGGTCAGGCCCGTGGTGATCTGGACTTTACCAACCCAAGGCCAAAAAAAGAATAGCTCTAAAATAGATTTGTTTTCTTGGATGTGCAAGAGAAGGGATTATAGCTGAAATACTCTTTTCAGTCCTAAATTCTAAGTCCAAGGTAGAACTGATCTGCATATCCCCTGAGCTAATCACTACTCCTTTCCTGACAAGAAAGGAATGGAGATCTAAATATGTTATTAAAATTTGGTAGGTCATATATCTCAATAAACGTTTGTTCAGTAGATTAGTAGGTTCTAGATATGTTAGTAGAGCTTCTGGCTTATAGGAATTTTGTTTGTAGATTTATAGCATGTGACTTAATTTCCTGGTCTCGTTTACATTTCTTTAGCTCTCCATTATTTTTCATTAAGATTTAAAAAAACAAAACTGTTGTTCTTTTTAGGCTAGGCTGTAGATGTGGATACAAATACTGTCTTTCTTTGTTAGTGCAGTGATAGTAATTCTTTCCTTACTCTGTATTTGTTAGAAAAATGGAGTTTAAAATTCTGATGATTATTTTTGCTTATTAGCTATTTATTACCTTTCTAAAGTTTCTCTTGTTCCTTCCTGTTATATTCACACCATAGTGAAGTCAGTTTTAGAAGCCATAAATTTTCTTTTTCCCCAAATGACTCATGTATTACAGCATTTTAATTTTTAATGGGATACAAACTTTTTTGTGTATTTATTCTTAATAGTGAATTAAGAGTATTGTACATTCTAATATTTCCCTAGAGTTGGATTAGATGACTAATACATTTACATGAGATGTGTACTATATAACTTGGTGATTTTCAAATCCAGTTAACTTTACAAACTTAGTTTAGAAATTTTGTTAACCACAGAGGATGTAGCTCAGTGATAGTGTGCTTTGTCCCATGTGAAATCCAGCATCTGGCGGGGAAGGGAGAATCTTGTTAAACCACTAACACACAGGCATATAAATAAATAGATATTTAACTCAGTAAATATTAACTGATGGTTAACTGTGTCTGCATAGGAACAAGAATTTGTGCAGAAGCAACAACAAGAATTAGATGGCTCTCTGAAAAAGATCATCCAACAACAGAAGGCAGAGTTGGCCAATATTGAGAGAGAGTGCCTGAATAACAAACAACAGCTCATGAGAGGTACATGAAATTCCACAGCATGGGTGGGAAACATACTCAGAAACATGGCTGAGATACACCTTAGAAAGTGTTTGAATGCTTTCCTCTGGCACAGTGGGAAAGAAGCTTGGGGTATATAAGAGAATTTTTTTTTTTTTCTGGTCCTGGGGCTTGAACTCTGGACCTGGGCACTATCCCTGAGTTCCTTTGCTCAAGACTACTACTTGAGCCACAGTGTCACTTCAGCTTTTTCTGTGATTAATTGAAGATAAGAATCTCATGGACTTTCCTGTCCAGACTGGCTTCAAACTGTGATCCTCAGATCTCAGCCTCCTGAGTAGCTAGGATTACAGGCATGAGCCATGGCATCTGGCAAGATACATTTTTTTAAATTAAGAAAATAACATAAAAGAATTGTGTGTGTACATTTATGATGGTAAAAGTGATCAGAAACATACTTAAAATAAGACTGGGAATATGGTTTAGCGGTAGAGTGTGTGCTTAGCATGTGTGAGGGCCTGGGTTTGATCATCTGCACTGCAACAGAATGATCCAGATAATGTTATATTTATATGATTATACTTAATGGCTGCATGATAGAATAGAAATTTAAGTGCTTGATCCCCCTAACAAATTAGCTTAGATTTCTTTTTTCCTTTTCAAGATAACTACACGGAGTTTTGGTATTCCTACATTTTTTGTTTGTAGCCCTTTAAATGCATTATTTTGCAGTCTTAACATTTATATCTCAGAATGTTAGTTTAAAAGTGAGTGGACTTAGTATTTCACTTTTTGGAAATACTGAACCTGGGAGCAATGTACGTTTAAAAAGGGCCACATAACACTTTAAAAATTACTTTTTTGTAGCTCGAGAAGCTGCGATTTGGGAACTTGAAGAACGACACTTACAAGAAAAACACCAGTTGCTTAAACAGCAACTCAAAGACCAGTATTTCATGCAGAGACATCAGCTACTCAAGCGCCATGAGAAGGTTAGTGAAGGGAAAATATCTTCATTTTTAAGTTTACCAAGCACTTGATTTTGAAGTTTGTTCTTCTTACAGATGAATTTTGTTTCCTAACTTTCATCTGAAGATTTGTTGGATGAAGTGTGGAGTAACTATGTCTTGATTAAGGTTAAAGACCTTATGTGCTGTAATCCTCATCTTGTAGCTCAAATATAGCTATTTTGGCTTCATTGTGATTCAGATATCTAAAAATGTAGATTTTGGGCTGGAAATATGGCCTTGTGGCAAGAGTGCTTGCTTCATATACATGAAGCCCTAGGTTCGATTCCTGAGCACCACATATATAGAAAATGGCCAGAAGTGGCGCTGTGGCTCGAGTGGCAGAGTGCTAGCCTTGAGCAAAAAGAAGCCAGGGACAGTGCTCAGGCCCTGAGTCCAAGCCCCAGGACTGGCAAAAATAAATAAATAAATAAATACACATAAAAATGTAGATTTCCTGTGCTTATTAAAAGACTTTTCATTGTAAGACCCTTTCCAGGAATGGTTTTGCTTTTCTTAAAAGGGAGTTTTTTTTCCCCCTTAAATGTTTTGCTGGTCACGATGCAACAAGAGGGAGATGATCTGTGAGAAATAACATTCAAATGACATCTTCAACAATGTGTGTGGGTATTGAGTATTTAATATATCTACATTGCTAGATTCTGTTTAAAACTTTTTAGGAAACAGAGCAAATGCAGCGTTACAATCAACGACTTATTGAGGAATTGAAAAACAGACAGACTCAAGAAAGAGCAAGACTGCCCAAGATCCAGCGCAGCGAAGCCAAGACTCGAATGGCCATGTTTAAGAAAAGTTTGCGAATTAACTCAACAGCCACACCGGATCAGGACCGTGAAAAAATTAAACAGGTAAACAAGCAAATTTCTTTTAAGTTTGAGTGGTCTTTAAACATGTCACATAATTTTGTTTATAAACATTTAGTGCCGCTTTGTGACTGTTGATATTCATTCACTTTAATTCTAAGGTTGGGGGTTAGATACATGGCATGTTATTTTCTCAGAGTGATAGTCATTGCAGACCTCCCTCCTATTTCCCACAACAGATCTTGGGCCCTTGCAATGAGAGGACTTGAACAGTTTTTTCAGTCAAATATGTCTTCACTGTGATACTTAAAAGCAGTCAGAGATCATTAAGCCATTAGAAGGATGAAGATTTTTAATCAGACTTATTCCTGCTCTCCCTCTTGTGCAAGTCTTGGTGTAAGCTCCATCTTTGAGTCACACCATACTATTAGTTTTGGCTTCAGTATATTGCATTTTCAGTTTTATTAAACGGTCTTAATTACTCATTTAGAATATGTGGAAACAACATGGCTTATTATACTAACATACATAACAACTAACCATACTTGCCTTTTGTTGTTGTTTACAGTTTGCTGCACAAGAAGAAAAGAGGCAGAAAAATGAGAGATTAGCTCAACATCAAAAACATGAAAATCAAATGCGTGATCTTCAGTTGCAGTGTGAGGCCAATGTCCGAGAACTGCATCAGCTGCAGGTTAGACCGGGGGCTGTGCCAGCAGAGCTCTAATAGTTGGGCAGCTCACATGGCTGGTGCGGTGAAAGTAATAGCTTACTAAAGTGCACTGGATGTTGCTCAGGAAAACACTGGAACTTTAAAGATTATGGTTCCTGGGCTGGGAATATGGCTAGTGGTTGAGTATTGCTAGTGGTTGAGTGTACATGAAGCCCTGGGTTTGGTTCCCCAGCACCACATATAGAAAAATCCAGAAGTGGAGCTGTGGCTCAAGTGGTAGAGTGCTGTCCTTGAGCAAAAAGAAGCCAGGGACAGTGCTCAGGCCCTGAGTTCAAGCCCCAGGACTGACCAAAAAAAAAAAAATTAATGGTTCCTGTATGGAAGGACAAATAGGATCAGTTTAGTGTCATAGGCACTTGTTTATATTGTATAAAACTATGATTAATACAAACATGAAGCTAAATTATAAATTAAGAAACACTTTAAAAAGTATTGAGTATGATTTAAAGAATATTTTGCAAGAAATGTAGTTTTCAAAATGATGGGGGCAATCTTGTCAGATTCTGAATCTAAAATTTCTTTTCCATTAAAAAGAACTGAGTTGATTTTCTTTTAGGTTTGTGAAAAAAAGTGCTAAATATATATAAGTTTTTCTTGTAAGGCTGTAGAAGTTGCTTTAGAGAGGGCTGTTTTTGGACCTTACTTGGAATGGTACAGCCCATCATGTATACCCTAGAATAGTAAAAGTTCAGAGTAATAAAGACAGTATAGATATTCTATACATTTGCTTCATTTACATGAGTAGAAGGAATATTTTGAATTCTATATTCTGGTGCTAACTGGTAAAAAGGGAAATCCCCTAGAATTCTAAGTTTGTTTTTGTTTTTTTTTAGTGGGGCTTAAACTCAGGGCCTGGGCACTGTCCCTGGCTTCTTTGGCTCAAGGCTAGCACTCTACCACTTGAGCCACAGCACCACTTCAGGCTTTTCCTGTTTATGTGGTACTGAGGAATTGAACTCAGGGCTTCATGCATGCTAGACAAACACTCTGCCACTAAGACACATTCCCAGCCCCCGAAGTTCTTTTTTATGTGATCTTTTGTTAACCGATGTAGCTTCTAAACATACATTTGTGAAATTACTTCTTTTATAATCCTTGGTCCTTGGCTCTTAAAGAACACTCTGAACTTCAGTAATAGCTCATATCTGAGAGTAGGTTATTATTTTGGAAAACAGGTATCTGTTACAAGTTGCCTTGTTGCGATGGAATTTTTTAACCTGAATTTTATTTTCAGAATGAAAAGTGCCACCTGTTGGTTGAGCATGAGACTCAGAAACTCAAGGAGTTAGATGAGGAACACAGCCAAGAATTGAAGGAGTGGAGAGAGAAATTGAGACCCAGGAAGAAGGTAATTTTATTTTATGTATGTATGTGTGTATGTATGTATGTATGTATGTATGTATGTATGTATGTATGTTGGTTGTGGAGCTTGAACTCAGGGCCTGGGCACTGTCCATGAGCTTTTTTGTTCAAGGCCAATGCTCTACCACTTTGAGCTACAGCACTACTAAGAAGATAAATTTAAAAGCCTCACTTAAAGCACTATGTTTGAAGGCTGAAGCTGTGTTCCAGTGGTAGAGTGTATGCTTTGCAAGCATGCGGTCTTGAGTTCAAATCTAGTTAACCTCTTCCCTGTTCCCAAAAAAGTATCATTAAGAAAATTCTCTACTCAGCTTGCTTTTATGGCAGTTCTGTTCACATGCCTTTGTGCTATTTTTTCCAGCTTTTTCCATCTGGCCTTCCTTCCCTTTCCTGCTTATCAAATTCTTACCATTCCTTCATGACTAAAGCTCAAGCTTCTCTTCTGAGAAGTCTTCCCATGTTCTTCCATCTTTCTCTATGCTTTGTTTGGATTTCAAAGTAACACTGACTTCTAGTCGATCACTTTGATGATCACAGTTAATGATACCTGTCTTATTAGTCCATGAAGGCCACTGAGCTGGAAGTGCGAGATCAGAATGCTAGTATACTCAGGTTCTGGTGCGGTCCTTCTCAGTCGCAGCCTGCTGGTTCCATGCTGTGTCCTCACCTAGTGGAGGGGAAGAACTCTCCACTTCTGTAAAGGGCACTATTGCTATTCTGAGGGCTCCACCCACATAGGCCTAACCTACTAGTACTATCACATTCAGGCTTAGATATTTAGGTAATCATCATCAACACATTATTTTTGCTTGGTACTAATGTATGCCTTCACACAGTTTACAATCCAGTATGGAAGAAAGGTAGGCACATCAATAACTAAGACCAAAGAAAAGAAGTGGTAAGTGCCACGTGGGTGAGATAATGGTTAATAATATGTGTCTTCTACTGGAATACATCATTATCCCATCTAATCTGCACACAGTATATTGGCAAGGGACATGGTTTTTGTTCCTATTTTTACAGCAGAGGATTTAAAAGTTTCAGTACTTGACCTGTTACCCATTTATGTGACTGAACCTGGAGGCTGTGCAAATCTTAGGATATTAACTGTTGAGGCAGGCATCTTTCTTTTGATAGCATGTGAGAAAGTATTTGGGGCCAGTAGTTTTGTCTTGGCTATCAGAGTAGATTCTGCACAGTATATATCGGTGTATAACAATTTCTTTGTCACTTTTTTTTTTTAAGACATTGGAGGAGGAGTTTGCCAGGAAACTGCAGGAACAGGAAGTGTTCTTTAAAATGACTGGAGAGTCAGAATGCCTTAATCCATCCACACAGAGCCGGATTTCCAAATTCTACCCAATACCTAGCCTGCATTCCACTGGATCATAACAACGGGAAGCCTTTTGTGGTTGGATTTGGCTTTTTTTTTTTTTAAGTATGTCATTCTATTCTCTTCATCTTCTGCCACAGTCTGTATCGCTCACAAAGACAATCACCTGCTTCACCTTCTAGGTGTGTTTTTGTTTCTATTTTTGTTTCTGTTTTGATGTTTTTAGCCAAGATGAAGGGAAAATGAATGAAGACAGATGCTAGCCATGCTGGCAGAGTAGCATCTTGCAGTAATTCCCTAAGGTGATTTTGTATATTAACCTTAAATATTGTATTCTTTAGACACTGTTACCGAAAAACTGTTAAGAGGAATAACACTTAAAGTTATTTTTAAAAACAACCTGTTACATCATTAAGAATTAATAAATAAATATCTTTTTACCAGTCCTAACTTCTCAATGATGCCTAAATTTTATATTTGGAATTCTGCCGTAGAGAGTTGGAGAGTTCTTTTGGTGAATCAGCTGTCATAAAAGTATACATATACTATTCATTCAGTAAATAAATATATTTTATCATGAAATAGAAACAGTGTCTTACGAGAAAAGTTATTTCAGTGATTAAGTCCTAATCACTATTTCAGTGATTAGATCTAATATTGAGGTGCTAGTTTTATTATGATAGTGCCTAAAACACTAAATTTCAAGCACATCTAAAATAAGCTTTTCTTTTTGATAAACACCCTTAGTACATTACGTATTACTGTACTGATTAAAAAATGTTTGCCTATTATTATTTAGTAGAAAATTACATCCCAAAACGTATTGTACAAAGTTTAAAAATGTAAATAAAATTAGCCTTTAAATGTATGAATTGGAAATTTAAAACTCACCACAAAAACAATAGTATTGGTTTAGCTGTCCCATTTTATTTCCTGAGATCATACTTAGATATGTAAGTGACATTTTTCTGTCATGGTATACTTTGTTCATTTAAAACCTCAGAGGACCCATAGGCTTTGAGTAATGAGTTACTTGGGGTTTTCTTGCAAGTAATCTTAAAAGAAGCATTTGTTCAGAATATTTTTTTTTGTTGTTGTTGTAGGTCATGGGGCTTGAACTCAGGGCCTGGGGACTGTTCCTGAGCTCTTTTGCTCAAGGCTAGCACTCCACCATTTTGAGCCACAGTGCCACTTCTGATTTTCTGGGGGTTGATCGGAGCTAAGAGTTTCATGGACTTTCTTGGCTGCCTTTGAACTGTGACCTCAAATTCAGCCTCCTGAGTAGCTAGGATTCCAGGCACGAGCCACCAGCACCTGGATTCAGCATACTTTTTTTAAAAAAAGGATTTAAATTAAATGGCTAGGCACACATCAAAAATGACATTGTTTTGAAATGACATTATTTAAGTACATTCTGGGTTTATTTTTCATGTTTATTTACTTTGCGTGGGAAGAACTGAAATCGTTATGTGGTTGCTGGTATGTGGAATTGTTAGCGAAATGCTCACTCTTACTTACTCTCTTTGAGGCCATGTGTCAAGTCTAACAGTATTATAAACAGAAGTGTGGTGTGTGAGATTGCACATTTGTAAGTGATACTCAGCTGCCTGTCATTTGCAACTCATGCTTTTAAGAGTGCTAGGTACCAAATTGTAAGCATTTCAGTTTTAGTTGCTTTACTCATGAGGCTGGTGAAAAATTTACCTACAGTGTTGTGGGAACATTGATTTGTATTATGAAAATGTAAATGTAGTACTTTCTAGCAGTTAATTTGAAAACTTTGGATGCTGAACTTTATTTTATCATTGGTTTAGGTGATTTAAAATGCATGTGTAATTTTAATTTTGTAATTGTTTTGACAAGCATTATTTACTTGGACAACTTTGTAGATAGCCTTAACTTTGGGCCAAGTTTTTTTTTATATAAATATATATATATATATAAATACACATATATATTATGTATGGTTGTTAATTCATACACTTATCACATGAATGTGTTCCTGTATACAAAACTTTTAATGCTTTATTCTCAAATGCTGGGTTGAAAATAGTTTTGAAAGCCTTTAAAGTATATATCTTTATAAAGTAGTATTCAGGGTGATTATGGAAATTGTTTATATTGCTATGATAAAATTGATGGTATAATGTTGCCCAGTGTATTTAATGATTTATTTGAAAAGGAAGAAAGGGAGATTGTCATACCACTTTCTCCTTTGAAAGCTTGTTTATTGGCTTTTCAAAAATGGATGCTTCAGTTAGTGGACATTTTTTCCAGTATCATTTCAATAATTTTAAAATGTTTTATTCTTCCTGTCCTCTCAACATTTAGAATATTGAGTCAGGAGAGAGCCTCAGAGTAGAGCTGTTGACACTTAAGTTTATCAGCAGTTCTCAAATCTCCCTTAAAGTTGCCTTTTGGATTCACTGTTCATGAATGAGTTTTCTTTCAAACATGACTGTATTCATGTGCGTGCCGGACTACACAGTGATACATAAATAGAGGGGAAATACTCATCTGACAGTTCAGGTTGTAGAAATAAATGCATATGTGTTTTATAATAGAGTATGCTGCTTGTTCCCATACCTGCCTGATTCTTGTAAGGCCTTACATTAAATAGATAACAGTGCTCTTTTTTTGCATGAAGTGTAGGTAGGGAGTGAGACTTCTTTGAAATTTAAGAGTAATCCATGTGGATTAGGTTCTTGGTTGCAGTGGCGGGAAGTGCATAAAAGGAACTCTCCATATGTGTACCCTAAGCAGTTCCCTCCTCTTTTCCCTGCATCTGTGGGCACACCAGACCTCTATATTTCTGAAGTTCCTACTCTACAGGTGATTGGGCATTGACTGGCTTTCCTGGTCCTGCCAATCCTCAATTTGTGGATTGCTGAATTAGCTGCTATTCTAGGTAGAGTCCCCTTAAGCTTTTCTTACCCCTTTTTATGGTGAATCTATAGAGTGGGTAAGGAGGAAATTTAGAGTGCTTTTACTTTGTTTGGAACCTTCTTATGACAGTATACAAGAAATTATAATTAAATATAAACTGAACCAGAGCTACCTCTTAAGTATTGTTTCCTCAAGCACAAAGCTCTCAGGCATATGACACCCTCTTTGATAGAGGGTCTCTGATTTATTGAGCATCAGCAAGTTTCAGAAATGACTGTTTTTGTACTTTTCCAGTTCCCTTGTAACTATATACATTTCCCCCCATTCCACACTGTGCTTATATGGCAAAGATTCTTCTGAGAAGCTAAATTTGGCCAAATTATTATCTAGAATTATTGGTTAAAAGAACAGCTTAGAACTGCATTGGAAGAAGAAAGTTCCAGTTCTATAGATTTCTGAGTAAGTAAATGAGTTCTTTTCTAGAAAATGATCTTTTGTAGGAAATTGGGTGATACTTTCTTATGTTGAAGGCACCAGAGTCCACGCTTCTACTGTTGCTCTTCTGTGGCTGACATGGTTTTGATAAGCTTTTCAAATTTCTGCTGTGAAGCTTGGAATGGAGTGTTTTATTAGTTTTCAATGTTGGCTGCAGCTTAAAATGTGATCCTTTACAGTGTAATAAGTTCACAAGCTGAAATTTCAGAAAGAAATCTGTTTCAGTTGATGCCTCTTGTCTATTTGGGATCAATCTGTCTTTTCAGTCGTGGGGTTCACAAATGAAAAATAAAGTTATTTCTTAATCTATTTTTGGGATACGGTTTTCCTTTTTTAAATTGACAGTCTTTGAAACTAAATTATTTTGTATGTGAACACTTTGTAGCATCCCTTAATCCCCAGTTCTCATTATATATTTTCTTTATTATTTATGTATTGTTATTACAAAGGTGATGTGCAGAGGAGTTACAGTTTCATAAGTCAGATAATGAGTACTTTTTTTTTTGGACATTGTCACCTCTTCCTTTGCTTTCTACTTACATATTTTCAAACTTGCCATCCTCAGGTTGTTTTATTAATTTTCTAGCCTTCTCTCTCCCTCTATCCTCTCTTACTTTAAGTTGCTAACATGCTGATGGATGTCTTTCAGCATGCAAATGCCTCCTTAAGCATATCCATTTATTTTTTTCATTTTTACCCTTTGGGAAAGATTTTTTTTGTATCAAGTGTTATAAATTGTATGATCTCACTTCTGCTAACATAGCTTCTTTTTGTCATCTGTCATTGATATGTTCATACAAGATTCAGTAGACACCAGGCAGTAGCATCATTTGGCACATGTTCAGCTTAGCTGGAGAGCGGCATCAATGTCATTTTTTCATCGAAGCACATAATGCACTGTTGAGCTCATTCTTGACTTGGGAGGGGTGTGTGTGTGAAACAAAAGAGGGTCAGATCCATTGCTATCCAGCTGAAGACATTGCTCAAGTCTGTCCATCTTCCTAGGTTTTGTCCAGAGAAGACAGAAAGGTTGAACTTTTACTCTTTCACTTGGATATAGAACCCTTTCAAGACTTTTGGGTGTCCTAGTAAAGTAAATCTAATGACCACGAAAAAAATTCTAGATCTGATTAATCAAGAAAAGAACCATAATTACAGAAGATGGAATACTCGACTTCCAAAGTAAGAGTTATTAAAAAGGAAAAGTAAATTCAGCTTTTGTTTGAAATTGATTTTGTTTTGTGTTTTTGAGATAGGGTGTCACAATGCATCCCAAGCTGGCCTCAAGCTTTTGCTCTTCCTGCCTCAGCCTTTCAAGTGCTGTAATTATATTGATATATCACCATGCTTAGTCTGAAACTGGTGAATTCTCCAGGAAAACTTTAAAAGGCACCTTACATTCATTCCCTGTCCACACTAGTTAGACTTTTGCTAGTAAACCAAGTTGCTTTAACTTCTGAAGACTGAACTCATTTTCAAAAATTCCCATAGTGATTCACAGTGGTCAACTATCCAGACAAAAAAGTGGAACCAGAAGACCAGGCAGGTGGCGTGTTTGGTGCTTGAGTGGTTGTTGCTGCTAGCAGCTGTTTGATGGAGTAGACTGACTTGTGTGTTTTCTCTGGGGTGATAACATGAGATACTCAGGAAGGACCATATAAAAAACAATTCAGTCTTTTAGAAGAGTGAAGATGTTTAATTCTTACCCAGCAATCAGGATCACAAATTGTAACAAGTTAACAAATACCTCTTTGGATTTCATTTTGAGTGACCTCACTACTTTAGTATTTGTACTTTTTCCCTTAATAGAAGGCTTCTAATAGTCCATCTATTATTTGGCCTGCAATTGTAATTTCTTTGCTCCTGGGTCAGTCACTGGAGCGAATAACCCAGTTGCAGATAATCTCGGTGCTCATGTAGTCCTTATGTATTTATTTCAAATAACATATGGGAAACTTTCAGATCCTTTATTATATGGCCAAGTTGAGTTAATAGTTTCAGATAAAATCTGCCTTTAAAGATATTACCAATTAAAATGCTAGGAGCAGTGCTCTGAAATATGACCAGTTTTGTTTTCTTGTGTTTGTAATAAGCAGTATTTGAATCAGACCCAACTAACCCAGAATATTTTCTTAAAAAACAAACAGCAAACTAACTTAGTTCAGATGGTTCACATTAAACATAGTAAAAAAAAGAAAAAAACACTTTAATTGGAAATTTTACAATTGAAATGACTTTTCATCTTACAGACCACATACAAATGTTTTTTTGACAGTGAATAGTGCGCAAAAACCCAGCTGCCCCCATGCCATTTCCTAAGTGTGGATCAGAGGGTGATAGCTTTCCTAGCATCAGACATTCTATTTCCTTCTCTCCCTCTTCCTGGCTTGCCCTATTTGCTGAGCATAATTCAGTATAACATATCTACAAACTCTAGCACGGACCTATTGGTACAGTTCATAGCTACAATCAAACATTTGTAAGCAAGTGGGAATCTGCATATATAAAATAACTATTAGCAACCCTATCACTTCTACGGGAGAAGTGAATTTCCGGGTTTCTTCAGGTGCAAGGATCACTTCTTTATCAACTCTCTCACTGACTAGAGAATGCAGGGTGAACGGGAGGAAGTGGCCGAGAGTGCCACCTTGCAACTGAAACCAGAGTACAGCCTCATCAAGAGGCCACCCCATCCCCACCCTCCATTTTCTGGGCTCATTTTTAGGCAAAGCTCCAGGAATCCCAAGCCAACTTTGCTATCACTGGCTTTGTGAGTTTGGGCCTGGGCCTTCCCTGAATGCTAAAGAACAAGGAGCTGGGGTCTAGATAGCAGAGAAGTAAACCATCCCAAGGTGTTGAAGCTGCTCTGAAGTTCCACCCAGTGAGATTGTGTGAGATTGTGTGTTGGACTGCATTCTCACTGTGGTTTGTTCAGACCCAAGCCTTGCTATGTGACCATTTGTCTCAGTAGGACAGAGACTCCACCTTTCATGGTGGAGAGAATCGGACATAGGTGCCCATAGGTATTGCAAGAACTGGTCCAGGGGACAGCCCAGCTTCATGGCTTGGTGGCGATACTTCTCCTCCTCCGCCCCACATAGACTTGGTCACCTGAAAGTTAGATGAATAGAAATTAGAAATGTTTTATGTTTGGCTGCTAGTGGCTCAGGCCTGTAATCCTAGTTGGTGAGGAAGCTGAGATTTGAGGAAGTTCAAAGCCAGCCCAGGCAGGAAAGTCGGTGCTACTCCAATGAACCACCAGAAAACTGGAAGTAGCACTACGGCTTAAAGTGGTGGAGCGCTAGCCTTGGGCAAAAGAGCTCAGGGACAGTGCCTAGGCCCTGAGTTCAAGCCCCATGACTGATAAAAAATAAGTTTTATGAACTGTGGGACTTAATGAGCAGTTATAACCACTGTGACTACAGCTAAGGTGGTTTCAAAAATTAAATCATTTGTGAAATAATTTACTTAAACAGGTTAACTCTAGCTGCTAGTGTGATTGTTATGCAAATTACATCCTTGGCAGCTTTTGCTTTGGCGTTTGCCTGAATTTCTCAGGTTTGCCTTGGGGTGGGGTGGGAGATCACTTTCTGTCTAGGGCCCCTTAGGGCTGCACAGCACCAGCTCTTACCTTTGTCTCCTTTCTCTCCCTTGGGCCCTTGAGGACCAGGTGGCCCAGGAATGCCTCGTGGTCCAGCAGGACCCCTGTCACCTAGAGGAACAGAGGGAGGGATGACCTGAGTGGGGGACCCGAATGTGGCACCGGCAAGGGGCTGCTTCTCAGCAAGAGGTTGTCCTTTCATGGAGTCCTGGTAGCTGTCTCCCTGCCATCACTTACCTTTGGGTCCTGGTACGCCCACCTCTCCCTTCTGCCCTGGTGGCCCTGGAATAGCTCCATAGGCTGCAAGGGAAAAAACCTGGCCTTAGACTGGAGATGGCCTGAGGCTTGAGAGGTCGAGTGATTGATTCCAAGTGACGGATTCTAAGATAGTGATGGAGTTTGGGTTTGTCAGAGGAAATGGAGTGGACATGATGCCGTTTTTCAGCATCTCAGATATGCATGGAGTCTTGGTGAGTCAGCGGCTGTGGGCAAGCGGTGGGGATGTGCTTACTTCGGAAGAAGCTCATGAGGTCCTCCGTCACGTTGCTGTAGGCAGAGAAGACCTTGCTGATGCCAGGGGGACCCTGGGGCCCAGGCTGGCCGGGTGGGCCCTGGACAGTGTAGGCCAGTCCTTGCAGTAGACCCTGACCTGCAGAACACCAGAGTGGAGGCCCGGAGCCCGGGGTTACTTGGCGCTGTCCACAGAATACTCTCAAAGTTAAACTGGACAAAGCTGCCACAAGGCAGAAGTCCCGAAGACTCCCTTTCTATCCCCTCGGGTGGCTGGTCCAAGCCACCATGAGCTGTGGGCGTTCCTCAAAGACCCCTGGACTGGGGCTGGGGATATGGCCTAGTGGCAAGAGTGCCTGCCTCATATACATGAGGCCCTGGGTTCGATTCCCCAGCACCACATATACAGAAAATGGCCAGAAGTGGCACTGTGGCTCAAGCGGCAGAGTGCTAGCCTTGAGCAAAAAGAAGCCAGGGACAGTGCTCAGGCCCTGAGTCCAAGCCCCAGGACTGGCCAAAAAAAAAAGACCCCTGGACTGCATGATCATGCTCATATCTACAGAGAGGAAGGACCTCTTGGCTAACTTGCTCCGAGCCCCACCAGAAAGCCATCATGGTCATAAGGGATCTTTGGAGACCCAAACTGGTGAGGTTTTGGAGAAATTGAGAACCTGGGTGGGGCCTGTTGCACTGAAATGCTTGGGAATGAGGATAGGCCTTGCACGGGCCTCTGTGCCAAGAGGCACGCATGCTCGCCTCATCCAGGCTTATGTGTCTACGTACGCTGCAAGCTCTCCGACACCCGCACAGCCAGCTCATTGTAGTCCAGGTCTCCAGTGAAGCCAGCCCCATAGCCTCCGCCTGGACCGATGTCAGTGCCGTATGGACCTCCATCTCCAGCACCAAAGGCTCCACCTTCACCTAGGGAGCCTCCGTTCGCTCCGCCCAATGAACCGTAGGAGCCACCCCGTCTGACGGAGGAGCTGCTCCCCCAACCATAGGTGTCCTCCCGTGGCGCTAGGCGGCTGTCTCCCGGTGGACCCTGTGGCCCGGGCGGGCCTGGGGGACCCACGATGAAGCTGCGCACGTCAGGACCTGTGGGATAGGAACTTGCTTGAGCAGGAGCTCAGATATTGGTGGACAGAAAGACTTAGGAGCTAGAGGGTCTCTCCTCGGGTCTCTACTCCTCAGTGACTGGACGTGAACTTCAGGGTCTTTGACATGACTGGAGGATGCTGGTGAGGAAAGAAACTGGGTGTACCCTGATGAAGGGCTCTCATGTGTTTGCCTCCAGCAAAGTCTTGGGACAGGGATGGGGGACCCCAACCTCAGGGACACCTACTTGTGAGGTAGCTGATCAGTTCACTGCGGAAGCTGTCGCTGTTTTCTGCTGCATAGTTGGTCAGAGCTCCTGAAACGCCCTGGGGCCCTCGAGGACCTGGGGGCCCAGGAGGACCTGGAGGGCCCGGGATGAGTGACAAGCCAGCCGCTGAGCGGGAGAGAAAGCAAAGAGGTGGCTGGCGTCATGTGTGAAGAAAGATGAATTCTCAGCCAGGCCTCAGACCAGGCCTTGGGCCCCTCCTGGACACAATGACAGGGCATGGGAAGGGGGATATGGCTGGGCCTCCTGGATATGGGGTCTTCCCTAGAACAGCCCTCTTTCTGGCATCTTCTAGGAATGGCTGTTCCCAATTGATCCACCCCAAGTCATTCAGCTCCAGTCCCTTCCTTGACCTGCACCGAGGACGGGCACTGGCACCCTGGGGTTGACCTTGAGCGAGTTCACCAAGGACTGCAATGGCGGGGAAGGGGTGCTCTCGGGCAACTGCAAGGCTGAGGGCCTTCTCTAGGGCCTTAGCCCTAGCCCTGTACTTGTTCCAGGTCTACTTGGTGATTGGCAAATGGATCCGCACTTTGTGGCTATGCCCTCTAGCCTCCCCATCCAGCTCCGCGGCGCCTCACTGTGTAAGTAAGATGAGAGGTCCTCCACGCTGATGCTAGACCATGCATTGCCTGGGATCCCGGGTGGTCCAGGGGGACCTGGGGGTCCAATGATGCCTCTGTATTCAGACCCTGAGGCACCAAGGGAGAGCAAGGAGTCAGTCTCTGCCTGGACTGAGGGCTCTGCTTTGTTCCAAACCAACTGGACAGATGGCCCCTACTTGGCCTTACCTCGGAGCAAAGAGAGGAGATCCTCATAGCTTGTTCCTGGCAAGCCAGGGGGGCCTGGGGGGCCAGGAAGCCCAATGCTGATGCCACTACCTGGGGAACAAGGTCCAAGTTATAAATGACTCCCATTAGGCAGAGGAGAGTGGATGTAAAACCCCTGTCAGGGAGGAAGTCAGACCCAGCAATCTGGACAGCAGAGGAATCTGAGGAAGGAAAGGGGGGAGTAGCAGAGAAAGAGGCAATGAGGATTGAGATGATGCAGTTCCAGACAATGTCAGCAAGGGAGATCATTGAAAAGAATGCAGGTCAACACTGCCCATAGGCATCCTTGAGAGAGAGAGAGAGAGAGAGAGAGAGAGAGAGAGAGAGAGAGAGAGAGAGAGAGAGAGAGAGCACAAACCCCTCAGGCTAGTCATTTTGACTAGCCACACTCTTGGATCTGCCCTGGGGCCACAGGGTTGAGCGGTTCTAGGGTCACTCTCTTTGCTAGGGTTGGGACAATTAGGCAGGAGAAGGTCGGGAGAGGCCATCTTGGAGATGAAGGGCCTCATTCCACGGCCTTCACCATGTTGCTACTGCCTGAGGCAGGCCGGGCAGGCACTCACTTGACATGTAGCTGAGAATGCGGTTACTCAGCTCTGCGTAGTCCAAGGGCTGGAAGGATCCATCGCCACCAACTCCTGGTGGTCCCGGGGGACCCTGAGGACCCATCAGGAACTGACGCAGGTACTGTCGCACCTCATCCCCTGGAAAGGACAGGAGGCACCAGTGCAGATCCAGCCTGGGGCGTGCCTCACACAGCCCAGCCCCCGCCTGGTCCCCTGCGTGGCCAGACTCCCACATTGTAATTGGTTTCTGGGTTCTCAGGCCCATACTGGTCAGAAGCAATCACCACACTCCCCGAAGGTGCCTGCCCCCTGAAGGTGCCTGCAGCACTGCTTGCTTGCACTCTGGGGACAGCAGAATGTCCTCTTTCCTGTTCCTTTGTAACTTAGTGAGTAGGACTGACTCAAGTTTGCAGCCCTCTTCAAGCTCAGCTGAGGATTAAGGGTTTCTGACAAGTGAGGTTGGGAAGTCCCACCCTCAGCCCACCCCAAGTGACTCACGCTGCAGCACAGCCAGGATGTCTTCAGAAGAAATGGATGATGAGGACAGGCTGAAGCCTGAACCTGGGGGAAGAAGATGGCATGTTACCGCCCTGGTGCAGAAGCAGAGCCTCTGAAAGCAGTCTGAAGGATCCATCAGTGAGTCACTTCTCTTTGAGGGGAGTGAATGAATGGGACACTATAGGCTTGTTGGAAACAGGGAAAGGTCCAAAGATGTTGTTGCTATTTTGGTTAGAAACATGACTTATTTCTACAGAACATGTGTTAGCTAACTCCCACCAGATTCTGCCAAGCGGAGGGATCTCTGCATACACAGAGCGGGCCCAGTAACTGAAATGGGGGGACCCATTGCTCAATTGGTTGCTAGGGGAGGTGTGGCCTCCCTTCTCCACCTGGACCGATCCTTGCTGAAGCTGGTCCCAGCAAGCTAACTCTAGTGAGTGCAGAGTTAAAAGCTATATTCAGGAGGAGGGCAGAGCAAGCAGCGGGTGGAGAACTGGGGCTGGGGGAACAAGAGTGGCCCCTTAGAAGGAAGAAGGCAGAGGGCAGGGTGTGGGGCAGGCTTACTCCGCAAGTAGCTCAAGACGTGGCTGGCCAGCTGGGAATAGTCGAAAGTCTCTCCTGTGATGGTGGTGACAGGCCCTGGGGGCCCTGGCGGGCCTGCAGGACCCTGAACCCCGGATAGATAAGACCTAATCCTGTCACCTGCCAGCCAAACAAATGAAGCAGTTAAGCCTGTCCCCAAAAGGATCACGTCCCCAAGGGTCATAGAGGTGACTTACAACATGTAATTAAAACCTGCTCCACCCTGCTTAGACTCCCTTGTTACTGAAGAGAAACTAAGGTAGAAGAAGTCTGTGCTGGGTCAGATGGTTCCCAGGGGTATGGACTCCTGTCAACCATCCATTTGACAAATCACTGCCCGCTCCCCCGCTCCCCACCCCCCCGCCATGAGGATAGGAGTGAGGTGCAGCTATGTGAGTATATGGGTAAGGATGAGGCTTTGTGTGTGGTCAGCGGTGTTGTAGGCAGTGCTCCATTGGGGGGGGGGGCGAGGGGGCAGATCTCAGCATCAGTGGATGGATGGCTCCCCTACTATATGCCCACCCACCCAGTCTCCTCCCTCTGTCCCCTTCTTTCTTTCCTCCCCTTTGACCTCCCCTAGCCCCAAGGCTGGAGGAATCAGGCCACTCACTCTGCATGTATTCCAAGATGTATTGCTGAATATCTTGGCCAGAGGCGCTGAGGGAGCCTGGGAGCCCAGGAGGCCCCGGTGGGCCAGGAGGGCCCTGAACATACATGGTGTTTGAAGACTCTTCTGTAGGGAAGACAGAGTACCCTGTGTTGGTTCCCCACCCTAGGCCCAGACTCAGGCATTGCACCCCCAGTTTGAGGAGAAGAGGCTTTCTCAGTGGAGAAAGTAGAACAGTGGCCAAGAGAGGAGCCCCATGGACGAAGAGCATGGGAATGGGAGCTGGTCCAGGCCAAGCCTCGCTTTGCCTTCAGCCATCTGCTCAGCGCTTCACGGAGTCTTCTCCTGCCTGGCTGTGCCTAGTTCCCAGGGTCTGCTCTCTGCTCATCAGAGGCCCCTTGGCATAGCTAGTTCTCTTTAGAAATGCATGGGTCCTTCCTCCCCTCCCCCCAGCTTGTAACCTCCTAAACACGAGCCCCCATCCCTGGAGGAGGACGGAATCATGGACAAGAGAACAGACAGATGGATTTTCTCATATGAAGCGGGGGGGGGGGGGGGAGCACTTTGTTCTTACCTCGAGATGGACCACGGGAGAAGCCAGGAGTCCCCGGGATACCAGGGTCACCTGCAACACAAACCAAGTAGCCCTGCTGGCACCCTCTTTCAGGCAGTCTTCCCTGTGGTTGTGATTATCCTACGTCCCCTCGTCTTCTTTGTATAATGGCACCATCAGCTAGCTCCCTTTGGGCAGAGACTTTCTCTGGGTCCCTGTCTCCTTCCAGCCTGTTCTTTGTTCTGCCTCTTCTTTCTCCCAAGCCTTGCACACAAATAAGCACTCCATTCAGGGTGCCTTGGGGGTCAGGCTAGACTCAGTCCTCACCACCTTTTTAGCTACTCCTTCACTGACCTTTGTCACCTTTGGGTCCCTGGGGGCCAGGTGGGCCTGGGGGTCCCTGCATGTTGAATCCAAAAGAACCAGCATCTAGAAATCAGTAGCATAGACAGTGCAGTTAGCCAAGCCTTGGAGAGGCTCTGGCTAGAGCCGGGGTGGGGAAGGAGTTCCACACTTACCAGAGGTTGAGAACCCTGGGAGGCCTTGTTCACCTGAGGGACGGGGAGAAGGACATTCAGTCTCACTTTCTTCCTTGACCCCCCACCCCCACCCCAATCTCCTCTTCTGAGGCTCCTCAGGGCCTAGATTGTTGGGTCTGCATCCTCCTTTGGGGAGAGCCTACTACATACTCACATTGTATACAGACACTAACACTGAACACACACTGACATGGCATACATACCCACACTATCCACATTCTTATACACTGCCCACACCTGTATTACACGCACACCTGTACAATAAGCATAACTACTAGGCCATTCACAGAGACACTCTGATCTACTTTTGCTCATGAGGACCAAAAGGACTTTCAATAAGCCCTTGACAGTCGGCTCTTTCTGCCTTGGCCCTACCTCAGGTTGTGTCTGATATCAACTCTACATACCTTGGTGTCCTCGGGGACCTGGGGGGCCTGAAGGAAGGAGGTAGAGAGCTGTGAGATACTAATAACTGGATATTGGGGCTATACGGGGCCCATGGAAACAGGGATGGATAAGCAGGGGACACGTATCAGCCGCTGGGATTCCTAAGACTTTATGCTCACCTTGGTCTCCCTTAGGGCCTGGGGGGCCGGGTGGGCCTGGAGGTCCAGAGAAGACGGTTTCTGCAGAAGAAAGAGTAGTTTGACTGTGGATACAGTGATATGTCTAAGGAAATATTACCTAGCACATTGTAGGTGCTCAGTCAACATTTTATCAGTTGGCTGGCTGGATGGCTATAAGATGGAGCCATATACAAATATTTGGAAGTTAGTATGGCTGGTCATTTGAATATACAAATTAATGGCTGAATGAACAAAAAGATGGAAGGGTGGAGAGATGAATGGAAGGATGGAAAGATAGATGGATGGAGGGATCTATCATGGAAGATGACAAGTAAGTGAAAAGGTCCTTTCTAATATTTGCTCTCAAGTTCTTTCCATAAGCTTTTGTGATGCTGCTAGCACTCATACCATCTCATGGGCTTATGTCCGGCCTACTTTACCAGTCCTGGGCTCCTGGCATACAGGAACCTCCCAACTCACCCTGGAAATTCGGCAAGGGACAGAGCTGGCTCCTTCCCTCATGCCAGGCTACTAGAGTGTTTGCACTGGCATGGGTTATTCCCCGTCCCCCCCCCCCCCCCGCCTATGTGGCAAGTGTCAGGAAGATTATATAGACACACCAGCAGTGGGAGGTCAGAAGGAAGACACTCGCGCCAGAGCTTGGTCAAAATGGTGAACAGATGTGACTTGGTACCACAACATTACCTGAGTCAGCCAAGATAGATCCCCGAGGGCCTGGTGGGCCAGGTACGCCTTCCCCTAGGAGGAGAAACCCCAAGACTCACGAGTGCCAGGAGGTAATCCAGAAGCTGTGTGCCCAGGGGGAGGCACAAAGCTCTTCCCTAAGAGCCATCCCAGGCTCTGAGTCCCAGTGCCTCCCACCTCCTTTCTCCTTCCCTCCCTCTCAGCACGGAGCTCAGCTCTCACCTGGGGGGCCTCGGGGTCCTGGGGGGCCTGGGATGGAAGGCCCTGCAGAAGCAAGTGAGGAAGAGAAAAGACTGAACTTAGGAAGCAGGTTCACTCCTGAGAGCAAGATCTAGGTTTCTTGGCTGAGTGCCTTGAATCCCTGGGTCTTGAGAGTGTCTATCGCCCCAAGTCCCTGAGATGCTCACCTGGTGGTCCTCGTGGTCCAGGTGGGCCTGGGGGACCTCGTAAGTCAAGGCCTTCTGTAGAGAGAAGAAAACACAGAAATGAGAGAAACTCTGACGAGGCTATTCTTTGCCATGCTTCTCACCTCTTGGGATCGTCAGTCTCCGACTCGGGGCCACGCTCACACCCAGGGACCGGCCCTGGACTATGACACAGGACCTTTCAGGACTCCATCTACCAAGGTGCTCACTCCTGGCCGGGGGGGGGGCGCTGCAAACTCTCTGGCAGCTCATGTGGGTATGGACTGATGGGTAGACACATGGGCGTCCCTGTCAGACAACCTGTGTTCAAGTCCTTGCTTCTGCGCATCTAGCTGGTGACTTTGGGCAACTTCTCAACCTGTCCTGGCCTCCATTTCCTCGTTGGTAAATCAGGGTCAGTGAGACCCTGGAGTGCTGGGAAGACTCAGTGTGATGTCACTGAATGCTGAGCTCCCAACAATTCGAGCACACCAGGAAGGCCTGGCCAGGGCTGGCCGCCATTTTAGCTGTTTGGCATTCCATGGATCCAGGGAGAAGGTCTAGCTACCTGCTCTAGGGCTCTAGAAAGGGCTCTGTGACATAATGGTGCAGCCTTCTCAGGCTAGGCCTGTAGTTGAGACTCTTATGGTTGCTTGCGTTTTGCTTTGAGTGGGAAATGGCCAGTTCCAAGGCCTGGCCTGACCCAGGTCCCCCTGGAGCCCCAGAGCCTCTCTAGGACAGCTGTCCCATCCTGGCCACTGAGCTTCCCATTCCAGGCCCACCTTGTGGTTCTCCTCGGCCTCCACAGCTGTGCGTGGGGCTGGTCACAGGCACACTGGGCACTGTGACAACTCACTGTGGAAGCTGCCCAGGTCTGAGCACACCGCCATCTCCCACCTGCTCTGGACAATGGAGGCACTCACGGGTGGAGAGGATCTCGGAGATGGAGCTGCCACTGCTCAGGAAGGATTCACCAGCAACTCCTGGCTCACCTCGTGGACCTGTGGGGTGCATGTGGAGTTAGGCTGGGCACGGCCAGCTGCCGTGGGCTCCTGCTTCCCCTTTGGAGAGGGCCAGGGGGCTAGGAGTAGAGCCTGAGAGGCCTCTCACCACTCAGCTGAGGCAAGGTGAGGCCTAGAAATGGTACATGGTCTGGAAAAAGGGGTGCTGGAGGAGGCTGGGTGGGTCAAATGAAGGTGAACACAGCCAGGGTCTTGACAGTAGGCTCAGTGCCTGTGGCAGAAGACTTCCTAGGAAGATTTTTGCCAGTTTTCTGTGAGCCTGATAGTGAGTGTGTGTGTGTGTGTGTGCACATGTGCACGCATGCATGCCCACGTGCGCATGCATGTATGCACATGTGCGTCTTTACTGGGACTTGAATTCAGGACCTAAGAATTGTCCCTTAGCATTTTTGCTCAAGACTAGCTAGTACTTTACCATTTGAACTGCAGCTCCACATCTAGCTTTTTGCTAGTTAATTGGACATAAGAGTCTCAGGCTTCTCCACCTGGATTGGCTTTGTCCAACAGTGATACTTAGATCTCAGCTTCCTGAGTAGCTATGGTTCCAGGTGTGAGCCACCAGTGTCTGGCTCTGGTTGCTTTAAAAAATTATCATGGGCTATAACTCAGGGCCTGGGCACTGTCCCTGAGCTTTTTTGCTCAAGGCTAGTGCTCTATCTTTGAGCCACAGCTCCAATTCCAGTTTTTAGGTTGTTAATTCGAGGGAAGAGTTTCACGGACCTTCCTGCTCAGACTGGCTTTGAACTGTGATTCTCAGATCTCAGCCTTCTCAACAGCTAGGATTACAGACTTGAGCCATCAGTGCCTGGTTCTGATTGCTTTCCTGATAAATCACTGGACAATGCATGATTATCAGGGTCTGTCAGAAGATGCAAGAGGCTGGGATGGGAATATGGCCTAGTGGCAAGAGTGCTTGCCTCATATTCATGAAGCCCTGGGTTCAATTCCCCAGCACCACATATATAGAAAATGGCCAGAAGTGGCGCTGTGGCTCAAGTGGCAGTGTGCTAGCCTTGAGCAAAAAGAAGCCTGGGACAGTGCTCAGGCCCTGAGTCCAAGGCCCAGGACTGGCCACACCCCCCCCAAAAAAAATGGGGCTCAGGGACAGTGCCCAAGCCCCAGAGTTTAAAAAAAAAAAAGGCAAGAGGCTAGGGAAATAGCCCACCTGAACCTGGACCATGGGTCACAGAACCTCAGTTGATCTCTCAGGAACAGGAAAGGGCTGAGAAGAGATGGCTCCGCTCCCAACTGAGGCCGCAAGAGCCCTGGTGAAGAGCCCTTGGGCCTTTCCCCTCCTGTTCCTAAACATCCATCTCTCCCTTTGTCTCCAGCACAGGGTTGCAACCCCTGCCCAAGAGGAAAGCGCTCCTGTCTGGGAGTAGCCCACGTTCTTCTCATGCATTGCATACCTTGCTGTCCTGGGAGACCAGCGGGGCCAGCAGGGCCTGGAAATGAGGATGGAGAAAAGAAGCCTAAGTCACACCTCCAGGCTCACAGAAAGAGCTGTGCCTGAGGACACATGCAACTCCAGCAGCCTGGAGGGTGGACTTGCTTAGACCGAGTCCAATAAGTAGCTTGAGACCAGGTCTGTGAGAGCCATCTCTGCAGGTACAGGGCAGTGCTGTGCTCTCTGTTGCTGTCACTCATGGCAGGAGGGCCCCCAAGTTCCCCCCACCCGACCCCAACTTGACATTCCCTCTCCATGGAGCTTTGTGAAGGCTGCTACCTACTTGCATTGACTGTGTGAACTCGTGCACTTCATTTGAGCATAAATAGTTTCAATGATTAAGAATATTTATAGGTACTTTGGACAAAGAAGAAATATATTTGTTCATAATTCTTTAACTTCTGAGCATTTTATTTCCTTCCAACTTTTTTTTAACCTCTTGTAAGAATATAGCTTCAACCACAAAGCACACACCATTCACTGTCTTGCTTCTTTAAATAATTACTATAGTTGTTTACAACTCTCATCAAAAATCTTGAGATTTTTGAAACCATTGCATGTTGTTAGATGATTTTGGAGATACTGATTATCCTGACCAATATGTTGCAATATGTTATCCTGAATGCATATTATCATTTTCTTTTCTTTTTTTTTGGCCAGTCCTGGGCCTTGGACTCAGGGCCTGAGCACTGTCCCTGGCTTCCTTTTGCTCAAGGCTAGCACTCTGCCACTTGAGCCACAGCGCCACTTCTGGCCGTTTTCTGTATATGTGGTGCTGGGGAATCGAACCCAGGGCCTCATGTATACGAGGCAAGCTCTCTTGCCAGTAGGCCATATCCCCAGCCCCGCATATTATCATTTCTAAGAAGAAACAAAGGATCCAAGGGACCTTTATTCTGACTTTTTTTTTTTTTTGGCCAGTCCTGGGCCTTGGACTCAGGGCCTGAGCACTGTCCCTGGCTTCTTCTCGCTCAAGGCTAGCACTCTGCCACCTGAGCCACAGCACCCCTTCTGGCCATTTTCCATATATGTGGTGCTGGGGAATCGAACCGAGAACTTCATGTGTAAGAGGCAAGCACTCTTGCCACTAGGCCATATTCCCAGCCTTTATTCTGACTTTTGCAGGCTCTAGAGGCAAAGCAATTGGGCTGAGTCCTGTAGCGAGTTGGCTGTGTGACCTTCAGGAAGTCGTTGGCCCATTCTTGCCAGCTTTCCTATCTGTACATGCTGAGGGCGGCGCTGGTCTCCTGTGCCATGGAGCAGGATGAGGGGCCCCTCTCCCTGTCCAGGGGCTTGGCTTTCCCAGACCTTCCCTACTCCTGCTTCCTGTCCCTAGTTTCAGGATCAGAGCAAACATGGCCAAACATGGTCCAATGCAACCACAGCCTGCTGTTGATTGGGAAAAGCAAGAAAATGGACTGACCTGGGGTCCCTGGAGGTCCGGGGGGTCCCATGGCACCAGGAGGTCCTGGGGGCCCTGGGGCAGTGACTGTGGATAATTCCCCTGAAAACACAAAGTACATGGAGTGCTGAGCCCCACCATTCCTGCTCAGAGGTCCCGGCAACCCCAGCAGGCTGCGGGCCAGCTAGGCTGGCCAAGCCAACATCGCTGCCTCTCCTCACTAATTCCCTCTTGCCCTACCTGCTGATCCAGACTCAACAGCCACAGCCACATCCCACCCCAGCACCTGCCTGCCCACTGGTGTTTCTCAGAGGATGTCAAGGCAGATGCAGGTCACGTGCCACACATAGAGAACACAGGGACCATCTCTCCCAGCTTGCCTACCTGAAGTCATGACTCTTCCTGGAGCTCCGGGTTCTCCTGGGGGAAGCCAAGGAGGAGAGTGGTCAGATGGAAGGTTAGACGCTCAGTAAGTCACTTTCAAGGCGTCTCTGACTACACTGGAGGTACTTGGGGGCCTCTCATTTTCCAGCTGACGGCATTTTAAGAAATGGAAGGAGGCCTGCGGGACGCACTGAGTGCAATCTCTCGGGCTTGAGTATCTGTCTTCTCTCCCAGGTTGGGCTTCATGGGGGAGGTTGGGAATGCTCACTCTGAAGGGATGACGAGAGCATCATGCCATGGCCTCTTCTCTCCCTGAGAATTGCCCAAAGGTCAAAGAACAGAGGCTGTGAGCCCAGGAGGCAGAGTGAGAGAGTCCCCGAGTGCTACTCAGGGTTCTAGTTCCTTGGGCTTAGTGAGGGGGGCTGGGCAGCCTGAAAGGGGCTCTGCTGTTAGTAAGCTGAGAAATCCCGAGTTACAAAACGGTTCCCAGTTCTTCTCTGCCATGCGTCTCTGGTGCTGGGAATGCAAATGTGAGTGAAGGACTTTCAGAAGAGAGTATGGAATTCGTATGTCTGCAAACAGATTCACGGGGGCGGTGTGCCTCTCACTGATAGCCCATGGATGGCTTGGGGAGGGGAAGGGAGTGGAGCAGAACGTAGAAAAGCTCCTCAGGCCTAGGCATGTGGCTCAGTGGTAGGGCGCTTGCCTAGCATGCAGACGTCCTAGGTTTGACCCCCTGTACTCAGTCCCATAAGCCTCTCAACTGAGCGTCCTTGAGAGGACTCTTTCCCTTTCTGAAGTTCTGTGAACAATAAAAGGACAGGCAAGACTTTGATGACCTTTGCACACCAAATCCAGGTGTGTGTGTGTGTGGGGGGGGTGAGGTCAAGTTAGGAGAAAGCACTTGAGTTTGTTTTATTGGAATACAGTCCAGTCACTGGTGACGTCCCTTCCTGTGCATCTTGTCCAGGGACATGTCTGAAATCCCCATGGGCAAGAAGTCACAGAAGGGCAGAGTTCCTGCAAACCTACTCGGCCTCATGGAAGGCACCATCCCTGAACAACCCACAGGCCCAGAGTTATGTCTGCCTTGGGAAGTATGCACACCATACTTCCATCATTTTAGGGTTATATTTATTTATCCTGAAAAAAACTCCTTGGCCCAACTTGTCACTGGAAAGGGAGGCAAATCAGCTGATGAGAAGCTTTGGGGATACAGCACCCTTCTTCATCTTCCTGCCAAATGGCCTATAGCCATGAAATGGAGGCTTCGGTTTGGGAATGGAGTCGCTGAGAACCCAGGACCTGGTTTCTCAGCTTAGATCCCTGGGCTTCCCACCTCAGCCTTCTGCTGGAGCCACTAGATGCCACTGTTGGTCCAGGCTGTGGTCAGAGAAGGACGGCCCGCCTGTCACTCCCTCCCTTGCGCACATATGGCCACTGGAAAGAATATTTTATCTGGAAAATCACTTACCTCGAGTCCCTGGTCTGCCAGGGCTGCCGGGAAGTCCTGATGTGATCAAACACAAGTCAGTCAGGATAATTAAGGTCCAGCCATTCCACATGCCCTTGGGCAGCAACCAGGGCTCTGTCACTCAGCACAGCTACACTAGCTGGCCCATTGAAGCCCCGAGACCCATAGTCTGGCTTTCAGCTTCCCTGGGGATAAGGATCTTATCTTAGCCCTGTCCCTCCCTCAGGGAAATGGGGCAAATGGCTGGGGTTGAGGCCAGGCAGCATTTGAGGCCTCAGCTTTGGAGGGTCCCCAGTCCCTCTGGGCTGTGAGTGTTCAGGCATTTATTTGCAAAGCTACCACTGATCCTCTTGTCCCTGCAGACTAGGGGCGGGGCCTGCTGTTTCCAGAGCAGTGGCACTTGCCTATAGCTACTCAACTTGTCACCGGGGACGGTTTGAAGGATGTCACTGGGCATCCAGAGTTTGAGGAGTTGCTGCTTGGCTTCCTTCTAACTCTTTGCCTAATTTCCTTTAGGAAACGAGTGACTGGGTTGTACAACGATTTCTCAGGCCCAGATCGATAGTGCAAGATGGGCTTTCACACAGAGGCTGGCCCACACAGGATGAGAATGAAGGGGTGCTCACTTTCTCCTTGCCAGCAGAGGAGCATGGGTCTTTATTGACTTAACAGGATTCCTGGCCAGCATTGGCCCCCATGGGTGGTGTGGGTCTGTTAGCTGGCATTCCTGCCCCAGAGGGAGACAGAGCAAAGATAGGCAGAATCTGCATCTAATTTGACCTCATTGCTACCAGAATGGCATTGTAGATTGTTCTGTCTATATTCCTTCTTAAGGTGCTTCTGAGACTCACAGTGAGTCTGTGTTTGCTGGGAGGTTCAGGGAGGAGACAGCAGTGTTAAGTGACAGAAGTGCTGGCTAAGGGCCTGTCCTTGGAAGAAGTGGGAGGGGGCAGCTAGGAGTAACCTGATGACTCACCCTGAGGTCCCTGGGGTCCTGTGAGACCTGCCAAAAGTAAGAGACAAGGGACAAGAGTTGAAGAGAGGAGGGCCACTCCTTAAGAACCACACCTGCAAGAGGGCTTTGCCTGTATCTTCCTGCCCTGTTACCTGGCTTTCCTGGGTCTCCAGAAGGTCCTGGAGGACCACGGGTCCCAGGTATCCCTTTCAGACCTTGTTCACCTGGAGAGAGGATGAATGATGAGAACACCTGATCTGCCGTCCCTTCTGAGCCTGTAACTTGCTGGCGGGTGGACAGGTGGAGGAAGTAGCCTCATCTGCCCTTCTGACATAATGGAGGGGTTTGGGGCTGCGTGCAGGGACACGGGTAGGACAGGAGTAGGAGGCTAGGGCAGGTAGTGAGCATGCAGGTAGCAGAGCAGTAACCAACCTCTTGGGCCTTGCTGTCCGTTGAGGCCAGCGGGGCCTGGGAAAGCAGAAAAGCAACGTCCATCAGTTACTCTAGGGGAAATTTAGGTAACTCCCTCTACTCCTCAATAGCCTTGGAGCACACGGCCTCCCATCCCAGGTGGGGAGCCCATGGTGCCCTTCCCGTGGCCATCAACTTCAGGAGAGACCCTTTTATGGTGACACCTCTGGACCCAGCCCTCTCCTCGCCCCTTCCCCTGAGCCAGCAGTGGTCCATTTGATGGCAGAGAACAGCCCAGGCCTCTGCATCGCCATTAGAGCTCGGATGTCCCTGAGCATCTGACTTATTTGCTTGAGAACTGGGCAGTCAAGGCCCTCCAGGTTCTGTCTTCTGTGCCCTAGGCACCATACGAACTTCTATCCAAGGGAGGGAGGGTCCTTATGCAATCATGGCTCCTTCTCACCTCTGTGTTTTACTCACATTGCCCTCTCTGCATGGACACTTATCCAAGCTGGTTGTACTAAAAATTGCCCTAAGATTTTAGGACTATCCGACATGCTACCCTTCTCCCTTGGGAAGAAATTTCTCCCTCAACCATATCCTCACAGCCTTTGGTACCGATCATGCCCCCTTTCACGAGCCTTGTCTCCCCTTGAAGGGCTAAGTGTCTTCCTTGCCTGGCATCTTTATTCATCCTGCACACACTCAGTGCTTACTAATAGTTGGTTAGATGAATGAGAGGGGCTTAAGCCCCCTTTGGGACGTAAAGGACCCCATGCCTGGCTGACTGGCATCTCGGTGAAGTTTTCCCCAAAGGGTGGCAGCTTGGGGGGGCTCAAAAGACCTCAACTGTTTTCTGTCCTCAGCAGGCAGGGGGAAGCCAGAGTGGCTGGCCAGTGCCTGGCCAAGCCTGACCCAGAACAGCAAGAACCCCTACAAGAGCTGCAGCTCATGAGCCCCAGGAGCAATGGCCAGCCCAGGACTGGCCTGTAGGAAGACTAGTTCAGGGCTGGGCGGGGGACAGTGCAGAGGAGGCAGCTCTACAAAAGGGGCTTGTTCAGGGCCATCCCAATGGGCAGAACCACTGCATTTGCTCCATGGAGCTACTTACCCACTGCTCCTTTGGCTCCAGGCTCACCCACAGCCCCAGGCAATCCTCTCACGCCTGGCTCGCCTGCAAAAGCCCCAGGACCAGAGTCAGAGCTATGTGGGCTTTGATCGTGGTAGCATGCACTCATCTCTCTAACCCTAACCTGCACCCCATTCTACCCAGAGGAGCAGGAAGAGATCATTGCTGTTTTTTTTTTTTTTTTTTTTTTTTTTCCAGTCCTGGGCCTTGGACTCAGGGCCTGAGCACTGTCCCTGGCTTCTTCCCGCTCAAGGCTAGCACTCTGCCACTTGAGCCACAGCGCTGCTTCTGGCGGTTTTCTGTATATGTGGTGCTGGGGAATCGAACCTAGGGCCTCGTGTATCCGAGGCAGGCACTCTTGCCACTAGGCTATATCCCCAGCCCTGCTGTTTGGTTTGAAGGCCAAAGCCACCTGACACCTCCCTCCACCCCCCCACCCCTACCCCCCCACCCCTGTTCCCAGGCAGCAGGTGTAGACTGACCCAGGGACCGCATGTGATCTGAAGGAGCGTGTGCATGAATGTGTATGAATACAGTTAGTTTCCTTGGAAACAGAAAGCTGACCATCCAAGTATTATTACTCTCAGGTTCCTTTTAAATTATGTCAGTTTGCAGGAAGTGGCTGAGCGGGTGCTGTGGTGTGAGCTTTCTGTTTGGAAATTGCTGATTAATTTTCCCGACTTGATTTCCCTAAAGAGCATAAACTGCTCTTTCTGATTCTAATGGTTTAGACTGTGTGCTGATGCTTTCTTCGCTCCCATTCACGCCTCTACTTTAACTTCTGTGTGCTTTGTCTAGACACATTTCTTGAAGGTCTTTCTTCCTTTCTTTCTTTCTCTCTTTCTTTCTTTCTTTCTTCCTTCCTTCCTTCCTTCCTTCCTTCCTTCCTTCCTTCCTTCCTTCCTTCCTTCCTTCCTTTCGTTCTTTCATTCTTTTTGTGTATCAGTATTGGGGCTTGAATTCACTTGCTCTTAACTTTTTTTTTCCTCTCAAGGTTGGTGCTCTGCTACCTGAGCATTCTTCAACGTCTAGCTTTCCTTTTGGCTGGTTAATTTGAGATGAGACTCTCTTGGAATTGTCTTCCTGGGCTGGCTTTGAACTGTGATCCTCAGATCTCAGCCTCCTGAGTAGCTAAAATCATAGGTGTGAGCTTCCAGTTCCTGGCTTTCCTTGAAGGCCTTGAAACAGAAGTTCTGTCTTATCTTAGCATATGTTCCCCACTTCCAGGGATGGGTGTATTTTTTAAAAAGCCATGAATGGGAAGCACTGACCTGTGAGGCCGCGAGGTCCTTTCTCACCCTGGTCCCCTAAAACAGACACAGGAGAGGTAAGGTACTATCATTTGGTAGCAAGGGAAACAATCTCCCCCAAATAATAGAGGTGCCTGAGTGGCAAGATGCTGGCAAGACCCGACATTGACGAAGCTCCAGGAGCTTATTCCATCTCTTGCGGGGCAAATCCCATCCACAGACAGGTCCCCAGCCCCTGGCATGGCACATGTGGGGTGTCCTGGGCACAAGGAGAACCAGACCAGAGGACAGACACCTCAGAAGGTGCACTCTGAGGTCCATCCACGATGATCATGTGATGTTGGTACTTTGTTTCCTCATTGTGCCTCAGTTTCCTCAAGAGACTAGAGTGAGCTCTCAGCTCCCTCTTAATCTCAGGGCCCTAGAACTAGAGTAATATGTGTCCTCAGACCCTGCATCAGGGATGGCCTCTGGGTGCCTAAGACAGGGGAACCTGTGCTGGGAACTGAACAACAGTGGCAACAGCATACCTTTGGGTCCTGATGGTCCCATAAGCCCTTTGTCACCTGAAAAGGAAGCAGACATTTTGCTGTAAGGAGCCTTGCAGCGGGTGATCAGAAAGGGTCAGTGTGTGCCTCTGAGGCAGGCAGCATCCTCTCCATCTGAACTCACTCCCACCACCACCCCCCCCCATTACACTTACTAGCTACATGCTCATCGTGTCCTCCCCTCCTCCAGCCTCCTCCCCTTAGACCTAGCGGTGTGACAGTCCCTCCCTCCCAGGCCCTCCCCTTAGCTCACCTTTGATCCCAGGGAGCCCCACTTCACCTCGAAGCCCTTGGGGACCTACAGAGCCTGCCCAGTAGAGGAAAACATGGGTGGATCAATGTCCCATCTCCCAAGCGATAGACACACAAGTACACTTGTGCACACACATTCACCACACAGGTGTAGACACACAGTTGCATGCACATCATCACACAGGAACACACACACACACACACACACACACACACCCTAGAGTAAAAGTCAAGGGCTGCTTTTCCTGTCTCCCATGATACTGCTATATGATCCTTGTCCAGGTTCCTTGTTCCTGTCAATCACCAGGCTCTGGCTTTAAAGTATATGATAGAACCCCAGAAGAGACATGAGCTGTGACTCAAGATCCTGACAGTAGCAGGACAAGAGTTTTGTCCAGAATTTTGAGATGAAGCAGGTGCTTGCTCAGGTAAGAGCAAGATGGAAACTTCCTATTACTGAAGTTGCTGGAGGGTTTCAGGCCCATGTAACACCCCCCCCCCCCACTGGACAGGACCACCCAAATCCAACCACAGGAGATTCATCGTGGGGGTTAATTTTGTGTCTCTAGGAAGCCATCTTTATAAACATGGCTTCTCTTGCTTTGAAAATACTTGGCTCTCCTTTTAACAAGCACCAGAAAGGGCACCCATTTATAAGAAGCAGCACACTGACCCGGAGGACCCTGTGGGCCAGGAGAGCCACTGGAACCTGAGAAGAAAGACAAGACAGTCAGTAGAGGTTAGGTACAGGCCAGGGACACCGGAGCCCAGGGCGAAGAGCAGGTAGGGAGTTCACTGCCAGGTGAGGGTTGCGTGAGTCAGTGATGGTGTGGGTACTTGCCAAGACCCCACATCTGAGGGCCAGCAGCGGTCCCAGTGCAGTGTCCTCTATGGATGGGCTACAGCTGGGTGGGGGTAGGAGACCCTTGCTCTTTTCTGACCAGAGGAAGATGTTCTGGTCAGGACTGGGGTGGTGACCAGATGGCATCACACTGTGAGAAGGAGTCCATCCATTGTGCAGACCTGTGACCTTCAATGTGTGTCTCTGGGCCCCAGTTGGAGGAGAAAGTGGTCTCGCTTAAGATTTCCTGTGTGATCACCCACCCACAGGGTCCACACAATGTGGCCACAGAACAGAGATGGAAATGGGGTCCTCACTCCACTCTGGGGCCACAATGATAGCTGCAGCCTTGGATCTTAGGGATTCTTTTGTGGGGGAGATACCCTGGAGGACACTTGGTTCTGCCTAGGCATGAAGCAGCAGGCTAGTGTTGTCCGCCACCCCAAGGTCTGCTACTCTGGGATCCATTCCTGAGATTTCCTCTCTGGTAGGCTTGGATTCCATCCTGGGCACTTGACATACCTTTGGGGCCCACAGAACCTGGAACACCAGGAGGGCCCTGAGGACCCACATCACCAGCAGCACCTGAGGAGAAATGGAGGAGGGACAACTTTGCAAGGGTTCTGCAAAGCCCATATCCTCCCATGCCACTCCACCACCCTGCCTGCCCTTTGGTCTCCACCTTGGCCTTACTGCACTATGGAAAGACTATTTCTTTAGAAGCCTTTCTCAAGGCCCAAGGCTTGCAGCCTGTTCCACAGCCCTGGGCCTGTACCCAGACACCATTGTTAATTGTGTCTCCATAGGGCCTAGATGGATCCCAGCTGAAGGTAAGCAAGCACACAGTATTAGTGAGGAAGGGAGGTCAGCAGATGAAAGGAAGAAAGAGGAGAAGGAAAGAAGGAAGGAAGGAAAGAAGAAAGGAAGGAATGGAGGGAAGGAATCAACTTTCTTGGTAAAAGAGTTGCCTCTTACCTCGGTCTCCTTTCTCACCAAATCCAGGAGGCCCTGGTTCACCTCGAGGTCCCATGGGGCCTTCTCGCCCTCTCTGGCCCATGGGTCCTTCCACGCCGGGATCTCCTGAAGACAGGAATAGGCAATTGCAGTTGAGGTCTCTTGCTGGAGCCAAGGACTCCACGTGTGGCCTCTTACTGCAGGCAGAACCCTGGCCTGGAGTCTCTTCCTTAGCCCCTGCAATCTCAGCTCAGCCCAGAAGCCAAGGTGACCTTTTGAAAATGGAAATTGATCACATCCCACCAAGCTGTAATGGCTTCTCATCTCTCTCCCAGTGAAAGCTGACATTCTTAGGGTGACCTTGAGGTCCCACAAGTGACCTCCTTCCCTTGGCCATCTCTGTAGCCTCTCCAGGTTCCAGCTTCCTCCTTGAACTTGCCTTTGGAGTCTTAGGTGGCTGCTGTCTCTGTTCAAGTCCTTGCTCCCTGATTTCCTGTTTAACCCCTGTGAACAGTGACTCCCAATGTCCACCTGGCTGCCTTTCCTGTCTCGTATCCCCTCCCCCACCTCCTACATGTTTCATGTAACTGTCATGCTCTGTCACCAAATGTGAGCTCCATGACCGTGGGGTGGAGCCCCCAGCTTCTTTGCTTCTCTGACTTGGTCTCCTGAAACAGGGCTTGGCACATAGCAAGTGTTAAATGCTTCTTGAATAACTCCACAAGAGAATAAATGAATGGAAAAGTCTGCTTCTTACCTAGGCTTCCTTTTTGTCCCTTTGGTCCTTCAGGACCAGGGTGGCCCAGGGGCCCAGGGTTACCTGCAGATACAGGAGAAGACCTCAGCAACTAGATCCTCCACAAGCAGCAGCCCCACACCAGCAGCAGGGGGATTACATACCTATAACCCCAGGGGGCCCTCGGTCTCCTGCGTGAACAGAGGTAAGAGAGATGTCAGCCAGAGGACCTGGCTCAGTTCCCTATGGGAGCCCATGGGATTCAGGTAGGGCTGCCCAGGTGAGCAAATAAAACTACACATATCCACTCTCAGTGGGTTTGCAGATATACCACAAATATAGATGTGTGTATTTTAGTTCAAATATATCCTAAAAAATTCACAGGAGCAAACTTAATGTGCTGCTTATCTGCAACTCAAATATAATTGAGAATCTTGTATTTCACCTGCAGGTTGTAGAGCACTGGAACCCTAAGTCCTCCCCCCTCCCCCCAGCCAGGGAGGGAGGGGTGTGGGCTTCAGGCTGGAGCCTTGGAAGAAAGGGGCTTGGGGCAGCAACTCAGATGTATGTGTAAGGATGAGGAGGGTGGTCAGGGAATCATGAAAGGAATGAAGAGAGTTTAACTGGAGGACTGTCAAGTGGCGGGATCCTGGCTTCTGCCCTAGGGTGTCTTGGAAAGCCAGGTGGAGCTGGGGACAGGGGTGACCTTGTTATTGACAATCATGAGTCTCAGTATGGAGTGGGCAGTCCTGGTCACAGAGTCACCTGGGGGGACCAGGACTTGAGATTCCTGACCCCATCCACCCCTGCTGAATCAGACGCTTGGGACTGGGCCCAGAATCCTCCGATAAATCTTCCATACACAGAAGCTGGCCTGCCCCAAATGTCTACAGAATACTTACCTTTAGGACCTTGACTTCCCATGTCACCTAAAACCAGAAAGACATCAAAACGGTGAGATGGGTGAGAACCCAGAGCCATGTGAGAACATGTGGACCATATGCCAAGAGCATCCTCTCCTCTCTATGGTACTTGGGCATGTCATCGGGCCTCCCCTTGTCCCTTCCCCTGCTAAGAACCTCTAAAGCCAATTCTCAGCTCCCCAGTAGACAATAACATCGTTCAGCTTCTCTCTCTTCCATTTGGACAAAACAGAAAGAGAGAAAAGCTGGGCGCCGGTGGTTTGTGTCTGTAATGATAACTACTTGAGAGGCTAAGACCTGAGGATCATGGTTCAAAGCCAGCTCCAGCAGCAAAGTCTTATGTCCAATTAACCACCAGAAAAGCAAAAGTAGACCTATGGCTCAAAGTGGTAGAGTGCTAGCTTTGAGCAGAAAAGCTCAGGGACAGTGCTCAGGCTGCGTTCAAGCCTCCCCACCAACAAAAATGAAAGAAGAAATAAGGAAGGAAGGAAGGAAGGAAGGAAGGAAGGAAGGAAGGAAGGAAGGAAGGAAGGAAGGAAGGAAGGAAGGAAGGAAGGGAGAGAGGGAGGGAGGGAGGGAGGGAGGGAGGGAGGGAAGAAGGGTGGGATGGAGGGAGGGAGGGAGGGAGGGAAAAGAGTGAAAGAAGGAGAAAAAAGAAAGGAAGGCAGAGAGAGAAAGAGAGGAAGGAAGGGAGGGAGGGAGGGAGGGAGGGAAGAAGGAAGGAAGGAAGGAAGGAAGGAAGGAAGGAAGGAAGGAAGGAAGGAAGGAAGGAAGGAAGGAAGGAAGGAAAGAAGGAGTTTCCCATTTAGCCCAGAGCCCCCACATCCAGCTGCAGGAAAGAGACCAGGAAAGGACTCAGATCTCCACAGTACCTTTGGGGCCAGGACTTCCTCGGAGGTTTCCTACAGGAGAAAGAAAATCCTGAGTCAGTATGACAACTTGCATGAACCTTACACACATTAGAGCCGGTTACAGCTTGCAGGAGGATATGGAAGCTAGCACTAGGAATCAGATTCTACACAGAGCTGTTCCATGATCCTGAGCAATTCTCCCCTTTAGGACTCAGTTTCCCTAGTAGTGAAATGGGATCCTAGTCCTGGTTTTCCTGCCTTTCAGGGCAATGGAAGAGAAGATGGGAGGAGGAGAGAGGGAGGTACCCACAGCATCCCCACACAGCAGCAGATGGCTGTGGGCAAGCTTGCCTGGCTTCCATTATCCTCTTACCATTTTCCTGTTCCATCATTAGCTTGTTCCTCACGAACAGCCACAGTGCCTCCTGGTTGAGGCCATCGAGCCCCGCTTTGCTGTCTCCTGTGCCAGGCGCCACACCCTGGAGGCGATCCTTGCTGCTTCTTTCTACCTTTTCCTCAAAATACAGCACGTTACTTCTGATCTTCTCCAGCTCATCCACGCGAGCCTTCAGCTTCCTCACCTCCTCAGCTGCAACAGACAGATGCATGCAGTCAGCAAGACCCTGAACCTTGCAGATGCTCCTTGTGGAAAGCCGGCCATGGGGTTCCGCGTCTAGGGCCATCTTCATGCCTCTGGTCACATCTTGCTGGAATACTCACGCAGAGACCATCTGTGTGGCCAATATGTGGGTTTTTTTTTTTTTTTTTGCCAGTCCTGGCTGGGCCTTGAACTCAGGGCCTGAGCACTATCCCTGGCTTTTTTTATTTTTTATTTTTTGCTCAAGGCTAGCACTCTGCCACTTGAGCCACAGCACCACTTCTGGCCGTTTTCTATATATGTAGTGCTGGGGAATCGAACCCAGGGCTTCATATATACGAGGCGAGCACTCTTGCCACTAGGCCATATTCCCAGCCCCAATATGTGGGTTCTTCTACTTCTTCTTTCTCTCTCTCTCTTTTTTTTTTTTTTTTTTGGTGCTGGTCCTGGGGCTTGAACTCAGGGTCCGAGCCCTGTCTCTGAGCCATTGTGTTCAAGGCTAGGCCCTACTACTTGAGTCGTATCTTCACTTCTGGCATTTTGCTGATTAGTTAAAGATAAGAGTCTCCTGACTTTCCTGACTGGGCTGGCTTTGAATCACAATCCTCACAACCTGAGCCTCCTGAGGAGCTAGGATTACAGGCACGAGCCATTGGTGCCCAGTGGGATTAGCTTAACACTCTCCTGGAGCCTTAAAGAAAGCTGGCTGGACAGTAGGTGCATCATTTTAGCTGGCTGACACAGCTTCCCCTCCCTCCCCCTGCAGTAAGAGATGACGGGGAAGGTGACATAGTGCTAGGAAAAGGCAACAGCAGCAAGGTGACCAGAAGACCTAGCTTTGTGGTTAAGGGTAGCCACGTTCACACAGCAGGCTGCCACAGCTGTGGCAAGTACGATGTGGCATCGGGGGCTGTCTTAGGGTCCTAGCACCCCAGCGGCAGCCCTGTGACATTGGCCAGGGGCCTCCTGGGGCTCAGCTTCCGGGGTCTACAGGAGCACAGGGCTTGTGCTAGTGAACTCAGACCCCTTGGCCCTGATGCTCCGACCATTCTTTGCAGCCTGCCCATCCCCCTGGAGAGGCGGAGGGCAGGACGATCGATTGGCGTTACCTACCCAGAGCGATGAGGCCGAACAGCAGCCCCAGGAGCAGCAGCCAGGTCAGCAGCAGGCCCAGCAGCCATTTCCACCAGGTACAGCAATTTCCACAGGGGCACCAGGCGGGCGCGCCCCCCCACGCCCCCCCACCGCCACCTCCACTGCCACCACCGCCACGGTCGTAGCCGTGGATTTCTGTGGAAGAAACAGGTAAGGTGAGACAGAAGGTCCCTGCCTTTTTTCCTTCCAAATCCTCGCTGGCTTTCGGTCACTTCCTGTGGGCCTGAGTGACTAAGGAGCAGGGATTTGCAAGATCTCGCGCAGCTCTGGGAACTCAGGGCTGTGGCCTGGTGAGCGGCAGAAGTTGACAATCCTGGGCTCCAGCTTTGTGTCTCGGACAAGGTCACCTAACCTTACTGATTTTTAAAAATATAGAATGGAGTTGAAAGATGACCTATTTCATCACCTGGTGGTTGAATTTGGCTGGGTGCTGGTGTCTGTCACCCTAGCCACTCAAGGAGGATGAGATCGGAGGATCGTGATTCCAAGCCAGCCCAGGCTGACAAATCCAAAGGACTGCTAATCTCTAACTAGAAAAAAGCTGGAACTGGCAGAACACCAGCCTTGAGCAACAAAGCCAAGCAAGAGCATAAGGCTTTGAGTTCAAGCCCCAGTACTGGCACAAAATCAAACAAACAAACAAATAAATGAAAACCAGTTGTTGAATGAAACAGTGGAGGATATGGCACTTGTTGGGAGGTTTGGAAATCTTTATTATTTTGAGTATCCATCTATCTACACACTGCCCTGCTTCGGATTAGGTCTAACCCTCACTTGATGTAGTTTCCCTCTTCTGTGGTTCCCACAGTGCCTAGAGTCTAAGAGGTATCTCATAAGCACAAAGCACGGGTTCAGAAGAAAAAGGGTGGTATGGAGTTGGGGACTAAGCTCAGTGGAATTGCACTGGTCTGGCAAGTGCAAGGCCCAAAGTTTGGTTTTCAGTTCTGCACAAACAAACAAAACAAAACAACAAGAAAGAGTGGTAGACTTGGGGTGCTGTTACCACAAGTCAGGGAGGAAGGGAGGGAAGGGCAGAAGGTGGAGCATGTGTGGTTCAATGTCATCTTAGGCTGTGTAGAAGGTTCTGTAGAGACCCATAGAAGCCCTGCTGTGTTGCTCCTGCTTTGATGGGAGGCCCTGGGCCTCAGAGCCCACAGTGGCTTCAGATTATGGGCAGCGGGGTCTGTGAAGCACTGTTCCCTGGGCTAGCTCCTTCAGTGGCTGCCTCTGGCCCTCAGCCTGCCCTCTGGTTTCTTACAATGTGCCCTGCTCCATTCTGGGATGGTAGGGAACCAGAGCTGCTGGCTCCTGTGGGCACTTGCTCCTGGCCAGGGGTCAACATCTGTCTATTAACCACAACCTCAGATCTGTCTGTCACTGCATGTCTCCCGTGCTTACCCACCTGCAGATGCGGCTTTGCCTTTTGCCGACATGGTCTTCAGGTCTCCTGAAAGAACAAACACGAGTTCGGGCCTGAGCATTTAGATTGGAAAAGCCAAGAAGCCAGCCCTTCATGTTGATCCAGGTAAGGCTTCAAGCAGCTTTGCCCCCAAGTGCCTTGCAGAATGGCAATGTGTAGCGACATCCAGTAACTCAATCCTTCTGCGTCTGGTATTTGTAATAAGTACATTAATGAGGACATGGTGTGGGCAGCATTGATAGGGCGAGGGTAGCACAGGGTTACTTATGAGACTCTGATGCTATTTGAAGACAGTATATGTGGGCTTGTATAGAATTTTCTAGAAACTTGTCCATAGCTTTCATCAGATTCTGAAAAAAGCTCTTTTGACTCCACAGCCCAACCTCACCCTTTAAATATGATTTCGAGTCACGTTCTGGTGCATTTGTCAGGATGATTGATAACTGAGTTAATTTGCATTTACTTAAAAATGGTCCATGACTTCACTTTCTCCTTCTTCCAACCTTCAGCAAATAAGAGATTCTATTGGGTCTTGTAAAGACATACAGTTACAAAGGACCCTGGATAATTGGGTAGGAAAGAAAAAGAAAAAGCTAGTGGGTGCTTTGGAGAGCATTTCTCTATTGGTGTCAGAAATCACCATAGAATTGGTAGGGTGAAAAAATATATAATTGTAGACACTTGAAAGGAAAGCTTCTATCAGTATCATGTACCTGAGTATCGCCTGGGGGTACTCATTAAGATGCAGCTTTCAGCTGGGCACAGGTGGTTGTGCCTGTCATCCTAGCTGCTTAGGAGGCTAAGATCTGAGGATGGAGGTTAGAAGCTATCCTGGGCAGGAAAGTCCATGAGACTTTTATCTCCAATTAACCACCAAAAAGCAGGAAGTGGAGCTGATGCTCAAGTGGTAGAGCACTAGCCTTGAGCACAAAAGCTCAGGGACAGTGCCTAGGCCCTAAGTTCAAGTTCCAGGACACACACACACACACACACACACACACACACACACACACACACACACACACCAGCAGCTTTCTTCTCAGCAGGTCTAGAGGGTGGAGGCGCCCTGGATTCTGCAATTCTAACATGCTCTCTGAGTGAGGCCAGTGCCCAGGTCCATAGAACCCAGTCTGCAGAGCAATGCCAATGTCTTAGATGACAGATGCAGTGTGGCTTTGTTGAAGATAAGGTAGATAGGGTCAGGCTTGTTCTTACCATTAGTATCTGCCTTTAGGCTGGTATCGGCAGTGTAGGCAGCCTGCTTTTCTTTTTTCAAGGTGTCTTCTGAAAAAGAAGCTGTACACAAAACCCATGATAATCTGGTACAGTTTCGAACTTCCCAACCTGCCTCGATCCCATAACTGCTTGGGGAGACCAAGGTTAGCCTGGTATGAAAACAGCTCAGCTTTGTTAGGATTAATCGGTTAGACTCTGATCACCCAAAGACTGGAGTTTTCCTGGCTTATCTGTATTCAAGGAAGACCCTGAAACACCATTTGGGCAAGGCTTTTTCCATTAGGATGGGAAATCTGTGGTTACATGATTAAATCCGTTCAAACCACCTTGCCAGGACATCTGTGCTACCATACAATTTGGCTCTTTGCCTTCCTTTCCAAGCCTGAGTCACACAGCCTGACGTACTTGCAGTAATGCTGGCCGGGGAGGCAGTAAAGACCTTCCCACTGTCCTTGGTCATGATCAACAACTCCATGTCCTTTTTGGCTGGCACATTGTCTTTCTCCAGGATCAGGAACTTACAGTCTTTGTGCAAGAGGTCATCACTGTGGACACTGGTGGTACAGGCTGGGGAGAAAAGTCATGGTGAGAGCAAGGAAAAGGTGCCAGGAGAAGGGAAAGGAAAAGACACAAGCAGCAGAAGGGGGAAGCAAAGAAAGATTAGTGAGAGTGAGTGAGGGCTCTCCTGTTCTCAGTGTTCTGTAAAGGATCTTGGGACCAAGAGTATCTCTCCCTGCCAAGCTGGGCCTGGCCTCCAGGAGGGCGGGTCGATGACAGAAGTGCCTGGTGATGGGTCTGTGGAACTGTTTCCCTACCTGGAGACACAAGATCTTCATCAAATGGCTCAAAACCCCCCCTTTCAAGTGGTAGCTATGCTGGATTTATTTTACTTTCAGAGGGGAGCTTTTCCTGACCATCCATCTAAAGTACTCAGTCCCCATAGACATGTACCTGTGTCACTGGTTGCTTCCTTAAAATCGATGTCTTTTTTTCTCTAACTACCTTGTATCTTTGGTCTCATGTTTGCCATCTGCATGCTTCACAGCCACAACAACATCGGGGTGAGATGTGTCCGGTAATCCCCGAGCACACACGTGTTCTTTCCCTCTCCTAGTGCACCGAGGGCAATCCCCCTGTGTGCCAGGCTGACACGTCACCACGCACTCACCGCTGAAGTGGACACGCCAGCGCTCGCCACAGGAGGGTTCTGGGGCATGTTCTTCTTCACACCATAGGCTGCAAGAGAGGAATGGCTGTGGGCTTGGCCATCGTGGGAGGCGGCCCCTGTGGCTTAGGAACAGCTAGGACAGTCTCGGTGAGGAGGCAGCTTCGCCCGTGGAGAAGCAGCAGTTGAAATCAAGCCTCTGTCACCAGAGGGGCAGCAATAAGTACTTAGACAGGACAACCTTGGGTATGATCCTCCTTGTCCTTCAGAGGCTGTTTATTGGAGATAAGAGTCTCTCTCTCTCTCTCTCTCTCTCTCTCTCTCTCTCTCTCTCTCTCGTTGGTCATGGGGCTGGGTGCTGTCCCTGAGCTCTTCAGTTCATGGCTAGCACTCTACCACTTGAGCTGCAGCTCCACTTCCTTCTGAGACTGTATGAAAGGCCACTTCACCAGGAGGTTTTCTTGGACCTCTCCTTTCCCCTTTAGTCCCACTCTGCCCAGTGTATCCCTGAATTCCTATTGGCTTACACATCTGCTCATTGTCTCATATGTGTGCGTGCGTGCGTGCGTGCGTGCGTGTGTGTGTGTGTGTGTGTGTAGACTTTCTATTCCAACTAAGCAGCAGGCAAGTTGAAGGCAAGGGATAAGGCTTATTCCATCCCCTTCCTCCATCCCATGTTTACCAGCTGACTTGTTTAAAGTTGTGAGTTGTAATCTGAAGAGCTCAGTTGGGCCGTGAGAGGCACAGGGACATATCATAAGAGGGACATATCATAAGATGGAGATGCCATGACAGTACAGGCTTCCTTGTGTGTTAACTCACGATGGAGCCAGAAAGTGACTAAGGTTGGCATCCCTAGGTTGTGGGAGGGGGCTATTTCATTGATGGGAAAGTTTGACTGATCCTTTTTTTTTTTTTTTTTTTTTTTTTTTTGGTGCAAGTCCTGGGGCTTCAACTCAGGGCCTGGGTACTATTCCTGAGCATCTTTTGCTCAAGGCTAACACTCTACCACTCGAGCCATAGCTTCACTTTTGGCTTATTCTGTTTATGTGGTACCAAAGAATGGAACCCAGGGCTTCATGCATGCTAGGCAAGCACCCTACCACTAAGCCACATTCCCAGCCCTGATTGATCCTTCTCATTCCATTGATGAAAGGGGATATTGTAAATTGCAGCCTCAGAGGTATCGCTTCCCCAGCAGTGGGTGCCAAGCAGCAACTACTCACCTGTGGAAGTGGTGGCCGTGCCATGGGACAGGGCAGATGAGCTGGGACCCAGATTGTTCTGCATGCCAAACACTAAAAGAGAGATGGAAAGCAGGTGAGGACAGGATGTTCCTAGCCTCAGGATGGAGCCCCCACACCATTTTTGTGATGAACACCCTTGCAGAGCGCAGTCTCCCAAACTTCCTTGGTTACCACATTTTTAATGACAGGGTATGTTGTTTTCTTTTTAAAACATTCATGTATTTATTTGTTTAATTATTTATTTTGTTGGTCATGGAGTTTGAACTTGTGCCTGGGCTCTGTCCTTGAGCTCTTCTGCTCAAGCCTACCACTCTACCACTTTGAGCCATAGCACCATTTCTGGTTTTCTGGAGGTTAATTGGAGTTAAGAGTCTCTCAGACTTTCTGCCCAGGCTGGTTATGAACTGTGATCCTCAGAACTCAGCCTCCTGAGTAGCTAGGATTACAGGCGTGCATGAACCACCAGTGCCTGGTGTCAGGGTAATTGGTTCATGCTCCAATCTTCCTACTCAGACCACACTTTACTAACAGTTCCACTTGTTGAGTAGTTGTGACCATGCTCCTTAATTACAGTAGTAGTTCACCCAGGGTCTGGCATATAGTGTGGGAATGATGGGAATAGGATATAGATACATGGGAGCTAAAAGGCACCAGCTTGATAGACTCCTAGTTTTCCCTTCAACTCTTCTCCTGACTCAAACTTCACTCCTTGACCTGGCCTCTGGGCTTCAGAAGGCCATTCCTTCCTTGTCATAGCTTCATCCTATCTAGTGTTTGGGGTACAAGATCATGATTCCAGTATCAGCCCACCTTCCCTTAGGGCTTGGCTCAACAAGGACTTTGAAAACACAAACTAGCAAAGGTAGAAGAAATCAAGCATGAAGGCTGGGTCTTCTGAGTCTCTGGCCAATCTAATCATATTTGCAGTACACGAACAAAGTAAGCAAAGAAAGATCATGTGTCTTTATATTTACCAGTCACAGTGTCACAGGGAAAAGGGAGATTCTTTATAAACATAAAACAAAAAACAATTGGGGCTAGAGGCATGGTGCACATCTTGAGTTCAAGCCTCAGTGCTTTCAAATGCAAACCTATACACACATCCATCCATACATCCATACATATATCCACCCATACATACTTTTTGAGGCTGGCAACATAAACATGGACTAAAAAATGTATGTGTAAAAGTGAATACATATTTCTTTAAAAATAGTCATATGTTTGTACTGGAAGCCAGGCAATGACATTATTTACCCCAGTATAGTTACCCCAGTGAACAATTGCATTTATCAAAATTTTCTAAGAATATTATATTTACAAGAGCCTTCTAAATGAGCAATGCTTTCACCCTGAAAATGTTCTAATCTGTGACTCACAAGTACCCGTCTATTTCTCCACCTCTCTCAGAATATAAAGGGACCACCACAGAATAAGTTTATCTGTGTGAGGTCAGGCCCTCTCCCCTTAAGCCTTCCTTTTGGGGTTCTGAGTTCTGTGATTGTCTGCAGATTCTGTGCCTGCTGCCTTGAAAATGCAACTGGAGTGTGTGGAGGAAGATCCTTCCAGAAAAGAAAGCTCTAGACAGAGCTCCTGCCAGGAAAGAACCTTCTTGCCTTTTTCAGTAACCAGACTGGAAGAGGCCATTCAAGAGGGCAACACTGACCTGAGGAACAGGTGCTGATTCCCGGCTGCAGGCTAGGAGAGCAGGACGCCATGTTATTGGGAACGCCAAAGACTGCAGGGGGAACAGGAGGAGATAGGTGAGAAGGATGTCCAGCCCAGAGCAGGGCCAGAGACTCAGATACCATAGATGTGCCAGAAGGCATGCCACGACTGGGTTTTCATATTTTGTTACATGTTTTGTTTTTAGGAAAAACTTCATGTCCAGTTCTCTTGCCTTGAAGCACAACTTTGAACATCAGCCTGGTGATCTTGGGTTGGTTGATTAGACCTGGAGTTGACAGTGACTCCAGCCAAAGGCTCTCTTGTTAGTGGCCTTCTTTTATTGTATTTTGTTTTTTAACTTTTTGTGTGCGGGTCCTAAGACCTCAACTCAGGACCTGGTATGCTTGTCCCTGAGCTTTTGTGCTCAAGGCTAGTGCTTTACTACTTGAGTCACAGTTCCATTTCTGGATTTTTGGTGGTTAATTAGAGAGTCTTATTGATGTTCCTTCCTGGGCTGGCTTTGAACTCTGATCCTTAGATCCTTGAGCCTTCTGAGTAGCTGGGATTATAGGCATGAACCATTGGATCCCATCTACAACCCTCTAGAATTCAGAAAAATAATTCGTTGACTTGCTCAAGGTTCCAAGTCATTTCACATGGAGTGGCGCCTGCATCTGCTTCCAGTCTTCTTTTCCGTTATATTTCTTCTGACATCCCATGCTGGGTACACCTTTCTATGGGGGATCTGCCAGGAGCAGCAGCCTCTGGATTGAACTGAAGTTCCAGTGGGAATCCCTTGGGTCACTTGACTGTAGCACACCTCTCCAGGAAGTTCTGGGGATGGTGAATACCCCAGGAATCTTTCAGCAATAGAGCAGAGGCAGGATATGCCCATCGTGTGGGTGAGAAGAAGAGTGGGCAGCCTAGCACCTACCGGATCCTGCTGAGTAGGCGTTGGTGTTGAGGAGGGAGGAGCTCTGGGTTGTCACGTTGTTGTGATAGGTTCCCATGGAGCACCCAGCAGGCAAGGTAGAGGACCACATATGGGAGGGAAGGTTGGTATCCAGGACTGTAGCATCGTAGGTACCTGACACTGCGAACAGAAACATGTACTCAGTGAGGAAATGATCCACACTTCTCTGCTAGGAGAACTTCGTTGCCTGGACTTCCAGGGGCTTTTCTGGTTTTAGCACTGGGGATTGTGTACCCCAGGAACTCCCTGGGGGCAGTTAGTCATCCCACATTTGTGTGTGTGTGTGTGTGTGTGTGTGTGTGTATGTGTGTGTGTGTTTGCACTTGTCCTGGGGTTTGAACTCAAAGCCTAGGCGCTGTCCCTGAGCTTATTTTTGTTCAAGGCTAGCACTCTACCACTTGAATTGAACCACAGCTCTAATTCTGGATTTTAGGTAGTATATTGAAGATAAGACTCTCTCAGACTTTCCTGCCTGGGCTGGCTTCGAACCATGATCCTCAGATCTTAGTCTCTGGAGTAGTTGGGATTACAGGTGTGAGCCACTGGTGCCCAGTGCCATCCCACTTTTGACCATCAAGACCTGATCTCTTGGATTAGAGACTCTTGCCAACTCTCAGTAGATTAATTTTGCCAGAGCTCTATTAATTTCTTTCTAAACTTTCTCCTCACCTCCGAGTGGGCTATTCCCACAGGTGGTCTTCTTCTCTACCCCTTTCTGGCTCCTCTATCCTGAAAGATGCCCAGGAGCAGCTGCCTCTGGAACAGCAAATGAGACCCATCAATCCAGTCTCTTGCCAGACTTTCAGGCACCTCAGCAAAGGCAAGCCGAACATGGTGGGAGAGCACCTGCACAGCCACAGAGTAGCTTTACCTGCATACACAAACGTTCCCATGAGCTAACAGACCCACAGGTACTCTGTCCCGAAGAGGGCTCTTCCGGCTTCTTTAAATTGGACGCCAGTTCTGCCCAATCATTGTGTGAGAGGCCACACAGCGGTAATGTGCCCCGAGGCTTGCTTTTTGTAGGGCCTTCCACCCCTTTCCACATGGAGATCTAGATCCCCCCACCCCAGGAGTGAACAAGAGGGAAGCTTCCTGTCACGGCACACTTGGCTTCTTTTCTCCAAGGGTCTACTACTGTGTCTTCCTGAACCTATAGATGGAAGCTCCCTTGTTCTTTTGTTTGTTGGTTTGTTTGTTTTGGTGACAGTCCTGGGGCTTGAACTCAGGGCCTGGGTGTTGTCCCTGAGTTTTTTTGTGTTTTTGCTCAAGGCTGGTGCCCTACTACTCGAGCTCACAGCTCTGTCTTCTCCCTAGAGACCCTCCTGTCCAGGAGGATGGCGACCAGGCCTCTCTTGTCCAGCACTTTTTCTTAATGCTTTGTTTTTGCTATTAGGATGCATTTATACTTATTAGAGAGTGGAAACATGATGCTGTTCTCCAACACTCTTCACTTGGAGAACTTGCTAGAAGACACACTAGGGCTTAGCTGGCCTGTTAGGTGTTTCCAGAATGGTTGGCCAGGTAGGTAAGAGGCACATAGTTCACACATTTACCCCGAGGAAGAAGAGGTACTTAATGTGCCATCAAGTTTCTGGCAGAGTGTGAAAGGACTCTAGGGTACCACTGAATTTCCCAGCCAGATGAGCCTGCCACCCTGTGCCCAACCTCCATGGCAGCCTGGGAGGCTTACCTGACTGGGAGCTTGCTGTCACCATCTTGGTCTCCACGGTCCCCTTCTTGGGGATGGGGAGGGTGTTGGAGGTGTTCCGAGTGGGACTAGCACTTGCTGACCGGCTCCCCTTGAGCAAACGCTTCACATCATCCAATTCTGTCCCTGCGGAAGAAAAGCTAGACTGTCCACCTGGCCCAGGAGCCTTTCCGGAATCTGACTGCACTGGGAGGCACAGGGATGGTGCTCTGAATGACAAGGAGGAAGACAGCTACTTCACATACCAGGGCAGATTCTGTTAGCTTTATGGTTCCTGCCTTCTAACAATTTATAGCACTTCTCAACCTGATACTTGGTAATATTAACAACAACTTCTTGTCCCAGACAGGGAGCTCAAAGTCCTTGGGTGCGATTGCCTAATTAGACCTTATCAGACACCCTGGGGATGATTCAATGGCTAGAAGACACCGCCATTTGGGACCAGGCAACTGGGAAACCAGGTCCTTCAAAACAAATGGATCATCTCCTACACAGGATGTCTCGAATGTCCGGTCCCAAATTTGTATGCCTAGGAGGGCCAGAGGGATTTGTGGCCATCATTCTTAAACATTATGCTGCATTCATATGTGATTTAATTTCAAGTCCATCTGGCTGGTACCATCTGTAGCAAGGTGAAATGGTAGAACAAAGCAGAGAAAGGAGAGGTGAACACACTGCGCAAGGCAGTGCATAGGAGGAGATGGGTAGATGTGCCAACAACTGGGGCTAGGGGACCTCTATCATCTCTCCTCTACTCCAGAAAACTCCAGCATTGGGCTCAACACCCCAAACCTAGAAGAACTTGAGAGAGAAAGTATCAGGTCTAGAGTCAGATTCCCGTGACCCAGGGGCCGAGCTCTGTAAACACGCCCCTGCCTCTGCATCCCTTGCCACCAGCCTAGATCTTCCTTCTCCTACTCCTTGTATTTAGCTCCTCCTCTAAAAGGTAAGTTCATTTCAAGATGGTGTTAAGTAACTCCTAACAAAGGCAAGAGTGGTCTAACATATCCAATACCCAGAGACTGGGCAATGAACTTCAAACCCTAATCCTGTATTCTTTTTTTTATTGTTATTATAAAGGTAATGTATAGAGAGGCTAGAGTTACATAAGTTTAGAGGAAGAATACATTTCTTTTTGAACAATGTCACCCCTTCCCTCGCTCTCTCCCAGTTTATCCCTTCCATCTCCACCCACAAGTTGAATTGTTCATTATCAACATAGTGTCTCGTAAGTACCACGGCTACATTTGTTCACCCTCCGTCCCTCCATTTCTGTGCCCCTTTTGCACCCCTAAAGACAGATAAATGAACAACTAAGACAAAAAGAAAAGCAAAACAACAATAAAGAAAGCAGCCCCTTGTTTCCATTTCCGAGAATTCATTTTGATCAATATTATTTTCTGGGATCAGAAGAATCCTGCACTCTTGACTCTAATCTGATCTCTCCCATTGTTCTCCACACTGACCTGTGCCTCCAGGATCTCAAGCTGACTCCATACTTGCAGCCTAGCTCTGACCCACCCTTTGGTCTCCCTTCAAGTGACATCTAACCCCAGTGCATCTTTTGGGCCCTTGAGCCTGTCCCCATCTTCCTGGCTGAGGGAGAGCTGCTGCTCTATGCTTCCCCACCACACTGAGCATGGTGGTTTCTCGGTTCACTCTCTCAGCTGTCTCTGAACTACTAAGTAGCAAGGACCATGACTTACTCAGAAACTCCACACAAGCACCTAGCCGGGGGCCAACCCACTGAAGGCCATTACAGATGTTGATGATCATGTGCATGTGCATGCTCACACAAACATGCACACACGTGCACAATGCACATATGGATGTGCACACACATCCCATATGCACATGTGCACCCATGTGTACACGCACATGCAAAGAACAATTCACACAATATGACTATACACATGCACACACATGCACACGTACCACTAGCCCCTAACTCCTAACATAAAGCTGCATTCATATGTCATTGATTTTCAAAATGATTTGGATCTTTTTTCTGCAGCAAGACAAGGACCACTTACATCTGGTAGATGGCGATGCACTCTGAAGTCGAGCTCGGATTTCGCTCTCTGTATGAAGGAAGAGATGGAGAGGCTGTGGGTGAGGAACCTGGACCACAGACCCTGGCATTCAGCCCTGAGCACTGGGCAAAGCCTAGGTTACTTTGAGATTTCTGAGTCCTGGGACCCAGACACCTGGGTGCTTTAAGGAGAGAACTGCTAAATAAGAGTCATCCCTTCCCACTTCACCTACCAACTACAATATTCCCACATACGGGAGACCTACAGAGGTCCCAGGCTGAGCAAGGAAGTCCATTACACTCAGTAATGACCATGCCCTTCCCCTACATCCATTTCACAGTTCCCAAACCAGGCATTTCTCTTGCCTCTGGGGTGACTCGGGTGTGGGTGAGAGAACTCTGAAACCTACAATGGCCAGACATGGTGTCACATGCCCAGCACTTGGGAGGCTGAAGCAGGAGGATCCTGAGTTTGAGGCCAGCCTGGGCTACTTAGTGTCATGTGGCTCCCCTAGGCCCCCTAGAGCTCCTCCAGAGCACTGGCTCCCAGGGCCGTTCTCTCCTCTCTCCTAGCCCAGACAAAGAGATTACAAAATTCTGTCCCAGAATGCATTTGAAAAAAGATGGGGGTTTGCTCATACCCTGGTGTATGAAGATAATGAAAGCACATCTGGTTAGAATCAGCTAGGAGACCAGACATGAAATTAGATGTGGCACCTGTATCCACAGCCCCTAGACGATTCCCCCAGATTGTCACCATGTGTTTTGTTTCCTACCTTTATTGGCTGTTAGGTCATTATCAGAAGCCCCCCTTCCCATCCCAAGATAGCTGGCCCAAGACTCTCACAGTACTCTATGCTTCTTAAGAGCGGGAAACTGGACTCCTTGACTCTTCTGTACCCCTCCCACTTCCTGTCTCTTTGGCACTGGTTAGCACTCAGGGAATTAGTTGAACGAATTGAACTAAACTCACTCCAACAGGACTCACCTCGTGTTTGGCTCCGTCCTCTGGTTGCAGAAGATGCTGAGGAAACAGAGAAATGTAATATATCTACCAATCTCTCTCTATATAGCAGGCTGAGCATTTTTGACATGGAAGTAGATATAGTTGAGGGTTTTTTTTTCAGTCTAAAATCCAGATATTGGGCCTTTCTCTACAGCAGACACTGAGTAAATAATGACCAGAGGCTAAAAGGCAGAGGATGTTTTGCATTTTCTCGGTGCATTTGGGGTGTGAGATTAGTTAAATGAGTGTTGTTAGCTGAAGCAACCCATTTGGGAGTGTGACCCTTTGGACTGGCTGACAACATGGTTGGATGGATTCAAAGGCTGCCAAATCTTCCCTTTCATTTGGTTATGAGAGCTTGCCTTTGGTTTTCCAACTGTAAGCAAATAAAGAAAATAGTCACTAGGGAAATCACTAGTCACAGCAATTCATGTGCACAGCGAGGTTCCAAGAACATGGACTGAAGACCTCAGGCCAATTGAGGCTCAGCTGTGATGAGGCCCTTTGAGGTGAGTACCGTGGAGGGGCTGGGATGCTGGGTGCTGGTGTGTTTGTAACTGCTGCTTGTCTTTGCCAGCAGGTCTCTGCATTTCATGGAAGGAAGAAACCCTGCAATTATTGCTTGGCCTTAGGGGTATATCTGTCCAAGCATGAACCCTGTTCAAACAACTTGCCATTTTAACGTATTGTGAGCAAATGTTTATGACAGCATGTTCATGTGACTGACAGTCCCTTAGGGGCCTCAGGATGAAGTGAGGGAAAAAAGAGGTCATCAGAGTTCAGACTCCTTATAGAAAAATCCATTTTGTTCATGATGCTCCCTGATCATGACTTTATCCTCTAGCAATTTTCTAGTGTCTCATTTAAGCATTTCATTAGAAAGTAAGGAGAGGACATACCAAATTCCTTCCGAGGATACTCTGGGGATGAGTTGCCGCTGGAACTCCCTGGAGATGGAATGAAACACAGCACAGATGGGTGTAGTGCTTCTGGGGAGAGTGTGTGTTGGGGGGGAGGTGCTGGGCACTTTCTGAACCCCCACAGCTACCAGTGTTTCAGTAGGAACTGAGTTGTGCTCTTAGTAGAATGTAGTCTCGTAGTGGGGTTCACATCTGGGGCTTCCTGGTTTAACTGTTGGTACTGCCACAGCGTAGCTTGTGTGGGAAACCTCTGTAGAATGACTACTTCCTGTGTCCCTTACATTTAGTCAATTGCCAACCCTGTCAGTTCCATCCCTCATACTTCTCCCTTCCTCTCCCTTCCTTTCTTGTCCCAGCCCAGGTCCTCTGACCATGCTAGATTTGCTGTTGTCACTCTCCATGACTTCCAGAGTTGTAGTCCTAGAACTCGAATATGACTATGGCTGAAAAACCTCTGTGGCTTGCACACACAACGGTGTGTGGAATAAAGTCAAAACTCTTATCCTAGCATGGAAGCTGGTTTTCCCACCACTGTCTCTTATGACACAAACCAGGCTCTCTCCTACCTATCTTGGCATATGCTGCTGCTCCCCCAGCTTGGACATCTCCTCTCTCTCCATCTCTGGATGTCAAAAATCGCACACATGAGAATGGCACTGCTCAGATGCCACCTCCTCCAAAGCCTTCCCTGATTTCCTCAGTTGAAGATGGTCATTGCCTTCTGCTCTACATGACAGCTTTTATGGGGCAGGGAGCAGTGCTGGGGCTTGATCTCAGGGTCTGGGCTTTGTCCGTGAGCCCCTCTGTGCTCAAGGCTAGCACTCTACCACTTGAGCCACAGCACCACTTCTGGCCTTTTCTGTTTATGTGGTGCTGAGGAATCAAACCCAGGGCTTCCTGCATTGCTAGGCAAGTACTCTACCATTAAGCCACATGCCCAGCCCCTGTTACAGATTTTTATCCATCATCTCAATTAACCTATGAGACCACAGGGTCCTTGAAGACAAGATCCAGGTCTGGCTTACTTAAATGTCCATCAAGCCATTGGGACAAAGCGAGTTGAGCTGATGTGGCTCATGTCTGTGTTCCTAGCTATTCAGGAGGCTGAGATCTGAGAATTGCCAGCCTTGGCAGGAAAGACCATGAAAATCTTATTTCCTTATCTCCAATTAACAATCAAAAGGCCAGGAGTGGGGCTGTGGCTCAAGTGCTAGACTGCCAGCCTTGACTGAAAAAATAAGGGACAGTGCCCAGGCTCTCAGTTCAAGCCCCAGTGCCAGCACACACACACACACACACACACACACATACACACACACACAGAGGCACGCACATGCACACGCACAAGCGCGCACACACACACCCTAAGTAGAAAAAGTGACTAAATGCATAAGTGAATGAAATCTGTCAGTGATGTGCTTATAAAAGGAACGAAGAAGGAGTAGTAGCTGGGTGGGGTGGGGTGGTGAAGAGGAGGGGAAGAATGCAGACACGGGTGAAACCGGTGGCCGGCAAGCAAATCTGCACACCGGTGAGGTCTTGTGGGGAAGAAAGTTGTTCATTCCTATGGATACCTTCATACATTCCATGGCGGGCACCATGAGTCTTCCTTTCAAAGGTTGAACCTGGTGAGTTGGGCAGAGTGGAGGCGGGTGAATGGGCTCTCCTATAGCTGGAGGTAGAGGTGTTACCTCGTATGCTTCCACCTAAGAGTGGGGAAAAATGTAGATCCTTGTAACACTTCAACAGACACGGATATCATGGCATCGACGACATCCAGCTGTATTACCAAGTACGTTTGGGCTGCACAGCCAGGGAGGGGTCAGCAGGAGGACCAAGACCTAGCTGTCAGGAGAGTCCAGGTGAAAGGTGGCTGCCCAGAAACAGAAGGGCATACTTGATGTCAAGACCTTTCTTGAACCTGTAATTCAAGGCAAAGAGGTCCTTCATGTGCAGCTGCTGTGCATGGAAATGGCAAGGACTCTGCAGGGTTTTCTGAGGCTCTGATGTTCAATGGCAAATACCTGCTTGGATGGACTAGAAAATAATTTGATATGGAGTAGTCCTCAATACAAAGGGCAGGTGCTTCTCTTTTCAACCTGGCCCTTCGTGTGTGTGAGTGTATGAGTGTGTGTGTGTGTGAGTGTGTGTGTGTGTGTATGTGTGGTGGTACTAGGGCTTGAACTCAGGGCTTCACACTCCTTTGGCTTTTTCACTAATGGTTAGTACTGTACCACTTGAGCCACAGATCCACTTTGGTGTTTTGCTGGTTTATTGGAGACAAGAGTCTCATAGACTTTTTTTTCCCCCAGGCCTGGGGCTTGAACTCAGGGCCTGTGCACTGTCCCTGGCTTCTTCTTTTTGCTTAAGGATAACACTCTACCACTTGAGCCACAGCACCACTTCCGGCTTTTTCTGTATATGTGGTGCTGAGGAATTGAACCCAGGGCTTCATTCATGCTAGGCAAACACTCTACCACTAGGCCGCCAGCCCTCATGGACTTTTTTGTTGTTATTTTTGGTAGGGGGGGCTTGGCATTGTCAGTGAGCTCTTTGCTTAAGGCTAGTGCTCTACCACTTGGAGCCACAGTGCTATTTCCGCTCATGGACTTCTTTGCCTGGATTGTCTTTGAATTGAGACCCTCCGATTTCAGCCTCCTGGGTAACTAGGATTACTGCTGTGAGTCACTGGTGTCGTGCTCCACCTGGCCCTTCTTGTGTCTTGAGCTTTAAGGATCATGTGTGTACCCTGTTCTTTGCTTATTTGTTTGCTTTATTTCCTTCGACTTGATCTGTTGTGTTTTCCTGTGTGGGGAATGAAAAGCTTATGCTGGCTTCTTGCTCAGGGACCATTATAGGTCAGATTACATGTTACCAGCTTCTCTTAGCACCGGAACCTGTTTTTAAACTTAGTTCCCTTCCTCTTCTTTTTCTCCTTCTTCCTCTTCTCCTTCTTCTTCTTCCTCTCTTTTTTCTTTGGTTAATTCAAACTGTAAACCCTAAGTGTGTGTGCCCTAAAACAAGTTGGCTTAAAGAGAATGTTTCCGTAGGAAAGCAGCCACTTTCCCCTGACTTGATGATAGTTATTTATATTGAGATTTGAAAATGGAATCTGTGGTAAGCAAGGTTTCAATGCTGATAATGCGAAAGCTGAGTCCTTCTTAGGTTGTGTGTCATTAGATAACTCTGCAGGGTGTTTGGATTGCATGACAGGCAGTTGTAGTAGTCTGGGTCATGTACAGACTGAGGACTGAGTCGCACAGTCTCTTTAGTGCGTCTTTCTCAGTGATTCTCTCGCAGTCCTTCTGCCCCATGCCCTCTCACCATTGTTGGCACTTACTAGAGTTGATGTAGCCACTGCTGCCATGAGTCAGGCTTTGTTTCTCCAGCCGGCTCCCTCCACCAAGTGAGCCTGTCTTAGCATAGCCATTGCTGGTCCCTCCTTCTGCCAGAACCAAAAGAAATCAGGTGACCACTTTAAGCTGGAGTCAGGCCAGTAGTTCCCCTCATCCCTTGCCCCATGGAAACCTTCGCTGGGACCCTCCTGATTGGGGTCCCTCTCCCTCACACACGACAAGGTAGGAGCTGCCATGTTCTAGCTTGTGTTTGACACACAGGCCTGGAGTGAATAGTCAGTCACTGACTTTGAAGGAGAGCCTTCTGGGGGAACACAGTAAGTAACTCACTAGGAAAATGTATTAGGCTCATTGAGCTCATTGAGCTCAGGCCATGGTTGGGCTTGCTCTTTTCAAATACCTGACCAAAGCCCAGATATGGCAGCCACTTGGGATATTGGAGGAGACCAAAGGCAGCTTTGGGTTCCATCTGTCCACTATTCCTGCATCAGCCCTGCCTTGGCCGGGGGTGTTCTTCCCACCCCAGACGCATAGGGTTGCTTTGGGGTTGAGTCTGTAGTAGAGGAATTCCTGGAAATGGAAGCTTGGCATATAGCTACTCTATACTCAGGGTAGATAGGATTCCCAATATTTTAGTGACCATAACAAGCACAGCTGTAGGGATCAAAAGGAGATGTGTGGTTTCTCTTGCTCAGCAGGAGAGTGAGTGCCCATGTTCAAGGTTTTGACGTGGGACCGTCACACATGCCTTAGGACGAAGTAAGTCACTTACTTGGTGGTAAGGATGTAAGTCTTGTAGTTACTGTTTCAGTGATAACTGGAAAAGAAAAAGAAAAGAAGAGGACCTCTTACGGAGTGCACTGATTGATATCTGTTTGACAAGGCCTGGTATCTCTCATAGGCTAAGCATAGCGAGGCAGGGTCAACAAAGATCTTTGTATGCTTGTGCTGGAAGGTAGGGGAAGAATCTGAACCACTGTACACAACTGGAATCTGACCTATTGTGCTGGAAAATATGAGCAATAACAAGGGGGCCACGAGTAACCTAGAAAGGAAGTTCTTATTTTTTCTGGAACCAAAGGAACTTACCTACCGATTTGCAAAGCAAGTGGTCTTGATACCAGTCTCTTAATGACAGCTGCACTTTCGGCTGGGCTTTGACTTTGAAAGAGGGGCAGCCAGGCTGCTTTGTCTTACATGACACCATCTCTCTAGTCTATTCCTTCCCAAAGACCCCCTGCCCTCACAGGCTATCTTGGGCCAATTCTCTGATTTCTCTGTGGACTTCCTGATGAAGTGGGAGGTGATACAAGAATATCACGATACATTCTGGAATCTTCCTGAGCATGGCTTGGTGTAGGAAGGAAAGCAGGTGAGGGAGGTCCGTGTTAGTGACTGTTGGAGGTTGTTGAAATTGGTGATAGATGAACTTCAAAGACAGACTTGAAGAGTCAGGCCCTGACTCCCAAATTGAGTTTCTGTAGATCTAAGTGAATAGAGGTTGTAACAGCCTCAGATGTTTTAGAACACCCACCCCAATTAGAAGTCTCTCTCCGGCAGCAGTATGACGAGTACGTGTTCTCTAAGCCATAGCAGGGCCAATTTGTGTCTAACCATGGCTGTCACCACTCCTTTCCTTGATGCTAGACCTGCCTGGCTAGGCAAACGTCCCTTGAAGGTATGTGTGCATGTGTGTCGCGTGGTCTGAGGGTGGAGGAGATGAATGGAGGAAAGAGTGGGAGGAGAAGAAAGGTCCTTTTTGTGCCACTTGAACTCACGCTATTGCCCCCTCCCCCAACCCCCTGTCTCTCTATCACCCCTGTCCTTCTTCCTTCTGCATTTTCCTGATTAATTCCATTATCCTGCCAGGAACACAGGGTTATGAATGTAGTCCAAGTACAATTCAATACTTTAAAGGGAATGGTTTTACAGAGGAAAGTGGCAGTTTCATCTGAATAATAGTACTTGAGTGTGGGATTCTGTGACACATAAAAATAGATTCTTTCTTTCTTTTTTGCCAGTCCTTGAGGCTTGGACTCAAGGCCTGAGCACTGTCCCTGGCTTCTTTTTGCTCAAGGCTAGCACTCTAACCCTTGAGCCACAGCGCCACCTCTGGCCTTTTCTGTTTATATGGTGCTGGCACTCTACCACTAAGCCAGATTCCTAGCCCCAATAGATTATTTCTTGACCTAAAGTCTGTAAAGCTAGAAAAAAATTGTTGGGAATGAACGAAAGTCACAGAGTAAGTAAAAAAATTCCCTACTTTAGAGTTGCTAAGGGAACAGCTTAAGTGCCTCTGAATTTATCATTTGGGCAGTTACACAAAATAAATGTATCTGTCTTCTATTTTTAGTGTAGAGTTTGACTCCCACACTAGTGTTGTTTCAACTTAGTTTCTGCACTAACTGAGATATTTTATAATTTTAGATTTCTATTGCTTTACCTAGACAAGGAAATGATTAAATAAACTGCTGAATTTGTTCAACAGAATATTATAGCCATTAAAAGTCTAGTTATACAACCTATATATTTCCTTCCTTCCTTTCTTCTTCCCTTCCCTTTCTCTCTCCCTTCCTCCTTTCTCCTTCTTTTCCTCCCTTACCTCTTTCCTTGTTCAGGGGAAAACTTAGGACTTCTTATATAGTAGGCAAGTTCTCTACCACTAAATCAGCCCCCAAATGATGACTTTTTCATCCTAGAATAAAGGACAGGCCATATTTGATTGCACATGTGTTAAAAAAAAGTACCAGTTTATAGAAAGGAATAAAATCAACAAGTGTCAGCTTGTAGAAAGGAATAAAATCCACTTAAGAAACACACTATAAGATGATATAGTGGAATTACAACTGAATTATTTATTCTATTTAATACCAAAGCTTTGATTTACTTTTATAATGAAAGCATTATAAATTTTAAAAATTCATATGGTCTTACTTCTTTCAGTGACTTCAGTGCCATCGCGCTTGTTTTTCTTGGTTACATCCATCCCATAGCCACCTGTGGGGAAATGGCAGAAATCATGAGAGGCCATGCCTCTTACTGTTGTTTTTAGCGAGTTTAGGTCCTTGCTGTTCAAGCTGAGACCCAAACCTCCCATCTCTAGAGCTCAAAGCATAATTCTTCCTTGTGTGTATGTTATACAAAAGCAATTTCCATTTGTGTTTGCCATCAGTTGCAGGAGACAGAATTCAATAATTCGGCTTGGATTCTCAGAATCTACTAAATCGGCCTGCTGAGCATCCAAGGACTTAGCCAGCAGCCACAACACCTTGACCTTTGTGTGATGATAAAGCCTTCGTCCTTTGCCGAGGTCATAAATACCTGAAGGGTATCTGTCATGGCATGTGGTGCCATTGACCAATTCATTTTGACGTGCTCTGCACTGTTCAGTGTTACAGATGAAACCAACATAAAGCATTAGTGTGGCTGTAAGCATGGTGCGTGATGGATTTAAATCAAAATGATTTTGACCGTCATACTTGCATGGAACCCTACACTTTCCGATGAATGGAATTTTCTGTCTTTCTTTTGTTTAAAATTATTTAAACATAGTTGTACAAAGGGATTTCAAGTCAATGTATGGGTACAATGGATCTTGATCAATATCACCCCTTTCGTGGTTCCCTCCTCATCTCTCCTAACCTCACCCATCCCCTCCATTTATGTGGCTCCATTTTCCCATATATACATTGAGTATTATGATTGCATTCACCCACCTCTCCTCTCTTCGCTTGTCTGACCTCCCTTCCCTTTGAGCAATATGTTGGGGGGCACAAAAAGTTTTAATATCTTTCAAAATAAGAAAGAAAATAAACAGAATCCAACCTGCACCAATATTCTTTCTGATACCAATGCAGTTATAAAATACACTTTTCAGAAGTATTTGTTCTTTTTCTTTTCATTTCTTCTTCTTCCTTCTCTTAATAGAAGAAGGGACCCACAAAAGCAAAAGTATTTAAGGGGGCCAGGGCCACATAAGATCAGCTGATCACCTAGTAGAATTAACCAAGACTGGCACAGTGAGCCCCAGGGCCTGGTTGAATGTGCCAACTTCTTGCTCATCATTGGTGTTACTTAAACGTAGCTCTAGGCAGGGAATGAGACACTATGGAAAAAATTCTAGCTGGCCCTGAGATGCCATAGACTGTCTTTACAGGTTTATTTCCTGGAGCTAAGAGGAGGGGCACCATAAATACCCTAATAAGGAAATCCAGCCTCATTAGAGGCCAAACTTGGCCTTTGACAATGCCTGTAGCCTAGCCATAACCTGTATGACCACGCCATGCAAATCAATGTGCCGCTGTGTACTCTTTGAAAATCTTAGTTTAGCATTATTTGCCTTCTGGATCTCCAAAGCCCTTTTCTACTTTATATCTTGTATATTTTTCCCCAAGTAGTCATTCATTAAGGACCTGGAAACGTGCTATTGACTGCCAATAGGTAAATAAACAGCCATCTAGGATGGCAGCTGAATTGATAGGAAATATTATCCCCCAAAGGACTGTTTGTAATAATCTTCAGAAATTTTTACTAGTCACAAATTATTGCTTGTTTTTGATCTTTCAGCAAAATTTGCAGCTGAGATTGACTGGGTTTATTCTACTTGTAGCAGTTAAGAAAGATGGATGATAGCTCGGCTCAGTAAGAGCTCCGTCTCTAGACAGCTAACCTGGCAAATTCTGCTTGCCCCCCCCTGCCCTCTGAATCCAGAAAAATAACACTTCTAGGCCCTTCATCTATTCCCTACACTCCAACGACAAAACTTCAATTTCTATAGCAAAAAGCGAAGGTTTTTTTTTTCTTCCAGAAAGCATCAAAACAAACAACCCCAGGCAGCTGAGAAATCAAATGCCCCCTCCTCTGCTCCCCTGCTTTAAGGGTCTGGGAGAGCCTCAGTTGAAGGCAGCCTGTGGCTCAGCCTGGCCCAGCAAGGCTCTAAAACATGTCTCCCTCTTTTACCCTGCAGCTGTGTGTCCCACTACATACTGAATTGCCTACCAGACTGACAACTGGAGATGGCAGGCCTGTGTTGGTAGGAGGATTCCTTTAAACCATGGCTATAAGAGGGGACTTGCTATTTAATGGAGGCTGCTGGTTGGAGGCATAAACCTGGGAGAGGATCCCATATGGCCCGCAGCAGGCCTTCTTACAGCCCTTCTGTTGAAAACACTTGGCAGTACTGGTAGTGTCTTAAAGTGTAACATCAGGGAAAGAAAAGCTTGCCCATGTTCGTGCCCAGGCCTGCCCTTCCTGAGCTCTCGTCTACCACGTAATGGAAGCTCTGTCAAGTAGCATAATTTTAAACTTCCTAGACATTGGGGCTACTTCTCTAGCAGTCAGGGACGAGTGGCTCATTCAAGTTCTCAATTCCATAATGATGCTGCTTTGTATCTATGGTTCTTTTATTAAATTGTTTTTTTCATACACACATAATTGACTATACCTGTTTGTGGGGGTATGGTGGGATGATTTGATATATGAACACGTTTTGGTCTAATCAGTGTAAATAGCATTTCTATCTCTTTAAACAGTGATCACATTTTGGTGTTTAGAGCCTACAAACTTTTTTAGATCTTCATAATATACGTAAGTTGTAATGACAGTGACCACATTATGCTGTCAACCACTGGGACTTAATTCTAACCAGACTGGATATTTGATCCTTTATGTCCCTTCTACAATCCCCTCTTCCCTTTGCCTCTTACATTTTCCAGGCTGTAATAAATACTATTTTCTCTGCTCAGGATCAAGTCTTTTAGCTTCTACATGAGTGAACAGACCCTTATTCACTGATGGGCCATCCACACCATGGTTCTAAGAGGCTTCTGGGTAGTTACTGCATTGCTAATGCCCTTTCAAAAATGTTGAAATTTCCTTAGGCAAGAAAACCCAACTTAAGTCAGCATTCTGCTTTCATGAGTTTTTCCTCCTTTCAACTTCATTTAAATGAGATTGCCTGTACTAAATCTACCCAGATCAGGGTGCGTCCTAAACACACACATACACACACATTGTGATAGCAAGCTATCATATCAACTGTCTTCTAATGACACACTTTGCTCTTGATTCAAGAAGGCAATAAAAAAAATTAGTGGTTTTCCAATTTTTAGTTTTAGGAGCAAACATTCCTATACCATGTGAAGGAATCATAAGTATTTTTTTTTTACCACACTTATCACTACAAAGTCTGTACCCTTTAAATTTTAAAATAAAACAACAAAATTATGGAAGTGTGAGAAACCACTGTCTACTGATTGGAGAGCATGTAACAATCAAGCAGGAAAATGGCTAGGGAAACCAGTGTCCTTGGCTTGCTGTTGTAGAGATTTCATCTTGTCAACACTCAGGTATAAGTTGCTGCTTACTACATCTGGCTACCCTTGATTTTTATGCCCACAGCAAGCAAAGTAGGAAATCAGCTTTGTGACTTTGGCGGCTTGTTTGGGATCAAGGCTCTGCCATTAATAACATCAAATGAACCAAACAATGCCAATGCAGGCTATGTGTTCAGTCCTAATGGAAGATTGTGGTTAGATCTTGGGTTGGATTGGTTCCACCAAAATAGAAGGCATTTATGTACAGCTTTGTAAGAGACTTTAACGGACCCATGCACACTGACCAGGCAGGGAGTGGGCGTGGGGGGGCTGTAGGGCCTAAGAGTGAGGCAGACCCCTGATTCCTTGTGAGAAACATCAGCTTACATGTTTTAGGTGAGTTCTGACTCAAATCTGTGCCTCTGCTCTAGGAGAGAACACACAAGGGCTTACCAAAACACTTCCACTCTTTCAATAAAGACTTTGTAAGAACGTCATCACATTTTAAGGACCTAACAAATGCCGGTTTGTTAGTCTTCCCAGTGAACTGTTTCTCAAGGAGAGTGAGATGTCAGAGGGTTGCCACCACTTAAAAGTTTACTGGGAAGTGAATATTTCTCAGTTAGCAGTTACTGTGGTCCAGGAATTCTTACCCCAAGGTACAAGCTGGTCAGTGAGAGTATACACACAGGAAAATGTTCTTTCTCTCCACCCACCCCCTCTCCTTCCTCTAAGTTTGACTCTAGAAAATTCCTGGATCAATGAGACCATTCAGAAATTTCACTTTACTTTAGAATATAGGCAGTAGAGTTTTTACAGCATGGTAAATAGCAATGTCTACCTGGCCTGCCAGCTTCACTGGGACCTGCCAGCTATGCAGTGGTCTCCACTCACCTACACTCAGACTTCACCCCTGAGCCATTCTCTGCTGTCCATTGGGATGAGGGAGACAGAAGGAGGGGAAGAGCCAGCAAGCCAGAGAGGAAATTGAGGTTGAGAGACAAGGAATTAACATGCTTGTATCACATTCTAAATAAAACCACTTTGCCATGAGTCACTCTGTAACACAGACACTAACACGGGAAAATCACCAAAGCCAGCTCCTCTTTCATATTCGTGGCCTTTTCTTGTTATTCCTTTAAAACGACATGTCTTAAGCAAGGTGCAGACACTAAAGCCAACGAATCACTCCAACCGTAACTCTAAGCACTAAAGAACTTCATCTTATTTATGTTCCCCCAATAAACATTTGCTTTTGAAGCGACAAACCTTAAATCAAAGTCTCAGAAAAAGGAAGACAGGTCCGTCTTCCCGTTACTCACCTGGCTTGCAATGCTGAAGGAATTGGAAACAACTTAAACCAATGGCCCTTCTCTCGCTTTCTTCCTCTGATGCTTTCTTCTAGAAATTTGCAGTGCCTACTTTTTTTTTTATCCAGACCCAGCCAAGGTGTGTTAAAGCTGAGTGATCTTCCAAAAATGTTCACTTCTCCTTCTCTTCCTACCTCCCCCCCCCCCCACACCTTGTTTCTTTCAGCGCTTTGCTTCCAAACAAGTCCTGACAAAGGTGTGTCGTGGTTTACTGCCTCACTCCACCCTTCCAATTATCTGACACTTGCTGGATTAAAACTTTAAAAAAAAATCTGCCTCCAGGAATCAAACTTTACAAGAAGCAAAAGCTTCTCCTACCAGTTGAGGTAGATTAACCATTTATAGCCCTGTGGGGAAAGGAAGCAAGAGGAAACAGCACACAGGAAATACCCTTCAGGACTTTTTACCTTCTACTGGAGAATTACTCCAATTTGGCATTCCCCTTCCTCAGACGTGGGATACCCCAGGCCAGTGAGCATGACTCAAGGGGTACCTAGGGACATGGCAGGAGATGAGGTCAAAGTGTCTGGAGCCCTGGAAAACTGTGGATAATTAATATTCTACATCTGTTTTCCCTCTCCATGCCTTTGTTTAGCCTTCCATCTGCCTCAAGCCAGGTCTTTTCCTATCTGGAGAGAAGTTAGTGAATTATAATGTATCAGATGCTCATGACTGAAAAGGTTAAGCAGTTGGTAAATTAAGAGTTCTGCTTTTGGGAGAGAGGTAACCAGGGTGGTGATGCTGACCTAAACCAGGGAATGGAGAAAGGTGCTATTGTGCTATTTCTTATCATTCTAGTGAGCTGACTGTAAAATTCAACAGACATCTAAGGACCTGTGTGGGTTCCCAGATGCTCCTAACTCAAAGTACATTCTGTGGGGCCTGTAGACTTCCCTAAGGGGGTCAATTTGTGCCAGTCATAATAATTATGACAAATACCTGGATAGCATCTGAATTTCCAGGATCCCGAAAGACTAGTTTGAGACTCTTGGCATTGGTAATATGGGAAATTGGATTCTGGTTCTTTGGGGCCGTTAACATATACCCAGCACCAGGTTTGGATAACTAGTTTTGAGGTATCATCCTTAAATTCTGGAGGGGTCATGGAGTCCAGTGATATAGCACAGATGCATGTTTTTATTCTGCTAAGGGCGCTCACACATCATGGAAGGGCAGCATCCTACTGGGAACCAATCATGTCCCAGGGATTTTTCACTTAACATTTATATTCTTCAGGGTAGTCACACATTTCTGGACTCTTGAAGCAAGCTAGGATTTGACATTGGGATATGCTTTTACTTTCCCAAACAAATACTTGCTCAACACATCTGCAAGCTCACAGAAGAACTCAGGAAATAGAGAGCTTTTAGTATAAATTGCCATGCCCCTACATCACATTCATTTATTTTTAAATGAATGAATTAAAGACAATGCTTTGCTTCCTGATTGTAGCCTAACATTGAGCTATGTGCTGGAAGTTTAGTGGTTAAAAACAAGTATATCCCCTATCTAGTGGAGGGAGACAGGTTTATTTATTTATTTATTCATTCATTTCTGTTGGTCGTGGGTCTTGAATTTGTGACTCGGGTGCTGTTTCTGAGCTCTTTTGCTCAAGGCTAGAGCTCTACCACTTTGAGTGACAGCACCACTTCTGATTTTCTGGTGGTTAATTGGAGGTAAGAGTCCCATGGACTTTTCTGCTGGGGCTGACTTTGAACCAGAATCCTCAGATCTCAGCCTCCTGAGTGGCTAGGATTACAGGAGTGAACCACCAGCAGCTAGCACCAGACAGATTTCAAATGTTTTCAGTTTTACTCCTGGAACAAAATACCACAGACCAGGTGGCTTATAGAACAGAAATTTGCTTTCTCACAGTCTTGGAGGTTGGAAGTCCAAAATCAAGGTATCAGCAGGGTTGATTTCTCCCGAGGCCTCGCTCCTCGACCTGTAGGTATGTCCTCATGTGGTCTCTCTCCATTCTCTGTTCACAGGCATTCCTCACGTCTCCCATGTGTTCTAATTTCATCTTGTAAGGTCAGCAGTCAGACTGGGTGAGGGCCCACCCTAAGGGTCCCATTTTTAATTTAATTACTTCTTTGACAGCTCTGTTTCTAAATAGTCATATTCTGAGGTACTAGGGACCAGGGCTTTATCTGTGAATGTTAAGAGGACACAATTCACTTTGCAATAGCAATTATGTAAAACTATATCATAAGAAAGTGACAACTTTGAGGACACTGTGAGGAAGCCTAAGGAAATACATAAAGCTTGAGGGGTGTTAGGGAAACAAGAGACATCTAATGTTCTGAGTGAAGGTTGAGTAGAGGCTGCGCAGGTGAAGGGAGAGTCTGTGGTGATGTAGAGCCGGGTAGGGGAGCGAGCCTTTGAGTGGACTCTCGGGCGTGAGAAGCATGGTGAGTTAGAAGACCAGGGACGATGCCAATATATTTTCAGAACATTGAGTGAAGGGTGGGTGGCAGGGAGGAGAGGGATTCTTCAATGGACACTGTATAGACACCATATAGAATGTTTGGATTATTAATCCTAGGGAAGAAGTGAGACTGTAACTCATGTTTTCTAAGGCCTATTACATGCCCGGTATTTTACATGTATTATTTCACATAATCCCTGTAAGACTCAAAGAGGTTATTAGGTCATTAAGTCATTTAACGACAGCTAATAAATACAGCTAGTATAAGCATATTAAACAACCATTGGAGTAAGCACTAATAGGGTTTTCCTCCCCTGAGGTTTCTGTAATAATACTGGCAGTCTTCACATACAGTGGGAAAGTCAGATTTGTTAATTAATGGAGGATCCTATAAGCCATACACCTGGACCAAGGGTTAATAGCTAGTAAACCTGCATGTGTATGTGTGTTTATTCACATTCCTACATATTCACATGTGTATGTGAGGGTCCTGTCCACACAGCCCCATTAATTAGCGTACTGGGGGAGAAGATAATGGAAAGAATTTAAGTATTCACATTCTGATTCCCTAAGGTTCTCAGTGTATTGGATTTTGGCAAAACTGAGTGAGCTTACTTTGATACACAGAGGAAAAGAAACTTTTCTAATAATATCCTTAAATTCCTACCATATGCTTGATGCTAAGGGACTTACCTTCTAAATGTTGGTATATTAGCCAGCAAACAATATTCTTGCTCAAATGAAGAGGTGACTAAGACACCGGAAAGGTGTTTCTTGTTTCTTGACTGCATTTAGAGTTGTGTTAATGAGTCACAGTGATTGATTTTTCACTGACTAGAAATAAAAGTTCCTTAAAAGGAGTTGGGCGAGTAGTACCTACCTATAACCCTAGGCTTCAAGAGGCTAAGTTAGGAGGATCTTGAATTAGAGGCCAGGTTGGGCTACATAGTGAGACCCTGCTTCAAAAATTTTTTTCTTAAAAGGCATTTAGAAAAAAATATTGTATTTCCAAAGCATCCACTGGCTTTTAAGTAGACTGAAGAGAATGGGCGGACACAAGTGGCAGAGTGTTCAACTGGCTGCATAACATGAGAACAGCTAGACTACTGTCTGTGGCTCTTGTGTTTCTGAAAAGCACAGGGTAAATCCAAGTTTGGTATCCTGAGTGAATGCTTTCATCAAATGACTTCTCATTTCCTTGTAAATACACATTTCCCTTTATTTGTTTGATGAAGGGATGTGTCTTAGAGATGGATTTCTACTTCTTCTGAGGCCTTCTTCTCATAAAACAGCACCACAGGATGTGATGTTGATATGATGTGATTTTTTTTTTTGGCCAGTCCTGGGCCTTGGACTCAGGGCCTGAGCACTGTCCCTGGCTTCTTCCCGCTCAAGGCTAGCACTCTGCCACTTGAGCCACAGCGCTGCTTCTGGCCGTTTTCTGTATATGTGGTGCTGGGGAAACGAACCTAGGGCCTCGTGTATCCGAGGCAGGCACTCTTGCCACTAGGCTATATCCCCAGCCCATATGATGTGATTTTGATATTTTATCCAGGGATCCTAAAGGTTTAGGACAAATCCACTATTTCTAAGATAATAAGATAGAAAGGAGTATCATTAGTAAGATAAGTTAGTGAATATAGTAAGATACTAAGAAATGAATTTCACCAAGAGGACAAGAAAATATTATTTACTATTTTGTGAGATAATTACAGTATCTACAATAGTTGATTTAGCCCTTCTTGGAACAGTTAATCCACTGATTTTTATTTTTTACTACACTAATGCCTACATATTTAAATAAAAATAATACAATAATTACTCATTCTAAGACTTGAAGACCATATTTCTGTTTGATTTCTCTTGGTTGGTACATGTTCCTGAATAAAACGACTTCCCTATAAACAGTTATGACAGCAACTATTTCACAATTTTGTTTACAAGAATGTCACTGAGAAATAGCACCAACTTACATCTTCCATGTGTGGGCTAAAGATCTTTGTCTGCTTTTCCTGCCTATAATGCTTCTTGAATGTTCTTTAATTACAGTTCTTATGTCTTTGTTATAATAGCAAACCACCTAGGTTCCTTCCGTCCATTTCCAACCTCACATCTATTGATTCATTTAACCAATCGAAATTCATACATATTTGTTGAATGAGTAAACCAGCACCTGGTGAGTGTCTGTCATGAGCAAGGCATTGAGTGTACAGATACAATGGAGGCTGAGATGTAAAACCTGCCTTCCAGGAATTTACAGTGTGACTATGGATATATTTACCACATATACAAGTAATGACAGCATGCAGAGAATGCCAAATGAGAGTTAAGGACTATAAAGAGTTCCTTGAAGGCCCAGCTCTAAAGATGCTGGGCCTTAAAAAAGATGGGTGGTGGGTAGCCTAGTGATAGAGTGCTTGCCTCATATACATGAAGTCCTGGGTTTGATTCCTTAGCACCACATATATAGAAAAAGCCAGAAGAGGCGCTGTGGTTTAAGTGGTAGAGTGCTAGCCTAGAGCAAGAAGAAGCCAGGGACAGTGCTCAGGCCCTGAGTTCAAGCCCCAGGACTGGCCAAAAAAAAAAAAAAAGATAGGAAGCATTCGGAAACGGAGGGAATTTCAGGTCTAAGGTCCAGTGGGAGCCGCAGAGATACAGGAAAGGGGAGGGTTTGGGTAGAGCGTGGTAGAACACAGAGGGAGCAAGTCCAGCAGGGTGGGGTTGGAAGGTTAGCATGCGCCAGCCCAATCTGAAATGCCCATCTGAAGAGAGTCTGTTATTCCAAAGGTGAGGGGAAAAGATCAGAAGAAAAAGAAAGAGCTAGAGAAAGGATTCATTTGGTGGCAACACAGGGAGTAGAACACAACACGATGAGACAGGGTAGGGAGCCTAAAGCTACCATGGCCATAGTTTTGTGGAGGGCCGGAGCTTCAGCAAGATGGAGATGAGAAAGAAAAAGGGCCAGGTGCTGGTGGAATCCTAGCTACTCAGGAGGCAGAGATCTGAAGACAGGTTTGAAGCCAGCCCAAGCAGGAAAGTCTGTTGAGACTCTTCTCTCTAGTTACCAAAAAGCAGAAAGTAGAGCACTAGTCTTGAGCACAAGAGCTTAGGGACAGTACCCAGGTCCTGAGTTCAGGCTCAAGGATCAACACACACACACATACACACACACACACACACACACACACACACACACACACACACACAGAGAGAGAGAGAGAGAGAAAGAGAGAAAGAGAGAGAGAGAAAGAGAAAGGCAGATAGAAAAATGAAGAAGCAACTGAGAAAGAGATAGATAGATAGATAGATAGATAGATAGATAGATAGATAGATAGATAGAAAAATGAAGAAGGGGGGGCTGGGAATATGGCCTAGTGGCAAGAGTGCTTGCCTCATACACATGAAGCCCTGGGTTCGATTCCCCAGCACCACATATATAGAAAATGGCCAGAAGTGGCGCTGTGGCTCAAGTGGCAGAGTGCTAGCCTTGAGCAAAAAGGAAGCCAGGGACAGTGCTCAGGCCCTGAGACCAAGGCCCAGGACTGGCCAAAAGAAAAATGAAGAAGGAACTGAGTGGCGGGAGGAGGGGCAGTACGAGCAAGTCTGGACAAAGACAACGACATTTAGTGATTGCTCTTAGATGAAAGAGATGACAGGCATGTGGATGCTGCTGAGATTTTTCTAAGCTAACCACTGACCACAGCAATCTCCCTCCTTGCCAAGCTACCATTCTCAATAGTCTACATGTTAAGAGTTTTTATTCCACTGGAGGATATGAAAACACACCAGAACTATTCTCTCTGGTTTGAACTCTACCTGCCCCTTTTTTCTGTTTTGTGTTTATGCCTTACCACATTATAAAAGGGAGATTTAAAAAAAATGGCGTAGCCAGATGCCCTTGGGTCATGTCTATAGTCTTAGCAGCTCAGGAAGCTGAGATCTGAGGATTTCTGTTCTAAGTCAGTCTAGGGGGTGAAGTCTGTGAGACTCATCTCCAATACCCAATTAACCACCAAAAAGCTCAAAGTGAAAATATGGCTCAAGCTGGGGATATGGCCTAGTGGCAAGAGTGCTTGCCTCGTATACAGGAAGCCCTAGGTTCGATTCCTCAGTACCACATATATACAAAATGGCCATAAGTGGCGCTGTGGCTCAAGTGGCAGAATGCTAACTTTGAGCAAAAAGAAGCCAGGAACAGTGCTCTGGCCCTGAGTTCAAGGCCCAGGACTGGCAGGAAAAAAAAAAGAAAATATGGCTCAAGTAGTAGAGTGCTAGCTTTGAACGAAAAAGCTAAGGGACAGTATTTAGGTCTTGAGCTCAAGTTCCAGTACCTGTATACACACACACACACACACACACACACACACACACACACAACTTGGTTTTCTGTCTTGAAGAATTTCAATTAAGACAACAGGATAATAAAATCAGATATCAGACTATAATAGAGATACATTTAATTTGTTTAAAATCACATACCACATGTCAACTAACTAATCTGAAACTTGTTTCTAGTTGTTCAACATTTATAAATTAGTTTTTATCAAAATATAACAATGACCTAAACGAATATGGGAGGCATTAGTATGAACAGTTGCTCCTGTTTTGCGGTCGTTTGAATGTGTCTCACAAAGTTGTGTTGGAAACGTGAGCTCTAATGCCATAGGGTAGACAGAGAGGGCCTTTAAGATACTAAGGAATGGGGGATTGTCTCTCACAAAGGAATTAATGCTGAGATCCTGAGGGTACTTCCTCTCCTGTCATTGCCAGAAAACTCCACTAGATGCTAATCCCTCTATCTTGGACTTCCCATATTAAAATTTTTCCTTTTTCTTTTTAAGTTATTCACTTTCTGGTGTTTTTCTATAACAGCACAAAACAAACACACCTTTTAAAGTCAAAGGGAAAAGTTTTTTCTTGGGTGCTAGAAGATTCCCTCTCATAGTAGAAGTAATGAAAATCCTCTAGTTGAGTGGGAAGTCATTTCCAGTTGAACTCTTGGTAACGTTTACCTGGTAGAATTAAGCTTCCTTGAGAAATGGGACAAGCAAATCATCTGTACTTTATTTGTTCAAAAATGTCACCAGAGGAATGTCAAAAGCACTAAGCAGAGGTAAGTTCAATGATGCCCATGGAAAAAGGTGTGCTGCCTTAAGTGAATTATTAAAGTAGACCTGTTGTTTGAAATTCGTGTGAGGCTTGATCCCTGTTAAAAAGTAAGAAAATCCAACTCAACTAAACAGTAGGAAGTCAGCTGACAGCTGGATTTATTATGGCACTTCAAGGACTTTTCAAGGCAAGGAGCTGCAAAATCTGTGTCAGGTGATGAACATTCTCTTGTGCTGTAGGCCATGATTCAAGAGATGGGCTTGGTCTTCACAAACATGTTCACACAAAGACTGACTTCAGTAACATGAAGACCGCACCCTATTATCTGGTTTGTGGTTGCCAGTATTTTCCTCACAGATATGTCTTCAGCACATAGTTCACTCTGAGTTGGGTCTTCACTGCCTGACAGACTCATCAAGTCAACATCCCACTGATTAGAATGAACGAACGTTATGACAGGAGTTGCCTTGTTTTGGGAGCCCTGGTGTTTTCACCCATTCACCAGAATGGATGCAAATCAGATCGTTTATGTTCAATAAAACTCACCCTTTCTAGTGTTCTAGGAGTGTGTTGTTCCTTCCTTGTTTAGTTGTGGTGCTGGGGAGAGACAGGGCCTCACAGAAGCCAAGCTGGTGCTGTACCACTGAGCTCTACTTTCAGCCCTAGGAGTTTTAACAAATGCATATAGTTGAGTAACTAGCATCACAGTCAAGCTATAGAAAGGCCCTTAGACCTTAAAAAATTCTCTTGTGCTCATTTTAGTCCTGTTCTATCACTAGCCCCTAGCATTGGTTGATCTATTTTCTGCCTCTATAGTTTCTTGTTCTTTCCAGAATGTTCTTTACATGTGTAGAGTTTTTGAGTTTGGCTTTTTCCACTTTGTCTTTGAGATCCTTCCATGTTGTGGTTGTGCATCATTAGTTTGACTTTTTGTCACTAACATTCCATGCAATTTTTATATGCTTATTTGTTGATAAACATTTGGATTCTCCCTCATTTTGTCAGTTATGAATAAAGCAATGTTTATAGGCTAGTTTTACATGACTACAAATTTTCATTTCTCTTGTGTAAGTACTTAGAGTAGAATGATAGCCTAGGTAAATATATATTTAACTTTATAAGAAACTGGCTAATTGTTTTCTAAAGTATTAGTACTGTTAGGAATAAGAAAACTCTGAAGTACTCCAACATGTGCTACTTAGTGGAAAAATAGTGTTAGATCAAGGTCTCAGCTCCTACCCTCCCTCTTCTGTTTGTGAAGGCTTTACCATAAGAACTCTCTGTATTTCCTCATCTATATTTACCTACCAGATCCACTAAGGAGAACACAATTGGCGTCCATCTATTCCCCTGAACCTCACGATGTAGTACAGAAGAAGACGAGAATGCAAACACACCTGGATGGACTTTGTCCCCCACAAATGTCTGTCATTTTGACTCAACTAGATTCCACCCCCCACCCCCCAATTATTTTATAAGCCAGTTTCTGTCTCCAGGTCCATTCATTTCCCTTAATAATCACTTATCATCTCCTCAAATGTTCTTCATTTCCTCCTTGCTTATGAAATGGTGGCATACTTTAGGAAGACAGTATATACACATGTGAGTCTCACTGAGTTCCTGGGCAATCACAGACTTGCAGTTTGCCCTGTGAGCATTAATACATTTATGTGTCTTATCTCTTGGTAACCCATCTACTGTTAGCTTATTTCAGCGACCCTTCAGAGGATAGAAGGAATCTCTTCCTTTCCTTCATTTTATTTTGTGTTCCCAATGGCAATGTATGAAAATTTTAGTGTTCTGCATCCTTGTCAGCTTTTTGTATGGTCAGGATGTCTCAATTTAACAAATGTGGAGTGCTATTTCATTACAGTTTTAATTTGCAACTTCTATAGAGACTAGATAAAAATCATCTTTCCATGGAATTATTTGCTATTCATATGCGTGTATGTGTGTGTGTGTGTGTGTGTGTGTGTGTGTGTGTGTGTGTCATTTGCAGAGCTTGAACTCATGGCTTGGGTACAGTCTTTGAGTTCTTTTGCTCAAGACTAGCACTCTACCACTTTGAGCCCCAGCACCACTTCCACTTTTCTGGTAGCTAATTGGAGATAAAAGTCTCACAGATTTTCCTGCCTGGGCTAGCTTTGAACTGCAATTGTCAGCTCTCAACCTCCTGAGTAGTTAGGATTACAGGCATAAGCTACTGATGCCTGGCTTCATATACCTTCTTTAATGAAGTCTATGTTCAAATGTTTACCTATTTTAAAATAGGACTGTTTTCTTATTTAATTTTGACAGTTATTTATGAATTCCACATACCAGTCCTTTATTGAATAGGTTTTTTTTTCCAAGTAATTTATCTGTGTGGGTTATATTTACCAATTTCTTAACAGGGGCTCTTGGAGTGAAAGTCCAATTTATTATTATGAATCATGTTATTGGTTGTCATGTCTAGGAAATCTTTGTTTAATTAAAGTTCACAAGAATTTTCTTTTCTCCCTCTCTCCCTTCCTTCTTTTCTTACTTTTTATTTTTTGCAGTACTGTAAGGTATATATTACCATGCCTCACTCCTTCATCTGTCCATTTATTCTAGATTTATTAGTTGAAAACATTCTTTTTTTACATTGAATTGCTTTTTTCACATTTGCCAAAAGTCAACTACTTATATAAATATACATCTATTCTAAGCTGTCTATTATGTCTCACTGACCTGCATGTCTAAACTTCACTAATAACATACTACTGGATTACTGTAACTACACAGTAGAGCTTGAAATCTGAAAGTGTATATCATCCAAATTGTCAATATTTTCTGTTATTTATTAAATTACATAATTTTAAGTTTTATTGTGGTTACTCTGGTTGTATTAAATCTTGATGCTTTTATGATTTTTCTTCATTAGTATTTTCTTTTTTGGTGAGGTACTATATATTCTTTATTTAGACATGGTTTCTTTGAGCTCTTTCAATGTATTAAAATAGCTGATTTAATGTTCTTATTTAACAAGTCTGAGGTCTATGCTTCCTCAAGAGATTGTTTACATTAATTGTGTGTGCATGTGTGTGTGTATGTTGAACTCATTGTCCATGCAGCATCACACTTAGCAAAAGCCCTACATTAAAACCAAAAATTAGCAGGGTACTGGTGGCTCATGTCTGCAATCTTAGCTAGTCAGGAGGCTGAGAGCTGAGGATTGTAGTTCAAAGCCAACTGGGACAGAAAAGTCCAGGAGATTCTTATCTCCAATTACTTCTCAGAAAAAGCTGGAAGTGGAGCTTAAGTTGTAGAGCACTAGCCTTGAGCAAAAGAAGCTGAAGGACAGTGCTCAGGCCCTGAGTTCAAGCCCCAGGACCATCAAAACAAACAAACAAAAACAAAACAATATATGAGTAATTCTTTCTTGGTTCTTTGCATTCTCATAATTACCTTGATGATTTTGAAAATTCAGCACTTTAAATAATATAGTATTGTAATCTTAAAAAACAGATTTTCTTTAATTCTGAGGAAGGTTGTGAGTGATGTTGGTGACTGTTCTCTCTTTCTCTCTCTCTCCCTCCCTGACTTTCTGCCCCTCCATCTTTTTCCCTCTCTCCTCTCTTCTCCCTCCCTCCCTTTGCTTTTCTTTCCCACGAATTTTCTGAGCTAATTCTGCAAAGTTTGTATTTTTCATTATATGTGGCCACTAGAGTCTCTACCAAGATGACTTGATAGTGAGTTGATAATTGGATAGAGATCTCCTTAAATGCTCTAATCATAAATCTCCAAATCTTTGTCAAGAGACTCTGTGTGCATAGTGGGGTACATGATCCATGTTCATCCAGACGAAGACAAGGACAACTGTGCCTTAGCCTTCCCTTCCTGCTGTCACAGCGCCTTGAGGTCATTCATAGTGAAGGGTGGAGTAGCTTCCCATGTCTTCCCTGAGCATGCACAGAGCTCTGGATGTGTATGTTCACATTCCTATGCACATACATATCTTTCTGATTCCCAGAAATAAATTAGAACCTCTTGAAGCCCCTATTATCCCCCTTCCCCCAGCGTTTCTTTTTAAGCTTTTTGGTGAGTCCATTTTTTTTGTTTTGTTTCAGTTGTCACCTATTGCTTCAGGCAGCTACAGTGTGGATAATTGTCCATAACTTAAATACATCAGGGGAAAAGGTTTTTCACATTGAATGAGCTCTGAGCCAGGTTAAATAAACATCTTAGGGTTGGGAATGTAACTCAGTTGGTATCATGCTTGCCTAGAATGAACAAGGCCTTGGGTTTGATCACTAATATTGCCATATTATTATTATTGTAGTAACAATAATAGCAGAAAAAAAAAGATAAATATCACAAGTAGAATCTTCCAAAGAACCACAAAAAAAGTTTTTTAAAAAAGCCAAAACCTCTCTGTAAATAAGGCTTCCAATGATGTCTAATCCCATTTTGCTCTCTCAGTGCCTTCCAGACTTCTGGTTTTCGCCATGATTACGGGCAGTTGGTTTTTGAGGTTACTATAGAGTTGGGAGGGGGTAAAAGGAGGGGAAGTTAAAAGTACCACAAAACACAGTTTTGTGAGTAATTTTCTTGAATAAATGCTTCTGAGATTGTCATAAAACTGATGAATTTCCTGAGTTCTGAAAAAAAGTTGATTCTGATATCTCTGTGTTTCCCTCAGTAACCACATTCCTGTATGGAAAAGGAAAGATTCAGAGGTTCTTATTTTGCCTTGCTCCTGGATGTAACTCTTATTAATAGGGGTAATAAGATGTAGAGTGAAACTATTATTCCCTGGGAAGACCCCAGTTGTACGTTATATGACTCATTTTCCCTTTTGTGTATGGCTAAATTTGATTATTATGTTGAATTTTGAATTTGATTAGTATGTTGAATTTTTTTTCTTTTTTGCCAGTCCAGGGGCTTGTACTCAGGGCCTGAGCACTGTCCCTGGCTTCTTTTTGCTCAAGGCTAGTACTCTACCTCTTGAGCCACAGCACCACTTTTGGCTTTCTCTGTTTATGTGGTGCTGAGGAATAAAACCCAGGGCTTCATGCATGCTAGGCAAGCGGTCTACCAGAAAGTCACATTCCCAGCCAATCATTAGCTTTTATTTATTTTTTAAAGATCACTCAGAGCAATGAGTTTTTGAGATGGCTGTAGATTTCCCTTCCTCACAAAGAGATGGAGATTGTCTGCTCCTGGAAGACGCATAACCAATTAGAGAAAGGAAAACATGAATCAGAAAAACCACCACTCCATGATCAAGAATGGGTGGAACTACTGGGGATAAACATAACCTCCAGGGCCACCCACTTTTAATGCCTACAGAAACCATCCTGGCTAGTTTACTCTATGAAGCTGGGGCTGATTGCTCTCATTTCTCCTCCTGGGGCAGATCTGACCACTTTCCTTTATATCTCCTTAGTGCCTGATTTTTTTTTAAAATCTCCAACGCTAACACTTTTAATGCTCTTGTTTGTTTACTTAAAACCCTCAGAGAAATGGACTGTGTTTTTATCATTCTCAAATCCAGACACAGAATATATTCTATAAGACGTCTTTACCAACTGACATTCTCGACTTCTACTGTCCACTTCCCTTTTGGTACTTCAAACTCAAACGTGTTGCAAATAAGACCTGTTACTTCTCTCTCCTCCTCTGTCTTCTTTACTTAGCCCTGACTCCCATAAGCCATCTTCGTATCTGTAGTTCCTGGTCTGCATTGAGCTCCCTATAGATCTTCATGGAAAGTGGAATGAGGAGAGGAAAGAGGAAAGGAAGAACAAGGAAGAAGCATGAGGGAAAATAGTAAAGAAGAAAATCATTAATGCTACCACAAAGAGAAGAGGACAGGATGCAGGTGGTTCAGAGGGAACAAGGTTTTCCCGGAATGGGGGAAGGAGAATGAGATAAAGTCCAACAAAGAAGAGCTACAGTATGTTTCCCCAGTGTTTTCTTAACTGCATCCAATTTGGATTAGAGTGTCAATGTTTTGTAGGTGTGATGAGAAAAAGGGCTTGTGAGCATGTTTCCACTTTATCGCCATTCCTGCAGATAATATCAGCAGCTGGGTTCTTTTCCACTATGAAGTATGACTCTATAGAACAAACAGTTGGCACAAGTAAGAAGTGTGATCAGACCTGGGGTGTTCAGTCACATTGTTTTTGTTTTTGTGGGCCTCACACGTGATAGACAAAGGCTCTACCCCTGAGCTACAAGCCCTGTAGTTCTAAGAAACACTCAGAACCGAGATGTAGATTCATTTGTTTTTCCCACAGGGAACCATTCCTGTCTTGCCTGAGGAAGGTAGAGTACAAGCTCTTGCTTGCCCTTCTGGTCCTGGAGTTTTTTACAGTCTTGTAACGTATTGTATGTTTTCTTTTTAGGGGTTCTGTTGCCAGCTTATTTTAAGTTGGATGCTCTAATCTCCTTGAATGATAACATGTCATAACTGAAACCCTAACACATTTTCAGGTAAAGACAAGACACAGGCACTCCTTGATTTCATTTGTGAGAGGTACACTGAGGCCCACAGGGAAGTGCAGAGAACGGCTTCATCATTGTAAGGGACTTGATGAAACCATGCTGACATCTGGTAGTTTTGAACGGTATTTACATCTGTGAAAAGAACTTTTTTTTTCCCAGAGGAAAAAATGGTTTTTAACACTTGTTCTAGAAAGAAGATTTGAGACATATATGTGAAAGCACCAGGTATTCCTAAGGCAGCTATCTTCACATAGTGAGATCAATCTGTAAACAGCTTTCTGGAACTCCTGGGAAATTTTCTTCTCATAATAGAAACTTCCACAGTCAGAACTTGAGGCAGTTTGTGAAAACTAGCACAGGAAGTCTTTGCCAGCTGAAACCTGGAACCTAAAGCCTAAAGGATAGTCTTTCTTCCTTTTCCTTCCTTCCTTCCTTCCTTCCTTCCTTCCTTCCTTCCTTCCTTCCTTCCTTCCTTCCTTCCTTCCTTCCTTCCTTCCTTCCTTCCCTCCCTCCCTCCTTCCTTCCTTCTTTCTTCCCTCCTTACTCCCTTCCTTCCTCTCTCTTCCTCCCACCCTCCCTCCCTTCTTTCCTTCCTTCCCTTCTATGAGTCTTCATAGAAATAAATTATTGACATTGTAAAAATTCTATTAAGGGTTTTCTGTAGACTTTAAGTATAAATGAATATTGAAAGCACAACCTAGCCTGTTGCCTTTGGGTATGGTACTCAGAAAGAAACTAGGTGAGAGTATAGATTAGGGCTCAGTACAGCACCCATAAAATTCAAGGGATTATCCTAAAAAATGGAATTCAGAGTCAAGAATTATTTTTTAATGTAAGAAGAATAGTGGATTCATTCCCCCTCCCTCTTTTCTTTCTTTCTCCCTCCCCCCATCAATTTTGAGACAGGGTCTTGGTATGTAGTCTGGCTGGCCGAGTCAACCCTCCTGCATCTGTCTCTGAAATGCTGGGTTTCAGATGTGTGCCATCACCCCAAGCAATATATCCATTCTTTTTTTAAAAAAATGTTATCTTTAAGTAGTTTTAAAAATGAGTTGCCATTTAACAAAACAGCTTATGAATATGATCCATCTTAATCAATGTCACCCCTTTCATCATTCTCACCCCTCTCTCCTCTACCCAACCCTTCCTTCACTCTGCTTAGTTTTGTAGTATCTCCAGTGGATTTTTGATTCTTTCCCTTTTATCCATCTACCCTTGTCATTAGACCCCACCTCGCCCCTTTTCTTAAAGCAAATGGCACCTACAACTCAAATGAGTGGAACGGCTTGGAGGTGGATTCTGATATTCCAGAACTCGTGCTAACTCCATGGATAAGCCATGCATTTTGTTTCCAGAGTTGGTACTTGTGCAGCAATCCCTAAACATTATCTGACAACGTCCTTTCAGAAAGCTGAGAACGGACCTGACTTGGACTCAGTGTGGGGGAGGCCAATTGACATCTTTTTTTTTTTTTTTCTGGTCCTGGGGTGTGAACTCAGTGCCTAAGCTCCGTCCCTGAGCTTCTCTGTGCTCAATACTAGTGCTCTAGCACTTCAGCCCCAGTGCCACTTGCAGCTTTCCCTGAGTACTTTATTGGAGGTTAAGAGTCTCACCGGCTTTTCCACCTGGTCTGGCTTTGAACTGAGACCCTCGGATCTCAGCCTCCTGAAGAGCTAGGATTACAGGTGTGAGCTACTGGCACCCAGCACCACTTGAGCTCTACCACTTGAGCCACAGCTCCACTTTCTGCTTTTTAAAAAAAAATACTGGGCTGGGAATATGGCCTAGTGGTAGAGTGCTTGCCTTGCAAACATGAAGCCCTGGGTTTGATTCCTCAGCACCATATATACAGAAAAAGCCTGAAGTGGCACTATGGCTCAAATGGTAGAGCACTAGCCTTGAGCAAAAAGCAGCCAGGGACAGTGCTCAGGCCCTGAGTCCAAGCCCCAGGACTGGCAAAAAAAATTATTAATTGGAGATAAGAGTTTCATGGCCATTCCTGCCTGGACTGACTTGGAACTATGATCCTTAGATTTTTGCCTCCTAAGTAGCTAGGATTACAGGCATGAGCCACCATTGCCTGGCTTGATATTATTCTTGACTTTATACTACGTCAGTTCTCTTCATGAACTGTCTACATAGCAAAACTTTGGGTTTTTAAAAATAGACTTGAGGGGCTGGGCACTAGTGGCTCATGCCTGTAATGCTAGCTACTCAGGAGGCTGAGATCTGAGGATCGTGGTTCAAAGGCAGCCCCTGCAGTAAAGTCTGTGAGATTCCTATCTCCAATAAAACTACCTAGAAAAAGCCAGAAATGGTGCTGTAGTAGAATGCTAATCTTGAGGACAGGAAGTTCAGGGATAGCACTCAGGCCCTTAGTTCAAGCCCGTGGACTGGCACCAAAATAAATAAACCATAAATAATAAATAAACTTGAGGAAGTGGCACTGTGGCTCAAAGTGGTAGAGCACTAGCCTTGAGCAAAAGAGCTCAGGGACAGTGCTCAGGCACTGAGTTCAAGCCCCATGACTGACAAACATTAAATTAAAAAAATAAAAATGGACTTGAGTGTTTTTTTTTAAATTCCAACATGTCATCCATATTCTTTTTCCATTCAATGACTAAAAAGTAGGGCTGGGAATGTGGCTTAGTGGTAGAGTGCTTGCCTAGCATGCATGAAGCCCTGCGTTCGATTCCTGAGTACCACATAAACAGAAAAAGCTGGAAGTGGTGCTGTGGCTCAAGTGGTAGAGTGCTAGCCTTGAGCAAAAGAAGCTCAGGGTCAGTGCCCAGGCCCTGAGTCAAGCCCCAGGACTGGCAAAAAAATAAAAATAAGTTGATTTCTTCTCTAGTGCTCATACCTTACACTTCTAACAAAGTTCCTTCTAAGGTCTCAATGTAGTCATTAGACTCTTCCCTTTAGTCTTGCATTCTTGTGAGAAGTGACCATCACCTGCTTATCTTTGTGAGCCAGCCTCAGAGAAGAGCTGTCGTCCTTTCCCGTCAGTATATTAGTCATTTCTGAGGCACTGCCCTGAGGAGACAAGGAGGGGTAGGGGAAGAATCTGCCCTATGGATCTCTCCACATGGGAAGGTGTGCCCTTGGAGATGGACTGTGCCAAGGGCAGGCCCTGGCACATCCTGTCCTGAGTCCTGTGCTGATTCAGAGAGTGACTCAGAAACAGCTCATTTGGCTGCTGAGGGTAGAAGGGCGCATGGAAGGGCTCTCTGAGACTTCACAAGATGATCTTTCACTGGAATCTTGACAAGTGGAAGGTGGGCTAGCCCTGAAATTTTAGGCCAGGGAACCAATCATTTATCCAATTATTCGGCTCTAAATTTTTATTTTGGTGTTCCTTAATCTAATGTCACTGGTTACTGTCTGAAGAACTTGTATCCTCTCTAGAAAATAGCTGGAGTTACAGAGAAGACCAAATCAATTAGCAATTGGACAGAAATATTGTTTTAGAAACTCTATGATGCCAAGAAACCAAAGACCAAGTTGAAATTTCCAGTGACTCACATCTATAACTTTAGATACTCAAGAGGCTGAGATCTGAGATTGGAGGGGTTTAAAAATCTACATTTGAAAAGAAATGCTTCTTCTCTCTTTTCCTGGATAATTCTTGGTAGAAGATACTTAGAGACTCAAGAGAATGACTATCCATAAATGTTTCCTGTAGTCTCAGCCTGAGAAGTTATTGATTGTAAGGAGATGGGTTTGTTAGGCTTGCCTTGATAGCTATTAATTAACATTCAAATGTTTTAGGATCCTAAGTACTCTCATTAGTCTGTAATTCTTACCTGTAGTCTTTCAAACCTGTAATAACATATTGTCTTGCCCCTCATCAAAACCTAGTCACTTTGGGTACTGATTCACAACATCTATTATTTGATATCCCTGAATTTTGTTTTCTGAAATGGCTTCTCTTGCTTGAATTTGTTTTTAAGTCTTAATTTTATTGTCAGGAAGCAAATATTCCAGCTGGTGTGGACAGCAGTCAGACTAATTCTTATTGTCAATATGCAAAGTATTGGCCAGGCATTGGTGGCTGACATCTCTAATCCTAGCTATTCAGGCGGCAGAGATCTGACAGCTCAAAGCCATCCTGGGTAAGAAAATCTACGAGACTTTTATCTCTAATTAATCACTAGAAAATGAGAAGTAGTATTGTGGCTCAAAGTGGTAGAGTGCTAGCCTTCAATGAAAGAGCTCAGTGACAGTACACAATCCTGACTTCAAGCCCTATAATCAATTGAAAAAAAAAAGGCAAAGTATTCATAGGAGGCAGAGGGGTATTGGTCAGTAAAAATTATCGATTCATTCATTTTGAAAACTAGTGGCTGAAAAAGTCTTTCCCTAGAGACAGTGTGTAGAATGAGATGTAGTCATCTTGACATCTCTTTAAAAATATCTGTGTAAATAATCTGAACTGAAAACTGATACGCTTCTCTACCTCCTTCCTTCTCCTTCTCTCTCTCTCTCTCTCCATCCCCCCTCCTCCTTTCTTCCTCCTTCCCTCCCTCTGTCTATCCCCCCTCCCTTCTCTCTCAGGGACATTCTGCCCAAAATTCATTTCTTTCTGCACAGCTTAATTGCACAAGCTTTATGCTAATTATTGTTCTATTACAGATTTGGCAGCTCTACAAAAATCTTCAACTTGTGCATGCAAGTTCAAAAACTCTATTTCAATGGTTCAGAGTTAGGCTGGGAAGGCATTTCAGATAATGCCAACCTAGAGTGATGCAGGATTTTATTTTTTAACCCGTGAGTAGCTCATAATTTATAGTTTCATAGGAATTTGCTTAAAAATGTGGATGCGATTAGTTATGTGCCCTCCAACCCCCCACCATCTGCTCCTTAGTATCTTGGGGTGCTGTCTGTGAGCAACAAACTCCCAAGAGACTGAGAAGACCATTTTTGTTGGTGGGTGCTACCCTTGCCCTTGGCATGAATTCTACTCACAGCAGCAATACTCAGCAATAGCAATTATTTAGCAATCATTTGCTAATAAAACCTTGCATTTTCAATAGCAGACATTCATAGAAGGGCATAGATTCATAATTCATTACAGAACATAAAGAAGAAAAGTAACAGCACCTTGGAGATAGATTAACCCATTGCTACCATTTACTAAGGGAGGGATGGAAAGAGTTATGGTAATCTTCTTGATTTAAAAAAGTAGTTGAAGTTGATCATGAGGGCTCATACCTTTAATCCTAGCTACTTAAGGGGGTCATGGTTCCAAGCCAACCAAGGCAAAACAGTTATGAAACCCAATTTTGACAGAAAAAAATCTGAGTATTATTGAGGTTCTTGACATACTATCTAGGTCAGGAAGTATAAATAGAATGATTGTAGTCCTGGCTGGACCATCTAAAAAATAACCAGAGCAAAAAGGCTAGCTGTATGGCTTAAGCAGTAGAGTGTCTGCCTAGCAAGGGCAAAACCTGAGTTGAAACCTTAGTACCACCAGAAAAATATCTTAAAATAATAAAAAGAGTTGAAAGTACTTGTAAGAAAAGTACAATTTATCTCGGTCCTGGTAGCTCATATTTATAGTCCTAGCTATTCAAGAGGCTGAGAGAATCATAATTTAAGGTCGAAATAACTGGGCTGGGAGTATGGCCTAGTGGCAAGAAGCTCTCAGTTCGATTCCCCAGCACCACATATATGGAAAACGGCCAGAGGGGGCGCTGTGGCTCAAGTGGCAGAGTGCTAGCCTTGAGCAAGAAGACGCCAGGGACAGTGCTCAGGCCCTGAGTCCAAGGCCCAGGACTGGCCAAAAAAAAAAAAAAAAAAAAAAAAAAAAAAAAAAAAAAAGGTCGAAATAACTAGCTGAGAGCTATCAGCAGCATCATGAAACCTCATACATTATTTATTCATAATCACAGACTTATAATGGAAGTGGCAAGTTGGATGATGTTACTAGCAAGTGGTGTGATTTGAACAAAGAGTGGAGAGTAAGAGGGACACAACCTTTAAAGTAGGCGAGAGATCAGTGAAGAAATGACTTTGCTCCTGCCAGGTCTCCAATTTCTGATTGTGCCTTTCGTTATGTTTGCGAGAAACATATCCATCTAAACTCAAAGAGTGGATTCAGAGACACAAAGTAAAGTGAAAAGGAGACTTTAATGGTCATTGGTAGTCTTGTGAGATTGGGTGTCTGGTGGGCAAAGACACCCAAAGCAGTTACTGCAAGCATTTTATCTTCGTGTACAGGCCACTTCTTCCAATTCCTCACTGGCTGAGTATTATGAAGTGTACAATCTTCATTTCTTTACTTTCTATTGGGTAACTTAACATCTGCACCTCTTGGGACTGGTTGAATTTTAGAAGGGGTCTTTGGTTGTCTCAATCACCCTTGGCTCTTCATTGGTGAGGAAGGTTTTTCTGGTTATGTGCTTTTGGGCATATACAGTTTTCACTTACTTTCTGATTTCATTGTGGTCCCCTGGCCACCCCCCGCCCCAAATTGCCCCCTTCTAATGTCTTGTTTGGTTAGGGATTTTCCAGGTTATGTGAACTTTACGGTTGCCAGTATAAATTCAGAGTCAGATACCTAGCTTTGAAAGTAGACCACCAGCAATTATTTCCTCACTGGTGATTCAGACCTCTTGGTCCAGGGCTCTGCATTCGGAGTGTTTGACACATAAAGGTTGTTGATGGTGGGCATCTGTGACATTTTATATGGTCTTGGGCAGTAGAGGAGTGGTGGGAAAGGGATTAAGTTTTAGTCAAATCTCAGATTCTGAATGAGGCCAGAAAAATTCTTATTGAGCTAAATTCACTCATTTGATCTACTTTTCTACTTAACTATCAAAGTTTGCCAAAGGATAGAAGAATAGAAAAAAAAAATGTTTATGTTTCCCCTCCCCCTGCAATGTGGTAGAATTACTGTGCTTGATTTGCTGGTACTATTAGATTCTTTTGCTCCTCCATCTAAAAACATTGCCAAGAAAAAAAAAATTTAAATATCCTCAGAACCAAAACAGTAATGAGAGGCGAAGGTAGAATACTGAGCTGACGTGTTTACCCTTTACCCGGCACTTCAAACAGATTTCAATACTGTGAAATTATCATGGGGGTTGTTATCTCAAAAACTTCAAGGTGGTTAGGATGATTATAAGACAAGTTCTGTTGCTGAAGAATTTGCTGACATCTAATGCTCTTTTTTTCTTCTTCAAATGAATACAAGGGTGACATCTCTAATAAAAGATCTGAGAATGTGGCCCTGAGCAATGCTTTTATTCCCATTACTTTCTCCACAATCTAACTTCTGTGCTACTCTTCCCCTCACCCACCCACATAGCCTACCTTCTCTCTCACCATTATTAATCTCACTTGAATCACTCTATTCTTCTCCAAGGGAACACACCCAGCAATAGCAGTGAATCATAGACACTCTAGCTTCTCCAGTCTGTGGACTTGATAAAATGCCAAATCTGGTAGAATAAAAGGACAGGAACATCAAGTAAAGAAAGCTCTTGAGTTTTTGTATTCAATACATTGTTCTGAATTTTAGATATAAAATAAATTTCTAGTGGCCTGGTGATGGAATTTTATCACATGGTAATGTTGACCCTCCCTATAGCTCTACATTCTAAGTAACCATCCTCTCAGTAAGGCAATCTCTTAAGGTTGCCCAACAACTAAATCAGGAGGTCTTTTATCTTGGGATTTAAAATGCCATCTTTATTGCTTTAACTTGGCTGAAGAATATTAAACACAGAGGTCTCACCCATTAATGACAAAGAAGTCAACAGTCTGTACAAGTGAATTAATTATACACTTGGAATGTCAGATGAGATCTTTGGGTAACAGGAAGGGAATACTGTCAATTAATTATTCACAAGGGAAATTTCTGAAATGACAGAGCACTAAATATCTGTATACCATGGATTTATCTGTAGGGTGCAGCTGGAATTCATGACAAGAGAAACCTAGAGAAAAGTTTCAGAATGGGGTTTTCAACTCATGTACAAATAAGAAAAATGTCAGAAGAACTATCATAAATCATTTAAGAAAATTTAATGAATTTTCTCTAGAGTATTATAAGTTTGCATTGTTTCATTTGTCCTAATAGATATTGTAAATAAAAATAATTATGTAGATTTTACATAGTTCCTTCCCTAAACAGATTTTAAATTTAGTTCCAAAATATTTATATTTTTGTTTAAAAAATGTCTGTAGATACTAGCCATGTCTATATGGCACACATTTCTTTTTTGTTAACACAGAAGAGTATATGAATGGACATTAGATATAACATCTTGCAATTACAAAGATTAAAAAATAGTGCTAAAGCTAAGAATTAAAAAACTAAACCTACTGAAAACTTGTTTATTTTTATTAGCATCAATTAAGGAGGTTTCACTTTAATACAAATGAAAATTTCAATTGTGGCTAAAAAGTACTCTGTATATATGTATGTGTGGTAGGGGAGAGTGAAGAAAGACTATTCATTACTGTTTTCTTGCCATTAGAAATCATAAAATAAATCCTATAAAAACTTTAGATCTATGTCATTATCCTCTCAGCAATAATTATAGACAAGAATGGAAGAACATTTTACCACTCCCTGATGAATAACAAAGAACCAGCAGTTGCCTTAGGTACTGAAAAAATTGTAAAAACACAGAAAGTCTGACTTTGGTCTGTATTAATTATTATTATCACTGAGTTCTTTGTACTTAAATAGTTCTCTATGGCAGGGTAAGGAGTCTGCTTTCTATTAGAATTTCTGGCACTATTAGAATCCTTTGTTGCCTGCCTGAAAAGTTTCACATGAAACATATAATGTCTTATATAAGAAACAGCAAACACTTTTTAGGTCATAGATTTCCAGTCACTAAAAACCTGAAAATGTTTCCTAGGCTTTAACTAAAAGTATATGAAACATATAGGAGCTAGTTTTTATTATTTTTAAAGTGCTAGTGATTAAATGCTGGGCCTCATGAATGCTAGGCAAGCACCCTGTCACTTACCTATGCCACTAGACCTATCGAGCCTATTTATATTCTAAATCTTTTGCACTAAATTGGAAACTCAAGGTGGGTTTCTAATTTGAGAAGTAACAAATAAAACACAAACATATATTGGGAGATCATAGAATTCTAACAATGCAGAGTACTCAGACATATAGGCAAGCCAATGCTCATTTCTGAAATTCAGGGTTTCCTCAGTACTTATTCTGAAGTTCTTTGAAAATCTAGTTGAACGATCCCATTTTGGTGGCCCAGGTCACATAAAAATAAGACAGAATACTTACATGGCAAGATATTGTTTTACCTTCCTCTAGCCAGCAAAAATTCTGCCCTAAGCTTAGGTTGTAATGATAAAAAGAATTTGGGAGCAGCTGATTTTAGGGACTCATGAAAACAACTCACCCTTCTGCCCTGAGGTATAAAGAATACTAGTCTGCATTGGCATCTAGTGTCAAGACAAATCATTTTGCTTTTTTTTTTTAATTCCCAAGGAGATTAATTCATGCCAACTAAGAGGAAAAAGTAATGGCACACATTGTGATCTGTGGGTTTGTGAAGTGACTACCACTTGCATCACAAAATCATGAGTCAGCTTTGACTTTATAAATTCATATATATATATACATACATAATTTAGGAGCAGAATACATGTTATGAATTATGTAGAGGCTACAAGTTTTCAGCTATTTATAAATTTTGTAAAAATTTATGGATTTGAACATCATTTAGAAAATTTCTGTAGTTGGGGGAGAGAGGAGGGCTAATTGTTGGTGGATGACATTGTTTGGTCAATGAAGGAATGTGGTTATACTTGACTATATAAATTACCAACTAAGTGCTTTCTAGATACCTAGAATTGTTCTAGTTGCCTCTCATTCTCATTTAATTCTTCAATATGGGAGGAACAGATACTGAAGTAGGGAAGCCAGGTCTAGCTGGTGCCATATTGGCCACATGGTGAGGGGTTGAGCATCTTGTCTTCTTGCTGGGGAAGGTGAAGTCCCACCACCAGGTGATGGGTGTGCCTGAATTCCTGGAGGCAGGGGTTGGTACTTGTTTGATAGGTTACTAAACCTATCAGTCCAGTGCCTGGGACTGGGAGTTTCCTGTGACCCTGCCCCCTGACCTAAGCCTACTTAGGCCAGGACCAGCTTAGATGCCATTATGCTAGGCTACATGTCTCCTTCATGTCCTGTTTCCTGCCTCTTTCTCTGGTCACCATGGTGTCCCTATTCAGCTCTCCATTGGAGCTGAATTGGTTGTTGGTATTGTTTTTCTTCTTTCTTTCCTCTCTGGCCTGTTTCCTAATTGTGTTGTGTATTTGTGGGATGTAGGCCCTTTGTAACAAGTGGCAACCTGCAGACCACTAGTGCTCCAGTAAAGACTTCAAAACTCAACCTCTCAAAATGTGGCTTCTCTCATTTCTCACCTTATAACAATACTATTACCTCCATTTAAAAGAATAGGAAACAAGGGCATGCAGATATTCGAAAAAAATAGATGTGTTTTTCTTGTCAGACATTTAGGACTAAGTGAGCTGGCAAGAGAATTAAGGCATGATGGGATCATAGTAAAGGTGAAAGTTTATTAGAAAAGAAATGTGGCAGAGAAAGAGAGCATGTGACATTTGGATGCCACAGGAAGACAGCACTCCAGCCCAAGTTAGCCATCTTGCACCATCTTTGTTTTCTTTCTTTTTTTTTTGGCCAGTCCTAGGCCGTGAACTCAGGGCCTGAGCACTGTCCCTGGCTTCTTTTTGCTCAAGGCTGTAGCACTCTGCCACTTGAGCCACAGCACCACTTCTGGCCATTTTCTGTATATGTGGTGCTGAGGAATCGAACCCAGGGCCTCATGTATACGAGGCAAGCACTCTTGCCACTAGGCCATATCCCCAGCCCCCACCATCTTCTTTGTTACTAAGCTTGGACTGCAGTTAAATACGGAGAATTGGAGTCCTTGAAAATGGCCTTTTGATTAGTGGGTCTCCTGTTTCTTGTAAGACTGTGATTCCAGAGACCAAAGTTTTAGTGTCCTGTCTCTATTTCATTATTATTATCAGCCTGTTCTTTAGAATCCCCTGTCCCTATTTCATTGTCAGGCAGGTTTTGGCTTATCATCTTATGATGAAATCTGCAAATTATATCGGTCACGATTCCCTGACTACTTTTCTATTAACTTATATCACCAGCCCTTGAACCTAGACAGTTCGGCACCAACATTGATGTCCCTATTCACTGCACTGGGATGTCTTTGGGTTCTGTATTTATACCTGACCATACGGACTCAACTTCCTTCTCTCTGGTAACTTATTTTCAGATGTTGGTAGAGACAATGTCAACGCTTAAAACAGCCATTCCACAAGAGGACTGAAAACACTGGGCCCTGAAAATGCCCAACTCACAGACAACTCAGAAGTTACAAATGCCTAGCCCTGAGCCCAGGGCCCCACCCAAATGAGTTTGCTTTGCTGTTGCCTAGCAACAGAACGCACACATTACCCCCTGCCGTTGCCTAGCAACAGAGCACACAACCCCAGGAGCGGAGGTCTCGGGTGGAGGATGCTGAGGCTGGGGACTTCCTCCGGCCCGCGGTCGGTCTCTCCAGACGCAAATCTAAACCAACCCCAGACACGTTCAGTGATCCTTCTGTTTCCTGCGCATTTCCTCAAGCTACATTCCTCCACCACCACCTCAGGTTTAACTGTAAAACGCGAAGTCCAGCCTGAATTTCGGGATGGAAACCGTCGAAAATGCAGGGATGGGCCCGTCAGGTTTGCGGCCACAAAGGAGGCCAGATGTGTGAGGATTCTTGGATGGATTCCTAACCTCTTCGGTTCTCGGCAGGCTGCTCGTTTGCGGACTCGGCCTTTGGAGAACTTAGAAGCTTTAAACCGCACCCGCCGCCGGCTGTGCGGCTTCGGAGCCCCGCCGCGCCAGCTCACGCGCCTTTGCTGTGGCGGGCGCGGACAGCTGACTAACCGCAGCTCGGAGGAAGAGGCGGGACCTTCCTCCGGCGCCCGCTACCGACGCTCGGAAACCGGAAGAGAGGCGGCAGAACAAGAAAGAAAGGAAGGGAAAGCGGCGAGCGGAAGGCGCGTCCCCTCAGGAAGCTCAGTTCCCGCCCTTTCCAGACTGAGGTTGTGTGGCCGCGCGCGCCCGCAATTCGGTCACGTTCTATCGGAGGGCGGGGCAGAGTCGCGCGCGCGCGCGCGCGCGCGGCAGTCAGCCTGACCAATCATTGGTCTCCGCCGTCTCCCAGCGTGACTCCACTCTGACCCCGCCCACTTATCGGGAGTGGGCGTGCGCAGTCGAGTCTCTCTCGGCCGCTGAACAAAACGGAGCCAATCAGAGCGTCCCTCCGCCTCCCGCGCGGCCCCGCCCTAGGGGGCGGTCCCGGTCGCTTTGCAGACGCTGTCGCGCGCGCTTTTTGTATGTTGTGGGGATGGTGGTGGGAGGTAGCGTGTGGGGCGTTTCGTGGGTTGGCTGTGGAGCGGGACCGGGCTCCCTCTCTGTGGTGGGGGGCGGTGGGGAAACTGGAGCCCACCCCAGGCCCAGAGATCTGCGGGCGGGGGTCTGGGGCTGGGGACCTGGGGCAAGGGGGTTGGCCTGGGGCGGCGGGGGGCGGAGGGAGCTGGCCTGGGGCCCCCCTGGGGCCGGGACCGGGGGGCAAAAAGGGGTGGCCTGAGGTGGAGTGGGGTGGGGAGGGGGCGGCGGGGGGACCCCCCTCCCACTCCGCTGAGGTAGCCTGGGTAACCGCGATGCTCTTTGGCTAGAACGACAGGAACGGCCCCCTAGTCCACATCCCCGGGCTGGGTGGGTGTGCGTTTAGCTCCGTTGATCTCGGCACAGGACTTTAGACCTCTGGATGCTTCATGATTTCCTAGTGTCCTAACGAAATCAACTGAAGTTGTCCTCTCTTCCAAAACTCAGATCTTGAAGATAGTTTGAGATTAAAAAAAAAATAAGGAAAAGCTGTGAGGTACTAGCTGGTTAATTTGTACAACACCACGAAGACTGTCTCCGTAGTACCAGTGTGGGATGGTAAATGCAAAAATAAATAAAATGCAAGAAGAACGCGAACGAATTACAGCCAAGTATAAGGCATGGCTTGGCTGGCTTTCTTGAAGATGTTTTTGTGTACTAATGAAAATTTCTTTGATACCAACAGGAGGGTTGGATAGAAGGATGGTTAATTACTATTTTATTTTATATTTTTTAGAAATAAACCAAGATTTCCCTATCAAGATGGAAAGTCCATCAGACTCAACTGTGATTTTACCTAGCACTCCTCAGGCCTGTGGGGTTCCACCATCTCCCCATACAAATTGTTTACGAAAACAAGTAGGAACATTATTGCTGCTTCTACTGGGTCCATTCTATGTTTCAGAGTATTCTGGCAGTGGTGCTTTTAGTAGAATGAAGAATTCATAGCATGCAACATTCTCCCTGCCAGATTTACATCTTGAATCGATTTCATTTATAGTTTCACATGAGGTTCTTATAGGATACTCCAACTTGAGGAGGTTCTAGTCTGAATATTATCCTTGAGAGAGAGAAACAAATGTTGCTACTGGGGTAAATGTCTCAGCACTTTCAGAAGGGTGTTTTAACCTTGCAAAAGTAAAAGAATGGAGTAAAAAGAATAGTATCTGGACATAATATCTTATGATGTTTTTTATTTAAACTTTAGTTCTAGTAAGGGGTTTCCAGTTAAACCTAACAATTTTCTTTTTAGCATAGTGCATCTTGATTAATCAATGTTGTGGCATTTTAGATTATATGAAAACAGAAAGCCATCTAGTGGTACCTGCCATAGAAATGTAGAAATAAATAAGGCATTTATTTCTAGTATATTAACATCAGTGTTTTTCTTGGTTGGAAATTTTAATGTTATGTTCTCTTTTTAGCCTATGAGTGCAACACTTAAAGAAAGATTAAGGAAAACAAGGTCTTCATTTAGTTCCTATTGCAGTGTGGTGAAACGTCTTAAAGTAGAGAATGAAGAAAATGATGAGGCTGTTCTAGAAAACCAAGCATCTTCAGCAGGAGAAAACTCTCTTAAACACATTGACAGTGAATCTGAAGAAAATACGTTTTTGGAAAATGCCTTCAAGAATATCCATGAGTGTGAATCTAAATCATTTGATACAAGATCGTACATTGCTCTCCAAAATGATTTTGGGAATGAGAATCCTAAACAAGAATTAAAGGACGAAAAAGCACAATTGGTGAAGCAGATTCAGGAGAAAGAAGAACTTCTCCGGAGACTAAAACTAGTCAAAATGTATCGATCAAAGGTGAGAAGAATTTCAGAACCATTGCATAGTTTTTCCACAAATTGTAAGATTAATTTCAGAAATAGAATGTAAATTTATTTTAGCATAACAAGCCAAATATTCAGAAGACTAGCTTCCAGCAGCTTTAACTGAAATATGTCATAGATTTAGAATTAGGAAGAGGCCTGTCATCCCAAGATAAAGCTTAAAAAGAAAATTCTGTGCACTTGAAGCTTTTCTCTCTGGTTTGTAACTCATAGTACAGTTAAGAGTATTAAGTGCAAGGTGCACATACAGTGGAAATGAATGAATAAAGCTTAAAAAACAGATCATAATGTATAGGATATATTTTTAGTAATGAGTCTATTTTTCCTCCAAATAATTAAAATATCTTAGACATTTTGTTTGAGAAAACAACAAATATGTATTAGATTTTAGATTTCAGCCTTCATTGTTTGAATTAAATAGAACCTGAGTAATGGTGATAACCTCTATTAATAGTGCATGCCTATGTAATGATAGCTCATTGTTCCTCAGAGGGAGAATAGCATGTTGCATTTACTGTCGTGAACCTTTAGGGTTTTCTAAATGTCATTTATGAGATAACATGTTGAAAAACACTTTCAACAAATATTTTTAAGTGCACTTTTGGGTTCATAGCAGAATTGGATAGGAGGTACAACATAGTGTTATTTTTTCAAAGTACAGTTGTAATATGAAAGCTGGATTTTTTTTTCCTTCTTTTTTTTGTTTTGGCCAGTCCTGGGGCTTGGACTCAGGGACTGAGCACTGTCCCTGGCTTCTTTTTGCTCAAGGCTAGCGCTCTGCCACTTGAGTCACAGTGCCACTTCTGGCCATTTCTGTATATGTGGTGCTGGGGAATCGAACCCAGGGCTTCATGAATACGAGGCAAGCACTCTACCACTAGGCCATATTCCCAGCCCCTGAAAGCTGGATTTTAAAGACCTATATTACTTTTTTTTTAAAACATAGTTTTACCTTATTTAATGATTTGATTTTTCCCTGGGGTGAGACTGGCCCAGAGTTGGGACAAAACTAAATAGCTATGGAATCAAAGTTGAGTGGCATTCTCGTATTTATTCAGTTTTTTTTCCTAGGTAGAAGTTCTGTTCATCCCCAGGGTTGTTGTTTGGCTAACTTTTTTCTTTTTTTTTGCCAGTCCTGGGCCTTGGACTCAGGGCCTGAGCACTGTCCCTGGCTTCTTCCCGCTCAAGGCTAGCACTCTGCCACTTGAGCCACAGCGCCGCTTCTGGCCGATGTGGTGCTGGGGAATCGAACCTAGGGCCTCTTGTATCCGAGGCAGGCACTCTTGCCACTAGGCTATATCCCCAGCCCTTGTTTGGCTAACTTTAAACACATCATCTGATTTAGTAGCTTTGATGGTTTAAATTCAAATAGTCTGTCTCCTTACTGACATACATTTATCGTTTGTTTTTTCAACTGTTCTGTTTCAGAATGACCTGGCTCAGTTACAGTTGTTGATAAAGAAGTGGAGAAACTGTAGTCAGCTGTTACTTTATCAACTGCAGTCAGCTATGTCTGAAGAGAACAAGAAACTAAGCCTTACTCAATTAATTGACCACTATGGGTTAGATGATAAATTGCTGCATTATAACAGAAGTGAAGAAGAATTTTTAGATGATTAATTCAGTTTTTTTTCCCTCCAGGATATGCTATATATACATATGTATATGTGTGTATATGTATAGTATTTTATGACTCACCTAGGGTTGATGAACAAACAAAAATTACATAGGCTGTTTATTAAGACCTGAGAGTCCACATTATCCAGTGAAGTCTGTGGTATGTTCTTAGCAAACAGGATTATCAAGGCATCCAACTTTGGTGACATGGCATGTGTATTAACAGAAGAGAAAAAGTCTGGTATGTCTATGGTGGACTCAAGAGATTACTGACAATCAATCCTATGTTTATGTATTTGAATCCCTCATACCCCCCATCTTGTGTCTGTCTTTCTGCTCCCCACAATTCCTGGCTCAGAAATAGCATAGAAAATGTTACCAACGGTCACTTCCCAGCTGAATCCACCAAGTTATTTCAGGAGTCATTTTAGTACGAAGGTGAGGGGGAGAGAATTGGTCAACAAAATGATTTTGGTTCTGTCATGAACCTTCACTCCCATCCACCAGATCACTATATGGGTGATCAGTTAACATCTACAGGGCTTTTCCTAAATGGAAGGTTTAATAATACCTATCTTGCTTTACTTGCACCAGTACATAATGGACACATTAATGTTTATAAATTGCAAAACAGTAAAGCGCCAATATCACTTAGAGGTGGTCAGTAGTCCCAATAATATCCCTGGGAATGCAGCAATCTACAGACTGTAGAAGGGCAAAGATTTTCTTATTATGTAATTGTCATTATATGAATAGAACAAACTATTTTATAGAACTAGAAAGCACTTTTTATGTTTCCTGAACCCTATTGATTAGGACACAAAACTGAGCTGTTAGAATAAGAACGGATGGTGCTTTCAAAATGCCATAATTTACAAATAATTTAAAGCACTGAAAAATAATTTACTTTGTTTAAATTGGAAGAATAGAGACTTATGTTCTAAATTCTAGTAGTTACAAGCAAATAAAGAATATTTTCTTATCAGTTGAAAATCTTGTTCTTTATTGGATAAAAACAATTCATGGTGCTTTACACTGCAGGACAAAAGTCTGTTGATTAAGGCTAAAATTTAATGATTTGCTATTAAAAACCTGCAATTAAAGAGATGACTACCTAGATTTCCTGATACAAACAAACAAAAAAGAAACCATTTTAACCCAAAGGATTTTTCCAATGGATTGTTTTGGCCTTGTGTTTCCTGCAGGGTTTTTACAATTGAACAAGAGCAGGAAATGTTCTCATCCTTAGTCTTTCAACTTCTGCCTGCAGTATTGAAATCTGTTCAGCTTGCTGTTTGGAAATGCTTGTCAGCTTCTGTTGTTGGATCATGCTTTCATATTGTTCTTTGGCAATCTTTTCACAAGTCAGCATAGTCCCTAACCCAGAAACGAAGAAGAAAAGAATTGGTTGGCTTATTGTCAACACTTTCAAATACAGTAGCAGCATCCAGAATCAATTGTGTGAAAGAAGCACTAACTGCTGTATAAACTACTGTACCAGTTTCAAGAGAACCGATTCCTTTGAGAGAAAGGAAAAGCTTACCCATTGAGTTACATATGTCTTTTCTCTCAGAGACAGCTACCAGCTCGTTCTGTAGATTGCAGCTTAGATTATAATTGGCTGCATCTTTTTGATTGCTGACTTTTCCCAGTTTTCTGAGTAGCTTTTTGCAGTGTTCAACATTCTTTTTGTGGGTCTGAGATTTGTTTCCCACGGAACCCCATGAAAAATAATTTTGAAATAAGTGTAAGTTCCTTTATAAAGATGTTATGTTGTTACATTTTAAGTACATTATCATCACTAACATCCCATATCTCTACACTGTCTGCTATGTAGTTTGTCCATAGTAGATGTTTAAATTATTTGTTAAAAGGTTGCATGTTAATACTATAGACAAATTTAAGAAGTTAAAAATGATATTAAATATCTAAAACACCTTATTTGTTTAAATCTTACATATGCTATATAATCAAATTGAGCATTTGTTACTCAGTTAAGATAAGATGAATACAATTCCAAAGAAAGATCAACACTTTTATTACATTAATGTGAAATAGGTTCTGAGGTCTGGGACTTGAAAGTCTTTGTGCTTCTACTCTGCTTTTTTGCTCACAGCTGGCAATTTATCACTTGAGCCATGCCCCTACTTCTCTGTTCTTTGTTAGGAGTCTGGGGTTTTATCTGCACAGGCTAGCTTTGAGCCTGAATTCTCAAATCTCAGCCTCCAGATATACTAGACCCTGGCTTCCCAGAGGTTAACAAGTATTTGTTACATTGGTTAGGGTTACACAAAGACACTATTAAAAGACCTCTGATTCCCTCATGAGTGCCAATAAATAATCAAGGTTTTTTTTTTTAAAGTTTCTGAGTTCATGTTTGAAATGCTTTGCTTGAATTATTCACAACTCTTGGGATTATAATACATATTTTTTGAGACTGACCTTATCTATAACCTGAATTGTTTGCTCCATTATTCCAATCTGAAGAGCAATCAGACTCTCATAGTTTGGTTCATTTAGGAACTTTAGGAGAAAAAAAAAGAACATATAAGGATATTTTTCTCTCTTTTATAGGTAACTTTATAAATATGGTTTTGGTCTTGAAAAATTTTTTATAACATGTCTATTTAAGATTCATTTGACTTTTGTGCCTTATTAGTTACTTGTATTTAGACACCAATGCACTATTTATTTATTACAGATCCCTAAAGTCTGTTTTCTTCATTTATTTAACTTTATGTGGTTTCACTTGTCACATTTACAGTGTGCTAGACTGAGATAGACACAAAGATAGGTAACATGAAGTGACAAGCAACTAGGTGCTAGAAGATAGATCAAGGGTTGGCAAATACAAAGGTAGTTTGTGATGGGGTGGGATGTTTTGAGGCTTAGGAAATCAAAGGAAGGCTGTGTGGAGAGGGGCTGCTTGACCCTTAAACTAAACCTTGACAAACAGGTAAGTTTGGGGTGTGAAAAAAGAATCAAAAGCATTAGGAGCAAATTTTAACCCATTTGCTTTGGGAACACTGACAAATAACACTACCACAAGTGTTCCTCTACTTGCTATGAAGTTGAGTTGGAAGACACACCCACATAAGGATGTGAAAACTCATGTGCTAGTTAAGAATTGTCAGTTTAATTTTAAACAGGCTATGTAATGAGTCAATTGGGAATGAAAATAATTGGGACTGAAAATCTGGAAGCAAATTACCCACAAGGATAAAAATATATGAATTTTAGAATTAAAGATAAGGTGAGAGATGTGGGGAAAAGGAGGGCAGGAGGAATTGAGGAGAGAGAAACAGATAGGTGAGAACACAAGGTTATGAGACCATATAACTCTATACCACTGAAAATGGAGGTCTAAACTGGGATGGAGGCAATGAGGCCAGAGAAAGACATAAGCTGGGCCAAGAAGACATAAGAAAGAGGGAGTTCTTGGATTGGAATGGAATTGGATTGGAATCCAGAGATCTTGGATTAAACCTTCAGAGGTGATTGTTGATGTTACAAAGTTAGAGGTGATCCTCAAGGGAGAAGGCATGGAAAGGAACACTGGGCTCAGGAAGAAATGATGAAGCAATAGGATTCCAGTTAAAGAGGCAGAGAAGTCTGACATGTGAAGAAAACCTGGAGAAAACGGTGTGTGTGTGTGTGTGTGTGTGTGTGTGTGTGTGTGTGTGTGTGTGTGTGTGTGATAAAACTAGTCAAAGGAATGGGTAATTAGATAATCAAATGTAACAATTGAATGGTGGTGATTGGGAAAAAGAGGACTGGGTGTGGCAGTTAAGAAATCCTCAAGAACTGTAAGCAATATATTAGCAAGTCCTGAAGGAAACAAATGTAAACCATGGTGTGCGGAAGAGGGAGAACTCACAGATACATTCTTAAGTGTATTAGGGGATTCTTTTGATGTATAATATGCTTGCCATTGTAAAGGCTTCTTATGAAACCCTGGTTAAATGAATAGATTACATTAATGAATGAAATGAAAGCTATAGGAGTGGAGAGAACTTGCCTTTTGACGATCTCTTGAAAAAAACAGCATCTGAATATCCCAAGCCTTCTGACTTAGATCTTCCATTTCCATCTCCATTTTCTTATGCTCCCATTCAATCTGATAAATCCCTTTGTGTACCTCTTTACTTTCCATCATGCTACCAACTTTCTTCTGTCCTTGAGTCTGAAAAAGGACATCCAATACTTCTAAGAGTTTTGCATACAGAATTATAAAACTTGGAGTTGAATGCTATTTTAATACCACATGTGGGCCAGCAGTGATAATTCTATTTCCATTTTTTGAAATGGAGCAAATACTAATGAAAATAACTTCAGCAGAATCTGATCATGGTGAAACACGATAGTCACTAGGAGAGATTATCAGATGCACTTATGTGGCATAGCCAACTGACTGACTATATGCCAAGGATTGGGCTGGAACACCATTTACCATCATCTAATTGAATCCACTGTGTGCATTTTAAAACGTACTCCTTTTTCTCCCACTATGCTATGGATAAAGCATTGGGAGCTACACAGGCATAGTATAATCTCTTTAGCAGCTACTGGAAAAAACCACATTAAATATGGCATTCAAACACCTACATGTTTTGTACTTCACCTACTTAAGCCACGAGATTGCTTGAGACCACCTACGAAGTGGGTATACCAAAAGAAAGGTTCAGGAGAATTTGGGCCCATACCCCAAATCCAACTGTGAAAAGTCTACCAGAGAAAGGACCCAGTAAAGAGACTAAGGAGGGGCTTCCAATAAAGTAGGAGGAAAACTAGGGGATGATGTCCTAGAAACAGCCCAGAGGAGGGAGATGTGGGTACTGTATTAATTACTTGAAAAGAGTTTCAGTGGAGGGTTGGGAAAGGAGCTCCATGGCAGAATCCAGTAATATGAAGTGAGGAGGCAAAGATGGTGACTGTAAGTACAGCCTATAAAAACAGACTGAAAGGAAAGAAAGGAGATGTAGCTCTAAAACAAAGTATCTCCCTGCAGCTCAGTGCTTGGTCATCTGGGGCCAAAGATGTGTAGGATACTTAGTGCCGCTGCTCTCCATACTCAGGACATGGACAGTAACAGCTTATGTTTTTCAATACTTCTTCCGAGAAAGCACAAAGTCCCTGGCAATGGTGGTTCATGCCTATAATCCTAGGAATTTAGGAGGTTGAGATTTGAGGATATGGTTCAAAGCCAACCCAGGCAGGAAAGGCTATGAGACTCTTACCTCCAATTAACACCAAAGATCCAGAAATGGAGCTGGCACTCTCAAGTGATAGAGTGCTAGCCTTAAGGAAAAAAAAAATCCTTAAGGATGTTGTCCAAGCTCCACTTTAAAGCCTCAGGACCAGTACACAAACAAAAACAAAAACAAAGCATATTGACCTCTGCTGGGGCAATATATCCCCACTCCCAGCTGACAATGCTCTAGAGAACTACTTTAACTCTAGATTTTAGAGGTCTTGATGACAAGACCTACAAGAATGATCTTGGGAGAGGGTGGCTGAAATACAGTGGGTAAAAGATTATTGATAGAAGGAAATTCAAAGAGTTGAGAGACCAAGAAGTTGAGAGATCAGAAGATGAAAATAATAGGCAAGTTACGTATGAAACTGTAACCCCTCTGTACATCACTTTGACAAATAGTTATTCAAAAAATTTTTAAGTATTTAAAATAAAGGACTTAAGGGATAAAAAAAATAATAGGTAAGAACAGAAAGTGTGGTGAGTATAGTCTGATAGCATGAGCTTCAAAAAGCTAGATTTTGGGGGTGGGGATATGGCCTCGTGGCAAGAGTGCTTGCCTCATATACATGAGGCCCTGGGTTCGATTCCCCAGCACCACAAATACAGAAAACGGCCAGAAGTGGTGCTGTGGCTCAAGTGGCAGAGTGCTACAGCCTTGAGCAAAAAGAGGCCAGGGACAGGGCTCGGGCCCTGAGTCTAAGCTCCAGGACTGGCCAAAAATAAAGCTAGATTTTGGAAAATTACAAAATGTTAATTGATGGAATTCTCATGAATAAATTTACACATTCATTCTTGATTATCTAGTCTCTCAACAAATAAATTTATTTTAGACATAAATTGGTTTCACTATGAGTAATCTAAAATAATTTTATAAAAATATTTCTGAATTCTAAGTCAGAAACCTATGGCTCATGCTTGTAATCCTAGCTGCTCAGCATCTTACTCAGTGCAGTAAGATTAGGAGATAAATGAAACAAACAAACAAACAACAAAATCAGAAGGAAAATGGAAGCAAGGAACAAAAAGTTGGTTCTTTGAAAAAAAAATCACCCAAATTGGCAAGGGTTAGCTATACTAAAAGAAAAAACCCCAACATCACTCAAATATCTAAAATAAGAACTATAGTCAGATATCACTACCACAATATCACATAAGCTAAAAACCTTGCAATGAAAAACCATATAAACAATGCATAAACTATGTCAACTTAGAATATTTAACTTTCAGTATCTTAGAATTATCTGGGAAGCTTTTTAAAAATGCCCACAAGAATGAGTATAAATGCACACATATAATATTCAGAAAATTCTAATGTATAGTTACTGTTAGGAATCACTGACTTAATTGAATTAAAATGATTTACCATAGAAATGAAAGCATAATATTAGATATTTAATATGGCAGGCAACTGTTTCTATCAAAAAAGTCTAATTACCCGAATCACAGAATTCAATTCTTCAATTATGCTCTTATTTATGAGAATTGCATCTGAATACTCCAGAATTAACTGGAAATTCTCCAGTTCAACTTGTCCTTGTTTAAGAAGAATTTGGATTGTCAAGTCCAACTGGAATTTCACTTTGTCCTCCTGTAATCTAAGTTGAAAGAGATCTCAAAGCAAGTTCTTGCAGTATATTTTTATTAACAATAACCAAAAACCATCTGTTAGCCAGGTGCTGGTGGCTCATGCCTGAATTCCCAGGTACTCAGGAGGCTGAGATCTGAGGACTGCGGTTCGAAGCCAACCCAGGGAAGGAAAGTCTGTGAGACTCTTATCTCCACTAAAACTACCAAAAAAGCCAGATGTAGAACTGTGGCTTAAGTGGAAATAGGCATTAGCCTTGAGTACAATTTCAGGGACAGCACTCAGGTCCAGAGTTCAGGTCCCAGACCTGGGGGGAAAGTGGGGAAAGGGGGATGGGGAGTAGAAATGTTGCCAAATGGTATTGAACTTATTGAAAGACTGAATGTATTGAACGGTATTGAAGGTACTAAAGTTGTGACCTTAGTTATTGATTTCTCACACTATATTAAAAAATAATTGGTGGTGGCTGGTGGCTCATGCCTGTAATTCTAGTTACTTGGAAGGCTGAGGTCAGAATGATCTCAGTTCCAAACTAGAGTATAAAATTTTGCAAGGCCCCCATCTCAACCTAAAACACTGGAAGTGGTGGGATATGCCTGTCATCCAAGCAGCAGGAAGCATAAACAGGAGGATCAAAATCCAGGCCAACCTGGAGTAAACAGCAAGACAGCTGAGCAAAAAGGACTAAAAATGTAGCTCTAGTGGTAGAACACCTGCCTGGTAAGTATAAAGCTCTGATTCCGTAGTTATACAACAAGCAAATCTATATGGTAATTACCAAATCTATATCTGCATAATTCACATTCCTCTCTATAGCCTACATCTGAAAATCACTTAGGTAGATAAATTTTGGAACATCAAAAGGTATCCACATGGCTTAAAAACAGCCTTATTGCTAGGTGCTGGTGGCTTAAGTCTATAATCCTAGCTACTTGGGAGGCTGAGATCTGAGGATTGTCGTTCAAAGCCAGCCTAGGTAGAATAGTCCATAAGACACTTATTTCTAATTAATCACCAAAAAGCCGGAAGTGGGGCTGGGACTCAAGTGCTAGCCTTGAACACAAAAGCCCAGGCCATGAGTTCAAGCCCCAGGATTGCGACACACAAACAAAATGGCCTCATTGAAGCCAGGATTTGACAAGAATATGCAGGTCACTCCGTAAAAAAAAAAAAAAAAAAAAAAAAAAAGAGCACAATCCCTGAAGAAAAGCCAGTAGCTGGTAAATGTCTACCTGGACATTGTAGCCATCTTCTGTTTCCCATACACCAATAAACAGGGTTTGACCGCAAAGTCATTACTGGCAGAGGCCAGTTTGTATTTTTTTTTATGTGGAAGAGGCAGACTTAACAAATGTGATCATTTTTTTTCTAAAACTTGCTTCTTTGTATTCAGAGCAATAGAATCCATGACAGATTCCATTGCAAAACAAGTCTGAAACAGTGCTCTGTGTGTGTGTGTGTGTGTGTGTGTGTGTGTGTGTGTGTGTCCTGGGGCTTGAACTCAGGGATTGGGCAGTCTCTGAGCTTTTTTCTCAAGGCTAGCACTCTAGCACTTGAGTTACAGCTCCACTTCGGGCTTTTTTTGGTGGTTAATTGAAGATCAGAGTCTTATGGACCTTCCTACATGGCATCAAACTACGATCCTCAGATCTCAGCCTCCTGAATAACTAGGGTTACAGGCATGAGCCACGGGTGCCTGGGCAGAGTGCATTTTTTAAAGTAGGAAACTTCAGTCCAACACTGGGATTGAGACAGAGACGTTTGCCAGCTCTGACACTGTAAGCCAATAGGCATTCTCCCTCTATGACCCCAGGACCTAGTGGAGCCCAGCTCAGGCTGGGAATGAGTGAACCCCAGAGGTTGACATTACAGAATGAGCTCGTGTAATACTCTCTCAATCTCATGTTGCACATTTTCATCATCCTCGATTCTCTTCCGGAGGAAAGTTCCCATTTCTGTTAAACCAATTGCCTTCTGCTTCACCTGAAGAAACCAAATGGCAGATATCTCAGAACACATAGAAGCCTTTGTGTAGAGAAAATGTGTCTGTAGCTTTCTTTATACAACCTTTACAAGCCTACTTTCCTAAGAGATTAAGGAAAATTTAAATCCCTTCCCATAGGCACTGTGAGCTATGTTCAACTTACACGTGGCAACTAAGAATCTTTCATTATACCTTAAAATTTGTTGCCATTACCTTAGGTGAGATTATAGAATCGGAGATACTTGAACAGAAGCATGCCAGCCTGTGCATAAGGAGTTTTGGGAGGATCAAGAAGAGGCCAGAGGGAGAATTCTCTTAACTACACACACACATCCTCACTTTTTACCTTTTTCCATGCTTCCCCCCCCTCTATTTTAGCAAAAGTATATAGGTGGCTATGGTAGACTAACTGCAATTCTAATCTGTGCATGATAAAAATCATCATAATATAGGCCATGTTGATCATTTCATTTTTTTAGCTTTAAAATTGTACGAAGTAGTGGGTTTCACCATGACATAGTTATACAGTTTTTGTCTGTGCCACCACACCCACCTCACATAATTTTAAATTTTACACTAAAAAGTGAAATGAAGCAGAGGCTTAATTCTACCAATATATGTTACAGATGATAATATATCAAAAATATTGTCACTCAAATTATAAGCAATACATACTAAGTCTTCTAAGTCTACATGTATTTTCAACTTATAGCATATCTCAGTTAGGACTGGCCATGTTTACATCAAGTGCACAATAGCCGTGTCCCTGGAGACCATTTTAGGCAGTGCAGATCTACAAGCATAGGCTGTACTTGACCCTCAGTAGCATTAAATTTAATATTTTATTTTGCTATTTTATTATTAACATTACCAAGTGCATCTCTAAATAACTGACCAAATAATTGGTTATCTAAATAACTGGCTTTTTGGTATGCACTGATGAATATAACTATATATTTGACATTAATACAGTAGTACATTAAAAATAAGATTAAAATGATATTATGTACTTTGAACTCATTTTCGACTTTTATTCTTCTGGTTGCACAGAAATGTTCCCAGGTGGAGGGGTCCAAGCCTTCCGGCATATTAGCAATGTTGTCCAAGTCATCCATGCCTTTCATTAGCTGGGCAAAGGCATCCTTATTCAACTTGCCAGATTCTGGTCTCTCTCCAAAAGGGGTAACATTGGCCGAATCTGGATGCATTTTATGTTTGTGAACCCTGGTTTAATCGAGAAAGGGCCATCAACCTTTTACGGTCTCACACACACAGAAAATCCAGTGTTAAACAACAATACCCTTCACATGGGCATGGTACATTATATAGCAATCTCCCTTGGCACCTGAGTGTTGGTGGTGGATTATTCCAAGCAGAGAGGAGCACCCACTCTGTCTGTCTTTCTTTTTTCCTTACATGCTCTCTAGCTCCACAGACACGATTCTTGGTTGGATTAGAAATCCCTGACTCTGGATAGGTTAGCAGCGGAAGTTTTACCTAGTCTAGGAAACATCATACTTCTGCATATTGTGAGCAGGCAAATAAACGCCCAGAGAGGGGGAGTGTGGGTGCTCGACTGTCTAAAACATTCTCTCTGTGTCTGTCTGCCTCTTTAGCTCTCTGTCTCACTATTTCTCCAGTTCTAAAGATTTTAACTCAGGACCTTACACATGCTAAGCAAGTGCTCTACCACCAAACTACACATCTAGTCCTTTTTTGCTTTGGTTATTTTTGAGAAAGGGTCTTGCTCCTTTGGCCTGGGCATGCACCTGGACCACAATCTGCCTATTTACAATTCTCTCAATGCTATGATGACAAGTATCGAGCTATTGATCAAGGAAGAGGTCTCTCTTTCTCTCTCAACTGGCCTTGAACCACGATCCTCTCTATCTCAGCCTCCCAAGTAACTAGGATTACAGGTATGGGTCACATAGCAGCATTTACTGGTAGGTTTTGCAACAGGATATTCTAAGATGAATCTGAAACTGGGGAAGTGCTCTTTTATCTACATGAACATATTAATTTGTTTCCTTGGGTTGTAGTTAGAAAGGGAAGAAGGGTTCCAAGGGTATGGCAAACCCTCACTGTAGAGATGCTTTACAAAACACAATTAAAAGTAATGTTGCTATCCCTGTTTGTAGACAGGAATGGCCTCAAATCAGGGCTGACAGTTGGTAGAGTCAGGATTTAAAGATAGTTCTACTTGACAACAAAGCTTGGAAGGTCTCACTTTGTTATTCAGAAAAGAAAGTATGTATATGGGCTTATAATATTCTACTTTAAAAATACAGAACCCAGCTGGGCATCGGTCTCACACTCATAATCCTAGCTACTCAGGAGGATGAGATCTGAGGATTATGGTTCAAAGCCAGCCTGCAGAGGAAAGTCTGTGAGACTCTTATCTCCAATTAAGTACCAAAAATCCAGAAATGGCACTGTGGCTCAAAGAGGTACAATGCTAGCCTTGAGCACAAAAGCTCAGGGACAGCATTCAGGTCCTGAGTTCAAGTCTCAAGACTGACAAAAAATACAGAAACCAAGACATGAGGCATATTCTAGGTTCACTTTCTTGGACTGCATACAACTTGTCAAAGTGAATGCTTTTGTATCGTAGACACAAATTAGCCTGTGCCTTTGTGATAAACTTGCATAATTTCTAGGTTCCATTAAGATAAAAATCTAAATTAAGGGGGCTGGGACTATGGCCTAGTGGCAAAAGTACTCGTCTCCTATACATGAAGCCCTGGGTTCCATTCCTCAGCACCACATATATAGAAAAAGCCAGAAGTGGCACTGTGGCTCAAGTGGCAGAGTGCTAGCCTTGAGCAAAAAGAAGCCAGGACAGTGCTCAGGCCCTGAGTTCAAGCCCCAGAACTGGCAAAAAAAAAAAATCTAAATTAAGGGTGTTAGAAATCAGCAAAATATCCTAATGCTACTCTTGGTAAAAACAAAATATATTTTAGAACTCTTTTGATAACCATTATTTCTAGGCATTTATATGGGGACATTGTTGAAACCAAGTCTTGAGTTTAATCACATGCAATACTCAGAAGCAACTTGCGGTCAAATGAGTTTGGAAAACACTGCTTGCTTTATTTTTTTAATACTTAAAGATTCTGTTCTAAGAAGGTCTACATCTTGTTTTACACAGTATTTCCTCAAATATATTTGGTCCTATAAGCCTACTTGATACAAATCTATTCATAGCTAAGACTTATATATGTTAGAGTATACGTTGGGAAAACTGTTTGTAAATCTGTATGTCACTAGGATTTCAGAGAAAGTACTTTCATGTGTCAAGTAGAAACAATAAAAGTTGTTTCTAGCCAAGTGGAAGGAGAAGACAAGGGAAAATCTTATAAAGGAAATCTTGTAATTCTCTTCTTCAGATACTTATTTTACTCCAGAAACATAATAGCAAAGGAGAAAACAAACCTTGGCCGGCGTTTAAAAAGTTTGTAGAGTATTTCCACTTGACTACTGGGAATTTCGGAGAATTCTTTCTTAAAGCTGCGATCCAGGACCTAAGGATAAACACATCATTGCCAGGATTGCACTTGTCTTCAGATGGCTTTTTTTGCCGTTGTCGTTGTTCTGGTCCTGGGGCTTGAACACAGGGTCTGGGTGCTATCCCTGAGCTTCTCTGGCTCAAGGTTAGTGCTCTACCACTTGAGCCACAGCACTCTTCCAGCTTTTTCTGAGTAGTTTATTGAAATAAGAGTCTCGAAGATGTTCCTGCCTGGGCTGGCTTTGAACCACGGTCCTCAGATCTAAGCCTTCTGAGTAGTTAGGATTATAGTGTGAGCCACCAGTGGCTGACTTTCAGATGGCTTTTAGTTGTTGATAATGTTCTTCAATGATATAAGTAGCATTGTTTTGACTTTTATAAAAATATCTATGAAGAGGAGACTGATAGAGTGAGGTTGATTGGGATGCATTGTATGTCACAATGAACATTTCCTTGTGCAACTGATGTATGTTAATAAAAAAGAAAACTCACCATGACCTGGTTTGTTAGAGGATATCATTTACTGTGCAAAGATTTTCAAACAGATTTTCTGAATAGGCAACACTGCAGTATATTAAGCATGCTATTTTATGAGATACCTTAAAAATCATACAGAAGTTTCCTCAAATAATATTTACTTATGAAACATGCAAGTTAATGCTATTATTTTCCATTCCCTCCATTCTGTCTTCTTTATGTTAAGTCTATCCTACTCTTTTTTAAATGATAGAATTACTAGTCATGTCTACTAAATTGATTCATGTCCAACTTATGGGATCTACAATTTGAAATTTGAAAAGCTTAAGCACAAGAGGAAGTTTAAACCAGAGAAATTCACAAAAATTCCTTTTTTTTTTTTTTTGGCCAGTTTTGGGGCTTGGGACTTAGGGCCTGAGCGCTGTCCCTAGCTTCTTTTTGCTCAAGGCTAGCACTCTACCACTTGAACCACTTCTGGCTTTTTCTGTATATGTGGTGCTGAGGAACCAAACCCAGGGCTTCATCCATTCTAGGCAAGCACTGTACTGCTAAGCCACATTCCCAGCCCCACAAAAATTCCTTTTACACAGAGTTGCAGAAATGTATGACATAGGATGAAGTTCATTCATAACTTAGAATTATGGTAGAGGAAAAAGATTTATGAGGAGATTAATCTAACCTATTTGCCCTTCTCCCAACAACTCTACTAGCTTGTCAAACTGGTGCAAGGATGGCTCTCACCTTGTCTTCTGCCACTAGATTGTCATAGTTCTCCTTGTACATATCCAGGTCCTCTCTAGCTTTCCGGATGGCATCTGTCGTCTGGCACTATAATAACAGAAGGAATGGTTCATTTGACTGGGGACTTTGGGATAAACACAGGGATTTCTGAGTACAAGATAAATGTGTTTTGTAAAGTGTTCATTACATAAAACATTCATGGAACAAAAACCAACTGGAGACTTGGAAAGAACAAACATCCAGTCATCTGTTTCTCAGGAGAGCTGACTCTAAATGTGAGAGTGTCAGAGTCTACTAGGCAAACTGAGTTCTTGTCAGAGCAGGATGGGTGAGGAGAGTGTATAGGCTTGAGAGCTGTGAGAAACTGAGAGACTAACTGTAAACATGGACAGTGGCCAGGCCATATATAAAAGTAGAACTTTGTTCCATACCCTTTCAGTGCCCTGCTGGGAAGTTAAACCACAACCTAAACTGTCCCTAAACTGTCAGGACTTGGTCAGCAATTGCTAGTACTCTGGCACGATTTCTAACCTGGAATCATCCAAGGAAGAAAAATATGTCCTTGAAACCAGTAAATTGTCCCTCTTCTAATTGGTTTGCCCAGGCCAACAAATTCTAATCAGTCTGTGCATGAACTCAACTTTCTTTTCTCCATTCATTCATTCGTGTGTGTGTGGTGTGTGTGTGTGTGTGTGTGTGTGTGTGTGTGTGTTGATTGTGAGGCTTGAACTCAGTGCCTGGGCACTGTCCCTGAGCTCTTTTGCTCAAGACCAGTGCTCTACCCTATAAGCCACAGCTGTACTTCTGGTATTCTGGTGTTTAATTGGAGATAAGACTCTCATGGCCCTACCCTAGCTGGCTTTAAACTGTGATCCTCAGATCAGTAACCTGAGTAGTTAAGGATTACAGGTATAAGTCAACAGAGCCCAGCTCAATCTTTTTTTTCCTCTGTAGACCTTTTCCACTCCTGCTGCCATGTCTTAAAGACTCTGCTGGCCAAATGTAAGCGATGGTGTCTGCTTTTTCTCTTCTGGGTGGTCTTCACCTGCTTCCTCCGTTCTAGTTCCTACTCTGTTCTATTCCAGTGGGTGTGTCATCCAGCCCTCTTGAGATGGCTTCCTTGTCTGTGAAAAAAATCTAATCCTGCAGGGTTGTGATGAGGATAGACTTGGAAAGTTCTTTGCACATGCAGTTTGTAGACTCTTAACGTACATATGTCTCATGGCATGTTAAGTATGCATTAATCAATGTCCTTTACTAATTCTATTAATAAAAGTTGAATCTGTTGAAACTTATTGTGTAATGAGCATTTGGAATTCACTGTCTCTTTAGTGAGCCATACGTATCTATACTTATATTTTCATGGTGTTGAAACATGATGTTTTCTTTCTTTCTTTTTTTTGCCCATTGTGGGGCTTGAAATCTGGGCCTAGGCACTGTCCCTGAGCTCTTCAGCTCAAGGCTAGCTAGCACTCTATCACTTGAGACACAGTACCACTTCCAGTTTTCTGGTGGTTAATTGGAGATAAGAGTCTTACAGACTTGGACTTTCCTGCCTGGGCTGGCTTTGAATTGTGATCCTCAGATCTCAGCCTCCAGAGCAGCTAGGACTACAAGCGTGAGCCATCAGCATCTGGCTATGTTTTATCTTGCTATAAGCTAACCTGTTGCTTCCATGTTTAGCAAAACTTAAATAACGCCAAATGGTCCAAAAGGAACAATATTCTCTAAAGAACAGTTTGCAAGCTGCTTAAGGTGATGTTGTTCAGGTGTTCACTGTTATGTAGTTGAATCTGGTGCTTTTAAGCATAAAGCTGATGTGGTCTCATTTATAAGCCATGTTCATACCAAAGCTACACAGTTCTTTTGACTACATAACTGCATAAGCAGATCCATATAACTCCATTAACAGATTAGAACGGGTGTTTTCACCTGACCCCTGCAGAAAGTCCCAAGAGACATGTGTGGCTGAGAGGAATGGTAGAAGGAAGGAAGGAAGGAGGGAGGGAGGGAGGGAGGGAGGGAGGGAGGGAGGGAGGGAAGGAAGGAAGGAAGGAAGGAAGGAAGGAAGGAAGGAAGGAAGGAAGGAAGGAAGGAAGGAAGGAAGGGAAGGAAGGAAGGTGGTCTAGGTAGGAGCTCTTGCTAAACAGCTCTTGTCCCAAACCTCTGGAATCAGCTATCAGGCATTATACTTACTTTCTCTTCCTGCTTCTTAGCACGGTAGTTATTCAAGAATTTTTCTCTGAAGCTTAATTCTTCATCCAATAGTAAAGAAAACACCAAGTTATTTATTTTCAATTCCTCCTGTGGAAATATTTTTTGTGTCAATGATTATATATGAGAAAGGAATTCTATCATTGGTCATAGAAGTAGATTTAGTCAAGTTTATGACATACAAGTAAGACAAATGTTTCAAAGAAAAGGTGAATCGACTATTGCAATAATTATTTGGTTATATCACCTTTTTGGTGTTTACTTAATTGTAGATAAGAATCTTATGGACTTTCTTGTCGAGGCTAGCTTGGAACCATGATCCTCAGATTTCAGCCTCCTGAGCATTACAGGAATGAGCCACTAGCACGTGGCTCTCTAATCAATTTTTAGATGAGTTGGTTGACCTCTTTTGAAGACTAGTGATTTCCTTTAAAAAGTACAAGTCCATGAATTTTAATAAAACTTGTAAGTTCTAAGTAATTCTGGTTAATATTGTCCCTCTATCTTAAGTGGTCTCATTTAGAGTAGACCCATGCTGTTGGCTCCTGAGTCATTTACGTATTACTTTGTTGTCTGAAAGTTCCTCATTATCTTGTACAAGATGTTCTAAGTACATTTTCATTAGAAAATAATAGCTTAATCAAGGTATATTTCACATACTACACCAATTACAAAGTATACGTTGCTATTTTTAATATATGCACAGTTGTGTAACCATCATCATAATCAATCTGAGAATATTTAATTATTTTGAAAAGAAATCCTTTAACAGTCACTCATCATTTTCACTGCTTTTCCCAGAATCCCCCTGCTCTGTCTCTCTCTCCTTATCTAGACTCAGTGATGGGAAATGTGGTAAAAGAAGGGGAGGGGCTCATGAGGTTGGAGTGGGACTTGAGACACACCTGCAGGACCCTTGCACCAGGTAAGGGTATAAGTCCATTCTCTAACCACAATGGAAGATCCCTGGAGGATCTTTAAAAGAACAAGCCACCAAAGCGAAACTCTAATTTACCTGGTTGACAACCATCTCTGCTTTTATCCTTCGTTCAAAGAGTCTTTTCAAATGGTCATCAAAGCTCTGCGTGCTTTCTTGAATAGAGCTTTGCAATTTCTTCAGTTCTGCTTCTAAGGACTGAATAGAAGGCACAGAAAATTCAATGCTGGTAGGAAGTGGTGCATTTGCATTTTACCACATGGGAGGAGGGGGAGGAGAAGGAGGAAGACACAGGGAAGTTCTTCTGGGCCCCTTTAACAAGAGATTCCGTGCCCCCCCCCCCCATCTGTTTAAGACACTGTGTATCTGGGTCTTTGGCTTTACACATCGGAAGAAACTAAAAAGGTTAAAAAGTCATTGATCATGTCTAAGGATGAAACCAGAAGCAAGAGACAGAGCAATCCCTTATAGCAACCTCATGTGATCTGCTCTGCGCTCATTCAACAATGAGAATGAACGGAGGACAGTGACCGATGATAATATGGGAAGGACTGAAACCACTAAGGACTTTGAATATGCATCATATATATATAACTATATATATATATATCTAGTTTTGTTTTAAATTATTCCAACCCTTTACATTTCTCTCTCCCTACATCTCCAAATTCTCTTGCGGATTTCAGCTAACACACTATCTTTGAGCTATTAAAACAAGAAAATAAAAATACTGATTAAAATGCTCGATGCTGTAGGATGGTTATATTACGTTTTTGCTTTCCAACCTTTCTGTACTTATCTCTTTCTTCATTTAACTCCTTGACTTTTTTCTCATACTCTTTGAATTGTTTCTTTTCGTCTTCGGTCCACAAGGCATCAGGTTTTAACATGAAAGGAGGCTCTGGGATCACCTGGAAACATAAAGAAGCCATGTGCTGGGGCCTGCTCATAGATGGAACAGTAGAGGGAAAGCTCACACTGGGCCTCATTGGAAACATCTGCATGTGGGACTCACGTTCATAAGGAACGGGGAGATTATCTATACATGTGTTGCTGTGGAATTTCTAAAATTGAAGTTCATGGAGGACAAATGGGGATCAACTTTAAGTAGTTCTTTCTGGCACCTTCCATAAGGGTGGTCAGAAACCTCACCATTCGCAAAATGTCTTCCTTCTTGACTTCGAGAACACCTCCCATCATGTCCATCAGGCCTCTGTGTCTGTCATTGGAGCCCTGGGAAAAGAGTCAGGATCAGAGAGGGCAGATGAAACAGTGACCTAACAGCACGGACAACCTCCAGCTTGGTGTTAGAACGTCTGCATTTAGGGGCAGGTAGGTGGCAGTGGCTTGGAAGAAAGAACTAGGTCTTAGATGCTAAGATCGAGAGTCTTAGTCTTATACGAGGATGTCTTCAATATTGTTTGAATAAAATCACATACCTGTGCATGAACCCATTGATTTATTTCATGGGGCAGGACCGCTTCCAGTTTGGCTTTTTTCCAGGGCTTAATATATTTTTGGACTTCAACCTGAAAGAGAAAGTACAGTTTCTGATTATTTTTCTTATTAAATTTAAGACAAACTTTCCTTCTCATCCTGGGTGATTAAGTTGTATTCAGGAAATTAGAAGGACAATCAAAATTCACATCTGATTTCCTATTCTAGAATGAATTCTAAAATAAGAGGATTGGAAAAAGAGATCCTCATTCCTTCTATTGACTCTCAAATCATATCGCCATCTCTAAAATTTTTTTAACAGAGGGTTTGATTAAGGGGCTTACAAAAATACCAAATTGAGTCAAATTGAGAAGAATGGTGGTCTTGCAAGATCAAAATCTTGAGGCTTTCAAGGCACTTTGCGGAGAAAAGTTTGGCCAAAACAGAGAGAGCAGCTGGACAAGGAGTCCTGAGCCCAGGTGATGGTGGCTCATGCTTATAATCCTAGCTACTCAGGAGTCTGATATCTGAGGTTCACTGTTCACAAAGTCATCCCTAGCAAGAAAGTCCACGAGACTCTTATCTTCAATTAACCACTAAAAGGCTAGATGTGGAGCTGTGGCTCAAGGGGCAGCACGTCAGCCTTGAGTGAAAAGGCTAAGGTAATGCACAAAGACCCTGAGTTATAACAAGCCTCAAAATCAGCACCAAAAAAAGAAGGGCCTGGGAATGTGGCCTAGTGGCCTAGTGGTAGAGTGCGCGCTTGCCTGGCATTCTTCAGCACCACATAAACAGAAAAAGCCAGAAGTGGCGCTGTGGCTCAAGACATAGAGTGCTAGCCTTGAGCAAAAAGAAGCCAGGGACAGTGCTCAGGCCCTGAGTTCAAGCTCCAGGACTAGCAAAAAAAAAAAAAGAAGAAGAGGAGGAAGAAGAGAAAAAGGAGGAAGAGGAAGAAAAGGAGGAAGAGGAAGAAGGGGGAGGGGGAGGAGGGGGGAGGAGGGGGAGGGGGAGGGGGAGGAGGAGGAGGGGGGGAGGAGGAGGAGGAGGAGGGGGAGGGGGAGGAGGGGGGAGGAGGAGGAGGGGGAGGGGGAGGAGGGGGGAGGAGGGGAGGGGGAGGGGGAGGAGGAGGGGGAAGGGGAGGGAGGAGGAGGAGGAGGAGGAGGAGGAGGAGGAGAGGAGGAGGAGGAGGAGGAGGGAGGAGGAGGAGGAGGAGGAGGAGGAGGAGGAGGAGGAGGAGGAGGAGGAGGAGGAGGAGGAGGAGGAGCAACTGCCCCAAAGGTTCCAGTCTTTGGTTCCCAGTTCATCTTGGGCTCCCTGGACTATGGAGGATTCAGAAAAGAAGCCCTCACTTTTCTGAGGCTATGCCAACTAGGTTCCTGACCTGAAGCTCAGTGTTATCCAGTACAGTCACTTCTGGTAGTGGAAAAAGTGGAAACGAAAAGATGAGTGGACAGGATCTGGGAACTGCTCTGAGAGAGGGAAGAACACATGGCTGGCCAGTACCTCATGATCTTCCACAACAAGGGCTCTTTCTGGCTTCTCACAGTCTTCAAATTCTGGTTGCCAAACTATTTCTTCCAACTCCAGATCCAAAATAATTTCTTTGATTCTAACATTTCTTTCTTTCACACGTGCAATTTCAAACTCTTTTTGTTTATATGCAGCATTGAATTCATTATTGAAAGCAGTTTTTACTTTGTAAATAACATCCTGAAATACAAATAGATTAATTAAAACATACCATGTCTTATATCTTTACTGGAATATGATCAAAAAGTTATGCTTTCCCCCAAGATCATTCTATAAATTAGCTGTTTTTATACTGTGGTTTGAACTCAGGGCTTTGAGTTTTCTAGGCAGATGCTCTACTGCTTGAGCCACACCGCCAACCCTTTTTGTTCTGGCTATTTTTGAGATAGTCTTGCTTTTCCCCTTTAGACTGGTCTGGATTGTGGTCTTCCTATTTATTCTTCCTGTCATAGTTGAAATAGCAGGTGTGGACTTCCATACTCAGCTCTTATTTCTACTGAGATGTGGTCTCATTAACTTTTTGCCTGGGGTGGCTTTGTAACCAAGATTGTTCCCATATCTGCTTTTTGAGTAGCTATGATTACAGCTGTGAGGTAACTGGCCAGACACTTTCAGAATTATCTTCCTGGGATAATGTTTATATTGAGTCATTTATAGGTTTAGTAATCTACAGTAGCATTCACTAGGGTGAAGATAGGATGAAGTCAACAGTATAGTTATTATTAACTCCTTAAATGTGAGTTATTATTAACTCCTTAAATTTGAGTTATAATTCAGTCCTCAAGTCCCATGATAAATGCTCAAGAGGGCAGTCAGCACTTGGAGGTTCAGTGGGCAATTCTTTCTACTTTTGTGTGTGGTTAAGAGGCTGAGGGTTTAGCTCCAATGACAAGAGTACTCACCTAGCATGGCTCCAAGTTCAAACCCCAGCACCAACACACACACACACACACACACACACACACACACACACACACACACACTTTTTAAAGCCACACAGGAAAGCCAAGATTGGCTAGGTGCTGGCGGCTCATGCCTACAATCCTAGCTGTTCAGGAGGCTGAGATATGAAGATCATGGTTTGAAGCCAGTCTGGGAAAGAAGTCTATGTGACCCTTATTTCTAGTTAACCACTAAAAAAGCTGAAAGTGGAGCTGGAGCTGTGGCTCAAATGATAGCAAGTTAGCCTTGAGCAAGAAAGCTCAAGGATAGTGACCAGACCCTGAGTTCAAGCCCTGGGACAGATAGACAGACAGACAGACAGACAGACAGACACACACACACACACACACACACACACACACACACACACACACACACACACACCAGAGCCAAGTTTGGTTATACATGCCTATAATCCCATCTGCTCAGGAAGCAGAGGCAAGAGGATCTCAAGTTTCAGGCCAGCTCTGGCAAAGTTAGTGAGTGAGACACTATTCTGGAAGCAAAATATAAAACTAGAGAGCTGGGGAAGGGGTATAGCTTGAGGGCTAGAGAAGCTTGTCTACCATGCGTGAAACCTTGGGTTCCATCTGCAGAACTAAAGAGAAAAAACAATGTGTGGGTTTTAAGTTGGGTAGCATCTATATTCTTTGGAATCTTCTAGGGGATGGATATGCAGAAAGGAAGAAATAGCTAAGAGCAGTGTAAGGAGAATTCTGCTGAGAATGACCTAATACACAATATTCCTTCTCTGCAGGATTAGGTCATTTCCAGGTAGGAGATACCAATTACCTATGTGGCAACATGTTCAAGTAGATTGCCTCCACTCAATGTAACTATTAGTGGCACAATTTAAAGAGGACTTTATAGTACCATCTGGACTGCTACCTTTAAGTAAAGATGAAGCCATGAAGTAATGTGGGAAAGGATATAATGCCTAGCACTAGAAGTGACTTTCTTGTAGAAAAATGTTGTAGTAAGCAGCAAGAAGTTGAGTCTCTGGGGCCTGAATCAGCCGAGGTCAGCATCAGAAGCTAATTTAAACAGTTGTGAGTACATATGAACAGGAACTCCAAGGGTTAGAGGGGAAAGGTATAGGGAGTAAAATCTGGAGCAGAGAAACAGACATGGCTGAAGGACTTTCTTGAACAGGAAGAGCCCATATTGCATTTCAAACTAGCTACAATCTGGGACAAACCAAGAGCTGAAAACCAGATAGCATGGCTTATTCCTGAAGCCCAGAATTTACAGAACTCTTAGAGAAAAACTAAGCAAACAAACAAAAAAACCAGAGAGGCAATAATATCTTGACATTTGAGGGAGATTTTAAATGATGCTGGGCTTATTAGGGAGAGTTGACTAAAAGTCTAAGCAGAAGAATGATCTGTAGTGTCAGCATAAAATATTACTTAGAGAATTTACCACGGAATCCAGTTTGAATGGATGGAATCAAGTCTTTGTTGTTGTTGTTTGGTAGTACAGGGTTTAAAATTGAGACCTCATGGTGATGCAACTTGCTTGCTTATAGCTGGCATTTCACCACTTGAGTCACACCCCTAGTCCAGCTTTTCAATTCAATTGGAAATGGAGTCACATTGACTTTTCTGGCTGGGCTGACCTCCATCTGCTATCCTCCCAATTACAGCTTTCTGAGTTGCTAGAATTACAGGTGTGAGTAGCAGGGCTCATTTAGAAGCCACTATTGTACTGATGTACATCAGCTCTGTCTAAAGGACACAGGTACTGGCCGTGAGTATATTTTATTATGTACTTCAGAAACATCATTTGATTTACGTTAGGTTCCAATGTCAACCTTAGAAAGACTCCTGATGGAGCCTTGAGACATTTTCTTGAGACATTTCAAGGATACAAAGAAGATGCACCCACTTTTAACAATACTATTTGGTTGATTTTCTCCTCTCTGGAATGAAGTTCCAATTGGCTTGACAACAAAGAGGTATCCACCCCAAAATCAGTACTCAAACTGCCAAGCAAGTAATTGGGCAAGTTGGTGTCTTTTTTAATCTTATTTTCTTCTTCCTCTTCTTCATCATCCTCTTCCTGAGGCTTTTTAACTGCTGTGGCTGCAGACTGAGCCTCTACAATTTCGTTCCGTATCTAAAGATATAAAAAGATGGCGAGACAGTTATGCAATAATAAGATTTCTCTGGAGAACAACTTTGTATCAACTTTAAGAGGGTAAGTCATTTTGAAAACAACTTAATTCAGCCACTGCAGAAAAGAATTAAAGCTTTAGAAACTGACCAATTGTCAATAAATCAAAAGAATAAAAATGGTCCTTGGTTGTACATAATTTGTGTGTGTGTGTGTGCGCGTGTGCGTGTGTGTGTATGTGTGTTAGGATGATTCTTTTTTGTAAAATTTTTGACTGCATTTTTTACACTTAAAACTTGTTCACACGATACTAGAGGATTTAAGTATGCCCTCATGTTGTGTTTGAGAAAAAGAGACAATGCAAAGTTCTGGCCCAAATAATGCTACACCAGAAGACCAGTTTTGTTTTGTTGTTTGATGCTTTGAAAGAGATTGTTACTGAAATAAATTGGAATTGCTTCAGAAAAACCATAATTCAGTCAAAAATAGATGACTTCATCTTTGTCAGTTATTACTGGTGGCCCATGTCTGTAACCCGAGCTACTCATGAGGCTGAGATCTGAGGGTGACAGTATGAAGCCAGGCCATGCAGAAAAGTCTGTGAGCCTCTTATCTCCAATTAAGTACCAAAGAGCTGGAAGTGAAGGTGTGGCTCAAGAAGTAGAGCACCAGCCTTTAGTGAAGAGGCCAATTGAGAGCTCAAGGCCCTGAGTTCAAGGCCCAGCACTGCACAAAAACACAAGACCCAATTTCTGGTGGTAACAGAGACTAGAAAATGTGTAGGTAAGCACAATCTCTGATCAAGAGAAGGATGAAATCCCATGCATGGTTCAGTGGTAAAGTCCTTTCCTGAAATGCAAATTCTGCTCTTAGCAGTGCAAATACGAACAAGAAATCCAAATCTTATTAAAAAATCATATTCTTATATTTAAGGACTAGCCAGAGTTATATAGAATATAGACTGTTGATTTATTGTATGGATAAGATCCTATATTCATTAGAACGCATGCTACAAATTGGCAAGAAATAAAAAAATAAATATACGCAATATGTATGACTTATTTTAAATTGCACCCCAACCCAGATCTGTAGGAAAGAGAACCTAAAGTAAATGATGTTATTTATGTAAACACCCCATACATATATATTTATATTTAAATCGTACTTTAAGGCACTCTATTTCAATCTTCCTTTGCTGTGAAACTGTCTTCAGTTCTTCCATCTCCTCAGCTGTGCGTTCTTTCATCGGGAAGTTCTCAACTGTGCAGGGGATGTGAAAGCTCTTGGGGAGACAACCAAGATGAAATAAATCCATTTTTAATACAACTGTGGGTACAGTGGCACTGGGAGGATGCTTTCTGTGACTAAAATGAACTTAGAGATTATTACACTGGGAATAAAGTTGACAATGGAAATCTTTTTCAATAACAAAATTGTGGAGAGAGCTTTAAAAACAAATGGTAGATATAACACATGGCAGATAACATGTTTCCCATCATGGTGGTTCTCTTTCCCAGAATGCCCTGGGTTTCTGCTCAATCAATGAGAAGAGTGGAGGCAGAGCATACACAAGCTATTAAACAATCGGCACAAAGTCCAGGGGAGTAAGTATATGAGGAGTTCCTGTACTATAATAACTGCCCTCTGAGAGGACTCCATTGGACTTCCAGCTCTGTGGCCCCTCTGTATACTCTACTTTTGCTTTCATACAAAGTTGTTCTGCTACATGTATCCTTAAAACAAAAAATCTGTCGATGCCATTAGTATTGGTATGCACTTTGTGTGAACTACTGGGCTTTATTTCTAAGTAAATCCTTGACCAATAGTTCTCAACCAAGAGCACTTCTGCCCACTTACCCCTTTCCATCCAGACATCTGGCAAAGGCTTGAGACTTATTAAAAAATAAAATTATTACTAGTGAAGGGGTAGGATACTACTGTCTAGCAGATAGAGGCCTAGGGTGTTGTTCAATATGCTACTGTGCACTGAGAGCTCTCAGAACAAAGAAGTACTGAGTTCAAAATATGCTGTTATTGAGAAACCCTACTTGACAGCAATAAACGTGTAAAAAATAAATGAAAGCATATACTTTGTTATTCAAACCAGCAGCGGGGAACCAGCATATTTGAAAGTGAGAAAGGTGTTTCTAATCGTTATTTGAGGGACACAAGCATAAACCGCTTTGGTTACCCAATGCAAAGAGAAATCGAAACAGCTCTTGGGAAAACGTGGAGGTGTAAATGTGAACAACAGCTTTCATACCTTCTAATCAGTGAGGCAAACCTTTCAAGGTAGACAAGATACCCAGATGCTGGGTGCATCACAGAGGGACCAAAGGAAAGGGAGCTAAGACATAACCAAAGAGATGCTGCCCTGGGGGCCATGGGAGCTGAGAGGGAAGAATGAAGGGAAAGGAGCACATCTAGATGGAACTCAGTGTAGGAAGAAGCACGCCAGGCTCCCAGTGCTTTTGCTAGGTGTGGATTTTCTTTAAGTTACACACACACAGACACACACACACACACACACATTAATGCCATGATACTTGCAAGGACAAGCCTCAGCTGGCAGGATTTTGACTGTTACCTTCAGCGCTCGCCCTTTCACAGACATGGAGTTCCAGCACTCTTCTTTGAGAAGCTCAGTCAAATAGCTCTTGGCGAGGTTATGCAACTCAGCATCTTTCTTTATCTTATGGTGAAAAGATAAAAATGAAAATGTGGCCTCTTAACAAACATGATCTTGTAAATTTGCTTGCTAGTCATTGCTGCACACTTATAGGGACAGATTCTTCTTCTTCTTCAACCCTTTGCACCACCTTCCATTGAGATGAACACCTTGGGTATGCAGCCTTGCCTTTCAGAATGTTTCCTAAAGCTTACATCTACAGGCTTGGATTCTCTGTTAGGTAGACGGGTGCCAGGTCACGCTGGTGAGCTCAGGGGGCTGTGATGACAGACACCTTGCAGCAGCGAGTGTGAGTGAGATAACTAGATACACACAGCCCCAGGGATGGGCATGGAAAGGAAGCAAAACCATGGTCCTCATCTTCCTGTTTTATCAGAGAGCCCTGGTGTGTGTGTGTGTGTGTGTGTGTGTGTGTGTGTGTGTGTGTGTGTGTGTGTGTGTGTGCTGGTGCCATTACTGGGGCCTGAACTCAGGGCCTGTGTCTTGTGCCTTAGCCTTTTCTGCTCAAGGCTAGCACTCCACCTGAGCCATAGATTCACTTCCAGATTTTTTTCTTTTTTGATGGTTAATGGGTGATAAGAGTTACAGACTTTCCTTTCCCGCCTGGGCTGGTCTTGAACTGCAATCCTCAGATCTCAGCCTCCTGAGTAGCTGGTGCCCAGCCTGATGGTATTTAAGTATTCCTAACCTTTGCCACCTCCTCTTCACTTTGGTCTTGAAGCCTTTCCAGTTCTTCAAGATCTAAGGCAAATTCCTCTTCATCTAATTTTGCAATAGGATCTACTTCTTCATTTTCTTCCATCATACTCATAATCTGAAGTTTGAAACAAGAAAGGTTGATAAGAATTAAACTTCAAAGGAATGGTTTTCTTGGTCTCTTTAGAAAGCAATCAGTAGGAAGATAGGTGTTCTGCTTGTAGGCTTTTTGTGATTATTGAAATGTTAACATTTGATTCTTAAAAATTCATATATCAGCCGGGCACCAGTGGCTCACACCTGTAATCCTAGTGACTCCAGAGGCTAAGATCTGAGAATTGCAGTCCAGAGCCAGCCCAGGCAGGAGAGTCCATGAGACTCATATCTCCAATTAACCACCAAAAAATGGGAAGTGGTACTGTGGGTCCAAGCAGTAGAGTATTAGCTTTGAGCGAAAAAATTGAGGGTGAGTGCCCTGGACCTGAGTTCAAGCCTCAGTACCAATAAACAACAACAACAACAACTTTTTTTTTTAAAGATTATACAATTCAGTTTAATTTACAAAATGTACATGGTGTAACTTTGATTAAAAGCATGGAAACGCCATCTAAAGATGGGATACTTGGGAAGATAGAGAAGAAAACAACTGTTTACATAACACAGAATACGGTCTGGAGAAAGTTCCACCTTGCTACAGAACCCTGGGAACAGCTCGCAGGCAGAGGCGCAGGGAAGGTGCTTCCTCACGCACTGTAGAGCAGAATAAAGTTCACCAAGTAATATGGCAGAGGGCCAAGTGCATTCACATATGAAATCCTAAAACTTACTATTTTAGCGAGCTCCTTGATTCCCATCTTTATCGCTTTTCTTTTCTGAGAAAACAGTTTAATCTCATTTTTGATTGCCTGAAATGAAACAAGTGCATGACTAACCACGCTAAGAGAACCGCAGGAGGATACATAGACAACAGTGCTGTAGAGACAGAAAAAAACAAAAACAAAACTTCCAACCCATCACGTGAAGTGTACGAAATAATGTCCCTGAGCATACTTTGCTTACATTTGCTTACATAAGCGACCATGGGACTGATGTCACATGTATAAGCCAATAGAAAGAACATAAGCAATGATAAAAGAAACAGTGAATAATTGACCATGGATAAACCAGTGTGGCGTTTGATTTGAGAGATCAGGGGGGCATGGGCTGCCATCAGCCTGCTGTCTGTGTCCCTCTCCTTGTGTCTGAAGTTAAAACATCCATTCTGTTCTCAGACCTTTGCATTAAAACAAACACCTGATATCCCCCTTCCACTCCCTCCCCAAACCATTGACTTCAAAATGGGAGCACATCACAGCTCATTTTCTTTTGGGCATACCTGGACACTTCGGTTGGGTTTCAGGATAGCATATGTAAGTTCATACAGCTACTTAACTTAACATGAAAGATTGGGTGATATTTCAGAAAGTTGTTTGCACAGGAGAATGCACTGCCAAGTAGTATCCCATTAAACCATCTAGCTTTCTACTAGGTTTCCATAGGAACTGAATCTAGTTGGTACACCATAGGGCAGGTTGCAAACTTGTCCTACACTTTTTAAGTACCTCTTGGCTTTTTTGTTGGATCCATGAAAGTTCCTCCTGGTGATTTTCTTCAGGGATTTGCAAGTCCTCTTGTAATGATTCAGTACTTGGCTGAGGTTGAAATATATTAGAAGGTGACAGACATTAAATTAAAAATTTGTCAAGTTTTCTTCCCCCACTCTTCCTTCACATAATTGCACTAAGTCCTTTCACATTTGGTGCATTGAAAACAATAATAGTATCCATTTGTCTGTCCAAGATGAAATGCTTTATTGATTTAATTCTTATCAGTCTGTTCTTATCATGGAAATTGAACAGTTCTAACAACTAATAGTATAAAGTTACATGAATTCGAACTACAGCAATAACTTGCTTCAATCTTGCTGGGCACAGTGTCTCATACCAGTAATTCCAGCCACTTGTGAAACAAAGAATGGAACAATGAGGTCTGCAGTCAGCCCAGGCAAAAAGTTTGCGAGATCTCATCTCTACAACAATGAAAGTCTAGGTGCAGTGGCTGACACCTGTCATCCCAGCAGTGAGATGTGGGTATAAAAAGAATCAAGAAGAGATGACCCATCTCAAAACTGACCACAGAAAAAAGAGATAAGGACTTGGATCAAGTGATAGAGCATCGGGAAGTGCAAGGCCATGAGTTCAACCCACTAAACAACAACAACAACAACAACTAATTGCTCCCTGGCAAGTGATCAAGAAAGTGATCAAGTGAGCTAGAGGCCAGTGGCTCACGCTTATAACCCTAGCTACTCAGGAGGCTGAGATCTGATGATCAAGGTTTGAAGCTAGCCTGGGCAGGGAAGTCCATGAGACTCTTATTTACAATCAGTTCCCAAAATAGCCAGAAGTAGAGCTGTGGCTCAAGTGGTCGTGCACTAGTCTTGAGCAAAAGAAGCTCAGGGAGAGTGCTCCAGTCCAGAGTTCAAGCCCCAGGATGGGAAGAAAAGAAAGTCACTGAGAAATCAGAAATGGTCACACAGGTTATATCCTGGCCTAAGCACTCCTTCCTGTTGCTGTGGACCATACATCCATTTCTCTCCTCTACTTCTTCTCTCCTAACAGTATCCAAATAGACACTAAGTGCATGGGAAAAACCACGGACCCCTGACCGCACATTCCCCTGTCACTTCTGCCTCATTTCTATTCTCCCATTTCCAGCCAAGAGTTGTGGGAGGCTGTAGGATGTCACAGCCTTGTGGTTTCTCCTCTGCTTTCTGGCAGTAGGAATTGCTCTCTCCTGATTCCTTCTGCTTCTCCTTAGTCATTCTCCCATCATGACCCCACAGTTTCCTGGTTTTAAATCCAGTCCACACACTTTTCCCTCTCAAATTAGCATCTTCAGCAGCCTGTTCACTCCAATGCTCAGCAGGCATCTGGAGCCCAGCATGGGTAAAATGGATTAGAGACCCCTTCTTCTTCCCCTTGGCTACGTCCTCCCAAACAATGCTGCCAGCTTCAATACAGCTGCTTGGAGGAAAGAATCCAAGAGTCATCTGGAGTCCTTTCTTGTCTTCTCCTTCTCTGTCCAGTCCATTGGCAAGTTTTACCACCAAATGAAGCTGACTTGGAATCCATCGCTTCCTTCCTCCACAGCCCTCCCCACTCTAGCGCCGTGCCTCTATGTCTGTCATTGCCTCCTGAGCAATCTCTCTGTTTCCACTCTGGCCTCTACTGGAAATTTCATCCAAGGAGCAGAAAGTGATCATTTAAAAAATCTAAATGATATAGATTGTTAATCCTCTGCTTAGTTAGAAACCTTCTATAGAGGCTCTTCACTTGAAAAATAAAATCCAAGCTCTTGACCAAGTTCTTCCTTACTTGAGTTTTTTTTTTCTGCTTTGGATACTTCATTTCCTACACTCCCTTTCTGTTTTTTGAAGGTTCATGCATCCCATGCCACACTGTTTGTCCCTCTACCCGGCGTTCACCTTCCCTCCATCTTATTTCTTTGCATAGTATCTTGTATAGTTTAGATCTCGGCTACCCAGGCAAATACCGTTACATAAACCAATTTAAAAAACATAGAGTAAAACAGAACTTCTTACCTTTATTCATTTGCTTATTTTTCCATCTCTCTGCATACATCAACACCCTATTTTAGAATGTAAACACTTTGAAAGTAGAAACTTTTCCTTTTTCCTTTATGGCTATATCTCCTCTACTCTCTACCATTTTGAAGGTACGCAGTAGATATTTGTTGAATGAGTGAGCAAATGTTGTTCCCTAGCCAGGACACTTTGTAAATCATGCATGTAATATGAAAAGCATAGAGAGACAATTTCCACCATATACAGACTAGGCAAGACTAGGTCTTTTACTAGGCTTAAATAAGATCTCACATGATTTGACCACTTATATATATCTCATATACATGTTCATGACCACTTTGGGAAAATCTTGATATTTTTCAATCCAGTGATTTGAAAACACAAAACAACTGTACCTAGATAAGGAGAAATACTGCTAAAAATGTACTTCAAGAAAACTATGAATGGAAAAACGTCACATGATTTACAAGGAAAGCAAGCTAGCTACAGTAGAACTCAACTGTGTGTTCAGGGTTGTTTCCCAAATCTATGGAACCATGGTGTGTAGTTAAATAATTATTCTCCTCCTCCATGGTGCTGATCATGAAAGTTACTATATTCCGGCAATATGAAGTCATTTCATTGGCTAAACTTCCTCCAAGCCGCCTATATTAGAAAACAAAACAAAAACAAAATAACCAAAATCAAGAACCACAGCCTCTAGCATCACATTAAAAAAAATCACATTTAGCAGCATTGTTTCTAAATGCCTATACAAAGAAATATGTTACATATCACTTATGCCTCTTTATGTTCTGTACTTTGGTCTTTGATACCTGGGGCTTTGCTGACCCTCCCAGGGATAAGGCAGTTCCTAGAGATAGTAGAAGCTGGCTCTGCAGCACTGCCTGTTAAATGCAGACACCATAACCCTAGCCACCTCTTCTGGGAAAGAGGCTCTCACACTCATAAGACCATTATCTCCCTTCCCTATAGTCTCAGGGTCAAGTCCCAGAATCTGCTGACATTATGCATCCTGAGCCCACCTGGTCCTCCCTTTGGAAACCAAGGTTACTTACTACCCACCTTTCCCTCCACTTTCCTACCTTGGGGTCCACTGTGCTCCTTCCCCATACCATGACACATCCTGTCCTTTCGGGATCTAGGAATATAACAGTCTTCTCAATAGCCACCTTTCTTCTGGAATGTTGGTTATGCTATCCTTGAATAATGAAATCTCTATTTTAGCCTATCCTAGCACATGGAGGTTGCTTACTGTTTACTGTATGTACCTCCATTTTAGGTAGACAAGGGTGTTGTCATCTTTTCCAATCACCAGAATGTGCTGTCCATCCATGGAAAGTATCAAGGACTGAATTCCGTGTCCCTGGTGAGAATGACTTCGATACCGGGCAAATGTTTCCTCAATAGTTTCAGAGATAAAGAGGAGAAATTACAGCCATGATTTTGCCATATCACTTTCCAGAAAGGTTACACATGCTTTTTCTTGCCAATAGATTGCCAACTATTGGCAGATTGCATAATTGCTGGTATGGAAGTAGTCCCAGCAATGCGTAGCATTTAAAATCTTTAATACTTGTTCTTTTTGTGTTGTGTGAAGGAGAGGCATTATTATCATTGACTATTGACAGGCAACCAGACACAAGGAAGTCAATGTCCTTGATGAATCTGAGAGGCTTTGAGCAAGCAAAATTCAGAATCTGCCATCAAGAACCAGGCAGAGCAGCTGAGTGTAATGAGAGAGGTAAAGAAAGACAATTTGTGTGTGTGTGTGTGTGTGTGTGTGTGTGTGTATGTGTGTGTAATTGGAGATATAAGTCTCTCAAATTTATCTGCCCAGGATGGTTTTAAACCTGGGTCCTCAGATCTCAGCCTCCTGAGTAGCTAGGATTACAGGCATGAATCACCAGTGCCCAGAGGAGAGCATAATTAAACCAACTCAGCAAGCCAAACAAAACATTGCACCAATGGGGTACATATGGCAACAGTTTAAGCTCCTTGATTAAAACCTACTACTTCTTACTCTGGTTGTTAAGCACAAGGTCTTACCTTTTAGAGTAGGCAACACACTCAAATAGAATAAAAAAAACCTATCAAAGAACATGCCAGGAAATCTCTCTCTTGTCCCTACACCCTAATATAGGGTAGATGAATATGAAAATCATTCAGAAGTAATCTCTAAGGGATTCATGATTGCTTTTTCCCCTATACAGTAGCATCACTGTTACCCAAAGATGCCTTCTTTTAGAGGTGAGGAAATGGAAGTGAGATGTTCCCAAATACTTCTGGACCAGTGGCAATGTGTCACGTAGATACCTGCAATGCTTCAAGTGTGCGGCAGAAGACTAAGTATCACCGATCAGATTATGCTGATGGCCAGCACAGGGCAGTTCCAAAACCTTCCCACCTTTGGGGGAGAGTCAACTGTTCTCTCTCAGTCAGAGATCAGAGCACAATATGCTACATTGAGCAAGAGGTCACACTGAGCAAGAGGCCAGGTAGGAAGTTCACAGCTGGGGGTGGGGAGCATGTTTGCAATGCAGTTCCTTTCCAGAGCAGTTTCCCACATGTTCTCTGAGGCACAGAGGTGTTTCCCTAACTTGCTAGCTGAACGTTCAAATGCAGTGCCTCTCAGTGAGTTTCCAAGGCACACAGCACACTAGCTAGTGATGGAGCAGGGCTGGAAGTCATCCATGGTGCCCTGCCCAGTGCTCTGTGTCTGCAGGTATCATGGCACTGGATGGAGTTACCTCCCTGAGAGACTCAAACCACTGCACTTACAAACACTGGTTAAAAGAACATGAATGTCATGAATACCATCAGGGATAAGGAAATAGTGGAGTCAGTGTACTTGAGAGATAATTGTTATTTCTCTCCTAAGGGCTTTTGTTCCTTATCTGAAAGCATTATACATATTCTATCCTATTTTAAAATGGGATTTACCAATGTAAGAGCATCTCGGATGCAGAGAATTCCACATTTAGCTACCGACATGAGCCACAATCCGTGTAAAGATAGAAATAGCCTTCCCGGTCCGTATTGTTTGCTTTGCACTTTTAGGAAGGGCCTAAGAACACATACGCCAATATGTTCCAGCTGTAAAAGAAAATAAACAGGTTATGGAAAAGAGCAGGTAAGCAGCAATTTTGAGTTCAGATATGCAATGATGATAGAATCTGAGAACACTGTCCATTGAAATGAACCAGAATAAAGGAGGCACCTGTGTTCACATCTTCGTTTGCAAATAAAAGTTTGTTTCTGCCAATGTATTAGCCTGCCATTAAAGACCACAGCCTACACTGACAACCCTTATTCTACAAATTATTTTAATCCATCCTCATGTGCAAGTTTAAATAAAGTCATTATTATATCCTATATGAGTCTTATGTATGCCGACTTCTGAGCATCTGCACATATCCTTCCTTTGGTCTGGAATACCTTGCTCTATTCTATTGCCCCAAATTCTGGGTCTATTCTTTATACCAGCACCTGGCTTGGCTACACACATTATTTTTCCATGTCTATTCTTTTTCTTTTCAATGTTGGGGTTTGAACTTGGGGCCTCATGCTCTCTCTCTCTCTGTCCTCTCTCTCTCTCTCTCTCGCTCTCTGTCCCTCCCTCCCTCCCTCCCTCCCTCCCTCCCTCCCTCCCTCCCTCCCTCCCTCCCTCCCTCCCTCCCTCCCTCCCTCCCTCCCTCCCTCCCTCCCTCCCTCCCTCCCTCCCTCCCTCCCTTCCTTCCTTCCTTCCTTCCTTCCTTCCTTCCTTCCTTCCTCTGTCTCTCGCTGTATCTCTATCTCTGTCTCTTTCTTTTGTGTTGGTCCTAGCTTGAACTCAGGGCCTGGACACTGTCCCTAAGCTTTTTTGTTCAAGGCTAGAGCTCTAGTACTTGAATCACAGCTCCATTTCTGGCTTTTTTTTTTTTCCAGTTTATTGGCATAAAGAGTCTCACAAACTTTCCTGAACTTTCTTACCCTGACTGGCTTTGAATCTTGATCCTCATCTCAGCTTCCTGAGTAGTTGGGATTACAGGTGTGAACCACCAGTGCTAGCACTATTTTTATTTTTTTAAGATAGGATCTCTCACTTTTTTTTTTTTTTTTTTTTTTTTTTTGCCAGTCCCGGGCCTTGGACTCAGGGCCTGAGCACTGTCCCTGGCTTCTTTTTGCTCAAGGCTAGCACTCTGCCACTTGAGCCACAGCGCCACTTCTGGCCGTGTTCTATATATGTGGTGCTGGGGAATCGAACCCAGGGCTTCATGTATATGAGGCAAGCACTCTTGCCACTAGGCCATATTCCCAGCCCCGGATCTCTCACTTTTGTCAAAGCCAGCCTTGAACCAAAATCTTCTCATCTCTGCTCTGCCTCCTGAGCTCCTTGCATTGCAAGTGTGTACCACCATGACCAGCCCTCTGTGTTTATCTAGTCATCAAAGCTCAGCTTAAATATTTCTTTCTCCATTTTATTTTTTTTTAATCTTTCCTGTCACAAACCATTTCTTTCTTTTCTCAATTTCAATGCCAAATGCCAGGTATTCTGAGATAGAAAGAGTTTGACTGAAGAATTTAGAGCAGACAGAGAGATTCTGTTGGACCCAAGACAAGAATCAATGATATGCTGACTGGCTAAGGACAGTATGCAGAGGGCACTGTGGAGAGCCCATGTGTGTAAGAGGTGGCAAAACATGGAAGAAGGCTAAAGACAGAGTGATGAATGCATGCCAGAAACAATTCCATTATTTTGTGCCATTTTGCTTAGGGTTTGAGTATAAAATTCTACCAAAAATCATCTATAGATGTTAATATCTATGGAATGGAGCTAATGCTAGACTGCATTTTAGACAAAGAAACAACTATTGTATCATCTGCATGATTATCTGACAAGTATGATATATGTATTACAGTGTGAAGTTGTTTGAATGTATGTTATGATGGATTAACAAAAAACATTAGGATATATCTAATTAAAGGGAATTATGTTAATATAATTGGACTATTCTGTTGAAGCAAATGGAGTATGCATATAGACACACACACACACACACACACACACACACACACACACACAGAGTGATCCTCAAATCTCAGCCTCCAGGATAGGTAGCATTAAAGGCATGAGCCATTGTTTACTTGCTTGTATCACTTTCAAATCTTGATGGTAAGACAAATGGAAACAGTGAGGTTTTCACCTACGTGTTCAGGAATAAGATAGCTACAAATGTATGGAACTTGACTACAGAAGCCATATATTCGGTTGTTTTGAAAGCCAAGGACTGCAGAAGATAGCATGTGCTCCGTCTCATACAGGAACTTATGAAGCAGTTCATCTCGCAGCCTCCCCCTTTCATCAGCAAAGGTTGTAGAAACTGTAATGTTCGGAGAAGAAAAGAGATTACTTGTATCTGAATTTAACTATATTTTATTTAAAGCAGCAGAACAAGAGGGATCACAAAACACTACGCCAATTTGATATAGCAGTTGATCTCATTCCTTTTCTCTGATAATAAAAATGACTTGTGAGCCACAGGCCTAGGAAAAACTCCACATTTCAAATTGTTTAGCAAGCACATCAGTTTTCCTTTGTTAAAAAAAAAAGCACATTTTGCCTCTTCACATGCTAAAAAAAAAAATGCTATTATCAGAAAAACAACAACAAAAACAGAAAATATAGCAACAGCTTATTTAGGTCCAGGAAGAATGGGTTGGGTTGCTCCTTTTTCATTACCTTGTGACAACATTTTAGGTAGGGTAAATATTTCCAGCCTGCTGCTTCCTGTTTCTGGGAGCGGAGAGAGCACCATCACTTCCACTGAGTCTGTTTCCAAAGTAGACACTGTGGATATCTGTAGGATTTCTTTACCTGACTCTGAAAGCAAATGGAAATCAATGGTCACTGGCTAAATAGGAAATCTTTTAATATCTGTACTTGGGAGATTGAGGTAGGAGAATCTCAAATCCCTGGCCAGGAGTTCTGGGCTACATAGGGAGACCTTGCCTCAAAACTTACTAATTTATAAACTAACTGTGAGAACTTTTCCCATCTCAATTAAGATATCACATAATAGCTGTGTGCCAGTGACTCACATCTGCTGAGATCTGAGGATTGTGGTTCAAACCACTCCAGGCAGGAAAGTCCATGAGACTCTTATCTCCAGTTAAACTGCTAAAAGCTCAAAGTGGAATTGTGGCTCAAGTGTTAGAGTGCTACCTTTGAGTTCAAAATCCCAGGGACAGCCACCCAGGCATTGTGTTCAAGCCTCAGAACCAGTATACCAACACACAACTATGTATCACATAATACACTGGCTTTCACTTAGTCTCTAGTGTCAAATTTTCAGACTGATATTTAAAAGGACTGTTTAAAAATAAAGGACATAAGGAATGGTTTTTGAGGAACTGATTAGGATTATTTCTCCTGATTTGATTTCCAGACTAGCATTTCCAAACAGTTTGGTTTGGCCCAGGCTCTTTCCCAATTAGGGTGCTTTCTAAAGCTCACAATATCTGATGGAAATCTGCACTTTCCCATAACCCAGTGCAGCCTTCATGGACTACAGACCCCCACCCCTTAGAGCCAGTTCTCCAGTAAACCTCTCCCCTGGGCCCTTTCTAAAGGCACATTGCCGCTGGCAAGGCTGTCTGTGGTTACTGCCTGATTTCACAACTCAGGGCTTCCTCATTTTACTATCCCGCTCCCTCTGAGCTCTTAGTATCTCTGACTGCCGCTGTCTAGCGATGATTAAAGTCTGATGTGATCTGTTCAGGTCTCTGACTCCTTTCTTTCCTTTGTCCACCTGATCTTTCCTAACACTCCTCTATACCTGTTGTGCTTTAGAACCTCACACTGCCCAGTGCACCCAGTTTTCCACTGTTTCTTTTTATTTTTTGGTGGAACACCATGGCGTTCATGAGCCTGGCTGGAGCTCTACCTACTTGAACCACAGCTTCACTCTGGTGTTTTGCTGGTTAGATGGAGTCTCATAGACTTTTCTTCCTGAGCTAGCTATGAATGGAAACCCTCTAGGTCTCAGCCGCCTGAGAAGCTAGGATCTCAGGTGTGAGCCACTGGCTCTGGGCTTGCTTGTCAGCTCCCACACTGGATGTTCAATTCAGATAGTAATACTCTTTGCATCAGTGATTAAGGGATTGCGATGTGCTGGAAGTATACATGATTAGCAGTTTGCTTCTCTTGGAATACAGCTATTCTGACCTTGGCCAGTGGACCAAGCATGAAGCCCAACATGGGTTCATTTCATACTTACCTGGTAGCCTAGACAGTACTATTTGCCTATTCAGCCTTCCCCAGGTATACAGTTGATTGTATTCTTCCTTCTTAATAAAGGAAGCCCAAGGGCTATCACAGAAGCTCAGTCTTAATGCCTCTATCCTAAAACTCCTATTTCTCAGTTTTCATCCTCCCTTTTCTTTCTTCATACTGCTGTAGGAATCCGTCTCAGTTCCTAGCTGTGATTTCGAGCCCATTCTTCTAATCGTTAATTGGACCACACTCTAACTCTTAATCATCTTTTATCTTCACTTTTTATTTTTTTAGCTGGTGATTAACTCAGAACTTTATGCCAACACTCTTGTCACTGAGTCATGTTCCCAATCCTCAACCACCTCTTTTTATGTTCAATATTCCTTATGGCTTCTTATATTCTTCCTGAAGGATGCTTCGATCTTCAGCTAAGAACTTTTCTTTCATTTCTGTCTTCTCTCAAACAGTTACCATCTGATCCTCCCTCTTTCTCTGCAAACTTTCAAAAACAGGCTTGCCACGTTTATTTTCTTAGCTCTGTTCCCTGTCTGAGCTCTCTGAAGGAGCACCCGTGGATTGGCAAATGCACAAGGACATCTGCCCAGCTCTCACCCCACTCATATTTTGATCACAGTTTGTACCTAACCTAGCCTTCGTTCTTTGAGTTCTTTCTGGAGGTATACCAGCCATCCCTCAGTTGCCTCATTACTTGAACCCATCCTTGGTTTTCCTGCCTCATATTCCTCCATCCACAGCTTTAGTATACAACATGAATCAGTGTTCTATTCCCAGCTTCTCCATCCTAACCACTAACCAAGCAGATAGGCTAAAAAGTGACAAGCTCTGCATTTACTTCCAGGTCTTCCACAGGGTCTACTCAACTAGGTTCATTAATTTATGTATTTAGGTTATCTGTTTGGCCCTAGGTAGCACTTGTCTGTCTTCTTGGGCCATCTCACTGGCTTCCATGTTTTCAAGATCAGAATTCTATCACTGAATAGCTTGAATACAACATCTCCCCTACAGGCTCATATGTTGCATGCTTGGTCTTCAGCTGGTGGTGCTTTTTTGGGGAGATACTGGAAAGTTTAGGAAATGGAGGCCTATCCACAGGAAGAATGTCACTGGGGGGTTCCTTTGAGGGTCATGGCCAGTCCCTGCTCTCCTCCTTGTTCTATACTTCCTGTTCACCAGAAGGTGAAGAAGGCCCTCCACCTTAAGTTCCAGCCATCATGATGTTCTAAGTATCCAGGGCCCAAACAGCCATGGATGGATTCCTTGTATCTGTGAGCCAAAATAACTCACAGCGGGGCATGGAAGCTCACCCTCCTAACCCAGTTATAGAGGGTGTGGGGATCAGGAGGATTCTGGCTTGAAGGTAGCCCAGGCATCTCAACCAATTTCATCTCAACCAATAAAAGCTGGGTATGATAGTACATTCCTGTGATCTAGCTAGAATGGCATGCACGTACCATCAAGTGGCTAAGATTACAGCTATGCACAGTAACAAAATACTGATTATAGTATGTTAAATAAATAAACAGTCTATGTCGTACCTGTGAATCCAAGAATCTTAAATAAGCTTGAGGGCTTGGCATTGATAACAAAGAGTTTTCCTTCTGATGTTCCAACGAACAGAAACAGTCCTAGCTGGTCAAAACTAGAAAAGAAGAAATCTGATGATTGTCAGATCCTAGTCTTTTCCCTAGCTACACAGCAAGCACGTCTATTAGATGCATGGCCATGGAGCACATTAAAACCAAACCAAACCGGGGCTGGTGATATGGCCTAGTGGCAAGAGCGCTTGCCTCTTATACTTGAAGCCCTGGGTTCGATTCCCCAGCACCACATATACAGAAAATGGCCAGAAGTGGTGCTGTGACTCAAGTGGCAGAGTGCTAGCCTTGAGCAAAGAGAAGCCAGGGACAGTGCTCAAGCCCTGAGTCCAAGGCCCAGGACTGACAAAAACCAAATCCAAACCTTTCTTTTTTGGCCAGTACTAAGCTTTTAAACTCAGGGCTTCTCCCTCGTTTGGCAGACTCCTTCCAGAGTGCCTCCAGACTTTTCCCACACTGCTTAGCTTGGGAATTAGGTCTTGCTTTTTGTCAGGCCTGTTACCTGGCCTGCAATCCTGTTTTGTGCTTTCAGCTGTAACTTGGAGAGCTTGTGTGCATTACCATAAGCAGCTGCTTCTCTTGAGAGAGTGTGTGTCTTATGAGCATTTTTTTTTTTTTGTCTAGAAGGGCCTCAAACCACTATCTTCCTAATCTTGGCCTTCTGAGTAGTTGGAATTATAGGTATGAGCCACCATACATGCTTCAAACCAGTCATCCTTTTGGTTTGTGATTTTTAATATTCTCTGATTTTGTGAATCCCAAGTGATGACACATTGGTAGAATCATTACACTTGAGGCCAATGCTAGTCTAATCACAAGGTCTAAGTACACAGTCAGGGTAACTCAGGAAAGTTGGACAACTGTTTCTTTATAAATGAGTGAGAAGTTTTGGTAGAGCTGCCTCACTGTTTCAAGTGGAAATAAGAGATTCTCAGAATGAATGATGGGTGTGATGTTTCAGCATGCCGTGACAATACCTGGCAGGAGGAGAAAGAATTTAGTGTTCTGAGGCCCAGAACACTGCGTGTGATTTTTCTCCCTCTGAGAACAATGGCAGTGGTGGTCCACACATGCAGCCCTAGCTACAGATCTGAAGATGGAGGTTTGAAGCCAGCCTGGGCAGACAAGTCCAACAGACTCATCTCCAATAGCCAGCAAAAAGCTGAAAGTGGAGGCAAGGCTCAAGAGGCAGTGAATCAGGCTTGAGTGAAGAAACCAAGTGAGAAGTCAAGGCCCTGAGTTCAAGCCCCTGTACTGGCAAGCCTGCACATTTGTGCATGCGCGCACACACACACACACACACACACACACACACACACACACACACACACAATGTCAGCAAATTATTTACAATTTTGTGCCTCACTGACCTCATCTGTCTTGGCTTTGTGGAGCTAACAACAGAAATGTCTGGGGCCCCTCTCAGCGCTGAAAGTTTACTGAAAGATTATTCGAATGACTGAAAGGAAGTATATGTGTTTAATGCTTGAGTAAGGATAAAATGTCTTTGGAAAGACAGACACATAAGCAATTGGTAACAGGCTTCCTCCAGCGAGAGAACTGGATGCCTTTAGATTTCCCACTGCATGGTCTTCTGTAGGTTCTGACTGGTGACAGGAATGGCTGTGCTAATATTCAAAACAAGTGAAATACATAAAACATCAAAGCAATTTAATGGTGTCACCAGAACCCTCCACAGACAGGCCTGGCCAAAGTGCTTCCAGAAGCAGGAGGTACTTACATGAGGTGGCGCACGGGCGACTCCGAGAGGAAGGTCTTGTGAACCACTTCCGGGCAGTCTTCCTCCTGGATGTCCAGGAAGTACACACAGCCATCCATGCTCCCCACGGCAGCCGAGAGGGAGGAGGGAGAGCAAGCCAGAGTTGTTGTCTGTTAAAGAGGAAAGCCCAGACAGTGAAGGCTGTTCGCCTACCTGCAAGGAGCCTCGCGGGCTGGGAGGCAGCCGAGTGGCGGCGCATGCACTTAGCAAATATGAGGCCCTGGGTTCCATACCCTGGCAGGAAAAGAAGTCTTCAAGGATTTGGAAAGCCAGAAGAATGGGAAGACTGGAAACTATGTTGTGGTAAAGATTTCAGATGACCAACTCAACACTCTGAGCAGTCCCAGGAATCTGTACCTCCGATTTTTTTCTTTTTTTTGTTAGCTTGGGGCTTGAATCCAGGGCCTCCCACTTGTTAGGGAGGTATTCTACCACCTGAGCCATGCCCCTGAATCTGTACATGTCATTCTCTTATCCTAAAATAGGATTGATAGAATACCAGTTGAATCATGTTTATCCCTAAATGACCATGCAATGGCTATAGCAATAATCGATCTAAACAATTACAAACAGACTAAGTAATGAAAATAAAATAAGAATTTTAAGATATATTTTGAGCATGTTTATAGAGTATGATTTTTAAGTCACTATTCATTTCTGAGGTGTTTGTGCAACTGAGAAAGACTTAAGAAGAGAAATCTGACCGTGTATTCAGTTACTAAGAGATTCACAACTGAGCCAGTTGTACTGAACACCTGTAATCACAGCTCTTGGGAAACTGCTGCAGGAGCAAGGGGGCCTGGGCCAAATAGAAAACTTCAGACCAGCCTGGGCTATATAGTGGAAATCTGTCAAGGAGCTGGAGGGAAAGAGGGAAGGAGGGAGGGAAAATGGGAAGAAAGGAGGGAGGATGGGAGGAAGGAAGGAAAGAAGGGAGGAAGGAGGGAAGGAAGGAAGGAAGGAAGGAAGGAAGGAAGGAAGGAAGGAAGGAAGGAAGGAAGGAAAGAAGGAAAGAAGAAAGGTAGGCAAGCAGACTTGTCTATGTAATAATTATTTATACAGAATACTTTTAAGAAAATAAATTCACTCATAATACTTAATACTTTCTTTCCTCTTGAACATACCTAGAACTGTGTAATGCAATATCTGACAATAATATAAACACTTAGCATTATAATTATTTCTTGTTCCTCTAATTTTGCTATGTTATTAGAATGCAAGAGGTACCATGGACACAGCAAAAGTCCTAAGGCTTGAATTCAGGGCCTGGGAACTGTCCCTGAGTTTTTGTTCTCAAGGCTAGTACTCCCTACTTGAGTCACAGCTCTACTTGTGGTTTTGGGGGGGTACTGAATTGGAGATAATTACTCGCAGACTTTCCTGCCTGGGCTGGCTTTGAACTGTGATTCTCAGATCTCATCCTCCTGAGTAGTCAGGATTACAGACATGAGCCACTGGCACCCAGCTTCTGCCTGGCTCAATTTAAATTTTTTTTATTATATTTAAGTAGTTGTACAAAGGAGTTACCATTCAACCAAGAAGTCTATGAGAACAATGTTTCTCCATCAATGTCACCCCTTTCAACATTCCCACCCATCCCTCCCATAGAGTCAATTTTTAAAAAAATAATTTATCTGGTACACTTACTGTGGTTTTGAGATAAGTCTTGCTTATACAAGTACAATCCTCTATGGACCAAACAGAAACTTCTCCAGAATGTGTGACTGTCTGCAAAAAAAAAAAGGAAAAAAGAAACTGAGTGGAAACCAAGACTGTCATGTGCAAACATATTCTAAGTCACCATCTGAGGAGTCAGAAAAAAAAGTTCACAGCAGTTGTATAGATTATAAATAATTATTTTATAATGTCAACATTTTTTTTGGTGCTGGGTGCTGGTGGCTCACAGCTGTAAGGGTAGCTACTCAAGAGGCTGAGATCTGAGGATCATGGTTTGAAACCAGCCGGGGCAGGAAAGTCCATGAGACACGTATCTCCAATTAATCACCAGAAAACCAGGAAGTGGAGTTGTGGCTCAAAGCAAAAGATCTCAGGGACAACACCTAGGCCCTGAGTTCAAGCCCCATGGTTGACAAAAAACAACAACAACAACAACAACATTTAAGGTAAAAGTTACAAGGAAGTCCTAGGTTACAAGATTAAGGTTACAACGAAATCCTAGGAGATAAAGGTTTATAATGCAAAGGTCACAAAGAAAGCCTAGAGACAGGAAACTATACATAGTTCTCTTTTTAAATTAGATTTAATTTTAGAGCAGTCTGAAGACTATAGGAAAATTGATCAGAGTAAAGGAATTCCCCTTTCCTTCCATAGCTACATAGCCCAAGGTTATTTAGATTTTCAATTATGTTTTATAATTTTGCATTTTACATTTAGATCTATGATCCATTTTGAATTTTTTATGAAAGGTTTAAGATTGCATGTCAGGTCCAACTTGTTTTAGCCTTATTTGTTGAAAAGACACTTCTTTTGATCTCTTTTCAAATACCAGCTTACTATATATGTGCAGGTTTATTTCCAGACTTTCTGTTCTGTTCTGCTGATCTTTTGCCACTCATTCTTTTACCAGTACCACACTATCTTTATTATTATAGTTTTATATTAACTCTTCAAGTCAGATTTATGTCAATTCTCTGACTGTACACTGTATTGTAGCACTGTATTGATTATTTGGGATATTTTGCATAGCTCTATAATTTTTAGAAGCAGTTAATCAATTTTCACCAAATCACTTACTGAGATTTTTAGTTAGAATCATAGTGAATCTATAGGTCAGGATAGGAAGAACTGACACATTGACAAGATTGAATCTGCCCAGCAATGCTTGAGTCATCTTTCTCCATTGATTTAGATCTTTCACTTTTCTCATCAGGGTTTTGTACTTATACCTCTGTTGTTAGACTGATACTGAGTTCATTTTATTGGTGCTGATGTAAATAGTATTGTGGCTTTAATTTTTAATTCAAATTGTTCACTATAGATACATAAGAGCACAATTGACAGTTCTGTATGTTAAACTTTCATCACGCAACCTCGCTGCAATCACATCATTCTGTGGAAGCCAGTCATCTGAGAACAAAGATACATTTGCTTTTTGCTTCTTCCTTCCCAGTCTGTATACACCTTTTATGTCTGTCTTATTGCATTAGCTCAGACTTGCACTATGATACTGTATGACCTTAACTATGATGTCACCAATGTGTAGATATTCTTTCAAGCCTTGAACTCAGGGCCTTACACTCTTGCTTGCTTTTTGTGTTTCTCCCCCCAACCTCCCCCACCCCAACCCAGGCTGGTACTGTACTACTTGAGCCAAATCTCTATTTCTGGCATTAGACTGGCAGCTTGTAGGTGAAATGTCACAGACACATCAAGACTCAGAGCTTGCTTGGCAAATATAAAGTGGATGCCTTCTAAGATCTTGTTGCTTTGCTATTTTCAGGAGGCAAAACTGTGAGGTCACAATGTGGTGAGATCATTCTAACAGGAGAGAAGATTTGGCAATGGAAATGCTTGCTATTTCTGCTGTTACTTTCAAACACACCCTGACTCTCATTTGCATTGCTTTGCAAATGAATTCCAAAGTTATGCAATTACGCATGGACAGGAATTTAAATCTCAAAACATTATACTTTCAATCTTATTGTTTAAATTTTATTTATTGTCAAAGTGATGTACAGAGGGGTTACAGTTTCATACGTAAGGCAGTGGGTATATTTCTTGTATAACTTGTTACCTCCTCCCTCATTTCCCCCCCCCCCCACTCCCCCTTTCCCTTTCCCCGCCACGAGTTGTTCAGTTGGTTTACACCAAATGGTTTTGTAAGTATTGCTTTTGGAGTTGTTTGTCTTTTTATCCTTTGTCTCTCGATTTTGATATTCCTTTTCCCTTCCCTAGTTCTAATACAAGTATATACAGTATCCAGGGTACTCAGATGAGATACAGTGATAGCGTGGGCAAAAGCACAGGAAGGGAATACAAGAGGAACAACAACAAAAATAAAATAAAATATTTCTTACCATGAAGAATTTGTTTCCGGGAGTGATTAAGTCAATTGCCTGAAAATTCCCATCACAAGCATCTAGGATATTATTTAATACTGGCTCCTCTCCAAAAGTGTAGCTATAAATAGATCCCTGAAGCATAGAGAGAAAAAAAAACACGCATAACAATTATTGCATATTGAATTAAACAGCTATTATATGCTTACTGCATGAAACTGTGTGGAAACAGGTGATGGGAAATCACAGGATTCAAGAAACCATGGCCTTGAAGAACTTAAGATCTAGACACTAGTAGGGTTTTGGCAGTGTACACCTAGATACTCAGGAGGCTGAGATCTGAGGATTGCAGTTTGAAGCCAGCCAGGTAGGTTAAGTATGTGAGATTCTTATCTCCAATAAGCTACTCAGAAAAGACAGGAAGTGGTGTTGTGGCTCAAATGGTAGAGCACTAGCTGTGAGCTTCGCTCAGGGACAGCACCCAGGTTCAGAGTTCAAGCCCCAGAACTGGTCAAATAAATAAATAAATAGAATAATCTAGATACTCAAATTCTTTGTTTATCAATTGCTGATTCATTCATTCATCTTTCATTCCTGGTGCATTTAACCATTTATTTCAAAATAATGCCATTCATCATATTTTTTTGCCTTAAAAACTATTTTATCTAATAATATATCTGCTGAATTTTTTATTTTGGTTACTCACAAGGTAAATCTTTTCCCATCTTTTTTGCTTTCAATCTTAAAGCACATAGTTGAGTTTTTTGTTGTTGTTGCATTTGTGTGTGTGTGTGTGTGTGTGTGTGTGTGTGTGTGTACAGTTCCTGGGGCTTGAACTCAAGGCCTGTGCACCAACTCTGAGCTTTTTTTTTTTGCTCAAGGTTAGCACTCTACCACTTAAACCACAGCTCCCCATCTGGCTGGTCAGTGGTGAATTGGAGATAAGATTGTCACAGACTTTCCTGCCCAGGCTGGTTTTGAACCATGATTGTCAGATTTCAGCATTCTAAATAGCTAGGATTTCAGGTTTGAGCCATTGGGATACAGGTTACAGTTGAATTTAAAAAAGTAGAATACAGTGGTCTCTGCTTGTTGATTTGGCACTTATTAAAATTACTAACATACTTGAGTTCAAATGCAGTATCTTAAGCTTCCTAGTTACTCATCTGTTTTGTTTTTTTTGCCTCTTTTTTTTAATGTTTTGGATTTTCCCCCCTTTTTAATACCTTTCACCTTTTCTTCATGTAGTTTGAAAACATCATCAATTGGCTTCATTCTTCAAATGGTTATCTTAGAAGTCACAGCATTCATATTTAATTTATCAACATCAAAAATTACTTTAAACTTTACTGTCCTCCTGAGTACTGCAAGAGCTTTGGACTATCTTGCTCCACTCATTTCTCCTCCTCTTCCTTCTTATTCTCCATTTCCAAGCTTTGTAAGTAGGTGACCTACCACTTGGGCCACCACATCCAGCCTTTTTTCCCCCCTGATTATTTTTGAGATAGGGTCTTGTTTTTACCCTGAGCCAATCTGGATCATAGTCATCTTCTTTATGCTTCCTGGGGGTGACAAGTACGCAGGAACATGTCCCGCTTTTTGTTTTTGTTGTTGTTGTTGAGATGGGGAAAGGGGGTCTTATAAACTTTTTTTCCCTCTGGCTGGCTTGGAACCATGATCCTCTTGATCTCAAAATTCTAAGTAGCTGGAATGATAGGTATTGATATGAGATGGAGATCTCACAAACTTTATTTTTTTAACCTGAACTAGCCTGGGCTGCAATCCTCCCAAATTTTGCCTACCAGGGATTACAGGAAAGAACCTGTTATGCAATGCTGATTATCTGAACATTGCTTATCAAGGAAAAAAAGAAAAAGGAAAAAAAATAAAGAAATTGTCCTCTAACATACCTTTTCTGTTTGAATCAGCAATGTTTTATAATTGGGAGAAAATACCAAATGTGCCACAGGTTCCTTCGTGGAAAGACAATTCGTTACGCTGTATTTTGAATCTTTGACAATGAAAGAGTACAACACACCATCCTACAGATCAAACACAATGAGGTAAGTGTAGAAAGCCAGTCTTGGCCAATGCATCTTCATCAGACAAGCAGAGGTTCATGGGTTACCATCTACTGCTTATTTGAGATCACCATCTTTGTTGTCATTACTGCAACACACTTTCCCTCCATCTTTTAGCAACTTTAAACCATATTCTTGGTTAGAGCTTCCGTGTTCTGGCTTTGTGACTCATGTTTCAATGTTTGCTAGTCATGCCTTTCTTTTGAGTGTGGGAGCCCTAGAGCCCTGGGTGGACTGTGATCAGCTGCAGTTGAGGTGATGGGTGTGCTTATAGAATGCATGATGCTGGTGGAAAACCCTGGCTTTGTGACTGTAGAATGTTTGATCTTCTGCAGCAATCCTGTCAAAAGATAGGAATGAATGCCTGTATGTGTACCCATTTTACTCCTTCTTGATATCCTGGATCTGTTCGCCAAAGTACTTATCTTACTGCTTCTTAACATCCTGTTATCTACCTCTTGGAATATGCTCTCCTGATCTATTCTCTTAAGCTAGCCCTGAGACAATCTGATCCTATAAAAGCAGAGGGTGGGGGAGACTTCTTCAGTTTAACCATGTCTATCAGTTAAACTTATTCCTAGCCCCATGGTGTTACTTAGATTATGAAATGGCATTGCACGGGCACTTCTTTATCTGTCTCCCCAGTATCTGCTGGATGGAACTGGCATTTGAGCATCTTTAACATCTACTTTCTCACTATATTCTTTACCATTCAGGAAGTAGGAGGCTGTGTGTGTGTGTGTGTGTGTGTGTGTGTGTCTTCTGTATGGAAGTCCCCTTAATTCAAAGAATCCTTAAGTATATCCATTTATCATTAATATGTGCCTTTCTTTCTTTCTTTCTTTCTTTCTTTCTTTCTTTCTTTCTTTCTTTCTTTCTTTCTTTCTTTCTTTCTTTCTTTCCTTTTCTTTTCTTTTCTTTGTCAGCTGTGGGGCTAGAGCTCAGGGCCTGGGCACTGTCCCTGAGATCTTTTGCTCAAGGCTAGTGCTCTTCTAGGTTGAACCACAGCACCACTTCTGGTTTTCTGGTGGTTAACTGGAGATAAGAGTCCCATGGATGTTCCTGTCCTGGCTAGCTTTGAACTGCAATTCTCAGATCTCAGCCTCCTGAGTAGCTAGGATGAGAGGCGGGAGCCACCCGTGCCTGGCTAATGTGTGCATTTCTTATCTCCCTACATGATCCAAGAAGAGGATGTATGCCTTTGTTTTCTTTATATGCTCTTCTCCAGTTCTGCACACAGTTTTCGGGCATGGTAGGTGTAAAAAATATGCTGATCATTTGGTTGGCTGCAAATAGATTTATGTCAATTTTAACTCTCAAGAAAATTTGGAGTTATTTTTACATTAGTGAAGAAGCTTTTATATTCTAGACCAGACCCCCTAACTAAGAGTAGGTATTTATGAAATGTTGGATTCAGATTCTTGGGGCCTGGGAGGGTGGAGAGGGAAAACAAGGTGCTCATCATTATCCATCCCTCTCCAGAGCCTAAGATGAACTATAGATTAAAGGTCTAAGTTCACATCTGACAAAACATTGTTTAAGAATGTAAACCCAAGTTGGCCACTTGTGGCTCATGCTTATAATCCTAGCTACTTAGGAGGCTGAGATCTGAGGATCACAGTTCAAAGCCAGCCAGGGCAGGAAAGTCTATGAGACACCTATTTCCAATAAACTACTCAGAAAAATCCAGAAGTGGCACTAGGGATAAAGTGGTAGAGCACTAGCCTTGAGCACAAAGAGGCTTGGGAATGGCTCCCAGAATCAGAGTTCAAGCCCCAGGACTGGCAAAAAAAAGAGGGAGTCATTTCCTAATGTAGATAATTGAAATTATTCATAATAAATTTTATAAATGCATTCAATAAGAAAAAGTTAATTAATAATCTGGCAGTATTTGACATCCCAGAATGTACCTCATAATGGGAAATGGCAATAAATGGAAATTGTGTTTTTTCATGAAAGCAATTCATTTTGAAAATAAGATACATTACAATTCCAGAAGCAAGAAGGCCATCCTTCTGATATACCAAGGTGATTGGACTGATAAGATTTGTTCCATCTTTTTGGAAAACAAAGACAAGAAAAAGTAGATATCACATATTAGAAGAACAATATAACAATGAATAATCAAAGCTGCTTAGTAACACAATATAAACAAAACAAGTTGTTTTGGATTTCAGTACCATCAGATCTATGCAGCTAGCATTAAGAATTTTATAGTGAGTATATTTTACTTATCAAGAAAGTATTGCGAAAGGTTTGATACAAAAAGTTTTGTGAGAGATATGGTGCAAAAAACACAACAAATCCAAACTATATTATCAAACAATATACTTAAGAGGTATGCATTTTGTGACATGTAAATTTATATATTAAGAAATTAAAGCACAGCAGACAGAAAGAATAGTAAAAAGGAGGAAAACCTTTTTCATAAAATCATGTGTTACTATTATTATCCTTAGAAGAATAAAAGCATATTGTCTTCTTATGAGGACAACCAATGAGAATTACAAAAACAAAGGCTCAAATGTGTGCCTGATATTATTTGGGTGCTGTGCTAGGTGGTACACTGGAGTACTCATCTCCCAGCAATCCCTTCTCCAATCCCACTGCCATTGGAATCTAGGTTTTGGGGGCTCCTGGTCTGGTGTAGGCGCTTGCTGCTTACAGTCATCTACTTCTAGAGTTATTCTTAAATGGTGGCTAGATTAATCTGCCAAAGCACAATTCCAGTGAGAGGTTCATCCATCCATCCATCCATCCATCCATCAGTGGTTTTTGATACATGTCCAAGGACTGTTGAAGAAAGTACAAATGCTTTGTCTGGACATGATGGTCAGATACAGCAAGATGACCCTGTGGTTCTTTTGTAACAGTGATCCAGACAAACTGGTTCAGTTCTTGTTCCTTGTCCATGTTCTCTTGGCCATACAGATACCATGTCAAAATTCTGTTCATGCTGGGTACTGGTGGCTCATGCCTGCAATCTTAGCCACTCAGGAGGCTGAGATCTGAGGATTGCTGTTCAAAGCCAGCCCAGGCAGAAAAGTCCACAAGACTTCAATTAACCACCAGAAAACCAGAAGTGGCGCTGTGCCTCAATTTGTAGAGCTCTAGCTTTGAGCTGAAGAGCTTAGCGACAGCACCTAGGCCCAGAGTTCTAGCCCCACAATCATCGACAACAACAAAAATTCTGCTTTCCCATATCTCTGTCTATAAACCCCTTCCTCAAAAGCTAGTCCAAATACAACCTTCAAGATCACCTAGCTCGGATGTCCTCTCTCATTGGAACCCCTACAATGCCATATGATGCTCTCTCTTAATGAAATCATCTTCATGTAAAATTTCCTGGCTGTTAATAATTTATATATTGTCATTATTAAAACCTAAGTCTCTTGAGAATGGAGATTATGAGGCAATGTATGTGTCATTGAAGTAACCTCGAAGGCACCTTGCTTTGTATCTTCCACAGCTTAGAGGCTTGATGAATATATGCTTGAGAGCATTTCATTACCATGAAATCATAAGACATAGGATTCAGGAAGGAAATAGTGAACAAAATAAGACAATATGTGATTAAGTTCTAAACCATGTAAAATGTGATAGGAGTAATGTAATTGTGTAGTGTATTGAGACAAACTTGGAAATGAGAAACACAATTTATAAATTCAATTTACAAACACATGTAGGTGTCAGTTTACTGTGTAGTAATATTAGTAAGATTAAAGTTCAGAGCCAAAATATCAGCCACTCAGAATACCCTCAGATTGCTGCTATTGCAACAGACAGACAGACATAGGGAGGGTAAGGCCCTTGTGGAGAAGGGGAGCCCATGGAATTCCACACAGGAGACACGTGGATAGATTTCACCACATGGACAAGAGGACCTCTCTGCCTGGGGTGGCAGCCAGAGAAAAATGGAAAGGAAATGTGGGTCAGGCGATGGGCTATGGAGCAGACAAGGGCCATGCAGGTGGGGAGACTATGTTAGAGGGGGTGGTATCTGAGCTGGGGCATGGAAGATTTGGAGGGAACCAGCTAGGTCTGTGCACTGAAAGGAAGGAATAGTCCCTAGTTGAGAAAGCCCGTAGTGGGGAAGAGTAGTAGGACCAGATTATGGAGGGATTGAGATCAAGGCAGTCCGGCCTATGACTTAGGATGGAAATGGTCTTTGAAAAGGGCCAGGTGGGAGGGACCCTAAACCTGGAATCAATCCTAGTTACTGGGGAGACTGAGATCTGAGTATCCTGGGCAGCCTGGCAGACAAATCCAAGAGACTCTTATCTCCAATTAACCAGCAAAAAGCCAGAAGTGGAGGTGTGGCTCAAGTGGTCCTGTGCCAGCCTTGAGCAAAAAAACTAGGTGAGAACATGAAGGCCTGAGTTCAAGTCCTAGTACTGGCACCGAGAGACAGACAGACAGACAAAGATATAGAGAAAGAGAGAGAGAGAGAGGGAGAGTAAGACAATGAAGAAGAAGGAAAATGGGCAGGTGAGCAGGGGTGGGCTGCCTGGTTTGTGTCAGGTGTGCTGAAGTCAATTCTGAGGTTGTTACAGAAACCGACGCATGAAATTAATGAGTAAATGGAATGAAGAGTGCATTGGAAAGGTTCGGAGGGCCATGGCCCTGGTGGGGCTTCCTCCTTTAAGAGTCAACATTAACCTTCAGTGGGTGGATATTGGTCCTTCTGACCCCATCCACACTGTGGCCACAATCTGAAACCAAGGATGGACAGCGGATCTATGGAGAGTAATAGATGAGGTTCTCCTTGAAGTCTAACCAGGCAGCACATAGGTCATTTTCAAGATGGCAGCTGAAAGTAAGAAAAGATGGTGGTGAAGAAAGTGTTAAAGGTTAAGGAAGTGGGGGATAGGAAAGGTGTGACTCGCTGACCAAGTAGAACAGGTACAGGAAAGGATACCAGTCAGTAGCTAAGAGCTTGGATTCTGAGGCCTCATTGTCTGGATTCAAGTGTCGGTTCCACAGTGGATATGAATCTAAGCATATTTCTCAACCTCATCCATATCACAGAGGGAAAGGTGTATCTTCTTACGATGCTGTGGTGATACATGAAATGTATATATAAAGTGGGAGGGACATCAAGAACATATCACCAATAACTAATATACCATAGCTAGCAGTAGGGTGCACCCACAGGACTTGGTAAATAAGTAGAAGATGGAGGGAAGGAAAACAGATGTCTCCAAGGAAGGGAAAACAGGGCACAAGACATTCATCTTCAAGTATACAAAACTGCACGTGCGGGAGGTACCACAGAGCTGTGTCTTACCCAACAGTGTCTCGTCTTCCTTCTTCTGCAGCACGGTCACCTTCAAGGTCTCTGTGTTAACGAGCAGAAGATGACCCTCCTCACAGCCCACATACAAGTCACTCGTTGGAGTCCAGCAATGCATGGTGGGGTGAAGCAAAGGATATACATCATCTTTTGGCTTTGGGGAGAGAACAACAACCTTGTGTTAAGAGTCAGAGATACACCCACCAAAACTACGCCAATAAGAAACTGATGCCTGTGGGGGAAAAAGAATTCATTGGCCTTGCCATTTGCCAACAGCTAAGTAAATTTCTTCCTAAACTATTTCTTCGTGGGCCTTTTCAGTATGTTTGTTGTTTTTTTTTTGGTTTGTTTTTTTGCCAGTCCTGGGGTTTGAACTCAGGGTCTGAGCACTGTCCCTGGCTTCTTTTTGCTCAAGGCTAGCACTCTACCATTTGAGCCACGGAGCCACGTCTGACCTTTTCTATATATGTTGTGCTGAGGAATCGAACCCAGGGCTTCATGTACATGAGGCAAGCACTTTACCACTCAGGCCATATTCCCAGCCCCTTTTTCAGTATCTTAAACCCACAAAAGTCACAGTGTGGCTAAGAGCTCCTCTTGGAGCTTAGTGAGCTCACACGGGACCGTGGAGACAACTCTCAGCAGGGTTCTGCGGTCTGCCTTATGTGGACCATAAGCTATCCTGTATGGCATTGGAGTGTTCAGTAGTATCTGATCATTTTGCTAAGCTGTACTGTTTAGAGTTGCACTTGCCCTGACAACAATGCCTTTGTATTCTTTAAGGCATCCTTGCATTCACTGACACAGAAAACGTTTTCATTAAGCTATGGGCCTGATTCATAGAATTCTTAAATTTCTTAAGAGTTTCATGGTTATCACCTTGTTTTACTCAGGCATTCATTCCTTGAACAGAATGTTATTAGGCATTTACTACATTCTAGACAAGGTTCTTGGCACAGGGGTATAACAGCACAAAACAGATTTTTTTTTTATTTTTATTTTTTTTTACAAAACAGATTTTTTAAAAAATCCACTTGGTGCCAGTTGCTCACACCTATAATCCTAGCTACTCAGGAGGCTGAGACCTGAGGATCGTGGTTCAAAGCCAGCCCAGGCAGGAAAGCCCCTGAGACTCTTATCTCCAATTAACCACTAGAAAACCAGAAGTGGCGCTGTGGCTCAAAGTGGTAGAGTGCTAGCCTTGTGCTGAAGAGCCCAGGAACCACGCCCAGGCCCAGAGTTCAAGCCCCATGCCCTTACCTACTGATGAAGGGAACAGTAGAAATAAGTGATGATGTGGAATAGAGAGAATGTGATTGCTGGAAAGCGAAGCAGGGTACGCAGGGCCAGGTTTCCTGTGAACCTATACTGTACAAACATTCAGGTCTCTGTTCAAAACACACAGATGTGTGCACACCAGCCTTCTAATAAATACCCGCTATATCTACTGTTGTTTTAATCTAGGAAAAGTTTGTAGATTCAAGAGAAGTGTGGCCCTGCCAAAGTATTTCTACCAGGTTCCAGTGTGATACCAAGTTGTTGCATGACTGACACCTAAGAAAATACATATTGAGTGTTGGTTACATACCAGGCATTGTGGCACATACTTGAATAATATATATTTAAGTTCACTGTGAACTCTAAATTTTTTAAAGGCAAAACTGCCCAAAAGGATAAAACTTCTACCAACTGACATTCCTAGGGTGTCTGACAGAAGGTTGGCTCATGGGGAAAAGAGTTGTTCACTGAATCAACATTATTTAAAAGTTCTCTTGATAACATTTAGTCTTAGCCTATACAACATACAAAAAGAAAAAGAAACGAATTTGATGGTAATCTTCTTTTATTCTTGAGATAGGGTCTTGCTATGTCACTGAGGCTGGCTTCAGACTTGACATTCTCCTATGCCATGATGCCTGGCTCTCAAAAGCTTTTTTTTTTTTTGTTTTTGTTTTTTGGCCAGTCCTGGGCCTTGGACTCAGGGCCTGAGCACTGTCCCTGGCTTCTTCCCGCTCAAGGCTAGCACTCTGCCACTTGAGCCACAGCGCCTCTTCTGGCCGTTTTCTGTATATGTGGTGCTGGGGAATCGAACCTAGGGCCTCGTGTATCCGAGGCAGGCACTCTTGCCACTAGGCTATATCCCCAGCCCTCTCAAAAGCTTTTTTTAAAAAAATCCATAAAACAAAGAACCCCATTGCCAATCTGATTCTCCCAACAGCAATGAGTCGGTGTATATGAAACAGAATGAAAAGATTAAAAGTTGGAATTTTCTGGATGTGCATGTGATCTTCCTGTCCTATTTAAGATAAACATGAGTTTGTCTTTCTATTATATTCTTTAAAAAACATGGGTTATAATTAAAAAGGAAATTTGCTATTGTATAGATTATGTGAGCAGACATGATTTCAATTCAGAGAAATTTAAAACTATTTGCTAACTCCTGCTTCTGGGATCATAACATTTTTGTCAAGATAAAACATGAAAAGTTGGATTCCAATTTAATACTGCTTAAGAAATAAAAGCACACAATTATGTGTAGGAATAGTTGAGTTTATAAGAGAGATTTCTACTTAGGAAATAAATGGAAAAAGGAAATTGGACCTTTTAGATTAAATTTATCATCTTGGATCCAGTTTCTGCCCATATGAAATCTGCCTTTGATTTTCCCCACTCCACATTGGGATATGTTTTTAATGCCTTAAATAAATCATGTAATGTTTCTCAGGCCTATTAATAGGCCTATAATGTGCCCTTTAGCATTAGTTGCAAGAAAGATAATGGGCTGATTTCATGTCTGTAATCTTGTAAAAGTCTCATCTTACCAATTTGCAATTCTCTTGCATAGAGCAAGTCATTACTGCTTGCTTTACCATTGTACCCAAGTCACAAGAAATAACATGCAAAGACGGGAAGGAAGTCAAGACATAGAGATCTATTTTTGGTTGTGCTCTCATTCATTGTCTAACAATTAATCTGTTAGCTATTTCTCCCACTTTACTTGCCTATAAAACAAAAAGGTAAACTAGTGGGAAATAAATTTCCAACTTAAATGAAAAGTGTATCCCTTCATTAATATTCCCGGTGTGATTTAGAGCTGTCAAACTCTAACATTAAATTCTGACTCAAAAATGGTTAAGATGTACTAAGAGAAAAAAATCCTATGAAGTAAAGACATTTACTCTTATGTGATTTTTTTTTTAAAAGGGTAATCTCATGTGTGTTGAAAGGAGTATGTCACAGCATTTTCCAAAATGGCAAAAACAACTTGCTCGACTCTTCAATTTTTTATGTATAACCTATCATGTCGGTACAAAACATGAGAGGCAAGGCTGTTATGGAAAATCTGCAGCAAAATAGACCTGGGACACTGAAAAATTGGGAGTTCTAAGCAACAACTCATCTGTGGCTCATCTGTTTTTACTTTGCTGCCCCCTTGTGGTTGTGTGTGGTCACCTTTCCAAGGCTCTGCTCTACACTTGAACCCGTTCTTTTGCATGTCATACAGAATTTTTTTTTTTTAACATTTAAAGCTTCATTCTCTGCAGAGTTTCAAAGTATCTGCTTAGAGTTTAACACAAACATCAGCATACCACAGACCCACAGGCTCAAAGAATGATGCTCTTTATCTGCAGGGTCTGGTCCAGCTACTCTTTGCCTGGTCCTTCTACTGAACATCCCACCACACACATTTATCATTTTGCTCTCAGAGATTATGCCTTGTGAGCCCACCTTCTTACCCCGGCTCTTCTTGCTAACTCCCACCCAGCATCTTGACCAGATGCTTCCTAGCCCCTCGACTTCAGTGTGTCCAAAGCTGAAATCACAACTGGGCTCCCCATTCCTGTCATCATCTTTCAGCCTTCCAAACTCAAAACTCTGCAGCCTTTGTTGCTTGTAGTCTCCATAGCTAACATGTACTAATATAATCTTGTACTCTATCTTTAGTGGCTCATAAACAGTCAAGCAAGTCATACTTCCTAGACCTCCACCCATTAAGCCAACAGTGCAATCACTTACTCTGAATGTTTCTGCCTCTTCACCTACTAGGCCAGCAATGGCAGCCAGAGGCAGCACAGGCCCGTAGATGGGGTCCTTGGGCAACGAACTGGGGAATAGTATATCTGTTTCATTAAAAAATGTCCCATCTTCTAGAGGTAATTTTACTGACCTGGCATAAAAAGTGACATTGGAAAAAAATGGATTAATAGAAAATAATAACTGGTATAGCCACTGTATATTAGTGGTATACAAGGTTGTGTGGTAGGTCTTAAAATATGTCTTACTAGGACACATTGTGAAGTTATAAATTAGGTGTACAAAGACCATCAAATTGCTCCAGGCAGGAACTTGTGAAGTCGAATGTTGGTGGGGGTCAGGCAGATAATGGGACAATGAAGACTGTAACCAATCAGAAAGTTAAAGTTGGCAAGTACCACCTACTTGCAGCAAACAGGGTTTTAGATATGAGAATTTTGCTCCAAAATTTTAATACTGTAATCTGAGTATTTATGAGAATTGTCTCAAGTGATAAATGTTCACAATTTAAATTTTAAAAAACTAAGGTTTAAAATCAATAAAACTGGTGCTGGTGGCGCATTTCTATAATCATAGCTACTCAGGAGATTGAGAGCAAAGGTGATTCAAATCCCAACCCAGGCAGAAGACTTTGAGAGGCTCTTATCTCCCATTATACACCAAAAGGCCAGAACTGGAGGTGTATCGCAAATGATAGAGCGCTAGTCTTGAGCAAAAAAGCCAGCACTCTGCCCCTGAGTTCAAGTCCCAGTTCTGGCACCAAAAAAAACAAATCAACATTTATGTAGGCCAATTTCTGCGGTCAAAAATTCATCTTCAAACACATGTATCTACAAGTAATCCATATGGTCATAAAAGTGAGGTAAAGTTATGGTTTATATCCATGCATTATATCCAAAACCTCGTTGTGTTTTATAAATGATAAATAATTTTGGAAAATAATCACATAAACAGATTTAAATGTAAAGCTTAACTTTAAAAATCCTGCTTGATTAGCGATTCAGGAAAATCTGCTCAGTGTCTCACTTTCTTTGCTTATAGAAAAAAATAGCATGTAAGTCAACATTCACAAGTAGAGTAGATATTTGAGGGGATCAAAGGAAGACAGAGGTGTGGTCAATTATTTGCCTGTCCTGACAATAATCAAGTGGAGACCTCATTGACTTTGTTAAAAGACACAATGCTGTCAATCCTTTAGAGAGATTTGGGTATTTGATGGGTTCTTGTAAGAATGAACTAGAGAAGTGAAGGATACTTAGTTTTAGGTCACTCCAAGCTGAAACTGGCTTCACATTTTACTAAAGGCAGTTAAAAAAAAACCTTGAAATATCAAGGGTATGCCTGTCCAACAGTTTGGTCTTTGACTTTGTGGAGGGGACTTAAAATGGGCAGTTTGGTGGCAGTTTGGAGTCTTTGAACCCTTCCACAACAAAGGTACCTATAATCAACTGTTACTATTATTGACTATTCTGGAATTTCTCTTAAACTATTTTTTTTCTTTGTTGGTACCAGAGTTTGACTTAAAGGCCTGTGCTTCCTTGGCTTGCTGGCTTGGCTGATATTCTACCACTTGAGACATGCCTCTAGCCCAACATTTTGCTGATTACTTTGGAGATGAAGTCTCATAGACTTTACTACCCATGCTGTCTTCAAACTATAGTCCTTTAAATCTCATCCTCCTGAGCAGTTAGGATTACAGGTGTAAGTCATCAGTGCCCAGCATACTTATTCCTTTTAAACAAGCAAGTCCCAACTATCTTATTTGTGGATAATGGGGCTGACTTGTAAACTATAACCTGTAGCTCATTTAAAAATATGTAACTACTATTTCTTGTTTCTGAGATTTTTACCCAGGCATTAAAGACATAAGCACAAGTGTTGCTTTTGCATGACAGTCACTTTTTGTGGTGTGTGTGTGTGTGTGTGTGTGTGTGTGTGTGTGTGTGTGTGCGCTAGCCCTAGGAATTGAACTCAGGACCTGGGCACTGTTCATGAATTTTTTTGCTCAAAGCTAATGCTCTATCACTTGAGCCACAGCTTCACTTCCAGATTTTTGTTGGTTAATTGGAGCTAAGAATTTCACATCTTTTCTTGCCTGAGTTGGATTTGAACCATGATCCTCAGATCTCAAATTCCTAAGTAGCTAGGATTACAGGCATGAGCTGCTGGCATCCAGCACAAAAGCCATTTTTTAAAATAGCAAAAACATGTCTAGTTTTGTGAAATCAAATGACATTGGAAAAACTCTCTTGAGGATTTGATATTTAAAAGAAATTCATTAGGAAATCAAGACAGTAAAAATCTATTTGAGTTGCCAATAACCACTCTAGGTAATTATAGATCTAGAAAGAGGTTATATATTAGGATGCGCTGTATGTATGTACATGTGTGAGTGTGTGTACAAATCTACTTAAACTTATTAAACTAGCTCTTCCCTATTACATGATTGCAAAAGGACAACACTGCTATTTTGTAGTAGCAAATCTCCTACTTTTGTTTGAAATAATGCTCCTGGTTGCTTCTTTCAATCGTCCACACGCTCACTGAACTTGAACTTGATAAGCACAGCTGGTGCCAGTTCATGGGGTTAAAAGACATCTGGTTCACGTCCATACCATGCTGTGATTTCTTGCACAAGATGACATTTAATTCCCAGTTCCTTAGAGAAAAATAGCATTTAGGGGGAAATAAATGAGTTAAATTTTATGATATTGTGACTATCTAATTAAGATAAGTTACATAAATTGGGACATATTTATGATATAATTTATAGAGTTTACTACATGAACATCATATTTATACATAAGTATGCTTAACTAAGTCCTTCTAAGAAATTGATTTTACATAGCTTTAAAAAGTTACACTGTCACATGCTATACCAAAGGCCATGTCATCCTCCTTATTCAATTGGAATTCAGACAAAACTAGAAAATAAAATAGATCATCACATTTCCTGAAAAGCACGTATTGAATCTAAATAGCTAATATGCTGAAATAGTGTAAACGGAACTGGCTTTCCTGTATTCACTGATACTAGTTGTTTATTTACTGAGGTTTTTAAATAAATTGTATCTTATTTGATTTGTTCTTAGCATACATTACTTGTCCAAGAGGGATTTCACTGTGACATTTCCATGCATGTAAACAATATATCCCAATCAACTTCACCCCCTCTACCACTCTCTCACATCCCACTCCTTCTTCTTAAACAACTTCAACATTTTCATACATGCCAGTAAACCACGTCAATCAAGCCGAGCCCATCCCCTTTCTTTGTGAGCCCTCCTCCAATTGGCCCCACCTCCTGCCATCCCAGGCTGGCTTACTTTCCTGTCATTCATTTCAAAATGGTAGCCTTTTACCCTTGGTGTAAAATATTACACATTGGAGAGGCCATCCTTCGGCTGCTAGATGAATGGAAAGGAAGACTGAGATCTAAAGGAAGCAATGCCCTCATTATGGACAGCCAGCAGAGCTGCCATTAGGAAACAGGGCCTGATGTTTGCTGAACTTGTCTCAGCTCCCTCCTGCTCTCACCGCCTTCCATCCCCATTGCAGATGCCTAGTTCATTATAGCAGCTGTTCTCTCGCTGGTATCTTTGGCCTTCATCATTTGATTTTCTGCCTTAGACGCTGGGCAAATCTGTCAGCTCCAGATGGATTAAATTAAAGCCTGAGCTGCTGAGGACATAGGAACCAAGATAACTGGCCTTCCAAGGAAGTCTGTGTCCTTACTCATCCTCCTCCTTTCTGCTTCCCCAAAACATACGGGTGGTACCCAGTTTTGGACTAGAGATGATAACCTACAGTAACAGGATAGTGGGAGACTAGTCACAGTAACCGGGGAACCACCATGCTGTCCGTGGGCACCTGACATCCAGTGATTAATTGCAAAGGACACCATGATTGTGATTCCAATTTCTATTATAGCAAGTGAGCCTAAATCCCAACAGATAGAACAATGATCCACGAGAGAGGGCTCCATTTATTTCAGACATTGTAAATTCAGCTTGACCCCTTTCTCACCTTCACCCCTGCTTCCTTCAACTTCCTTCCTCCTGCACCTTCAATACATCTTTTCTTTATTCCTTTATTTCTTCTCTTCTTATTCTTCTCTTTCTTCCTCTCTTCCTCCCTCCCTTCCATCTTTCCTTCCTTCCTTTTGTTGTTGATTTTTAAAGACAAGATCCAACTAGGTAGCTTTAATTGGCCTTTGAATTGTTAATCCTCTCACCACAGATGTTTGAGTGCTGGAATTTCAGGTGTGCACTACCATGTTCAGTTTCCTTCAGTATTTTTCTGGTGTCCAAATTTTCAAGCCCAAACTCTAGGTTTAACCCTTGACACATCCATCTCCCCTGGTTCCACATTCCACATTCATTTACCAAGTCTTATCATCTGGCCTCCTAAATACCTCCCAAGTATCTCTACTTCTTTCATTCCCAGCCTACACTACAATCATCTCCCTTCTGTACCATTACAGCCTCTAAGCTGATGTTTACAGTTGGTTTCCTCTAATATACCTTCCATGGGACTGGAAGGATGACACATCCCTGCTTAAAACTTTCTAATAGTTTGCGATTGTCTTTAGGATAAATGATGCTCCTTAAGTATGGCTTAAGTAGGGTTACCCCCACCCTACCCCAATTCCCCTGCTTCCTAATATGTCCAGGAGGACTCATGTTTAGGTCTGTCACTCCGCATTAATGAATGACAACAACCCTCTTTAACTGGCAGAAGTGTCCTGGTTTGAATGATTACAGTCATCTATTTATAAGCCTGCTCATGAGCAGCCTTAGATTGTCCCCTCTAGGTTTGCCTGTCTTGTGGCTAATTTCTTTTTCCTCTTACTAACAATCACCTCTTAACCCAAACCTGATTTGTTCTCAGGCCTCACGATCTTTGTACATGCTACTTTCCTGCTTGGACTCCTGCTCCTTTGACTCTGTTTAAGGCCAATTGCTCCTCATGCTTCAGATACTGAGGGGGGCGGTGTGGGTGTGGGGGAATGAATTCAGTCCTGTTCGTACATGGATGCCTTTACCCCTAAAATCTTATTTGGAAACAGTGTAACCATGTTCAAAATGAGACTGGACTCTAATCCAACATGACTGGTGTTCATATAAAAAAAGGAGACAAAGCCATACACACAGGCGAAATGCCATGTGAAGTTGAAGATAGAGATAATGGGTGGAGCAGCTTATAGGCCAAGAACAGCCATGATTTTCCACAGGCCAGCAGAAGCTGGTGAGAGGTGCGGGACAGATCCTTTCTCACAACCTACAGAAGGCACCAGTCCTGTGAATCCTTCGATCTTGGAATTCTCATCTTCAGACCTGGGGACCATGAATTTCTGTTGTTTAAGCCACTTATACTTTTTATGACAGGTCTAGCAAAAGAATACAGGTTATCTACTTAAACATTAACTCCCCTGCCCAAGAAACACTTCCTGGCTACCTCACTGGAGGTTAGATGAGGTGCTCCTGCTCCGTGCTCCCTTTGTAGCACAGATCACAAAAAAGTCTTAAAGAACTCAGAGCCCTCAAGGTTTGAACCTCAACCAGCAACTCACCAGCTATATAAATTTGGACAAGTAGTTCATAACAACAAAGATGTAACAGGGGGAGGGGAGATAAATTTCTCATATTATACTGGAAAACATTTTCCAATAAATCCCTAGAAACAAAAAAAATGGACTTTGTATCCTGCTTTGATCCCTGGCTGACACTTCTGTGAAATGTAATTTTGCTGTTCCACTGATAAAGGTGGGTGTGACTTTCTAGGTTAGAGTTTAACTGAAACAAAATTCTGTGAGTGTTTTGCCCAGTAGATGAGCTCAATTTAAGTTACTGTGGTATGGTCTGGAAGGTTAACCTTTATTTTTTCTTATTTTCTTGTGCCAGTTCTGGGGTTTGAACAGAAGGCCTCGTGTCCTTTGTTCTTTCTTGACTTTCCTGTCATGTTCATCTGGTGCTCTATCACTTGAGCCATGCCTCCAATCCAGTATTTTGTTGGTTCACAGCAGAGAAGAGACTCTGATTTGCAAAAGATTTTTTGCCCGGGCTGTCTATGACCCAAGATCCTCCAGGTCTCAGCCTCCTGAGTAGATAGGATTATAGGCATGAGTCCCAGTGCCTGGCTAAGTTAACCACTTTTGTATCCAACCTAGAAATTCTGTTCAATTATTCTGTTTTCTAACATGTATGTGTATGACTTTTGTGGTCCAAATGATTTATCACATGTGGTACCTATAAGGAGGGCTTAGGTCATGAAGACTGAGCCCTTGTGAAGGAGATACTTACCTTGATTTAAAAAACAAACAAACCCAAAACAAAACCCTTATAGATAGCTTCTCCTTCCCACTATATGAGGACGTGGGAGAAGGCATCTGTCAATCAGGGTGTGGCCAGTCATCTAATGCCAAAGCTGCCTTAACTTTGAAGTTCCCTTTCTGCAGAACAGGGAAACTGTTGGTTATCAGTCACCCAGGCATTGTGTTATAAAATCCTGAGTGAACTTTGACAGGAACCAGATTCTTCTTTCTGTATGTTCTATTATTAAGAGATTACATAAAATGTCCCTGCATGCACACAACCTATTTGAATATTCTACTCTAATATAGCTGATCTCTCTAAGGCTTTCTTTCTTTAAAATGAGGACCATCTGTGAGGCTGGGAATGTGTCTTAGTGGTAGAGTGTTTTCCTGCCATGCATGAAGCCCTGGGTTCCATTCCTTAGTACCACATACACAGAAAATGCTGGAAGTTGTGCTGTGGCACAAGTGGTAGAGTGCTAGACTTGAGCAAAAGAAGCTCAGGGACAGTGCCCAGGCCCTGAGTTCAAGCCCCAGGACTAGCAAAAAAAAAAAAAAAAAAAAAAGAGGGCCATCTGGGTGACTTTTTTAAACTACAAAGCAGTACAAAGAGGTGACAATCCCATAAGTCAAGTTCTGAGTACAATGCTTCTTGGTCAATGTCACTCCTTCCATCATTTTCCCCTGGGTGAGGTTTTAAAGTGGGGAATGAATGACCCATTTGAAACTCTTCTCTGATAAAACCAGTGATGACGCTGAGCAGTTAGTCTACTTTATGCCCTTGACCCCAGACCCCAGACATTCCAGATACCCCAGCATGGAGCTGCAGATATGAGACCACCCTTATCTTTCTTTAAAATATTTTCTTCCAAACTTCCATTTGTAATTACACAGGTAACATATGAATCAATTCTGCTCTCTTCAGATGTTAGAACATAAAGGTGATGTTTCCTTGGACCTATTTCCTTTCTAGGATTTGAATCCTGGCCCATAAGAGCCCGCTGGGCTGACTTCTAGAAGAGACTAAAGGCCTGTGTTTCCGTACTCACAGGCTAGCTGCTGGCGCTAGCTTGTATCCTCCTCCCTGTTCACCTCCGAGCTCTCCTTCATCCTCTCTGCTGCCAGCAAAGCCACTTCACGAAGGACTAATTCTCACTCTCATTTTCTACACAGCACCCAAGGGTGCCACAGGGCTGCTCTCAGAACTTCTAGAAAGCTGGAGTGCCAGAGCAGAGGCCAGAAGGGGGCTCTGTCTTCCAGCTCTGTTCCTGCTCATTCATGTTCATGGGGCCCCGAGGCACCTCTGCCAGGGCAGAACCTCATCGAGACTCGTTTCTGGTCCTCCCCACAGCATCTGCTCTGTCCTCCTCTGCTCTCCTGGTCCCTGCTCCCTTGTCTCACTCCAACTTAAGACTTCCTAAACACAAGTGGTCATGAATATTAAGAGGTACAAATTCACACAGGGGGACAAATGGGGTACAGAGGAGACAATGTCTACTTTTTATCCTGCCTCAGCCTATCCAAAATGCCTAGTAACAGAAGTCTCAGGCTTCCCCTCTATGCTGTAAGATGCCTAAGAAGAGACACATTTGCTATCCAACAGAAACCAGAGGATAAAGATTTACTGAATACATTCATTCTAATGCCCATGGAGGCCAGGAAGCTAAAGTCAATGAATGTATACTTGTAGGTCAGAGGGTGGCCAGCCCTCTCTATGAAGGACCAGATGGTATTTTTAGCTTTGCAACCTACATATATAGCCCCTACCAGAATAACTATGATCATACAGAGCAAAAGCAGCCATAGACTATATAGAGATAAATAAACATGGCTATGTTCCAATAAAACTTTACTTACAAAACCAAGTTGTAAAAGGCGAAAGATTTATACGATCTGAAGAGAAACCAGACTGTATAAATCAGATCGTATAAATCTTTCACCTTTTACAAAACCAAGGTGTAGACGAGATCTGGTGTTGGGGCTACAGTTTACCAACCCTTCCTTGTTCAGGACAGTGAAGCCACTGTGGTCTTTTCAACTCTGTTTCCCAGTGGGAATAGAGGTCCATGGTTCCTCCTATCTGAGATCAGTCAGAGATACTTTTTCCCCCAAAACTTCTCAATTAAAAATATTTTATGGATGGGCTGGGGATATGGCCTAGTGGCAAGAGTGCCTGCCTCATATACATGAGGCCCTGGGTTCGATTCCCCAGCACCACATATACAGAAAATGGCCAGAAGTGGCGCTGTGGCTCAAGTGGCAGAGTGCTAGCCTTGAGCAAAAAGAAGCTAGGGACAGTGCTCAGGCCCTGAGTCCAAGCCCCAGGACTGGCAAAAAAAAATTAAAAAATACATATATATATTATGGCCCAAACAAATATATATTGTGGCCCAAAAATCAATATTTTTAATCTCTGACTTAAATAAGCAAATAAACATCAGGTACATGTTTTGTTAGGTGCTGTGCATATTTTTACTCAATGAATTCTTACAGGAACTTTTGGAAATACTGTGATATGATTTTACAGAGGAAACTCGGGTTTGGCCTCCCCAAGATGACACAGCGGTTAATTTAGGGGCTAGGATTCAACCTACATCTGTTATAGCTCAAATACTGGTGCTCATGCCACTTCAGTGCCACATATTCAAATGTGGCCCCTGGGCGAGGTGAGACAGGTCTCCTGCATTTGGAACCATCAGAACTTGTGCACCTGCCTTCCTTCCCCAAGAGCTTCCTGTCTCTCCAGAACTTTTGGATAATCCACTCAACTTGCGGTACTTTCTGAAAGCCCCCAGAACAAACCAGTGCATCCATCAGTAGGAAACTAGATGTATAGAAGGTGCTATATCCATATCTTCGGCTACCAGGGAAAGACTACTGGTAAATACAGAAGCATAAAGCAAATTTCAAAACAATGAAAGTAGACAGACAAAATAGACTATTTGGTGTATAAAGGCCTGCATATGAAATTCTGGATCAGGGTACACGGTATTGATAAACTGCTTTGTTGAATAGCAACTCCTCTCTACAACGACTGATAGATTTTCTAAAGTACTGCTGATATGCAAGGACTACCCTCCTTCATTCCTAGGATACTTAGTATTTTCCTCTAATAAAACAAATTTCTCCCTGAAGAGGTTTGTATCATAGACAGAAGAGTGAGTGCCACAGTGAAGTTGGTCTGCACCGACCAGAGCTGTGAATTCATATATATTCCCTACAAAGATGGCAAGCGTGGGACACAGTTCCAATGTTTCTAATAACAGTTACTTCCATACGCTAATCCAGTGGCCATCTTAATGTCAACATTAGTAGGAAGCATGCTAACAACTCACAAGAACCATTTATTTTCAGAAAAGATGAAACCTTATACACTTATAATTGTATTTGTTACTTGTATTCTTTATTCTTTCCTTACCATAAAGGAAGCACTGCATCGTGTTCATGAAAATACAAAGATAAACCCATCGCAGGTGGCTCACATTTGTAATCCTAGCTGCTCAGGAGGCAGAGAACTGAGGATCACAGTTAGAAGCTGGCCTGGGCCAGAAAGCCCATGAGACTCATCTCCAATCAATTAATCACAAAAACTAGAAGTGGATCTGTGGCTCAAGTGGTAGTGAGTTGGTCTTTTCATTTTTTTCAGGTCTGAGACCAGAACTCGAACTTGGTACCTGATGCTTGGTACCTTGGTACTCATTAGCTAGCGCTCTACCAACTGAGCCATACCTCCAACCCCATAAAACCTCTGTGTGTGTGTGTGTGTATGTATGTGTGTGTGTGTGTGTGTGTGTTGTGTTGTGTTGTGTTGGTACTGAGGCTTGAAATCAAGGCTCAGTGCTCTTGCTTGGCTTTTAGGCTCAAGGCTGGCACTTTTATCACTTGAACCACACCTCCACTTCGGACTTTTTAGTTTAGTTGGAGATAAGGGTCATGGATTTGTCTGCTTGGGCTGACTTCAAGCCCAGTCTCAGATCTCAGCCTCCTGAGCAGTGAGGATTTATAGGTATGAGCCATTGGCACCCAGCTGCATATAGTTATTGCTCTGTCAAATTGTATATCTAAGCATAGCAACTGTATTTACCCTTACAACTAGGCTTTTTATTGTTTCTATTATTTTTATTTCAGATTTTTATGCCTAGGGTAAGATTCAAATGGAACCCAGCAAAAGGGTGACTGTAGGATGCTGGAACTTACCAGAGGGCCAGTTCAAATTCTGGGAGAGAAGAGTAACTAGCCAGGTAGGTACCACAATAACTGAATGAAAGCAAAGTGTAGTCCAGAAGAATGTTGCCTAAAATATAAAATCCATTACATGAATTGGATGATCACATTCACATTCATTATATAGGCTTACTATGGCTTATTCTCCTTTTCTAGTGATTTTCACATAATTCTAAAGGTTTTAACTATGAGAGGAAAAGATCTTCTTGCCAACTTCTAAGTTGGAACAGAAAGCCAAGAGCCAAGTTAAGATCCATTTTTAAAAGATATTACAGTGAATTAAGACAATTCATTAGTCACTGTCTCTAAACTTCAATGCAACACAGAGAATATGGTGCACAATAAATGTCCCAGCATGGTTTCAAATGACCTGAGAATCATAAAGTATCTCATAAACACACCACACTGTAATTACAACAGTCAGTTAAACTTCAAGTACTTTGGACAGCTGTAATAATCGTAGGTTACCTCTTTGCTTTATCCTTAGGCCACTTCAGGCCCTTGGCTTAACATCTTCCATTTCTTGAGACTATAAAATGCCTGTAATCCTAGCTACTCAGAGAGCTGAGATTTGAGGATCACAGTCTGAAGGCAACCCAGGCAGGAAAGTCTGGGAAATTCTTATCTGGAATTAACTACCAAGAAGCTAAAAGGTAGAGCTGACCTTCAAGTGATAAGAGTGCCAGACATAAACAAAAAAGCTAAATGAAAGGGACCTGGTACTGAGTTTAAACTTTAGTACTGGTGTGCGTGTGCGAGCGCATGTGCGCGCGTACACACACACACTTCTCATTTTAACAGACTAATATAATCCTAAAATGAGTCGGTTATTGGGTATCCAATACAAGGACAGAAATAATTTCTCTGTGGGAAAAGGCCTTAATAGAATGATTTCCTATTCTTGCTGTATGTGTTTTTCCCTCCAAAATAGACAATGTTAATATTCTTTTTATATAATAATTAGCTACAATAGTATACAATAACCATCATATAATACTATACAATATTACTATACAGTTATTTATATATTCCTTTAAATTTAAATTTTGAAGAAAATACTGCTCCCCCACCAAGAAAACAAAGTAAGGAGACATTTATAACCACCAAATTTGGCAAATTTCTTCCAAGTATTTTCTTCTGTGGTTCTGCTTGTGAAAATACAGTAAGTGCAACTTTGCTTTTTATATTTATATAACCATGGAATAACTATTACATACATAGGCACTCCATTTGAAAAGTTGGATTTGGGAGGTATTGAGTCCTGTTGGAATTTTTTTTTGGGGGGGGGGCAGTCCTGGGGCTTGGACTCAGGGCTTGAGCACTGTCCCTGGCTTCTTTTTGCTCAAGGCTAGCACTCTGCCACTTGAGCCACAGCGCCACTTCTGGCTGTTTTCTATATATGTGGTGCTGGGGAATCGAACCCAGGGCTTCATGTATACGAGGCGAGCACTCTACCACTAGGCCATATTCCCAGCCTGGATTTTTGTTTTAAAGGACTAAGCACTTTATCATTTAATGTTTCTTTAAAATGTGATTTTTAAAAACATTTACAATAATAACCCTTTATGGAACATTTGAACTTACCCATGTCTGGGGTACTGGGGTTGTGGGTTGTTTCCTATCTTTCCTACTGTGGCAGTGCTTTTTAACTTCTTTGAGCCCCAACTTTTAACCAAGTTTCTGATTGCCCTCTTTCCTTACAACTGAATTTCTCACAGTGGGCATAAATACATGCTTCCCAGGAGCAGGCCATCAGTTAACACTCCTACTTTCTTTCAGTAAACAGGAATGCTACCGACTTCACCACACTCTGTCTAGAAATCAGGAGTCTAAAATTTTCTGACTTTGACAGGAAGAAAAATGGCACCTCAGTTTAAACTACACTTCCAAAATGATTACTGAGATGGAATTCTTTATGTCATGGGTCATTTAAAGTGTTGTGATTTGTCTGTGAATTCCTTCTTTTTCCTTTCTGGGGTGTTTTGTCTTTTTGTCTTTTTTTTCCTAACTGCTTCATAAATGCTGTGGCAATATTTGATCAAACTTATTGCAAACATTTATTTTCTTCAGTTTGTATTTTGTGTTTCCATGGGTTTTGTGTGTGTGTGAGAGAGAGAGGAGAGAGAGAGAGAGAGAGAGGTGGGGGAGAGAGAGAGACTGAGACAGAGTAAGGGAGTGAGAAAGAATGAGAGAGAGAATGAATCGGGTTCCTGGGGCTTGAACCCAGGAACACAATGAGTGAGTATGTATGTATGTGTGTGTATAAGTTTTCATTTTTCTGGCCAGTACTGACTGGGGTTTGAACTTAGGATGTCCATCTTACCTGGCTTGCTTTGAATGACTGGAACTTAAGGCATGCCTCCAGCCCAACTTTTTGCTGGCTATTGTTTTGTTTTGTTTTGTTTTGTTTTTTTCGGCCAGTCCTGGCCCTTGGACTCAGGGCCTGAGCACTGTCCCTGGCTTTCTTTTTGCTCAAGGCTAGCACTCTGCCACTTGAGCCACAGCGCCACTTCTGGCCATTTTCTGTATATGTGGTGCTGGGGAATCGAACCCAGGGCCTCATGTATACGAGGCAAGCTCTCTTGCCACTAGGCCATATCCCCAGCCCCCTTTTGCTGGCTATTTTAGAGATGGAATTTTGACTTTTCTGTTATAGCTGGCTTTGAACCTCAATCCTCTGGATCTCAGTCTCCTGAATAGTTAGGATTACAGGTGTGGGCCACCAGCTCCCAGGTCTACATGGTATTTTTGCTGTCTTAACTATTAAATTTATATATAATTGAATGTGTCAGTCATTACAGTTTTTGTTTGCAAAGTTCTTCCCCATCTTGAAATCATTTCAATATTCTACCATATTTTCTTCTACTTTTCAAATGGTCTACTTATACTGAATATGTAGTGTAATGTTTGCATGTATGTATTCATATATCACCATCAGTCTTAACATTACTTTAATACCATTATTCCCATTTTGTGGGTAAATAAAAGGTTCGGACTTGTCATTCCAAGACAGACAAACATCAGTTCACCCAGATTTTTAAAAAAATCATTGCTCTGAAAAAGGTCAGTCTCCAGACCAATGGTTCTCAGAGTTTAGTGTGCATATGAATCACTTGGGAAATCTTGTTAAAATGCAGATTTCTGGCCAGGCATTCAGCTTTATAATCAGGAGGCTGAGAGCTGAGGATCATGATTTAAAGACAACCTGCAAGACACTTATCTCCAAGTAAGTACCAAAAAGCCAGATGCGGAGCTGTGGCTCAAGTGGTATAGCACCATCCTTCAGCAGAAAAAAGCTAAGGAACAGCACTCTGGACCCGAGTTCAAGCCCTAGTACATGCCTCCCCACCTCCACCCCCCCCCCCATACACAAGCAGATTCCTATTCATATGTCTGGCACAACAGTGAGTTTCTATACTGTTGTTTTGCTAGGAGAGGGCCACATATGATGATATACAGGCTGTTCTCAGACTTGTAGAGTCAAGGGAACCTCCCAGCTGGGTAGGATTACAGGTGTGTGTCACCATGCCTGCCTTAGTTTCTGCATTTTAAAAGTCGAGCAATACTGGCAGTAAGTGATCCAAACTTTCGAGTAGCAAGACTCAGCCTGCTTAATCAAATCTTCTGTGATCTTTTATTTAAAACAAAAACCTTCAAGCATACAAACCACCCTCATTTATTGGAACTAGATTTGGTCATATCTTACAACAAAATCAGTTATGGGTAAAGGAAGGGTCCTACATATTACCTTTTAATTTGTTTTTTCTTGTCAATCCAGGAAAGCTGTATATGTGGATAAGGGGTTTTAATCTTCGGTCAGAAAAAGCCACCATTTCATAAGGAATATTAGTTGCCATAACGCCCACAGTTCCATTAGCACATGAGAGTAGACTCCTTTTCTTGGTTTCAAGGTTAATAAATATTATGTAATTTCCAGAAGGGTAGCAAATGGTGTTGTCATTGACAAAATGAACATTCTGCTTAGGAAATCCTTGCACCCATCTTTAGGAAAAGAGATATCAACATCAATAGAATACATTTCATGTATTTCACATAGATCTTGTCTTTTTTAAACAAAGCAAACAGGTCACTAACATCTTTGAAACATGTATGTTCTATTTTCACTCCCTTTCTGTCCCAATCAATCACTAAGATAAACACATAGGCTGGCTATAAGACCGGTTTAAGTAAAAAACTATAGACATTTAAATATAGGTCTAAATTTCTTCTATAGGCCTCAAGATAGTTCTTCAGAGAAACAAAATTATGAACATATCTATGGGTCTCAGAAGGATTAATGGAGTCTTACCTTTCAAGTCTTACACTTGAAAATGTGATAAAGACAGAAAGAGCTTGACTTGAATAGAAAGCAGGGCATCTAAAGGCTTATTTCATCTTTAAAATGCTCCCCCCCCCTTTGTGCAGATACCAGGAATTGAACTCAGGACCTCACTCTCTTGATTGGCTTTTTCTGCTCAAGGCCTAAACTCTACCACTTGAGCTACACCTCCACTTCCAGCTTTTTGGTGGTTAATTGGAAATAAGAGTCTAGTGGACTTTCTTGCCATGGGCTAGCTTCCAACCACAATCCTCAGGACACAGCCTCCTGAGTAAATTGGATTGCAGACATGAGCTCCTGGCTTCTAGCTCTTAGTTTTATTTTTTAACAAAAGCTTCAAAAAATAATTTGGGGATGGGAAAGCATGCTTTGTGATTGTAGGCCAAACAGGAAAGCTGCTTCTTTACCCAGGTAAAGAGTTTATGGCCCTATTTCTGACCTAAACTATAAATGCAGGAAGCAAAAGGAATGAAATCGACATGAATGTAAAGCCTCCAACAAAAACGAAAAAGGGACATGAGAAATGTGAGGTAGGTTGATACCAGAAGGAAGGAGATGATGCGATGGTGGAGATTCTGTTTTTATCTAACTATTAAAGACTCCCTTGGAAGATGGCGGGGAAGGCCAGTGAAGGACCGTGGTTTGAGGAGTACCCTCCAAAAGATGTTGAGTACAGCAGGGCTGGCAAAGGGTGGTACCGTACAGACAAGACGTGGTTAACATCCTCAATTGTGGCCATAAAGAAATACCACCTACATCCGTGAGGTGCCTCACCACACAAGAAAACAAACCCAATGGGAGTGGATGGGAGTTGGAAGGAAGGGACCATCCATTTGTTAGGGAATGGCGAAGGATGAGGACCAGATAGAAGCTGTGCCTGAGATGTGGAGCCGGGACGGCAGAGCCAGAAAGAGGAAGAAGGGCAGGTGTCAAATGCCTGTAATCCTAGCTACACCGGGGGAGGGAGGGTGGTGGTGGTGAGATCTGAGCATCCTGGTTTAAAGCTAGCCCCGGGCAGGGAAGTCCATGAGGCTCTTATTTCCAATCAGCCACCCAAAAGCCGGAAGTAGAGCTGTGGCTCAAGCAGTAGAGCGCTAGCTTTGAGTGAGAAAGCTCAGGGACAGCTCCCAGGCCCCGAGTTCAAGACCTAGGTCCGACACACACACACACACACACACACACGCCCCGAGTTCAAGACCTAGGTCCGACACACACACACACACACACACACACACACACACACACACACACACACACACACACACACACACACAAAGTGAGAGGCCGGGCAGCGGCCACCGCACCTCACGGACAGGGCCCCGCCGCTGCCTTGGTGGGAGGCCTCGTCCCGCTCCCGGGTTTGCGCCATTGGTCGCGTTTCTCTCAGCCCGGAGGCAGGCAGCAGACGCGGGACCCGGCTCTGGTCTGTAACGGCGTCTCTGCCGCCCCGCCGGCGGGGCTCTGGACACCGCCAATGTTTACTCCGGTATCCAGGACACCGCAAACCCTGCGCCCATTGGCTCTGCCTTTGGCCAGCTCGCTGTCCGTCTCTACCTAACGTCAAGCGGATTGGTCAACAGCTTACAGACATCAGCCAATGGGAGAACCGTACAAGAAGCGGAGGGCGGGCTCTTCCAACTGGGTAGCAGATTGCCCAGCCCCAGACAATTTTAATATTAATATATTAAATATAATATTAATAAATATCTAGTGGCACTTAAAATCCAGGTCTGCACTGGGAGAGAATGGAAGACCCAGAAACGAAACCGCAGACTTATGGCCACATAATCTTTGACAAGGGAGCAAAACAAAACAAAACAAACCAGAATGGAATGGAAGAAAGACAGCCCCTTCAACAAATGCTGCTGGCAGAATTGGCTAAACACGTGTGGAAAACTGAAGTTAGTTACCATCAGGCCATCATCATGTGAACAAAAACTCTTCCTTTATAACTTCCTGCCTTGGGCTGGGAATGTGGCCTAGTGGTACAGTGCTTGCTTAGCATGCATGAAGCCCTGGGTTCGATTCCTCAGCACCACATATATAGAAAAGGCCAGAAGTGGTGCTGTGGCTCAAGTGGTAGAGTGCTACCCTTGAGCAAAAAGAAGCTAGGGAAGCCAGGGACAGTGCTCAGGCCTGGAGTTCAAGCCCCAGGACTGGCAAAACAAACAACCACTATAACTTACAGTGTGTGTGTGTGTGTGTGTGTGTGTGTGTGTGTAGGTCAAGGTGAATACAAAGGGCTCCATTTTGGTTCTAACAACTTTCACATTTGTTTTATATCCTATTATTTCCTTTATTTCTTTCAAAAGTGTATACTGAGCCTCTCTAATATATTCATCACTCCGTGATGCTCGTCACTAGGGAAAAATAGTGAACAAAAATAAATACTATTCCTGTCTTCTTTCCCAAGAAGGAGGGAAAGACTTCTACTTCACTACACAACCTTTGAATTGTAAATGAGAAAAAGTCCAATTCTGCTGCTGTCCAATAAAGACAGCGACTCTCAAGAAACAGAGTGACAGAACAAAGAGTTTCATGAAGAACAAACCAGCTTGGAAGATAGTAGATCAAAGTCTCTTACTAGTGATGATAAACTCCAAATGTGAGCCTCTTATGTGATTTTTTTTTTGCAGGGGAAGGAGTACAGGTCACAGATGGGTGGACACCAAGGTGATTTATAATATTCTTGCTTTTGCAAAGGCCAGTGAGTGCCTCAACTCTGTAAATGTACAGGAAAACATAAGTGATTTTTAAAAGTGTGTTGATCCGTGTCTGTTTTTCTTTTGTTCTGACCAATTCCTGTGGCATGCTCTTGACTCTGATGACCTTTATTGCAGCCTAAAGAGTTTCCAGAAAGACCACTTTGTGTAGTGCCTGCCTAGCTAGACTTAATGGACAGTTTAATCAGGCAAGAAGAAAGAAAACAAATCTAAGTCTGGGGAAAGAGCTTAGCCTGGACAGCTGTAGCATTGATTGAAATAGGAAGAGAAGAGGCATGATATTCTGAGCATATACATTGACATCATCACCTACTGACCAAGATTCTCTTGGACTAAATTTTAGCTGGCATCTCAAGTCTGAGCAGTCTAGGAGACTAGGCCAGTCTATATATTTCTTTGAATATTTAAGTTTTAGTAAAGATTCTTGCTAAATCAGCTGGCCATTTCTATTGACACTCCTTCATTAACTTTGCTTGTTTGTGTTTTGTCCAAGCCCTCTCCCTCCTTTAAAACACAACCAGAGCATTTCCAAGCCAGCTCCAGAGAGGAATGTGAAGAGACCAATCCTGCCCTGCTCCAGAAGGAAGTGGTTGGTAAAGGAATGTAAGGTAGGCAGGAAACTTGGGCCTCAGGGTAGTGGTATTGACTGGGGCTGGAATCAGCCCTGGCACAGGAAAGCTGAAAGTTCCCTTGGAGCAAAAGAAGAACTGAATATAATCAAATTAACAAAACAACAACAGCCCTATACTTTATTTCTTGAAACCAAGGTTTTGGAGTTTAAATGTAAAGGGAGGTCTCTGTCTGGAATTCTGGTAGTACTTCTGGCTGATGCTCATGAGAAGATGCCTGGCCCTCTCACTTGTTCAAGGTCATAGAAGGAAGAGTAGTCTTTCTTTGTCCAAGAGGGGTTATACAGATCTTCCTAGAGAACTGACAAGGCAGTATAAATCAAGAAAATCTAGCCCTCGCTGGGGAAGGTTTATAAATATTGGGATAGAATTTAAGACCTACAAAATTTCCCCTAATCAGAAATCCTAGGAGCAGTCTTGGACTTCTTAAGATGACAACCAGCATGTCCTACCATTATAGGAAGTTCTCAACCTCTCTATATCCACCTTGCCCCTTCTACCTCCTATTGCCCCTGAGAATCTACCTCAGGCTGGAGACATGGCTCAAGTGATAGAACATGGAGTCTTAAGTTCAGATTCTAGTACCATAAAAATATATACATACCTAATCCTAAGCATAGGGTTTTAACCTATTGAATATTATTGAGCTATATGTTGAATAATTCAACTACTATATCGAATAAGTTATTATTCAAAAAACTTGAGTAATCACAAATATTATATTGAGTGCTCTTGGCTTTCTGAGTTTAGTGGGCTTTTCATTTTTCCCTAGTTAGTGTAATGTTGGTTATAGGTTTATTATGTTCAGGCATGTTTCTTCTATTCCTAGTTTCTTGAGAGCTTTCAGTATGAAGAAATGTTAAATTTTGTCAAAGGTTTTGTTCTGGATCTATTGAGATGATCATGGGACTTTTGTCCTTTTTATGTTGTATTATGTTCATTTCTTTGGGTGTGTTGAACCAACCTTGCATTCATGGAATGGCACCCACTTGATCATTGTGTATTTTGTGTGTGTGTGTGTGTGTGTGTGTGTGTGCCCATCCTAGGGCTTGAACTCAGGGCACTGCCCTTGAGGGTTTTTTGTTGTTGTTGTTTTTGGGGTTTTTTTGCTCAAGGCTAGTGCTCTACCATTTAAGCCAGAGCTCCACTTCTGGCTTTGGGGGATAGGGGTAGTTTATTGAGATAAGGGTCTTATGGATTTTCTTGCTCAGGCTGGCTTTGAACTACGATCCTCAGATCTCAGCCTCCTAAGTAGTCAGGAATACAGGCATGAGGCACTGGCACTTGGCCCAATGTGAAATTTTTATTATGACCAATTATAGATTCCCTGACCAAGCTTACACTTGTAAGCTTATTTCCATAAAGTCCTTAATGTATTAAAAGTCTCCTACAGGGGCTGGGAATATGGCCTAGTGGCAAGAGTGCTTGCCTCCTATACATGAGGCCCTGGGTTTGATTCCTCAGTACCACATATACAGAAAATGGCCAAAAGTGGCGCTGTGGCTCAAGAGGCAGAGTGCTAGCCTTGAGCAAAAAAGAAGCCAGGGACAGTGGCTCAGGCCCTGAGTTCACGGCCTAGGACTGGCCAAAAAATAAAAATAATAAAATAATAAAAAAATAAAAGTCTCCTACAAAAAAAAAGTCTCCTACAAAGTTTATTTCCTAAAAAGAATTAAGCAAGGCCCATGTTAAAAAGTGATCAATTTCTTGCCTATTTACTAAGTTAAACTGAAAGAAATACTACTACTATGGTGACAATGACGATGACCACTAATATAACACTTATTCTATGCCAAGTAGTGTTCAAATGCTTTTTACATATTAACTAATTTAATAATTCCTCAAACTGTATATTGGGGGCATGATATTTTCACTATTTCATTTACAGATAAAGGAACTGAAATGCAGGCTCATTAGGGGTGGCTGTGGGTTGAATTGTGTTCCCTGAACTTCATACATTGACATTCTAATTCTCACTATCTTTGCATGGGGCATTATTTGGAAAAAGGATTGGTGCAGATATGAGTAGTTAAGATGAGGCCATATTGGATTATGACCCTATCTCAGTGTGACTGGTATATTGACAAAAAAAGCATACATTTGCATGGACATGAGTATGGGAGGATGCTGTGGAAAGATGTAGGCAGAGATGGAGAGGTGGTCCTGCACTTAAGGGCCACCACAGATTGCGTGGATCTGCCAGAAGACGAGGGTGCACCAAAGGGAAAATTTCCCCCTCATAGTTCAGAAGAAAGCTTCCCCACACACAACTTCACTCGGGGCTTCTGGCCTTTAGAACTGTGAGATAAGTTTTTGCTAGTTAAGCCACTCTAGTACTTTGTTCCCATAGTCTTAGTAAGCTAACACTGGAGGATCCAGGATGGAAGAGGGGAAGCAAACTCCAAGATGGAGGGCTTATTACCTCTTTCTTTCTCTGCCCCTCTAATAACAGAGCCCACTAGAATAAACAAGCATACCCCTTCATAAATGGCACAGGAGTTTACCATCTTTCAGATACAGCAGATAAAGCAAATCCTTGGATAGTCTTTTTCCTTATGCATGTCCTGATGCCCCAAAGCCTCTCATTTCTGACCCTAAGTTAAATCTGGCTATTTGAGCTTACTTCTTAAATTGGAGCTCATGCCCTTACTAGGACTTTCTGTTTGAAAACATGGTAATAAACAAACCTGCAATGACAGGCTGGGGATATGGCCTAGTGGCAAGAGTGCTTGCCTAGTATACATGAGGCCCTGGGTTCAATTTCCCAGCACCACATATACAGAAAATGGCCAGAAGTGGCGCTGTGGCTCAAGTGGCAGAGTGCTAGCCTTGAGCGGGAAGAAGCCAGGGACAGTACTCAGGCCCTGAGTTCAAGCCCAGGACTGGCCAAAAAAAAAAAAAAAAAAAAAAAACCAACCTGCAATGCCAACACACAGGAGGCAGAGGCAGGAGAATCATGAGTTCAAGGTCAGCCTGAGCTAATAAAAAGCATGCCTGTCACTCCCTATGCAGAATGTATAAGATTATAGTCTGAAAGACTGGGGGTGGGGGGGCTGGAGTTGGTGCCAAACAACAATAACAAAACACAGAGAAACAGACACACAAAAATCCCACTCGTGTGTAATAGATTTTTGAAAGCAGTACACCATTTCGAGGTAAAAATATACCCTTTGCTGTGGTTAAAAATGTGTCCTGACAGAAAAAAGAAAAGAAAAGGAAGTGTCTGCAGGTAGCTGGGCAACCTCCAGCAAGCCAGGGATGAGAACAGAAGCTGCCCTTGGAAAACCAGCCACAGGTCCTGAAGTCTGGGAGGGGCAGTGCCTGCCACCATCCAGTGCAAGGGTGCCCTGCAAAATCGTGTTGATTGTGTTAGGGAGATCAGGGCCAGGGCAGGGTGGTCTGGAGACCCCGTTCCTTGGGAGATCATTGGGTAGGGTTGGTTCCGAGCATTCTGAATTTCTTCTGTGCATTTCCCTGAGGGCCCAGTATCCCCAGGCCAGAGGTAGGTCCAGGCACTACAGTCCTCTGTGGTGTTGCCTGTGCTGTCCCACAAAGCCCGGAGGGTTGGGCCCAGGGATGGAGTGACTCCAGTTGGGGGGGGGGGGGGAGGGGTCCTCCACCCAGTGACCCTGAAGGCGCTCAGGTGTGCCGCGCGCGTCTGGGGCCAGCGTGGGAAACACGCGGTGCCGTGCGCTCTGCTGCTCCCGGGCACCTAGAGCTCAGCGAGCCCCGCGCGCCACGCGTTCTCTTTAAGCACTGGGAACACATATTGGGGCGGAGCTGGCGGCAGCCCGGGGGCAGGAACTTTGGAGTGACTTTGGGGGAGGGAGACCCCGAGATAGCGAGAGAGGGAGCAGCTACCGACTTCCTGAATCGCCCCAGTCCTTAGAGCCGGTGGCGCCTGAGTGCTTGCCGCGCAGCGATGTCCACGGAGTCAGCGCGGAGCCTGCGGAAGGGTGAGGCCTGCCCGCCCGGGGGACGGTCACGGTGTCCCATGGCTTCTCTAGTGGGGAAGCGGGGAAGCGGCTGGTGAGGGCGACGGGGGGCGACGGGAGTCTGGGGGTGGGGTGGGGGGCTGCCCACCACTTTCCCGATTGTCACCTCCTTCTCTTGTCCCTGGCAGGCAGCGCGCCCCCGGGGCCTGTCCCCAATGGCAAGATCCGCGTCTACAGCATGAGGTTCTGCCCGTTCGCTCAGAGGATTCTGCTGGTGCTGCGGGCCAAGGGGATCGGGTGAGGACTGAGGAGTGGGGACCCCCCACCCCCACCCCAAACCCTCCGCATGGCCAGTGGCCTGGGATCTCGGAACAGGATCCTTGGAAGTTTGGGTTGTTTGCTTTGTTTGTCAGAGAAAACGTGTCTCAGCTTTGTGTGAGGAACAGCAAGTTACAAACCCTCCGGCGCCAGCAGTCCAGGACGGTTTGTTTGGATTATTCAACCATTTTGTGCGGAGGGAGGGAGGTTGTTTTGTCTTTTTTTTTTAAATGTCAGTCCTGAACTCAGGGCCTGGGCGCTGTCCCAGAGCTTGAGCCACAGCTCTACTTCCTGTCCACCCTTTTAGGAATTGGAAAAACTGACATGGAAGGAAAGTTAGGGACTCAAGACTCGGTCAAGATCACGCTTGGGTTAAGACCACCAACGATCTTAACTCTGCCTCCTGGATTCCTGGCCTGGTGTTCTTGATATTTATCCCAGTGGCTCCTCTGTTCTTGTCTTGCTGTTCCTCTGTGTGTGGGAGTGAGGGGGGGGGGGGGGGTGGTAGAGACCTTTGGTAGAGTTGGGACAAAACCCAGCAGTGTAACCAGTGTGCGCCTCCTGGCAGATGGGCTTGTTGCTTTAGTTACATAAAAGGTGTCTATGCCTAGACAGTTGTCTGTTGGAAAACCCCATTGTTGGAAATTGTGGGCAAGTTCCTTGGCTTTTTTTTCTGATACCCAGGATCCAAGGAACCACTTCTCTCCTCATGACCCTAGGAATTTTAGATACTTGTGGTCGTGGCAGTATGTACAGGAGTTTCAAAAATCCCGTTCTTAGGAAATTTTCTATGTGCTTAGAGTACACCGATTTTAGTCTTCTAAAGGGGGAATTATGCAGTCATTAAGTGCAAGACGCAGCCTAAAGAAAACAAAGTATTTTTGGATTAGCTATGGCTTCACCGACTTACATCTCATTTAGATGAAAGTATGCTTCTGAACGCATATAAAAACATTCACTGTTTAGTAATGCTTATGTAAAGTGTGCGTGCATGCACACACACTTATTTTTCCCCCTGGTTGTGGAGCTTGCACTCAGGGCCTGGGTGCAGTCCCTGAGTACCTTTGTGCTCAAGGCTCGTGCTCTGCCACTTAAGCCACAGCATTACTTCTGGGTTTTGAGTGGCTGGGAGTTTTCTGCCCAGGCTGGCTTCAAACTGTGATCCTTATATATCAGCCTCCTGAGTAGCTAGGATTACAGGCTATGGGCCATCTGCACCCAGCAAACACTGTAATATTTGTGGCATTAATCAGAACTGAAATTGCAATGATAAATTCAAATAGGGTTTTTGTTTTCAAGACATTTCTTATACTCACAGAATGGCAAAGTCCAGGAGTAGGGCAGGGCTGGTCACGGGTACAAAGTCCTAGGTTATATCCCTCTCTCTGGAGCTCTAGATTGAAGTTAGCAATCTCACTAGAATGGTCTCCTAAAGGAAAATTGAAATTATTTTACCATAATAATGTGGAGAAAGGCTCCCATGGGAGAAGTACCTCCACTATGTTCATGGGTCAATTTTCACTTTGAACCTCACTGTGGTTGATGAAGTACCAGAACTTTACCACATGCTGTAACCTAGCCAAACAGTTTTCTGTACACGGTGTCTTTTAAATCCTGGCCATTGGCTCGAAATGCCAAACTATATCAAAATGTGTGCAGTGAGAGGCTTCTTGATTGAAAAAGTCCACACTCCCCCTTCAGTGTTTTCATGGTATAAAATTTCAGAAATGTTGATCATTTGGCAAGGGGAGGTCTTGTGGGTTTTGTTGTGGTTATTTGGTTTGTTGTTGTTTTTTGGTCAGTGGCTGGGTTGTATCTAGTATTCAAATTGGTTAGCCATTTGTTTCCATGAGGAATTGTGTATTTAGACCTTCAAAGTAAATTTCTTAACTACTACTATAGATGGAAAATGGGAAGGAAAAAGGTGTCTGTATAGATTACATTAAGTAATCTGTTCAATTGGACATGAATCCAGCTTTGACAGACAGCTCAATTTAATAATATGTGACATTCTGATTTCCTGTATAATCATACAAGGAAGATATAATTACATTTGAAATATAGCCTAACTTCAGCTGCTTTTTTCCTTCCTTTTGGCTTACTTTGTAGGTTTTTAAAAAAATGTGCAACACTTAAAAAGAACACATCAACACATGAGGATTTAATTTCAAACTATTTTGTGAATGGCATTTTAACATTTCTTACTATCTTCATGAAAAGCCAGGTTTTATTCATATTCTCAAAATGAGTCAAACAAAAGTAATTTTCACACAATTGGATGTATGAAGTGGATACAACTCAATTTGTTGCTTCATATGAAGTTAATGATATTAGCACTCTTGTGTTCAATACAGCAGTATTCACAACAGTATAATGTCAATATCCGTTCATGTTAAAGAAACATACTATTTCCTCTATAAAAAGGAAATTCTGCAATATGTGGCAATATATACATATACATATGTGTACATATATACATATGTATATATATGGGCTTTGAGGACATACTAGGTGAAATCACACTTGAAAGATAAATGCCGCATGATCCCACCTATTGGAGGTATCTAAATAGTCAAATTCTTAAAACAGAAAATGAATATTGAGAGAAGCAAGGCAGATTTGGTTCCTAAAATTGAGGTCTGATTAACTGGTTTCTTCAGAAGTTCAGGCAATGAACTGGGCATGGTGGTGTACATTTATAATCCCAGCACTCAGGAGACGGAGGCAGGAGGATTTTGAACCCATGGCCAGCCTGGACTGCACAGCAAGAACTTGTCTCAAAAATACAGGGGGAAAAAAAAGAAGATTCTTTTGTATGTCTTTCAGGCATGAAGTCATCAATATCAACCTGAAAGATAAACCTGAGTGGTTCTTTACAAAGAGTCCTCTTGGTCTGGTGCCAGTTGTGGAAAATAGTCAGGGTCAATTGATCTACGAATCTAACATCATTTGTGAGTATCTGGACGAGGCATATCCTGGGAAGAAACTGTTTCCAGAAGACCCGTATGAGAAAGCATGCCAAAAGATGACTCTTGAGTTATTTTCTAAGGTATGTGTGTATATATGTAAAAAATGTCACTCCTATTTGAAAAAGGTTTTTTTTTTTCCTAAATAATTGTAGCTTAAAATCTTCCTGCCTTATCTTTTGCTGGGAGAAAGTCTTGGCCGGATCACCAACCAGGCATCGTTGATATGTCTGCTCTAATTCTGCTGTTTGCCAGAAGCTTGCTGGAGCTGGTCAGTGCTCTAGATCTGTGTTCTCAGATGCGGCAATTTTGTATCTGTATTTTATATGTAATGTATAATATATGCTATAATGTATAATTGGATGCTTGAAAAAATCAAGCTTATATAAACACACATTATGAGGGGAAGCAGAACATACTAAATAGCATTGAAAAGGGATCCACTAGATAGATGGTCAAGTAACTTAAGACAAGCAGGCATGAAGAATTAGGCAACAATGAAAATGTGGCCGGAAGGGCTGCCTGGAAACTTTCAGTTCCAGGGAGGGCAAACCATACTGACATGCATGGGATTTCAGGCGATGCTTCTGGCTTTACAAGTACCTTTGAATTTAAGTGGAGTGGATGGGCTTCTCTCTCTTCCAAGGTGATCTCAAAAGAAATATCCGAACATAAAACCGCCTCCACCCCAGTGATGGCAGCAGATGATAGATGATTTAAGAATCAACTAACAGCACACCTGTCAGGCCTTCTGACAGTCAGTCCCTTTTAAATAGTCCCTTGTGTCCTCTTCAAGGCAGAACTCAGAAAAATTCTCTTCCTAATCACCCTTAGCAGCTGGGTCCAGGCCTGTGACCTGGGCTAAAGTCATAGCCATTCATTCCCTCCGTGCCTAATTAAGAAGAAACATTTTGGCTCAGAGATTCTGGTGATTTCTGTAAAATCAGCCCATGGCTTCTGTGAATACAAGGACTAGGTGCACCCTGCATTTCTGCAATGGCCTCACAGCAGCACTATTAGGGTCCTGTGTTGTTTCAGTGGAAACAAGCCCATGTGCCCATGTCATTAGCCTCAAACTAGAAAATATTAAAACTAAGAAATTATTCTCTTTGTAGGTACCATCTTTAGTAGTAAGCTTTATTAGAGGGCAAAATAAAGAAGACTGCTCTGGCCTAAAAGAAGAATTGCGGAAACATTTCAGCAAGTTAGATGAGGTAATTTTTTTTTTTAATCACAGTAAATGATATCTTATGTTGACTGTTCTTGCTGCTTTCTTCACACTCCCATTTCCCAAGTTAGTTCACGGCAGTTCCAATTCCTAAGGCTTGGGTGTGGTGGCATATGCATGCAATCTCAGCTTCTTGGGATGCAGAAGCAGGAGGAGGTCTGAGGCTGGCATGGGCAATAATGCAAAACTCTATCTGAAAAATAAAGCAAAAAAGGCTGAGGTATGGTTCAAGTGGTTATAGCACCTGTCTAGCAAGGGCAAGGCCCTGACTTCAAGCTCTAGAACTACCAAAGTTTAAAAAAATGCCAAATAGAATTTAATTTACAATAGATTGTTATACACTATTCTGCTTACAATATAAATTAGAGCATCTGGAAGAACCCTATCATGAACTTGTCCTATTTTAATTATTTTTTATTTTGAGACAAGATCTTCCTATGAAACTCAAGCAGGCCTCAAACTCTAGATCCTCCTTCCTTAGAGCCTCTGAGTGCTGGGATTCAGCTGTACACCAACGTGCACAGATCAGAGACTTGTCTTAAAATCTGGACGCATTATTTAACAAGACACAAAAGAAAATATTACCCACAGTTCCACAATTAGTCACTTGTTGAGTTTATTTGGTATCTACCATGGCTATGAACTTTCCCCCTTTAATCTAGATATGGTGTTATTTATACTTTTGGTGCTGAATCATCCTAAGGTTACTGGGATAAAATCTGTTTAATTTCAGTGGACTTTTACATGTATTGTAGTATTAGCTAATAGTTAAAAGATTTCTGGGTGTTTTCCTAAATGAGACTAACTCCTGATTTCCTCCTGTTCTGATAGCATACATTTGTTTTCATCAAGGATTATCTAACTTCTTAAATGGGATGGGTAAACTCCCTTATTTTTCTAATCCGCTGAAACCATTTGATAGTAATTGGCTGTTTCTGTAACACATTTAATGCTGGTGTCATTGGCAGATTTTTCATTACTCGTTCAACTTCTTTACTCTTCACTTTTTTTTTTCTAGGAGAAAAGTTGTATTTCTTCTTAGATCAATTTTGGTAACATATTTTTCTCCTGGACAGTATGGAATCTCAAAAGTAAGATGCATACATATTCTTCCAATGGTGACCAGTTTAGTAGTAGACAGAGGGCCATTACTCCTGTCATTATAAACAACCAATCCCCGAGGCACAATGTTCCAGGGGTCCTGAGGAAAACTATGTAGGTGAAGCTTGATTGCCTTCTCCTTCTTTCCTCTTTAGGGATTTTCAGGTTCTTTCAGCAAAAATTTTTTGGTAACGTATCTGCAAGAAACTAAACAATGTGTAATTGCTCTGCAGTGTTTGCCCAATCACTGTCAGTGCTTTCTTTTCAACTGCCACATCTGCAGGAATGGGTGGCTACATGTGGATTAAAGAGATCCATGTGCTGGCCTGTGAACACCAGAGCCTCCTGGTTGATGCTGGACACATCAGGATGGATTGTCATGCTAACTCAGATGACAGTATCACAGGGCTGCTGTTACCCACACTGGTCCTTGGCCATAGCCATGTCCACCATCTTCCTCTTCCCTTACACTCTTGCCATTTTTCTTATTGATTCCCAGAATTTCTTTGTATATTCAGTCCTTTATGTCTTGCCTGTCCTTTGTATTACAGAGATTTTGCCCTTGTTGCTTATTTCATCTTTATCCATTTCCTATTTTAATTTCTATTTACTTTGTTAGTCAAACAGGTTCTAAAGCTGTTTACAATCAGACTTGAATATGTAAGGATAAAAGCTTTTGCTTATCCCTGTTCTATTAAATTGTTTTCATCATTTCTAACAGTGATTCTTACTAGATGCACACACAAATAAGTTCTGTTCTTTAATGTTCAGGTCCTGACTCGCAAGAAGACAACTTTCTTTGGTGGAAATTCTGTCTCCATGATTGACTACCTCATCTGGCCCTGGTTTGAACGTCTGGAACCACTGGAACTAACCGAGTGAGACTTTTGAATATTCCGTGCATAATTTAGGACAGCAGGCATGCTGCTGTATATTACACTTGTTTTTCTCTGGAGAAAAAATTGGCATGAATAAAGATAAGCAGACGAGAGTCCTGGGCTATCAGGGAGTCCTATTCCTCCATTCACTACTTCTCACCCTCCCTGGAGGGGATTTCTGTGAAATGGACTAAAACATATTTTAAATTTTACTTTTTACTGGTTACAAATTTACAATGCTAAATGTCTTTTTGCAAGCATCTTGTTGCGGGATTCTATGACCAGGATCACTTCCCATTTACTAGTAAAATTTCCAGGTCATTCTTTAAAAAATTCCACGTTTTAGGTGTGGCAGCCAGTCATCTTGGCTTACTTCCTTTTTCTTAAAAAAAAAATCAATCTCAAAGTCTGCACGTTTGTGGTTTTTTTCCCCTTCTTACTCTGTATCTCAGGCTGGCCTCAAACTCACAAGCTGCCTTCCTCAATTTCTTGAATGCTGGGATGATACAGGCATGCATTATCACTCACAGTTGGACCATACTAACTGAACCAAACCACTTACCTCACCTCTGATTCCTCTTCTGTAAAACAAAGATTTCTGGGGCTGGGAATATGGCCTAGTGGCAAGAGTGTTTGACTTGTATACATGAAGCCCTGGGTTCATTTCTCCAGCACCACATATACAGAAAATGGCCAGAAGTGGAGCTGCGGCTCAAGTGGCAGAGCGCTAGCTTTGAGCAAAAAGAAGCCAGGGACAGCGCTCAGGCCCTGAGTCCAAGGCCCACAACTGGGAAAAAATAAATAAAATTTCTATGATGCCTTTCAAATGCAATATTCTGATTATGTGCATTTTTAAAAGAAATATTTTTAAAGTAGCCTTTAAAAAAAGTTAAGAAAAAGAGTGATGATGATGCTCCTTGGGAGCCCTTTGCAATGCCATTCTAGTTAAAGGCGCTCACAACTGTAATTCCTCCTCCTCCAGGTGTGTCTCCCACACTGCCAAACTGAAGCTGTGGATGACAGCCACGAGGAAAGATCCCATAGTATCAGCCTTCTTGATTGAACCAAAGAGCTATCAAGGCTTCTTCCATCTCTATTTACAGAACAGCGTTGAGGCCTGCGACTATGGACTCTGAAAAGAAGAAGAGTCCGAGTGAAGCTACGATAGTTTCTATCACTGACAGGAATAATACCTTGATTTTTATTTTACCAAGTAGTCTTAATCTCATTGGCTCATGTCGGATTTGACATTCTGGCTTAATAGGAACGCCACAGGATACTCAAATAACTTTTTAGGTTGTATCATAGTCTTTGGTGTAACATCCCCACCCCATCATCTCTGATGAGAGACTTTATTTCAGATGGCTAACTTCTTACAGAAAACATTCACTGCGATAGCTTGTGGTTATTTCAAGAAATAAATGTTCAAGTCTTGTTGTCTTCTCTTTTGGCTTTTGAACTGGGAAACGATCAATTCCTCATTCTTCCCATCATCAAATGAATTGCATCCCTGAAGAGCCGATCGAAATCTCCTTAAGGCTTGGAGGCTAGTGGCCTCCCGTTTGGTATCCCAGCCTCCAACCTCTTCAAGCTTTTCTTCCGAACCTCATGCTGGCTACAGGGTAGTTATCTCTTCTATGTCATTAAATACTGGGGAGACCATGTTCACTCTATAAGGCGGGATAAGTGATGGGTAACAGCTCAGTGAGAAGCATTAGTGCCATCTTTCACGCGTTCCCACAGCCCGTGGGGTTCAGACTATTTCCTCCCCTCACCCTCCCCACCATTCTTTTTAATCTTATCACCTCCACAAGGTGGAGGTAGATCAGAAAGGCTCTTTTTGTTCGACAGGTGATGTAACTGATGCCAAGGTCAGGAGAGGCCTTCCCATGCAGGTAGAAAGTTCTGGAGAATACATCCAGGAGGACATCATCATCAGTGGGGATCAGGAGGTGGAGACGCACACCTGGTGATCCGAGTATGATTTCCAGGGAGAAACGTAGCAATGATTATTTCTTCAGCGTGCATAACAATCACCTCAGGCTTGGGCCCCACTGCGTGGCTAATTTAGGGGACTCCCTCCCCCACGGCGCCCATGGTGATGTGGAGGCCGCCCCTTGGAGGCAGCGGGGAACCGCTTGACTTCACAAACGACTTCCAGCTTGCCCGTCCCCGACTATCCCTCGGCGCCCCGGCTGCCCAGTCTGCGAGGCCGTCCGCCCGCCAGCCCCCGGCGGCTCCCGCCGGACTTCCGGTCGGGTGCCGGGTCCGGTGAGGCGGGAACACCGCCAACCCCTACCGCCTCGTATTCTCGCTAGCTCGCCCCGGACTCAGACCCCCGACTTCGACAGACCGGAGCTGTAACGCGGCTGCCCATTGGCTCACCTCCGCGCAGGCGCCTCCAAACGCTTTGGGGATTGGCTAAAGCTCAGGTCAAAGCGGCCAGTGGCCGGGTAGGATGCCCCGCCCCGCCCCGCCCGGGTCCCGCCTCCCTCCGTTGCCACCACCAACTCCTTCTTGAGGTTCCAGGGGTGCAGATCCTTGGGGCTTCTCCCCAGGACGTCTCTTCTGTCACCTCGGCTGGGTGGATCAATCGGGCCTCGCACTGTATTGGGAGGTGGAAGGTGGGAAAGGGGATTGTGAGGGGAATTCTGAATTTCGTTTTCCTTGTGCATGTTCATTTTCACATTTGAAGACAAAGCCCAGATCTTTAACCGAAGTTTCACCTAATAATTTAACATTAAAACAACAACAACAACAACAACAACAATAACACAAAACACCACAAACAAACTAGGGGAGTGTGATTCAAATGGTAGAACGTTTGCCTAGCAACCTTGAGGCCCTGAATTCAGTTTCCAACACTGCCAGGGAAAAATCCCAAGTGGAAACCAAGCCAAACCAATACAAGGGTGCTGGGATTTACCTCACTGACAGAGCACTTGGCTAGTATGAGGAAGAGCCAAGGTGCAATGCCCAACACTGAGGGCTGCCAAACCTAAAATATGGGATTACAGGCGTGAGCCACTGGGTATCCAGCTCCCTCTTTTCTTGAAACAATTTCATCAGGTTTCCCAGTTCTATTTTCCTATATAGTGGTATATATACCATTTTACACTCATGGAGTTGAGTAACCAAAGGGGGTCCCTGAGCCAATTATGAATCTGATGACTATATTCCCCCTTTTTCTGACCATATCACTATTAAGCCTGGAAATTAACAGGAACTATTGATGCTACTTTTCTACACTCCGTGTATTTTATTAATATTTGACTTTTCAATGTCAGGAAGCTTAACATCTTGCCTTTGTTTATCCATATCATATTCAATGTAGACTTAAAAAAAATCTTGGGGGCTGGGGATATGGCCTAGTGGCAAGAGTGCCTGCCTCATATACATGAGGCCCTGGGTTCGATTCCCCAGCACCACATATACAGAAAATGGCCAGAAGTGGCACTGTGGCTCAAGTGGCAGAGTGCTAGCCTTGAGCAAAAAGAAGCCAGGGACAGTGCTCAGGCCCAGAGTCCAAGCCCCAGGACTGGCCAAAAAAAAAAAAAAAAATCTTGGATTCCTCAAGTAGTAAAGAGAAATAGGGGTAGGAAAACAAATAGGTACTTTTAAAAGAAACTTTCCTTTGACTCTAGTGGGAAATTGAAATTCCCCCCTGTGGTGATTTTAGAAATTTTATTTAATATGTCCCCCAAACATCTTCATTAAGATACAAGATTCCCTCTGATCTTCACTTGCTGGAAATAAGTCCTAAACACAGGCACATTTGAGAATAGAGCTTACCCCTCCCCATTTATAGCATTCTTTAAACTTAGTGAGCAAAAATTTTAAAAAACAAAAATAAATTCAATGAGCAACAAGCAGAACACCCACAAATATAATCTTTGATATAAAATGGGTTTCCGAAATATTAAGAGGAATATCTGATGTGACAAAATAAAAAAATGCAAATGGAAATTCCGTTTCCTTTCCTCAACACAAACTTACATAAATATAGAAAGAAATTACTCTTGTGGTGGGATTGTTTTCGTAAAAACCTCAGGTCACTCACCACACAGAACTAAGATCCCCACATTTTCAAAATAGAGCCAATTGTATTTCAAGTGGCTGGAAACTGATATGGACTATTCTCACATGACCTTATTAGAATTTTTGTGCTTGAGCAAGTCAGTATAACAGAGGTATAAACATGAAATAATAACACAGAAGGAAAGTTTGTAAAGAGGATTTTAGAGGTACCTCTTGGGCTTTAGAAGAGAAGTAGGGATGAGCTTAAAAGGTCATCATTACAATCTTTCTAGGGAAGCTTTAGCATTCAGTGATAAGCCATGAAACCACATTACTGAAATGTAGCCTTCAGCATTCAGCTGGCATTAAGCTGGGACCTGGTGAAATCAGTATTTTAAGTTGAATTTTATCTAATATGCTTGGTGAAGCTGAACAGCCAAGTATTTCATAGATACGAAGTGAGAATGTACTATGCTAGTAGTAGTCATCAATTTTGAGGTACACTGGGCTTTTACTATACTGATGATACCTGGATTATTTTATTCTATATTTACAACAAACCAATCACGTAGGTTATCATTTTACAGAGGAGGAAAATGAAGGCCAGAGAGGGTTAATTGTTTGCCTGAATAACAAAACCAGGTTGCAAAATTAGTCCGTCCCTCATCTTTTTTCTCCTAACTTCACCAAATAGACATGTGTCTTGAACCTTGACTTTCCACATTCAGATTCACTTGTTATTTTGAGTTTATCTTGAGACAATATCTCATTTTCCTAACAGGGCCTCACAAATATAAATGTTTTTACATTTTTATTTTATGTATATATATATTGTTTTGTGCTGGTGCTGGGGCTTGAACCTAAGGTCTCACACTCTTGGTTAGAGCTTTTTTTTTCCCCCTCAAAGCTGATGCTCTATCACTTGAGCCATACCTCTACTTCTAGCTTTTTGCTACTTAATTGGGGAGATGAGTCTTAGGGACTTTTCAGCCAGGACTGCTTTGAGTTGGTATCCTCAGATCTCAGCTTTATGAGTAGTTAGGACTATAGGCATGACCCATCAGTGCCTGGCAGTTTTGTATTTTTAAATGGTTGGAAAAAAATCACAATACAAATCATAACTTGTGACATGAAAATTATTATAAGAAATTCTTGAGAAGTAGAGGCTAATGTAAATAATAAACTTTCTAACAATGTGTATAATGTTTGGTGATCATAACAAAGATAGCAGTCTGCATTTGAGGGGTGCAGGGAATTGTGAGACGTCTCTGTATGTTCTGCTCAGTGTTGCTGTGAATCCAAAGCTATCTAAAAGACTAATAAAATAATACAAAATTTAAATTCAGTGTCCATAAATAAAGTTTTGCTGTAACATAGTGACACTCATTTCTTTGTATATGATCCATGGTTACTTTTACCCTACAAGGGTAGAATTGAGCAGATGAGAGAAAGTGGCTTGAAAAGCCTGAGGAAGTTTCTATCTGGAGCAAACTTCTGACCTTCAGCCCATTGCATCTGGTATAGACTATAATGCTTGTGGAGATTGTGACCCTGGAGCCAGACTTCCAGAATTTCTAATCCTCCCTCTTCTCCTTCTTGTGAGATGAACATGCTTAATCTTGCTAGTCTTGATGCTCTCATCTTTTTTTGTTGTTGTTGGTGGGGCTTGAACTTAGAGCCTGGGCTCTGTTCCTGAGCTCTTTTGTTCAAGGCTAGTGCTCGACCACATTGAGCCACAGCACCATTTCCACTTTTTGAGTGATTAATTGAAGATAAGAGTCTCACAGGGACTGTTCTGCCTGGGCTGGCTTTGAACCATGATCTCATCTTTTGAAGCTGGGATATTAAGAGATTATTTACAGTACCATTTTACACATAAAGCATCAAATATATGTTAAGTAATACTTTTTTGTCATGTTGAAATTCTGCTTTCCCTTAAGAACTTCCTTTTAAGAATCTGGATATGAAGGATACATTTGTCTGCCCAGATGTCCTCTCCTTATCTACCATGACATAATTAGGCTCCTTGTTTCATTTTACCATTCAGTTTGTTCTTTTGGGTCAGTATTAGCTCCAGAGTAGTAGTTAGTTATAGTCATAGCTTCCAAAATGAAACGTGTCAGCATAGCAAGTCAAGAACCAATGTGCGGGCTGGGAATATGGCCTAGTGGTAGAGTTGCTTGTCTCCTATACATGAAGCCCTGGGTTTGATTCCTCAGCACCACATATATAGAAAAAGTCAGAAGTGGTGGTGTGGCTGAAGTGGTAGAGTGCTAGCCTTGAGCAAAAAGAAGCCAGGGACAGTGCTCAGGCCCTGAGTTCAAGCCCCCCCCCCAAAAAAAAAGAACCAATGTGCTCTTTCCAATATCTAATTTGTCTTTTCAGCTTGATACCTATGCATTTCTAGGCATCCATACAGTTAGTCAGACATTTTCATTATTCCACAATTCATATATAGCAATGAAAGATTCTATATTGTTATCTCACATGAAACCACTGAATGACTCAGTGAAAAATGTAGTGGGTCACTATTGTATGATTTTTGAAGATTCTTATACTGTAAGGGGAAAAAACCCACAAAATATTATGACTATTAACCAAGAATTTCTGGATAGATTACAGTTTCAAAGGCCCAAAGGTGCCATTCATATACCACATAACAGGCCTCCATCACTTTAATAAAATATTTAGATTCAACTAACCATTTTTGAGCAAACATTATGACAGAGATACCGAACATTATGTTCTCTCTCTTTTTCTGGATGCATAACCTTTTCTCCACACAGTTACCAGCTGTAGCAGCCAAAGCAATGAGTCAGTCTTAGAACTATCCAAGTTCTCTAGCTCAAACTAGCTCTTCACTTTGAGCACGTGATTTCAATTTTCTTGGGGCAGTTTCTGATTTTGTTACATAGGAATAACACTAGCTGCCTGACTGAGTGATGTGAGAAGCAAAGGAAGTAATCCATGGAAAGAACTTAGGATGAGTGAGACCCATAATGCTCTTCTTGCTTTTATGACTTTTGTCAATCCCATAAAAGGCATTTAGAATCACTTTTCACTCCAGCTCAGTCCTGGCAAATTAAAGAGATTGTTTGCTGCCTGCTGAAAATCAGGATCCCCAGTTATCAGTGTCAGGGCCAAGGCCAGCTGCCCCCCTGTCTCATGAATATGGAGGAACTGTGTGAATGGCCTTTATGTTGCTTGCTTGCTTGTTGGGAATGCGACCTCTTGAGAGTTTAGGAGTGGGCAGAGCTCACAACTTGTTCTTTCCAGATTTCTTATTATTCACTATTTGTTTTTCAGAACAAAGGTAAAAAAATCTCAGATATAGTCGGAAAAACCAGGAGAACTCTAGTGGAACTTTTTTGGGTACAGAATTTAAACTGGCTTTCTCTCAGGGTAGTTAGAAGGTCTTAACACATAACTTTTTTCTTCCTATCTGCTATATCATGAGAAAGTTTGGTTTTACTGTGGGAAAAACAAACAAACTGTACTCCTAAAAATGTGGGCATTTGTCTAAGAAATATACTATAAAAGGTAATAAGTATAATAAATATAATATATAACATAGTAATACATATAATGAATATAAATAAATCCAATAAAAGTAATATAAAAGGAAAAGTTTAGAATGGGAAAGAGAACAGGTTAGCCTGGTGGGATTTTATTAAACTCCCTTGAGATGTATGCCCAGAGTTTAAGGCCCATACTTGTGTGAATTTTTATTTGCTTCTTTTGGGCTTTAGTGTTTTAATAGATAATCTCAATAGGTAGCCCAGAACAGCCCCAAATCCACTATGATGGCCCAGGCTGGCTTTAGACTTGTGATCCTCCTGCCTCTGCCAGTGGAGTGCTGGAATTACCGCTTCCAGGGAGTCTCAACGTAGAGGAGGCCTCAATCAAAGGCTCTACCCACATGGCCAAAGCGAGGGGGTACTTTTCATGGTCTGTTTGCCCTTGCTTGAACTTCGGAACCTGGGGCCATGTCTCCCTAAATTATATTATTCTGTCCTCTTTATCCCATCAGAGTCCTGTGTTCAACAATTGAATCTGGGGCAGGAGGGGTGGGGATCACGGCTGTTCTTGGAGCAGGACTTGGTAGTGAACCACTAGGACAGCGACTCTGAGCTCTGGGCACAGCGTGGACACCTGCAGACCATGTCGTGCAGTGATGCGACCAGGGCATTGTCTAGAGGTGAGTCCTTCCAATACGGGCTGGGGTGAGGGGGAACTATCAGAAAGGGATGCTGATTATCTGACTTCAGCCTGTCGATCAGCAGAACAAGGAATGAATTAGAGGGCTCCCCTGTACACGTTATGTGCAAAAGTGTCCTGTCTAGGACGTGGGAACTGGATTGCAGAGCACTGCTGGAGTCTCTGGGAGGTGAGTGAGCCCCTCTCTCCATGGGGCTAACCAGCCTTTCTGTCCCTACCCTACAGGATCCTGTCCCCCTGGGCCGGTTCCAGAAGGTGTGATCCGAATTTACAGCATGAGGTTCTGCCCCTACTCCCACAGGACTCGCCTGGTCCTCAAGGCCAAAGGAATCAGGTGAGGAGTTGGAGTGCTGCTCTAGCAACCCCCGGCTGCAGAGCGTGGGAAAGGGTCTCATTTTCTTTCTTCCAGGGCCAAGTTAATAAATAATGAAGAATTTTTCGCCCTCCTGAAATGCAGTGCTGTATCTATCCATGAAACTTTCCCTGTGGAGTAAACTAAAGGATAACATTGGTGAACTGGTTCCCTTTCTCCCCTCCTCAAAAGCTTGTTTAGGAAGGCCACAGCCGAAGCCCCTGAGGCAGCCTCTGACTGCTTCTTCAATAGAGTCCCCTTTCGCCCACCCCAGACATCTTAGTGCAGCTTTGTCCTACGTTTTTCATTGCACTACTGCCCCCAACATCTTCTCATTTGTTCCTCTTTCTCCCGTACCTGTCCCCTCAACTTCCTATCACTTTCGTACTACCCCCACTCCCACCAAAAAATATGAGTGCTCCAAGACAGAGACTTTTTTCATGGACTAGGAGAGTGCATTCTCTTAGGAGCTACTCCAAAAAGGGTTAGATGAACCAATTGTTCCAAATGCTATAGTAGCAGACACTGCTATTAAGAGGTGTCAAGAAGTTTCCAACGTACCTGTGAAATGAGCCCAACATTCCTTCTTTCCAGAAGGAATTGGGAGGGCTAGCTCCTGCAGGTCTAGATTTGGAAGTCAGAGCAAATTTGTTGGCATCTGGACCACAGAATACAATGGAGCTGAGACGGAAGTACTGAGAATGTGTCATTCTAGGCCTTGGCTCTGGTCTTGGAGAATTCATCATTAGAGTTGCTTCAGAGTTTCAGACTCATGTCAGAGAATAGACACCACAATAGAGATGTTTTAAATAAAATTAATTCTGCCTTGTTCAAATCTACTTGGCTATGTGGTTGGTTACCTATCTTTTTTAAGAGAAATATAACAGTAGCTCCATTTCGTGGATCATTTTGGGGACAAAGTAGCAGCTTAGGAACTGATGAGAATATTCCTTTAGCTCAAGGGTTCTATTTGGACCAGATAATTCTTTGATGATTGGGAAAGGCACTGCCTGTAAAATGTTTCAGATTTCCCAGTATTAAGTGGGAGAATCCTTTGCTACTCCCAGCTGTGACAACCAAAAAAATGTCTCAAGACCTTGTCACATTTTCCTTGGGTAGGGTAGATCTCACTTGAGATCCACTGCCTTTAATGCATCACTTAGGTTGAGCACAGAATGTATGTATTTGTTTCCTTTAGTCTCTTTAAACAGTGTGCATGTAAGTGTGTGTGCTTCTAATAACTTTATAGACTTGAACCCCTAGCAGTAATAATTATTAATAAGAATTAACAAATGTAGTGTATGTATTGCATGCTAATGTACTGATAGTCCCAAATATTTTTTATTTAAATTTATTAATTAAACAAATTTTTTTTGATAAGGTGTTGTGCAAAAAGTGTACAGTTACATAGTAGGGCAGTGTGTACATTTCTTGTGATATCTTACACCCTGTTTTTCTTTCCCTTCCCTAGGTCAGGCAGACATATACAATACCCAATGTACCAAGAACATATACAGTAGCCACATGGCCTACGCCAAAGAAAATTTGCCTAGGACTTTAAATGCAATGTCGACATTAGACAATATGTCGACAGTAGTCTTATAAGAACGTACATACATAGATTTTGAGCTGTTGTATTCCACTGAGAGGTCAATTTTTGACCTTTATATGTTGAGTAGTTGTTTGGTTTTAGTTACATAATGTTGGGTCGCTGACCCAAACCTGTGGGAAATACCATTTGACAAGCAGTTTTTGGTTTCACAGACCTGGTCTCTACTGTCTCTCCGTCACCCCATCTTAACAGTCATATATTAGGGAGATCATGCCCCTTTGTTTTCTGTGTTCTAGGCTTGTCTCACTCAACATTATTTGTTCAAGTTCCAATTTCCATTGTTCAAGACCATTTCCCTGCGAATAACAATATTTCACCATTCCTAATCACTATGTAGTATTCCATTGTGTATAGGTACCATATTTTTTGGATCCATTCATCTGTGGAGGGGCATCTGGGTTGTTTCCATATTTTGGCTATTGTGAATTGTGCAGCGATAAACATGGAAGGACAAATGTCTTTTTGATATCTTGGGACCTGTTGTTCAGGATAGATGCCTAGGAGTGGTATGGCTGGGTCATAGGGTAGGTCTATATTGAGCTTTTTGAGAAACCTCCATACTGTTCTCCAAAGTGGTTGTACTAATTTGCACTCCCACCAACAGTGGAGAAGGGTTCCTCTTTCCCCGCACCCCCTCCAGCATTTGTTGTTGCCTGAGTTCAGAGTATAGGCCATTCTAACTGGGGTGAGGTGGTATCTCAGGGTTGTTTTTATATGCATTTTCTTTACTACCAGGGATGTTGAACATTTCCTCATATGTTTCTTTGCCATTTTTATCTCTTTTCTTGTGAAGTCTCTCTTTAGCTCCTTTGCCCATTTCCTAATTGCTTTATTGGGCTTGGAGGGGCTTAGTTTTTTGAGTTCTCTGTAGATGACAGATATTAGGCCTTTGTCTGTTGCTGTGCTGGTGAAGATCCTTTTCCATATGGTTGGCTGTCTTTCTGTTTTGGTGGCTATGTCCTTAGCTGTGCAGAAACTTTTTAATTTGTAGTAGTCCCATTTGTCGAGTCTCTTCCCTATTTTTTGTGCCCCTAGGACTATATTCAGGAAGTTCCTTCCTGTGCCTATACGTTCTAGCATCTTTCCTACTCTGTCCTTCAGTAGTTTCAAGGATTCAGGTCTGATATTGAGGTCCTTGATCCATTTTGAGTTGATCTTGGTGCATGGTGATAGGCTTGGGTCTACTTTGAGTTTTCTGCATATGGTTGCCCAGTTCTCCCCGCACCAGTAGTTGAAGAGACTATGTTTATTCCATTGTATGTCTTTAGCTCCTTTGTCGAATATCAGCTGACTGTAAGAGTGCGGTTTTATTTCTGGGTCATCACTTCTGATCCATTGGTCTTCCGGTCTGTTTTTATACCAATACCAGGCTGTTTTTGTTATGATGGTCCTATAATAGAGCTTGAAGTCTGGTATTGTGATACCTCCTGCATTGCTTTTTTTGCCTAGAATTGCTTTGACTATTCTAGGTCTTTTGCTGTTCCATATGAATTTATGGATTGCCTTCTCTATTTCAGTGAAGAATGTGACTGGGATTTTGATAGGGATTGCATTGAATTTGTATAACAATTTGGGCAATATGGCCATTTTCACTATATTGGTTCTGCCTACCCATAAGCATGGGAGGTCTTTCCATCTCCTTGTGTCTTCTTTGATTTCCCTTATTAGATTTTTATAGTTCTCATTAAATAGGTCCGTCACGTCCTTGGTTAGGTTGATCCCTAGGTACTTTATTTATTTATTTTTTTGGCTACTGTAAATGGAATTGTTTCCATAATTTCCTTTTCTGCTTGTACATTGCTGGTGTACAGAAAAGCTGGTGACTTTTGTGGACTGATTTTGTATCCTGCTACTTTGCCAAAATGGTTTATTAGGTGTAGGAGTTTGGGGACTGAGTTTTTTGGGTCTTTCAGATATAAGATTATGTCGTCTGCGAATAGGGATAGCTTGATTTCTTCCTTGCCGATATGGATCCCTTTGATGTCCTCCTCTTGCCTTATTGCTATGGCTAGGGATTCCAGCACTATGTTGAAAAGAAGTGGGGAGAGTGGGCATCCTTGTCTTGCTCCTGAGTTTAGGGGGAATGATTTAAGTTTCTCTCCATTTAATATGATATTAGCAGTTGGTCTGTTGTATATGGCTTTTATTGTTTTGAGGAATGTTCCATCTATTTTTTTTATTTTTTATTTTTTTGGCCAGTCCTGGGCCTTGGACTCAGGGCCTGAGCACTGCCCCTGGCTTCTTCCCGCTCAAGGCTAGCACTCTGCGACCTGAGCCACAGCGCCCCTTCTGGCTGTTTTCCATATATGTGGTGCTGGGGAATTGAACCGAGAGCTTCATGTGTAGGAGGCAAGCACTCTTGCCACTAGGCCATATTCCCAGCCCGGAATGTTCCATCTATTCCTGTTCTCTCCAGAGCTTTTAATAAGTATGGGTGTTGTATTTTGTCAAAGGCTTTTTGGGCATCGACTGAGATAACAATGTGATTCTTGATTTTAGTTCTGTTTATGTGGTGAATTACGTTGATTGATTTATGGATGTTGAACCATCCTTGTGACTGTGGGATGAAACCTACTTGGTCATGATGTATAATTTTCTTGATCAGTTTCTGGATCCTGTTAGCTAATATTTTATTGAGGAGCTCTACGTCTGTGTTCATTAGTGATATTGGTCTGTAGTTCTCTTTTTTTTGTTGGGTCTTTGCCTGGTTTGGGAATGAGTATGATATTAGCTTCATAGAATGAGTTTGGGATTTCTCCCTCTATTTCTATGTCATGGAAGAGTTTGAGGAGTATTGGTATTAGCGCCTCACTAAAGGTTTTATAGAATTCACTGGTGAATCCATCTGGGCCTGGGCTTTTCTTTGTTGGGAGGTCCCTGTATCTCGCTGTAAGTTATTGGTTTATTTGGTTGATTTATTTCTTCTTGGTTCAGTTTGGGCAGTTTATACTTCTCTAAGAATTGATCTATTTCTGTAAAATTATTGCTTTTTAGTGAGTAGAGGTTCTGGAAATAGTTCCTTATGATTGTTTGAATATCGTGTGTACTTGTTATTTTTCCGGTGGAGTCCCTGATTTTACGTATATGAGTCTCTTCTCTTCTTTTTTTTTTTTTTTTTGTAAGTCTTGCGAGGGGTCTGTCAATTTTATTTATTTTCTCAAAGAACCAGCTTTTAATCTTATTTATTTGTTGAATGGTCTTTCTATTTTCAATCAGATTTATCTCTTCTTTAATCTTTGTGATCTCTCTCCTCCTAGTCATTTTAGATTCTGTCATTTCTTGTTTCTCCAGTTGTTTCAGTTTCATCATGAGGTTATTCACCTGCTTTGCTTCCATTCTTTTAATGTGAGTGCTGAGGGCAATGATCTTGCCCCTCAGTACTGCCTTAGCTGTGTCCCATAGGTTTCTTTGTGATGTATTTTCATTGTCATTGTGGCTTATGAATTCGTTAATTTCATCTTTAGTTTGGTCTGTGGCCCAAGTGTTGGATAACAGTGTGGGGTTTAGCCTCCAAGAGTGTGTATAGCCTCTGTGGTAACCGTTGTTATTGAGGGTTACCTTTATTCCACTGTGATCAGATATAATACATGGGATGACGTCAATACTTTTGTATTTGCTGAGGTTCTTTGTGTGGGCTATGACATGGTCTATTTTGGAGTATGATCCATGTGCTGCTGAGAAGAAGGTGTATTGGGTCTCTGTAGGGTGGAAGATTCTGTATAGATCTGTCAGATCCATTTGGGATATGGTGTTACTTAGGTCCTCAGCTCCCTTGCTGATCCTCTGGGTGTTGGATCTGTCTCTTGGAGAGAGTGGGGTCTGTCTCTTGGAGAGAGTGGGGTATTAAAGTCACCCACTATGATTGTGTTTGGGTCTATCTTGTTCTGTAGTTCTGTGAGAATTTGCTTGACATATGTAGGGCCTCTTTTGTTCGGTGAGTATACATTTATCACTGTGATGTCTTGATTCTGGATTTTTCCTTGTATTAAAATATAGTGGCCTTCTTTGTCTTTTTGAGTTGCTTTTAATGAGAAGTCCAGCTTGTCTGAAATCAGGATGGCTACTCCTGCCGTTTTGGTAGGTGCATTTGCTTGGAAGATCTTGCTCCATCCTTTCATTCGGAGCCTGTTTTTATCCCTTGCTGTAAGGTGGGTCGCTTGTAGACAACAGATGTCAACTTTTTGTTTGTGGATCCATTCTGCCAGCCTGCTCCTTTTTATCGGAGAGTTTAAGCCATTTATATTCAAAGAGATCAAGGATAAGAGTGTTTTTTCTCCTTCCATTCTCTTGCTGGGCTGTTTTTCCTCTTTTTTTTTTTTTTTTTTCTTGTCTTTAGTGAACTGCTCTTTCTGTTGGGTTCTGGCTATTGTAGTTTCTTTCTGTTTCTGTCTGTGTGTCCTGTACGTTTTCTGTTGGGTGGGATTCCCGCCTTAGAATTCGCTGTAGGGCTGGTTTTTTATTCACGTACTCCTTTAGATCCTCTTTGCTATGGAAAGATCTGGTTTTCCCCTCGAATGTGAACTCCAACTTCGCTGGATATTTTATTTGAGGTTGACAATTGTTGGCCTGTAGAACTTGGATGGTGTTCTTCCACTCTCTTCGCGCGTGGTAGGTTTGTGTGGAGAGGTCTGCTGTTATTTGGATCCTCTTCCCATTGTAGTAAATTTCTTTCTTCGCTTTGGCTGCATTCAAAATTTGCTCTTTATTCTTGAGATCTGAAGTCTTGAATATTATGTGCCTTGGGGTGGCTTTTCTGAGGTCTGGTCTGCCAGGTGTCCTATAGGCTTCGGTTACCTGGATGGGGTCCATTGTTAGATTGGGGAAGTTTTCTGCAATAACTTTATTGAGAAAATTTTGAAGCCCTCTGCTCCTGTATTCGGCTCCTTCTTCTATTCCAATTATGCACAGATTATATCTCTTGTCTTTGTCCACTAGCTCCTGGATTATTCTGCCTTGGAGCTTTACCATTTCTTGGAGTGTGGTAATTTTCTGGTTCTTGTTGGCTGCATCATCGTCCAAGAGAGAGATTCTGGATTCAATATGGTCAATTCTTTGTGCTGTGGATTCAATTGTGGAGTTTATGGATGTCAGAGAGCTATGTATGGTTGCCAGATCAGCTCTGATCGTGGAAATTTCTTCCTTTAAAGAGTTGTATTTTAGATCTATTTTTTCATGCATTTCACTTCTCAGGATGTTAAGATCTTCTTTGATGGAGGTTTGCATTGTATCCATTTTTGCTTCCATTTCTTTCTTGGCTTCCTGGATGTCCTTCGAGACTTCTACTCTGAACTCCTGGAATTGTTTTCTGATTTTGTTTCTGAGGCTTTCCATCATTTCTGTTAACAAAGCCTCAGTTGATTTTTTTATTCTCCATCTCCTCTTCAGTCGTGCTGCTTTTTGGAGCTGGCGAGTTGGCTTGCCCTTTGACGAAACTCGTTATATTTCTTTGTGATTTGCGCATCTGGAGATCTGTGGGTGGCTTCCCTGGTTTGGCTTTGTGCTGGTTCAAGCTGGTCCATCAGTGGGAGGCTAGTTTGTGTCCTGGCTCTGGGTTTGAGTTTGGTTGTTGCTCTGGGGCCGGTGTTGTTGAGGGGCGGCCCACCCACTTGTGCAGAGATGCGCCTAGCAGAGCGGGTGCTGCCACCTGGGGGCCCTGCCCACCTGTGTGAAGTGCGCCCACCAGAGCGGGCACTGCCGCCGGGGGGGGGGCCCTGCCCACCTGTGTGAAGCTCCTGCAGCGGTTTGGGCAGGAGATCCTCTTGCTGGAGGGCTAGCACGCTGGCCCACGCTGGCTGGGGACGGGGGGTGCGTGTGTGTGCACTCCAGTGCTTCTTCCAGGGGCGTGCTGCCCCGAGCTGCTGGGGGGCGCTTGTGCCCTCTCGTGAGTCCGCTGTGTGTGTGTGTGGGGGGGGGGTATGCATGAGCCCCAGGTGGGCCAAGTGTTCGGGTGCGGGTTGGTGCCCACAGACTCTGTGCCTCAGCTGTGGGGGGAGGGGGGGGCGTGTGTTCGGCTCAGTGGGCCTGTGACTGCTGTTCAAAAAGTCCGGGAGGACCAGACGCCTCAGGCGGGGCTTCCAATGCCCACTGATCCACGGGGGCCAGTGTGGCCCGGCTCCGGCTCCTCTGCTGGCTCCTGTGTCCTCCCAGAGACTGGGGGGGGGGGGGAGCCCTTGCTGCCTGACTTGTGGCTGGCTCCTTTGTTCCCTCGGGGTAGGGAGGGGGAGGGAGGGAGCTCTAGCCTCCTTGCTGGCCTTGGGTCTCTGCTAGAGCGGGTCTCCCATGGGGGGGTGGGTAATGGGGAACTTACTGGTCCCGGGTTGTGTGAGCGGGCTCCTCGGGGCTGTGGTGCTGGGGTTCCGCGATCAGTCGTTTGGTGGTGGCGTCCCTGGCTCTCCCCATCTGCGCCACCCGGTTCCCCTGCTGCCTACGTCCTATCCCGGCCGTTCTGTCCCGCAGCTCCAGTGTCTCTGTCGGTCTGCACTCAGTTCTGGGGTCCGTGGAGTCCTGCTGTCTGGAGTCTGCGCTCCTGGCGTGACTTTTCGGCAGTTGGTTTGCTGGTCCCCTTTCCCAGCCTGGCCCTGTTCGGGCCAGGGTCAGCAGGTGGGGGAGAGTATCCCGGAGATTTTCTGGCTCTGTGGAGGCTACAGGCTCTTCTTTTTTTGCTCTTTTTCGTTTCCTGAGTTCCTCTGTTGCTTCTGGTTGTTGGGTTTGCTGGATTCTTGATGGGGTGGTGGGTGCTGGAGTTCCCAGTTCACTATTCAGTTGGAGCGAGTTGGGGTGCCTCCCTACTGTGGTGGCGCCATCTTCCCTCCAGCCCAAATACTTTTTACATAGTAACTTATTTGATTACCAAAGCCATGCCAAGAAATAAGCACAGTTATTACACTCTCCCTTCACAATTAAGGATATTGAGTATGGAGACATAAAGTAATTTGGCTAAAGTGTCAAACTAGACTGCCTGGTTTGATGTCAGAACCTGTGCTCAGAACTATTAACACGTACCATATTTTGAGGGCTGGGTATGTGGCTCAAGTGGTAGAGCGCCCGCCTAGCTAGAGTGAAGTCCTGAGTTCAACTGTGAGCACATACCCTTCAAAAGTAAAAAACAAAAACATATTTATCATATGCTTTAGTAACTGGTAATGCAAGATCTCTATTTTTATTTGTTGTTATCATACTTTTTGAGACAGAGTCTTTCTTTGTATCCCAAGGTGGCCTTGAACTCCAGATCATCCTGCCTCCCTTTCAAGAGTGCTAGGATTTCATGCACTACCACACATGGCTAGCTTTGTATTTCAAAGTTTTAGGGTTTTAGGGTATCCTAAATGCTCTCATGCCATTGTGAAGTGTCTGTCTGGGTTTGACTTTGGTGCTGCAGCTTCCCAGTAGAGGGTATTGGACCTGAATAATGAATGACATGAAAACCATAGAAAACAAGTCACAGAGCATCTAACTCCTCATTGCAGGATTGAAGACAATGATGCCATATATTCTATACAAAACATAAACTTTAGAAAAAAGTGCTATAATTACAAGTCTTAATTCCTTTGTTTTTTTGCTGATCATGGGGCTTGAATTCTGGGTTTGAGTACTGTCCTCAAGCTTTTCTGCTCAAGGCTCTACCACTTGAGCCACAGTCTTACTTCTGGCTTATTCTGTGATTAATTGGCAATAAGAGTCTCACAGACTTTCTTGCCTGGGCTGGATTTAAACCATGATCCTTAGATTTCCACTTTCTGTAGCTAAGGTTACAGATGTGAGCCCCTGGCACCTGGCAGAAGTCTTTATAAATTGACTATTTTTGTTCTGAAGGTGGGTATCTGTTTGCTTATGTTCCTTTCTCTTTTTTTTTTATCCTATCTTCATTTCCTTGCTTCTTAAGACATGAAATTATCAATATTAACCTGAAAAACAAGCCTGACTGGTACTACACAAAACACCCATTTGGCCAAGTTCCTGTGGTGGAGAACAGCTGTTGTCAACTGGTCTACGAGTCAGCCATCGCGTGTGAGTACCTGGATGATGCGTTCCCGGGAAGAAAGCTGTTTCCATATGACCCTTATGAACGAGCTCGCCAAAAAATGTTATTAGAGCTATTTAGTAAGGTATGTACAATTATAAAGAATCACTTACATTCAGTTTTACTTTGTGTTTTTGCCCTAAACTTCCACCCATTCTGATTCCCCAAGAGTTTCAGCAGAATAAATTGGCAGAGGAGTACAATAGGTTATGACTACTCCAGCCAGGCTTGGAGACCTAACTAACTGTTCTGTGCTTTTCCATTTCAACTAGCATTGACAGGAGGCATGGTTAACCACATGAAATGACCATGAGACCCGAAATGGGAATATTGAAAGTACAGAGATCCTTTAAAAGGCAGACTTTTTCAGGCTTCTGATACAAAATATTGGAACGAGGAGATTGCCCATGGCAGGGGACTGCCTTCTGTAAGCAGGGCAAGAGAACCATCTCTGGGGAATGTGATGAACAGAGAAAAGGGGGGCAGTGATGGAAAAAGTGACGGAGAAATGTCAGGAAAGCAAATAACGTGGTGATATTAATAGCTCGCTCATATTGAGGGCTTAGGTACTGCCCTGAATTCTTTCTAGAAGCTAACTCACTTCCTCTCGTGGCTGCTGCCGTTTGATGTGGGTGAGGGTACCATTCCCATATTCATTTTTCAGATGAGAACACTGATTCTTAGGGAGGTCAGGTGTCCTGGTTATGAATTACAGCATAGAAGCAGCTGCTCGTCAGCAGCACCACGAGCCCTTGATAGAGACCCTGGTTTGCCTGAGGGTGCTGCAAGATGTGGGTTCCTGGAAACACGTAGGCAACCTGGTGTCCACCCAGGGTGGGGCATTGGTGTGTGGGTGCTAGCTTGTTAGGCTGGAGATAAAGATCCCCACATCTATGGGCAGAGTGGGATCAAGGAGTCCCCACAGACGTCTCTACTATGAACCCATATCTTTGACTAGGTCCCACATTTGACTAAGGAGTGTCTGGTGGCGCTGAGATGTGGAAGAGAATGCGGTGAGCTGAAGGGGGCCCTGCAACAGGAATTCTGCAACCTGGAAGAGGTACACAAAGGGGGCCCGCTCTCCTGCCAGACTCAGTCGTCTGGCTGTGATGTGTGGATGCTTGCTTCCCACTCTGGGGCTTTGGGATTCTTTTTGAACATCTGGGAAGGAGGGGGAATCAGGACCTGAAATGAATGTTGCTTCTCCTCAGCTACCGCAGTCCCTCAATATCTTTGTGTGGCTCCTGTAGCTTTTGTCCACAAGGCTGAGTTATTGGGCAGGGATTGTGTGGGACCTACCTGCTGTGAATTTGTCGTCTAAGGGTTTAATTTCTCACATAAAGAAAAAAGATAGAGGTAGGAAGTTCAGAACGTTCCTTTGCTAGATTTCTTGTGAAGTTACAAGAGATTGGGGCTTCTTCCCTATGGGTTCTGTGATCTTTGGTACATGGTTAGCATCCTTAAGATGACAAAATATAGCTGAAATGGTGAAGTGCCTGCCTATTGTGCAAATTCAAAGCCTAGTTAAAAAACAAAACAAAACAAGGTAGATTGTGGAACTGTAGCCATGGAGCCATTATTTCCTTGTTTTGGTCCATGGGCTGTGGAAAGGAGAACAAAAGAAAACATGGCTAGAATTCAGTTGTAGGGACATACTATCTGCAGAGAAGGTTGGGAAATTAATTTCCTAGCTGAGACACAGCTTATGAGGTGGCAAGGAGGTCATCTTTGTCTGTGGGTCTTCATCAATATGCAGCATTGGGAACTGCTTACTACTTACTCCTTACCCTGGAATTATCTGGAAAGGGTCTTTGACTTCCTTTATCTTTGTTCTAGAAACCAATCCATTTGTGTGTGTGTGTGTGTGTGTGTGTGTGTGTGTGTGTAGCTTGTTGTCCCTTGGTTGGCACCCAGTAAGATGAGGATGATAACCAGGAGATTGGTGGGTGGTATACAACTCTTTGAAAAGATTTTTTTGTTTTTTAATAAAGAGTCTTGAGCCAGGTGCTGGTGGCTCATGCCTATACTCCTAGCTCCACTCAGGAGGCTGAGATCTGAGGATCATGGTTCAAAGCCAGCTTGGCCAAGAAAGTCTGTGAGACTCTTATCTCTAATAAACTACTCAGAAAGAGCCAGAAGTGGTACTGTGGCTGCAGTGGTAGAGTGCCAACCCTGAATACAAGGAGGCTTAGGGACAGCACCCAAGTCATGAGTTTAAGCCCCAGGACTGGCAAAAAAAAGAAAAGGAAAAAGAAAAAAATAGTCTTAATTTGTAGTTTGTGGGTTTCAGTGGTTATATGATCTCCCACCAACACTGGTTGTAAGTTGCTAACATGCTATCTCCAAACTCACAAACGAGGGCCGTGGGGCATGTCCTGCACAGGAGTAAATAGCACTGAATATGTAGTAACTGAGGCCTAGAGACACCTCTGTTGACTTGCCCAGGTTTGGGTAGCCATCACACATGCTATTTAAGCATCATTGAATATTAGGCATTGTCCCAACAGGGTTCAATATGGTTTTATTTTTTCCCCCATAGATGTGAATACGAGTATTAGCTCTTTGCTAACATGTACTCAATATCAAACATACCCATGGACTTGAATTATTGATTCTCTGAATACCAATATACTGACTCTAGAAGGTTTTTGTGAAATTGAAACTTGTCAGAAGGATTCTGATAGAAACAATCCCTTGCCTTAAAGAACTCTTTCACAAGGTTTTGCACAATCAGGATTTTATCTGAGCTCAAAACACATTGTATGCATTTGGTCCCACGGAAGCCAAGATTCTAGTGCATGATCTGCCCTGTTATCACTGAGCAAAAGGCTGTTTACGTTTTGTAGCCTTAAACTTGGATACATTTTTTCCCTTTTGAAAAGAATTGTCCTAACGGACATTTGACTTTTTCTTTTAAAATAGTTTCATTCAGATTGAGGACTTCTTGCTTTTATTTATTTATTTTTTGACAGGTCCGGGGCTTGAACTCAGGGCCTGGGCACTGTCCCTGAGCTTCATTTTTGCTCAGTGCTAGTGCTCTACCACTTGAGCCCGTAGCACCATTTCTGGCTTTTACTGTTTATGTGATACTGAGGAATTGAGCCCAGGGCTTCATGCATGCTAGGTGAGTAAGCCACAAACTTCTTGCTTTATAGACACATTTTCTACACTATATTTTATACTTTTTGAGCTCTGTAGTGTTATTTAACCAGCAACCTGTTCACTTGGTTGTTTTGGTCTGAACACTGATAACGTGTTTTCTAACATTTGGGATGCCCTAGTTTAACCATGCTTGAAATCTGTCTGCAAGTAGATTTTCTAGCATGTTTGGACTCATTCATCTAAGCAGCATACATTTTTTTTAGCTGTCTTGTTTATTTTATGGTATTACAGATTTTTTTTTGGCATAACACTTGAGCCAGGCTTCCTTTATTTACCTTTGTCGATCTTAATGCAGCAGAACCTTTCAGAGGTTCTTTTGCCACCAATAACTTCATTCAGAGCATTTTTCATTATGGAAGTAGTCAAATCCAGGCTTGTTTGGGGTGGAATTACATTCTAGACTGTCCAGACTTCTCTGGGACTGTGGACAGCTGCTCTCATTCTGTCTTCCTGCGTTCATACAGCCACTCTATGGTCTGTCTACTGCATGGTCTTATCCCAGTCATCCTCAGACTCAGTAAAGGAGAGAGGAGATTGTATAAGTCACCCTAAACTAGCCTAGAAGGAGGGAGGACTTGCCCAGCAAGTGGAGACTTCTTCCCCTAGCCTGAGGTTTGAAATCTTGAGAACCACCACTTACCTTCTAAAAACTCACACATATTTCTGCTCAGGGTTGAGTACTTTACTGATGCTTTTGAATAAGGGCTTGTATTATTACGTAGTGCTTGCTCTGGCAGAGGGCTTTGTGTCTTTTTTGTTGGTGTGGTGGAGGTTCTACTTTGAAATAATTCTACAAAGATTTATTTCCAAGATGAAGAAGAAAAAAACAAACCACTGGGACTGGGAATATGGCCTAGTGGCAAGAGTGCTTGCCTTGTATACATGAAGCCCTGGGTTCAATTCCCCAGCACCTCATATACAGAAAACAGCCAATGGCTCAAGTGGCAGAGTGCTAGCCTTGAGCAAAAAGAAGCCAGAGACAGTGCTCAGGCCCTGAGCCCAAGCCCCAGGACTGCAAAACAACAACAAGACCCCCCCCAAAAAAACAACAACAAAAAAACCACTGTCTCCCTCCTCTGTTATGTGTGACAGCTAGGAAATGGAGGTCAGAGATTCTTTGGTAAATCATCACCAAAGCATTGGTGGTAAAGAGCAGGCAGGTGATGGGTATGACGTTTGAAGCTCAGTTATTGAGGCTGAATCCAGAAGTCTGAGATCCTAGAATAGAGATTTTGAAAACTCCTGAAGAAGTCTAGGATTCCCTTTTGTGAATCTTGCTTTTCCTAGATTTGTTTCCTTCTCTCCACTCTCATAGAGGTAGCTATACCATTGCGCCTTGCCAATCATGACCACCAGAGGGAGCCCTGCACACTTCTTTCTGCTCACCTATGCCAATCTAAGTATGGATTTTCTTCTTTCACCCTTCTGGGGGTGCCAGATAGTCTCTGGAGAAAGAGAAGAGGCTTTTCAGGGTCAGGGCTAGAAACAGCATTTCTTCATCATAGAGCAGTCCCTCCTTTATTGGCACTGCTCATATCACGTGTGCAAGTCTTATTTTTCAGTGACTTGGAAAATAGAACATTTTAAAATAGATTTTCCTAATATTGCAAAACATCAAACGCCTTCTTTTCTTTCTTCCTTCCTTTCTTTTTTTAAAATTTTACTTTGCTGTATCTGGGATTCCAGTAAATGTCAAAATTGATTTGCTTGGACTAGGACTTTTCTAGACCACTCCTGATTTGTAAGCACAAGAGTTAAGAAGATGTGCTGGAACCCATTGGTTTAGCTTTGGCTCTCCTTGTGTGGTGAAGGTCAATAGCAAGTTGCAGACATACATTTCAAAGTCAATGATAAGAATTTGGATAATTGCATCGGTTCCTGAATATAAAGGACATTTAGAGCTATGGGAATCTATAAAGACTGAATTATTTGTTTCTTTCCCCTTTAAGCCAGAGCTTACTTATGTAAGACTGAAAAACAACCACTGTGTTGTGTGTTGAGTTAAATCCTTCTCTTTTAATATCATCTTTATAGCTTCTTGAACATGATGATACTGTTTGAGCCACAGTTCCATTTTCAGCTTTTTGGTGGTTAACTGGAGATAGGAATTTCATGAGCTTTCTTTCCCGGGTTGGCTTTGAACTACAGTCCTCAGATCTCAGCTTCTGAAGTAGGATTATAGGCATGAGCCACCAGTGCTCAGAGAGGGACCAGTCTGAGAAACACAAAGACTTAGACCAGGACAACAAGCAAGCTTTTCTCCCTACGGAGGGGTGGCAAGTAGATGTGCTCAAGGAGCCCTTGTCAGGATGGATTTGCTTTCTATAGATGCAGCCTTCAGGGGTCTTTGAGTCTTTCCACTCGTCACAAGAGCACACACTGAGAAGGACCAGACTCTGTTATGCATGTTTCTGTTTCTTCCTGCCAGGACCTCTGAGATAGGCTCTGATATTGCCGCCATCTTGCAGATGAGAACATAAAGGCTTGGAGGAGGAGGGAGAAGGAAACAAGTTGCACTGGGTTTGATGTTGAATCAGAGGTAAAGGCTAGCACAGGCCTGGGGCTCCTAGCTCCACAGCTCCCCTTCTTGATTACAAAGCCAAGACCATATTCCAGCCCAAGAGAACAAGCATGTGCGGAGTCTGTCCTTTGCTGGTGCCGTTTCTACCCAGCAACCTAACTGCCGGTGGCCTCAGTAAGCCTCTGTCTCCTACCAGATCCCTGGTATGTTAGGGTAGCCCACCTTCTCATCTCACCTGGGCCCAGGTATACACATCTGCAGCGAGGGGGACGTGGAAACAAGTAGTTGGCTTGGCGTGACTAGTAATCAGCACTGCACTTTTCTTTTGGAGAAGATCTTGCTCTACAATGATCCACCCCCCACCCACCTCTATGTTCAGGAACTTTCCTTTGGCTGGCTTTCTGGCTGTTGATAGAATATCTATTTTTATTTTAGTCCACCTACCTGAGTTGATTTATAGCATTTAAGAAAGATTTTTGACATAAAATTTTCATTATTTTAAAGTAAAAGTTGATGATGTTGACTGTCCAACAAGTATAATGTTTGATGAATTCAAGTGAAAGAAAAAGTTATGCTAGAAAAATAATGTTGGGGGCTGGGAATGTGGCTTAGTGGTAGAGTGCTTGTCTAGCATGCAGAAAGCCCTGGGTTCAATTCCTCATTACCACACAGAAGAAAAGGCTGGAAGTGTTGCTATGGCCCACATGGTAGAGTTCTAGAGGAGCAGAAGCTCAGGGACAGTGCCCAAATCCTGAGTTCAAGCACCAAGACTAGCAAAAAAAAAATAATGTTGGAATCTAGGAAGCCTATTGAACAGTAGTTACTGTTCTGTCCTGCCTTGGCTTTGAACCAGTTTAAAAAAAAATCAAGCTGGGTACCAGTGGCTCACGCCTGTAATCCTAGCTCTTCAGGAGGCTGAGATAGGAAGATTGTGGTTTGAAGCCAACCTGGCCATAAAAGTCTGTGAGACTCTTATCTCCAATTAATCACAGAAAAAGCTGGAAGTGGTGCTGTGGCTCAAGTGTTAGCCTTGAGCAAAAGGAGCCCAGAGACAGCGCCCAGGACCAGAGTTCAAGTCCCAGGACTAGCAAAGAGAGAAAAAAAAATGAAAGAGAAGAAAAATCAAAAGCCTAAAATATAAAGAGAATGCAATATTCTCTTTGTTACTAGGAACAAGGGTCACAAAAACAGCAAGCAGGTTCTTAATGCTGGTCTTCAGGATCAGGCCAGGACTCCCATGGCCCCAAGTCATGTGCCTGGGGCAGGCCCGGGGCAGGCTCATTGACTCCAGGTTGAGCTGATCCACAGAGAGCTTTGTGTAAGGTTCATGGAGGAAACTACTCCAGGTTGAAGAGGGACTGGACTACCTTTGCCTCCGTTGTCCTTCCAAATTCTCCAGTCAGATGAGCCACTTTGTCATTCCAGTGTTGATAGGAGTAAGGAAGGACAGGCTGTAACTAGGAGTGTGACCCTAAAGGAGCTGGAGAAGACTTGAGGAAGAGAGAAGCAGCAGTATCCTAAAAACAGGCAGAATAACGGATTGACTTAGTTTTCTCTGTTTTGGAACGAGTCTGACATTTGTCTTGAGCATCTACAAATATGTCCACAGTTAAATTAACTTGCTGTTTTTCTGTTTACCTTTCTAGATTCTTGACTATCAGAATACCACCTTCTTTGGTGGAGACCGTGTAACCATGATTGATTACCTCTTCTGGCCCTGGTTTGAGCGGCTGGATGTCTATGGGCTTGCTGAGTAAGACATTTGACCATGGGGTTATTGACTAGCTTGAGTGACAATGATTGAAATGACTTCTGTGCCATGAAACCCCACTGTGGACATGTCCCAGAATGTGCATGCAACAAAATACCCCTACTGAGCTGTGTGCTGGTGGCTCACAAATGTAATCCTAGCTACTCAGGAGGCTGAGATCTGAGGATCATAGTTTGAAGCCAGCCTAGGCAGGAAAGTCTATGAGACTCATATCACTAACTGCCTATGGAAAAGCTGGAAGTGGAGCTGTGGCTCAAGTGGTAGAATGCTAACCTTGAGCAACAAAAGCTCTAGGACAGCTTCTAGGCTTGGAGTTCAGGCCCCAGGACCAAGATTAAAAAATACATCCCTGTAATCTCCTTCCATTAACTACAGACTGCAGATAAGACCCTGTATACAAAAGCCTCCCATGGTACTTCAGAGCCCATTCCGGCATCTTATGACCCCATCCTATCAACACACTGGCAGGGTCATCTGCAGCTCCCTCCATAGCCCCGCACACGGCTCTACTGTGCTACCCGGCAGACACACACACACACTTGAGTGATATCTCCCTTCCCTGCAGTATCTTCTCCCAATAGGAATGCCCTCTAAAGAAAAAATTAAAAACCTGTAATCCTAGCTACTCAGGAGGCTGAGATCTGAAGATCATGGATCGAAGCCAGCCCAGGCAGGAAAGTCCATGAGACTCTTATCTCCACTTAACCACCAGAAAACTGGAAGTGGTGCTGTGACTCAAAGTGGTAAAGCTCTACCTTTGAGCAAGAGCTCGGGGACAGCCCCAGGCCCTGAGATCAAGCCCCATAACTGACAAAAAAAAATACTGATATTAATATATTGATGTTCAAGATGGCAGGGCAGGGACATTTACAGCAGGACATAGCAGTGCTCAGGGGACTCGCTGGACGTGTGCTGTGGCCATTCGAATCCCCACCATCCCCTTGGGGAGGCCGCACAATCCCAGTGTTTGGAAATTGCTTCTGCAGATCACTAGGATGTTTAAACTCGTAGACATAAGCCACAAAAACATGACTTCCTGATGTAGACACTGAGTTCCAGATTAGGAAGCCCTGCCATTTGCCCTGGACTCCCACCCGCCTGCCAGGGGTCACCCTGCAGGCCTTACACCTGAAGTCCCTGATCCAGCGGTAGAAGACTTTGTCAGCTCCATTATTCCAAACCTCAGTATTGCTTTATCCATTCACACACACACACACACACACACACACACACACACACACACACATACCACTTTGGAAATTCCTTGTCTTTATCTTTCTCAGATCCCTGGAAGTATAATCTGCAAATGACCCAATACTGTTTGCTAGTAAACAAGGAAGTGCAGATTATCTGATGACCAGAGCCTCGGGTGACACATTTTTGATGCTACAAATACCAATGTCTACAACTTACACACACATACAGCTGTTCCCTGAATGAGTTTCCCCCAGTAAACAATCATGCTCAGTAAGATCACTGCATTTCTCCCAGATAAACCCATTTTGAGTTTTCTGCAAATCTAAAAGGCAGCCAGTGTCGCCTTTCCCCAAACCTCCTTTGGAGCTATGCTGACATCTCTTCTTGTCTTGCAGTTGTGTGAATCACACCCCATCCCTTCGGGTCTGGATGGCTGCCATGAAGCAGGACCCCACCGTCTGTGCTCTACTTATGGACAAGAACATTTTCCTGGGCTTCTTGGATCTCTATTTCCAAAACAACCCTAATGCCTTTGATTTTGGGCTAATTTGAGCCTCATGATACCCTCTCCCTCCCCACTCTAACCCCATCCAAAATTTTTGCTTGTCATGATTCTGCATCAAGTTATTTGAAGGGTCATTCTGTCTCTCCTCCTTTTCTTTGAGGTTCTAAATAAAAATGGAAACAGAAAATATATTGGTAACCCCCTTGTCTGACTCTTCTTCCCCAGAGCTTCTAGGAAGTGCCCAATGCTAAGGTCCAAAAACATGTTGAAATCTTGGGCCCCCTTAGCTTCTAGCTAGGTTTGGTTCTCAGATTATTCGTGATGGTGGTGGTGTTGGGTTTGAGGTCTGCCTATAACAGATGTTTGTCACCCTCCAAAGCAGTCCCTGGTAAGAGGGAAGCTTAGAGGAGGGAGAAGGAAGAAGAAACACTTCAGACCCAAATACCTTCTCTTTGGCAAAGGAGCGCTGCTGCCCACAGGGTCAGGCATGAGTGTCATTGCGTGCAAGCCTTGGCCATGCGCCTGGGTGACCCCGAGGGTCTTGTGACTGGAAAGAATTCCAAAGCAGGAAATGAAACACCCATTTATCATCCTGGACTAACTACGTCAGAATTTCGCTGGTACTGTCAGGGCACAGGATATCTCACAAAATGTTCTGTAGTCATCCTGCCTTTGTACACACACACACACACACACACACACACACACACACACACCATAGTCACAGTTAAAGGTCACTCTGCTGGATTGACGTCATGCATCTTTTTAATTCATCCCAACAACCTGCCTCTGATTACCTGTTGTAAACCAAGCCCAGAGCCATGGGAGAGACAACACTGACCAAGGCAAGAGCTGCGTGCCCCAGGAGTCCCTCATCTCTGAGCATCTTTTTTTTTTTTTTTTTTTTGGCCAGTCCTGTGCCTTGGACTCAGGGCCTGAACACTCTCCCTGGCTTCTTCCCGCTCAAGGTTAGCACTCTGCCACCTGAGTCACAGCGCCCCTTCTGGCCGTTTTCCATATATGTGGTGCTAGGGAATCGAACCCAGAGCTTCATGTGTAGGAGGCAAGCGCTCTTGCCACTAGGCCATATTCCCAGCCCATCTCTGAGCATCTTGGTCCAGGTTTTAGACCTGGTGGTTCAGGGATTGTCTTGCTTGGCTCAGCACCTGTGCTGCCCCTCATCCCACACAGCAGGCGGTGCTGCATCACCCATGGGCATGAAGGCAACCAAGAGCTGAGGGTGGCCAGCAAGCTGCCATCACTTCTCCTCAAGGAGAGACTTTCCCATGCTGTTTTATCTCAGTGACCCGGGACCGGCCTGTGATCCTTTTGGCTTTGCTTGTACTGCTGAGCATGCTGAGCATCCACACATCAGTGAAACACGGTAGTTTTTTGTTTTTTTTTTTGATGGTCCATGCCCACCGAAGAACCACCTGCTGCCACCTCCGCCTTGGCCTTCGTTCAAACCAGACTTCCTTTCTCTCCACATGTCAGCATGGGCCCTGCTATCTGCTGGCTGTGGGTATATTGTGCCCCATCTAAGTAGTTACCAGGTGTTACTCCATGCCAGTTGGACAGAGGCATGCTTCCTTAGTGAGATGGTCTGGCCCGGAAGAAGTGCTATGTGATGGGCCGTCTGCGGTACCATCTGTTTGCTCCGGATGTGGCTCCCTGCTGCCATGGCAACGGAATGCACGCAATGTGATGTGTGTGAATCAGTGTTCCCCTGGGAGCCCGGCTGGGCAGAAGGGAGTCATGTCCTGTGGCCTCTCCTGGGGCTGAGGGGATGGATCAACCCTTGCAGACACAAGCCATGCCTTCCAGCCAGGCTTTGCTAGTGAATCCACACTGCTGTCGATGCACTAGCTCCCATATGAAGGGCAGAGGAAACGGAGCTGTCTTCTACTCTGGTTGAAAGTAGGACTCAGCCTGCCAGAAAAAAAAGGGATGAGGCAACTAAATAATGCTTCAGGAAAAACTCACAGTGGGAATCTCGGAGCAGAGATAATATATACAGGTTAAAAATACAATAGTAAGAAAAAAAGCAGGAAATGTATGATTTTGTATCCTAGAGAGAGATAAATAAAAATTTAAACTGTGTGTGCTGATACTAGGGCTTGAACTCAGAGCCTTGATGGTGTCCTTTAACTTTTTTGTTCAAGGCTGGTGTTGTAATACTCAAGCCATAGCTACACTTCCTGCTTTTCTAGCACTGGGTGTATATCTTGTAAAAAGCCTTTTTTTTTTTTTTTTAAAGGCTAGGATTTAAAGTGAGAGCTGTGTCTCCTGAGGCCTGGAAAAGAAGATATGAGTTGAAGCCACAGCATTTGAGAGACCTCACTCTACAGATGATGTGAACATCAGAACGGACCGGAGGAGGCCATGTGCTTGCTGTTCCTTTCCTCAGAGGTTTTGGAGTAAAGCCCTGTCTGGACTGTCAAGTTGCATCCTCGCAGAAGAGGGGGCGGGCACAGTCACTGGGACTAGTGGTGGTGGGATGATGACTAAATGTTCCTTGAAATTCCTTCCAGCTTGCGAATTCTGATGACAGCCAACAGAAGCAATTGTGCATGGTAAAGTGGGTTCATCTAAATGGTAAGGCACAAGTTGGAACCTCCAAGCAGGGACTACCTGTATGTGGCATCTACCTTCCTCCTCCCTCTTTGCTGCCTGCCAGGGGTTGAGAGGATGATCCTTTTAAGCCCTTCTTTCTACTCTGTCCAGGTGTGGTTTGTCAAAGTCATGGAGGGGGCCTGGGCTGGCTGCGCTGTCAAGAATGTACCCTGGTCCTCTGAGGTTTCTTTCAACCTGGTGTTTTGTTATCTGACATCTTGGCAAGCAGCCAGCAACGCTAGTCCCTGCTCCCCACTGTGCCCACCCAGGTAAACCCACCCACCTCCAGGTTGTCCTCATCCCGGTGTCCCAGCAGCACCAGAAGTCCATCCTGTGACTAGATGTCAAGTCTTCCCAAACAGCTTGTTGGAGCTCTTGCAAATATGGCTTCCAACATGTGCTCAGCTCTTTGGAGCAGCCTCCTGTCTTTTTTTTGTTGTTGTTGTTGTTTTAACTGCGGGACCAAATAGATCTTCACCATAGACGTGAAGAACAAGGGATGAGACATTCTGGGTTCAAATCCTGCCTCTGCCACTCGGTCAGTTCCCCGGGCAAGCAGTGTTACCACTAGGGGCCTCAGTTTCTCATCTGTAACTGTGACTATCTTAATTGGAACTGCTGAGAAGTATTCCATAGGATTGTTAAACAATGACCAGATCATCCTTAATGCTTAATACTTGAGTGCATGCTCAGTACAGGGTAGACAATGATTATTATTAGTTACTGTGGAGTTTGTGAATGAATGATCAAACTTGAACTCCTTGTTCATGTTCCCATCACTTTGTAGAACTAGATGATTCCAATTGCACTGGCTTCACTCATGGTTTGGGGGTAGTTTTCTGATGGTTTCAGATGTACCGATTTAACTTCAATAATCTATGAGCCCTCTGAAGCTAGAGTTATCCATATGCTTCAACCGTCACTTCTCACTGTAAGGCCTAGTTTAATACTGAAGTTCTGAAACCTTGTTGATGATAAATTACCCTCTCCCATGTTCTAAAGGAGTGCTCAGGATCTTCCTCCTCCACCTTGTCTTAATAGAGGAAATCACTCAAGGGCACTTGTCAGTGCACAATTAAGGAAGTCTTTATTCAGGATCATCCTGCTAGGTATAGGGATTATAGCAGTGAGACAAAAGACTGTACTCATGCCAGTATAACATGGGCAAGTAGGAAATTTAAAGCCTAGGAGTAGAACCGGGTGGTAGGGGGGTAGTGGGTAACATATTAGGAGGGAAGCAGAGGGTTGTTAAAAGGATCTACCAGGATCCCTGCTGAAGCCAGGCCATGTGACCAGGCACCCCCAGGGACCCCATCAGGATGATCACATGCTGAGAGTGGGGGGCTCTTTCCTAAAGCTGAATTTTACAAGAAAATGTCAGATAGGCCTAGAAGGTTCAGAAGCCCAACCAGTATTTGTCAAGTGGAGAATCTTTGCCACTTCTTGGAACATCATGGCATCCCTGAGAGTTATAACTGAGCTATATGAAATAGCCACAGGGTGCCCAGTAACCAAATGGAACCTCAAAGGGCCCTTGGATCACCTAGCTCAAAGACAGGAGGGTCAAAGCTGTGTTCCATGGACTGTGGGATATTCTGCTGTTACTTCCTCCCACAAATCCACCCTGACCACAAATCCTCTTAGACCAGGGTCCTTAGCTCACGTGTGCCTGGCAGACAGCCTCCCTCTGAGGGCAATACTGTTAGTTCCCTGCCATAAGAACAAGCAGTGTGGAACCATTCCCCGTCCTGTCTTGGGGCCAAGGGGATCAAAGCAGCAGATCAGAGGTCAGCTTTGTGAGAGGGATGCCCCCAGGGCAAGACCCAGCCTCCCTCTCAGCACCAAGGGACAGGAGTGGGGTGTGAGGATCAAGAACTGCTAAGGGGTAACAGCCTTTGCTAAATGTGGGCTTAATACCCAGCTCAGGGGCAAGGAAATTAGTGTGCCCATGCATGTACAGACACACACACACATACACACACACACACACACACACGTGTTTGTGTATTTTTGCCCTAAAAGGTGGGTGAATGGCCACGTATTTGCTAAACAGAAGGGCTGTCACTGGGTGCTTCCGGTAGAGTCTGTCCCAGATGGCCTGAAGAGAACAGGGAGGTAGAAAGTGGTAGTGGATCTAGAGATGTCCTCTTTCAGTGAGGGTCAAAACTTCCTGAGCACGTAGTAGGTCTGGCCTCAGTGGAGAGATAGGGGACACATTCTGCCTGTGCCAAGGGGTCCCAAGAAAAGAGTCACATGTGAGAGGGGCGGGAGAGCACGATTGACATCCCTGGGTGGGCCAAAGTAGGAAACAATCCATCAGGAACTGTCCTAAGAGAACAGACAATGATGGCTGCTGGTTTTGTGGCTGTTGAGCTGTGTAGCACACACCTTTCCCTTAATCATCTTGGCAGCAGCACTTCCTTGGCTTTACAGTTGAGGAAACTGAGGCAAATTGTAGGCCTACAGAAATGCTTGAGAGTTGCTATGCTAGGATGGTACATGGCTGGGTTTGCATGGAGTCCCAGCTATTAGCTAATAAGGAGTTGGCGATTATCTGGAGCCTGTCTCACTGGAAGGTGTCAGGGTACCTAGTGGGCTGTCACATTGGAGTAGTCCTGGAGTGAGAACTTTTGTGGTCTTGATGTTCTTTGGGTCTCTCAGACTGCTGGCCTCAATGCATCACCTGTTGTCTTAGGCCGGCTGCTTGGGGCTTCTAGCTGTCAGTAGTGCTGGAGCTGAGCCTAGCTATTCTCAGCATCTGGGGTGACCAGTTTGGTCTTGATTCCTGGGATGGGGGTCTGAGGACACTATAGACTGGCTCATTGTGCCCTCTGCTGTGAGATCCTGGGGCTCCCTGCAGCCTCCAGGCCCCCTGGAGTCTGCATGAGCCTTGTCTTTTAGAAGCTACCCAAGGTCACCAGCAGCCCTCCAGCAGCACTGAACCTCATCCCACCCCCTGAAGGCAGGCAGGAGGCTGTGGGGGTGGGGAGTCATCTCTGGCCCACTGGGGATTCAGCCAAGCAGGACTGGTGGAAACAGGAAGTGGGTCTTTGCTTTCTATTTCTACTTACATGCAGTTACCCTGAGAACCCAAAATTATCCCTGACCCTGAGACCAAACCCCTTCTCTCTCTTCCTACTCCTGTCTTGCAAATCTCATTTATCTTTTTTTGGGGTGGTGGTGGTACAAGGGTTTGAACTCAGAGGTTCATCATTTGCTAGGCCTATGCTCTACCACTTAAGTCATACCTCCAGCCTTTTGGGCTTTATTTTTTGAGGTAGAAGCTTGATTTTTTTCCACCCAAGCCAGGTTGGTCAGTGATTCTCATTTATGCTTCCCATATAGTTGGGATGGCAGTTGAATACCACCTTTTCTGTTGCAATGGGGGTCTTAGCTTTTTTTTATTTTTTATTTTTTTAACTTGAGCTGATGTGAAATCTTGACTCTCCAGATTGCAGCCTCCTAGGTAGCTAGGATGTCACTCACTTTGCACTTCTGAGGCCTCCCTTTTCCCAGGGAGCAGAGGAGAAAGGTCTTTGACCACCACTAAAGCATATGTGGTTCTGTCGTGCTGGGAGATAATCTGTTGCTGACAGTTTTATTTTCAGACATCTTTGTCCAGCTGGAGAAGAATATGAGAAGGATGGCAAAAGCTATTTTCACCAATAAAGATAGGCCCAATAGGCCAGAAGGAAATAAACCAGCCTGGGCTCAGATAAATGGAGTACAAGCATTTGATAGACACACCGGTAACTGGGTCAATTTGCTTTTCTTTGGAGAGGTGCCGTTGTCTTTTTAAACTGGGGAACACTTGCTCTTGCTTAGCTTTTTCTGCTCAAGGCTGGTACTCTACCACTGACATCACACCACCATTTGCAGCTTTTTACTAGTTAACTTGCCCAGCTGGTGGATGCTCAGATCTCAGCCTCTGGAGTAGCTAGGATTACAGGTGTGAGCCTGCAGCTTGGAAAGGCACTTGCTTACCCAAAAGGAGAATGAAGGGATTAGATCTCAAACTGGAAGCCCATTCCTCTGTTCTTATGTTTCCCCAGGCCAGGCTCAAAAATCACACCCTCTCTTGCACTTACCACCCCCAGGGAGCCCACTTATTCTATAGCCATTAGGCCCCAGAACTTGGTGACAGAGCCCTTGGCTTATGCTTTTGTTCCCCACATTTGTGCCTGATCGAGGTAGAGCATATCTGTCGCTCACTGCAGGTTACATGCATTTTCCTGACTCTCCTGTCATGATGATTGAATAGATCTGGAAATAGTTTTCTTTCTATGGGACAATGCTTGGCGATGAATCCACATATGGCAAGTTGCTAAGAACCAAATATAGTTCCGAATAGTGATTCTGAATGAGCAAAGACTTGTTTCAAAACAGGTTTAGTGCTTAGAAATGCTCATTCCAGTGTTTCTAAGAGCACAGAAACACACACACACACACACACACACACACACACACACAACTTGAGTGTTCTTTGGGAGGGGAAGTTGGGTAAATTGGAGCACATTCATACAGACAGTAAGATAATGAGAGGCCATTTTAAAGAATAAGGTAGAACTACATGTTGGAAAAAAATGTCCAAGTTAGAAGGCATGAGGTTATTCACATACAAAGGAACAAGAGTGGGGGGGGGCGCAACACAAATATATACCTTCCTAGAATTTTCCTAGATATGTGCATGGCTGTATTGCTTTCACACATACACACACACACACACACACACACACACACACACACACACACACACACAGAGCAAAACACTTGGTAAAGGAACAAGCCATCTTTAGAGAAAGGTTAAATAACCCACTGTGGATAGCAGGGGTGAAGGGAGCTGGGGACAAGGCAAACTGATGGCGGTGCCTCTTGGCCTGTCTGCATGGGGCTCCCAGATGGCCAAACCAAACCACCTTCCAGTTCAATCCCATGAGGTGGGCACTGGACGGGACAGGAGATTGTTCTGAATCACAGCCTTGGAGAGACTGGTCAGCGACAGCTGCCACCAAACATACTGTGGATGGCCACGCCCCCGTAGCACCTCACATAGCACAGAGCATGTGCAAAGTTACACTCCATAGCTCTTGGGTGATTGGAGTCACTCTCTCAAGAACCTCTGGCTCACTAGTTGTAATCCACATTGCAGGTCCAAATTCACCTCCGATTAGAGTTCAGCCCACTCTACATCCTCACCCTATTTAGTTTGATTTGCCAACATATACATCCCAGCTCTGCGAGTTTGGAATCCTGACTGCTACTTAATGCTTGCGTGATTCAAGTACTCCGGTTTCCTCATCTGGAAAACGAAGGAGACAGTTTCAGCAGCCACATCTCCAGCAACATGGCTGTTAACCTTTGGACACAGGTGGGCTGCCCACTGTCACGAACATCTGGCTGCCACGTTTCTACGGCTCGCTGACCTGGGTGTGTGACCCAGCTCTCCAGATGGTACCCTTGATGAACGGGCACACTAGCTAGCTCTGGGTTCTCAACTGGATGGTGTTTCAGCATGTTCCTTTAAGGGGTGGATGGGGGGGGGGGGGCAGCAAGCACTCCACAGCTTATTTGAGGGGATGCCCCAAAGGGATTAAAGTTAGTTCTCCTGGGACTCTGGTTAGCTTTTGCTGACTATTCTGAAAGCCACAGCACGGACACACTTGGCTCTCTGCTATTGGTGCTTGCTCTTCCCACTGTCTTCTGCCCTCACCCTGTGGTCCAATAAACAGGACTATCCCATCTTCACTTTGGACCCTCCCATACTATGAGCTAAGTAAACCTTCCCTTCCTGAGCAGCCTGCCTTGGATATTCCATGACAGTAGCATAAAGAGGGGTTGAGGGTTTTTTTTTTTTCCCCCTTTGAGGGTGTGATTCCCCTCCCCCAAGCTGACTAATTGCTGACTGCTCACAGTTGGTTTATCTTTATCAAGAGGTACAGACACAGTGTCCTGGGATGCTCTTTGGGAAGGAAGAATCTTGAGAGAAAGAGGACTGGGAGTGTCTCAGTGGAAGGCCCATCCATCTACAGCTCCTCTACCACCAAGACAGCCTGTTTCTTCAAACACCAAAAGCTTCCTGTTATTTCCCATGTCTGTCTGACTTCACACATAACAGCTTTGTGTTGAAATCCTCCCTACAGCTGCTTTCAAAAGACCTTTCTGGAACTCTGTGGTGGCAGTGCAGAAGCTGCCTCGAAGGCAGATATAGTCCATGTTGTTATTTCTTCAAGTCTCCTGAAAGTGTTAGAATAAAAGGGGAGCGAACGCTTCTGTTTGTCAAGAGGAAATCTATCTCTGTCCCCAACTTTGCCCCGGGAACCCCACAGGTTTCCTGAAGTTAAAAACAAACACTGGGCCCTGTTTCTACTCCTTCTGAGAATTTAATTCTTCCTTTAGTATAAATAAGGCAGCACAAGACACCAAGAGCCCCGCCGCTTTCTGCTTCGGAAGCAGTTTTGGGTCCACACAGGCCCTTGTGATCCCACTGAGTTCTGTATTTTTCCAGAAAACTTTCTTTCTCCCGGAAGCAATGGGGACGGGGTGGAGACCCAGGCTTGAGGCTTGGCTTCTGGAGACTGCTTCTTGATTGCTGGTCTCTCCTTTTCAAAGCACAACAGGATATGGTTGACGGTTGACAAAGGGGAAAGGTACAGACAATAAATAAGGTATTTGCCATGATTCTGGAAACAGGTCCCATGGGATGGGTGGCTCAGGGTCGTCGTGAGTGCCACCCATGAGCAGCCTGGAGGCCTGGCTGCTGCTTGCAGGGAGACTGGGAAGGGCTCACCACGCATGCTCAGTCTAACTTAACTCCAGCACGCCCAGGGAGCTTCCCACCTTCAGGTCAGAACAAACCTCCCTATCAAAATCAAAGGATGCAGAGGATTTGCTGAGGAAATCCCAAAGGCCCAGTGAAACCCACATGGAGAAGAGGCTCCCAAACCTCTGATGCTGGCCTGAAGTGGCTCTGGTGCCTGCCTGGGGCCACAGGCTCCAGCAGTGCAGAGATGGCCTCTCAGTCCTGGGGCTCCATCCACAGGACCCAACCAACCCTTGGTCGTCCCAGTCTGCACCCAGCTCGTTAGGCCCAGGTCATCCATAGGAGAGCATCAAGCCTCCCCAAGAAAGGGAGGGCAGTGTGCAGTGAACACCGTGAGTGAGCAAAGGGCTGGGGGTGGGGGCACAGCAGCTCACCCTGCCCCAGGACTGGGTCCCGAGGACAGCTCAAGGACAAGGCTGGCTCTCAACTGAGTCAGGCTGCAACCAGACCCCAGCATCCCAGGACCCAGGCTCTGTCCTTTGCCCCAGTCACTCTGTGTGTCAATTTCTCTAGATTGGCTTCCACCATTGGCGTTTGCCTCCCCACACCACAGAAAGGGAAGGGATCAGCTGTGGAGAGAACAAGGCAGGGTGAGTGGCTGCTAAGCTGACATTTATCTGGGTGAATGGCAACCACGGTGCTGCAACATGGCTCGCTGGTGTACCTGAGTGAGAAGTGTGGCCAGGAACACCACCAAGTACCTATGTCTGTTGAACAGGAGACACCAGCCATCTGGGGCCTAGAATCTCTACTGGCTCTGCTGTCTAATAGTATAAAAGACTCCCTGTCTGGCAGTGTGTGAGTCAGAGGCTGTGAACTGTTTACTCCTGTTGTTACCTGTGCTTCAAACTAGGGTGCTGGATCTTAACGTAGGTCCCTGAAAGCATTCCTACAATCCTCTGTTGATAGGACAAACAACATACATCGGACCTGGGATGCAAAACAGACTACACTGAAATCAGTATTTTCATTCTTTCCAACTCAGTGTCCAGTGCCACCGTCTTGGTCACGCATGGCGATCCAAAAATAAGCTGCAAAAGGATCTGTCCCCAGACCCAAGCAGCAGCTTTACCAACAGGCCTCGATGGCAGGAATGCAAGCCAGAGGGTCCAGCTGGAATTCATTTCTTCTACTCTGTAGGACCTGGCTTCCTGGCAGGCTGAGCTCCAGCTCCCTTCCAAGCTGCTGTGATCCCGGCCGGGGATGCAGAACCCCAGCCACACTTATGTGTGGGATGCTCTCCCTTCTGGCCTTCAGGCCCCGCATGGTCTACGGGATGGCAGCTTTAGGGGGCAGGCTGGCATGGTCGGTGGGCGCATGGAGGGAATACTCGCTGATGAGCGCCGGGGCGTTCTTGAGCATCTCATAGAAGGATTCCAGCGTGGCGCGATAGAGACTTCGCTGCAGGACAAAGGGCCGGAAGAGGTTGAGCGGCTCGGCTTTTCGCACCGCCTCAGGGAGTCCCATGGCCTCGGGCACCTTGCGATTGCCCAGAAAGAAGTGATGGAGCCTCTTCTCCAGCAGGCTCTTCTCCAGGAAGCAGAGCAGGTCGTGCAGGCGCACATCAAGCTGCGAGGCCTTCCAGTCGTTGGCTCTCCGGGAGAGCAAAAGGTGCAGCAGTGCCGTCTTCAGATGGTAGCTGTCCAGCCCGTTGGGGCCCGTCAGGCGGCTCTGCTTGGAGAGCAGGAAGGAGGCGATCTGCAAGCAGCTGAGGTGGCAGGCTCCCTCGGGCAGCGCCTTGGCTGTCATCCGGAGGAAGTGTCGCTCGTAGACAGCGAAGGACAGGAGCCATTCGGTGCTGGAGACGGGCATGCCACTGTGAGGCTCTCTGGGAAGGCTGGACACAAAGTACAAGTCTGAGTTGTCACACTGGATCACAGGAGTCAAGGTGAAGAGCATGAACTTTCCTGAGCGGAACTTGATTTTCAGAGACCCTGGGGTGTTGAGCTGACCAAAGGCGAGATCGAACTCGTACTTGTGGGCGATGCGGTGCCAGGCTTTGGTGAGGGCTTTCTGGAACCACTTCATGACCTGCATGGTGTCTAGGTAGGGGCGCTCTTTGGCACACAATAGGTCTTCCATCTCACCACCGGGCCGGGCCCCACTGTTCTTGCTGTGGAGGAGACATAGCATGTCTTCTCCAAGCTTGGTCTTGCCACAGATACAGCCCAGAGGGTCTCCATCAGCCCGGCCCACCTTGATCTGCCCATAACCCCGGCGGTCGAGGGGCACGGAGCGGTTGGAGCACCAGAGTTCTGGATAGAAGCAATAGGGCTCCGGAGGTGTGAAGGGCACAAACAGGTGGCATAGCAGGGGCCTGTCCACCTGCCAGTTCTCATACACGCTGTCCACGCCGATGAAGTCCTCCAGCTCCATGTCAGTGTCCCTATTGCAGAGGCTCCTCAGGGCTTCCAGGAGGTCATCCACAAAGCCTTCCACAAATTCCTGGGTCCGGGCGACGTAGGCCGTGGAGCCCCGAATACACCGCTCGTAAAAGTGGCCCAGTGTGGCCTTATTGGGCAAAGTGAGACCCCGCAGTGGGGTACTGCCTGGGCCAGGGAGCTCGTCCTCATCGCTGCCCGGGCACTCAGGCAAGGGCCCGTCCTGGTGGTCCTGCCTCCACACCTCGATGATCAAGAAGAGAATCATACAGAGAGTGCTCCAGAGGTCCCAGGCCGAGCGGGCCTCTGGTGGCTGCTGGCCTTCCTCCACCATCTGCTCCAGGGCCTCCTTCTCGGCCGCCAACTGGGCCACCTCCTCCTCTAGGCGGAGCTGCTCTAGCTGGAGCTTCTCATGGTGTTCCTGCATCTTACGGATGATCTCTTCTTCGTTCTCGGGGACAGTGGCATTCTCCCGGGGGAAGAGCAGTGGGTGGTTGATGATGGCTGTCACCACCACCAAACACACCCGGAAGAGCCCCATAGCCATGGTGGAAGCTTTGCTGAGGAAAGAGAGAGAGAGAGAGAGAGAGAGAGAGAGAGAGAGAGAGAGAGAGAGATGCTGGTCACATCTGTGCTTCCCTCAGGCTCACTTCTCCCTGGACCCTCGCACCAGTCTCTACTCCACAAAGGCAGCGACTGCCTTAGTTCTTCTCCCACCCAACCCTGTTGAACCATGCCACCCCTTCTCCTGCTTCAGTCTAGCCTCAGAGCAAGAACTCAAGGCCTGCATCTGTGCTGGACCTGGCGACAGCGCTCCACTGACGCTGGGAACCAACCTTTTCTTCTTCCAGGTTCTTATTTTTAGCATGGGTGAGATAAATCTATACCCCAGCTCTAAGGGTAATACTAGAACACAGGCCCCAAACAATGGGACTACTGTAGTCCCCAGAGCAATTGGCTCTGTGATGGACATAGAACCTAATGTGAGCCAATAGGAGACAGATGTAGGATTTGCTAGGACCAATGGGAAGAAAAACTCAGCCTATTCTTAGGACTGTCAGATAACAGGATCACATCTGCTGTGCTGGTGGCTCTCTAGTCATGTGGGAGGGAAGCCTGCTGGAGAAAGAGGCCAGCACAGAAGTAAGTAGACTCCTAGATCTTCTATGTGTGAAGCCATTACTTTGGGCTTTTGAAGGTATATGGGTAAATAAGTTCTTTTTCTGTAAGTTAGGTTTGAAAAACTCTATCACTCAAAATCAAAGTATTGTGAATCACACATCCCCTTCTATTCTCGTTGAATTCTGCCCAGTCAATATGTTTTTCTTTTGATAGTAATGACGGGCAGGTAAGAATGAATGACAGGTTCCAGGTACAGGTAACAGTGGCTCACAAGTGTAATCTCAAGCACTCAGCAGGCAGAGATTCAGAGAGTCATGGTTCAAGGCCAGCCCAGGAGAAAATGTTAGCAAGATGTCATCTCAATGCATATGTTGGGCATAGTGGTACTTGTCTTTCTCCCATTTACTTGGGAGAGCATAGGTAGAAGACTCTCAGTCTGAGGCCTACCCTGGACAAAATATTGAGATGGCACCTGAAAGATAACTGAAACAAAAAAGGACTGGGGGTGAGGCTCAAATGGTATAGTGCTAGCAAGTGCAGGGCTCTGAGTTCACACCCCCAGTATAAGAGAGAGAAAGACAAAGAATAAGAGGTTCCGAAGTTAACTCTGTCACTGAACAGCCTCTCGGAGCTCAGGTTTCTAGATATGAGAGGAGAGCCACCATATTTCATGGGGTGGGGGTGGTCAGTGTACTAACTTCTCACCAGGCATCAGAACTTTAACTCTGACATTCTGTTTTGAATCAAGGTCTCACTATATAGCTCCAGCTGGCCTTAAACTTGGGATCCTCCTGCCTTAGCCTCCCGAGTGCCAGGATTACAGGTATACACAAACATGCCCAGCCTTAAATCTGACTTCTTAATTGTGAACTGAAAAACTCGATTCCCTGAAGAATAAATGTGTTTTCAGGCTTCAAGTGACTTGGGGGTAGGGGGATGGGATAGGGAAGCTAGCCGCTTGCAATCTTTGCAATTCAAACTATGCCTCCTCCTCCAGACCACTGGCTATTGCAGCCCCCTGATAAAAATGCATAGTAATAAAATAATAAAAATGCAGTCAGAACCTGCATTTTAACACCACCCACATTCAATGTGTTATATTACAAAGAGTTTTCTCAAGCTTACCTACGGGTTTTGTTTTACAAGGAATAAATTGTAAGTTTTAAATGGTCACCATTCTGAGTAGTGTACTTAAATCTCATGCTCTTCCAGTCCTTCCTGCAGGGACATGAACCATACACCTGTCCATCATATCCTCTTTGTGTATGGCTCCCCTTCCATTAGTCACTTAGTAGTCAACCTGGTTATCAGATCGACTCTTACAACCTCACAGTGCTTATGGTCAGAGCCTACTATTTTATTTAATTATAGCCCCAAAGTGCAAAATAGTGTTGTTGGCAGCTTGGATTTGCCAACAAGAAGCAATAAAGGGCTCCCTGGATAGGAAAAGATAAATATATTTTCTTTCTTTGGTTCATTCATTCTGTGTGTGTGCGCGCGCATAAGGGCACTAGAGCTTGAATTCAGGACCTGGAAGCTATTCCTTAGCTCTTTTGCTTATGGTTGATCATTTTAGCCACAGCTCCACTTCTGCCTTTTTTGCTGGTCAATTGGAGGTAAGAGTGTTATGGACTTTCCTAGTTGGGCTGGCTCCAAACCATGATCCTCAGACCTCAGCCTCCTGGATAGCTAGGATTACAGGCATAAAACACTAGCACCTGGCTAAGATGAAAGTTCTTAAGGAAAAAAAAATCATATGCCAAGCTAGCTAACATTGTACATTAAGAAATAATCTTCTGTGAAATTGTGAAGACAGAAAAGAAATTCGTTAGCTCTGTTGTATCCTAAACTACAAAATGGATAGACACAGTGTGTGATCAGTGGAGGAAGTTAAAGTGGAAAAGTACTAAAGCTGTGTACACATGCACAAGAAAAACAGTGCTTTCGGAGTTCAGAACTACCAGGGGCGTCTACGAAGCATTGCTCCTCAGATAGGGGGGCACTTACCTATAAACCTTACACTATACTCAGGATCTCCTCCCTCCATCCCAAGCAGGAACCTTGGGGATTAACAACCAGCCAGCCTGGGGTCTCAACAGAGAGAGCAAAAGACCAATTGCTAACCAGTGAGGACCTAAGATGATCAGATAACACAGGGAACCCAAAGGGCTTTTTCCATCATCTAAAGCAAGCCAACACTTGTTTATAGGAGCTCCATTTGTCTATGGCTTGAATCCCTGACCTTGAATTTGCACAATGAAATTCATGCCCAAATGGTACCTAGAACCAGAGGTTTCTCACTAGGCAAGGATACCTTAGCAAGGTGTCCCCAGCAAGATGCATGATGTATGTAGACACCTAAGGTGGCTGCCAGCTATTCTTGGGCAAGGCTGCTGCTCACATGTGATTCATCCAGCCCCACCCATCCACAGCTGGATGTGTCAGCAGGATCCAAAACAGATGGAAGAGGTCTAGCCACTGGGGAATTCAAGCAGAGACAAGTTCAGGCTCAGAGGTGAGGTAAGAGCTCACAGGAACAGGAAATGGAGGACAGGAGAAAGTGGAGGAAATCAGACTGGAAGAGGGAGGGGTGTGTGTGGAAAAAGTTCAGATAGCCAGCTTTCCATCCCCAAGCCAAGGAGTGGTATGATGGATAATTGCTGAAACAGATCAAGCCCCGTTTTCTACATTAGACAAATGGCAAAATGGGTTCAGTCAGGGTGGTCTGAGGCAAAGCTGAGATGGCAGATGCACATGGATTGGAGGTTTAAGCTATAGACTGATAGTTACAGAATGCCAGTTAGGAGACAACTGGGGGTTGGGAGTCTTTCTGGGCAACCACCTTTTGACCAGTCACTGGGATACCCATAGCAACTCAACCAAGGAGCAAGTCAGTTTCCATGACAACCAATGGAGAAGCTACATACCCACACCAAGCCTCAGACTTGGAAGCCCTTCTCTTTGCCCAGTAGCTTTCAGATGTGTAACATGTGTGTGTGTCCCCTTATCAGCTAGAGGTGGGCAGGCTTCTTGTACTGGAGTAAAGAAGGTTCAGAGCTTGAAATCCGGGGTTAAAAAGAAGGACTTGGAGGAGACAGACTAGGCCAGAACCTCACCTACGCCTTCTGCATATAACCTTGGAAAAATCAGTCAACTCCAAACTGTAGTCTCTCCAACAGTCAAATAGGAAGAATAATATCTGAGGCTGAGAAGCTCAAATAAGCTAATGCACATGAAGCCTTAGTGAATGTTCCCTGCTTCTTAGCTGTCATTAGGGAATTTTCTTAGCAAGGGGTAGCTGTAATGGGATGGGATTATACAAAAGTCCTGGCTGGCTGGGGGCTGCAGGCATCCCCTACGAGGCATTCTGGCAGGACCCAGGCAAACACTAGTGATGGGGTTACAGACAAGCCTAGTCAGGAGCACCAAGGAAACAAAGGTTTTGGCTATGGACCCAGCAGACTTGGCTTTGACCTTTGCGCGCTTTGCTGCATGATCTCGGGGGATCACTTAGCTTCGCATCCTTACCTGGGAGGTGTTCGGAACATTCCTTCCTCCACAAGGATGTTTGGAAGGTCAAGCGGGAGAACACTCTGCAGGTACTTTGCATGGTACTTGGCCCACACAACTGTCAGTCAGCTCCTTTCCCCTCAGCCCTGCCCAAGTCTAGGGGGTGTGGAGGAACCCATGCTCAGAAGTGCTTTGAGTGCACAAAACTGTTGTTGCTGTTCTTTGGCACGTGGTTCCTTCCACCCTGCCCCGCAGCCTTCAGAGCCTGGGATCTTTCTGCAGGCTGGGAGTTCCCGCTGACTCACCTCCACTAAACCATTACCCGCCCCCCCCCCCCCACTGCCTTTCTCAGGTGTCGCCTTCCTTACTCCTCACTAAACTCTTCACAGGCCGGCTGGCGGCGGCAACCCTGGGGATAGGGCAGGAGGGCCAAGCTGAGTTCAAGAACAGACGATAGCCACTGAGTGTCCACTCCAAGGGGGGCTGGAGGCTAACTCTTCCCAACCCAGTTCATATGGACCACTGCCCTTCGGTGGCCCTGGGCAGAAGGTGGGGGATAAGTGTGTTCTGACACATGGAACAGGTGGGACAGGTAGCTGGAAACCTTAGGAGCTAGGGAGAGGTATATGTGCATAATACCCCTCCCTCTCCAAAAGGGTGCCTTTCCCCCAATTCCAAGGACATCTCCCTCTGCTTCGTCTAAGACATCAGGTGATGGTCTTGAGAATACACTTGGGTCCCTGGCAGGCTTTTGTCTGCTGGCTAGGAAACAGACAGGAAGCCTGTTGAATTCCCCTCCACACCTACCTCGCCCACAAAGAGGGGTAGCTCATATAGTTCACAGCTAAATTTAGCCTGGCAAGGAGCCAGCCCACAGGGCTGCAGAAGCTGAGGGAAGAGGGCGAACTCTGGATGCCCAGGAGGAAGGTTGCAGGGGGTGGCCAGGACCATGGCCTTATCAGACTTTGACCATGAAGCTGGACAGAAGTTATAGGCCCTGCAGGAGAAATCTCTGATGGCTTTTTACTGGGGTTACCTTACTTCTGCTCTCCCATCCCCCCAAGCACTCCTCACCACAGCTTCCTCCAACTGAGTTGCCTAAGCACCACCACACACCCATCTCTTCCCTCAGCGAGGATGCACTGGGCACAGTCCACAGTGACCACTGTAGCCTTTCAAAGGGTGCTTATGATCCCTGTTTTGGGTTAATCAAGATCAAGGAGCTAAGTCACTTTCTAGTCACATGATCAGGAAGGCCACAGCCCGTCCTCCCATCTGCCCCTGGCTGCAAAGGCCATGTTTCCTACCGCAGGACCACAGTAGCAAAGCACCTACAGGGCTCAAGGAAAAGGCCAGATGCCTCAGAGCCACAGTGAGCGAACTGTAGACTGAACCTTGGCAGTAAAAGCATTATAGTCCATGTGGGGAGCTAGCCAGCCACAAGCTTTGCCACAAGACAGCATGAACACTGAGGCACAAGAGGCAAAGGAGGGAGAGCTTTACTTCCCTTCATTGGCTGACTGAACTTCACCACAGGAATGCCCTCCTGGATCCATTTCTCACTGATCCCCAAGCAACAAGCATCACCTGGAACTTTGAGTGTGTGTGTGTGTGTGTGTGTGTGTGTGTGTGTGTGTACTAAGGCTGGAAATCAGGTCCTGGGCGCTGTCCTTTAGCTTTTACACTCGAGGCTTGTGCTCTGCCACTTGAGCCAGCATTTTGGTGTTTAATTGGAGCTAGAGTCTCATAGGCCTGCCTGAGTTGGCTTTGAACCATGATGCTCAGATCTTAGCCTCCTGGGCATCTAGAGTTACTGGCAGGGGCCACTAGCACTGGACTCCGGGAACTTGTTAGAGATGCAAATTTGCAGGCACAACCCTAGGCTTGCAGACCAGCAATTCCAGGAGTGGGGCCCAGTTTCTGTGTTGTAGAGAGGCCTCCAGGTGGTTCCTGAGCTCACCTCTGAATCTGAGGATCATCCGGTATTCCCCAGCAGTGTGCCTGCGGGGTGGGAAGGAGGGTGGGGTTCCTGCAAGGTTACAGCCCAAATCTAGAGCACTCCAGCCAGTCAGGTACAATTAGCTCTGCTAATTACAACTGAAACACAGCCCTGGCATTCCCTCCAGAGCCCAAAGAAGCCAGCTGACACTTTCCTTCCTGAAATGAAATAAAGGTGGTGGCTGATGGCTAAGGGAGGCTCTGAACCCAGGTCCAGTGGGGTTACTTGGGTCGCTTTCCCACTGACCAGGTTCTAGGACTTCCGAGAAATAAGTACCCAAGGGAGATAGAAGTGCTCTAAGGAGGGATGGAAACCCAATGAACCCAATGATACTGGCCTTGTGCTGGAAGTTTCCCATCTCAGATAACGAGGCTCACAGTTATTTGGGCAAAATAAAGCCACAGACGCAAGAAAATCAGAGTTCGTTCAGAGTTGCTGGAATGGAAGCGAAGGCAGGGCTGCCCTGGAGGGTGTGGCGGGAGGCCGTCGGGGCATCCTTCGTGTCTACAGGTAGGCAACACCTGGGTTGTCTGGTCTCTTCTCTGTCCTCTCTGTACCACTCTGGGAGGCAGTGAGGAACTGGGGGAGTCCCAGTAGCTCTCACCACCTGAGGGCATCTTGTGGTGAACATGGTGAATAATGCCCACGAAAGCCATCCAGTCCATTGTCCCCCCAAGCTATGTAGCTCTTGGAGAAACAAGACGTGGCGCAGGATTGGTTGAGATCAGAGCCCACATTGAGTCTGAGCCCTTGTCCCTGCACAGCCACCACCACGGCATCTCTGGCGGGGACCTCTCTTCACTTGCACCCAAATGGGAACAGGGCAGTCTGTGGGGGCTGGGAAACCTCCAGTGTGTGTGTGTGTGGGGGGGTTGGGTTCCACAGGCCACAGGGCCTAGTAGAAGAGGGAGGGACAACGAAAGGAGGTGAGGACAGAGGAAGGAAGAGGCTGACACAAAATGATTGAGAAAGTAGTAAGGGTGTGGTTCAGGGCCTCTGGGCACCACTTCTACTCAGCATCCTTGTGCCACTAGTACCCTCTACCTCACCCAGCCTGCTCCTTCTCATGCCCTCTTCCTGTTCCCCTTCCTAGGAAATGGGCTGCAAGGCGAAGTGCCTCCAGGAAAAATGGGTGTAGCGGTGTGGAGCACAGGAGTGCAGAGTGCTGGGGACATGGTCCCCAAGATGGCACACAGTATCACCTGCAGTCGAGAGCCACCACATCACACATAGCCACAATGGTGAGACCTCCCCCTCAGAGAAGCCAGTAAAACCCACACATTATCAGAACGTCTCCTCTTAAACGTGCTGGCTACTACTGCAAAAAAATCCTTCCAAGACAACGGTAGCCCCATGCGTTACAGCCTCATGTCACCCAGAGCCCGTGAGCCCCTCGCCTGGCAGCGCCAGCCTCTCCCCTCCAGCCCACTGCCTCTGCCTCCAGAAAGCATCCTTCCAGACTCTTCTCACTCCTACCCACTCTGCAACCACCCAGCAAACCCACTACCTCCGGCGTCCTAGATTCCGTGCAACGCCCTGTCTCCACTCTTCTCCCCAAACCCAGATCCCAGAGCTCCATCCCAGAGCCTCCCGTCTCAGTCAGCCCAGCCACCACCCTGAGAAGGGTGCTCACAATCAGCACGTGAGGCTTGACTGGGTGCCAAGCCTGTGTAAAGACCAAGATGGTTTCTGTCCGCCCATGGCCCGTGCAGAGACTACAAAAGCAGGGTTATGTACCAAGGTCAGCTGGGCACTACTGGGTAAATTCTGTGGTCCCAAGGATGGAGTCCCTCGCCCCTCTGTAAGCCAGGGGGATGTGAAACAGAGTGGGATAGAAAACAGAGACAACACAGGGGAGACCCCTGTCCACTTCCCCCCTTTCATCCAACAAGCTAGCAGGAAGTACACACTGGTGGGAAGTGGCGTGTGTCTACATGTGGAAGCTGGCTGGATGCCCAGGAGCTGCCTGTCACACTGTCAAAAGAACTCTTAGACCAGGGAGGGGTTTCACAAATGTCACCAGGATGCCAACCTCTGCTCTGGACTGGGGTCATGAGAGTGGCCAGGCAGCCAAGTCACAGGAAGGACAGCAGCTTGGACTCCGGTGACTGTAGGGGGGAAGAGCCATGTCCTTCCTGTTCCTGATGTGTGTCCCACTGAGTGAAGACTGAAGGATGGCAGGTCAGCCACTGATGTTCAGGAAGGACAAGGCGTCCCTCTGTCAAGTGACCTGCATGACTGTCCAGCAGGCAGACCCTGGTCCATAGACATCAGAGACTTTAAAGTGATGATGGTGAGGTGGCCTGTGGTAGACTGAGGGCGGCTGGGTGGGGGAAAGGAGACAGGAGGGAAAAAAAGCAAAGTGTAAACCAGACACGAGGACAAAGATGGGCATTCCACTGCAACCGCCTCAGTCCTGGCCTACATCCCCATTCCTCTGGCCCATCTCCTTCAGAGAATCTCAAATTCAGGAGTCAATGTGAGGGGTGAATGGCAGCCCTGGAAAAGACGTGTCGCTGCATCACCCAAACCCTGCGAAGGTGACCTGATTCAGACAAAGGGCCTTCGCAGATGTGTAAGCATCTTGAGATGAAACTATCCTGGATTACCCAGGTGGGCCCTAAGTCCAATGACAAGTGTCATGAAGACAGAAAGAGCTGGGCAAGGGAAAAGGTGGTGCATGGGAGATGGGAGGCAGATGAGGAGCAATGCTGTCCCAATTACCTGGAAGGATCCCTAGAAAGCAAGGGCCTTCAGAGGAGCTGTGGTGCTATGAATACCTTCATGTCAGACGTTGGGCCTCCAGAACTGCGAGAAAAGAGCTCGGTTGTTTTAAGCCTGGTTTGTGGTGATTTGTTCTGACATCCCTCAGAAAATGGATTTGGTCTCCATGTACAAAGTACCTCCTCTTCCAGGCAGCAAATCAAGACTTTCCCCTTTTCCGGGGGTTTCTCTAGTCTCCCCAGCTATCTCCGCTCAGGCCACTGCTGTGCACCAAAGCCATGGGACTTGCATGTGAGATGGAGCCCTTATATCTTGGCTGGCTGTTTCCCAGTCACTTTGGAATCGGAGACTCAAAGCTCTGGTACCCAGTTCTCCCCCATCCTGTTCTCAGCTCCACCATCCAGATTTTCCCTTTCCCACTTCAACAGAGTTGTAAGTCTGCTGTTCAGGTCAGGGCCTGCCCCTAAGTAGCTTCAGGGGCCCCTTGGTTCCCTCCCTGCTGGGTTATCTCTGTTCTCTGAACACCTTCCCCAACATTTCATTTGTTCCCCATACCATCTATGCATAACTGCTAGCCCAAATTCCACTTGTGCAGGCTCATTGCAAGCCCCTCCCAAGAACCACTTTTCAGTGAGCTTTTGGGGGTCCCCCTACCATCTTCTAGCTTCTGAGATGAACCCAGCTTTCTTGAAAGGGGCAGAAGCACAAGGGGAGACATACTTATGAAGATTGCATATCTGATGCCTTTGTAGTGTCCCAATGAGTAAAGGCATCCTACAGATTTTCTCAGCTGGTTCCCTGAGTGGCTTATATCCCGGCCTTGGTGAGGGGCATGGGCCCTGTCTCACAGGCAGGAGCCCAAGGAGCTGATAGGCTGAGCAGCTTGCTCAAGATCACAGCTCTATCATGGCCCAGGTCCCACCTTGGTCCTCCTTCAGCTAGCTGCTGTCAGCTCCTCCAGGAAAAGGGCAGAGCCTTCTTTGTCTCACATTCCCTGGCATATACCTGCTCACTGTGCCAAGGATCCATGCCATGCTGCGGACCCACAATTCACACCAAAACATCATTTGCTGAGTGATGACTTTCCTATAGAGCTGCCCGGGATCTCTTAAACCTAAAACCACAGGCAGCTGTGAATCATGGACACACCCTCATTCACCATTTTCCAGACATGTACTGGCTTGGCTTGGGTAGAGGAGTCCATCAGCTTGTGGGTTCCACCCTACTCACAACCTACTGGTATAGCAGAACCATTATGACCCACTTTGGAGCAAGGCATACCAGGGGTCTCAGTACTGGTGGCCCTGCCTCTCCACCCTGTATTCTGCACACACCCTCTCTCAGAGCAGAGCACCAGCACTCCAGGAAAACCACACAGACAGGGCAAGCTGCAGGGTAGAAAGATCCAAAAGGAGGGTGGGGGCGAGGGGGGGGGGGGGGAACACGCTCGCACACACACGAGTTTTGGGCCTGCAAAGATCTAAAACCTTTTTCACCTTGATAAAGGGGAAAAACACAAAATGGCAAGCGAGAGGCCAACCCAATTGTAAAATAAATAAATAATTATTTACATGCTTTGCTGGAATCCTAGCTACTCAGAAGGCTGACATCTGAGGTTTACAGTTCAAAGACAGCCTGAGCTTGCTCTTATCTCCAATTAACCACCAAAGGCTGGAAGTGAAGTTGTTGCTCAAGTGATAGAGCACCAGCTTTGAGTGAAAAAAACTAAGGGACAATACCCAAACCCTGAGTTCAAGCCTCAGTATTGGCACCAAGAAAAGGAAGAAGAAGAAAAAAAAAAAGATCGGTGTTCAGCCGTTTTGCCTGGCTCTGCTACAGGGACCCACCTGCTAGTCAGATCAAACCAGTTCTCATCCCTGGAAAGCACAGAGCCAGGACTGGAAGGCTTGCAGCAGTTAGCAAAATTGCTCCCAGACTCATCTATGATTACACAGTCACACTCCCTGTGAGTTCCTCCAAACAAAACAATGACAACAACGTACAACCCCATCATTTTCCAGCCACTGCGATGCATGGGCTCTGCCAAGACTGTGCCTGGCACATAAATGCACGGATCCAGGACTGGTTAGCAAGCAGGCACGGTCAGTGTCAAGTTCACAGGTTCACTTGGACAGGACATCCTCCTGCCCTCAAGGCTACCCAGATACAAACAGCCTGAAGTTCTTCAGCTAAGAGTGTGAGAGCCTGTGACACTACAGTAGTTAAGGGATAAGACTTCAGTCAGAAGGCCTGGGTTTGAGTTCTGGTTCTGTCCCCAGCTATGGCACATGCAACTCACTCCATAGCTTTGTGCACGACAGTGAGGTGGGACACACTGTCACATGGTGCACTGGTGTCTCTTTCAATAAAGAGATTATCCTGGTTACAATAAAGATTTTCCTGAGGGGAAGGGGGTTGACCAATATTCCAGAAGCCCCTCAAGAATTCTGGAGACAAGCTGGACACGTGGTTCAAGTCGTGTAATCCCAAACACTCAAAGAGAATGAGATCTGAGTGAGGATCTTGGTTTGAAGCCAGGTCAGGCAAAGAAGTCCATGAGATTCTCATCTCCAATTAATCAGCAAAAAGTTGGAAGTGGAAGTGTGTCCAAGTGGTACAGTGCCAGCCTTGAGTGGAAAAAAAACAATAAGCAAAGAGCCTAAGGCCCTGAGTTCAAGCCCCAGTGTGCAAGGGGGAAACAAAAAGAATTCTGGGAACAAGCTAGGCAACTGTGGCTCATGCCTATAATCTTAGATACTCAGGAGGCTAAGATCTGATGATGGCAGTTTGAAGCCAGCATGGGCAGAAAAGTCTGTGAGACGCTTATCTCCAATTAATCAGACCAAAGCTAGAAAGAGAGGTAAAGCAAAAGGAGTAGAGCACCAGACTTGAACAAAAAAGCCAAGCATAAGAGGACAAGGTCCTGACTTCAAGCCCCAGCCTGGCACACATAAAAAAGAATCCTGGAGACAAATGACTAAGTTGTCTCTTCTACCTCCTTGTCTTCTTCTGAAGGTCACAGATACCAAGATGGAAGTGTGGTGACACAGGAAGTTCCACAACAGCCTCCCTCCCTCCAGCCAACACCAGCAGCCCATAAGGGGCTCTGTCTATGTTTGAGGCAGTCTGGGGCTCCATGAATGTTTGCTGTAACTTCCACCAGTGGAAAGTCCAGGATGAAGTCCATCCTCAACACTTTCTTCCAGCTTCGACCCCTGCAGCTAGAAAAACCAAGTGCTAATGGTGCCAAGAGCCATGGGAAATGGGAGCAAAGCTCCCCACAGATGTAGCCACAGAGTCCTTCTGGTCTCCACAGGCCTCAATTGTTGGCCAATATACATCAAGAAAAAGACTCAGGATTGAACTCTGATACGGGTTTGAAGTAAAACCTTTGCCTGCCTCACCTCTTGACACCACCCATTTCTTTAGTATAGTTGTGAGGAAAAAAAAAAAAACTCTCTTTTTTATCAAAATGTGTAGCTTTGGCTTAGAGGCCTGGCTCTTGTTAGGGAAAAGAACTGCTTTGGGGTAAGAAAGGGTTTTTCAAATCAAAGGTTATGTCTTAAAATGGTTTCAAGATGGAATGAAGACACATCTCTGTTGGAGATGTAGACTATTGCAGAAACAGCAGAGGGTGTGGGTATATTGTTAGTGTTATTTCAAGGGCACCTTATGTAAACATATTTTAGCCTATTCAAACTAGCCAATCATGAGCAGATTGGGAACTTGAGCTCAGCCAATCTGAAGAGAGGGGCGGTGCCTGCTGCATTAGGGACTCATAGAGGGGCAGTCTGCCTGTTCTGTGTGCTTGCTTGCCAGATTTTTGGCTGATGGGACACCCTTCTGCAGAACTTTGTCTTGCTGAGCCAATTCTCTACTTTCCTGTCTTATGGTTGTGACTCCAGTGGCTCTTGGAGAGCATATTCATAACATAATGCACTGAGGCCAGAGACAGCAAAGTCTCCCTTTCTGGAGAAAACAGGACTAACATACTTCAGGAGGGTTCAGTACATAGAAACCAACACAGATACTGGAGGCTTAAGCTTTGTGCTCAAAATGCTTTTTTTTTTTTCTTTTTTGGAGGGTCTGGGAATTGAATTCAGGGCCTTGAGCTTGCTAGACAGGAACTTGAGCCATGCCTCTAGCTCCTCTTTACATAATTTTCAAGGTAGGGTCTCATTTTATACCCAAGCCAGCCTGGGCTGTGGTCCTTCCCACTGTGCCTAGCCATTGTGCCTCTCCCCTAGCCAGGATAACAGGTTTATGCCACCGTGCCCAGCCACTGGTTGAGATGGAATCGCATGAATTTCTGCACTCAAGCTGGTCTTGTACTGCAATGCCCATGTCTCTACCTCCCAAGTAACTAGGATTACAGGCTTGAATCACCATGCCCAACAGTATGCTCAATGCTTTATGTTTATTTATCCAGGTGCTTACCTCCATTTATAGATAAGGAAACCCAGTGAGGCCACTCATTCAGTATCCCAGAGCTGAGAATCAAACCCAGAGACTGTCTGGCTCTCAAGCCTACAAGTTTCCCATGATGCTCTGATACTTGACGACCTCCCTTCTATGGAGCATGTATGCCTGTGGTCTCGACTTCCCTGTACTGTGTAGGGACAGGTAAGGGATGATGACAATCTAGATAAAACTTTGGCATGAAGAAAGGAGAAGATCGAATGAACTTAGGAGGTTTCATCCACCAAGAGACACTGTGCCTGGAGCTACATGCCCTGGCTTCTCAGACAACAGGAAGAGCCATCCTTCTCCATAGCTGATTAGGAAAGAGGAGGGAGGGGTTCTCCTGACATTGGGGGTGGGGGCATACTGCTTTGGGATGAGGCATCCCAGAGGAACTAGGAGGAATCAACTTAGGGTATTTGGAGGCAGGATACAGGGGTGGGGCTCAGATACACAGCAGTCTAGCTCAACTAAGTCTCAGCAAACAAAGGCCCCTTTTATGAACTTTAGGCGGGTCTCCTGCCTGCCTGAAGCTAAGACAGCTATTGAAACAGGCTCCCGTGAGAACCACAAGCCAGGAGTACATAGGTCTGTACCAACAGGCCAGGCTCAAGGAAAACCACCTCTTTCTTCCTCCTTTGATGCAAGTTGGGGATCTGTTCTGTCTCTTTGGCATGTAAACTGTGGGCTCCTTAAACAATGGTGTCCAAGCAGATGGCCAAGGCAGTAGACAGGAGATCTGGGCTTAAAACTTGTGTCTGCTGTTTTGAGATGCTGGACAAATCATGTTCCTATGGCTTTTTTGAACCTGTGCAAAGCTGGGGCAATTTTCTACCTTGAGGGGCTGTTGTGAGCCAAAGTGACAAATGCATATGAAAGCAAGAGGGTGGAGTCTGCCCAGAACAGACTCTCAGTAAGTAAGGAAGCTGGGTGTTCTTTTGATAAAAGCTCTGAAGGGATCGAGAACCACTTTTGTCAATAAACACATAATCCACAAATAGTCTCCACCACGAAGGACACCCCAACTTTCCCTGTAACCTTAATAATGCTATGTGAATATAAAAGTCTGGGCAATTACTTTAGCTGTAAGTGTACAGGATATGAAACGAATGCTCAGTCGCACCAATCAGAGAACTTGACTCAAGTTGAAAGACAAGGTGGTTTCCATTCTGACACTGTGTAGAGAAAGACCTGCCGTGTTACCTCATTTTCCACCTGGTTAGGGGTGGACTTCTGCCCCAGAACTTTTATCCCTGTGGGGGCTCATGGCAGCCCTTGCTTGGAAATCCAGCAGTAGACATCACCTAAGGAGATGTGGCTGGAGCCATGGGTTGCCAAATCAGAGCATGAGGATTGCCCAGTGGTTTCATTCTTGTGCCCAGTGCCATCCTCAAGCTATCCTCTGGATGGGATGCATGGCTATCATTTCTAACACCACTTCCAAAATACCAAGCACATCTCAACCCCATCCAACTTCCTGCATGAACTACCGGAGATGAAAGGATTCCATATGTTCAGTTTGCCTCATGGAGAAGGGAAAGAGGACCACTGAGGCTGAGACAAGTTTCTCCTTTTCCCCTGGGGCAGATTCCACACAAACCGAAATGCACTGGGACCTAAAGCTTCTCACAGGGTCCTGCTTATCACAGGGGCTCTGCCCATGAAGAGGCCCCAGAGTAAGCACGTGGACACACTTGTTTTACCTTTCCATGGGGACATCTGAGAAAAAGCCTCCGATGGTTGGGCCACAACTGCTCCAGCCTACCCTGCCCCCACCTCTCCTCACACATTCAGGGTGCAGAAGCCCCACAGTGGGTCACCTGGCTCACAGAACGGAAGAGACTGCGGTTGTCAGCACTGTACTCTTCCCCTCTGGCAAGCCCAAGGTGGAAAGATCCTATCAACTGACTCCCAGCCCAGACCTGGTGACTAAAGCCCCCACTCCATGGCCTCTCCTTTCCCAACCTCAGAGCAACCCACCAGGGAAGGCTACCCCCTCCAAGTCCCTTTCCCTTAACAGGTAGCTTACAGTTGGAGCTGGCCGATCCTCCCCTTCTGCCTTTCGTTGGGGTGTTGCATGGGGCAACAGTGGAGCTTCCATTCTGATGATGTCATAGAGTGGGCCATGTGGATGTAGGGGAAAGGGCTCTCTAAAAGTAAACCATCAGGAGTCCTGTCCCACTTAAGAGGACCCTAGAGACCTCTTGGAGACTTTCCCAGGACCCCTGTCCTTTCCAGAAGCCCTCCTCCAACCTGCCTTCCACTCTGAGGGTCTGTTCCAGGCTGTGCTTCCAGCCAGACTCCCCTCTGGAGTGGGCTGTGCCTTGAGGACCAGCAGCTTTAGCCTCAGCAGTGACTCAGCCCTGAACTGCTCAGTGGGGCACAGAGGATCTTCTTTTGTTCTTTGGGCACATCCCAGGTCTCTGTGGCCTTGCTCTTTGTCCGGACCTCAGAGGACAAGGCATTGGCTTGCTGTGAATGCCCAACTTGACAGAGCACACCGATCCTTGGCTGTCTGAGTGCTGAGGAGCTTAGACACGAACCAGTCCAAGGTCTGGGCCAGGCACTATACTCAGGGCTTTCTATAAGTCATGCACCTTCTACCCTCCAACAGCCCTAGGTTAGATAAATTATTCCCATCTAACTGAAGATGAAATGGAGGACAGGAACAACCTAGGGCACTTTCTCAACTATGGAGAATACCCAATTATTAGGTAAATGGAGCCAAGAATTGTGTTTCACTAAAAAGGAGCTTTCAGGGGGCACAGGCAGAGACAGGAAGAGCCCTTTGAATCCCAAGTCTAGCTAGCCAGCAGGTGGCCTGAAGCAAAGGAAGCAGACACAGCCAGAGGCCTCTTCATTCCAGGCTTTACGGGAGTTCTACATAGCAGTCCTGGACTTTCTCCTCCCCGGGGCTGCAGGGCTAATCAGGGACCTGACTCTGAGTTTGGCTTCCTCCCATCCTGGTCACCTGGGCAGATTCTTGATTGGCATATACCCCTGACTCAGTGACCTGGCTCTACAACCCTATAATTAAGCCCCCAATGCAAACTACACAGATGGGATCTGATGCTTGCAAAGCAATAAACAAGCAAACAAAATGAAGAAAACAGTCTACACTATGAAAGAGTAAAGGGAGAAACCTGGGCCTGGCAAACACTGACTGCCCTGAGTCATAAGCCAAGGAGATGTACACAGCCCGGGTGGCCATGGCACTGGTCTCTTGGAAGGAAAGCTCTCCACTGGTGGCCAGAGCCTGTAATAGTGGACATCAGCACCCCTCACCTGTCTGGATGGTTCTGACCCTGGATGTGCCAAGCAAAGTTTTCCCATGAAGTTGGCCCAGGATGCAGAGAACAGACGAGGAGATGAAATCAATCCGTGGAATTTCACAAAATCTTCTTACAGACTAACACACTGGCAGTCTGACTCTTTTGGAAGTTTTCTCAGGGTCATCTATTAGCTTGAGTCCAAACTAACAACTTCAGGAGAAATTGAGTTTACATGTGATGAGATTTATCAAGGGAAAGAAAGAGAGAGAGGAAGAGAGAAAGGAAGAAAGAAAGAAATCACCTCCCGCGCAACCTGCTGGCACCAGTCGCCATTTCAGAGGCCTCTTGACTTCCCCGTTGGTGAGAGTCTGTGGGGTTTAAAGTACCTACGGACAGCATGTGGTGGTTCAAGCTTGTAATCCCAGCTACTTGTGAGACAGGAGGATCATGGGCTAAGGTCAGTCCAGGTGAAAGCATGAGACCCCATCTGAAAGATCACTAAAGCATCAGGTTTCATTGTGCAATGGCTAGCACTCTGGACTCTGAAAGATAACTAATGCAAGAGCTGGAGTGTGGCTCAAGTAATAGAGTGCTTGCCTAGCAAGCCTCAGGCCCCGAGTTCAAAACTCCAGTACCAGCCCTACCAAAATAAATAAAATGTTCATTCCAGCTCATTAAGTATAACATGAGATGAGACACAGGTTGGAAATGAATGGATTGTCTATTCGGAGCTACACAGGGAGTGTTGGGAAAGGTTTCCTGGTGATCTTGGGAAATGCTCCGGATGAGGAAGGAAAAGGGCAGCAGGCTGTGCTGTCTCTGCTAGTGCTTTGGCTCCCAGTGGAGACTCTGCCTAGGTCAGGACCAAGCCTGTATCTGTCACCGATTCTCTGTGAACCACACCTAGGCAGAACTTACTCATCACCCTCATGCCAGGCCATAAACTGGATCTGCTACCTCAGAATGTCCAGTATATGAAGAAGGAAAGTCATCTGAAGCTTAGGCTAGGCCATCACAGCTGGGCTTTTCTCTTCGCTTCTCTCCTCCAGCTAGGCCAGCTTCCCATCCTTCCACAGTCTGGGTTGAGAGCAGTCATTTCCTCCTTTGACAGCAAAAGTACCAGGCAATACCTTTTCCCTCTTTTCCATAAGGGTTACCACTCAACCAGCTTTGACACTTAACCTGCTTCTTGCTCTGTGAATGCTCAGTGACTGGGACTTGACTTCTAGTCTCCACAATAATTGGTTATCAGGGTTCCTACAAATGTTCAGCCAGTGTACTGCTTAAGGGCATAGGAGGGCTGAGGGAGTGAGGATGAATCTCTGCTACTTACTGGCACAAAATGTCATCTCATCTTCTTGCTAAGAGGGAGTGCCTTATTCCAGTTCACAGGAGGGACTGAGAAAGCTAGAAGCAGCCCAGGAGAAGACAACAGTGCTCAACATTCTCACAGCTCCAGCAAGACCAAGCTGAATGGACCCTGATTCTTTGGAGCACTTGACTGCCTCTTTGCACACTTCTTCAAGACAGCCCTGCAGGCTTGGTCCCTGCATGCTTTTGGATGGCACCTGTCTCTGCTGACATGGATGGCTAACACACTGTCCACTGAGTCTCCAATGGTTGAAACTTCCTTCCTGTGGTATGCTGAGGCACATCTGTCTTAACCAGTGAGTGAGTCAATCTCTGAGGCCAGATCGTGCAAGTCTTTCCTTTTTTTTCTTCCAGTTTCTACCTGAAGATCACAACTGGGTCCCTTGTCTCCTGTGCTTCTCATCCCTGGGGTACACATGATCATTTCTCCATTCTCCCACACATACTAAACGTTCTACATCTCCCATGCCTTCTCTCTGGACAAGTTTCACTTGATGATGGTAACCAGCTACTGTACCCCACTGACACAACCCTGCTCTGTGGGGTGCCATGCTCTCACTGAGTCTGTGTACCTTTTTGATCAAAGAGGATCTCCCCCTAACCCTTTTCTCTTTATTGAGCCCAAAGGGCCCAGAAATGGAAAAATATAAAACCAGGTACCTGCCAGCCAGCACCTCAGTGGGCAATTATCTCCCCAGCTTTTGAGGTGCTCCTGATCTTCGGATCAAAAGTTCACCCACACACCCTCTAGGTTTCTCTCCTGCAAGGGCAGAGAGGCAACAACATCTGGGATGATAATATCAAGTTAAAAGTTCAAATATTTGCTTCCTCCCCTCCTCCCCTGAAAGCTAGAACTTGAAGTTGCTGCATATTTGAAAATTACCCAGCTACAAGATAGCAACCCAGGAAAAGCTCCGCACCCAGGGAGAGAGAGCAGCGTGGGTAAAACTACTTCACAGTTGCCCACAAGTGGAAAATCTGAGGGCAGAATGGCCAGGAGCAACAACAACAACAACAACAACACACACACACACACACACACACACGGAATTAGCAAACAATGAAAGCCACTTGGGCACAACAGGCTGGACTCAACACAATCTATTGTTATTAAGGAGGTGGTAGAGGCCTGGGGAGCAAACCCAGCAGTGCTAGCCAGCCCCTTTTCACAGCGAATCTGGGCAGGTGACTGGCTGTCAGTCTCTCAGAGGTAGAATTGGTTTGTAAAAGGCAAGAGCCTCAGTCAAACAGAAAGAAAACAACACACACACACACACACACACACACACACACACACACACGACCCATAAGTGATTATTCAGATATCCAGATGCCACCATTATTTGGTCCCCCAGTACTAGTTTGAAAGGGGTTCCCCCCTTTACCATGCAGAGGGGCAAAAGGCTAAATGACACTGCTGGCTTGCGTCCATCAAGTATTTTTCTCTCCTGCTGGCATTTTTGGTTGAAGACCAGAGCGGTTTGGATGGGGAGGCTGGCCTAGGGTTTCTGGTCCCTTCACCTGGAAGCCAAGACGCCTCGGGCACTCGGGATGCCTGTGGCTGGAGGATGGCCCGAGAGCGGAGTTAGAAGTCCGTGGCACAGACCATTTGCGGCCCCGCGTGGGGTCTGCTCTAAGCAGTGTTGGAAGAGGAAGTGGCGGGGGCTTCCTCCGGGCCCGAAGCCACGCACCTTCCTTCCCCACGGCGACAACCCCATCGCCCGAGAAGGCGCAAACTTGCCCAGTCCAAGTCCTATCCCCCAAAAGGGCAGCGGCGGCTGCGGAACGAGGGCGAACCCGGCTTAGGTAACCTGGGGTTACCTGCACTCGAGCTCCGGCGAGGAACTCCGAGGCCCGCGGCGCGCACCCCGGGGCGCAGAGGGGGCGCGGAGGGGGCACGGAGGGAAACCGAGAGGCGCCCCGCGCCCGCTCCGCGCGCGCACACGTGCTCGGACTCCCCTAAGCCAGCCTCCCCGCACCGGGATCCCACCCGCCCCCCGACCCCACCCGCAAGGGACCCGCACGGCCGGCCCGGCGTGGCCGCCCCGCACTCACTTCCCGCCCGGCCTCGGTGGCGGAGCGCGCGCGCAGGTCCCGGGTCCGGGGCTCCGTGGGTGGCCGGAGGCTGCCGCGGGCCGACGGCGAGGGACGCGCGGAGAGACGGAGGCCGGATCCCGCCTCCTGGCTGCCAGCCGCCGTCTACTGAGCTCCGCAGTTACTCATTTCCTGGATGACAAGGAAACTTTTTCCTTCTTGTAAGAACAAAACACCCGCCTCCACTGGCGGCCGCCGCCGGAGCTCCTTAAGGACGACCAGCGGGTTGGGGGGGGAGGTAGGGAGGAACCGGGCCTGGGGTCCGCCGTGGAGATCGGCCCCGGGCCCCCCCTGAAACTTCAGGGGAGACGGCAGAATTAGAGAGTGACTTGTCGGGAGGCGACGGGCCCACGGGTGGACGGTGGGGAGGGTGGACGTGGAGGCGGGGTGGACGCCCTTAAAAGTCGGGCTGGGCGGCGGAGCGGAAGGGGTTAAGGCACTGCAAGCCTAGTGGCGCGGTTTACGAGTGCCGGGATGCCTGGGGCCGCTTCTTTTGTCCCTCGGAAGAAATGTAAATTGAGACACAGAGCTGGCCTTTTGCTCTTTTGCTGAGAAAATGGATTTAAACCCTTTATGATCCCCGAATGGGTTGTCCCCTTTCTCCCTGAGCAGCCACCTGCAGAAAGATGCTTCCTTTTAAAAATTATTTTTTCTGTACATGGACTACAGGAAGGGGGAGAGGGGGCTTGAACTAGGCACTGTCCGTTTGCTTTTTCACTCAAGGCTATCGCTCTACCATTTGAGCCACAGCTCCACTTCCAGCTTTTGGGGTGGTTAATTGGAGATCAGAGTCTCACAGACTTTCCTGACTAGGCTGGCTTTGAACCTTGATCCTCAGAGCTCAGCCTCCTGAGTAGCTAGGATTACAGGCGTGAGCCATTGGTGGCAAACAATGCTTTCCTTTCCAAAGCCCAGTTAAAGTCGTGAGTAGTATTGCTATGTATGTATGTATGTGTGTGTATGTATGTATTGGCATGACTGATATGTAAGGAGGGTATCTTAGATGGCCAGGTATGTGGCTCCCTGGGAAATATTTGCCTAGCACATATGTGTGAGATTCCTTACTAGTTTGTGGTAGCTTGGACGGGTTTGTCCTAATGGAGAACACTTGACCTTCTTTGGTTGCTTTTCAAGTTTTAAAACTTCAACCCACCCCTTTGGGAGCAAGTTATTTTGACAATAATTTTGATGTAAAATCATCCCAGAATATGTAAATGTCCCAACATGAGAGGTATTTCTTTGTATCTGTTGACATTTTGTCTCTGTTGAACATTTCAAGGTCAAAATTGTGCTTAAAAAGAAACTCAAAAACTGTGTCCTGGTTTTGTACAGTTTAGGTAAAATAACAGTTGTTTTTTACAAATCATCATTAAAAATGTCCTTCCATCCTAAAGCTAAATCAAGGTGTTGAGATTTAGCCACTATGTAATTTTTTTTTTCACAATGTAATTTCTTTTTTCAGTATAGGCATTTGAACTCGGAGCCTCACCCTTAGTAGACAGGCAGGCACTCTACCACTTGAGCCACATAGCAGTTCCTTTTTGCACTGGTTATTTTCATTATGGGGTTTAGCTTTATGCCCTGGAAGGATTGGGCTATGACCCCCTTATGGGTGTTTTCCCAAGTCACTGAGATAACAAGTGTTCTCCATGAAGCTCAGCCATTGGTTGAGACAGAGTCTCATAAACTTTTAATGCCTGGCCTGGCTTGGCTTCAAACCTCCATCCCCTGACCTCTACCTCCCTAATAGTAAGAATGACAGGCTTGGCCCAGTATGCTCAGCAATGAGTGTATTTTTTAATGCATCTTAGTATAAGAAAGCAGTAACCTTCTGTCATCCCTCTGATCTTTCCCAATCTCACAGCCACAGTGGTGGGAGGGGCTTGCATGAATCCTTTACTAAATTACTTTAAGGAGAGCCCAGTGAAAGTTGGGGAAATGAGAACACCCTGTGGGGAGATTTTCACCATTGCTACTGGTATTTGATCTTTGATCACCTTTTTGCTTTCCTTTTCCATCCAGCCAAGTAACGTAAGGGCCTGGCTGGAACACATTAGGCTGAGTTTGAAAGATAAACAGGCAATGAGCAAATGTTCTAAAAATAGAATCCCCTGGCTCTTGGCCCAGGGTACTTTTATGTCCAAACTTCTGCTGCTCACAGCTCCTTTAGATGTCAGGGATCACTTTGGCAAAGTTGGGGAGGATCTGTGGAGTGAGATGGATCTGGGGACTCATTCTTCACAGAGCCTTGTATTTCAAAACAATGCCCATAGAACTACAGGCTGGATGGGAGAGGCACTCACCCTCCCTGACACAGGCGCAGGTGCATTGTGGGGAGTTCCTGGGGGTGGGGGCACCGGATGGAATGCAAGGTTATGCTGGAATGTCAAGGTTAGTACTTGAAAACTTGAATGCCCTCTGGAGTTGCTATTCCAGTCTGAGAAATATGCTTCAGCAATTTTTTATTTTTTATTTATTTTTGTTAATCATAGGGCTTGAACTCAGAGCCTAGGCATGTCCCTGAGCTTTTCTGCTCAAGACTAGCACTCTACCCTTTGAGCCACCGCAACCATTCTAGCTTTCTTGGTAATTTAGTGGAGATAAGAGTCTCGCTGATTCTCCTGCCCCTGCTGGCTTGGAACCATTATCCTCAGATTTCAGCCTCTTGGGTAACTAGGATTACAGGCCTGAGCCACCAGCACCTGGCTGCATCAGCAGTCTCTAAGCAGCTATGATATTTATTTGCACACAGGAGATTTACTATATTGATTTTGTTTTAAAACTGATGATTGTGCAATGGAGATCTGCGGGTCTCTCTCATGGGTTCCTGTATGCTCTCTGGATTTGGTTCACCCATCTTAACCTGGCACATGACCCACTGCTGAGCTGGCCTCTTAAAATCTTTCCCACCCCATATCTTGCTTACGACAACCCCAAGCTCCCAGCAGTTCTAGGAACTTGCCCTTCTCAGAACGTGGTATGCTATTTACCAAGCTTCTCCCTGTAGATACGTGCTTTATCTTCTGCCTGCAGTCTCTCTCTACCCCTGTCTTCCTTCAACCTGTCACGTCAATGCACACACACATAATGTGTGCCTAACTGCATGTTTGGTCTTCAGATCTCAGCACAGGCAATCACTCTGCCAGGAAAATTTGCTGGAAACTCCATGCTTGGGTTGGACACTGTTGTGCAGCCTCAGGATCACATCAGATTCTAAAAAGCGTTAGTAAAAGCAAAGTGTGCATATGCCAGCCCAAGCAAATGATGAACAAGGCCCTATCTTAACCAACAGGTGGGTGTAAAGTTGCATGCCTAGCATTCCTGCTGAGTGAAGAGTAAATAGAAGCTTCATGGTCCAAAGTGACCCAGGCATGTTCTCATGTTTGTGTGAACTTATGCCCCCAAATTAACTAAAGATAAAGGGGCTGAGGGCATAGCTCCAGTGGTGTAGCACTTGTCTAGAAAGTGTGAGACCCTGAATTCAAACTCTCATACTGCCCAGGAAAAGGGGAAAGAACGAGAAGTAATCATTTCACTTGTAAGTTCTGTGTCAGAAAGTCTTAAATAAGTAGAAAATCCCAGCAACACATCAAAAGAACATCATAGCACAAACACATCTGAAAAGGAAAACTTCCATGGCAAGAAGTCATTAGCAACACATCCAGGTGTAAACACTTCTATATCATGAGGAAAGCAAGGTGACCTACAGTTCTACAAGTCTATGTATGCCATGCTTACCAGGAGACTGCTAGAAAGCTTCATGTGCCAGTGAGAGCAAGATAATGCCCTCTTTCAACTGTAGTTTTTTTTTTTTTTAAAAGACACACCAAAACTTCACCTGTTTGTATGTTTGTTTATCATTTTTGAAACATCTCACTATATGGTCCAGGCTAGCCTGGAACTTAAGATCCTCAGTCTCCAGAGTTCTGGGACTACAGATAAATACTTCCATGCTAGGCTTTATTAAGAACATTTTTGGCTGCAATAATGGAATATATAACAATTTTGTGAGTGCCTAAGACTACAAAATGTCTAAACAAATAACAAGTAGCAAGGCTGTATATAAGTAGCTGTGGTTTGGGGCCTTGATCATTTCAAGGATGGTTAAAGATTATGTGCATTTATTGCTTAATAGATCTTACAAAATTGCTCTCCAAAGAGGCTTCCCTAATTTAATTCCTCTGATATGGTAAGAGATTGCACATTCTTCTACATCTTTGCCAGCACTGGCTTATTTTCCTGCCAATCTCTTCCTTCCTTCCTTCCTTCCTTCCTTCCTTCCTTCCTTCCTTCCTTCCTTCCTTCTTCTTCCTTCCTTCCTTCCTCCTCTTCCTTCTCCCTCCTCCTCCTGCTCTTCCTCTTCATTCTCCTTGGGCTCCTTTTTTGAGAGAGGATTGCTATATATACTAGTCTGGCCTCAAAGCCATGAGCCTCCTGCCTCAGCCCCCTGAGTGCTAGGATTACAGAGGTGGACCCCCCCCCCCCAATCTGGCTTGCACTGCATATTTTCTAATTAATTTACCTCTTTTTTTTTTTCTAGGTGGAAAAAGATCTCATTGTCTTGAGGTATCTTGAGATGCATTACTTTATGAGTGATACTGAACTGAATATTATTATAGGTCATTTTTACATCTTTATTTGTGAGCAATCCATTCCAACTTGCCTATTTTTCTGGTGGTGGTGGTGGCGGCGGCGGTGTGTGTCTCTGTGTGTGTGTATCTATTTAAAAACAAATGAAAATCTCTTCATGACTGTTAGTGCTAGATAAAATTTCAAATTCCATAGTGAAAGGTGACTTGTGACAAACCCTGAACCAAATGTGGAATGTCACATTCCATAGTCAGGAACACTGGAAAAAAAATTGTTTTAATGTAAACCCAGGGGGCCAGATTTCCTGTTCACCCCAAAATATGAACTCAAATGCTCGACAGTGGAAGAGACAGGAAGCACAGCTGGTCATTAAGGGTCTGGTGGAGGGAAAAGGGACATTTGCCTTGATTTGGCTCATCTCAGTCTCTTACCTTCCTGGAATTTGGACCAGAGAACAGCAAGTTAGTTTACAGGATGTTTCTGGAACAGGCCACTTTATTGAGACCTCAAAGGTGTCACTTGAATAAGATGGATGATTAGTATTCAGCTGTTTCTTTGTGATCTGCAGCATCTCTTAGGAATGCTGGAACCGGCACAGGCCACTAGAGACTGCTGACTGAGGGTCAGGTGGCTCAGAGAGCCCAGAACATTCTCCAGGTTACATTGCTGGCTGGTGGCAAAATAACAATAGCAAATACCTAGACTATGCGCCAGGTGTTACTACCCACACATTCTGCACACAGGAACTCATTATGTCAGGTAAAAACCCTGTGTAGGGATATTATTAGATCCTATTTATCAGGGGGAAACCTGTTAGAGAGGCCCAACAATTTGTCTAAGGCCACAACAGCTCAAAAGTGGGAGAAGCAGAATTTGAACCAGGCTCTTTGGCTCCAGAATTTCACCCTAATCTACTGCACCATGTCTTGTTCAAAGATACATTGAATCTTTTCCCTTCAAATGTTCAACAGCTCCAGGGTCCCCAAGAATGAGGATCCAATAGTTAAAGCATCTATCAAAAACATTCCTTTTCCCCATGACCCCATATACTCCACAGTTTCTTAAAAATGTTTGCTATAATCTGTTGGATTTCCTTCCTTCCTTCCCTCCCTTCCTCCCTCCCTCCCTCCCTTCCTTCCTTCCTTCCTTCCTTCCTTCCTTCCTTCCTTCCTTCCTTCCTTCCTTCCTTCCTTCCCTCTCTTTTTCCCTCCTTCCCTCCCTCCTTTCCTCCTTCTCTCTCCCCTTACTCCTTCTTTCTCTCCCTCACTCCCTCTTTTTTGTGTTGCTGAGGATTGAACATAGGCCTCATGCATTGTAGGTAAGAGCTCTACCAGTGAGCTATGCACCTAGTTTCTTTCTTTCTTATTCCTTCCTGAAAGAAATGCATGACGCCATTTAGTAATAAACCAAGATTGGCACTTTGAGAAAAGGAATGCTTGTTAAAAAGAAAGTACCCTTCTTGCTCTCATATCTGTTAAAAAGCTACCCCAGTTTCCACTGGTTACTTGTCCCATCTACACCCACTGCTCTGAGTGGGAAAGAACTGGCTGATGATTTCTAGCAAGTGTAGTTCATTACCAAAGACAGGCCATTGGCTTTTAAAACAGATCAGTGGTAATTCTAGGAAACCTTCATTCCCTTATTCATTCATCTATTCACTCATTCAAATGTTTCAGTTTCTCCTCCATGCCAGGCATTATGTTAAATGAGAGATTGGCAAACTCTTGGGAGGCACAACCCAGAGCACCACCTGTTTCTGTAAACAAAGTTTTATTGGCTCACAGCTATGCCCATTCATTTAGGTGTCATCTATGATTGCTTTGTGCTGTTAACAGTGTGACTGAGTAGCTGCTACAGAGACCATGTGGCCATCTTTTCAGCAACTTGTCCATTAATTTGTCTCGGTATGTGAAGCCTATGGGCCAGAAGAAAAGTTCATAGTTTGTTATACTTACAATGTGGATGGGCAGAGAAATGTATTTTCTAGCAATCCCCTAGTATATGCTTGAATATTGTTTTGTTTACCTACCTTAAGAATCTTAAGCCAATGCTGGTGCTGGTGGCATTGCATGTAATCCTAGATATTCAGTAGGCTGAGATCTAAAGATCACAGTTTGAAGCCAGCCCAGGCGGAAAGTCTGTGAAAATCTTATCTCCAATTAACCACCTCAAAAACAGAAGAGGAGCTGTGGCTAGCCTTAAGCACAAAAGCTCAGGGACAGCACCCAGGACCTGCACCCAAGCTCCACAACTAAAAAATGAACAAAAACATAACACCAAACAGACAATCCCCCCCCCACAAAAACAACAACCCAACAAACAAACCCTTAAGCCATAGCTGAGTGCAATGTCTCATATCCATAATTCTAGCCACTCCAGAGGTAGAGATCAGAAGGATCAAGGTTTGATGCCAGCCTAGGCAAAAAGATCACAGGACTCCATCTCAATCCATAGTAAATTGAGTGTGGTAGCAAGTACCTCTCATCCCAGCTACACAGGAAGCCTAAGTAGGAGGATTTCAGTTCAGGTCAGCCCTAGCAGAGGCAAAAAGCAAGAACTTTATCTCAAAATATATCAGCACTAAGGATGGGGGTGTGACCCAAGAGTTAGAGCATCTGCATAGCAAGCTCATGACCCTGAGTTCAAATACCAGTACTGCAAAAAGAAAAAAAGGTAGAATCTTTTTTTTTGCCAGTTCTGGGGTTTGGACTCAGAGCCTGAGCACTGTCCCTGGGTTTCTTTTTGTTCAAGGCTAGCACTCTACTTGAACCACAGCACCACTTCTGGCTTCTTCTGCTTATGTGGTGCTGAGGAATCAAACTTCATGCATGCTAGGCAAGCACTCTGCCACTTAGCCACATTCCTAGCCCAAGAAGTAGAATCTTAAGATGGGCCCAGGAATGCACACCTGTCATCCTAGCTGGGGAGACTGAGGCAGGAGGATTGTAGTTTAAGGCCAGGAAATATACCCTGTCTCGAAATGAAGCAAAAGAAAACCTTAAATACTTATGTACTAATGACATTCAAGTTCTCTTAGTCATTACTTTCAGGAATAATTTGTGTCTGCCTAAGTATATAAGCTAATTATATTTCTTATTTATTTATCAAAATTTCTCTTTGACTGTCTCCTATATATAGGTATGGATCAAAACCACAAATAAGTAAAAAAAATGATTTCTCCTACTTTGGGAAACATGGAAAATAAACTCACCACTTTAACCGAGGATATTGACAGAGGGATGCTTTTTTTTTGAGTCAGAGACTCACTATGTAGGCTACACTGGCCTTGAACACACAATCTTCCTGTCTCAGCCTCCCATGGCTGAGATTACAGAAATAGAATGCTTGATTCAAGTTGACTCTTGGAAGGGTTAGCGGGCCAAGGAAGGAGATTTAGGGACCCGGGAATAGAAAGCCTGGGAATGTTTAAATATAGTGTTTTCACATGCTAGTAGGAATAAAAGTATTGGCCCCTCATCAAAATTCTCTCTGCTTTCAAATGTTTATTTACTTGTTTATTTATAGTGGGGATGGACTGTGTGGAGCTAGCCTGTCTGTAATTTTTAATCAGTCTAGTTAGCAGGTTGGTTTGCAAAAGTCCTTTCTAAGCCTATAAGACATAGAACTCTTGGCTTCTTGGGCAAGAAGCAGGGACTAACTGAGCAGGCCTAACCAGTTTCATCAGGTCAGTGGATGTATCACTCCTGATGCCGCAGTGGTACTTACTAGACACGATGTTGAAAATGAACCACACAACTTGTGGGTGAGTGTGGGAGGGAAAAACTGGGAGAGAGGGAGGGAAAGGGGTGACATTGTCTAAAAAGAAATGTACTCATGACCTGACTTATGTAACTATAACGCCTTTGTATATCACCTTCACAATAACAATTAAATTTTTTTAAGTAAAGGTCATGGAGATTAGGACACTAAGTTAAGACACTACTGACTCCTCCTGTTAAAAATGATGGCCCTCCATAGCATCTTTCTCCACACTGATTCCCACTTGACTTTCCCTTCTCCCTAATACATCTGCTTGAGCCTCTGCCTCCTCTGGTATCAAGAGGAGAGTTTGTCTGGAGACCCTTTGGGAACTGATGTCAAATGCTCAATAAATGTTCTGTGAAGTTAGGTCTGCAGCAGGCTGGAAAGGGAGGAGATTAAAGGAATAAAATATGCCCCGCACAGTTTTGGAGAGCACCAGCCCCCCTGGGACTCTGTCATCTAAGGTGACCCCAGGGTCAGCTGATAAATGATAACAATTTTCTGTAACACATGGGCTTTTCATCTTCCCCACAGCCCGGAGGAGAAATGTTAGACATGAGGACTGGAGCAGTTCTTACCAGGTCATTCTGAGCTCCAAACTGCGGCTTTAGATCCCATGGATAGTAAATCCATGATATTGTAAAAATGCCTGGGCCATTGGGTCCTGTGTCGGTGAGGACTTTTTATGGAAGGAGCAGTATACATGCAATAAAAACTCACTTTATCTAGCGGAAACAAGGGAATTTTGTACTGTTATTCACAGTATCTTTTGTTTATTGTGCTGATACTAGAGCTTGTACTCAGGGTTAGTCAGTGCCTTGGCTATTTCGCTCAAGGCTGGGGCTCTATTGAGTCACAGCTCCACTCCTAGATTTTTGTGGTTAGAGATAAAAGTCTCTTCATCTTCCCTGACCAGGCTGGTTTGAACCTGGACCCGCAGATCTCAGCCTCCTGAGTAGCTAGGATTACAGATGTGAGCCACCAGTTCTAGACAGGGGAATAACAGCATTTAGCACAACTAAAACGCGTAAGTATTGCTGGGTTTTTCCAGGACCTGTTACCTAGATCTAAATTGGCCTCACAACCAAAGACATTGGCTGTAAGCCCCTCCTTCATTTCCCTCCACTTATTTGGGGTCTATGACTTTCCCTTCTCATTCATTTTGATTTCTTCTTTCCTTTACACAGCCAGCCTACCCATGCTTTCAGGCTTTAGTGACTGTTTTTGGTCTTAGATACACATTATCAGAAAGAGAAACTAGAACTGGTCCCATGTGGCTAGGTCCTTGCACTAGACCCTCTCAGCTCTGGCCTGGGACAGGCAGGAAGGGCCAGCTGGAGCATCTGGCTTCAAGAAGGCACACGTTTCTGGGTGGGAGTTATTAGTCTCAGAGGGGAAGGTGATTAGATTCCTCCAAATAGCCCCATGTGATCCATTAGAGGATTAGATCCATTTTGGGGGGTGCAGATGCTCTGCATTGCGTGGTGGGAATTTCTATATAGGGTTACAAGTCAGCACTTTGCTGGAGGCTGAATTTATATCCTCAAGGGGTACCGTTGAAGAACTGAGCACTGAGACATAATCCTGTTCTTCCTATAGCATTATGGCACACAGCTTAGATGTCTTAGCAGGGTATGAGAAGGGGCTATTATATTCAGGTTTAAACAAAGGTTGGCAAAGGTATTATAGCTTGTGATCACATACTGGAGTTACCTGGCAGAACAAATGGGTGTATTGTTGGTTGGATGTTTCTACTCCTTGGGTTTGTGGCCATTGTCTACTGCTCTTCTGAGGGCTCTAACATCTGCCTTGTCCCCTTGTCAACGTAGGGTCCACATTCCTAATAGGAACCCCATTCTTGCTGTGGAAGGGTTTTGGAAGTCTTGTCTAGGTTTCTGCCCAATGCTACTTTCCACACAGGGGCTTCCTATTTTCTTCCCTGTCTCTAGCTCTTATTATTAAAGGTTAATTTTAAGAGCCTTGTCTAGAGTTAACATTCCTTAATATGCCATTTCAGAACTGATTTGCTCAATAATTATTTGTTGAGCAGTGAGTTATATTAGTTTGCTAGGATTGCTATAATAAAGTACCACAGACAGAAGCTTAAAAAATAGAAATATAGGGCTGGGGATATGGCCTCGTGGCAAGAGCGCTTGCCTCGTATACTTGAAGCCCTGGGTTCGATTCCCCAGCACCACATATACAGAAAATGGCCAGAAGTGGCGCTGTGACTCAAGTGGCAGAGTGCTAGCCTTGAGCAAAAAGAAGCCAGGGACAGTGCTCAGGCCCTGAGTCCAAGGCCCAGGACTGGCAAAAAAATAAAATAAATTTTAAAAATTAAAAAAAAATAAAATGAAAAAAAAAAAAAGAAATATAGTTCCCTTTATCTGGGTGCTGGTGGCTCACACTTGCAATGATAGTTACTTAGGAGGCTGAGATCTGGGGATCACAGTTCAAAGCCAGCCCTGGCAGAAAGTGTGTGAGACTCTTCAATCCAACTAATCACCAGAAAGCTGGAAGTGGCACTGTGGTTTAGGGACAGAGCCTAGGCGCTGAGTTCAAGCCTCATGACTGACTTAATATATATACATATACACACACACATATACGTGTATATACACATACATACATTCACACACACACATACACACACATACACACATCCCTTCAATGCTGGAGGATAGAAGTCCAAGATCAAGGTGTTAGAAAGTATGATTTCTCTTGAGTTCTCTTCTCTTGGCTTGCAAATGTCCTCTTTCTTGCTGTTTTTCCTCTGTGTGCACACACAATCCTGGTGTGTCTCTGTATGCCCAGATTTCTTCTTTTTGTAAGGATAACAGCCAGATTAGGTTAGGACCCATCCTAACTTCATGTTGTAAAAGACTCTGTCTTCAAATATAATGAAGTTAGTGCTGTGTGTGTGTGTATGTGTGTGTGTGTGTGTGTGTGTGTGTGTGTGTGTGTGTGTGTGTGGTAACAAGGTCCATAAGCTCAATACCACTTGTATGGCTGAACAAGATGTAGGCAATCCTTACTCTTTTGTGGTTTCATATCCTGGTGGGGAAGATAGAAATTACACAACCATTCACCTGACTAGATCATTAATTACCATGGTAAGGTAGTACACTGTGAAAAGGCAGTCTCCTACTGAAAGGCTGGCCAAGAAAAGTTTCCCTGGGAATTTGAGATCTGAAGAAAGGGTGAATGGGAATCATCCAGGCACAGAGAGAGCGTCTAGTATTCCAGACAGGGAGACCAGCATTACAAATTACATCCAGTGGGAAAGAAGATAACGTATTCAAGGAATTAAGGCCAAAAGGGCCAGATTTCACAGGACCTTATTTCAGTAGTTGGTACCCTGTTCCAAAGCTTACCCCATCCTGCCTGGTCTAAAGGTCATGTGAAGGATGAGTGAAGGTCATATTTAGCTTCTCTCTTCATAGTATGCAGCATAGTAAGTGTTCAGGAAACAAAGCAAGTAAGTATGTTGAGAAATGAGGTTGATAGCAACACTCCTACTTGTGTAAGTTGGGGTCAAACGCAAGTTTTTGTGGGCGGGTTGCTCCTGGAGACTCTGACAGGTGAGGACTTCTGGGAGTATAATGCCACCTAGTGCTTCTTTTAATTGCAACAACACATGGGAGAAGTAGAGGGAATGGTTTCCAGTAGACCCATCACAAATGGATTTGTCCAACCACCCACCCTTTCATGCAGTTTTCTACTCATGTTGATGACCAACATCTCATTTCTAGGGGTTGAACATGTCGCATGGCTTTTTACCTCCTCGTGGAATCCCTGAGTGTCACTGTTGGGGTCTTTGTGCTCTCTCTCAAGTACCAGTGTCTGGATTTTCTGGGCTGTCGACATAGCATGTGCTTGATTACATAGGATTAATTGTGGGAAATAAAAAAATTGTCACATTGTAGATGTAACAGCCAGAGATTAGCTTAGTCATTCTTCATCAACTTAAAAAGCTAAAACTGAGGATAGGTTAGAGAACTGATGGTGAAAGATAAGATGAAGCTCACAGAGCAAACTGGTAAGGACCCTGAGGTCTAGAAAAACTAAGTCATACTGAAAAATCATATAAGAAGTAAAACAAATAAGTAAGAGGAAAAAGGACAAAGAGCTACAGTATCAAAATGAAGGATTATTGTTCTATAAGGAACCTAAAGACAATGTTTCTACTCTTTGAACTTGGATGAATGTCCAGACTTTACAAAGGTGTTTTGAAAGTCAAAAAGAAGATGGGTAGACAAGCAGGCAAGGGTTAAGAGTTAGGCAGTTCATGGAAGGGAACCCCTAGTGGCTTATGGACATGGGAACAGATGCTCAGTCTCTTTGGAGAGAAAGGGAAAATGAAAGCAAAGATGTGCGCATGCTATTGCCAGTTAGCCGACAGAAATTAGAAAAGTGGCTAATTAGACGAATCAGATTTTCCAAGTGAAACACTTGGAACAGTATCTCATTCTTGTAGGAGTGTTTATGAATCAATACACCACTCCACACTGCCAAGACAGGGACTGGGGACACAGACCCTGGTGCACCACACTACAGTGTAGCCTAGAGCAGCAGTTCTGGTATACAGTCTAACCAAACGTGGTGGGGTTAAGGGTTTCCTCCAGGCTACTGGCTATGGTATTGCCAGGAATCTGTGGCTACCTCTAGGAAGATGAATGTGAAAAGGCACTCTCTCTGTATAGTCACATCCTTTGGGTTCAGGGAAGCAGAGCTTTTGTCTGTGTGGGTAGGGCTGGGGAGAGGACATATCTTTTTCAGCAGAGCAAAGAGGGAGGGCTGCTTTTTTTGGCCCCCCCCCTTTTTTTTTCCATGTAGGTGCATCTAGCATCCCCACAGGCAATGGCTCCAAGTAGTCCCAGGACTTCACAGTCTCACTTCTAGGAAGGCATTTCTGCGGAACTGGCACACGGGGTCAGTGAAATGGACTACTCAGAGTCACCCAGCAATTTGGGTGACTTTGTTTGTGGTACTGGAGAGTTGGAGGCAGCCTTGTTAGCTAATACTTGGAGTAGGGAAGTAAAGTGTGCTGTGTGTCCCATCTGAAATGCTGTGCAGCGAGTTCCAGGCCAGCCTTGGGTTACAAAGTGAAAAACCCTGCTTCATGCTGTGCAGCAGTCAGGAGCAATGAAGTCAGGGTTCACCACATCAACCGCAGCAAAGAGAGATCCTTGAAAAGAACGTAGAGTGGAAAAAAGCCGAAAACTGTGATTTCTAAAGTCCAATACCATTACTAATTAAAAAAAAAATCAATACCCACACTTTTAATGCTACACATTTTCCAGAAATAACTATCCAATCACGGTAGCATGAATGCCTATGAGGATGATGATAAAGGTTAGGAACAGGATTAGGGATAAAATGGAAAAATGTAAATAAAGCCACCTAGAAGTCTCAGGCATTTCAGGATCCAAGCCGCAGTTTAATCACTGCAGCGATCCCGCCTCCTCCAAGCCTCCAGGCCACGCCCACACTTTACATGTCCCCGCCCCCAAATCGAGACCGATTTGCATATTTCCCTGAGGTCACTGAGGCCCTGCCCCTCTGGAACGCAGGCTCGGGTCCTGGGGACGCGTAGCGGTTGCCAGGCGGCGGAGGACTCACAGAGCCCGGGGATTCCGGGCCCCGGGCAGGCGATAGAGATAACGTGTCGCCGTTTTAGACACTGGGGGCAGTGCGCAGCACCTCTTGAGTCCGTTCCAGTTTCTGCGAGCTCCACAGCAGCCCCAGAGCGTCAGGATGGCCGAGGTCAGGAGCCAGCGCCCCTCCCTGCCCTCCCCGGCTTTCCCTCTCCCGGCCACCCCCTCTCCTCAGCTTCCCCAATGGGGAGCAGTCCCCACTCCCTCCTGTCCTCCTCTCCAGAGTTTTCAGACCCATGGGTCGGTCACGTGCGCCCCTCCCTAGCGTTTGAGCCAGGAGGTGACTGACGCCACGGAGAGATACCCGAAGATGGTCATGGTCGTCCCTGCGTACTGCCAGTTCCCTCCTCACACCCTGATCCCCCACCGTGGGCTCGCCGGCTGCCATTCACCTCCACGAAGGCCTTTTGGCCCATTTACACTGCCCCCCACGCTTGTCTTTGCCCCTTGTGTGAACATGGTCCAGCCACTCCCCTACACCGTAGCGCACCCCAGTCTGCAGCCTCACCGATGCGGGTTGCCTCACTACGTACGCTCCATCAGCCAAGCTGCCCTCTCATCTACAACCTCAACGCCCTCAAGACCTTGCCATCACTTGCCATTCACAGTGCCCATCTGCGCTACCCAAATTCTTCATTGCTCTGTCAGAGTCCCCCCTGCCCCGCAACCCCCCAACTCAGCGATGGCAATGTCCTGCCCAGGAGCCATACAACCTTCATGAAATCATTTGGTACATGCGGGGCACAGACACATACAGCTTCTCCATGCGTCATGCAAACTACCCTGCCTGTATGGATAATTTTCTATGGCCCTCCAATGAAGTTATAAGCATGCAAATGGATCTTGGCCTCCCCCCCCAAAAAAAAAAAGATTACTCACTCCCTCAAGAGTTTCATCCAGGATCAGCTATTTGATTTGTGAGGCCCAATACAACACAAAAATCTTATTCAAAAATTAAGAATTTTGACATTTACCAAGGGTGGGTGTTTCTGAGCACTGAACCCTACCTATACCAATGAATGGGCCATAGGTCTATGCAGCTAGCTTTGGTCCCAGAGTTTCTTAGCACTACCAGGCTCCACCACTACCGTATCCCATGTCTTCTCTACTCAATCCACATTCCATTATCATCCCATCCTAATGGTCTGTCTAGTTTCCCTTTATGAACATTACTTTCTGTGGTTGATGCTGTCCCTCTCTTGTCATCCCCCTGTCATCTTTATTTCCTCGGCACCATCACTCCATATTCCTCTTCTGCTTAAAAGTCTTGAGTAGTTCTTTGTGGCCTTCAGAATAATGCAGCCCACACTTGTTAGAATACTTATCTCTGCCTCTAGTCTATCCTTAATACACTAGCTAGCCTTCTCCCTGCATGCCTCTTTCACTCTGGCCAATTTGAATACCTGCTTGGCCCTGACTTCTGCACAAACACTGCTAATTCTCACCCAGGTTGCCCTTTACTCCATCTCCACCTGTGAGAAATCCTTTCTTCCTTCTAGGCCTGCTCAAATGCCATGTCTTTTATGATGTGCTGCTTTCTTGCTGCTTGGAGCAATTCTCTCTTCTTATAGAACTTCAAATCTATTTTATGTCAAAGACTAAATTTTATATTCCTGACATGAGTGTGACATACCCCATCTGGTGACCAAAAAACACATTGCCTATGGGGGCACCATTATCTCCCATAGGAGACATCAGTAGAATTACTTATAGCAGGTGCTCAACAAATATTTGCTCAATGAGTGAATAAATATACTAACCATATTATTACTACTATTATTATGTTCCTAATAAGAAGTAGGTGCTAATTTTCTAGGGTAGCCATAACTAAATACCACAAACTAGCCAGGGGTGGGGGTGCAGGCTTTTCCTAACTACTCCCAAGGCAGAGGTAGGAGGATTGAGACCCAGGGTTGGCTGGGCAAAAGCAGGAGGCTCTATCTGAATGCCAGAGGACAGAGGTCATGGCTGAAGTGGCAGAGTGCTTGCAAGCATGAGGCCTTGATTTCAAAACGCCAGTACTAACAGGCCAAACCAAACCAATCCTAACAAAATAGACCAATAATCATACAACGAAGTACCACAAACTCAGATTGCTTAAAACAGTAAGGTTCTTGTCTCCCAGTTCTCCAGACGGGAAGTCTAGAATCCAGATGCTGGCAGAATGACACCCCCTCTGAGAGCCAGAATATAAACCATCCTTGCCTCTTGCTAGTTTCGGGCAGTGGTAGGCAATCCTTCATTTTTCCTAGATGCAACTTCGACAGTTCAGTTGATCTTCATGTCATCACCCATGTTCTTCCACCTCTGTTTGTTATCAGATTCTCCTTTTCTTTCTTGTTAAGGACACTAATCATATTGGTAGGGCCTGACTTACTCCAGTATGACCTCATCTAATGAATTATAGTGATATCTATATCTATCTATAACTATATACCTCATAAATGCTTCAGAGGATGAAAAGGGAAGTTTCCAACTTATTTTTTTCTGCTTTCCAGTGGCTTTTCCTTTGTTGGTATGAGGCCCTTTCATTCAGGGGGAGGAGTAGAGATAACAGATAACAACAGAGATATTGTAAAGCATCCACTCCCTTCCTTGCTCTTTTACACAGGACAAGGGTGAAAAACTAGCGCTGGAAGAAACTGCATTTGAAGAAATTGAAAGAGATTTTCAGGAGGTTCTTGGCGAACTTTCAGGAGACAAAAGTCTGGAAAAATTCAGGATTGAATATGAGAAACTTCATGCTGTTATGAGAAAGTCTTATGACAATGAAAAGCGTTTGATGGCCAAGTGCAGAGAGCTGAATGCAGAGATTGTGGTGAATTCTGCAAAGGTTGCCACTGCTCTGAAGCTCTCTCAGGATGACCAGACAACCATTGCCTCCCTGAAGAAGGTCAGTGATCCACAAGCAGATGACCTTGAATCTCAGATGTCGTTCTTTCACTATATTGGTAGCTCTTGGCTGTTAGTGAGTGGACAAAACATGTACATGTTCTATATATTCATTAAACCAGGGAATATGTTTATTTTCAAAGGAAATAGATGGCCCTGATGAAGTTTACCATGCAGGAAATAATGGAGAACCTTAGTGACTTGGTTTCTGGTTTATAGTGGGTTAGCCAAAGTGACTTAGAGACAAGTAAATGTGGTATTAGGAATCTCAATGTGTGTCATTTGATGCAAGGTGATTAATTATATATGCAATAGCTTGTCAAAGACATTCCAATGTTTCTAGTTTTAGATAGCAATTTTTATGATCTTTCTTCCTTTTTCCTCTTTTATTTCTTCCCACTCTTCCAAAACACTCTAATAGGAGAAACAGGGATTCAGTCAGGAGGAATATTAAGGAAATAAGACAATTTTATATTATATACTTTTATTCTTAAAAAATTTTTTTGGTTAGGTGCTGGTGGCTCACACCTATAATCCTAGCTACTGAAGATGATGGCTCTGAGGATTTCAATTTGAAGCTAGCCTGGGCAGGAAAATCTGTGAGACTCTTAGCTCCAGTTAACCACCAGAAAATCAGAAGTGGAGCTGTGGCTTTAAAGTGGAAGAGCACTAGTCTTGAGCAAAAAGAGTTCAGGGACAGTGCCCAGGACCTAAGTTCAAGCCCCAGTACTGAAAAAAAAAAGAAATTAAAAAATTTAAAATTAAAAAATACTTAAGTAGTTATATAAGGGAATTTTAATTAATACCACATTATATATTTTTTCTCCTTAAGAGTGTTATATTATTTTGGAGACAAAACATGAATATTTGTTTTCTCAGGGTTATGTGAGATCAAGACATATTAATTTACAAGTCAAAACTCTAGCTATGAAAAATAATTTACAAAATACTTTAGGCAATTCCTTGCCTATCATGTGATTTGATGCCATCCACTTCAAATTTACTCTCAAGACCAGAACATAATATGGTCTGTTTTCTCTTAGAAAATCATTATTTTAGTGTAATTTTTCTTTATTGTCAATTTCTTCTCCTTGAAAACTAGCCAATATAAGAAGGTGTTAATTCATTTTATGGTATGAAAATACAGTGTTCAAAATGCATTTAAAACTACAAGTAGTGAATTGGCTAAAGTCTAATTGATGACTGGCCTGGGAGGGCTTGTATAACACACATGAACTTTGGAGTTCTAGTCCTAGCACTGGAAAAAAGTGTAATAGATGAAAATGATTTGGACAATAACACTTCATGTAACCGGCCAGGCACCATACCTATAATCCTAGCTACTTAGGAGGATGAGATCTGAGGACTGCAGTTCAAAGCTATCCTGGGCAGGAAAGTCCGTGAGACTCTTATCTCCAATTAACCACTAGAAAACCAGAAGTGGTGATGTGGCTCAAGTGGTAGAGCTCTAGTCTTAAGAGGAAGAGCTCAGGGACAACGCCAAGGCGTTCAAGCCCCATGACCAACAAAAACAAAACTTTATGTAATCACATTTTCCTGAAAGCATTTGATAAGAAGGCCTGGGTCAGAACCTCTGAAAATGGGAATTACCAAGGTTGTTATGTACAGACTGGGGCAATTCAAATCTTACTTTGCCATCTAGGCATTTACTTGGGGCCTGACCACAAAATATATTCCTTATTTACAAATTTATCAAAAAGTTCTATTCAATCTATCAGTTTAAAGTCTGTATCCATGCTTATTTCTTAGGAGAGCTTACCATTAATAATATTATTATAAATCTCCGGGCTTGCAAAAACACATAAGCTGACATTTAATATTATAAACCTACCAATTTCTTTATTAGATACAATCCTCCTGGTGTTGCAACCTTTTTTGAACCTTATAGCCATACTCACACACACACACACACACACACACACACACACACACACGAAAAAAAATGCCCCTTGCCAGTCCTGTTTGATTTTGGCCAGCTCATGTTAAACAACAATTCAGTAAGTCAGTATGAGCTCATTCATAAGGTAAAATGCATATCAGATAATGTTCTTTCCCATCAGTGACCTCTACACTGTAGTCAGTGTTATCCTATCAGCTAGTCTTTCTTGCATATAGAAGCCAATTTGGTTTTACTCACTGATACCCTGTGGCCCATTCAGGAAATCGAAAAGGCCTGGAAGATGGTGGACGCGGCCTACGATAAGGAGCAGAAGGCCAAGGAGACGATTCTGGCCCTTAAAGAGGAAATAGTGAACCTCACCAAACTTGTGGAACAGGGATCTGGTCTGTCAATAGACCAGGATACCAAGTAGGTCACAACCTCTGTGCAGTGTCTTGAACAGTTGCTTTTCCTTCTGCAGTAGACAGGCTGGTGTCTCCTTGAAAGCTTCAGTGCAATGCAAAACTTTCCTTTGTTGGACTCCCAGCCACTCTTTCCTATGTTTCACTATTAGTTTTGCTTTGTGAATCTGTGGTTATATTAACCTATGAACAAAGCTCTGGATGGGAGGAGTTTTATAGGAGAATTGGACAAGTATGAGGAGAGGGGAAAGAGTTTTAGCCTCAACAGTGTGCTCAGACATAGCAACCTGGGAGCTGGGTGTGAATTGGAAGGTTTCTTATTAAACATTTCCATCAAAGATGTTGGTAAATAAACACTTTCAAATTACTGTGTTTTGAGCAATTGTTCCATGGCGGTCAGCTGTGAGCATCTGCAGGGTGAGTCCTCCCTCGATTTCCTCTTGACAGAGTCACTGTGCTCCAGGCTTGCTCTGTAGCAGAGGCTGAATGTCATGCTTGGTCAGATGGAATGGTTTCTGAGATGTGGAGGTCACAGTTGGACAATTCTAATCTGTGGGTATCACTGGCCCTCCTCAAACTCACCGCTAATCTGTTTGGGTGACTAGAGAAAAAAAAAGGTCAAATTATTTGCCTATGTGTATGCTTCATGTTGTACTTTATCTGCAGAGGGCCAGCCGCAGCACGAACAAGGATTCCAAGGGGCAAGGGGAGAGAGAAGGCTGATTGGCACAACTCTGTTTATTTCAGCAAAAGCCTTTAGTTATATACACCTTCTATATTGGTCACAAGTTTGCATAATGCAGTTCTAGGACCCACTGCTGGCAAAAGTGCAGACAGCAGGCACTTTCCTCATTCTATTTCAGTCAATCCTTGTCTACCATGCCTCCCCAAATAAGCCTCCAGGCCCAGAAGCTGAAAGAAGCACTTCCCCAAAACAAAAGGGCAAGCATTTGCAATGCTGAGGGTTGGAGACAGTGGCGGTGGGGCCTTGCTCACACCCTGCCAGCTCCTGGCACCTCAGGGTTGGCAACATCTCCCCGTGCTTTGTTTTTTTTACATTGAACAAGTGCATATCGGACAGGGCCTGGACTAAGGAGTGGGTCATACATCTCAGGAGGAATGGCAGAGAAAGAAAGACCAAAACAATGAACAGGAAGATGCCTAAAAAATACCAAAAGGAGTGCTGCAACACATTTCCTGGGTTAAATCCCTGTAGGTAATGGAGAACTGAGGCAGCTAAATCTGCAGGGTTCGCCACCTTTAGGGTGGAGTGGTCCATATCATATATCTGTCCCTGAAGCTGCATAATGTCAAAGCTCAAATTATCATGGGACCAAATTCCTAAAATATGATGCTGGATATTGGTCCAAGTTACATTTCCATTATATTTAAGAGGGATAACACAAATGTATTGACAATTAGCATGGCAAGTCATTTTTAACTGGGTCTTTAACAGTTTTACCTGATTATTAACATACAGCATGGCTGTTTCCAAAGCATTCAGACATTCCACAATCTTTTTATCTACTCGCACCTGTGTCCCAAGGGCCCCAGAAACATTCTTAGCCAAAGTATTAATATGTTGTGCTGTGTGTATGGTTTGGGTAAGGGCCACAGTGGAAGCAGTGGCACTAGCAATAAGAGTTATAATAGCAATAACGCTGGCAATCAGTATTCCCAAAAATCTGCATGAGCGGCTAAGAGCTTTCTGAACTTCAAAAGCAAATTGAAGCCCAAAGTCACTATACCATGGTTCCATAAGATAAGGGAGTTGCATAGTTACAAATACTGTACGTGCTCCAGGATGTATAAAATTGCTTATGCAGTTAGTAAGAACACAGTTATTTTTGAAAGAGGCAAGAAACGTATCCCCATCCTTTACAACTTCACCTGACCCAACTACCAGCATGTAAGGATGTATAACACAAGCTTGCACAGTAAATGACACAAATTCAGGGGATGGGATAGGTCCCTGGAACGAAGGTACAGGAGGGTAAGAGGCATTAGTCCAAGTAGGCCTCAGGGCAGCAGCCAGTCTCCAGATGTCAGGGTGAGTTTGTCCACGTCGGCTGACCAAGATGGTAGCCAGCAAGATCCTGTTGATCACGTCACTCCTCTGGGACCAGTCCTGCAATGCATAGTGGGGGCCTCCCACCACTGGAACAGTGGACAATATGTCAAATCCATGGGCCCTCCATGCTGTCTGGTCATCGGCAGCTGCAGAAGCCTCTGGGCATAGTGGAATCCAGGTGGGGTGAACAGCACCTCCTGTCAAAGCAACTCTAGAAGTATTATGCATAAACTCCATCTTTTTCCATCTGAACATCTTTTCTCCCCTGAAGAAAATAAGACCATTGTCTATCCCTGTATACCTTACCATACGTGTACGTTCTGCTACACTAACACACCCATGTATGCTGTCCATGGGCATGCAAATAGGTGGGCTAACAGACAGCCTGGTCCAATTTATAGGCTTAGGATATGGCTCTAAAAATTCAGCACTATCTCCCCCAAAGAGCCCTGTGGCATTGGTAAACACTCTCATAGATGGTTCCTCCCACAACACTCGACGGGCAAGAGGGGGGTCAGGCAAGTAGGCCTAGTGAACTTCAGCTGACACTTGGGCACAAGTTATCAAGGCTAGCATAGCCAGAAACATGGTTTTAGGTATAAGGTTCTTTTCTGCACCGGTCACTATCTTCTGACTCTTGGAGGTTAGGGCCTTTATTTGCTCCCAAGTTGGAAATGGAGCCCTCTGTCTGTGGGTTTGAGGCACACGCTCCTTCAAGCTCATTTTTTGGAAGGACCAATGGAGTCTCAGCATGGCGAATGAGCCGGCCTGGAACCTCGGCCCCATTGTAAGAGGGGTTCAGGACCATTCCAGACTCCTGTCTGAGGACCTCTCCATCGCACCATTGCCGTGGGCATGGCAGGTCTCTCCTATTGGGAAGCCATCCTCGAAAACAGTTAAGAAATTTAAAACAAAAATAGATAGGGATACAATGGTATGTGGTAAAGCCTTCTGGGTAGCTAATTCCCCCTTTTTTTATTTTTAGAATTTGATTTTTTAAAGTAGCATGGGCTCGCTCCACAATGTCCTTGAGGATTGTCCTTGAAGATTGTAGGGGATGCCCGTGCTAAGAGTATTATGTAGTTGTGAGCACAATGTTTTAAAGGCCTGAGAAGAATAGACAGGACCATTATCAGTTTTAATTTGTTGAGGCAAATCCATAAAGGCAATAGCTGTAAATAAATGTGCAGCAACATCTCTATAAGCCTCTCCTGTGTGACTGGAGGCAAAAAGCAATCCAGAGTAAGTATCTACAGAAACATGAACATAGGACAAACAGCCAAAAAAGGGAACATGGGTTACATCCATTTGCCACAACTGTCCAGGCAGAAGACCCCGTGGGTTAACCCCAACGGTGGGAACAGCATGAGTAGGTGGACAATGGGCACATTGGTGGACTATAGCACGGGCTTGTTAACGTGTTAATCTAAGCTGTCTACAAAAGGCGGCCACATTTTGATGAAATTTTTGATGGGCATCATGTGCAGCATCAACAGAAAAATAAGCATGTCAAGCCGAGTTAACTCATCAGCTAGGGCATTGCAATATGTTAAAGGTCCTGGCGAAAGAGAATGAGCACGTATATGACAAATATAGGGGCTGTGTGCTACAACAGTTGTTGTTGGAGGGAAGTAAAAAGGTGCAGCAGCTCCTCATCTGAAGTAAGAATAATGGCATCCTGGATGCGTTGTAAAACAAACAACACACTGACTATCTGGGTAAAAATTTATAGCAAAGGAATACTGCTGTAAAGCCAAAAATGGCAGCAAATAGACAATAATTTGGGAATAATCTACACGTACAAGTTGGGCCTTACTAATTACACACTCAATAATTTTTAAGGCCTCCACCACTTCAGGTATAAGAATTCTGGAGAGGCTGGGTTAGAGTCACCCTGTAAAATTTGAAAAAAAGGTTGTAACTGTTTAGAAGTAATTTTTAATGAGTGGCAAATCCAATTACTATCCCCCAGTAACTTTTGAAAGTCATTAAGAGTTCAACTATTCAGTCCTTATTTTTAACTTTTGGGGAGTAACTTTTTTTTTTTTTGCTAAAAATGTGGTAAGCTAAATATGAAAGAGGATATTGTCTCTGAACTTTTCAGGAGCCACAATCAGGTTATACAACTGTAAGGACTGTTGCATATGCTGGAAAATAAGATTAACTTGTTTCTCAGTGGATGTTCCAATTAGGATATCGTCCATATAATGAATTATATGGGCAGAGGGATATCTTTTATGTATGGGCGGTATGGCCTTGTCCACATATAGCTGGCTTAACAGGGGGCTGTTGGTCATTCCTTGGGGAAGCACTGTCCATTCATATCTGTCATAGGGCTGAATCATATTAATGCTGGGAACAGAAAAGGCATTTTTTTCCATCCCCTGGACTCAGAGGTATGGTAAAAAAGCAATCTTTTAAATCTAATACCAATAGGGAAAAAGATAAGGGAATAGCTGTTGGTGAGGGCAAACCAGGCTGTAAGTTGCCCATAGGAAACATAGCCTTATTAACCTCTCTCAAGTCCTGGAAAAGTCTCCATTTTCCTGATTTCTTTTTAATGACAAATATAGGGGTGTACCAGGAACTAGTAGAAGGCTTAATATGGCCTTGCAACAATTGCTCATGAACTAGAGCCTTGGCAGCTTCAAGTTTTTCTTCAGGTAAGGGCTACTGATCTACCCATACAGGTGCTGAGGTATAGGTTCTGCATGTAAAGCTGCTATTATCGGTGGCCCTGTTGAAAACCCAAGCCTTGTCTGTTTGGGTTTGCAACAGGCTGGTAAGGTTCCAACCTTCCTTTCCCTGGAGGTCCCAGACCTGACATCCCATTAATCAAAAAGCATTTGTTGAGAAACAACTGGGCTGGGACTGTGGATGTAAGCACCCCTCTGAGACAGCACATCATGGCTCCATAGATGTACTGGGAGATTGAGCAAACAAAGGGTTGAAAAATGCCTGAATGCCCCTCCTTGGTTAGCCACCGTAGTGTGGAAGAACTTTTTTGAGTAACTTTGGACAAGGCTATACCCTGCAGCAGCCTGAGGCTATCCTCTTTTGGCCAGGAGGGGGAGCCATGTAGGCTGGATATAACAGAAACGTCAGCTCCGGTGTCAACTAGGCCTGTAAAAAGCTTCCCTCCTATGTAAAGTTCTAATTCGCGTCGTTCTTGTCCACATCTCTGAAGCCAAAAAGCATTATCTGTGGAGCCAAAGCCTCTATTTCACTGGTTAGGTTTGAGAGACTCATTAAATAGAGGAACTAAAGGACGTAAAATTAATTGAGCAATGGGGGGTATGCGCAGGAACAGCAAGGTTCCTCTTTCCAGTCCAGCCATAATTTTAATTTCTCCTGTATAATCATTATCAATAACACCTGGATAAACAATCCTTTCTTAGTCCAGCTGGACCTGCTGAACACTAACCCTACTGTCCCAGGAGGCAAAGGCTTGAAAACAGTCATTTAGCCCCTGTCTGATCTTAGATAACTCCTCAGTCCTTGCCCAGAAGTAGGAAGCTTCCTCCAGACTTTAGTTGCACATTCATTAATTTGCCCTTAAGCAATTTCTGGGTAATTAATTTGTTGTTGAACATTAAACTATTTACCTGCACCCACCAGCATGTCATAGGATATAGGGATGTTGGTGCGGTTATTGTATTTTGCCACCTGATCAGACCTTTCCATCCATTCTGCCTTCCATAACAAATAATCTCCCCCATTGAGGCAAGCCTGAGCAATTGTCTTCCAATCCCCTGGGCATAATGCTTGTCGGGCCAAATTATCAATCAGGGATAAAGTAAAAGGAGCAGTTGCCCCATATTGAGCAGTGGAAGTCTTAATTTCGTTCAATTCCTTAAAATTTAGAATACCATACTGCTGGTTGCCTTCGTCTTGTAAGACAGGAAAATGTTGGAAATCCCCAGTATCCTCCCCCTGCTCCTTTGCACTCAATATAGCCTTTTGGACTGCAGACATGGGTGGAGGAATCTGAATTAGGAGCAGGTGGTAGTTGCCTTCCCTCTTTATCGCAGGCAAGGTGGTTCTCACAGGGCCAGGCATGGGGAAGGGCCGGTGCCCTACAGGGTCTTTGTCTTTCTTTACAGAGAGCATCAAAAGACTGACACAGACTTTCTATACTTCTAACACTCTCACACTTTGATGGACAGTCCTCTCCCTCCTCCTCTGATACAAGAGGAGGGTTTCTTTATTTTTCTCTTCAGACAATGATTTATAGAAACAATTTCAATCTGGTGATTGGGATCCAGACTCTCTCTAATCATGTTCCAAACAGAAAATGTCTGAGGGGGAATAGCTTGTTTTCCTCTAACTTTTATCTGATTTTTTAATTCTTGGCCCACCTTTTGCCATATGGCCAAGTCCACTGTTCCCTACTCAGGGAACCAGGGGCAGAGATTCTCCATAACCTCAAAAAATTCCTCTAGCCCCTTTGAACTAATCTTACAGCCCTTTTGCCTTTGAAGTGCCCTGAAGGCCATCAGAAACAGTCACCTCTCTTTGCTCTGTTTTGCCCCCATTTTACGTCTCCTTCTCCTTTTCTTTTTCTTATTCCTTTCCTTTTTCTATTTCCTTTCCTTTACTGCACTTTGCAGTCCCCTTACCTGCCTACTTCTGTGCGTGAGAAGTTCTCCCAATGATTTCCTCGGGTCCCTGTTCGGGTGCCAGCCGCAGCATGAACAAGGATTCCGAGGGGCAAAGGGATTGATGATGAAGGAGCCGGGGAGAAGGCTGATTGGCACAACTCTGTTTATTTCAGCAAAAGCCTTTAGTTTTATACACCTTCTATATTGGTCACAAGTTTGCATAATGCTGTCCTAGGACCCTCTTCTGGGAAAAGTGCAGGTACCTTCCCCATTCTATTTCAGTCAATCCTTGTCTACCATGCCTGCCCAGATAAGCCCCCAGGCCCAGAAACTGAAAGAAGTACTTCCCCAAAACAAAAGGGCAAGCATTTGCAGTGCTAAGGGTTGGAGACAATGGGGTGGAGCCTTTGTTCACACCTAGCCAGCTCCTGGCACCACAGGGTCTGCAACATTTATCCATATGATTCTAGCCCTCTAGGGGCTATATTAAACAAATTATTTCATAAATTGACATTCACTTCTCATTCATTGTAAGAGGTAATCATATCTTATTCCAACAGATCAATTAACAAGAGATGTGCGTAGTATCATTTCCCCTAACTTTTCTACCTCAAATTCCTCAGAGATTATTGCCCACCTAATCTTTGTTTTACTGGGCTTTTATAAAAATGCTTATAAAAGCTGGGTGCTGGTGGCTTACACAAGCCATTCTAGCTACTTAGGAGGCTGAGATCTGGAGGATCTTGGTTGGAGGCAGCCCAGACAGAAAAATCCATGAGAGTCCATGGCTAATGAACCAGCCAAAAGTAGTGAGATTTGGCTTGAGTGGAAGAGCAGCAGCCAACCAAACACGCAAGCTGGGCAAGTGTGAGGCCTTGAGCTTGAACCCCAGGTTTGCACCCCCAAAATGCTTATAGAATACACACATATAATAGACACTCATATATGAATAGACACTGTATTCTCTCAAAAATAAAAAAGAGACTGCATCATGCTCACTATTACTGGCACTTCTTTTCAGCCAGCAGCTCTCAATAGCTCCTGTGTCAGGGCCCAGGGAGTTTTTTTTTCTGTATGTGAAATAGCATGTTCTGTGAGCCTGTAGAGTTTCCTTAGGAAAAACAGGAGGGACCCCTGAGTAGATGACATATTAGTCTGAATCCTGTGTGTTCTTCCTCCCTAGTATCCGAGATTTACTGAGGTTCAAAGAAGAAGTGACGAAGGAGCGAGACCAGCTCCTGTCTGAGGTGGTGAAGTTACGGGAGAACTTATCGTTGGCCATGGAACAGCACCAGCAGTCGGAGCGTGCAAAGGAGGATGCAGAACACACCCTCAATCAGGTCTGCCCCGCCTCGCAGGGCAGGATGGAAGATGTCAGCTTTAAGAGGATGCCCTGTCCTTCCTGCCTCCCTTCCCATCTTGCTCCTCTCTCCAGTGTACCCCCTGTGCCTAAATGAAGCACCTGCCACCCTGCTTGCTTCTCTGGTTTGTTCTCAAGAGACCAGTTTTTCTTGAGTTCTTTGTCTAGGTTCTAAGAATTCACTGAGGCAGGCACTAGGCTTACAGTTGAGGCTCAGGCAGGTGTCCCTTGTGAGGGTCAGAGGACCCAGCATGAGACATGATGAGATAGAGATTCCTTTTGTTTCCTCTCCTTTAGAGGAAAGCTACCTAGAAGATGTGCTCTGGCTTAGCTTTTTCAGTCAAGGCCTGGCACTCAATTACTTGGGCCACAACTCAACTTCTGGCTTTTTGCTGGTTAATTGGAGATAAGAATCTCTTGGATTTGTCTGCCTAGATAGACCTTCTGTTTCAACATGGCAGCCACATAAGCCATAGGTGACACACTTAACAATTTTATTAAAAATTCAGGAAGTAAAAATTCAGTTTCTTGTTTGTGCTGGCATCACTTCAAGTCCTCAACAGCCACTTGACTGGTGCATACTGTAGTGGTGTAGACAGACAATGCTGACGTGGCTGCACAAGACCATTTCTACTCATGGCTGTAGAGTATTCCAATGTGTGATGAATACAACATAATTTGTTCTTAACATCAATCCTCAGCCTCCTGAGTAGCTAGGATTATAGACATGAGTCACCAGTCTGGCTCTTGAAACCAGACATCAAGTGCCTCTCTGAGAGAAAAGGTGAGACAGCAGAAGAAAAAAAAAAAAGGCTTGTTGTAGGATGATAGACATCTTGATGAAATCATAGTACTCAGTTTAGCAATACCCATAATCATGTAGAACAATTTCATATTAGGAGAGCTGGCTGCATTTCACTTATCCCTTCAGACTAAACATTCTAGAACTCCAGGTTTCTGTGATTGCTTGATTGTATTCCAGCCCCCGGGAGTTTGTTCCACTCTATCAGGGTGGATCTTTGGTACGAAGGCCCTGAAAAACCAATACACAATATCCACGAAGATGTGAACGTCAGGGTTCAAGCCTGATGGTGCCAGAGAGGGAAAGGCACCTGCAAAGTGACTGGTCAGCGAGTGACAAGGGGGAGAGAGGTGTAGGACCATGGCTGGTGGACACCAGCCCCAGAAGAGAGTCACCACTTGCTTCTCTGTCCTTTGTGCACCTCGCAGTTCCAACAAGAAATCCAGCACCGCCAGAATGAAGCTTCGCGCGAGTCTCGGAAGAAGGAAAAAATGGAGAAGGAGCTCAAGCAGATCCAGGTGGACATGGACACCAAGCAGTCGGAGATCAAGGCACTACAGCAGTATGTTCAGAAAATCAAGGAGGAGATGCAGCGGCTGGAGCAGCAGTTGAAGGAGCAGAAGGTGAGAAAACCGTCAAGGGCACTGTGGGGGCATGCCACAGGGTCGTAGACCTTCTGTTCCAATATGGCAGCCACTTATGCCATAGGTGACACTTCACAATTTTATTAGAAATTCAGGAAGTAAAAATTCAGTTCCTTGTTTGTGCTGGTATCACTTCAAGTCCTCAACAGCCACGTGGCTGTTGGGTACTATAGTGGTCTAGACAGACAATGTTGACATTGCTGCATGAGACCATTTCTACTCATGGCTGTAGTGTGTGTGTGTGTGTGTGTGTGTGTGTGTGTGTGTGTGTGTGTGTGTGTGTGTGTATGTGATGAATATAACATAATTTGTTCTTAACAGGTTCAAGCTTCAAGTTTAGAAAACCCTACTTAATCTTTACACATTTTTGGTGCTTTTATTTATGTATTTACATTTTCATTCTTGTGACCATTTAATGGAATACAAATAATTTTTGTCTGTCATTTTCTCCCCTCCCCCCTCTTCCCTCCCTCCCTCCCTCCCTGCTTCCTTTCCTCCTCCTCCCTCCCTCTCTTGCTTCCTCCCTCCTTCCTTCCTTTCTATTTATTATTTTGACAGCAGGGCTCCTATGTAGCCCAGGGCATGTATGTACCGTTATGCCTGGCTTCCTTCTCACTTCTTAAAGAAGCAATTCAATACATTGAAAGTCATTTCTTCAAATTTCATCAAGGAAGTTCATGAAGATTGTTTTCTAAGAATTAACAAATTATACAGTACTTTTCTATTCTTAAAAATAGATACTACAATATATTTATTTGACTGGCTTTATTCATTTTATATGAATCCAGAATTAAAATAGATAATGCATAGTGTTCAGTCTCTAGAAGGAAAAATATAAGATTTTTTTTTTCTTTTTTGCCAGTCCTGGGGCTTGGGATTCAGGGCCTCAGCATTGTCCCTGGCTTCTTTTTGCTCAACTTTTTGCACTCTACCTCTTGAGCCATAGCGCCGCTTCTGGCTTTTTCTGTTTATGTGGTGCTGAGGGATCAAACCTGGGGCCTCATGCATGCTAGGCAAGCACTCGACCACTAAGGCACATTCCTAGCCCTACAAGACTTTTTTGAACATGGAATTGATTAGAAAGGCTGCTGGACACCACGCTGAAACTGCAGTGCCTTTTGCATAGCAACCTTTTGTCTGTAGCATAGTTGGTGACATTTTACTTCGTCCTGTTGATGAGAAGTTGACTTTTATTTTTCCTTTTACTTTTGCATACATGGGCAGTTATAGTTTGAACAAAGTAAGCCATATTTCTCTTCTCCTATTCTTCCCCCTCATTTCCTTCCTCTTCCTCTGTCTCTTTCTGTCCCTCCTTTTCTCCCTTTGTCCCTTTCTCTCTGTCCCTCTCTCTCCATCTCTCCTCTTGCTTTTAGCTCATTTGATATCCCCCTATCTTCCATAGAGATCCCCCAAAGAAGAGACTTCCTATGACACAATCCTTTTTCTACAATTTTATGTGGTTTTTGTTTGTTTGTTTGATTATGTGGTAGGTACCAAGGAATGGAATGTAGGGCCTCATGCATGCTAGGCATGCACTCTACCACGAAGCCACATTCCTAGCCCACAATCTTCTATTCTTACAAAACTTTGTCTGCTCAGAATAGTCAAGTGAGGAAGAGAAAGATCCAGATGACGCTGGAAGCAGACAGCTGTAAATCACTCCATGTCTGTTCCGTGGCACCCACTTCAGTTGGGTTGGAGGGAGGAATCATCTCTGTGTTGGGGCTGGGAAGTGTTGCAGGCTTGTTAGTACTGGATTTGCTCTGAAAGATTCAACTTCAGAGCCCTAGGGCTGATAAAAACCCATCTGAATCTGTAGCTCATTTGTGGTGATTATAGCAATTGGTGCGTATGCAAAGCCTGCCAAATGACAAACAGGCATTAAAATATTTATCCACCACCTGTGAACAAGGCTGCCCAAGGCTCTCCTGGAAAAAAAGAAGGGTTCGTTTTCTCCACCACCTGACATTCATGATATTTGAGTGCATTAGTGCTTTCATCTGGGATAAAGAACAATTCTTGCAAACAACAACAATAAAAATAAGTTGTGGTTGATGTTATTTTTCCAGGAAGTTTAGGGGCCTCCTGGGTGGCACATAAGCAGACACTGTAATCAGATTAAAAAGACACAACCTGCATCTTCTTTTCCTGCAGATACTCAACGAGAGGGCTGCTAAGGAACTTGAACAGTTCCAGATGCGGAATGCCAAACTTCAGCAAGAGAATGAGCAGCACACTTTGAGTTGTGAGCAGCTGTCACAGGAAAACCAGCAGAAGGCATTAGAGCTCAAGGTAAATACCAAGTGCCACATCTGTCCCCTCCCCCCGCCCCCCCCCCGCGACTGCTTTCCTCAGCCCCCAGGAAGTTAGGTTTGCCTGGTGGCTGAGCCCTGGTTGCATAAATGATTAGCTTTGGGAAGAAGCAGGTGGAGGACTATAATCATTGTGTTATGCCCAGAAGCAGGCAGTCTGCTAATTTCCATTCTTACTTATAAAATTACAAACCTGATTATTGGTCATAGGCTTATGCAAATGCTTTCCAAAGCAAGTTCAGATGTTCATCTGTGTAATTCACCTTGCAACTAACCAATCGCTCCCTGGCTGGAACCATCATCCAAGTGTGAGTAGTAAAGGCTTCAGATGCTACTGGATGACTTCAATGGAGAAGTTGGGATGGGAGGGCTGTGGCAAGGACCAGCTCTACTGGGCATTTGCATCCAGGATTCTGGAATTGTGATTTTTTTTTTTTTGTCAGTCGTGGGGCTTGAACTCTGGGCTTGGGCGCTGTCCCCGAGCTCTTCAGCTCAAGGCTAGTGCTCTAGCACTTGAACCACAGCACCACTTCTGCTTTTTTGGTGGTTAATTGGAGATGAGAGTCATAGGGGCTTTCCTGCCTGGGCTGGCCTTGAACCTCAATCCTTAGATCTCAGCCTCCTGAGTAGCTAGGATTACAGGTATGAGCCACCCATCCCCAGCTGGAATTGTGATTTTTTTTTACTACCATCTATTTACCATGTATTTTAAGACAGGTTTCCTGTTCTTCTCTCTTCCCTAAAGAGTGCTTGCAAATGAAGTTGGAACTGTTTCATGCTCAGATACACATTATGTGTAATTCACAGTGCAACTTTATGTTTGTCTCTTTAATTCAGAGAGGAAAAATAAATCCATATTCTCAACTTTAATTTTGTTAGAATACTGTGTATAAAATGAGTGGCCTACTAAGGATAGTGTATAGATTTGGATAGTTAACCATAACTTTTTTTTGGCCAGTCCTGGGCTTGGACTCAGGGCCTGAGCACTGTCCCTGGCTTCTTTTTGCTCAAGGCTAGCATACTGCCACTTGAGCCACAGCACCACTTCTGGCTGTTTTCTATATATGTGGTGCTGGGGAATTGAACCCAGGGCTTCATGTATACGAGGCAAGCACTCTTGCCACTTGTTCATATTCCCAGCCCCACATTTTTTTTTTTTAACTGAGGTTTGAACTCAAGACTTTTATCTGACCTGGCTGATGATTTACCACTTGAGCCTTCCTCCAGCATGACCTTCTGATTGTTATTTTGGAAAGCTTGTCTAGAATACTTTTCTGCTTGGCTGGCTTTGAACCTTAGTCCTCCAGGTCTCAGCCTCCTGAGTGTAAATCAGATTATGGGTCTGAGTCACTAGTGCCTGGCTTGTATTACATTAAAAAAAAAAAGAATCTAATGAAAGCACTCACATATACACATGTGCATGCACACACTCATTTGCACATTTGTACCTTGTTTTGTATGTATACTAGAGGTTTCTAGGATGTCTGAAGTCTAAGTATAGAGTCTGGATTACTAATGAGTTAGAACATCTTAGAATTGAAAAGGAGTTTAAAGTCAACTAAACTGAACCCTGTGGGGTGAGGTGGAGGAACGTTGAAAACAGTCCAGAGTGGGTTGCCTTAGATCCAACTCATCTGGAATCATAGATGAAATGAAATGACTATTTACATCACAACAATGGATTAGCCGCTAAGATGAAACTAAGGTTAAAAAAACAACAACCACTAATTCATGCCTTGGATAACACAAACAAGGCATCTTGAAAGATTGAGATCCTAGCCCCATGGGTTTTTGTGTCTAGCAATAATCTTCACAGCCAATTCCAGTCTCTTCCTTCTCAAGATAATTGCTAGTGATTGTTTGCAGACAAATCTTCGACTATTTTTCCAGTTACTGCTAATGGCACAGTTTTTTTTAAAAAGAGAATTTAAAAAAATCTTTAACACTTGTAGTCCACAAACAAAAGTCTGGAGATTCCTTTGGCTAGGATTATTTCTGATGTGGGCTTACCATGTCATCACGCTGCCCTGTCTATCTATCTGAATGTACACTCACCAGACCGATTTTGAGGAAAGAGGAGGACTTCTCTAGTAGAGATAACTGGGCTACAGTGGCCCCATGGGGCTGAAAGAATGTTTCAATATTTTATAGTATGTTAATAACCTTTGCCAAGAGACCCCTTTGTAAGTCTACAACAACTGTTAATCTAATAGTATTTGGATGCACAAGTCATGTATTTGTGCTACAACTCAGCCTCCTTGTTTGAGTCCACAATGAGATGCTCACTTGAGACATCATCCTTTTTACTATTTGTAATTTGTATAGCTGAATATTTTCTTCGGTGAGTAAAGTTTTTCAATTTCTCTGAAAACCAAACACTCTGTGTTTGGATTTAATCTCACAGAGCATCTTTACACTGACAGCGGAAAACTTACCTTTGATTGGTTTGGAGTTTATCCTCTGTCAGTCTCTGGCCCTTTCCTTACTTTGCATCCTGGTCAATTCTCTCTCACTAATTGCAGGCCAAAGAGGAAGAAATCCATCAGATGCGCATAGATAATGGGAAGCTGAACAAAATTCGAGAACAAATCCACAGGAAACTGCACCAGGCTGAAGATCAAAAGGGGGAAATAGAACAACAAAAGGAAACCCTAAAAAACCAGATCTTGGGATTAGAGAGAGGTAAGCCATTTTGCACTTGGTTAATTTCTGAACCTTTTATTAGTGATTACGGTTGTCTTGCAACCCAGAGCCCTGTGTACAAGCACACATTGTGCCAAATAATCAACAACACAACATCAAACTGCCAAGATCCTCTTAGCCAACTAGAAGGTCACTAAGCACATTTCTTTTCTTTTCTTTCTTTCTTTTTTTTCCTTTTGGGGCTTGAACACAGGGCCTTGAGCTCTTCCTTGGTTTTTCACTCTCTTAAGGCTGGTTTTCTACCACTTGAGCCAACACCTCCACTTTTGGCTTTTTGCTGGTTAACTGGAGATAAGAATCTCTTGGATTTTTCTGCCTGGGTTGGCTGGCTTTGAACTATGATCCTCAGATCTCAACCTCCTGAGTAGCTAGGATTATAGGCATGAGCCACTGGTGTCCTATTAAATATTGAAACTCTTAAAGCTAAGAATGAGAGTTAATGAGCCAAAAATTAACATTTTCATAAGTATCAAAAGAGTCTATAATAAAGACTAATTGTTTGTATCTTTACTGACTATGAAGAACTCCATACAAATATAAACACATTGGCATAGGAAAAGCACCAAAAAGAGATATTTCAAAATCCCAAGTAGATTCTACTTGATATTTTTTTCTCTTTAGTTTATTCATATTTCTAGTTTTATTTTATATTTCTACTTACTTGTATGAGGCTTTTGGTTAGAGAAACTGAACTTCTGATTTTAGTCCTGTCATCTCTTGGTGGTGAACTTTGGTCCCATGGCTTCACCTCTCTCAGCCTCAGTTTCCATTTATTTAATGGGACAGAAAACCCACTTCACAGTCATGAAGATCACATATCAACGCACAGTTGTATAGCTACAAGTGGTGTAGTTACACAATTTTGTGCTTTTTTTTTTAACCTGAAATCAGTTTGGCTTTGGCAGATTCTCTCTTAATTATTACATTAATAATTCTTTTTTTCTCCTTGGTGATTTAGAGGTGGAGGCTTCAAAGAAACAAGCAGAATTTGATAAGAAAGTCACAGATGAGCTTCTGAGAGAAAGGGACATACTAAATAAGGTGCGTTTGTTACAATGACAGTGGCACATAAATGTCTTTTCCTAGAGGGACAGTATCTGCCCGGAACTTGTTGTTTGGAGGCAGATGGAAGTAGATTAGCATAAATAACAGTGCTTAGTTTTGCTCTAAGCAGGAGCGTGTGGTGTCCCATTCACGCACCCCGAATTGAAGCTGCATCATCACCAATGGGCACAAAAGGACTTTGGAGAATTAGCATAAAAGCCAGTGGGGATTTCAGAGTGTTCCATGGATTCTGTTTTCATTGCTAGTGTGTTATGTGGCATTCTGAGCAGCTGACCAAATTTTTTGAATTTAATATCTATAATCTACAGCTTGTAAATGGTAGATATTAAAATCAGAAAATTGTAATCCAAAGATTGTAAATGTGAGTGGTAATTAAGTTTTAACTTTCAGGTGTTAGGGATGGAAACAGCTGGTTGGCCATGTAGCACGTATAGCCCTTCCTTGGTCTGGCTTGTCAGGAGGGTTGTAGTCCATCCATCCTTGATTCCCTTCTGGTCTCTGAGTTCATGGTGGTCCAAAGCTGAGGGAAAGGCTGGAAACACCTGGAATCTTTCAGAGGCTCCATTAAAGGGAGGAACCTCTTTTTTTGCCCTCTTCCTTCCAGAAGATTCCTCCCATTGACCTCACTTAGACTGATTGCTTTCAAGGATGCAAAGCAAACTTTCCTGTTTAGAGATTTCCTCCAGGGAGGGAGCCCTAGGCTGGGTAGGAGGGGCTAGATGGATGGCTTTGGGTAAGATGGCCACAGCTTATCTGAGCAAAAATGCCTGCATTCATTAATTCCCTCATTCTGTTTTTTTGTTTTTGTTTTTGTTTTCCTGGTTCTGGGGCTTGAACATCAGGCATCTGGGCACTGGGCACCGTTGTTGAGCTTTTCTGCTTAAAGCCAGCACTCTGTCACTTGAGCTACACCTCCATTTCTGGCTTTTTTTTGGGGGGGGGGGATCAATTGGAGATAAGTCTCATGGCCTTTCCTGTCCTAACTGGCTTCCAATTTCAACCCTCAGATCTCAGTCTCCTGTGTAGCGTGGATTACAGGCATGAGCCACTGGTCTATGGCTCTTTATTCTTTTATGCTGTCTGGAACTGAGCACATGGTGACAGAATAGATTCCTCTTTTGCTTCAGGGAGACTATGCAGGAATCTGGAAATAGGAGGAGAACAGTTCCCCCCACCCCTACCCCCTCAGCTTCCTTTTTTTTTGTTAACCATCAGGGAACTGTTTCTTTACTTGGTAAATAAGTGCATATTAACAATGTGATGCCCAGTAGTACTACAGTAACTTTATATTCATTTGTTTGATTTTATTAATATCAGTTCCTCCTTTAGGGCAGGGGCACCTTAAAATGCTGTCTTCTCCTGACTGTTGTATTCTCAGGGCTCTGCAGTTTTGCAAGGAACCTTTAGTGATAATGAATGTGAAATGTCATCATCACTGAGTGGTGACTGTGTAGTTTTGAAGGACAGCAACATGAGTCTCTTGTTTCTTGTAGGATCCTGTTGAAATGATTTGGTCTTTTGTAGAAAATGCTTAATTTCAACACCAGAAAACAAAGCTAACGTTTTCTGGGTCATCATCCAATCAATGTCCAGTGGGTGGTGTGTCTATTTGGGTCATCCAAGGAGGCCCAGCGTATTACCTGGACATCGGAGGCTTACAGGGGACCTTGGGAAGTGACAGAAGCCTGGCCTCAGTGTTCTGGGAATGACAGTCTCTTGCCACCAGGGAGTTCCTGCCCAGTTTTTGTTTTATTACTTTTTCAATAAGTCTGTCTTGTCAGTCAGTCTGTCTGTCTCTCCTTAACTTCCAGCCACATAGCAGAATAATAGCTCCTACCAAGGAGTCCCAAGTTCCCATTTTTTTTTCTATTGAGTTGCAAATATCTGAAAGCCCAGCACTGGGGAGGCAGCTCCATGGCAGAGCATGTGGAGATCCGGGACTCCATTTTCCCAGCATTCCCCCCCACCCCGAAATGAAGGCCCCATTTCAAAACTCCCCAAGGAATGTCCTTTAGTCGTGGATAGTGAAGTGGACTCACCTGATAAGGGTGGTTACCAGGCTGCAGCCAACCCTCTCCACCATCAGAAATCACCAGTGTAGCTTTCAAGCAGTCCATTTTACTCAGTCAGAAAACTAGGCCTGGGCACGATTGTGCATATTTTTTTTTTTGCCAGTCCTGGGGCTTGAACTCAGGACCTGAGCACTGTCCCTGGCTTCTTTTTGCTCAAGGTTAGCACTCTACCACTTGAGCCACAGCGCCACTTCTGTCCTTTTCTATATATGTGGCGCTGAGGACTCAAACCCAGGGCTTCATGTATAGCGCATATATATATATATGTGTGTGTGTGTATATATATATATATATATATAAATAAATATATATCTATTTAAAGCTAGATTACTTTCTTTTGTCTAGTGGTAAAGTACACCCAAATACGAAATTTATCATGAATGACACTCAAAGAATTTTGCCATCCATCATCATCTGGGTCCAGAACATGTTCACCACTACAAAAGGAAACCCTGTTTAGCAATCCCTCCCCATTCCCCCCTTTCCATCCCTGGCAACTACGAACCTGCTTTCTGTCTCTGTGAATTTGACAGCTCTGGATGTTGGTACAAATGGAATCATACACCATGTGACCTTGGAGTCTGGCATCCTTCTGTTAGAACAGTAATTTTCAATATTGTTGCATGCATTGATATTTCAAGTCCTTTGTGCTGAATAATATTCTATTGTATAGGCATATGATATTTTGTTTATGCCCATCTGTTGGTAGATGTTTTGAATTTTTTTCATTTTTAGGCTTTTAAAAGAGTGCTATTATAAAGGAGCATTCATGTCCATATTTTTGCTTTCATTACTTTTTGGAGTATACCCATTGATGTCATTGGTGGTGTGTTAAGTCTACACATCTCATTTTTATTTTAGCTTTTAAAATTATTTTGTTCCAGTTTTGGGGCTTGAACTCAGGGCCTGGGTAATATTCTTGAGATTTTTTTTTTTGCTCAAGGCTAGTGCTCTACCACTTGAGCCACAGTTCTACTTACAACTTTTTGGTGGTTAATTGGAGATAAGAGTCCATGGACTTTCTTTCCCCAACTGGCTTCAACCTTTGATTTTCAGATCTCAGCCACTCTGAGAAGTTAGAATTACAGACATGAGTGACTGGCGCCCAGCCATTTTTGTTTTTTAGTCATTTTATTATTGTACTTTTTGCTCTTAGAGATTTTTTTTTCAATACTAAAAATCAAACCCAGGGCTTTATGCATGCTAGGCAAGTACTCCAACACTAAGTAGTCACACTTCTAGACCAAGTGTTCTAGCCTCACAAGATAAAGGCTGGAGGTGGAATGAGACTGAAAAGCATGGATTTGGGGGTAAGCCAGCCCCAGATTCCAAACCTGCTACTGCCACTTTCCTGTTGTATGAACTGGTAGCCATGTAGTTTCTGATTCCTAGCCCACACATTGGTGCTACATAGGACCCCCTTTCCAGGGATCTTGTGATTGCTTGGTGCAGTTGTGTGTGCATTGAAAGCGCCAAGTGCAAAATTCATGTAACAAGCTCTTCATCATCTGCAGAGAACACTATGATTGATACAAAAGGCAAGTCATTTAACATCTTAAGGATAAGGTAGGGGTAACCCTTGAACACTGTCAGTACTAAGGCTTGTCACTCATATTTTTAGAATATGCTTAAGGCAATCAGTGCCACCCAAAAGCAGATGGAGTTGGCAAGACTCCAGGAGCAAGCCAAGAGGAATCTGGAGGAAGAAATCCAAGCCCACAAGGAAGAGTCCCAGAAGCAGAGAAAGATCATCTTTCAGCTAGAAAAGGAGCGTGATCGGTACATCAACGAGGCCAGTGATCTCACCCAGAAGGTAAGCCCCTCAGGGAGATGGTGGGTGGGCATTCTTTCCGCTGTGCATCACAGATGGATGCCAGGATGGTGTGTGTAGATTTCTACTTGTGCTTGTCAAGCAGACTTAGAAGTGAGTCAAACAGAACAAAGATGGTCCCAGAGCTGGTGGTGGACTCTACTGTGAAATGGTCTTGGTCTTGTCTGCTTCCTGTTACTTCTTGCACATTGCAGGCACTCCTTTTGCTGTGCAGTATCCTGGCTGGGTGACATCCCCTTGTCGCTGGCACCACCTTGGCTCCATTGTGTTTTTATTATTGCTTTACCTTACAAGCTCAGTTTCCCTTTCAGTTCCCTGGGTCCTAGCATTTTCCACATGACAACATGTGAAGAAAATTATATGTCTCCGCCACAGGGGAGCAAGGACTGAGGTTGTTTAGGGCAGGAAGGGATGAACCCACGGTCCCACACTGGCCATCCCAGGGGTGAAGGGAATCGGGATCTTGATAGCTACGTGTGGCACAGGAGTTGGGCTACTCTAACCTATATGGCAGAGCCTAAGCTCTCTGTTCTCTCTGGAAACACCTTCTTCCTTTCCTTTCCATGACAAACTCCTATTTATCCTTCAAAACTTAGCTCCAACGGCTCCCTCAAACCTGCTCTGGCTCCCTCCTAAGAGTCAGTTACTTCCTACTTTGTGGAACTGTGGATTTCCCTGGCATGGTATTCCTCAAGCTATCCTCAACCTGTTAAATGTCAATAAAGGCGTAGATATGCATGGAATGTTCTCCCAGTTATCAAACCCAAGGCTAATGTCAAGCTTGATGTCAATATAGAAGACAAGAAAATGGATCTGAAATTTAAAGATAATATGGTTGAATGGGAAAAACCTGCATCTCTACTCCTGGTTCACTCAATTTGCCTCTTCAAAGAGACAACCTGAGAGAGGCCGGAAAGATGCTTCACACCCTTCTGCCCGCCTCTTCAGTGACTCAGGGACTGTACTCCCTGAGAATGGATCACCAATACATGTCATTCCATGTTAGTGTTAGTCAGTGTTTTTCGGGAAAGCTGAAGAGTGAGTAGGAGGAATTGGCTCATGCCATCAGGGAGACTGAGAAATGCCACCATCTGCTGCCTGCAGGCCAGAGACCCAGGAAGGCTGGTGGAGTTGTTCAATCTGAAGCCTGGAAGCCTGAAGAACAGAAATGAATCCAGGAGAAGTGAGGGTAGTACATGCCTGTAATCCCATAACTCAAGAGGCAGAATTTCAAGGCCAGCTTGGGCTATGTAATGAGTCCATGTCTCAAAACAATACAAAATAAGACAAAGCAAAGGCAACAGAACCAATGTGGGGAGATCCAATCAGTGGGGTAGATGCAAACTCCTAGATTCTCTCAGAATGCCAGCAGAAGATTAAAATCATTGTTCCTCAAGAGAGAGAAATAAGCCCCATAGAACATTGGCTTCTGATGGTGGAACTGAGTCTCAAGGATGTAGTAGGAAAGGATTTTCTGGAAGTAAGGCAAAGATACACTTACCCATGTATGCTAATATTCTGATATCTCAGTGGCTATAGTAAGTCATATGGCCAAGTCCAGTATTGGCAACACAGGAAAAACACTTCTTTTAAGAGGGAATAACAGGTCATCTGATCCACAAGATAATCTACTCCAGTATTTTTTATCCTCTTGTTTTTTTTTTTTTTCTGTTGCACTCTGAATTTTATGATTCAGAAAAACGGAGGTATGAGGAAGAACATCCACCATATGTACTCCTTTCTGAATGTTGTGCATCTTTTTTTTTTTTTTTCCAGTTCTGGGGCTTTTGGACTCAGGGCCTGAGCACTGTCCCTGGCTTCTTTTTGCTCAGTTAGCACTCTGCCACTTGAGCCACAGCGCCACTTCTGGCCATTTTCTGTATATGTGGTGCTGGGGAACTGAACCCAGGGCTTCACGTATGGGAGGCAAGCACTCTTGCCACTAGGCCACATCCCCAGCCTATGTACTCTTTCTGAATGTTGACAAACTCTAGATATCACAATGCCTAGTTAGTTCATCATTAAATCCACTGAGTATTTTGCACATTATGCATTTTTGATCCCCTTTCATCCTAAATAATAAACTTATGTCATTCTCCTCTCAGTAGTTTTACATATCCCAAAGCATTCATTTGCAACAAATCTTTACCGACACAATTCTTAGCTCTTTGCTTATTTGCCCAAAATAGTGTCAAGCAAAGCTTTCTTTACAGAGGCTCCACGAAATGAATAATAATGTACTTTCAAGAGTTTAGAAGCAGGCAAGCAAAACCAAAGCTGATTACAGAAATATTGTAGATGTCATAGTTAGATATCTTCATAATGAAATAAGTCTCTTGCTTCTTTGATATTTATTTGAATTTTATACAGAGCATCTTCAATTGGGTAAAACCCCAGGGAAGGCCTTGGGAGGCTTACACGCATGATAAACTTTTTGTGTCATTGTAAAAGAAGTGTATATTACTGCTTTCCTGCAGAACCAGACCTGATTCCTATAAAATCACCCATCATAATAATCAGCACTTACTACCAAATTACTATCTGTTAGAAATTAACATGATTACACAAATGTGTATTCTCTCACTTAGATTCAAACATAGATATACCTTTCTAAACTGATGATAGAGGATGAAATAAAGAAATAAAGAAATAAAGAAATAAGAAAACCAGGGAAGACAAAATTTCCCATGCATGACCATGCCTTCTCTTCTGTTTAATGAGAGTGAGTTTTCCAGTTTTCATTGAGGAAGTAAAAGCATTGTCCGCATTCAGACTATTGACACTGAGTCAGAAGAACTTGTTGGAGAAGTTTATTATACTGATATTTTCATCAAATGGAAGTTAAAGGGTTCTCAATTCAATGACTTACTTTCTTATCCAGCCTCAGTTTACATGATGTTGGGGTTGGGTTGCAGTTTTAAAAAAAAAACAACATTGATTTTTATCTCACTTGTATTTCTATTGGCAAGTTGATTTAGCTGAAAGTTAAAAAAGAGGAGGAGGGGAGGGGGGAGGAGAAGTAGGTTATAAACCTATTCTGTACTGTAAGCATTTTTCTGGGCCCCTCCAAAGTGGGCCTGCAGCTGCTAGGAGCTGATTCTCTGGCTCTCATAAAATGTCCAATGTTTGAGTATAATTTATTCCAGGAGTTGGTTTGTGTATCTGAAAATTTAATTCATTAATTAAGCTACAGCTTCACAGTTGCCATGCTACCTCTTATACATCACTTTTCATGTGGATAGCTTGGTGATCAGAGTTTTGACTACTACTTAACACTCTGCAAATTTGGCAAGTTTACAGGCTGTGAACTTCTGTATGACATTGGTTTGAATGATTTCCATCAAAATAAATTGAGTCCCCACACAGAAATAAATTGCTCTGTAAATTGTCTTTTCCTTTAGTTTCAATACTTGTTATTTTTCATTGTCAACTTCACTTTAATTTCCTTTGATCTTTCTTGGTATTGTGATGGATTCTTATTACTCTCAGCTTCAGGAATCCAGAGACAAGTTTGTGAGTCTGGGTGCTGTGATGTGTAGGAAGATGCTCAAGAAAGAAATGTCCTGCCTACCTCGTCTCTCTGGGGCATGATTCTCTCTGTGCAAAGGAATATTTTTGTTCTGATATCTCATGAAGTGATTGAACAAGCAATTTTTTCTCTGATGCACTGCTTAATATTCTGAATGCTGATGATACTGTTCAAAGTATTTTTAATCTATTCATTTCATGGACCCCCCCCCCCCAACAAGAGTGACGTCATGTCCATAAAAAGGCTGTGTTTGCGGTTAAGATGGTGGCTTTTCTTAACATCAAATAACAGATTTTTTTTCTTATAATCAAATGAAAGACCAGGTGACTGGTACCTTATTTAAGTTTTATGTTAATTCCCAACATACACTTTCATTACCAGTGTTGATATGCCATAAGAATGCTTGATAATCTTTTGTATTTTTGGTGTTAGTCCTAGAGTTTGAACTCAGGGATTGGGCACTATCCCTGACCTTTTTTGTTCAAGGATAGTTCTCTACCATTTTAGCCACAGATCCATTTCCAGTGTGTGTGTGTGTGTGTGTGTGTGTGTTGGGTGAGGGTAGCTAATTGGAGATAAGATTCCCATGAACTTTGCTTCCTGGACTGGCTTCAAACCATGATCCTCAGATCTCAGCCTCCTGAATAGCTATAAGCATGACCACTGGTGCCTGGATCTTGCTACTCACTTTTAAAGACTCTAAAGATATAGATTAAATAAATACTGGGAGAAGGAACAGAATTTCTTCTTAATTTCAGATCCCTTACTATACTTTTCTCCCTTGACTTCCTTGTCTTTGGTTTTCTAACTTTTTTTTTATTTTGGCCAGTCCTGGGCCTTGGACTCAGGGCCTGAGCACTGTCCCTGGCTTCTTCCCGCTCAAGGCTAGCACTCTGCCACCTGAGCCACAGCGCCCCTTCTGGCCGTTTTCCATATATGTGGTGCTGGGGAATCGAACTGAGAGCTTCATGTGTAGGCGGCAAGCACTCTTGCCACTAGGCCATACTCCCAGCCTGGTTTTCTAACTTTTTTCTTTTCCTTCCAGGCCCTAACCATTCACCACCGAATGTATATACATTCTTGGCTCAACTGTTTAGTTTTGACACCAATTGGATAGGAATACAACTCTCACAAACTATGTAAACCTGCTTGGTTATTAAGAGATGTGTAGGTCTGTCCTCAGACACTCTGCACTAAACTCTGGTCTTTGGTTCTCATGTAACATCCTGTATACCTCTCAGTAACTAGTTATACCCAATCATTGATTATGCATTTTATGGGGGAGTCACACACGAGGGCGTAGGGAAGTGTTGCAGTCCTCTGTATGGAAGTTGTGCCTTTACAGTGTTTGCCATTGGCAGGCCACCAGTTCATTGAGTGAATGAACAAAATGAGTGAAGGGAAAGGTCCTTCATTCACTTCATGAAACTAGCAGAAGAAATCTTGATGTTAAAATAGAACTAAAGAGAAAGCCATAGGCCTCTATTCCTTAGGAAGGTGTTTACAGAATTCTAAGGAAAATTCTAGTATGTTGAATTTGACAGTACATTAAGAGAACCATCCAGTCTGACCAAAGAAAGTTTATCCTGAGAGTACAAGGATATCTATTCTTTGCTAGTTTCTATCCATTGCTGGTGATGTGGAAATGTAAAGTGTTACAACCATTTTGGAAAGCAATCTAGCAGTGTCTATGAAAGCTAAAACTATACATGTCCTTTCGAGCCAGCCACCCCACTGCTGGGAATCTACCCACAGAAGAAACAACACAGGTGTTTGAGAACACAGGTATAAAATGCAGTCTTGGAGTGGCAAAAAAAAAAGGGGGGGAGAGATTGATGCCTCAGGGGGACATAGTTGATTTTATGTAGGATATCGTACATCTTTAAAGAGAATGAATTAGAGCCAATTCAGATGATTTCTATAAGACACTACTGAGTAATAAGAAGCAATGTACTGTTTGGGGGAGTAAAGGGGAGAAAGAGGGAGAGAGAATGGTATAGGGGAATGATACTGGAATACATTGTGTCTCTGTACATAACTGCCAACTGTTGTACAATAGGGGGGTGGTAGGGACAGGCAAAGAGAGAACAACAAGGAAGTCAGTCTGATTGAATTATAATAGATGCATGTATGAAATAGCATTGTGAAACCCTTTGTACAACGAATACATATTAACAAATGAAGAGATGGATGACAGGAAAGTAAAACAGGCTATGTTGGGGGCAGGTACCAGGAGAAGGGAAGAGGACCCATGAAAGGGGAATTATGGGCAAAATACTCCATGTGCATACATGTAAATAGAACAATGAAATTGTTTAAAAAGAGGGAAGGAAGGTTGAAAGGAGGTGAGTTTGATCCAGGCACATTGGACGCATGCATGTAAAGATTCCCTTACTCATGTAAAAGATGCTAATAAAAACCATCTTTAAAAAAGCAAAACTTAAAAAAAAGCAGCAAAGTACATTGTAACTTATGGTATAATTTCCTTAAAAAAATAGAAATATCCTCCCCGTAAAGCAATGCAAAGCAAGACAAACAAAAAAGAAACCCAATTTTCATAGCTGCCTACTTGCTAGTTGAGTTACTTTGTGAATATTACTTCTTTGGAGCTTACTTTTCTTCTTTGTAAAATTGGAGTGGGTAAGGCTCAGCTTATAGGATTTTGGTGAAAATTAAATTTGTTATTACATGTAAAATGCCAGGTACATACAAAGTAGCTGATGAATATGAACTATCATTATTACATTTGTAGACCAGAATAGAATATTCAAAATTCAAAGAAAAACATGGAAGGGCACAAACTAGACTGGGAACCTAATAGGATTACTAGATGAAAGACTGAAGTAGGTTGAGGGAGAAGGAAGATGCAAGTAATTGAAAAAAAAAAAGCAACGTACACTTCACACTTATGTATACATTTTAAATTCTGGTATGTGGGGACACTGTATAATGAAATTAAGATGTTACCAGTGTGGCCAAGGTCCTTCATACATTTAGGTTCAAGATAAAATGTCACTTCCAGAGGAACCTTCTAGAGCCATGTTACTTCAGTTATTCTCCTCCTCCTGGTCTCATGGATGGAAAACGACTTAAACTAGAAACACTCACCTTCCCCACCACCAGCCATATCTTAGAATTGCCCTTGGTCCAGATTTGGCTTGTGGAATCCTCTCCTCTCCCTTCTCCTCCTCCACAAATATACCCTGTGGCTGTAAAAGAGATAACCTGTGAACTGAGTTGAAGTGTCTGCTAAAAACAGGTGCTGTAAAAATCCCCCTTCCTGTAACTCGAAGTAAGATTCCATCCTTGTACAAGGAGCCCCTTCCCCTGTTCCCATCCTGCCCCTGTCCCATGATGAACACCCCCAAACCACTTCCCTGCCTGACTTCATTCTCTTTGCCTAATAAATAGAGACCTTGGTTGTAAGGTAATTATGCCATTTCTTCAGTGGGGCTGAAGGAAACCTGGTTGGAGTCCAATAAACCTGTTGGCCTGTCAAGATGGCCTCTCTGCTCTTTCCTTTGTTCATACTCCTGGTACTCGAAATATTTCCTTACGTATGGAGCTGAATCCTGGGAACTTGAAATATTTCCTTATACTCACTACTCGATTTCGGTTTCACACTGCTCTATTTCCTTCATTTGTAACCATTAGTTAAGAGATATTCACTAACAAGATATGGCATCTTCTTAAGAAAAATTTCCTTACCTGTACTGTCTCTTAGTCATGTTGTACTTTCATCTTTTCCTTCCGTTTTTTTTTTCTCTTAAGGAATTTTTTTTTTTTTTTTTTTTTTGCCAGTCCTGGGGCTTGAACTCAGGGCCTGAGAACTGTCCCTGGCTTCTTTTTGCTCAAGGCTAGGACTCTGCCAACTTGAGCCACAGCGCCACTTCTGGCCTTTCCTATATATGTGGTGCTGAGGAATCGAACCCAGGGCTTCATGTATGCAAGGCAAGCACTCTTGCCACTAGGCCATATTCCCAGCCCTCTTAAGGAATTTTTAAAAGACATTTTTCCTTAAACAACAACAACAACAACAACAACAGTTTTTGTAGACACTGAGTGAAGAGTCATAGTAACACAATTTCTCCTTTACAAATGGCTTGTTTAGAGGAACTTGTTCATGCTGGAGTTTCTGGCCCTGGTTTTCCAATCTTGCATAAAGGAGGTGGGCTCACTGGTTTCCTATACTTTCTGTAAGTGTGTGTGCAAAAGATGGCTTAAAATTTTTTTTCAGTACTGTGGAATTCAGATCCTTGCACATGTCAGTCAAGGTGTTTGAACACCTGTGACCTGTCCCAGCCTTCTTGTTTTCATTTGTGAGACAGGGTCTCTTTGCTTCCTTTGTCCTGGCTGGCTTCAAACTCCTGATTATACAATCTCCATCTCTTGAGTATCTGGGACTTCAGGCATGAATCACCATAGGGCTAAATTATTTTTTATTGAAGTTGTGTGAGCTCCCCTGATGGGATGGGTTTGACATTGGCAAGACAGAGTTATGATTGCCATCAAGGGTCAAAGGCTATGGTTTCTTTCTCTCAGTTAACTTGATAAAGCAGTGTGGCCAAACAACTAAGTTATCTCTTATCTTTTGTAGTACTTTGTGTTCAAATCTGTTTAAGCCAGTGGCTTTCGTTCTTTCTTTTCTTTTTATGGATAGAGTGATCAGGAAAGGTTTGCAGAAAGTATTTTATCTTTTCCTTTTGTTGTAATCATAACATGCCTATGTTAAGCCTTTCTAATTGGCAGAACTACAACACAGATAAAAGATGTGCTTCTCCTAATCAGCTGGGCTGAATTTCTGTGTGGCATTGCAGTGATTATAGTCACAGTCAGATTTACTGATTGCTGGGACCCCTCTACCAACTTCCCCTAGATAAAAAAAAATCCCATTTGCCCCAAATCCATAAGCACAGATGGGCTTTTAGAAACCACATTCAAATACTTCTCTCTCCTCCCAGGTCCTCATGAGCATGGAAGATATAAAAGTCCACGAAATGCAGATTTTTGACTACAGAAAAAAAATAGCTGAGTCAGAGACTAAATTGAAACAGCAACAGAACCTGTACGAAGCTGTGAGGTCTGACAGGAATCTCTACAGCAAAAATCTGATTGAGGCGCAGGTAAAGAATATGTTCTGTGACTCTGCATGTTCATTTGTCTCCCCTCTGCTCTTAAAGCAGTTTCTGTTGTCCAAATAGCAGGATTGAAAATAGATCAAGAAAGAAATCTTGTGCAATTCACCTGGAAAAGATCAGTTTAGGCAAATCTATCAGGCTGTTTGGAAGGGAAATAATGCAACGTAACAGGCCATAACTTAATAGGACTTGGATGATCCTGGTGCAACTTTTCGTTACTGTATAGAATTTCTGTTCTGTTTGTCTCTCTGTCTCTCTGTCTGTCTGTCTCTCTGTCTGTCTGTCTGTCTGTCTGTTTCTCTCTCTCTCTCTCTCTTTCTGTGTATGTGTGTGTTTTAAACTTCTACCAAGGCTTAGGGGACAGTATCATACTCTTGTTTAATACAATTTGTTAAATTTGGAATCTTTCCTTGACAGTACTTATTGAGTGTCCACTTCCTTTAGTAAAATGAGGAATAAAGAGAGAGAGAAAGAGAGAGAGAGAGCATTTGAGTACATGTAACTGTTTTGAGTTATTGCTCTATGGATAGATGCCAGAGATAAAAGAATAGCCCAGTTGCAATTGGTTGAGAAGCCATTGTCTGAGAGAGCCTCCCTTTGAAGTTCCCAATGTGTATTGACTATCCATAGAAATGATGGTGACTGTTTAATTCACCCTTGAACCTTCTTCCTTTTACCTTTCTTCTAGGATGAAATCACTGAAATGAAGAGAAAGTTAAAGATTATGACCCATCAGGTGGACCAGCTGAAAGAAGAGATCTCCGTCAAGGAGGCTGCACTTGTGAAGCTGCATCTGGAACAGCAGCGGATAGAAAAGGAGAAGGAAACACTGAAGGTGCTCACCCCCACAGGAGACCCCAGCCAGCAATCCACTCTAACCAAAGTAGAGAGGGAGGGCACGGTGTGTGTGTGTGTGTGTGTGTGTGTGTGTGTGTGTGTGTGTGTGTGTGTGTGTGTCTGTGTGAGTGTGTGTGTACACGTGATGGAGGAAGCTGCCAGTGGCCTCCATTGCTAGTTTCCCAAACCCATTCATGCAAGGCTGAGCTGTTTCTGTTCTTAACAGATAGTTCCCTGGGTGGAGTGGGGGAGGAGAGTGGCTAACCCACACAACACTAGCTCATTTAAGCTGCATCAACACTGGTGACTTAGCAGGTCAGCACTGCACGGGAGTTCCTTGGGCTTGTAGGCTGGCTACCATCCCTTTGCATTTACAACCCAAGTCCTGCCCAGTGCTCACACCCAGCTCTCCCAACCCCATCGCTGGTAACATCCCATCCCATGGCTACTGATCATTGTTCCTTTGTGTGCACTAACCAGGGGGTATCAGGGCTTTATTTTCCCTTTTGCTCCTCTCTCCTCACTTGGTTTTATTCTCAACCTGGTTCATAGTTGACTTTATTTCTGTGGGCCTAAGACCTTTGCAGCTACATCCCCAAATAGCTCTTTCTCTGTAGATCTTACTAAGATCTATCTATCTATCTATCTATCTATCTATCTATCTATCTATCTATCTATCTATCTATCTATCTATCTCTATCGTCTGTCTATCTGTCTATCTACTGAGCTACACCCCCAGGTTTTGTGTTGTGGTTTGTTTTTTTTGTGTGACAGAGTCTCATTATGTTGTCTAGACTGGCCTCAAATTCAAGATCCTCTTGCCTTTGCTTCCTGAGTGTCAGGACTACACCACCACTCCTAGATCAACATGCCCTTTAAAACCCTCTAGTGTAGAACGTTCTATGTCTATTAACAACAATACATGCCAAGTAATGATTGCCATTTCAAATTCTCTAACCAATTGTATTTTACTGTATGTATTAGTAATATGGCCATCATTTCTTTTTCTCATCCAATCCAATAGATTTCTTTTGCATTTTATTTGCCAAATAATAAAAAAAAGTCTACATAGTATATATTATATAAACAGTATTTGTAGGTGGTTAAGATCCATTTGCAGGAACCATTTACAAGAAAATAGATATTGGGTGCCATTGTTTTCTGCACATAGTAGCTTTCAAAGATGATCCCTGTCTTAAAAATGTGCACCTAGTACTGGACAGAATTAATGCCACCTTTCCCCTGATTTTACAATAGATTGAAATATACACTCACAATTTAATAACAGATCCAGCAATTTAATGATAGGTTTTCATGGAATTAGAACTACTGTATTAAATTAAGGCACCACTTGGTTTGAGAAATATTCAACTAACAAAAATGTCTTTATACAAAAAGATACAGTAATTGATTTATTTGTCCGTGACTGATTTCTCTTATCACTGCAGCCTGTGATAGAAAAGAACAGAAAATTCCTCATATGTATAGATATATGCATGTATATATGTATGTATATATATATGTATACACACATGTGCGCGCACACGCGCACACACACATACACACACACACAATGTTTTCTGAAATTGGAAAAAGTTCCTGCATCTTTGCCCTTATTTCCTTTGTTCAAAAGCAGAGTTTGATGGAAGCAGCTTGTTTCACCCTGGAGCTCATAGTGGGGATGGGGTTTATTTATTGCTGAATGAATCAGAAGAATCTCATTACAACACTGCTCCACCAGGAGCCTCATGGACCATGTTAGCAAGACATCAGAGTAATCTCTCTCTCTCTCTCTTTTCATCTCTCTGGGAGGATAACAATGATTTCCACTTCTACTTCCCAAGTGATTCTCTAGTCAAAAAATTAACTATTATTCCAGTAGAGTCCAAGGTAAAACAAATGACCTTCTGCACAGTCCTGCTGTAGAATAAACAACTTCCTACCCAAGACACTTATTCCCTTCTTTCCTTACTGTTTGATGTTAGTTTCAGTGATGATCTTCATCATCAGCCATCTACACAAACAGCCCCAAAGAAGCACCATAATGAAACGAAATAAAGGGCAGGAGGAGGCTGTGATGTGCTGTGGGCCAGCAGGGTTGGTGGCTGGCTGACATAAGGGGATTAAAAAAGGTTTCTGTTCTGGACAACATGCTCTGAATAGGGAGTTCCACGTCTAAATGGCTTTGGGTCATCGATTATAGGAAGATGATTGCTTTGTACTCACTATGGAGAGAAGATGCTCTTTCCCTCAGCATTTCCCATTACGGCAGCAGTGAGGAACAAAGAGAGAGGATGCCTGCTTGATCTATTATTTGAGGTTATCCAAGGGTGACTTGCAATGGTGCTCCGATTGGATGATCGTGGCCTACCATTAAGCCTGTTTGACATTCTTTAGGAAAAAACAAATATGACAGCTCAAACGTTGATCTCCAGCCTCTTGACTTTTTTTTTAAAGCTAAGAATATGAGTCATATTCTACACAGGTCTCTGGATTTCATGCCTCCAAAGCTTGCAAACCAAAACCCTGGGAGGAAAGGGTAGATTTCCTAGTCACATTGCTCCAAAAGACATTTATCTTTCAGTTCTGCAAAGCTCAGTGGGTGCATAGTCCCTGCTACGGGGGCAAGCCCTTGCCTTCTTGACAGACTGCGAGATGCCTTCTGACAGGACAGCCCAGTTTGCTACTTTCCAAGTTTGTAGACAAACAATGTCATTGTAGGTTGTCCTCATCTACATTCATCCCCATCAACTGAAAAACCTTTCTCCTTCTGTGTTCCTTTTCCTTTTGCAGTCACTACCAGACTGTCTTGTCTTTTTAGGATCCTAGGCGTTGTCAGCACTTTATGGTTAGGAGAGAATGTCAGTAGTCCTGGGTAGATGTGGCTGCATCTGGGTCCTTCTTCCCATGCTGTCTCAGTCTCCTTTCATCAGCACTGAAGCAGTCACCTTGTTTTCCAGACCTAACAAGCCCCAGAGTCTGTCTCAGCACTTCCCAATCATCCCACATCCATCTGACAGCACTTTGAGTCTTCCTACATAATTCAGCAGCAAATAGCACCACATTACAGACTAGCTTCTGTCACATGACATAAAGCTGTTTCTGTTACCCATGACAGAAGGAGGGAAAAGCCCTAATTACTGTCAAGGCTGAACACTTAAGGTGGCTCATATACGAATCTCTGAGACTTGTCCAAGTATGGCTTTTGAGATACAGTGGATGCCCATTCACAAATTAGATGGTTTGTAGTCTATAAACATCAATTGCAAAATTGTGTAGCCAGAGAGGTAGTGACTAAAGGGTGTGATGTGCTATTACCATCCAACCACAGGTCACCAGAAACACTTCAACAGGTACAAAAATCTCAAGTGGCACCGAGGTTGCTGCTTGATGGGCTTTGGGGGCCCAGCAGTTGTTGCTATCCTTCCTGGGTGAGACAGCTCAGATTTATAACTACTAAATGTATTAGACCCAAGGTATTTTGTTGATGTTAACATTGGCTGCCAACTTCTAATGCCACATCTTGTTTACAGCCCATAAATTTATGACATAAGGAGACCACTCAGAATTTTGATATATTATGGAAAAAAATCCATCCAGCAATGCCAAACGCACGAATGGTTTTACATTTCAGTCAGATACTTTTACACACCGTTGATTGCATTTTAATATAACAGGGGTTTCATTTTGTTCTGCTGATGGATTCTGATCAGCTCTTGGCACTTAGGAACAAAAAAGTGAGTGCTGCAGATATAGGAGAATAAAAGTTTTATTAAAGGAGGCATCAGGCAAACAGGTATTTTATTGCTGTCTTCACTGTCATCTTAAATGATTGGAGAAACAGAAAGGCTGGTACTTCACACTCTGTCCTAACAGGCAATCCCCCTAAGTGGTAAATACTAGGCCAGATCATTTCTCAGTAAGTATTTTCTTTTGCTTATCCCTAAACCATATTTTATGAACAAACTGTCATAAAAGAAACCCTTGTTTTGATAGTAGCTTGTTGCATTTAATTTGCGACACTGCACATCAATTACTAGGTACACAGTATCGCCTACTGTCTTGGGAAGTCTGAGGCACAGAATTTATGAAGGGAGAAGACCTTTGACCTGAATTGAGTTGGTTTCCAGGCAATTAATTCCAACTGTGGAATTTTTATTTATTTATTTTATCATCTTGGTGACCTTTCTGGGTGATTGGGCATGATGGGCCTAATACTTACATGAACAGAGAAAAATTATGTTTTTTTTTTTTTTAAACTGTCATTTGTAGAGCTGTAAGGCTCTGGCATATTGAATGAAATCTTAATGTCATTCTGTCACCTCCTTTGTGATTTTGGGCATGGGTAGATGAACTCCCTTTCTTCATTTGTTTCTTTGTGCCCTGGCCAGTGATTCCTCCATGTCTTTTCCAGTTGGACACGGAATCTCTCATAGACGTGTTCTTGCTTTCAAGGTGGGTAACTAGCTCCTTGGTTGCAGACTCTGGTTTTTTTTTTTTTTTTTTTTTTTTTTTTTTTGCCAGTCCTGGGCCTTGGACTCAGGGCCTGAGCACTGTCCCTGGCTTCTTTTTGCTCAAGGTTAGCATTCTGCCACTGAGCCACAGTGCCCCTTCTGGCCGTTTTCTATATATGTGGTGCTGGGGAATTGAACCCAGGGCTTCATGTATACAAGGCAAGCACTCTTGCCACTAGGCCATATCCCCAGCCCGGTTGCAGACTCTGAAGCACATGGCACAAAAGGGCATTTTGAGTTTTGCACAGCTATTTGCCAGTCTTACCTTATGCAGTATCACACCTAGTACTCAGATCCAACCACATGGGCGCTGTGCCATCTGGCAAACTAGCTGCTGCTTCATTCCCTGCCTTGGCTCACATAGGCTGTATGTAGAAAGCTCTCCTCCAACACACACTCCTCCATTTGGGCAATGTCCATCACCTGCCAAGGACCCAATTTGTTCTTTTCTCTCAACTCCAGGTGAAAACAGAGACTCCTTCCTGTGTGCTCTCATGTCCCTTTACGTACAGGGTGGTGGGATGTCCATATGTATGGTTGTTGGTGATTCTCATTACCTCCAGTGGGTGGGGAAACCTATTTGCATGGTGGGAATCCCAAGGCTGCTATTTATGCGTTCAGTAACCTTGGGCAAGTTATTTGGCTTTGCATGACCCCTGTAATTGTATTTATAAAGTAGAGATATGAGTTTTTCAAGGTGTAGTATTATCCCTGGGGTGATTTTAAATTACAAGCCCATATTTATGGAATAGAAATGGGTGTATGCTTTGATAAGAAACATTTTTCTTTCCCACCTCATGACCAGACTCAGGTGTGATCTCTCTGAAAAAGCATATCTGCTGGTCTTTGGCAGCCAATGACCTGTGCCTTGACCCATAATGCTATTCTCTGCATGACAAAAAAAAAAGAGAGAGAATGAAAAAAATGTTTCCTGGACTGGATATATGTATAGCATTGACATATCGTCCTCTATTGTCTGGAAGAGAAGTGTTGGAGGCTGAGGGTCCATGTATCTTTCTGTCCCAATCTGCTGTATAAAATGGACACTTTGTTGTTATCTTTAATTTTTGCTTGCCATGGCTTGCCCTTTGTAGTGAGCCTACTGGTGATGTGAGGACCCGAGTGGGGAGACATGGTGGTCTCTTGTGTTCATCCCATTTCATCCTCTGCGCCATTCTTAGTGAGAGGAATGCTGCAGAATATCAATGAAATCCCACTACACACATGGACCAGTGATAAAACTCCTCCAGGGCACAGCTCAGAGAATAAACATGATTATCATCAGAGGCACTGCTGTTTCGTGTGTGTGTGTGTGTGTGTGTGTGTGTGTGTGTGTGTGCTCGCTCACGCAAAGCTTATGTGGTTTATTAGTATAGTGTGCTCAAACCACATTAAATGAATCACCAGGGAATGCAAACGAGGCACCACTCCACAGCCCTGTGCGCCTGTCTATGCTGCTGCAGAAGGAAACATGTCTGAATCTTTTCCCTCTTTGCCAGGCCGAGCTGCAGAAACTGAGACAACAAGCCATGGAGACCAAACACTTCATTGAAAAGCAAGAGGCTGAAGAGAGGAAACTCCTGAGAATCATTGCTGAGGCCGACGGGGAGAGGCTAAGGCAGAAGAAGGAGTTAGACCAGGTAGAACCTTCGCCTCACCCTCTCGTTAATAGCCGCCAGGGCTCAGTTCTACTATTCATTCATCATCATCTGTCCTCTCTAGGATCTGCCACCTAGCCCTTCTAGAAGATCAGCCAGAGAGGCCTGTCTTGTATTGATTAATTATGAAAGTCACTCCTTTATTTTATCCATATTTAGGAGCACTTCCCAGGCATCAACCACTCTTCCCACACGAGGGCACTTCAGCCAAGAAGAGGGAAGTCCCTGTTCTCAGGAAGCTCAAGTTCCAATGAGATAATTAGAGTTCATACTTACATGGTTTGGGAGAAAGGAACTCAAATGAATACTTTGAGGATTCAAAATAAAATACTTTCAGGGATCTGGCTGGGGGAATTTGACTAGAAGTGTCAGAACTTGGGGAGACTTGGTCTACCAGAAGAGTGTTTAAATTTAAGCATTAAAAATACAGTTTGGTCGGGCAAACTATATATTTAGATACAATATTTATACATATATGGTCATACCTATAATCATATCTACTCATGGGGCTGAGATCTGAGGATCATGGTTCAAAGCCAGGCTGGGCAGCAAAGTCCATGAGACTCTTAACTCCAATTAATCACAAAAAAGCCAGAAGTAAAGTTGTGGCTCAAGTGTTAAGAGTACTAGCCTTGAGTGAAAAAGTTAAGGGACAGCACCCAGGCCCTCAATTCAAGCCCCAGTACAGGTATACACACACACACACACACACACACACACACACACACACACAACTTCCCTTCTCCTCCCACCCCCCACCCTCCTCACATACACATAATTTGGAAGGAGGCAAAATGACACACCTACGGGTCAAAGATTACTGGATCATTGGACTACTACTATTAGAATGGATTGTTTATTGTGCACTGATATCTTTTCCCAAGCAGTGTGGGAGGAACCCAGCTTTGGTTGTGTTGGCAGGCTGTTTGTAGAGCATTTACAGCTCACATCCACTAGTTGTACACAGCCTGACTGTTGCTACTGCCACAAGCAAATCCATAATTTTCCATTCTTGGTGTCCATGTTCCCTCCTCAACCTTTCTAGGTCATCAGTGAAAGAGACATTCTGGGATCTCAACTTGTGCGGCGCAATGATGAGTTAGCTTTGCTGTATGAGAAGATCAAGATTCAGCAGTCTGTGCTGAATAAAGGCGAGAGCCAGTACAACCAGAGGCTGGAGGACATTAGGATCCTCAAGCTGGAGATCAAGAAACTGCGCCGGGAGAAGAGGATTCTGGCCAGAAGTGTGGCTAATGTGGAAGAACTCAGGTAATATGGAGGCTGTCAGGGATAAGGGCCTGGAGGTTTGTCAGTGACCTGATGTGACCTTGTGAGGGGTCATTGAAGGTCTTTATCAAACTGTGAAAAGTGAGTTTTACATGATACCATTATCAGCAAATACTGAGAACCACTTTTCTATAAAAATCTGGTGGCTCGCTGAGATGTAAGGATCGTGATTGGAAGCCAGCTCAAGCTGGAAAGTCTGTGAAACTCTAATCTCCAACAAACTACTCAGACAAAGCCAGAAGTGGCATTGTGGCTCAAGTAGTAGAGTGCTAGCCTTGAGCACAAAGGCTCAGAGACAGTACCTAGGCCCTGAGTTCAAGTCCCAGGACTGTAAAAAAAAAAACAACAACCAAGAAAACTCTATCATGCCCATATTATATCACAAAAACAAAATTGTTTCCTTGAGTTGGTGTATGAAGGAATGCAGAAAAGCTAATAAAATATGCTTCTGTATCTTTGAAGGGAAATTTCAAGTCAAATCACAAACACAACTAGTTACAAACTTAGAAAAGTTTCTTCTCCCTATTACTGAGTACTTTGGAACTTCTGTGAGGGAAATGGAACATCAACATTTAAATTCTATCCAGGTAGCACTTGGCCATCTCTCTCTCTCTTTTTCCCCTTGGAATTATATATAGAATGAAAAGAGGTGGAAAATTTAATTCTATCACTATCTAAAAATCTGTTTCCTTAGAAGACAGCCAAATCTTCTATCTCACTCTTGATTTATCTTCTGCAGCTTTTCGCTTAAGCGCAGCTTTCTTCTTTCTTTAAATCTTATATTATACAAGAACTACTTTCCCTGTGGGAAAACATCGTGGAGTTTTATATAGGCAATTGCAGAGGTCCAGTATGTTCTCAGTGGCTCTCCTCCCTCCTCACTGCTTGCAGAAGGACAGTTATCTTGACCAAGGGGTGGGGAGATAAGGACAGAGTCTGGATCTATCTCTTAAATTAATTGGGTTAGAAGGTTCTACTATTTCAATGCAGGAGACTCAGGAATCAGAGGTTTACCACTGTTAAGGATGGATTGACCCTTTAAAAAAAATTTTTTTTTTTTTAGTGGCTTTGCACTTCAGAGGATGAAAGTAGTATAAATTTTGTAGAAAGTGTGAGAAATGCAGGGAAGAAGGGACCAGAAAATCACTCATAACTTTACTATCTAGAGACACTACCATTGGTATTTTAGAGACAAATTGGTTTCTTCTAAGTAGCTACTGAAGAATCTCTAGGACTAGCATTAAACTTGTCAGCTCTTGAGTTATTTTTATGACATATATAAAAGACTGGATTTGACCCATTCCTAGTCAACATTGCTAGTTTGTTGGTAATGTTGGTTTCGTGTGTGTGTGTGTGTGTGTGTGTGTGTGTGTGTGTGTGTGTGTGTTTATGTGTGTGTATTGGTATTGGGGCTTGACCTTAGGGCCTGGGTGCTACCCTTAACATTTTTGCTCAAGGCTAGCATTCTACAGCTCTACTTTCTGCTTTTTTGGGTAGTAAACTGGAGATAAGAGTCTCTTGGACTTTCCTGCCTGGGCTTGCTTTGAACTTAGATCAGATCTCAGCCTCCTGAGAAGCTAGGAGTATAGGTATGAGTCACAGAAGCCTGGCTGATAATGGATTTTTTTCCCCTTTCCATTGAGAAGACAACTTGATAAAGCTTAGAGACAAGCAAGCCTGAATTCTAATCTTAGCCTTGCTACCTACAGACTATGTGACTTTGGGTAACTGATCTCTGAGTTTCAGACTTGTAATTACACTTAAATATAAAACACAAATGCAATGTGCCTTACACAGAGTCTAAAATGGTAAGCTGTTAAAAAAAAGGTGAATGGTTAGCCATTTTAAAATCTTAACATGGTAAGCCATCTTTTTTTTTAATTTGTGGAAGACTTTTATTTTTTTATACTTTATTTATTAATTAAACAAAAATTTTTGACAAGGTGTTGTGCACAGGGGTACAGTTACATAGTAGGGCAGTGTGTACATTTCTTGTGATATATGGTAAGCCATCTTAAGTAAGTCTGCTATTTCGTTTTTAATAATTACTTATTTATTGTCAAAGTGATATACAGAGGGGTTACAGTTTCATACGTTAGGCCTTGGGTACATTTCTTGTACTATTTGTTACCTCCTCCCTCATTCCCCCTGGCCCCTCCCCCTTCCCCTCTCCCCCCATGAGTTGTTCAGTTGGTTTACACCAAATGGTTTTGCAAGTATTGCTTTTGGAGTAGTTTGTCTTTTTATCCTTTGACCCTCGATTTTGATATTCCCTTTCACTTTCCTAGTTCTAATACCAGTGTATACAGTATCCAGGGCACTAAGATTAGATAGAGTGATAGTGGGGGAACAACCACAGGAAGGGGATACAAGAGGATCATCAACAAAAAAAGCTATGGCTTCACATGGCATGTTGAAAGTAATTACAACAGTGATATAACACTCATTTCCATAACATGGAGTTAATTTCACTTAGTATCAAATTTTTTTTTTGCCAGTCCTTGGGCTTGAACTCAGGGCCTGAGCACTGTCCCTAGCTTCTCTTTGCTCAAGGCTAGCACACCCTACTACTTGAGCCACAGCACCACTTCTGGCTTTTTTTCTGGTGCTGTGGAATTGAACCTAGGGCTTCATGTATATGAGGCAGGCACTCTACCCCAGGCCATATTCCCAGCCCTCACTTAGCATCATCTTATGTATTCATAAGGGCATAGCTATTAGGCTCTTGTGATCCTCTGCTGTGACTTGCCTAAACCTGTGCTAATTATTCCCTATGAGGGAAACCATAGGGTCCATGTTTCTTTGGGTCTGGCTCACTTCACTTAGTATAATTTTTTCCAAGTCCTTCCATTTCCTTACAAATGGGGCAATGTCATTCTTTCTGATAGAGGCATAAAATTCCATTGTGTTTATGTACCACATTTTCCTGATCCATTTGTCTACTGAGGAGCATCTGGGTTGGTTCCAGATTTTAGCACTGACAAATTGTGCTGTGATGAACATTGTTGTGCTGGTAGCTTTAATGTGTTCTTGTTTGTGGTCTTTTGGGTAGATGCCCAAAAGTGGGGCTGCTGGGTCATAGGGGAGCTCTATGTTTAGCCTTCTGAGGAATCTCCATAACGCTTTCCAGAGTGGCTGAACCAGTTTACATTCCCACCAACAATGAAGTAGGTTCCCTTTTGGCCACATCCCCTCCAACATTAGTTATTGCTAGTTTTCCTGATAATGGACATTCTTACTGGGGTGAAGTGGAATCTCAATGTTGTTTTGATTTAAGGCTGCTATTTTTGCTGAGGTTTTCCCGTGGCACTCAAGAAAAGTGAAGGGTTAACACTGTGCTTTTAATTCTAAGCAGCTTGTTCTGTGCTCCCTGCTGAGTGAACACAGTGCAGTTAATTCTCACGGTTTGTCTTGCTAATGAGGGGACCTTGTATTATTGGTTTCAATGAAGCAATTAAGGGAAAGAGATGGTTTGGGATAGTAACCTGCACACCCACAGCAGACCAGGTAGTGATCTATTGCTCCAGTCAATGCCCGTGTTCATCTGGAAACAACTTCTTCTTGATAGAGCTGTGGCTGGCTCACAGGATGCCCAGAATGGCCACAGCACATGACCCATCAACTAAATCTTCTGCCAGACAACTCAAAAAGCCTGGTTGAGCCATAGCTCAGGCTTTAGGACTTTTTCAGCCATCTATGTCCATTAGTTGTGAGTTCTAAGGTGAAGATATCTTTACCAACTCAGTGTGTCTCAGTCCTGGCCACATGCTAGAATTAGCAGTAGGACTTGAAGGCCTATGATATTGTGGTTGGGTACCAGATCCACTATGGGAATTGGGTTTGTGCTTGAGTGGCTGCAGCATGCAGGAGGGGGGAGGAGATGCTCTGCTCCCCGCCCCCCCCACAACGGGTGCCCGGTTATCACGTGTGCCTCTGTGGCTGGTAGTCAGTCTCCACGTGTGATGCAGACTGTTCACTTACCGCAACTGCAGAAACATTTAGAAACACTGGCAAGTGTACTGAGATGGTCATAATTCACATTTCCATATACTTCTAAATTCTTTCCAGATTCTGAATCAAAATTCTGAAGTTTGGCATGATTTTTATTTTCTTCTTAAAGAGAAAGCAAGTCTTTTTTAAAAAAAAATAAAATTCGGAGATGAATATACATTAGCTGTACAAATGGGATTTCATTGTGACATTTTCATTCATGCAGACAGTCTCACCCATCAGCCCGCTCCCTCTAATACCCTCCCTTCCTACTTCTAAAAATTCATTTCAGCAGTTTTCATTGTTCTGGTTTCATAATGCAAATAAAATCATGGTGAAGGCAAGCCTTAGGCTCTCCAGGAACTGGTGTCATTTGTGTCCTGCCTAGATTTCAGGAGGCTGGTCTCAAGGTTCACAGCAGTCCCCCTACTTCCAACTTAGACTCATTTATTTTAATTATCCTTAAGTAGTCGTACAGAGGGGGTGTCAGGTCAAGATGTCAGTTTGGGAGGCTCCTCCCATCATTCGCCCCCATCTCTTAAGTCCAGCTTATTCTATCAGATGTGGCAGGTGTGTGCCCTCTTTTTTTTTTTTTTTTTTTTTGGCCAGTCCTGGGCCTTGGACTCAGGGCCTGAGCACTGTCCCTGGCTTCTTTTTGCTCAAGGCTAGCACTCTGCCACTTGAGCCACAGTGCCCCTTCTGGCCGTTTTCTATATATGTGGTGCTGGGGAATTGAACCCAGGGCTTCATGTATACAAGGCAAGCACTCTTGCCACTAGGCCATATCCTCAGCCCGAGATGTGTGCCCTCTTAAAGGTATGCTATTCAAGTGGGAGAATTTCCTTGGGAGAAAAACAACAGCTCACATTTGTCTTTAGGCAGGAGCTTTTCCACGTGCAAAGAGAGTTCCTGAAGGAGAGGACCAGGTGCCGTGCCCTGGAGGAGGAGCTGGAGAACCCTATGAACGTGCACAGATGGAGGAGGCTTGAGGTGACATCTGGCAGGCATCCTCCCCGCCCCACGTCTCTATCCCACTCCAGGCTTCTAGCCACTGGCTCTTTAGATTAATGCAGTGCAAATGCTTACCTGGAATGCAGGACTGGGTCAAGTGGAATTTGGGTGGTTCCAGAACTGGATGTTTCATTTTATTTTAAAAAAAGTCTTGGACAAAACCTAATGCCAGAGGCTCATGCCTAGAATCTTAGCTTCTCAGGAGGCTGAGATTTGAGGACCAGAGTTCAAAGCCAGCATGGGCAGAAAAGTCTGTGAGACTCTTAGGCCCAACTAACCAGCAAAAAGCTGGAAATAGATATGTGGCTCAAATGGTAAAGTACTAGCCTTGAGTGAAAAAGCTAAGAGACAGTGTCTAGGCCCTGAATTCAAGCTCTAGCACCAGCACACACACACACACACACACACACACACACACACACACACACACACACACATATATCTTAGATAAAGATTTTTCTGTCCCTCCAAAGACCTAGTGCAAGCTGTGAACCAGCTTTGCCAATGGACATTTCTTTCTTTCTTGTTTAGGTAGTTTTTGGTTTGTCAGTTACCCTGCCAAGTACCTGTTATTCCCGGGTTGTTAAGTGCCTTTAGCTTTATTGGCCATCAGTCTCTGAGCTGTTTTTCCACATTTTTTCCCTTTCTTGCAGGAAATCTGTTTTTATAAATTAGTTCTTTTGAAAGGATTAGCTTGAGTGAATCAAATCCTTTCTTTGAAAGGACCTAGGGATGTAGCTCAAGTCCCATTAGTAGAGTATGGACAATTCATATTCTACTTTAGGATTTCTTCATAGGAATTACCACTAGCACCGGAAATGACAGCTAAAGCCAAGAACTGCCAACTCAGGTCTGGATGAATTTAGTTGTAGCTAGCACTGGGGGTGCCAAGAGGGGCTCCCACTAAATGAACAATTACAATGTTGAGAGCTGTGTCTGTGATCTGAGAACTCTCAGTGTGAGGTGGAAAATCAGCCAAGGGGACGTTTGTTTCATTCCCCCCCCCCCCCCCGCTTTTAATGAAGAAAGCACGAAAGCTAATGCATTACAAATTGTTATGTAAACATGAGGTCTGAATTTTAACAACACCTAGAATTGCTAACTGAATAAGTTCCAAGTGTAGCCCGGGTAGATGGGCATCAATTGGCACAGCTGAGCATTTCCTGAGCAGAGTCAGAGTCAATGAAGTATCTTCCTCACTGATTTCAAATGCCCCAAAGAACGGTCTTGTTTGCTAACCTAATCATAGTACAGATCTGCCTGGGAAAGTGGTCCTGAAGGATTTTTAATATCACATTAGATTAGTCCATGTGTTTTCAAACACATCTTAAAAGATTCCAAACCCAAGTCAATTTCTATTTAAAAAAAATTAGAAAACAAGTCTGGGACTTGAAAATATTTAGCTGCTTGATGAATGCAAAATGTCAGTGCAGTTGAAAGTGAAGCTGGAGGACAAGTGATCAATTTACATCCGGGGCTCTTGTTTGAACCATATGCAGATAGACTCAGAAGGAGCATCAAAGCGTTATGGGCTGATGACTCCATTTGAGAGCACAAAGCCATGGCTGTGTTCCACTGCCAATTATCAGCAGAAGTCTCCATCCAGGAAGCCTTCTCCACCGTGGGCTGCAATAAATCTTCTGGCTAACAATGCCCAGAGGGGAATCCCGAGGCTGAGTGAATCAGGGAACCCTGTCTCAGTTTCATTCCTATGGAAACCAGAGGTAGTAGGGAAAGCCTCAAAGCGTCTTAATGAACAGCCACGGCTTTTGGAGCTGGACATAGCTAGGCTCAAATCCAGCTCTGATCCTTACCAGCCTGGGCAAATGACTTAACTTCTCTGAACCTGAGTTGTCTTATTTGTAAAAACAGCAGATGAATATTATCTTTCAGGCTGTCAGATGCCGGCTGGTGGCAAAGAAGCAGGTATCATACAAAGTAGCTATTATTATGAGTACTCCTTTTGGAGGAATAAATATATCCTAGGTACACAGAGGAGACATTAGGAAAACAATATTTGCTTTTCTTTGTGGGGGGTGGGTATTTATAACCTTCATTCTTTTTTCATTTTATTTGAATATCCATTGGATCTGCAGGTTTTCCCCCCCTCACTTCTGGGATTTGAACTCAGGGTATCACTCTTGCTCTACTGGCTTGGCCTCACCTCTGGCCTTTGGTTCTTTATTTTTATAGAATCTTGCATTTTTTACCTGGGCCTAGCCTCAGACAGAAGTCTTCCTCCTTATGTTGGGACCACAGGCACCCACCACTATGCCTGGCTTATTAATTCAGAGAAGAGTCTCATTATTTTTTTTCTCTGGGCTGTCCTTGAACCACCATCCTTCAGATCTTCACCTACTGAAGAGCTTGGATGACAGGTCTAAGCTACAGTCCCTGTCTTGCATTAGATATTAATAATAATACCACAGGTAGAGATTTTGGAGCTTGGAAACTGATGCTATCTGTGTTGGTTGTTGTTCTCTTTGAACAGGCCAGTGATCCCAGTACCTTCGAGCTGATACAGAAAATTCACACCCTGCAGAAGCGCCTCATCAGCAAGACGGAGGAGGTGGTGGAGAAAGAGCTGCTTCTCCAGGTAGCGTTTTCATTGTTTATCCTGGCTCAGCACTGGCAAGTCTGGACTTAAGGTTTAGTCAGTGGTCTGGCATGGGTTGCATGTCCCACATTGGCCTGTAGATGGCAACAGTGACTCACACTTGGGAAACAAACCCACTGATGAACTGGTCCTGCCTGCCTGCCATCCCTGATACTTAAAGAATTCTCCAAGATGAAGTTCAAGACTTGACTGTCTGCAGTTGGGTAATCTTCAGATAATGGCAAATGCCATGATTTTGATTTTGAAACTAAGCTTTCACATGATGCAAAAACAATCTGTGTGGACAAATCTCTTGTGGAGGAAAGGGAAGGGAACGATGATGCAATGGAAGGCTTTGTGCAGAGTTTTTTGGTGTAATTAGGACAATGGTTTTTTCCACTCATCACCACTCATCCGCAGCGTCATCATCACCATTGTTGTTGTTGTTGTTGTCATCATCTTCCTCCTCCTCCTTCACTATCATTCTCAACATCTTCAAAGAGGCCCATTTTTTATCACAGGAAGTCTGCCCAAAGTCCACTATTGCTTCCTTTTAGTTTACTGCTAGATCTTCACTTTGTCTTTGGTATTCTAGAGTTTAACACAAAATAGTTTGTTATGAATTCAGTATTTCTTATTATGCTTACAGCTCACTTGAGCTCCTCAGTCTGAGGATTCTTGCCCTATCACAGTTTCCCCTTCATTCTTTTTATTCATTTCTTTTGAAACTCTTATTATACATGATTTTACTTCTTTTTAACCCCCCATCTACTAACATTGTTGATATCTCTCTGTCTGTCTGTCTAGGTACTGGGTTTTTTTTTTTTTTTTTTTTTGGCCAGTCCTGGGCCTTGGACTCAGGGCCTGAGCACTGTCCCTGGCTTCCTTTTGCTCAAGGCTAGCACTCTGCCACTTGAGCCACAGCACCACTTCTGGCCGTTTTCTGTATATGTGGTGCTGGGGAATCAAACCCAGGGCCTCATGTATACGAGGCAAGCTCTCTTGCCACTAGGCCATATCCCCAGCCTCTAGGTACTGGGGTTTGAATTTAGGGCTTCATGTTTGCTAAGCAAGTGTTCTACCACTTAAACCATATCCTCAGCCCTTAAGTGTTCAATTTTTTTTGATTAGGTCTTAGATATTTGATTAGCATTGGCCTGGACTGTAATCCTCCTTTCAATGCTTCCTGTGTAGCTGTAGTTATAAGCATGCACTACCATGCCTAGGTTATTTGTTGAGATGGAGTGTTGTTAATTTTTGCCCAGGCTGGCCTTGAACTCTAATCTTTCTGACTTTACCTTCCCAGTAGCTAGAACTACAGGTATAAGCAATAGTTCTGGACACTGTTTATTTGTATTATGTTTTATTTAACTTCAACTTCTTGCCCATCAATCCTAAATTGTCTTTAAGTAGTTGTACAAAGAAGTTGCCATTTAACAAAACAATGTGAGCTTAATACCATCACTTCTTTCCTATAGTGTGCATAGCTGCTCATTGTAACTGCGAATTTGTTTACAATGATTTTACTTTTATTTTTCTAGGAATTCTTTTTCACATAAGTCTGGACTTTTCTCGTTTGTATTTCTTCCTCTGTGTCTTCAATTTAAAAAGTATATTGTCTAGTCTTAACCAGAACTTATTATTTGAAATTCTTAGGATATTTTCCCTGTTGATTTTTGTGACTGTTGACTTTAATTCATGGTGGACTCCCTCCCCCTCTATTTATTTACATGTCATGATTTGCTATTTTGAGTTTATTATAAGAGCCTTTGTTTAGGGCTCAAGAATGGTCTGGTTAAGGGTATGTCCCTTTATTTGTTTCTACTAGGACCTAGGAGATTATCACTTGCTTAGAGTAATTATTTATGTGAAATTCTCACCTTGGGGCATCTTGGACTATTTGGTTAACAGGTATTAGAACCCCGGACTCTTGTGACATGAAGTCTATGAATTCAAATTTCTGAGGAGCCATTTCCCCTCACACTGGAGCCCAGGAGAGAGATTTCTTGGTTATCTTCCTTTCCCTGGGAGAAGGAGCAATTTCTATCCAGTGTGGATTTTCCCTGAAGGTCTAACCCTCATGTGGAGAATTCTCAGTTCCAGTTGTCCACTTGTCAAAGACCCAGAATCCTTCCTTTGAGCCCCCTATTGGAACTCTAGAAGCCAGGTTCCTCTCTGCATAGCCTGGAGCCTCAAGGGACACTTGCCGTATGTAGATATTCATGGGTTTAACATTCAGTCACCTTTTGTTTTGGATACTTGAACTATTTACAAACAGTTTGCAAAAGAGGATGGGTTGGTTCATTAAGTGGGTTAATGTTTGTAGACTTTAGAGTGCCGACCTTTTAGTCTGACAGATTTCCATCAACAGAAATTTCTTGTTCCAATCCCTAGTTTTCTCATCTGTAAAATAAGGACAAGAATTGTACCTACCCATAGAATTAAGTGCATTGATGCGCTTAGAGGTTTATTACCACATAAAGGTTTGGAAGAGTGTTCATTTATCATTAACAATGTTATCGTTAACATTACAGCCACTATAATATAATGGTGTTAGTCACTAAGCAGTTTTCCCAGGCCTCCAAAGTTAAATATCCCATTTCAGTCTTCTGTGATCAATTCTTCATTTAGCGTCTTTATGTTTGGATGATTGGGCTGCCCAGTCTCTGCCATGAGATTCCTTAGCAGTTCCTCTATCCTGACACAATTTGCACACACCTCCATATCTGGAGAAGCCAGTTTCTCAAAGAATTAATCAATTAAGCAGTATTGGAGCTTCAGCCCACATCTTTGCACATGCTAGATAAGCATTCTACCACTGAATGACACCTCCACTGCCTGTATTTGGAGATACAGTTTTACTAAGTGTCTAAGTCATGGATCTACCTGTCTCTGCCTCCTGAGTGCTGGGATTACAGGCATGCCTCAGCCCACCTGCATTTTGTGTGTCTTATGGGTTGGTTAGAATAGTTTCTAGGACTCACACCAAAACATTTTATAATTATGAAGACTTTTGATTGAACTCCTTTGAGCACTAGGGTAAGTTTTCATTGGCTCTCTGATCTGTGTCATGGCGCTGAAGAGGGGCTCTTCTCTGCAGAGAGGCCACCCCTCCCCCATACCAGATGTGAGAGCTCTTTGAGGAAGGAAGGTCGCTTCATGATTAGCCTCTCCAAGTTCAGTGGCTGCCACGTATGACACACACAGAAAGACGAATGGCCTCTTGGTCTGCACAGTTCCTTACTCTTGAGGTTTTCATTCTCAGGGACCTGCTCTTCCTAGGTTCGATGTCTTTTAGACTTTCCTATACCTCAACTTCTCCTTCAATGAACGAAATTGTTGTAAGTGTGTGTTAGATGATGCTTGTGGGCTAGACAGCAAGCTTCACAAAGGCAGTTTCTGTGTCTGTCTTAATGACTACCATGTTCCTAGAACCTTCCAACTAATTCTTGTCCAGTGACTAATTAACGGTCAAAAGGATGTGGGTTATTTTAAATTATTATTATTATGTGTCTGTGTCAGCACTGAAGCTTGAATTCAGGGTCTGAGCACTGTTCTCTAGCATTTGCACCCAAGGTTAGCCCTCTACCACTTGAGCCATACCTTTACTTCTAGCTTTTCAGTGGTTAAACAGAGATAAAAGTCTCTTGCATTTTTTGTCAGGGTTGGCTTTGAACCTCGATCCTCAGATATGAGTCTCCTGAGTATCTAGGATTATAGGAGTGAGCCACCAGCACCAAGCTGGATGGCTACTAGGGCCTGACAGAAGAACGTGTTTTTATAGGAACTGAGGCTTTAGAGACATTTTGGTTCTATCTTTGGGTTGGCAGGTTAGGGATTGATCCATCTTGGTGCCTTTGCATTGTTGTTGTTAGCCTGAGAATGGTTCTTGAGCCACACACTATAGCTTTGGGGAGGACCAACAATCTAGAGAGGGCATGGACAGGAAGATTTCTTTTCTGTTGCCCAGTCTCCCCCTCTATGAAGGCATAGAAACAAACTTAGGTGGGCCTTTCCTGTTGCTGTGCTTGACTCCTCATCTCTGATCCTTAGCACCCATTATTTTGAAATCATTTATAGGATATGTGTTTTGACAACCACCTGTTGTTACCTGTACACATCATCATCATGTCAAGATGACATTCCACATGACAGGCATGACAGCAGAAGAGCCAAAAGCTTGCTGGGAACCATGGATTTACAACTGTACTGAGAGACTGAGAGTGAGAGGATTGCGGTTAGAGGTGAGCTGGGCAGAAAAGTCCAGAAGACTCCACCTCAACAGAGGGAGCTGGGTATAGTGGTATGTCTCTCATTCTAGCTGAGAAGCCAGATGCATGCCTAGGCAGGAAGCAAAACTTTATTCCAAGCACATCCAGTGCAAAAAAACCCCAAACAAACAAACAAAAACCCAGAGATGGTTTAGAGGTAAAAGTTATGCTTAGCAGGCTCTAGGCCGCACATTCTAACTCTAATAAGGTCCAAAAAGAGAATAGGAAGCTTACCTTCTTGCTGGAGGCACTGACAAACATAAAGAACATTTGGAGCAGTTGGAATTTGTTCTATTTTATTTTTCCAAGTGCTTAAATATGGTGGTAGCCAGTGCAAATACACTCACCCGCAGGGCTAGGCAAGAAACAAAGAGCAAAGCTACTTTGCAAATCACCCTCTGAAATCAGGCCATTGTGGGGGGCCTGAGAGTGGGAGGCAAAGGGGCTATGGGTCCCTTTCCCAGGTGGCTGCTAACCCCATCCTAGCCTGATGTGGGTTGGAGTCATTAAATCCTTAATTTCTCCCAAAATAGCTGGCGATGTGGATTTTGCTGTTCAATATATTGAGCTTAACCCAGTGGCAACCTTAAGAACACCAAATGAGATTTCCAAGAATAAGGCCATCATTACCCTTTAGCTCATAGGTGGGTGGTTTGCAACCTCTAGCTTCAAGGCCTGTAGGTAGGAGAGGGAAAGAAAGAGAAGCAGAGCAAACCTCGTTACTTGTTTGGAATTCTTTGATCTGGTTCTCTATTGTGGATCCTTGATGGGCAAGTGTGGAGCCCAGGGATCAAAAAGCGGAGAAGAGACAGGGAGGGAGCCGGAGCGGGCCGTGGGCCCACTGGACACTGAGAGGCAGATGAGTCATTGTCCTTCTGAGGAGGCAGAGCAGGCGGAGCAGGTTTGGGTGGGTTTCATGGAAGAGGAAGCCTTCTTAAAAGGGTCATTTCCCTTGCTGCTAGTCACTCTCAATTTTATCTTATAAACTTTTCTAAAGCAGAAAAAAAGACTCCCCTGAATTGTTGGAAAGACCCAGGGTGGTCTCTAAGCTCTGACTCAGAGGCCGTAGAAACTATCAGTGCTGGGACATCTTCTTAGCCCTCCCTGGGGACCCACTGTGCGCTGGGCACCCCGGATTCCAGGTGAATGACACAGGCTTGTTTCTAGCATTGAAGGGCCGGTCAGTTCTGTAGTCACAGTGCTAGGTGGTAAGGGTGAGGGGCCTCAGGGGACCCCTGACAAGGCTGCCTAGTGGGCAGGCCTCCTCCTCCTCAGTGTAGGTTGCCCTCCTCAGACACTGAGACCCGGGTGTGGGGTTCCAGTGCTTTGGGAGGTGATTCCTGAGAACTTGGAGGGAGGGGACAAGAGAGATAGAAAGGAGGAAGAGCCAGAGGAGCAGGGGAGGGCACAGGTTGAGCCCTGGTGCCACCGGCATTCCTTCCTAGAACTCCACAAAAGTGACTGCAGCATTGTGGCCTCCAAAAGTGAGGCCAGGGCATCTGTTCCAACTCCCCTTTGTGGAGATGCAGACAGAGAGGCCCTTGCTGGTCGCTGGCCTCTCTTTGGAGGAACGCTGGCCTGAGGCAGAGTAGCTGACTCCCTGTGCTCTTTGAGGTAGGAGCTGCCAGAGTGTTCCGGGAACCCAGGGCCTCTGAGAGTGCCAGGCCTGTCAGCCCAGATTATGAATTTCGGGATGCAGAGAGGACCTGGGCGTGGGCACTGCGAGCGTCCGCAACATGGGATTAGACTTACTGGAATCTCTTGAAGGCTTCCCTTCCCCAGACCCTCGGCTCACTTAAGTTATAAAGGGCACCTCCAACTTTGGGGAAGGCCAATACCATGTGACCAAACCCTCCTCTCTCCATGTCTTTCCCTTGTCTCCCCATGGGTGGCCATTCCATTAATATCCAGTATGAAGATGGCATGATCACATGCCATTGAAAGATGGTGTCTCTGTTCTAATCACAGCCACCCCTGCATGTTCAGGGTGTGTCTGGCCCTGTGTTTTCCCTCTATACAGGCCTCAGTGCTGAGCATGTAAAGAACTAAAGTCGTGTGCCAGGTGGTGGGGAGTAGATGACAAGAGATTCACCTGGGGAGGTGGCATGGTTTTGGAGAAACCAACACAGCCTAGAATGTTAGCACTGGGCTCATTCCTGAGTGCCCATTGTGCAGATGTGAACACTGAGGCTTCTCTCTCCTGAAGTGTAGAAGTAGTTATGTCCTTCCAGAAGGGCACACCGACTCCCCAGAAATGATCCAGGTGAGATATGAGCCGGGAGAAGTTCAGTTGCTTGTACCTTCAGGGAACCATCATGTGTATTCTTTTATGCACACAGAGAGGCCAAGGTGACAGGGTCTGGCCATGGATGTCTAGCTTGTGAGCTGAATTGGAAATTGCCGATTCTTTGCTGGCGTCTGGGTCCTGCCCTTTCAAGGGGAACTTTCTAATTTAATTTTATGACTGACTGGTTGGAAGTCTGGTTTACTTAACTGTAAAATGGCTGGAATGATACAGGAGGGTAGGATGGATCTGTGGGAGGTACTAGCTGTGCAGGACACAAACCTCACATTGCCTGTTTTCAGATCTTTCTCCAGTAAGGGGCTCTCTCTTTTTTCTTGGCCTTCTGGTCATCCTACACTTCATAAAACATTTACAGTTCTCTAAGTGCTTCATATGTTGTTATTACATTAATTGTCACTGGACACCTAGAAGAGCTACACCATCTCTGACAGAGGAGAAAGCATGTGGCACAAAACAGGTAAGACTTCCTCTCAAGGCTATACCCTGGGTACTTCCATGGAGCACTGAGTTGAACTTACGCTCTTTACCAGATCAGCATGCACTTGAGGTATACCACAGCATTGAATTCATTGTATGTGTCCTGCCTTGGTCTTTTGTGGAGAAAAGTCACATGCTGCTGTATCCCCCCTGCTACTCCAGGCAAGGTCCTAGAGCCAGCTCCATCAGCATCCCCAACCTTTGAGGAAATGCAGAATCTCAAACCTCCTCAGACCTCTTGTATTAGAGTGGCATCTTTGCAACACTCCTCAGAGATTCAGTCTGAGAACTGCAGACTCCCTAAAGTCGATCCCCACTTTCTTTTTGTGGGAAACTTTGGTGCTTGCATTCAAGAGCTGTCGTGGTGCAGGCAGGTGCAGGATGGAAGCCCACCTCTCCTGCCTTCTAGCATGTGGCCTTCTCTTGTTGCTTTACCTTCCTCCTCTGAAGCCTGGAGCTCATCATCTCATTAGTATTCTTCGGTTGCTATGACAATTAAGGGAAAGAATTACATAAAGCACTTAGTGGAATGCTTGGGAATTGGCCAGTGCTGAAAAATATCATTATTTGTAGTTTGGAGGGTGATACCTTCACGCTCAAGCTCTCAGCTCTTGAGCTCCAGGGACTGGGAGGGTTTGGTGGAGTGTGGCAGTTATGCGCATCTGAGGCTGGAAGCAGGTCTTAGGATCAGGAAAACTCTTACCATTCTCTGGTGTTGGTGTGAGGAGTCTGGAGTGTGCCTGTGCTGAAAGAGTCATGCTAATCATTGATCCTATTCATTGGTAGCCTGGACGGATTTGGCAGAAGTAGATGGAAAACTTCAAGTACAGATCCGCTTTATTGCATGCCCGTGCTGACTCGTCTGCTCCTACTGTATCTACAGCAAACCCAGCAGGTGTGGGTACCACTCTTGCTCCCATTCCACAGGAGAGGAAAGTGAATTTGTCCTTGAACTTCCAGAAGAGGGAAAGCAATGCCTGCCTCAGTGTCTATAGCTCAGAAATGCCAGGGATATGATTATTTAATAAGGGTTTGTGAAAGGATGACCCTTTGTGGGACAGAAGGCTGAATGTGGGCCTTCTTTTTCATCTGGTCCATCCTAAGAAAGGCATTTATATTCCTTAGAAAAGAATAATCAAAAGAAGAATGTGTCATCACATGTAGAAATTCAAAATTCAGTGCCCCTGCACTGGGTTTTATTGGTGCATGGCCACATTTACTCGTTCACACGTGGAACGTGGCTGCCTTCACACTCTCAGAAGACAGGTGAGTAGTTGTGACAGAAATCACATGGCTCCCAAGTCTTGGATGTAGCACTCATTGTTACAGCAAAGATTTGTTGACCCTGTAACCACAGTTTTATAGACTGGAATCCATAGCAGGGCCCCAAATTGCTATTCTCTAGTGCCTTCAAATCACTAAATGTTTCATGATTGTCCCCTCCCTTCAACACACACCAAAAAAAAAAGCAAAGTAATTGTTCAATTATTAAACAACCACTTTAAGTTGAGAAGGGAGGATTCCACAGTCATGCCCAGTTGCTGCTGATGTAGCTTACACCAAATTCAATTTTTGCTTGTGTGGTTAGTAGCTGACACTATGATGGCCATCCTCAAAGGGGAGCTGAATGGTTGAAGATACCCCCTCACTTGAGAGATGAGTACTCATGCCAGGTCTGAACAGGTGAGGTACATTCTGCCATGTAGTCTATCTGGAGGGTACTGTAGGTCTGCCTGCACTTGGTTTGTCCAAGACAATGTGGGCATGGACAATCTAGCAGGATGAACTATTGCTCACAATCTTTTTAAAAATTGTTATCATTAAGGTGTTGTACAGAGGCTGTCATTTCATAAATCAGGTGGTGGGTACATTTTTTTTTGACAATGTCACCCCTTCATTTACTTTCCTCCAGTTTCCCTCTCCAATCCCTGCCTACACATTACATAGGTCATTTTCCATGTAGTGTAAACTCAATGACACAATTGCATTTGTTCACCCTTTTCCTTCCCTCCCTGCTCCCCTCATCTCTCCTAGAAGAAAAAAAAAGCCAGTGTAATAAACACCATCACCAACAGTGACAATTATCTACAACAATAACAAAAGTCACGTTTCCATTTGTTAGAGTTCATTTCAATAGTGTTTTAAATGTTCAGAGAAGTTATACATTTGTCTAGCTTCAGGGTACCCTCCTTCCGTCTGTTTGTATACGAATGCCTAAAGTCTTGTATAGATTATCACGTCCAGCTACATTTTAGATTGAGTTTCTACATATGAGAGAAAACATGGGCCATTCATCTCTGTGTAGTGCTCACAGTCTTACAGCATTACAGCAACGTGGACCTGTGGCAGGCACTCCGGCAGAGGGCTTTTCATACCTGCTGGTCCGTGGTTCCTCAATGTTGAGCTGAGGACCAGGAGGAACTGGATAGTCCCAAATGTCATCCTCATTGGTCCATAACTAAACAATCACATAAAGACTGTAGCATAAAGTCAATGTTCTCTTTGCAATCAATCTTAGGGCTTGTCCTTTGCCTTCTGTGTCTTTCTTTTTCACTTTTGGAGATTTTTATTGAGATGACACATCTCTATGTCTATCTTTGTTTCTGTGTCTCCATCTCTGCCTGTCTCTCATTCCTTGCGTCTATGAAATTATAAAAGTTCCTCATCATTTGCAATTAGTTAAGAGCAGTATCCTGAGTTCTTAGAGTGGTCCCTGGCACATAATGAATACTGCAGTAATAGGATCTATGTTAGCCTTCATGCCACTGGGACGAAACTGATGCAAAAGAGGAAGGGTTTATTTTGACTTGAAGTTTCAGAGATTTCAGTCTGTGGTGCTTGGCTGCATTGATTCCGAGCCTATGGTGAGGAGAACATCATGGTGGTGTGAATGTGGAGGAGGCTGCGGACCTCATACGAAGCAGAGAGGGAGGAAGGGCTGGGACCTCCTTCCTCCAACTATATCCTTCTTTCTAAAGTTTCTAGATCCTTCCAAAATAGCACTTACCAGCTGGGGACCAAGAGTTCAAAGCATAAGCCTGGGTGGGATGGGGTGGGGGGAGGGAAGGCGTTCAGTATCCAAACCATAACATTCTCTATCATTCTTTTATTTTTCATCTTAAAACTCAACAAAAACAAAGTTAGCAAGTCTCTGCTGGCACCTCCAAGACTTGAGGGGAATAACACAGTTCCAAAACAATCTACAATCTAGGAGTTATTACTTTAGCCCTTAATCTTCACAACAACCCCTTTCAAGTGATCAGGGAACTACAGCTCAGAAAGACTTATGAGCCTTCAGAAAAATGCGGCTGCCATTGCCGGTGGCCCACAGAAAAAGGATGGTAGTGCAGTTGTTTTGGATCCTGTGATCTCAAAGGGAACAAGCTTTGAATATGTGGATATTTGGGACTTTCCTTACAATTGCATTCAGCTTCACTCAAGGTGAATACATTTCCCAACCTGTGTCTCTTTACACTTGCTTAGGTATACTCAATGTGCTCAATTACCAAATGACTTCTCATATTCCCTCTGAGTGGTTCTACATAAACGTGCCAGGAACAACTCCCTGCTTGCAAGCATTAGGGGTTTCTTAAAAAGAGATTGGCCCTGCTAAGCTCCATTAGGCATATAGAGGTTACAAACCATTTTATGCCTTAAATCATACTCATGTGTCCAATTGAACACAACCTAAGGAGATATACAGATGATCATTGGTCTCCGTCTTTGATTTGGTTATCCTCTGTCTTGTTCATGTTACTTTTGGGAATAAATTGTTTTCAAAGCAAGGTGCCTTCACTGACTCCCCTCTTTCACTCCCACTTTCATTGCAGTTTTCAGAGTTGAGATATTTCAAAGTGTCAAATCCAGAAGGTAACAGGACCAACTCCAGAGGTTTAAGTAAGAAAGGGCTGATGTGCATTATGTGCACAGTATAAATGAGGCCCCTGCTCTCCTTGTGGGAGCCATTGTTGCCACCAGGAGAGGGAATGAATTTTGGCTAACTTTCAATCTGTTTTCACAGCTACCTGTAAGACTCCTATCTTTTCTTCCTCCCACCTTTCCACAAGTGGGGAAGGAGGCCTTAGCAATCTGGGTGGCTCTAGATTGCTAGCAGGTCAGGCTGTTGGTGCTTAATAGATTGTGGAAGCCCTCTTGTTCTCCCAGTGTCTGTGTGGTAAATAGGCCTGAACAAAACCCAGCAAGTCCACCATCCAGTCCAGCTTAGCTTCTCTGTGTCTCCACTGGCTGCCTTTCGCTGGGCCTACTTTTCTGGACAATCTGAGTGTCAAGGAAGAGAGAGTAGGTCTCCTGGGATAGACAGTGCCCATCCCACTTGACTAGAGAAGGTTCCCACAGGGGTGGTATTCAGTAGAAAAACAGAGACATAAAGAGATCTGACTTTTGAGCAAAGTATCTTTTCGTACCCAAACTCATTCATATCGCTCTGTGTGTGTGTGTGTGTGTGTGTGTGTGTGTGTGAGTGAGTGTGTGTGTGAGAGAGAGAGAGAGAGAGAGAGAGAGAGAGAGAGAGAGATCTGGCAACTTCATTGACTACCTAAAGCCTCAGTTTTTGATTTGTAAAACATATAATTTTATTTTTCACCTGAGGCTTTCCTGTATATGGATCCTTCTTTATCAAACACAGAGCTCAAGGTTTGCACTTCATATGTGTTTGTGGTTATTACTATGGCTATTGTACTTTATAGTTCCATTTGAGAAAAACCTCCAAAATATTGGCTTAAAAAGGGCTTTTGTAGAGTTCAACATTTCATATGTGATTTTTTTTTCAGGAATAATTGACTAGATCCATGCATCCTTCAAACTGTCTCTTACTTGTCTCCTGGGGGGGCATGGGTTATGGAGTTATAGCTTATTAACTGCTGTATTCCTGGGGTGTGTACTGTGGTGACCTTCTGTGTATCAGTTAGCTTTTGCTGTAGGACACACTATTCCCACAGCTTTGTGATATTAAGACAGTAATCATTTGCTAGGTCATGATTATATCACTTGAAAATTTGGACAGGTATCAGATTGGTTTGTTCTGTTGCGCTTGCTTGGAATCATTCTTGTTTTTGAAGCCAATTGGTAGGTGGAGCAGGAGCTGGTTGATCTGGAAACATCACTCACAAGTCCAGTGGTTGGTGGGACAGTGAGCTGAGATGATGAGTGACTCAGCTTGGTGTTTACCAGGCTAGTGTGTGTGTGTGTGTGTGTGTGTGTGTGTGTGTGTGTGTGTGTGTGTGTGTGTGTTTATTGACAGTAATAACTCCAGGGTTCCCCAAAGCAGCAATAAAAGGCAAGTCTAAATACAGAGACACTTTTTGATTCACCATTTGTGTCATGATGGCTAACGTTCCATTGGATGAAGCAAGTTACATGACCAAGCCCAGAGAAAATGAAGGAGAATGACGTCTAGGATTGTCCACACAAGTGGCAGTTCTTGAAACAATATACCACAGTCTTCTTTCTTTGGTCCAATTGGAACTACTTCATATTTAAGCATTTGAGTAGTACAAGATTTATTTTCTAAAAATCTTTTTTTGGGGATGGTGTTTTGATATGGCTGGCATATGGTTGCTATCCTTAGACTGATACATTTTCATTTCTTCTAATCCTTTATTACCTTCATTTCGGAAATTTTAGTTTTCTGCAGGACATAGATCTTTTTATAGGAGAAACAGTTGTGATGTCATAATCAAGCATATTTCCTTAGAGGTCAGGGTTATTTTCCACCACCATTTGCAAACAAGATCTGTAGATTCCAGTTGCTTTCCATTCAGGTCTCTGTCTTCAAATTGAACTAGAGCAAAGTGGTGAGCCAAAAGGGTACTAGTTGATAAATTCATCTTTAAAAGTGTTATCAAGCCGGGTGCTGGTGGCTCATGCCTGTCATCTTAGCAACTCAGGAGGCTGAGATCTGAGGATCATGGTTTGAAGCCAGCCTGGGTAGGAAAGTCTGTGAGACCCTTATCTCCAATAAACTACTCAAAAAAGCTGGAAGGGAACTGTAGCTCAAGTGGTAGAGTGTTCACCTTAAGGAAAAGAAGCTCAAGGACAGCGCTCAGGTTCACAGTTCAAGAACCAGGCTCAATATTTAAACATAAAAAGAAAACAGTAATTAGGGTGTAATAGATGAATATGAAGAAATATTATTTTCATCTTTAAGAATCAGTTTGAATTAAGTTGCATATAAACAAGGGAGAAGCAAAGTAATATAAGTTTCTGACCTCTGAAACTAAGAGTTTTGTTTTTTTTGACAAGAGCAGTGTTTAAGCAGGAATTTTTTTTTTTTTTACTATAAACAGATAGCAATGATATGACTAGTAACTGAAAAAAGAAATAAATAGATTACTCAGAGTCCAAACAACTTCAATGAAGAATTTCTCAGTGGAGCATTTAGGTTCTTATTGAATCTGTATACAATTATATCTTATTCCCCAAACAAAACAGATTTTCAGTGATAAATGTTTTTGGACAGCAGCAAGATTCAATTCACTTCATTTCAAGATACAGATTTATTTGTGAAATTAGAAGAAAATAGTTGCCAACAAGGACCTGGGGGAGTCCTAACTATCTTTAGCTCTTCTGTTGGTTGATATTTTACCCAGAAATATCTCAAGGATAGAGGTGCTTTTTACAAGGGTGGGAAAAATTGCAGCTGGAGCAGAAATTAATTTGTATTTATAGTGCAAACACCTACATGAATCCTTAATCTGCTTTTTTATGATTTTAGGGGAATTTATAGAATCGTTTAGATTGGAAGAAATCTCCAGTGGGTCATCAAGTTCTCTCTCCTTATAATGGCAGTGCTGATTTTATTATCCTTAAAGCAGCTCTGATAGATGGGTGTCAAGTCTGGCTCATGTTTCATGCATTTAAAAATGCATATTCTCTATCCTGAGTGTATTTAATGGTGGAGACAGGCTGGGAGCTGCCTAGATGCCCGGGAGACCTCTTCTGAGTTCTTGAAACACAGTCTCTTCTGGAGCCAATGCTAAATATATAGCATATTAAGCATTTGAGCGAGGCCATCAAACCTAGTTTGCTCTCGACTTCTGACGATCAGGAACATTGTCTTCCAGTGTGTGCAAGGACTCGGGGTGCTCCGTTGTGACATGAGGCTAAGAGGTCGTTGTTGCCTCCAATCCTTTAATCCCAAACATATGTGAGACCTCCCTTCTCTCCAAGTGGGAGAGCTTGCTTGAAAGACTATGCTGAAACACAGGTATTTTGAGGTGTTCATATTTTCCTCCATGACTTTGTGAGACGGAAGAATAAAAGATGTGATGTTTGCCTGTAAGAAATTTATAGCTGATTTGAAATGATTCTGTAGATCTATCTGGGAAGAAATGAGTTTGGCCTCAAGTAGTGTATGAAAATTTAGATCATTATTTCATAGTGCCACTTAGTGAACAATACACAATCATGCTTAATCACATTGTGTTAGATACTGCTTATTCACATAGCGTTGGGTACTGTGGCTCCATAATTATTCAGTTCAGCCAAGGCCTGAGACAGCATGCAGTGAGGTATCTGTGGTTTAAAACACTATAGGACCAGAGGGATACAAGCAGGGGGAGATGAGGAGATGAGGAATTGGATTCTTCAAGGACAAAGAAGACCTTGAGCTGTTGTAGCGATAGCTCTAGGCACTGCCCAAGATCATGCACTTAGACAGGATGGCGGAGTAGTTGAGAACTCAGACTTAGTTTTGAGTCTTGGTTTTTCCAGGGACCAACTTGGGAATCTTAGGTGGGTCACTTGTCCATGTGACTCCAGCTATAGAGCATTGAGAATAATAGTACCTGATTCTCAGGAATCTCTCATGTGAAATAATTCAAAGTGCTTAGGTCAGAGCTAGATAGATAGGGTAGTAAGAACCAAGGAGTGCAATGGTGGTGGTGCTGGTATGGAAAGGCAGTGTGAACACACATGGTCACACATTGTGTTTGGAAGCAAATGAAAAAAGGCTAGTCATGTATTTCTTTTGTGGTACTGAAGATTGAACTTAGGGCCCCTCAAAAGTGCTCTACTGCTGGTGGGAGCAACACTTTCAACTCTCTTGCTTCCAGTTTGTTTTCAGATTGGGTCTTGCAGTAAGTTTGTCTGGGTTTAGCTTCCAGCCAATGCTGGGCATAGTAGCACATGCCTGTGATCCAAGCTACTTGGGAGGCAGAGCTAGCAGCATCGCTCTCAGGACTGCTTGGCTAAAGGTAGTGCAAGACCCTGTGTGGAAAAGGAACTAAAAGCCAAAGGACCGGGGCCTGGTTCAAGTGGTAATATACCCCCCCCCCCCAGCACAGCGATGTCCTGGGTTTACACACCTGTACCAGGTTGGAATAAAGGGTGGGAAGCTGAGAGAAGTCTGAGAGAAGATGGAGCCAAAGTTCTGAGATCAGGTGAGTACAGTGTGTAGGGTGTGTTTGATCAGAAAGCACCACAGCTGGGGTATTTTGTTTTAGCCTAGCACAACCTTTGGTTATGTTACTTGTAGACTAAGCATGAGCATTAAACTTGCTCTACTAGGTAGCGCTAGATCTCATTGAGGCAAAGGCCACAGGTCTCATGGTAGCAGTCACGTGGATTGAATGTCTCCTGTAGTATTATATACCCATCCTGTGGTGACACCTTACATTCTGGATATTATATAAATGACCCTCACAATAACTTTTAGTGTTCAAGTTATTAGGTCAGTTTTACAAAATAGACTTAATACAGATTTAATACTATGGTCACAGCCACAGAACTGCTTTCCAGCATCAAGAGTTGGGGCTGAGACCCATGTTGACCTGCTGTGTGATGTGGGCCTGGGTTGGTTAGCCTGGCAGTCCTGTGTTCTGGAATGTTAACGGCCATGGGTGTGACACAGTGAAAGTGAAGAGAGAGGAAGACAGAAAGGGATGCACAGGCTGGAGGGCTGGCATGGAAGGAGCAGCTGAGAAACAGCTGTAACTCAGACCCAAGGTAATGAGAATGTCGGGGAAGAGCAGGCACTGGAATAAAGAGAAAGGAGTAAATCCATGAGACCTGAAAAGACCAATGCATGGGACTTGACAAATGAAGGTGTGCGAAGGTCAAAGGAGCAGAATCAAAGGTGGTTTTCAGCTTTACGTCTTGATCTGGGGTAAGTGCAAGGTTAATAAGACTGATCCATTGCCTGTATGCTACACCCCTCCTCTGCCTCCTACTCCTTCCCATAGCTGTCCAGGCCAGAACTAGGACTTCACAGTTCTTTAAATCATAATGGACAGAGATGGAAGTAAATGGAAACAAAACAAGAAAATAAGCCTGTGGCACATAAGCATATAAATACATTTTATTGCTTTTTTTTTTTTGTCAGTCTTGGGGCTTGGACTCAGGGCCTTAGCACTGCCCCTGGCTTCTTCTTCTTCTTTTTTTTTTTTGCTCAAGGCTAGCACTCTACCACTTGAGCCACTGCTCCACTTCTGCCTTTTTCTGTGGTGCCGAGGAATTGAACCCAGGGCTTCATGCATGCTAGGCAAGCACTCTACTGCTAAGCCACATTCCCAGCTCTAACTACATTTTACTTATCACAGATAAACTAGAGACCCAGGAACCCTTTACATCCTCTTCTACCCTTTCTCATTGTGCTTCTGGCAGAGATGAGTTATTATGGGGAAAGATTGGCTTTCTCCATTTTGGCTTTTTCCAATTGCTTCATGCTGGCCAGTTGGGAAACTTAATCCTTACATGCTTATTAGTAGCCAACCTACTATAATAAATAGCTTTTGGCTATTTTTATGGACTTTTGAGGATGTATTCATTCATTCTTTTCGAAGTAGCAGTTTTTTATTTCTATTTTAATTTTTATTGTTACTGTAGAGATGATATACCAAGGGGTTACAGTTCCATGAATCAAGTAATGAGTACAATTCTTTTTGAAACCCACTTCCCCTTTCCTTGCTCTCTCCAATTTTTTTCCTCCTGTCCCCACCCATAAGATAAATAGTTCACTTTCTACATAGTGTCTAGTAAGTACAACTGTGTTAGTTCTCCCTTTGTTCTGCCTTTTCTGTTCCCCCTTACCCTCCCCAATGCAAACAAACTAACAAGACAAAAGGAAAAGAAAACAGAAACAGCAACAATGGCAACTAAAAATATCTCTTGTTTGCTTTTCTTGGAGTTCAATTCATAAAATATTTTATATGATCATATGCACATAGCTAGCGAGCTTTTGTCAGCTACTCCTATGCATATTCTCCTTTGGCCTCAGTGAATGTCTAGAGTGAATGTCCGTGTGTGTGTGTGTGTGTGTGTGTGTGTGTGTGTGTGTGTGTGTGTGTGTGTGTGTGTATTAGTCATTCAGTGTGTTTACTTATAGATTTATATGTTCGTCTTACTCAATTTTTTTTCATTTACTGATTCACTGTTTTGATTACAATACTAGCTATTTAAAAAATGTCATCATCCTTTGAATAACTAACTTACAGTTTAACAAAATGAATGCTAGGAAGCTGAAACATGTTGTTGAGAAGGGAAGAGATATAGGGGAGCCAGGAGAGGAAAGGAGGGAGGAAGAGTATGTGAATACAGTCACCATATTCAATATGTGAAGATGGAACCAAGTAACAGGGGAAAGGGTGGGGCTGGGAGAGATTGGGGAGGATGGAAGAGGTGACATTGATTAAGATGCATTGTATTCATAAACTAATCATTGAAGTGAAAAATCCCTTTGGATAACTACTTAAAGATAATAAAAAATAAATGTAAAAACTCATCATCATAGTGAAGACTATGGTGGGTGAGCAATCACAGGAAGGAGGGACTAATTGGAAGTTAGAGAGGCAGAGAGATGACCATGAAGCTATTGTGGGGGGCAGAATTATGATGTTATGATGCCCAAGAAGATAAAAAAATGAAGGAAATTGAAAGAGTCATAAGAGAAAATTAACCAGCTTTGTGATTGTAGGCAGGGTACAAAAGATGACTTTCAGACTTCCAATCCAAAGTCTGATGGCCTAATTGACAGTCACCAGGAACTTGGCTAGATTGTTAACAGGGTTTGAGGTTTATGACTTTCTGTTCATCTAAAAAGAGGTGAGAGGATGGAAATTAATTAGAATCTCCAGTTTATAAACAGATCCAGGAATGTTGATTCAAAAGAAAATTAGCAGGTATTCTAATTTTCTTCAATATTGCCATGGCCTGGCCCCTAATCTAGCTAGAGGCATATTATCACAGAGTAATGACAAGTTATAAATGTGTTTTCCAAATGACAAAGTAATTTTACATGTGTTGTCTTATTGTGTCTTTAGTGACTTTGTCAGATGGATGATAATACAAGTATCTAGCATTTATCCAGAAATTACATGTTACACCCCATTTAGTCCTCTCCTCTCCTCTCCTCTCCTCTCCCCTCTTGTCCCCTCCCTTCCCTTCTCTTCCCTTCCTTTTCCTCTCCTCTCCTCCCCTTCCCATTTCCTTTTCCTCTCTTCTGCTTCCCTCCTCTCCCCTTTCCTTTTTCCTTTCCCTTGTCTTTTATTTTCTTTCTTCCCAACTCTTTTCTTCTGAGTTATTTTTCCCTTTTCTTTGCTTGCTTTATTTGTGGTTCAGGGGATTGAATTCAGACCTTGCACTTGCTAGGCAAGTGATTCACTACTTGAACCATACCTTCAGTCCCTTTTGCTTTTAGTTAGTTTCACTCCCCCCACCCCCGCCCCAGCAGATAAAGTCTTGTATTTTTGTCCAGGGACAGTCACCACTGTAATCTCCTTCCTCTCTGCCTATTATTTAGCTGGGTTGACATGTGTCACCACACTCATCTTGTGTTTTGAGATAGAATCTAAGGTTTGCCTGGGCTGGCCTGAAAGTATAATCCTCCAGTTTCTGCCTCCTAAGTAGCTGGCATTCCAGGTGGGTGTCACCATGCTTGGCCAACTTAATTTCGAATATACATTCAAAACCTTTATTAATGTGGGTTTCTGAACACGGTTGTCTTTTCTGTCATTAAAACAATCAGTTCCCATTCTTGCCTTGCCCACGATCAAAACCGCTCTTCGTTGTTCAAAATCTTATTCAGGTGGGATCTTACCTTTACCCCTTTCCCAGTAGGCAGAAGTAGTAGAATAGAGGTGGAGAAGAAAGACCCTGAGAATGCTGACACAGAAGGGAGAACCCAGTCTTGTGTGTCTCTTTGGTATCCCTAGTGGCTGGTTGACCAGAAGGTCCACTGAGAGTCTAGGAGAAGGATGTGGCTTGTAGGTGTGTACGGTGTGCTGTTCGGAGGATACATAGGGACTTAGTGTCCTAAGGCCCCCAGAGGCTTCTCATGCTGCCGATTCTTTCTCAGAACCCATTCTGTGCTTGGATTCACCCGCTGCCCTTGACTTCCAGACAGGACACAGAACACTCCCTTGAGTGTTTGCAGGGGCTGTTGTGCATCTGAACTTGCTGTGCAACTCAGAAGGCAGCATAAGGGTGAAGGTGGAGAAAATTCCACAAAGGGAGCCGGTCATCTGGAATCTGCCAGGAGAGCAAATGGAGGAGGATGTGGCCCCAAGGAGATCACTACAGGTGTCTTTGCAGAGCCCAGTTCTTGGGGTTGTTGAAGTTGCTAGCCTGGTGCCAGGGGCTCAGAAAGAAGGAGAAGGTGAGCGCAAGGGGCAGCAGGCTTCAGCTATTTGTATCAGGCAGCCAGCTATGAAAGCTTCCATGGAAAAAATGAAACACCTGAAGACATTCTCATGAAAGAGTCCCATGCTTAGAAGAACTAGAAGCCATGCAAGACTTCTGTCCCCGTGCCCCGTCATCATGGAGAGGCACAGAGGTGTGTGATGTTTGGCATACATTTTAAAGTAGGGATGAGATCTGTGATGAGCGGAAGAGTGGGGCATGCAGGGTAGGGATGCGTGGTTTGATGTCTGCACGTTTATTCACACATACCAGGAGAAGATGAAGCCACAGTGTTCCATCTGCCAAGTGCCAGGGTCTTGGAATGAAAGTGAGGATCTCTTAAGGCATCCCTACCTGTTCAGGTCAGGTCATCTGCTGAGTGCCTGTAACCAGGGAAAACCAGAGTCCTGGAAATGGAGAGAGGCCTGGAGACTCTACAGAGGAGACAGGAGACAACCTGAATGTTCATGAGAGACAAAAATGGCAATTGCTCAGCATAGGGAAGGAAGGCATGGATATACAGAGCACCTAGCTGCAAAGGCTCCCATCTGCAGAGGCTCCTGCCGAGCTTCTCTCCATAAGCAGGGGGTGGCCGAGGAGCTGAGCAGCTGGAGAGCTGTAGTGCTGGGAGTGTGCCTGGCAGGTGTGACAGAAGGTGGGGCCGAGGCCACTGGGGGGTTGTGGTGGAGGAGGCAGAACAATAAGGCCAGGGGGAGGCTAATAGGCTGGGTGGAGTGGGAGGACCCGCGTAATGGCAGGTACCAGTCAGAGCAGCGGGCAGCCAGTGTAGGAGGTGGGCATGTTCAATCCGCAGTCTGCATCTAGGCTGGGGGATGTAGAGGTAGAGCAGGGCAGAGCCAGCCCTGCAATCCCTGATATTCCTGCTCCACTGGCTCTGAAATCAGATACAGGCCCCAACCCCAAATCATGCTGGCGCCCATGGTGGCCTCGCAGTTCCTGTCTCTTAAATTCCTTTATCATAATGTCCATGTTAGGTAAGGGACTCTCAGTGGTTTTCTGAAATTAACATATTATCCCAAGGTCATCTCATCGGAAAAGCCTCCCATTTCTCTTGGTTATTGAATATTTGCATTGCTCTTTGCCTTGTGACATCCTTTCATCCTGCCAGGTCCACTACAAAAGTTGGAGTTTTCCCCTAGGTCAAAAATGACCGTCCTCTGCTCTTGGTTTATAAAAACTTGCGCTTCTCATCCATGAAGATCTCCATGGTGACCCTGGGTCACACACAGAATCAGGCTACTTTTCATTTACGTATTTTTATTTGTTGTCGAAGTGATTTACAGAGGGGTTACAGTTTCATATGTAAGGCAGTGAGTAGAATTCTTATCAAACTTGTCACCTCCCTCATTTTTCTTCCTCCTTCCTCACTCCCCAATCTTCCCCCTCCCCCCATGAGTTGTACAGTTGGATTATAGTTTTGTAAGTATCTACTTTTAAAATTCCAGATTCCTGGCTTTGGCTGGTATGAACAGCACATAAAATACGAAAATTTATCTTCTTTGTCGTCTGTTTCCTGCCTGCTGCAGAGGGCTGGGCTCTGGGCTCTGTCAGCTCCTCCTCTGTGCCTCTCAGGACCCATCTGCCCTTAGCGAAGCTGTTCTCCTGGCTTTGGAGGGGCATAATCATGGTGACAGTGAGGGCCAGCACACGAAAAGGAGTTGTTCTAGAACTTTGGAAAGAAAGAGTTGGAAAGGGAACATAAAGAGGGAAGGGAAGTATTAAGTTCCATGTAGACAATGTATCTCCTTCACAGTAGTTGAGAAATTATTATTATTATCATCATCATCGTTAGTAATAGTATTGGTTGGTATTAGGTGCCATTCCTGGGGCTTGAATTCAGGGCCTAGTCATTGTCCCCTGTTTTTTTTTTTTTTTTTTTTTCTCAAGGCTAGTGATTTATCATTTGAGCCAGAGGTCCCTTTTTAGTTTTTTAGTGGCTAATTGGAGATAAGAGTCTCAAGGACTTCCTTTCCTCGGCTGCTGTTGAATCAGAATCCTCAAATCTCAGCCTCCTGACTAGTTAGGATGACAGACATGAGCCGCCGGCACCTGGCAAGAGATAATTATTGGGCATTGCCTTTTTTGTGCGTGTGCATATATGTATCTGTGTGGGACCTATTACTTTTATTCAGCTTTTTGCTCATGACTGGCACTCTACCACTTAAACCATGCTTTCAGTTCTGGCTTTTTTGCTAGTATCTGGAAATAAGAGTCTCAAGGATGCAGATGCTGGGCTAGCTTTGAACCACAGGCACAGTCTCCAGATCTCAGCCTCCTGAGTAGCTGGGATTATAGGCATGAGCTGTCGGTATCCAGCTAGGACATAGCTGTATCTGACCATGATACCTCTGTGACTGATGATACCTTCTTCCTGGAGGGAGTAGATATCATGTGCAGACATTTGAGATAGCTGGAAAGATCTGAGGGAATTGGCACAGGATATTTCATAGGCCACAGAAGCGGGAGGAGTCTGAGCACAAGTGCTCCCCTCCTTCTAACAGCTGCTTCTCCCTTGCCTTCTCAGCTTATCATATTCTTTCTGAAACAAATCGGCTTGGTCTTACAGAACCTGATACACAATTTTCCACTTCCCTTAAATTTTATTAAGTGCTTTATGGAACGGAACAATTTGTATGCAGTCTAATTTTCAAAGTTGTTCACAGTGCAGTGTAACGACCTCATGTTCTCTCCTGGAGTTTCATGCCACTATTTATATAAAGAGGTAGTTGGTTTGCATTCAAGTTACACATATGTGAAAAGTGGTTTTTTTTCTCTGTAATTTGAGGTCTAAAGGCAATATGATTGCTCTATTTCAGAGCTGTCTAACAAAGTTTCCCAGTAGCCACAATAATAAAGTATAAAGAGAATTAGACGAGATTAACCTTCATTATATCCATATATTTATATATCTCTATGTATGTGTATATATGTATACACACATACACATTGTGTGTGTGTGCACGCACATGTGCATGTGCATATATGATGATGAGCTCAATTTAGAAAGAATCTTGGGTTTTTTTTTTTTTTAATCCTGGGCTGGATGAGTATCTAGGATTATAGGAGTGAACCACCACATCAGGTTACTAAGTATCAGGCCTTATGCTTATTGTAGTGATACAAAAGATACAAGAAACAGTCCTGACTTATAATGTGGGTGAAGTCTAGTGGAGAAGCTGTACATAATTCCCATATATATATGGACTTCTTTTTTGTCAGTTGTGGGGTTTGAACTCTGGGCCTAGGTGCTGCTGTCCCTGAGCTCTTCAGCTCAAGGCTAGTGCTCTACCACTTGAGCCACAGTGCCACTTCTGAGTTTTCTGTTGGTTAATTGGAGATGAGTTTCATGGACTTTCCTGCCTGGCCTGGCTTTGAACTGTGATCCATAGATCTCAGCATGCTGAGTAGCTAGGATTACAGGTGTGAGCTACCCATGCCGGCCTTGTGGACATTTTTTAAATGATGGAAATTTGTACTTGTGAAGAATTTCTCTTACCAGACATGGCTTAAACTCAGTCATTTCTCCTTCTCCCTCTCTCTCCCTTGAACTGTAAATTCTTGGAGAATACAGGGAGAGGTGTGGTCTTTTGGAATTGGGTTTCCTTTCTTCACCAGTAAGATGAAGATATTCACTGATTTATAGAATTATTGAAAGCGCTAGATATAACTTATGAAAATGAGTGGCATATAGTAACCTTTTCTTCTCCTCCCTTTACCTCCCCTCCCACTCCCTTCTTTTCTTTCCCTTCCTCTCCCTTTCTTTTTCTCTTTCTATTCCCCTCCTTTCTCCTTTGGCAGTACTCAGGGCCTTATACTAGTACACTGCTATTTGAATGATGCCCAAGGCCTTTTTGTCTTCAGTTATATATCAGATAGGTACTCACACTTTTCCCTTGGACTACTCATGAGCCGCAAACCACCTACTTAAACCTCTCATGTGGCTGAGTTTACTATCATATTCATCTTATTCTTTGAGATAGGATCATGCTAGCTTTTTTTTTTTTTTTTTTGGCCCAGGCTGGCCTTCAACCCCAGTCCTCCTCTCTCTGCCTCCCAAGGAACTGGGAAAACAGACACGAAATACTACACTTGTTCTACAGTAGTTTCTTAAATATATAGCAGTTAATAACTATGCAGGCAATGGTTGACAATGGCAGTAATAGTGGAGTATGCCACAACGCTTGGCTCATCTCAGCACATGTTGTGTGCTAGATGGATGGGTGGGTGAATGGTGGAGTGAATGTATCTTTAGAAAGATGAATGTTAGAAGCATAGACATCCTTGTGTCTTTCTACAGTGGCAGAATTTATTGAACAATAATAAATTCACAAGCATACATCAATTTTGTTTGCATCAGCTTGCTAAGTATGTTGTTTCACTTCATAACCAGGAGCAACTGATGACTAGGCCTTTTATTCCCAATTTAGTTGCCAATATTAACTCTCATTTCACACATTGTAATGTCCACGATGATGGGCAGATTACAGGATGGCTAAGAAGGGCTAAGGGTTAAATGGGTATAAGGTTGACAGGGGCCTTGCTGAAGGTAAGAGTAGAAGGCAGACATGGATGCAAAGCAGATCACCTCAGGTGGATACGAAGGTATCACCATGACCCCATCACAGAGCTGTTGTAGCATAGGAATGCCCAAAAGTATTGGGGTTTAGGTTTGCTGGATCCAGGACACAATTTGAGAGGCTACTGGGCACTCTTAGGCACTTATGTCTTCATTTTTTTATGTCTTGTTTTGTGTTATTCTCTTTTCTTTCACTACTTACTATAAGAAGCAGCATACGAGCTAGGCACCAGTGGCTCATGCCTATCATTTTAGCTACTCAGGTGGCTGAGATCTGAGAATTGTGGCTCAGAGCCAGCTGAAGCAGAAAAATCCTTGACACTCATCTCCAAAGAATCTGCAGAAATCTGGAAATGGAGGTATGGTTCAAGTGGTAGAGCACCAGCCACGTGCAGAGAAAAGTCAAGTGAGTGTATAAGTCCCTGAGTTCAATCTCAATATGGGAGGGGAAAAAAAGCAACATGTATAGTAGTTAAGATCAAGTCTAAAGTACATGTCTGCACATATTTTTATCTTAGTCTGAAATGTTCTATTTTATATTGGTTAGCCGTGCTATTTGGGAAAACCACTGGCACTGCCTTGCTTGGACAATCGAAATAATAACCACAAGCGTCTCAAGGTTTCTGGCAATGAGCGCGCTTAGCTCCATGGCTGGCACTCCCACCAGGACAGGTTCTGTGAGCTGCTGATGCCACGTCTCTCCCTGTTTCCTAATATCCTTCATCCAATTTTCTCAAATTGTGAGATTGTACAGGAAAGTGAAGGTTGTCATGACACAAAAAATGTTCACTAATGAGCTTGCTAGGATGACTATTTCCTAGTCAGACATTCCTCCAGCATCCTGTGACTATCACCCACACATCTTGACAACGGTGGACTCGCTTTTCATAGGACTGTCCACTGAGATGACATCCAACAGTCCAATGAAAACAGATCAAAGCCATTGTAAGATAAAGTTGTAAACTTCACAAAAGATGTCAAATACCATGATGCTGAAATGAGTAATACTGGGAAAGTTCCAGACTCACATACAAAGGCAATCATAAACTAGAATCTACTAGAGAAGAGAAAATTGAACAAGTATGAGGCTGGTACCTTTAAAGAGAGTGTCTTAAATACCCAAAGGTCAAGACGAGATTAGTAAGAAAATTAATGAAGCCTTTGGATATTTCTGCTGAGAGAAATCTTTTAAGAACACTTGGTCGAAGTACTTAAATGAAATAGGAAAAGCATTAAACCTAAAAGAAACTATGGATAAATCTCACTACACTAAAATTAACATGTACATTCCTAAAGAGAAGTCATAAAGAAAGTAAGGCATAATTTCCTATATCCAGAATATATAAGCAATTTCAAATCAATAAGAAAAAGACTACTCAGGGCTAAGCCAGGAAAACAGTCTATGTCAAGAGGCATTTCTCAGAAGAGAAAACATAAATGGTAAATTAGCTGGAAAAAAATCCAACCTTTTATTATACACAGGGAAATGAAATACACAAGTTCACTTAAATACCATTTCACTGTTTCTTGAGGGCTAAATGTGAAGATGTCCACATTAGCTATCTATTACTGCGTTACAAATCGCTACACATTTAAGCAGATTCAAACATGTTATCTCATAACCCCAGTGGATCAAGAGTCTGATCTGGCCTAATTGAATCCTTTGCTTAGGAAAGCAAGGGCCAGAATGTAGATTAATGGGATTTCATTTTATTCTTTTTGTTTTGCTTTGTTTTTAACAAAGTACTTTGGAAAATCATATTCTTTTATCTTATCAAATTGAACATTTGTATGTCTTTAAGACATTTTTGCAAGAATTTTTTTCGAGGTAACAAACAGTACAAGTAACGTATCCAATGCCTAATGTATGAAACTGTAACCTCTCTGTACATCAGTTTGATAATAAAATTTTGAAAAAAAAGATTTCAACACACACACACACACACACACACACACACACACACACACAAGAATTTTTTTTGTGATCTTGAGAGCATGCCTAAGATTATACTTAGCAACTTCGTTCATGAAAACGAAACCTTAAGGGACCCAAATATCTACTGATAGGAAAATGGAGGAAGCTATGCCATTCTCACCCAGTGAACTGGAAAATGAGCTACAAAATTCTGTAAGACGGATGGTTCCATAACTCTTAGAATCCCAATTTTGAGACAAACAAGCAGGCCAAATAAACCAGATACATTGGATGTATTTTTTATAAAGCTCAAAACAAAGGGAAACTAGGCAATAAATACATTAATAAAGCTGTAAGAAGGGAATCATAATAACAGGATTTAGAATGGTGCTTACCTTGGATGATGGTGATGGGGTAGGCACGGGTAGGGGGAGGGAGCCGGGTGAGAAGGAGTACATAAATTGCTTGGCAGGGCTGATGCTGTTCTAGTTTATGGGTCATGGCTTCATCTTCCAACTAAGCTTTTATTTTGTTATTATTGTGTTTTATAACTATGTTTTCCACATGTTACGTTGTGTAATTGTTGCTTAATAAAAATTTAAGAGAACATTGAGCTGCGGAAGTCAGATAGATAGAGAAAATCAAATTATAATGTGATGTTATCAGTTACGTCAATAAACCCTCAACATTTTAATTGAGGTTAATTTTTATTTTTTTTCAAATTTTTATTATCAAACTGATGTACAGAGAGGTTACAGTTTCATACGTTAGGCTTTGGATACATTTCTTGTACTGTTTGTTACCTTGTCCCTCCTCCCCCCCCTCCCCCTTTCCCTTTCCCCCCCTGAGGTGTTCAGTTCACTTTCACCAAACAGTTTTGCAAGTATTGCTTTTGTAGTTGTTTGTCTTTTTTTACCCTGTGTCTCTCAATTTTGGTATTCCCTTTCAATTTCCTACTTCTAATACCAGTATACACGGTTTCTAATATACTCAGAAAAGATTACAGAGATAGTGTAGGTACAACCACTGGAAGGTGATACCAGAACATTATCAATAATAGAAGCTACAGATACACGTGGAACGTTGAAAGTAGTTACAACTGTGAAATAATCGTATCCATAACATGGAGTTCATTTCACTTAGCATCATCGTATGTGTTCATAAGGGTATAGCTATTGGGCTCTTGTGATCCTCGGCTGTGACTTGCCTAAACCTGTACTAATTATTCCCAATAAGGGAGACCATAGAGTCCATGTTTCTTTGGGTCTGGCTCACTTCACTTAGTATAATTTTTTCCAAGTCCTTCCATTTCCTTACAAATGGGGCAATGTCATTCTTTCTGATAGAGGCATAAAATTCCATTGTGTATATGTACCACATTTTCCTGATCCATTCGTCTACTGAGGGTCATCTGGGTTGGTTCCAGATTCTAGCTATGACAAATTGTGCTGCGATGAACATTGTTGTGCTGGTGGCATTACTGTGATTTTGTTTGTGGTCTTTTGGATAGATACCCAAAAGTGGGGTTGCTGGGTCATAGGGGAGTTCTATATTTAGCCTTCTGAGGAATCTCCATACTGCTTGCCAGAGTTGCTGAACCAGTTTACATTCCCACCAACAATGAAGTAGGGTTCCCTTTTGGCCACATCCCCTCCAACAATTGTTATTGTTAGTTTTCTTGATATATGACATTCTTACTGGGGTGAGATGGAATCTCAATGTTGTTTTGATTTGGATTTCTTTTATGGCCAGTGATGTAGAGCACTTTTTCATATGTCTCTTGGCCATTCTCATTTCCTCATCAGAGAAGTCTCTTTGTAAGTCTTTAGCCCACTTGATGAGGGGGCTATTGGTTCTTTGTGGTTTTGTTTTGGAAGAAGGTAATTTTTTTAGTTCTGCATGTATTTTAGAGATGAGGCCTTTGTTCGTTGAATGGCCGGTAAAGATCTTCTCCCAGTCTGTGGGATTTCTGTTTATCTTGCGAGCTATGTCCTTTGCCGTGCAGAAGCTCTGCAGTTTGATGCAGTCCCATTTGTCCAACCTTTCTTTGATTTGTAACCTTTCTGGGTCATTGTTAAGGAAGTTCCGTCCTGTGCCAAGGAGCCCAAGTGTTTCTCCTACTCCTTCCTTTAGTGTTTTCAGGGTGTCTGTTTTGATTTCGAGGTCTTTAATCCATTTGGAATTGATTTTGGTGCAGGGTGATATATAAGGATCTAGTTTTAGTTTGTTGCATGTGTTGAGCCAGTTTGCCAGCACCATTTGTTAAAGAGGCTATCTTTCTTCCAAACTATTGTTTTAGCTCCTTTATCAAAGATTAAGTAGGCGTAGTTCTGTGGGTTCATTTCTGGGTCTTCAATTCTGTTCCATTGGTCTTCAGGCCTGTCTGGTGCCAATACCAAACTGTTTTTATTACTATAGCTTTATACTACAGCTTGAAGTTGGGTATTGTAATTCCTCCAGCACTGTTCTTATTTACTGTTACAACCCTATATGCAATTCTTGTTTTTATATTAAGTTCTTTTAGGACTGGCTTTCTCTATGAACCCCTTTGATTCACTCGGATTAAGCTGGGATACCCTCTATCCAATAACCAGGAGTCAATGGAAACTGGAGGTCCAGGAAGTAAGTCAGGAGGGTAAGTTGGAGGTAGTAAAGAGAATAGAGTAAAATGTATTGGGGAGGAGGGGTGGCGATTTTGGTTTAGTTTCAGTGATGTGGAAATGTGGAGAAGAGTAGAATCAGTAGGAAGAACAAGGTTAAAATGATAGACAATGGAGAGTTAGCAGAAAAGAGTGGAGGTGTTATTCATAGGAAAGTAATTTTTAAAGAAAGAGAATGCAAAGGGAGAAATAAAGTAAAAATAGTGGAAGACAGATGCACAAAATAGAGAAAAATTATTTAAAAAAGAAAAAAAATTAAAAAGGAAAAAACCAGAAAAGGAACAACCCTAACAAACAGAAAAGAAAAAACCTTGATAAAACAAACAGGTAAAAATAGGAAACAAAACAAAACAAAAAAACCCGATGACATTTCAGAAGTGAAAAAAATTTTTTTTTTTAATTTAAAAAATGTTTGAAAGGAAAAAAAAAAAAGAAAAAAAATGGAGTCCTCCTTGTTTGGGTGGTCTTTCCCCAGTCTCTGGTTTCCTTGCGATGGTCTGCAGTCTATTTTCCTGATTGGCTGGGTTTGACTTGATTTCAGTTTGCAATGGGTGGTTCTGTTCTGACCCTTCTCCCCTGTTGGTGCAATTCTGGGTCTCTGTGGTTTGCACCACTTGCAGGTAGGCCTTGGGCGTCCTCTTTAGATGGGGACTTGAGCAGTCTCGGGAACTGTGGCTCCTCTGTTTGCTGTGGGGCCGCTGCCTTTAACGCCTGGCTTTGAATAGGCTGTGGACTCAGCAGAGCGGGGCACCTCTGGCCTGTTTTACCCGGCTGAGAGTTGCTTGCCTGGGGGAGGCTCCTCCCTCTTGGGCGGGGTGGCCTCCTTGGCGGAGGTGGCTATGGAATGCAGCTCCATTTCAGGCTGGGAATTGGGCTTCCTCTGTGACAGGACCGTTTAACTGTCTCCGGAACTGTGTTCCCCTGTCTGTTGTTTCCGTGCCGCAGGGTGCTGCTTGCTGCTTTCGCTTTAAATTTAGAAATTCCGGTGGGCAGGGTGAGGCAGCTCTGGCTTAGCCCAGGCCCAGGACACGCCTCCTGCCTGGGCAGGGGGTGTTCTCCTGGGTGGAGCTGGCTCTCACCGGTTGGTCCCTCTTGCCCTTTTCAAAGATGGCTCCTTTGACCTCACTTTCCCTAGGCCCGCTTTAGTTCCAATCTGGTCTGACCCTATGCCAGTGGCAAAGATGGCGCTTTGCTCTGGCGGTGGGGGAAGGGCTGCCTTCCAGAAGCTGCTCTGTGGGCGCAAGTGAGGATATCTTTCATGGGGTACTCACACTTTCTCTGCGATTTCAGGTCGTCTGTGCTCAGCCGCCGTCTGGAGTATTTCTCCCTGGTCTACGCTGTGTGCCTTAGCTGCACGGATTGCGGGTTGCTGTGCCAGGTGCTGTGCCAGTGCCGGCACTGGCGCAGCAGTGGGATGCCGCCCGGAGCTCAAATCTGTGTTTTCAGACGAGCAAAGTTGATTTTTCCTTCCTGGCCAGAATCCCTGTACTGTTAGAACTTACTCTGGCTGTCTTTCTAGGAGTAAAAGTTTCTATGTGGTGAGAAAACTGCGATGAGTTTTTTACAAACTTTTTTCAAGGGAAAAAAAATCTCATCAGAACTTTTTTAAAAATTGGGATGGCACTTTCTTAGCGTGCTCTATGTCCTAGGTTCTATGCCTAACACTGCCTCAAACAGAAATACCCCAATAAACCTGTTTTTGTTATTTATGAAGGTAGGATACATTTTATTTTTAAATGTATACTTTTTCAAAGAACAATGTCAGTAGCTAGATGTATTCTTCAATTTTGTTTCATTTACATTAAATGACTTACTGATTTATTATTTTAAACAATCTTGATGCTTTAAATGCTTATTATCTGCTTATGCTGGACTCTGCAAGATGATCTTCAGATGCTTGTCTTCTTTTACCAAGAAAGTAAAACATAATTTAATTATGCATCTTTAAAAAATTGTTATTATAAAGGGGATGTACAGAAGGGGCTACAGTTATATAAGTCAGATAAAGAGTGCATTTATGAACAATGTCACCCCTTCCCTTTCTCTCTCCATTGTGCACCTGAAGGGCTTCAGGATTGTCAAAGGGGAGACCTTTGTTGTAGCCAATTAAATTGTGCTTTAAAAAAGCCTATATGAATGTGGTTTGCTTGGGGCAGGACCCTGTGGTACCTTCCTCTTTCTGATAACCTCATTCCCACCTATGAATCCTTGAGTAGTCTTCCTTTTCCTATTATATTTTGATTTGAACCCAGGGATCCAGCTCCAAGGATTGGGATCCAGTGAACTCTTTTTTTAAAAATTTTTTTGCCAGTCCTGGGGCTTGGACTCAGGGCCTGAGCACTGTCCCTGGCTTCTTTTTGCTCAAGGCTAGTACTCTGCCACTTGAGCCACAGCGCCACTTCTGGCCATTTTCTGTATATATGTGGTGCTGGGGAATCGAACCCAGGGCCTCATGTATATGAGGCAGGCACTCTTGCCACTAGGCCATATCCCCAATCCCAGTGAACTCTTTTATGTTCAACCTTTTGAATCAGCAAGAATTTTTAAAAAGGGGTAACGTATTAGATATTGGCATTTAAAAAAAGTCTTATGGGGAATGATGAGCCACATCTCTGTCATCAATTTATAGACTACATCAGTGATTATCAAATACTCTAAAACAAGGTTCTTTCTTTTGTTTACTTTTTGCACCAGTACTCAGATTTGAACTCAGGTGTTCATGCTCTTGCTGAGATCACTCATTGGCTCTACTACTTGAGCCATACTTCCACTTCTAGCTTTTTTGCCCCATTTGGCTTCAAACTCAGATCCTCATATCTTAGCTTCCTGAGTAGCTAGGATTACAGGTGGGACCCACAGGAACCCAGGCTCTCCAAGACAAGTTTTGGTTAGGGTTTGTTGAGATAAATTTTTGAAACTTAATTCTCACACAGACAATGGACACCATTCCAAACAGGTTGACTTCAAATAGCTTTATCTATTAAATCTGTCCTTTGATAGTGAAGGCCTTTTCTGACCCATGAATGCAAATAGCACTCTCGGTACTAACAGGAAGATCCATGTGGAATATTCTCTGTTCTGTGGTCTACCACCTGGATATCATCTCTGTTCTTGAACCTTTCCACATGCTTCACATTGCAACTGCTTCACTTTTGGGGACCTGGCATGGCTCAGTCTTTACTGTGAGTTAGTTATTTGTTTTCCCTTCACTTGATAGTAAGCTCCTGTAAGTTTCAGACTTGTCTGTGTGAACCTTGGGCAGATAAACACGTATTTGGTTTGAGTTTCTCTAGATCTATTTCATGAACAACTTTAAGAACAGTCAACACTCTTGATTTAATACAAGCAAATATCTTCTATACACTCCATTGCTAGGTGTGCAGCAGAAAGATGAAATGGAAACAGCTTCAGTGATAAATGAAGGCTGGTCTAGGGGATTATGTACTTTGTGCAGAAATTTCACAAACATCTGTTTGCATTTTGGAAATAAAATTCCTTGCAAAAAGATCTCCCAAGAAAACAGGTTGCTTAAATCAGAAAGTGCTAGGAGCATCTTTCTTATTGTTACAAAAATGGGGAAGGTTACCACATGCAAATTTCTCATCTGCCTCATGAAACACTTAACCATGTATGTGGGAAGCTAAGAACCCTATGCAACCAACTAGTTTCCTGCGTAGAAAGAACTCCGCCGTGTAATTCTGTCTCATCTCCAATTCCAGAATCTTCTACTCTCTCCAGGGGACTTTTTCACTTCATGACATCATAAACAAGATGGGCCCAGAGTTCCGTTCAGCTGACATTTTCGTTATAAAGCCAATAAACAAGAAAGTCCCAAGATGCCAGCCATTATTTTTTTTTCTTGCTTGTAAAGCTAGATGGAAATGTTGTGTGTTTACGGAGCTCCTAATTTACTTTCCTAATGAAATCAGGCATTTTCAGATAGATTAGGCCATGTTCTAGGGTTGCTTTTATGTGGCTGGGATGATGAAAAATAATCTTGCTTAAACATTTAAATCTAACTTTAGTATTTTGTAATGAATGTTGGATTGGGGAGGGGAACAAGGAAAAAGAACTAAATTCAAACAAAGAGACAAAAAATATAGCATTTAAAGAAATCTGGAAAAGAGGTATGTGTGTAGCTAGGATTTCTGTGTTTAAGGAGGTTATTCAAAAAGCCACTTTGTTATTTAGTTGAGGAGTGTAGATAAAGAGTTATGTTTGCATTTTTGTATTTATGTGTATTAGTATATGCATGCGCATACAAGTAGCATGTTCAGTGTCAGTTAATTTGAATACATTTGCAAATCTTATTAATTAAAAAAGTAGTAGAAATTGAACTACCGGAAAAGCTCTAAAAACATTTAGCTAAGAGATTAAGTTTGTTCATCAAGTGATTTCCTGAGTTTACATAGTATACATAATAAAAAAATAGTTGAAAATGATGAGAGCCATAGTACCATCTCATTGGGGTGAATTACACAAGCTGTACTCCCTGGAAGATGTTATCCTAGTGAGATTTCTCAATGCTTCATTGATGTATACCATGAAGCTAGAAGGGGCATAGTTTGCTGTCAGTATAACTACAATCAACAAAATAAGCACTAAGTCAGGTGCTGATGGCTCCTGCTTGTAACCCTTCTACTCAAGGGGCTAAGATCTGAGAATCACGGTTTGAAGCCAACCAAGGCAGACAAACCTAGAGAACTTAGCTCCAATTAACCAGCAAAAAGCCAGAAGTGAAAGTGTGGCTCAGTGGTAGAGCACCAGCCTTGAGCAAGAAAGCCAAGCAAGAGCACAAATCCCAGCGTTCATGCCTGAGTAATGGGCTCTCTCTGCCTCTTCCCATACAAATACACACACACACACACACACACAACTTGCACAATTATAGAGTACCTAGAATGAGCAGAGCATGACAGTAAGAAGTATCTTCAGAGATCCATCATCGCTCTGACATTCAAGGCTCTTAGTTGGGTTGGAAATGAAGGATAAATTGATAAAGATTAAATACTCTAGCTAGGATTATGAATGGCCTCTGTTGATATTCTGAAAAAGAGTTCTGTATATTCTGTGAAGTCTTTTTTTTTTAAATTCTTCTTCAGGAATAGCAGTTATATTTTCCCTCTTGCCTGTCTTTGGAGACTAACTCATTATGTAGCTTAGGTTGGCTTCAAACTTGTGGTTTTCTGATCTCAACTTTCTGAGTGATGTGATAGTCGGCACTTTCACACACAGTGATAGGTTTTTATGTTTTAATCGACTGTGTCTTGGATCCATTGGCTGAGGCTGTAATAATGATGAGCGAGGCAGCATGTCTGTCCTTGAAGTACCTGACACTCAAGCACCTGGATGGGTGGCTTTTCCCCTCGTGGATGTGTCTTCAGCTAGAGGAAAGCTGTCTATTTCCCAGAAGTCAGCTGGCTCAAGGGGGTGAGACGATTATCCCCAACTCGCCCAAGCAAATTGATGCTTCCAGGGTGAGCAGAATCAATGCACTGGCACTTGCCAAACATGGAGTCAGATGGAAACAGAATAAATTAGTTCCTCTCAGTCAGTTTCTGCCTGGTGTAGGCGAGCTGAAGCAGAGGGGTTGCGGAGGTGCACACTGAATGTGAACTATCTCCTGTTTTCAGCCGAAGATGCAAAGCAAAAGACAGAGAGTATAAACAGACAGTGATTATACAACTGTGGCTTGGGAGGGAAAGGAGTTCTGTGAGCAAGCAGTTCAATTTTCTTTCTCTGAACTGTACCCAGAATAGCACTGGGTCTTATTTGCATAGACCATTCCCAGTGCAGACTGTTAATTTATTGTTAGGTAAAATACAAATAGCTGAAATCTGACTGATTCTCTTGCTGGAATTTCCAATGGGGATCACAGACTGTCACTAAGAAATGACAGCATTATTTGAAGCTAATACTATAATTAATGTCTTACCACTATTCTCAGCTGATATTGACAGTCAGATGTGCTGTTACCCAGCATAATTTAGCAAAGATCCTTGCAGCCAGAGACTCTATAGTTATGTCTGATTAGATGAATGGATGTCGAGAAAGAAAGTGTCATTTCAAGAATAGACAGACTATGGTAAGTGCTCTCAGGTCATGCCTACCCAGCCTGGCTTGCGCCTGCAATCCCAGCTACTCAGGAGGCTGTGACCAGAGGATTGTGGTTGGAGCCAGCTGAGGCAGGAAGGTCCATGGTTCTCTTATCTAATCACTATAAAGCTGGAAGTAGAGGTGTGGCCTACATGCTAGAGCACCAGCCTTGAGCAAAAAAGGCTAAAGGATATTGCCCAGGTCCTGAGCTTTAAACCCCAGTACCGGCACATGTATGCATGCACACACACAGATGCTTGCCTAGCCAAAGAGAAAACTAGGTTCTCAGTGTCAATAGTCTAGCTTTATTCTAGTGTAGCAATAAGTAAAATAATGTAAAAAATGCAGCCTACCACTAAGTTATATTGATGTGCACTATAAACAAACTCTTGAGTAAAGAAATACCAATCTGAAGTTTTTCATTGGTGATGAAATAAAACCATTTTGTGATTTTTTTCTTATGATATTTCATTGACATATGGTGTTGCTAACCAAGTGACAAATTAATTGACTGAGTTTAAAGAGAAATGGATGTGGCTTAATGAAGAAGGACAGGCTGTGCATTGTGAGGCAGCTGTTTCTGCCACTGCTGGCTTATGGAGACAATATACATTGGACAGCTAATGAGTCTCTGTTGCATAAGATAGATTCTCTTTATAATAGAATTGCATGCTTTGTCTCTAAATGGGGTTATTATACACCCCATTGCACAATGTTTGAAGAGCTTGGTTGGCCCTTGTAGAGGGTTAGGAGAGGAATAAATTGGAAGACAATCGTACTTAAGACCTTCAATCCATCAAACTCTTCATATTTATCTAAATTACTAGCATGTTCTCCATAAATACAAATTTGTGTGATACACATGGCTAGAATGTTAATTCTCTCCAGCCTTCACTTTGGTTTTTTGTCAGCTAGAATTTTTTTTTTCATTGTACAAGTATATCAAAATTCACGCACACCAATGCTGGGCAAAATATTCCAACTACTGCCCACTATTGCTGTGGCTCTTCGTGAAGTTTCACACACAGGCAGACATCACTTGTGCTGGGGAACTCAACTCTCAGAGTTCTTTGACTTTGAATACTCAGGCTGTTTTAATGGTAATTCATTCAGTTTCTTTACTTCTTCCACCTTTGTGGGCACTCCCAGTTCAGTTGCTCAGTTATTCTTCAGAATAAATTCACTTCAATTCATTTTACAGTCTGGAAAGAGAGAGAGAGAGAGAGAGAGAGAGAGAGAGAGAGAGAGAGAGAGAGAGAGAGAGAGAAAGGGATGGGATAAGACAGGTTGAACAATAATCTCATTCCCTCAGTATCAAAAGACCATACATTCTCATAGAGGAGCCAGGCGGGTCTCTTTCTGATGATGTAGGTGAGGAAAGGACAGGAATGGAGTCATCTTTACTTCGTATACCTTCTACCCTGGCTTTGAACTTGATTTCACCTTCTGGATCCATTCATCTATTGACATTATCCTGTAGTCTTTAGTACTGGGAATTGAACTCAGCGTCTTACCTGTACTAGGAAAGTCTCTATTCCTTGAACCAAACCCTAGCCCTTTCAATTTTAGCTCGATTTTCAGAGAGGATCTAAGCTTTTTACCTTAGCCAGCCTCTAACAGCAATCCTCTTTCCCCTACCTCTGGAGTAGCTAGTGCTGCAGTTTGCACCAGGCCCAGCCCTCAGCTCATTTTGATCCGGGTTTTTTTTTTTTTTTTTTTTTTCAGGCACTAGCATATCTTTAAAGTGCTACTAGAAGTACTGCATGGGAAAAAAAGGGAATTTTAGATGTATTATAACTTAAGTTTTTCACTTATCAAAGGACTCTGGGTAGTCCATTAATTCCCACTGACTTTGAGATTCTCCCCTATGAAGTAGGGTAACAATACTGGTGTCCCGCAAAGTTTCTTGTCCCTATTTCTGTGCTTCCTACCTGCTCCACGTCACTGAAAAGAATTACATGTGTGAAACTCCTGGTTCTCACAGTAAGATGGTCTTTTCACTTGAAGACATTATTATATTCCAAACTAGATTGCTTCCCCTTCATCATTGTGGGGTTCTTTACCTTTCAGGCTCTCTGTTCCCTGGCATAAAAAAGGTGAGCTGAAAGAAATGGACAAAACAGTTCTGTGGACTTCTCCACATACGTATTACCCTCTCCAAATTGAATCTTGAGGTCTGTCAGAAGTGTTATTTTTTTTCAACAGAGCAGGCATTAAGTGGCTATAGAAAATAAACTCACCTCCTGATATCTTTTTCATTGCTTGCTACATCCATTTACTGTGAAGGTTATATTGTAAGGTGTGACAGAAGGGGTTGGATGGCAAAGGAAAATCACCACTTTGTAATTCTATTGTGCAAGTTTTCTTTATCACAGACTTTTGGGCACCTTTGTCATTTCTAGAATTATTTCTTTAATGACAGTGTGTGTGTGTGTTGTGTGTGTGTGTGTGTGTGTGTGTGTGTGTGTTTCTTCTAATTTTTATGTGGCAAATGCTCTCCTGTGGGGAAAGCTCTATTTTTGTAATAAAGTTTCTATAATTTTCCCAGAGGAAAAGCAAAACTAAAACAAATGATAACAATACCTAGCTAATGAATTTTACCTGCTTTTTTTTTCAAGGCTTTTATAAGCTCTAGCAAAAAATAAGATCGTTTAATGACAATGTCACAATTAGGTACCTCTAAGTAGAAATTCATTTAAGTTTGACTAGATATTTTATTTAATGAGAGGGTTTGTACTTCTTATGGTTTTTCTTTTAACATAATTACCTTAAGGAAGTAAGTATGTACAGAGACTAATGAGCAGACATCCTCATTATTATCAATGTTTGTTCAAGTTATTGTACTTTAGAGATACAGAGATAAAGTAAATCTTTGCTTGTGTGCAATATCTTTAGGACCTAAGACCATTTTGCCAGCAATCAAAGTCAGGACACACATGAGAAGTCTGTATTGCTCGTTGTTTAAGTTGTGGAAATTTGATTTGCTTTAGAATCCTAGGAAATCCTTTCTTTTTGCCTCACAAAGCTGCCTAACCTTGTTTTCCTGAGTTCTTACCCATCCCTACGTATTTTCAGTTCTTTTTTCTTCTTATACCATTCATATACCTTGTAAGACTCACTCTCTTCACTTGCTTCTGATTTGTGGTTTAGCTTCGGTCACTGCAGCCTGAGTTGAGATAATCTACGACGTCCTAGTGAATCACCCAAGGCTGCCGGCAGCCCTCCTTCTCTGAACTCCAACCACCCCTCTCCCCCTTTGGCCTCTTCCTTTTCTTTGGGAGAAGATCAGTTGCTTCCATATTTTCTTTCTTTGCTGTTCCCCTTTCCTTCCACATCCCTAGAATTCTTGCTCTCCCAGACACCTAGCTTTTCTGGTCTGACTTGCCCTTTGCTTCTCACTGCCCTTCGCTGCATTTCCTGCCTAGATTCTCTCCCTAGTATCCTACTGGGTCCAGTCTCAGTGCCACCTCTCAACAAATGACAGAAACACCCCAAGCTCCTTGCCCCTCCTACCTCTACATCACCTCCCATTCGTACAGCATCCCTGCCTCTGTCACCCCCAGAGCCCCCCTTACCATTGGAGACTTGGGAGTCATTGTGGCTCCTGCCCCTTCTGTTTTCACGGTTGGATCAGTCTCCAGATCCATCTGATCCCACTTCCTTGAAGTCTCCATGTCTCCACATATCCCATCCTGAAGCCTGAGGTCCAGCTTCCTGCATCATCTGCTTCCACTGGGCCCCTAGGCAGAATCCTAATTCTACACTCTCCTTGCTGATGCTGGATATATTTTCTGGAAGACAGTCAGGCACATCTTATCCCTGGCTCCCAACTGTCACATAGGTCATGTTCCCAACAAAATCTAGGCCTACCCTATGAGCTGGGTTTCCTCTCTCCTCATTCCTTTTCTCCCCCTGCCTTGGGCTCTGCTGGCTGGATGTATCACCATACCCCTGTGCCATCACAAAACTTGGACCTAAAAATCTCTTCTTTCCTCTCTTTGGTTGAGGGTGGATCCTATTTACATTTGGAAGGACAATTCAAATGCCATTTTCATAAACCCTCTCTTAGATCTTCCTGTCAGTCACTTCTGCTTTCACTAGCCATAGTCTTTAGTGCCACCTTATGATTATAGGGGATCCTATGTCCAGGTAGAGGAGTCTCTTGCTCATTTGTCTTGTTACTGCGTCCAAGTACTGGTGTTAATAAGGAATGGTGTGACGTGGGCAGATTGAGCCAGCCAGCAAATGAAGTCAGCAAATGCACGGCTATAAAGTCTCCTTGGACATTCTCAAGCCACCGTGGCCCTGTAGCAAACGTGCTTTCCTTGCTTGGGCAAAGCTGGTGATTTCTGTTCTGGTTTATACTCTCCACCAGGAAAAGGAGAAACTGTATGTGGAACTGAAACACATCTTGGCCCGGCAGCCTGGCCCCGAGGCTGCGGAGCAGCTCCAGATCTACCGGCACGCACTGCAGGAGAAGACCAAGCAACTTAAAGTAAGTGGCAGGCCCTGCTCTTGGCTGGTTGAGCCTAGGGACACCTCACACACTCTGAGGCCAGTCCACACCCATAGCACATGGTTATCTGGTTTCTCAAATGCTACCCTTCACGAGCCAGCATTGCTAGAGCTCATTAGATACCTTGGTTCCCGGAAGGAGGAGAGTGAGTGCAAGAGGAAGGAGTTGGGGGAAGGATGAAGCAAGGAAATGGAAACTTGGAGGAAAGGGTTGGTGTGGATAATCACAAGATGGTGGAAGACTTGGATTGTGGAAAGGACCAGCAGAAACATTGGACATCATTACACCACCGGAGCAGACCTCACATCAAAAGCAGGTTTCTGCTATTCCTTGCTACCTGAAATAAATGAATCCAGGGCCTTGATCAAAGCAAAATATTAGTTCTCAGGGCCTGACTCCATGACCATGTGTGTCAGATAAGGAGCCATGAAAGGAAGTAAAATCATGCAATAATTTTTTAAAAACAATACTCTTCTAAGTCACTTATGAGCCTCAGCTGTAGAGATGGAGTGTTTTGCTATTCTATGTGCTTTCTATACGTTTTCTCCCAAATGATGTGTCTTCACGTGATAGTTTCAGCTTTACTTCCCAAGCAACTATCTGCTATTCTTGGTACACAAGAGAAGTCTCACATATACAAGTCCATGGGATGTATTATTACCAAGTAAAGACAATAGTCACCGCTCTCTGTCTAGGGGAAAATAGATGTCAATCCACTAGTATAGCATTAACTCTTTGAAAGACAGAACATTGAAGGATATTTTACACAAAAAAGACCAATAAGTCTAATAGAATATTAATTTTCAAATTATTCTAGGTGCTCTTTTCACACAGGTATCTAGACACATAATTTGAGTTTTGCATGAGACATATACTTTTAATTCTTTTTAGTTCCTTGGAATAATTAAATATTTCAGACAAAGTATTTTCCCTTGTATTTTTTTCAGAGTGTATAGAGATTAGAAAGGCACCAGTTTATGTCTTATCTACACTTTGGTCTTGATGGCCATAAATGGCTCTCCCAGGGGCCTTTTGTTACCTTAATCCTTCACCTAGGGGAAATCCTGATTTTATTCTTTTTTGCTAAGAATGCAATTTAATAAATGCTTCTTGTAGAAGCGGTTTAGAAGCAGGTGGTACTGAACTAGACCAATAGGTCAGTGTCATTATCTGGTCTCTAAGGAAATTCTCTATTCATTGTTTAGAAACAGAGTTGTTGTCCCTAAGAATTCAACTATTGAGAGCGATTTTCCTCCAGCATGAAAATCCCATTCCTTAGATCAAATAGCACAGTCAGAATAATTTTCACAGTAATGATGAGGAAAGGTTTCCAAGCAGATGAGCAGTCCAAAGAGTGCGGATCAAGAGCTGGGGGTGTGGCTCAGTGGTAGAGCACTTGGCTGGCAGGTGCAAGGATCTGGGTTTGGTTCTCGGCACAGGAAGGAAATCTAACCAAACAATAAAATAATCATCTTTATAAAAAGCTGGTCATGGTGGGTATGTATCTGCAACCCCAGCACTTGAAAGATGGAGGCAAGAGGATTGTAGGTTTGAGGGTAGCCTGAGGTACATAGAGAACTGTTTCCAAAAACCAAATAAAAATAATGGTGATCTTAAAAACAGGGGGGTATGAGGGACAAGGTAACAAACAGTACAAGAAATGTATCCAATGCCTAACATATGAAACTGTAACCTCTCTGTACATGTTTTATAATAAAAACTTAAAAAAAACAATCCATATCTTCAAAATAGCAAGCAAGAGTTAAAATTAATCTTGCATACCCCTTACAACAACAGTGGCTCTTTTGTCACCTTGGTTTTGGCAGGATGCACATTCTAGCTTTGGTATTTATGCTTTATATCTTTAAAAATTATTTTTGTTGTAAAGGTGATGTACAGAGTGGTTACAGTTACATAGGTTAGGTAATGAGTAGATTTCTATGCTTTATGTCTTATCTGGATGAGTAAATTCTTATTCTTGCCCAACCAGAGACCATTAACTACCCATTGAACACATCCATGGGAGAAGATGGGTGACCAGGCCTCTGGGTTGCTTTGCACTTTCCTATGTACCTGCCACAGCTCTCTACTTCTTCTCAGTAAGTGTCCCAGTGTTGGGATAAAGAGGTGAGATAAAGAGCTGAGAGGCATTTAGCAGAACAAGCACCCTGGCAAACAAATTGGTTGCTTTGTTTAGTGCTGGTGGCAAGAATTATTTCAGAATAATTCTTACTGCAATCCTCATCTAAATCATACTCCCTGGTGTGATTTTTCTTGAATATTTTTATAAAGGCTTTAAAAATAATTTTAGACTGCATACCTGGGAGTTTTTCTGTCTCTGCACATGGTATTCCTTGAAACATATTATATCATTTAGCTGAGCCTGTTTGAATGTTACCTGATAGTTCTTTTAGCAGGAGAATGATGTTTCACTTATGCTTGTCACTTGATGAGCCTTCAGTCCTCAGCCATGATTTTGACCCAGATATGTAACAGACCTTGAGCAGGTGGCAGCATGGAGATTAGTTGTTAAGCCGGGACATTGTTTTGTACTTCTAGCTCCAGTGGAGGTAAACTGTAGCAGTATAAGACGATTTTTCAAGAGAGGATATTGTCATGCTGTGTATCTTTTGCTAATGCTGTTTTATTTGCCATATTAGGTTTTGTCTTCAGAATTGAATATGTTTGAATCACAGAGCCAAGAAGATAAATATGAGATTGAGAAACTTGGCAACGAACTGGCAAGTTTGAAGAAGAAATACCTGGCTCTGAAACGTAAACAAATGCTTCAGAAGTAAGAATTGGTCAAACATTCCCATGTGTGCCTACTCTATGGTCATAAAATACTTAGCAAATGGGGGTAAACTAAGTCACAGGGTGAACAGTTAATCAGAGGTTCATGCAAGAGTGAGGTGGGTCTCTTCCAGCACTGAGTTCCCTTTTAGGCCCCTACGCATTGATGGGTCAAACATGGGACAAAAGGATTAATATATAATATGTCTTCCCACCCAAACTTTTCTTACAGTATGAAGACAACCATACTCTTGCTGTTTGCAAATGGTATTCAAAATCAGCTTTGCACAGGTGGAAATACACATTCACAATTAAAGCTGCATGCACTTCTGCTAAGCAGGACTTGGTGAAGCCTGTTTCTCAAGTACTGCAGCCAGATCCCTATAATCAGGAACACTTAATTTATTTTTAGAGAAACTATCTTGAACTAGCTAATAAGCTACACAGCATCTGCTCAGTGTGTGAGGTGGAGGATTGACTGGCATTGCTCTTTGTCTAGGAGATGGAAATGCAAACTGAAGGTTGCCATTTAAGGTTTCAGATGGACACCTGTTGCTAAGTCTCTCTTTACTTTGTGATTAACATTAGCCAGGTCCCAGAAGAGAGGTGGGGTGGGCTCAAAGTAATAAGTAGATTTGAAACTTGGTTAGATTCTGGGTCATTGCTAATATCATCCAGTGCTGTAGTGACTTCCCATTGCAGGTTGAAAGTCATAGTTGGTATTTCATCTACATGGACACTTTGGGGACAAGCTGAAATATGGTTTGAGTGCATTTGCCTATAATCCGTTAGCAGCAAACAGCATATAAAGTAACTGGATGCAAATTCATTTGCCAGTAAAAATCTGCCCTCCTTGTAAATCAGAGTATTCCCCCGGTCCACATTTACATGTCGGCTTCTTGGTAGAGTAAAATACTGCTATCATTTAGATAAGTCTGTCTTAAAGTGTGGATCTAGCAACTATCTGATTCAGAATTTCTAGTGCGATTTATGAGGCATGCAGGATGTGGGATCCAGATATTTGAGTTCAGCACGTACTGCCTGGGCCTCAGAAGTCTGTAATTTCACAAGCCACTCAATGATTCTCAGGCACCTTGAACTTCAAGAACCACTGAGATTAAAAACATGAAGTAAATGAATAGTGGAGTGGGAACATTATGGCTCCTCTCCTCTCTCCTTCCTTCCCTATTCTTTCAAGGTTGTGCTTATAAAATGCCGATGTGGCTAGGTCCCACCTGAGGAAGACTTCTAGCTTAGTGAAACTTCTTAGTGAGACTTGCAAGCTTCTGAGTACACACCCCATCACTAAAGATACTTGAATGCACAGTTCCCTCTCTCTCTCTCTCTCTCTCTCTCTCTCTCTATCTATCTTCACACATACACACACACACACACACACACACACACATGCGCACACACTTTTTGTCAGTTGTGGAGCTTGAATTCAGGGCCTGGGCACTGTCCCCAAGTGTGTTTTGCTCAAGGCTAGTGCTCTACCTTTTTGAGGCACAGTGCCACTTCTGGTTTTTGAGCGGTTAATTGGAGATAAGAGTCTCATTGGGACTTTTCTGCTTGGGCTGGTTTTGGACTGCAATCCTCAGATCTCAGCCTTCTGTGTTGCTAGGATTACAGGTGTGAGTCACCAAGGCCTGGCTATACACATGTATTTTTTTGGTAAAGTTTTTAAAATTTTTTTTCTTATTTATTGTCAAAGTGATGTACAGAGAGGGTACAGTTTCATATGTTAGGCATTGGGTACATTTCTTGAACTGTTACACATGTATTTTTAAAATAAAAATTTTAGTGCACTTTTAGATTTGTACCTGATATATATTTATACACATAAATATATATTTACAAATATATGAATATATATATACATATATATGTATATATGTATATATATATGTATATATATACATATATACATATATATATTTGCCTGTCCTGGGGCTTGGACTCAGGGCCTGAGCACTGTCTCTGGCTTCTTTTTGCTCAAGGCTAGCACTCTACCACTTGAGACACAGCACCACTTCCGGCTTTTTCTGTTTATATGGTGCTGAGGAATCGAACCCAGGGCATCATGCATGCTAGGCAAGCACTCTACCGCTAGGCCACATTCCCAGACCATGTACCTGATATATTTTAATGTACAGATGACATGCGTACTCTTGTCATTTTGTAACTGTTAACAAAGCATGATTTTCTGATAAGATAAAATCACAAGTGGAATCCCTGATACCTTCTTTCTTTCACTAATGGATCATCTCACTCCTCTTCCAGTATCCACATTCCCCATTTGGAGCACAGTGGTCCTGTTTATACAGTTCAAAGAAGCTATCTTGGCTGCCCAATTAATGATCCTTGCTTGGCTGGCTCATTTCTCTGCCTCTGTCCTGGGGTTTGACTTAGTCTTCTTTGGTCTTACTGACCACTCTGTAGTTTGCTAGGCACAGGAGAATGAGCCTCCCGTGGGCTCAGCCCTTCTCAGAGGCCCATCAGGAGAAACCTGCTGTCTCAGTCTTACACCACTTGTGGCTATCTAAGTTTAAATCACAATTAAATGGAACCAGGTGCTTGTGGCTCCTGCCTGGAATCCTAGCTCCTCAGGAGGCTAAAGTCTAAGCATCACAATTCAAAGCCCACCAGGGCAGGAAAGTTTGTAAGATTTTTATCTCCAACTAGCCACCAAAAAGCTGGAAGTGAAGTTGTGGCTCAAGAGGTAGAGTGCAGCAGACTTGAGCACACACACACACACACACACACACACACACACACACACACACACACACGCACAAAAGCTGAAGGGACATCATTCAGGCTCTGAGTTCAAACCCCAGTACTGGCATATTGAAAAAAAATGAACTGATAATTCTCTTTCTCATTTGCACTCTTGGCATTTCAAAAGCTCCCAGGTGCTCCATGTGTTTGCTGGCTCCACATGGGGCATTTCCAGCATGGCAGGACGATTTCTATGAGGGTGCTGCTCAGGAGCTTCTCCCTTTATCTGTTCTCTTCTGGGCCTTAAACGCCCATCACTTGTAACTCCACTGGCTTGCTCAGGGTTTCAGAGAAGTGAGTTCCTAGGAGCACAGCAAAAGAGATTAAGGTATGGGAGAAAAAAAATATGCAGAGGCAAGAACAAAATTGCTGAGATAGTTTAGACTGGAGAGAAGAAGGCTGCAGGGAGTCATTATAATGGCCTATAAATACATTAAAAAGATAATGTAAAGGAGACAGTATTCCCATTAGTCAGCTTTAGACCAAGCCAGAAGCATTAAGCTGAAGTTCCTTCAGAAAGGAGAATTCAGGTTATTTAAGGCAAGAGAGTGGAAGGGGGAAAGGGATAAAGGGCTGCCAGCATCTAAAACCAATCAGGAGCCAGACAAGTTGCCAAAGAACATGAAGGAGTCCTCTTTGCTGGAACCACTCAAAGCAAAGGCTTTTGTCCTATTTGTGGGGGATGGAGTTTCACAGTCATCAAGTAAGTTTGTTTAGAGACTGCTGGGTTGATTAAAACAGCCCCCTGCTACAGATTCTTTCCAAATGGGATAATTTAGAATATTCCCAGTTGATGTTCTCTATAAAAATAGCAACTCATATAATTTCCCCTTTTTTTGCTTTCTTTCATCTTTCACTGCACTCTGTGTCTCACCTGCCCCCCCCCCCCCACTTTATCTCTCCATCTCAAATCCCCTGTCTGGTCTGAAGTTTCCAGGGCCAGTTTGATTTTTTTTTTAAGGTAGAATTCATTCACTTAAGACAAATCATTCATATATGTCCTGTTTAATTGAGTTTAGTCTCAACAGTTTGCTTAATTTTGGTTTAAAAGGGATTCCATCAATGTCTTCTTCAAGACCCTTATACAAATGATCACTTGTGTGAAACTCAGTTACCTCTACAGGAAACGTGTGTGTGTGTGTGTGTGTGTGTGTGTGTGTTTAAAGGAAACCCATTCAGAATATACATTGTATATTTCAGGATAGAGCTCATTTTCTAATGTCACCAAAACACTATCCTTTAAAATCTTCTCCAAATTTTCTTGTGTCTTCAATGATTTCTGCTAATAAGTGTTGCTTGTCATAGAATACCAGAAACATTTGTATTTTATAAATGTCCAAATACGATGAGAGATAGCAAGTATGTAGTAAATATTTATAAGCTTCCACCAGATCTTTGGAATGTATCATTTGATAAGTGGTGAATTAGTCATTATAATTGAGCTAAGAGAAAGATTCTCCTGACTGATCTTTGGAACTAAACAAATGTTTTCTAAAACAGGAAGATGATCATCAGCCAAGAGCCACTAAATCCACAGTGCCTGAGCTATCATGGGGTCCTCTGACCGTATTTAGATCAACACTAAGAGAACACATTTCACATTTAATTGTCTGCCCCTAGTTCAATGTGTTATCAAGGAATGTCTAATTAGACTTACAACACTACCTTGTCTAAAAGTAAAGTTTTAATCTAGGTCATTTTTGGTGGCTAACTCACCCTAGGAACTTCCATAATATCAAACTTTTGAAGATGAAGAAAAAAGAACATTAGAGAAACTAACTTTCACCTTTTCTCTTACAGAAACAAGGACAGAGTGCCCCCAGAAAACACCTTCTCAGCGATCAAACCAGCCTCTCGTTACACCGGGGGCGGGTTCCCCCTCAACAAATTCTTTAATGCCAACTTGAAGCCACTGGTTGGATCCAGTTGAGCAGCTCATGAAATTTGCACAGGAATACTTTTGAAGGAATTGTTTATAACCCTTGGATCATAGATATCTAGGAAAACCCGGTGCTCAGATTTCAAGATGGAAAAAATATTGCAATTGTCACAGCCATGTACCTTCTGAGTGATGGCATTGTACTTTTGCCATATGGACCTTAATGGGTTGTAATTATATCTGTTCAATTAGGCTAACCCATCTCATGAAGCAGAATTTTTGGTACAACCACATTGATACATCTGAAAACACATCGGATGTAGATACTCCTGATAGATAAAGCTTTGAAATTAATTTCTCTATTGTAGGTATGTGTGCACTTGAAGCTTTTATAGTTAAAATATTTTTGAAATGCAATGCATCCCATCCTCTCTTATTAATAAGGCCCTTATTTTAATGATTCTTCATTACCAAGCTATTGCATGAAATCGGAGAAGAGGACAAACTAAAGTGTTTTTGAATGATTTTCATGTGGGATTTTTTTAGGGGAGAGCCTGGGATAACTAAATCTAGGCCAAAGAGACATGCCAATAAATAGTTCATCATTAAACAAATAAATAAGAACATTTGTAGATATTTTTATCTTTGATTTGGTCGTGTATGTAAGTACACTTTAAAACACTGAGGGAAATGCTGAAAGGTAAAATGAGGGGGTCAGATTGTTATCTATTTTCTTCTAGACCTCATGCTTGACCATTCTTGAGCTCAGTGATCTATTTGACTCTCAGGCTGCCAGATAGCATTTTGATCCATCGAACCATTACATTTTCATTTGTCAAAGCCACAGTTGTTTTGGCTTTAGTTCATAGTTTCCTTATTAAGTGTTTGTTCAATCATACTGTGTGAGAACACTCTGGCCATATCCCTTACAATCACTTGATTTCTATAATTTTTTAAGTGATTGAGGGAGCAAGTAGCTCAGCAATGAGCAAGGACACTGTGAGTAGATCATTAGAATATACCATTTTGGGGCTGGGGATATAGCCTAGTGGCAAGAGTGCCTGCTTCGGATACACGAGGCCCTAGGTTCGATTCCCCAGCACCACATATACAGAAAACGGCCAGAAGTGGCGCTGTGGCTCAAGTGGCAGAGTGCTAGCCTTGAGCGGGAAGAAGCCAGGGACAGTGCTCAGGCCCTGAGTCCAAGGCCCAGGACTGGCCAAAAAAAAGAAAAGAAAAGAAAAAAAAAGAATATACCATTTTGTGCCAAGTGACCAAGATTCCTCATTGTGAACAGCTACAGTGTTAATGAGTTAAGATGTTTCTTCTCAGAAAGGTGGGATTAAATGGAGTCTTCTGGGTGCCTGTGGCCGCATTAGTCCATCAACGTCAGTGTTACCTGTCAGGTGGTGTTCACCAGAGGCAGAACAATGACAGGGATGGCTATGAAAGTGATTTACTTTGAATTGATACCAAAACAAAACAAAACAGAAACACACACACACACACACACACACACACACACACACACCCCAAAAACAAAGCCAGAAGAGAATAGAGTTGTAAGCCAGGAAGGGAAGGAGTTTGAGAAAATACGAAGTCATATTCCTTGCAGGCGTTGTCAGAGCAATGCAATCCCATCTCAGAGTTCTCATCTGCTGAGGTGGCTGAGGTGTTTATACCCACATGATGTCAGTCATTGGCTGAGGTCAGCTCTCCTTGTCTTTAGGCAGTGGTAGCACTGGGACAGACACTGCTGCTGTTGACTTATTTTTTTTTTCAAATTTTTATTATCAAACTGATGTACAGAGAGGTTACAGTTTCATACGTTAGGCATTGGATACATTTCTTGTACTATTTGTTACCTCATCCCTCATTCTCCCCACCCCTTTCTCTTTCCTCCCATGAGGTATTCAGTTCACTTACACCAAACAGTTTTGCAAGTATTGCTTTTGTAGTTGTTTGTCTTTTTTTAGCCTGTGTCTCTTGATTTTGGTATTCCCTTTCAATTTCCTAGTTCTAATACCAGTATAGATGGTTTCCAATATACTCAGATAAGATTACAGAGATAGTGTAGGTACAACCACAGGAAGGTGATACAAGAACATCATCAATAGTAGAAGCTACAGATACACATGGGACGTTGAAAGTAGTTACAACTGTGATATAACAATCGTTTACATAACATGGAGTTCATTTCACTTAGCATCATCTTATGTGATCATAAGGGTATAGCTACTGGGCTCTTGTGATCCTCTGCTGTGACTTGCCTAAACCTGTACTAATTATTCCCAATAAGGGAGACCATAGAGTCCATGTTTCTTTGGGTCTGGCTCACTTCACTTAGTATAATTTTTTCCAAGTCCTTTCATTTCCTTACAAATGGGGCAATGCCATTCTTTCTGATAGAGGCATAAAATTCCATTGTGTATATGTACCACATTTTCCTGATCCATTCGTCTAACTGGGGGGCATCTGGGTTGGTTCCAGATTCTCGCTATGACAAATTGCACTGTGATGAACATTGTTGTGCTGGTGGCTTTACTGTGATTTTGTTTGTGGTTTTTTGGATAGATACCCAAAAGTGGGGTTGCTGGGTCATAGGGGAGTTCTATATTTAGCCTTCTGAGGAATCTCCATACTGCTTGCCAGAGTTGCTGAACCAGTTTACATTCCCACCAACAATGAAGTAGGGTTCTCTTTTGGCCACATCCCCTCCAACAGTTGTTATTGTTAGTTTTCTTGATATATGACATTCTTACTGGGGTGAGATGGAATCTCAATGTTGTTTTGATTTGGATTTCTTTTATGGCCAGTGATGTAGAGCACTTTTTCATATGTCTCTTGGCCATTCTCATTTCCTCATCAGAGAAGTCTCTTTGTAAGTCTTTAGCCCACTTGATGAGGGGGCTATTGGTTCTTTGTGGTTTTGTTTTGGAGGAAGGTAATTTTTTTAGTTCTGCATATATTTTAGAGATGAGGCCTTTGTTCGTTGAATGGCCGGTAAAGATCTTCTCCCAATCTGTGGGCTTTCTGTTTATCTTGCGAGCTATGTCCTTTGCCGTGTAGAAGCTCTGCAGTTTGATGAAGTCCCATTTGTCCAACCTTTCTTTGATTTGTAGCCTTTCTGGGTCTTTGTTAAGGAAGTTCCGTCCTGCGCCAAGGAGCCCAAGTGTTTCTCCTACTCCTTCCTTTAGTGTTTTCAGGGTGTCTGTTTTGATTTCGAGGTCTTTAATCCATTTGGAATTGATTTTGGTGCAGGGTGATATATAAGGATCTAGTTTTAGTTTGTTGCATGTGTTGAACCAGTTTTGCCAGCACCATTTGTTAAAGAGGCTATCTTTCTTCCAAACTATTGTTTTAGCTCCTTTATCAAAGATTAAGTAGGCGTAGTTCTGTGGGTTCATTTCTGGGTCTTCAATTCTGTTCCATTGGTCTTCAGGCCTGTTCTGGTGCCAATACCAAGCTGTTTTTATTACCATAGCTTTATAATTGCTGTTGACTTTTGAATGCCAAAGTACATATGGGATCATGGATCAGCTGGTGTCATCCTCTGCCTTTTGCTTCTCCCAAATGGTTCCTGTGAGAGAGGCAGAAAGTAGCCTCACGGTGATCTTGTGATGAGGCCTTGATTATCAGCTTTTTTGGGGATGATGTACAAGAATATTGAGCATGGGTATGTCCCAGAGAGCTTACCAAGAGCACTTCAAGGCTAAAGACTCACGGTGGGGCCATTTCCATTTCTGTAAGTCAGTGATGATGTCTTTCCTCAGAGACAGCCCTATTCTGTTTAGACAAAAGAAACTAACTGGAGATTTCCCCATTCTTCCACAGAGATATTCTGAAGACGTAGCCTATGTCATTCGAATTCTTTGGGATGCTATGCAAGAGGTTTAGTTCTCTAGGGGAATGGAGCCTAGAATTATATTTTTAAAGAGTTTGCGTGTGTTTATTTCGTACAATCTCTTTTATTAACATATATTAACTATACAAGGATATTTTCACATTACATATAATGTACTTTGATCAAATTCACACCTTCTACTGCTCTTTTTGTCTTTCCTCTCTCTTTTTTAGAATAATTTTAATAGGTTTCATTATCCTGTTTTCATACATGCACATAAAGTACTTCAGTCAGAATTACTCCTAATCATCCTTCCCTTTCCTCTTCCTTCTCCCACTCATTTCCCTCCCCATGCAGTACCCATTTTATTCTCTTCTCTTTCTTTTTCATTTTGGTCTAGATTCTGCATATGAGAGAGAACACACAATAGGGGTCTTCCTCTGGCTTATTTCACTTAACATAATCTCCAGTTTCACCCATTTTCCTTAGCCCTTATTCTGCCTCTGTCTAGGTTTTGATGGCTCTCTCACAAGATTGTGGAGGAGTTACAGAGACCATTCATAAAAAGCAGTGAAATGGGTCCATAATGCCCAGTAGGAGCTCAATTCCAGGAAACCCTCTTGGGTTAGGGACATCATGGCTTCTCCATGACAGACTTTGCCTGCACATGTACTGCTACAATGGTGGACAGCCCTCGAGCTCTTCCAGATACCATATGCTGTGGATTTGTCTTGAGTCTTCCACTATACCCCTTGATTTCTAGAGAGGCTCAAGCATCAGTCAGGAGGCTTCCATGTGACCTGGCTAGGCACTTCCAATGAGAAACTCCTCTGGTCACATGCTATGTTTGGGTTCTATATCTGTTTTATAGCACAGTCTTACCTTCTCCTCACCAGCAACAGGGGTGGCAGTGTGAATAGAAGCCTGAATTTGAATCCTGAAGCCTTAGTTTGGGGTTCCAGCTCCACACATTTCATTTTGGCCATAACAGTCCTCAGTGATTTCAGGAAGCATTTCCCAGTTGAATAGTCCCCCATGGTAGCAGGGAAGCAGAGAGAAAATGACCCTGGGATTCTTCATTTATCTCAATATGGCAACACTCTGGACACAGCTGCTGGGTATGAATCCTGACTCATCATTACAATGGCCTGTTTTTGAGGACTGAATGAATTAATGAATGTAAACTTAGAACAATGTTGGGCATAGAGTGATTGTTCTATTAACATCTGCCATTGTCATTGTTACATAAGAGATAGCTAAAGTTTTGTAATTAGAGAGGTTGTTATGTAATCTTTATTAACAGTAAGGGTAATTTAAATCCTTATTTGGAGGGTGGATGATATTAAAATGTCTGGAAGGAGCTGGATTTGGTAAGGTAATTTATAACAGAATATCTTGTAGAAATGCTACAATGGGTGCCTTTGTGAAAAATTCCATGCATTTCTTGTAATTATGATCATGGGACAAGGTAATCTTTCACTTTCAGAAGTTATATAATCTTCCTTTGACCACCAGAGGGAAAGATCCCAGTGGCCTCTGCTGCCCTTTTCTTCCTGTTTCTATCCATGTAACAGGGTAGAGGGGTCCCCCACTGTTGCTGTCAGGGGTCTCATAAACCAAGACTGAAAAGGACTCTGGGAATGGATGTGTAGCTTTATTAGACAGAACATTCATGTTCAAATGGAAGAGGAGTGAGTTAAGGCTGGAAACAATGGAGATACTGTCACCATTTTCATTTCTCTACTTCCTGACAGCCCAGGGTATAATATGGACTACCTGTGAAAGGTACAGGTGTCTCCATCATTGCCACAGTACAAAAAGAGATCTGTGTAAAACAGTGAGATTTGCATGCCATTACTGGTAACTTTGAATTCACAGTGGGCCTGGCTAGTTTTAAAACCACAAATTTGAGCAGCATTAAAGAAGCAACATTAGGAGATCGTATAGTAGCATAATTTTACCCTGGGGTTTTCAGAGTTTCAGAAAGGAGTCCTGTTGCTAAACCATCCATTGACTCCCAACTGGGTTGATAGAAACAGGTATAGTTTCTCTGTTAATAGAGAGAAACATGATAAAAGGGACTCCCTGGTCATCATTTGCTGATCATAACTTCTCTTGACTGTTCTTATAGCCAGGTTTTTTATTGTGCTTACCTCTAAAAAATGGCTCAGAGCAAAGGTTTGTTACTGTGATAAGCCATAGAGACGCTGGTGATTGTACTAGGAAGAGATGAAAGCAATTCTCCTTGTCATGACAGTAATTATGTTGTAAGAATTTATCCAGGGTTGATAATTACCATTTGGTTTCCTGACTTGCTCAGAAGTTGAAGTTTGACCCAGGCCAAGATACCCACAGGAAAATACTACAGGATGGATTTTGTGTAAGATAGCACTACAGAGTCAAGACAATTTGGAAAAAGAATAATCTGCTTTGTCTCCCTTAAGCACAATCAATTGTACAGAGGTCTAGGTGGGATGGGAGTTAAAGGAGGGCATGTTAAAATATTAAAATTGTAAAATGATATAAAATATATCTTACCATTTCCTTTGTAGTAGATGGAAAATATTTTTATAGCATTATCCATTTTTAACTTTGAATCCAATGCTGTTTTAGTATACCATTTCTCATATCTATTATTTAAAAGTTCCATTAGGGTTTTGAGATCCATTAGAATTTTATAACAGTAGGAAATGTGGTATCAACAGGGTACCATTCTTCTTTTTTATAATTAAAAATAGATTTTTTTCTTTCTTTTAAAGTACCTGATTGTTACAGAAAATTACAAAGTAAAGATAAGCAAGAAGAAGAGCAAGTATATCAATAATCATGCCACCTACTGAGAAATATTGTGCTCCTGGGTTGGCAAGGGGGTGTGTGGTATATTGATTTTTTTATACCTACTGTTTGTTCTGATTGGTCAGAACTTGTGCTTCCTAATTGTTAAATATTTTGAATATCACCTTTGAAGTACTATTGTTTTTTATTGTTGAATGTATCTTGGGGCTTTATAAAGCATACACTTACTTATCTATACATGTACATTTTTATTTATATCTTTTGGTGTTGTTGGTACTTGAACTCAGTGCCTGGGCACTGTCCCTGAGCTTTTTCTGCTCAAGGATGGTGCTCTCCCACTTTAAGCCACAGCACCACTTCAGTTTTCTGGTGCTTAATTGGAGATAAGAGTCTCACAGACTTTCCTGCTTGAACTTGCTTCGGACAGTGATCCTTAAATCTCAGCCTTCTGAGTAGTGAGGATTACAGGCATGAGCTACCAGTTCCTAGTTCATTTTGGTTAACATAATTAACAAATACAAATCCCCAAGTCACTAGTGCAACTATTACTACAGTCTCCCCCCACCCCAACCCTGCCAATACCCTTTTGTCATTTGGCAATTCATTATCCCTAGTCTCCATTTGGCCTTAGCAACCACATAGATGATTTTTATCATTGATTAGTATTGTCTTTCCTAGAATTGCATATAATGGAATCATAAGCTTTGCATTGTTTGAGCATGGCTTCTTTGTTTCAAATAGTACAGTGCTTTTTGACACATCCATGTCATTGTATATGTTAATAATTCAGCCATTTTTTTAATAGTGTAGAGCAATATTCTATGGAATTAACATTAGTTTTTAACCTGTTGATGGGAGTTCAATTTGTTTCTGGTTTCTAGCCCTTAGGAATAAAGGTTCTGGGAACAGTCACATACAGATATTTTTCTGATTGTTCCTTTTACCTTTCTATCAATGATGCATGGACTCCAGTTGCTTTATATCCTCATCAATACTGATATTGTTATATGACAATATGACTTAGATTTGTACATCTTTTCTTGTGACTTTAGTCATTCATATGTCTTATTATTTAAAGTGTCTTCAAACCTTCAGCCTATTTTTAATTGTTATTGTAGAGTTGATGAACAGAGGGGTTACAGTTACATAAATCAGGTAATGAGTAATAAGTACAATTGTATTTGAACCATGTCTCTCTTTCTGTCATTCTCTCCCACCTTCAGCTTGTTTTAAAATTTTCTTATTAGATTGTAATGTCTAGATATGAATGTCTGTCAGATGTGTGACAATGATTTTCACTCAGTTTATAGCTCACCTTTTCATTTTCTCAATAGTGTACTTTGAAGAGCATTTTATATTTTATTAAGTTCCAATGTATCTTTATTTATCTTATATTGTGATTCTACTGTCCTGTCTGAAGCAGCTTTGGCCTACTCCAAAAAAACAGCCATCATTTACTATGCTTTTCCTCTGCAAGTTTAGCACCATCTTGACTTTTAAATTTGTTTATAAACCACTTAGAGTTCATTTTATGTATGGTGTGAATTAGAATAGAAGTTCATTTTTAAACATTTTTAAATTTGAAAAAAATGAAATACACATTAAAAAAAATTGACTGTGGTTACCCTGCTGGGCAACAGGCTTTAACACTTAGCCCTGCTGTCTGCCTGACACTTTGTACCCTTAACTGTCATCAGCCCATTGCTTTCCTCTGCCCTTCTCAGCTTTTGCTATCCACGATTCTACTCTCAATTTCTATGACTTCAACTTTTGCATTTCCACATATAAGTGAGATCATTAGGCATTTGTTTTTCTATTTGTCTTGTATATCATAATGTTCACCAGTTCATCCAGGTTATTGCTATTTGTACTAGGATGACCTTTTAAAAGGCTGAACAATATTTCACACACTCTCTCTCACACATGCAGTTCACATTTTACCTGTTAAATTCATTGCTTGATTCTGTAGGCTGTGAGGAATAGGGTTACAAGTGAACATGGGAATACAAATAGCTCTTCTGAAAATTTGAATCCATACTATCCCAATCATGGCTGTTTGATCTCAAGCAAGTTAGTTAGGTAATCTTGCTAGCATTTAGAGACTCATTTATACAGCGGGGATAAAAATAGTACTCATCTTGTAGAATGGTTGTGAGGATCACAGGAGAGCATATGTGATCATTTGCACAGGGTCTGGCATGTAGTAAGTGCTGAATAAATGTCAGCTTCATTGTTATCTAAAATTCATCTTTCGCCTCAACAGTAGCTTTGGCAATTTAAAGATATTGTTCTCAGTTGGTCAAGTGGATGGATAATAAACACCATAGAGAGTGTTTAACTGCTATCCGAATGGATATGGTCAAGAATCCATTATGGTGGCCTTACATTATGTTCTTTAAATAGGTATTAAAAGATTGAATGGCTATTAAAGTATATTGTCTCGATTCTGTCTCTTTCACATAAATGATTAGTCTTTTTTATACTTCTTCAGAGACAGAATGCCAGGAAGTCTTCCTGCTGGTTCCCAAACAATACTTTTCTCTTTTATGGCTTAAACCAAGGCATTTCTCTTTCTCCTTCCCACTGTGATCATGCCAGGGAACTTAATAAGTGTAGCAATAACAGTCCTAGCCCCTCTTGCAAATATGTTAGAAATCTTAATGGCCAGCCACACCCCAGAATCTTTGGGTGAGAAATCTACATTCTCAAACCCGGTTGCATATAGAAACCACTGAGGAACTTCCCTTAATATTGATAACCATCTCTTGAGTATGATATCAATGGCCCAGATGTGATGTGGGTATCAGTATGCTTTAAAGCTCCCATTGGTTCTGATGCTCAGCTAGGTGGGAGAGTTACAGCATCCCTGAGAGAAATCCTCATTCATACACTCGTAGCTCCACTAAAGGAACAAGGAAGCAACCTTGTAGATCATGGAACACGATTTCCAGAGGTAAGACCTGAAGTGGGAAGCCTCGTTGATTAATTCTATGATGTCCCATATCATAGTTTATTCCAATAGCCAATCTAATTGGGTTTACCCAGTTTTCAATTCTTTCCCTCCCTCCTGTCTACCTTACTCTCCCTCCCTCCTGTCTTTGTATCGTTTGAACTCTTACCTGTGGCCAGAAAGCTTCACTATGTCTTCATCCTTTTTTTTTTTCTGAGTGGAAGTTCTATGTTCCTTGTTCTACCAAGCCTTTGAAAGCTACCTGATCACTGCTCATGCCCTAATTCCTTCCTTGCTGGTTTGAGATATGCTTTCCATACTTCCTCCTCTCAGTGCCTTTGGTGGCTTCCTCTGCTTTATGGATTACTCACTCAGTACCCTGGTTCTCAGTTTCTAGGCTTCCTCAGCTACAACAACTTTTTATTCTTAATACCTCAGGCCATTATTCAATCACTCCACTAGTCTTGAGATATTGATTTTAATTATTCTGCTCCGAAACAGCAGCCTCTTATTCTTCCAGATAATACATCCTAATCAGAATAACCAATGGAACAGTTTTCCAACATTGCTGAGTCCTTCTCAGAACCAGATGTATTACTTTGTATTTCTTTACTTCCTTATGGAGCTTAGATTTCATGGTCCACAATAGCCATTGTTCCCATGAGAGCATTTTTAATTCCCTTGACCTCCTCTCTGCTCTAATACATGGTGAGCCTCCCTGGTGCATCCACTACCTTCTTTTTTTTTTTTTTTTTTTGGCCAGTCCTGGGCCTTGGACTCAGGGCCTGAGCACTGTCCCTGGCTTCTTCCAGCTCAAGGCTAGCACTCTGCCACTTGAGCCACAGCACCGCTTCTGGCCGTTTTCTGTATATGTGGTGCTGGGGAATCGAACCTAGGGCCTCGTGTACCCGAGGCAGGCACTCTTGCCACTAGGCTATATCCCCAGCCCACTACCTTCTTCCTACCTGTATTCTCACCCCTGATTCATCGTCTTTAATCTCATAGTGTTATACTTCAACAGTTGTTGAAGCCTACTCTTCAATAACAGAACTACATATCTACTTACTTGTCAATTTCACTTCCCTCCCATTAATAAAGAGACATGGCTATAGTAATAGAGCACTTGCCTAGCATCTATGTGGTCCCAGGTTCAATTCCCAACATGAAAATAAAAAACAAAACAACAATAACAAAAACTATTAAGTATTGTCCCCAAAGTCAGCCACTCTTCTTGTGCTCATCACATCCTTGAGAACTTTTTATTTCAAAGCTTGATTACCTTTCTCCCATATGATCAGCTTGTCTTTTACAGGATCTTTCCATCCACCTATAGATGTTTATTCCCACGATGTATCAAAAAATTGAGGGTGTTTTCAATTCACATCTCAATTTTTCTTTTCTTATTGTTTCCCCCCCCCCCCCAAATATCTTCTTGAGACGAATGTCTGACCTTGGATCCACTCACTCAGTATTGAAGGCTGGCTTCAATATCCAGCTCAACTAAGCCTCTGGAAACATGCACATCCAGAAAGTTCTTTCTTCTCCTAATCAATGCAATCTTTCAACCACTTTGACTTGTACGATTAATTCCCCTCCCTTGAAATGCTCTCCTGTAGACTCTCCCCAGATTAAAAAAAAATGTTTAATGCATCTACCATGAATAGATTGAGTTATGGTTATTTTTTGGGGGGTGGGGTGGGAGAATACCATAGCCAAGTCCCTTTTTAATGCCATCATTTCAGAAGATATGTGATAGCCACATGATAGGACTAGTGAGATACACCTCACTAGTTGAGGTATACACCTCAGATGGTTGAGGTAGTGTTTACAGGTTTCTTCACCATGAAATGACTGTTTAATTCTTTGGCAGTGAGCCACCAATACTGGCTTAACTTTGACCAGCAGTGACTAGTGTTAAGTTCCACCAAAGAAGGCATTTTTATCCTGTTGCAATTGAGAAAACTAACACTTAGATTAAACCAGTTTCCAAGGTTACACACAGATGTGTGCTAATGCTGTTGACTTACTACCTAAGTAACTTACAACTGCCTAACTTGTATTCATGCGGATAACTTTGCATGAGAGATAAACTCGCTTTCAAAAAGAAAACCTCCAGGAAAATAAAAATATTTTTTCTCAACAAGACTTGTCACCATCTCTGCTGGTCAGAGTTATAGAATAATAAAAATAAAAAAGGGGGCTCAAACAATAGTTACTTCTGTCATGGAAACTCCCACATATGTGGTTAGTAGAAAAGGTTTTTAGAAAAGTTCTTTCCAACTTCTGTGGTTTAGATCTGGTTTACAGAGATGTTACAATTGATCTATGTGGTAATTAAAATTTATCTCCTGATTTGATAGCCAGTTTTCACACACAGAGAAATTTTACATACAAATCTAGACGGATGCCTTGCTGGGAGCTTTAGCAGCATTGCATCTTGATTTGTCTATGACAGTGATCACATGACACTACCTCATTGCTTCACATAAACAAAGTGCTCTCTGAATCCTCTTGGTCCTTTGTAGCTTTTTCAGTGTAATTTTTGGTTTTTGTAGCTGTCTGAATCCAACACTCCTGCTGAAAGGGAAGAAATTACTGTTCCCTTTGGTTTTGGAGTTAGCAGCTCAGAAGGAGAGATCCACTGAGTAGAACAAGCATCAGTGATAAACTTGCAAGAAGCAGTATCCACCAACTCTAACACAATGTTCTACAGTTGCTTGCACTCTGGGAACGAAATAGGTTGCCTCAGAGATGGTGACTTTGAGAAAGAAAGGGGAGAAGAGCACAGATTGTACCTATCAAAGAAAAGATTCATGCACTGGAAAAAGATGGGAGCACACACACCCGAAGATGAAGCACTTCCAACTCAAATATTATCTGTTCCCATTTCCCAAATAATTAATAAATAATGGAATGGCAATTTTACTTATAAAGAGGTAACTGTATGCATTAACTGGCTACGTGGAATAGGCCACATTAAAACTCGCAATTCAGGAGAACATGGGGGAACTGGGAACTGATGAGCATGTGAGCTAGGAGATGTGGAGAGAAATTGACAGAGAAGAGGGGGAGAAAATTTGGCATGTGGAAAGGTAACAGAAAGACAAGAAGTGTATGTTCTGGATAGAGAAAAATGGGGTGGTGGGGAAGTGTGTCAGCTACTTTTTTTTAGTTACAATGACAGAAAGAAAGGAGAAAAAAGGAAGGGTGAAAGGAAGATTTATTTTTGACTTAACGGTTTCAGAGTTTCCAGTTAATAGCGAGTCAGTTGACTCTGAAACTGTGATGGGGCAGAACATCATGACAGCAGAAGTGCAAGGAGGAAGAGCTTCTTTACCTCATGGCAGACAGGAAGCAGGGAAGGAGGAAGGGACTGGGGTTCATTTACAACTTTCAAAGTCAAGTCTCCAGTGATCTAATCCCTTCAACTAGACCCCTCCCCACAATGTTTCCAGAAAAACCTCCCACCGTTTGGGGATCATGCATTCAGCCCATGAGTGGAGGACATGTCATATTCAAACCATAACAGTAACTAATGGAATGATTCAAAGGGTGGCATGCTCACATTTAGCCAATGCTATGCCTCAGTATTATTTTCTGAGCAAATGGGGTAGGCTTTTTTAAACTTCAAGGTAGGCTGGGTCTGGCTGTACTAACTCATCTGAATACTTTGTACTGCAGATGTGTTGTGTTCCTTTGCACTGGGACATTGCAGAGGCTGATGGTAGTGTGAGTGTTTTGGTTTAGGGGTTAAATGTTTGAGTCCTAACTGTGTAGTTTATCATCCTCAAGATGGTTCTGGCTTGGCCCTGAGTTAGTGGGTCACCTTTTACTGCTGTTAGTCACATTTATTTTATGTTACAGAGAGCTAAATGGTTTGGCAAAAGGCTGTTTATGAGTACAGATGTGAGGATTTGCTTGAGGAAGCATTTTGCCCCTGCCATTTTTTAATCTATGGAAAAGGCATGGGAAATCATTTGGAAATTAATTTTGGGACATTGTGCTATCAAATCAAGACAGGTAGAACTCATCTATCCATCAGATGGGGTTCTTATCCTAACATCAATGTAGTCATTAGTTTCTTGGGCTTAAATTATGTTTGTGACAAGAAAAGAGTGCTCATAGCAGCTAATTATATCTCCCTGTATTAATTACCATGTTAAGTGACAGTTTTGTTCACACCTTGTTGTTTGTGTTAAGGAAAAAGAAAAAGAACAATTTTGTGCAATTCTCTGAAGATTTGGAATGGGAACTTGGCTCATGTCCTTAACAGATTTCAGGTTAAAATAGGAGAGGAGAGAACTATTCTACTTGTGCTTGGTGGCTTAATAGAAAAAAAAATTAATGACTTTCATCTTATTTCAGCTGAGACGCCTACTTGAGATATGATTTGAAATGAGTTTCCTATTCTCAACTCCCCTTGTTGAAAACCTGGAGATTTATCAATATCTTGCAACAACAAAGAACATTCCTCAGTGCAATTTGACTCTGGAGCTGCTTGCTTCTCCAAAGAACCATCACATGGCTTCTTAACTTCTATAGATTTAAGCAGGATTTATACTTCATAAACCCAAGTGTGTATCCAAATCCTCTTGTTATTGTCAAGAACGACCACAAAAGCCATATCCTCAATAAGCCAGTCTTGTTTTCTATAAACCTCTAAAGAAAGATTTGTACTTTACCCCAGTCTGAGCATTAGAAGAAATAAACCCAGTTTGGCCGGCACCCCTCCCCAAGAGCAATATCTGGCAATAGACTCTGGGGCCCTGTAACTTTCCAAATACTAATACAAAGGACTCAGTGGCAAAATGGCTGGAATGAGTTTGTTACCAGCTCTTCTTCTTTAAAGTGGGGCAGTAACTTACACTGCTGTGTTTCCAGGAACACTGGTGGTATGATGCTGTTATCTAGGCAGAGGCATTTTTATTATTTCCTTGTGGGATTTACAACCACAGAGTTTATTTCCCTGCCAGTGTTTAGGGTTATGTTTAGAACTTTAGCCACCTGAATCTTTTAGAAAATTTCCTCTGGGAAAGGTTGTATTAAAGGCAGAAATGGTTAAACTGGTCTAGAACCCACTGCCCAGTGACTGCTTTCTATGTGGTGAGAATGAGAACTTCTTAAGTTCAATTGATTTCTCTCTTTCATAATTAACATTACCTTATGTTTTTGTTTTATATTCGAGTGTTTATTTTGCATTTGGGTTTTGCATAATAGGCATCTGTTTCTACCACTGCCTGCATATGAACATGTAGATAATGTAGTAAGCATGGCAGTTGAACGTTGCATGAATTTGTCAAGACAAGGGATACCCACTGTGGCTCTGCGGGTAACGCACAGTTTTGCTGAGAATGCCATCTACAGATTAAATCCAGTTTTCTACTTGGTGACTCTGTTCTTTAACTTCCCATATTCAAAATTTGTAGGGTTATTAAGATAACATGTATACATTTTAGGTGATGAATGGCAAAGGTTAATTTGTTTCTCAGTAATAGCTATGTATTTTTTTTCTGGGAAACAAATCAGATTTAAAGACTATGTGGATATTTGCACATGTAGTAGTTTGACATTCAATCATTTCACAGTTTCACATCTAAGAGGCATCAACATCATGTCATAATTTTATTCCTTACCTGGTCAACAACCCTATATTTTCAAGATGGCTCTGAGGTATAGAAGTTTAAAATACTTTTGAATGACATGCATTTGGACCTCCATACCTGTGTGATAAAAGACACCATCAAAAGTATTGCATTATATCAATGTATAACTTTGATACTATTCAAAACATTGAGATCTAAGTTTAAGCTATTTCAAAGGTCTGATAATTTCTGCTTTTATTCTCAACACAGAGATGGCTCTTTATGGATCCTCTGGCCCCAGCAGGAACAGAGTTTTTCTGTTCCCAGGGAGGGAACATCCCTTTTATGCTCAATGTAGACTGTCACTGACTGTGGTTAGAGACCAACCCGTTATGCAGATGACAGAAAGTGCACTGGCTTTTACTTAGCTGCTAATGAGTCATTGTTCATTGCCAGCTGTAAATGTGGTGGGCCACAGCAGAGCTATTGTGAACAGGCTAAAACTTTGATCCTCCAGGGCCTTAGTCGTTGAGCCAAGGAAAGACCAACTTGGATTGGCACCTGTGAACATGATGTATGTATCCAATACCTATAAAATGCTTGATAAACTTAAATGGTTGACTGTCATCATCGTCATCATCATTGTATTTTTAAAGGCATTGAATATTCTGGATGGTCAGCCCATCTTGACTTGGGAGACAAAGTTAAGTATTAAAAAATTGCTTAGCACATATAAAGTCAAGTCTGAGAAGTGAGATGATGAATTTTTCTTTTTGAAATCATTATTGACTTTGTAAAATTGCATAAGCAATTCATTTTCATTTCAGGAGTGCTAGAAATGTGATACACAGCAAGAGGGAAAAAGAAGCACACACTGCTTAGAGATAACCATTCTTAATATTTTGTTGTATGCACCTATACTTTTCTATGTGACTTATTATAACTTGGATATTTTAAGGCTTGAGGATATTCTGAAACTTAAGGCCCTACAAGATAATTTGTATATTAGGCTTTATTTTGAGCAGAAACCACTTTCATATAAGATGAACTCTTTTTGTTTCTGAGTAGATGGATGGATGGATGGAACTAAAGAGAGATGGATAGGTTTGTCAGTGAACTATTTAGAATATGAACACCTTAAGCAAAGCTGGCGGGGGCACACTTTGGAGTTGGATAGCTTTCTTTGGAAGGGTAAAGCTTTTTTTTTTTTTTTTGTCTGCCAAAATTCTGCCCTTGGGGCAAACTTCCTCTTCCCTCATTTAATGTGATCTGGTTTGATGTCAAATATGCTCCATTTCCTGTCCCTTCCCATCTCCTAGGAACAGGGTTGAGCATGTGACACAAATTCAGCTAGTCAAATTCTTGCCACTCGTTGACTACAATGATTGGTCTAGAGATAGGCATGTAATATAAATAGGGTTTACTAGAGTCTTCCTGGAATTGTTAACAGTAGGGCCATAGGAGAAAAAGTCCTTATATTAACATTTTCAGAGGGAAAGAGGGAAAGATAGCCCACAAGGGCTATCTGCCTGACATTTGGCAGAAAGCTTGTCTGAGAGTAGGAAGCAACTATACAGAGTGAGAAAGAGTGAGACATACAGATAGACACAGAGACACAGGCACTGAGAGATAGAGAGAGAGAAAAGTCAAATCATAACTAACAAGTGAGAGAAAGAAACAGAGACAACAAAGTTGGCTTCCTTTGAACCTTTGGATCCACCTATTCTTAAGACACTTGGTTGTGATTACTGATGAAGTTCTTTCGCTTAAGCTAGTTCAAGTTGGTTTGGGTGAAATACACTTGGCTAACATCTTTCTCCTGTTCCCGTCTGATTTAGTGTCTACACACTGTTCCCATAGCCTACTTAATTCCTGAGTAACTGTCTCTTCTTCATGCTCAGGATCTAGCTTTCCTTCCCTTTTACTCCACCTTGATATTTTCTCCTTCCAGCTCTGCATTCATTGTGGTCAGGGCCAGACTGGCCAGGGCCAGTCTCTTCCTGGGAAAAGAAGAGCCCAAAGTGCCCTTTTGGCAATCAGCATAAGGGTGGAGCCTGTGACTTCCCTCACAGCTGATGGGGTCAGATGAGTAGGGCAGGGCCCCATTTTGATTAATATGCCTATAAAATGGAATTCTGGGACTGACCTCCACTCAACTCAAGCAACACAAAGATAATTGACCTTTGGAAACTGCCTTTGGCAGTCTTTTTATTATTTTTATAGGAAAGTCCTGCAAACCAATTACATCTCACAATGGGCCTTTTATGGTGCTATTAGTTTAATGCAGTTTTCAGAGAAATTAGCCCTCAGGGAGCCTGAAATTCTAGGGGAAAAAAAAAAGCCCTCCCTGAACTTATTTGACTTTTGGATTAGTGGGAAAGATGGATTGGTGGCACAACATTCCCAATAGTCCCTTTTGGCATTTTGAGCCATTTGACCAAGGTACCAAATTTCCATTTAGGTCTCTGGTGTCTAGCCTAAGCAAAAGGAAAAAAAAATAAATTTAGAGAAGAACAAGATGTCTCTTTAAAGAATTCAGTCTACAAATCAAAGAGTGTTTATTACCTCCTTAGTCCGAGGTTAGAGAAGAATGGAAGGGAGAAAATTGGAGTACCTCCATTTGAAGGCTCCAGCGTATCCCAATGTAGATTACAGGAGTCTGCCATAGAGTCTCAGATTAGCTTTGGCACCTGTTGCCCCAGCTGCAATTATTTGCACAGTGATGGCTCTGGGCCCACTATGCACAGGGTCAGGTTGTGGGTCTGAGATGGAGAGGAGAGATAGCATCTTAGCAGTCACTGTGTTCTCTAGAGGGGCCAAGTACAGGGGAGTAGGGCAGAACAAGATGTGGTGGGGAGAGGAGAGGAACCAAGGGCTAAAGGACTAAGGATTGGCAAAGGTCTTATCATTTCTAAGGGTTTGATCTCCAGGACACCAGCTCTCTCATCTCTGGGACAAGTAAGGGACCACAGAGGAGGTCTGTGAGGGGCAGAGAGCCCAAGCAACTTGCCTTGGAATCTGACCCCTAACCTTCAACACTTGCCTATATTTGGGTCATGTAGGTCATCAGCTAGATGTACTCATGAACTCACAGGCCATCTCTTTGGCAGCCTTGAGAACTTTAACGTGTTCTTACATCTTTTCCCTCCAGTACTGCTTTGCTTTGGCTCTGACCTAGTCAGTTCCTGGGTACCACCAATCAGAATTCTGTCTGCAGGCACCCCTCTGGTTGCAGGAGGGCCTTGCTTAGCCGGAGCAGAAATGGCCAGCTGGAATGCCTACAATGACTGCTCATGGAATGGCTTCTATTAATGGGAAGGACTCAGCCCTCTGACACCCAGAGGAGACAACTCTTGAATTCTACTTGGCCTCCCAGAGATAACACACGTGGGAGCCCCGGTTATCCACAAACCTCTCATCATGTTTGCTTCCTTCCTTTCCTGTCTCAGGTCTACATTCCTCTACTGCTGCTTGTCTGAATCTCCTCCCAAATCCTTACCCATACCCCAGCTTTGTCTTAGAGCCCACCTTGGAAGTACCAGGCTCATGTAAGACCTCACGCCTTCCTGTGTTCCTGCCTTGGCTCTCTCCCTGTGGGTTCAGGATCGAAGCTGGCTTGTCTTGGATGGTCTTAGAAGCTCTCTTCACTCTCTTTCTCACCTTGGGCTTTGATGAGTTGTCGGGTCAGGTCTGACTCAGGCTCATCCAGGCTAGGCCCTAGCTAGATTCCCCCAGTCCTTCTTTAGCTCTTCCCCTGGCTGGAATCCATGTTGTGTTGGACCAGATTTTGGATAGAAGAAATGGAATTTCATTTTTTTTAATGGGAAAAAAACAAAGCTGGAGAGGAGAGAGAAAAAGAAGAGAGAAATGAAAGCCCCACTCTACAAGGAAGGGAGAAGACCATACTAAAAGGGACACATGTAGGGCTGGCCGTTCACTTGTCTCTACCAGGACAGGCACAAATGGAGAGATGCATTCTCCACCCACCAGGGCTTCTGCCTCTCTTTTTCTGTCTGCTCCCAGATCTTGAGATTTCCAGTGGATTGGCCTTATTGGAGAGATGAGGCTATGCTTCCTTTGGGAAGCAGCAAAGCCTCTTGCAAAGCAGGAAGCTCTGCTTGCAGCTGGGGCTTCTAAACTTGAGGTGAGCTGTTCAATCTCACTAGGAAGCTTAGCATCTTCTTCTGAAAAACGAGGCTCAGCATGGCATAGCTATGAGGAGTAAATAAGAGAATATGATGGCATGCTTAACAGAATGCCTGGCACATAGTAAGAGCTCAATAAATGCTCGCTCTTATGATTATCTTGGCAGGTACTTCCTGGCTTTGTTCATTATCTTTTGGTATTTTATATCCCTGTAGGCAGGAGGAACATGGTAGCATCACTCTTCCTTTTGGTGTTTATACTATGAGCATAAAGTAGTTACATTAAAAGGCTCCATCAACAATGAGATCAGGCAGATCTCTCTGACTTTTAGTCTTTTTTCTTGTTTCCAGAAGATTCCAGCTTCATCCGCTGCAGAATTCCAGGCACAGAGAAGAGATACCAATACTAGAGAGCTGTTAAAATTCTCACCTCAGGCCCGGGAGGCTTAGGAAGGGGAAGTTTTTATTAGTCATTCCCTGTCCCTAAGGAGTGCAGCCCTAGTGAGATCTAGTCATTTGTGCCTCCCCCATCATACTTAAATCCCCCAAGACAGTGCCTGGGATGACCCCACCCCAACCCCCCAAGAAAAGCCAGTACAGCAGGGGGCATTTTATGTTCTTGAGGTCCAAAAGTACCCAAGCTGAACAAGTCACTTAAACAACAGCATTATCTGCGGCTTCCCCTTCAGTGTTCCAGACAGATAAAGATAAAATAGCCGAGGTAATTGTGGAGATGGAGTGTCGCCGGCAAATGATCTGAGCACAAAGCCCATTTCCAGGGACAGATGGAATGGAAGGCTCCGGTAATTTTTCTTGAATCATGTTTAAAGTGGCACAGTCTGAAAACCAATTCAGCGAGAGTGCAGCACGGAGAGAGCCCAGGTCCTCCTGAACTTTGAAAATATTAAAGCCCAGTGGAGCTTTCCGGTGATGAATAGGAGCTGACACATGAGTGGTTTGGCAAGGGCAGCTCGATGGTCACCCCTTGGGGAGCTCCATCCCCACAGCACTTGGAAGTTCCTCATGAATTGGCTACTGCTGCTGTCTGGACTTGATTAATCTCAGGGCTGGGAGATGAGATTGCCCAGGTATAGGTGGTCAGGTGATACCCTCCCCATGGTATGCAATTTGGTTTACTCTGTGACATCCAAGTAAGGGATTGTAAGAACTTGATGCTTTAAAGTTGGAATGTGCTGTCATGTCCTTGGGCTCAGTGCCAGAGAGAAAGCAGGTAGGGACTTCCCTTAACCTACTAATGAAGGAAGTAATGGGCTCTAAAGGTAAAATGACAACATCTTATAGAGCATTTTATAGCTATTGAAAACCAGGTTGTAGAAAATGATCTAATGACTCAGGAGAAAGGTACAAGATATACAGCATGGGAAAAGTAGACTACAAAACAGCCTGCAAATGTGCTTCTAGTGCGTAAAAACTTAGACACACATACACATGCACACAAACAAACAGGACTTCCTCAACACTGTATTTATTTTTGTATTTGCATTTTGACTTCATATTTTCTACCATGGTCATTTCTTTCTTTTTCAAGGAGCAAAAATATTAAAACCTCATTTTTCTTTCATCTAGGATTTATAATTTTCTAAGTTTTTACAACTTATACTTCCTTACAATCCCTCTAATGGGTCTGTGAGTGAGGTAGACCAGTTACTGCTATTTTACAGATGGGGAAACAGGTTCAGAGGAAATCAGAGATTTGAATAGTGCATTTCTTGTCTTGAAAGGCCTGTCTGGGTCTAGAACAAGGACCCATCTATAAGGGATTAATCCGTTGATGAAGACAGAACTCACATGGTCTTATCACCCCTCAGTAGCACCATCTCCAAGACATGAATTTTTGGGGGGGACATCTATATCAAACCATAACAGAGGGGTCAGGCATGTTGATGATCAAGGAAAAGTGTTTGTTATCATGGAAGGGCCTATTCCCTTCTACTTCACCTTTCCAAAGAAAGTACCAGAACTGAGGTTTAGAGGACCACCTACCACCCCTACATTGGGTAGTTTACATTTCTTGGTGCCTCTTTGCCAAAGGACTGTGGGGCACACAGTCTCTGGGCCAGCGGAGCCTTAGGTGATTTTCTGAAAAATCAAGGGCTTCATACCTGTTCTAGAGAAAGTATATATAGTTCATATGTCTACCTAGATGTCACCCACGCACCAGATAGCACTAGTTAAGTCCTCATGAGCCCTTATGCGAACCTAAGTTTCAAGGACACTGTGCCTTTCCAGGACTGCTGAATGAATGTGTGTTGACAGGATGTATAACAGTAATCAGCCTGCCTTGGATTTCAGGGGTTGTAGCAGAGTAGTCCACTCCTCTGAGGTTATACCTCTCTCTCTCTCTCTTCCTTTCTCTCTCGCTTTCCTTGAAACTGTTAATGCACTGTTACTATCCCACACTGACTCACCTATTAAAGCCACCAGGGTTTGGCTACTATTTCAGAGCATCTTAAGTCTTTGCTCTTATGTGATGAAAGGGAAACGAAACTATTGTACTGGAACACTGTTACATTGGATGCAATCTATGCACACAGCTGACCAAATTGAGGGCTCATTTGGAGGCAGTCTGGGCTGGGAGTTGAGAATGAGGGGATGAGAGCCAGCAAGTAAGCATAATACTCCTCTCCTGGGGCAAGGAGGGGCACCCTGGGCTGGAAATGCCTCTAGAAGCTTGGATAGCATGAGAATAAATCACCTCATGGATTGATGACTCTTTTTGGTGGTTGTTGCTTTTAATCTCAGGATTTAGTTTTTTTTGTAAGCCAAAATTATGCAGAGACAAGGCAAGTCGCCTGCCTCTCCTTCCTCTGATCTTTCTCATCCTTCCCGCTCTAATGGGTTTTCCCTCCTTGAATTTTTTTTTTTTTTTTAGTGATTTCCTAGCCCCAGCCATGATGCCACCTTTCTCTGACACCCACTCGCCATGCATCTTTGGGTTGTAAATGAACCGTCCTGGATTCGAGAACAAAGATTTCTAGCTCATCGCTCCGGGAATGGGTGCCTCCCATAGTTCTCATCTCAGCCTGTGTCTCTAATGAGAAATGCAGGGCATGGATGGCTCTGAACAATGACTGGGGCACTGAAGTCACCACATGGTTCCGAGGTTCCATTCCCAGCGGATTGCCTTCACCTTCCAGCCCGTTAGCACCATCACCAGCCTCTCAGCCCTCGTCCCCTCTCCTCCCAACTCACAGGAGATAACTCCAGTCCAGATAGGTGACATGGAGACAATGACGTCTCGGACTCCCAACCTAGTGTTCTTTCAGTATTGGTGACTCTTTGCCATCCACAGGACCCAAGTTGATGCTGTCTTATGAAATCAGGGCTTGGTAGAGGAGCAAGAGTTTGCTTGACAAAGAAGCTCAGTTCAGAGCTCTAGACCAGACATTACATTTGTTCATGGACATGAAAGCAGGGTAAGTTGAGGGAAGCAAGCAAGGATCAAGCTGACAGGCATGGTGGGGTCTCTGGCAAAATGAAGCAGATCCCCTCAGTGAGAAGAGGCAACTGCTAATTCCTACCAGCCTGTTGTCAACTCTGGGGAAAGAGAATCCTGGTTGGCCTGATCTGACCTTTCCAGATGGACAGAAATCTAGACATCTTAAAACACATGATATGGTTTTTGAGCATTTATTAACATACAGAATCCTGAGTTGGTGAGACAAAAATTCCTGTGGGCTTTGAGTTCAGAGTGTTCTTGTGGGACCACTCAACTTTTAGGCCAGGGAGATGACAAGTAGTGGTGGGCTGTGGTGGGTGCTGCCTAGAGGGCCAGAGGCTTCGCAGGTAATTAATGCCACATGGAAGTGATTTTTCAAAAGAGGGTGGTAATAAAGGTTTGTGGAGGAATTCTCTAGTCGAATTATTGCCTAGCTGGGTCTATCAATTTAAGATCAGTTCATATACTGCTAGACTGGATCTGGATGAGTAGCTTATACCAGATATTTAAGTTGCTTATTTTTGGCTGCAAGAGTCTTTTGCTTATGATTTTCCTTATTAGGATGCCATCAGTAGTTTTGCTATCCATCTATGAAGGATCTGCTCATGCCTCTGGACTGCAGGGTCTGCAGAGAGGGTGTGAGGATGGAGCGGTCTTACGGCTCTCATTGCTCATAGCTCTGGTGTTCCTGTTTTTCCCACTTACTGTCTCGCACAGTGTATGGTTGAATTGTATCATTTCTTCCACCACACCACCAAAAAACGATCCTCACATCTTAACCCCATATACCTGTGAATGTGGCTGTATTTGGAAACAGCAGCTACTTTAAGATGAGACTGTGAAGGCAGGCCCTAAACCAGTTAAGAAAGTAAAAAAATGTGGACATGGAAACAGATACACATCAATAGGGAGAAGCCACATGCGGTGTCAGGGAGAATTGGAAGTGATGTATTAGAAAGAGCAAGGAACAGCAGTGGTTGCTAGCAAACCACCAGAAGCTAAGATATGGTGTTGTTCAGATGCAGAGTTCTAGTCACAGGCCACCTGGGTATAGGGAGGTGTACTCAGGTTGGCCTATGACAAATGACCTTGCTGATGCTTCAGGGTGAACAGACCTTGCTGATACCTTGAGCAGGACTTTTAGTCTCCAGAATTTTGGGACAATGAATTTCTATTGTTTAAACCACTCCCCTGGTGACACTTGGTAATAGCAACACAAGCAAATGAATATACATAACTGGGTCATAATTTTATGCAGATTTTGTTTCTCCATCTAAATAGCAAGCTTCTTGTAGACAAGAAGGCTTCAGAGCTCTAGACAAGACATTACATATGTTCATGGCCATGAAAGCAGGGTAAGTTGAGGGAAGCAAGCTAGCCTCAAGCTGTTAGGCATGGTGGGGTCTCTGGCAAAATGAATATCACATCCTCTCAGTGAGAAGAGGCAACTGCCAGTTGTTGGGTTTTTGTTGTTGTTGTTTTTTGCCAGTCCTGAGGTTTGAACTTTGGGCCGGGGCACTGTCCTTGACTTTGCTTTTGCTCAAGACTACTGCTCTACCACTTGAGCCACAACACCATTTTGGCCTTTCCCTAATAGCTTATTGGAGATAAGAATCTCACGGACTTTCCTACCTAGGCTGGCTTTGAACCACAGTTGTCAGATCTCAGCCTCTTGAGTAGCTAGGATTACAGGAGTGAGCCACTGGGGCCCAGCTGTATTTATATTTCTTTATTTTGGAAGTCGGTATCCAAATCACTTCATTGCCTGTCTGTAGGGAATGTTTAGTAAATGAATGCATGGATAAATGAATGAATGAGTGAATGAAAGAGTTAAACAAACCTAGAAACCAACTACCATCATTAGTCTGCAGGTATGGTGGACTTGATTTGGTGGACCAAGGGGGAATAGTGAGCTGAATCTGCCTGTTGTTTCTGTATGATCTTGGTTGTGTTTTTCAGTATTTCACATACCTATTTCTGGCACTAAAGATATTATTACTACCCATTTTGGGTGGGTTTCAGTGAAGATTAGAATAGATTGATTTCACAAAGTGCTTGTAAAATAATGCCTGAGTCCTAGAACATTCTCAGTAAAGGATAGCCACCACCATTGACCTGTGATGCCAGTTTGGGATGTGGAAGATGACTTAGATGGCCCAGACAGCTAAGGCAGTTGCTAAGTATCAGCAGTGCACAGGCAGGAAGAAGTAAGTGTTGTTGGAAGAAAGATACAAGACTACCAAAGACAGAGAAACTACAGAACAGCTCAATCTAGAGATGTTTAGCCCAAGGACAAAAATCACAATACACCTCCGTAGCCTCTTGAATGTAACACTACACAAGCAGCTCAGCATGGCAATGGAGTCTGAATTCTGATGAGCCTGCTTTGATGAAAAATACTCAATTGTATTCTAAGTGCTCTGAAGAAGACAGAGAAAATTATAAAATATCTCAGATGGCTGTCAAAATTTATAAACATGTGGGCATTCAAATGAGGAGAGTTTTCAGTCACCTAGGGAGGGCATATTGGTGAGCACCATTTCTCATCTCCCTTGGTCAAGTGAGGTTCAGTTCTCTGAACTCAGCGTAAGCTTGCACCTGCCTATGTGGTTGGTATCCAACAAGATGCTTATATGAGAAAGTCCTGGAGTGCCTCCTTCATCCTGGCGAGGTGGTGAGCTCTTGGATTTCCTGTAATGTGTTTGAAAATCCAGGCACACGTGAGGTAGGAAGGGTGACTAAATTCTACGGCTCTTCTGTGCATGCACTGATGAATGTTATTCTTCTTATGATTGTGAAATACAAAATTATTTGAAAGTGACTGTGTATTTAAAAAGATTGAATATATTTGATTCATTTAGATTTTTATATTTAGATTATTAATCTTATTTATTTAGATGATTAAATCATTTTGATATTTAGATATTATTTAGATACTGACTTTTACATTTAAAATGTATTGAAATACAGTTTATTAGATTATCAAAGATTATCACTAGAAAGATCCTTCCTTCCTTCCTTCCTTCCTTCGTTCCTTCATTCCTTCCTTCTCTCTCTCTCTCTCCAGTATTGAGGTCTGAACTCTCTCTTTCCAGTATTGAGGCCTTGCACTTGCCACGCTAGTGCTCTACCATTTGAGCCATGCTTCCAGCCATGTTTTTTGCTGATTATTTTGGAGATGGAGTCCTAGGGACTTTTATGCTCAGGTTTTCCTCAGACTGTGATCTTCTACATCTGGCACCAAAACCCTGGGACCACTGTTTATCTATAGAATACCTCCAGCATGGAGGCACATGACCTGTGGTTTTCACATACTAATTCCACTTTTCCTTCTCTAGCACATCCAGCTCCTTTGCTCCTCTAAAAAAACTATTGTGGCCTGGTGCTGGTGGTTCACACTTGTCATCCTAACTACTCAGGAGGCTGAGATCTGAGGATCACAGTTCAAAGCCAACCTGGGCAAAGAAAGTCTGAGACTCATCTCTAATTGGCCACTGGAAAAACAGAAGTGGCACTATGGCTTAAAGTGGTAGAGTACTAGCCTTGAGCAGAAAAGCTCAGGGACAGAGTCCAGGCCGTAAGTTCAAGGTCCCCCCCCCCCCCCACGCAAATAAAAGACCATTGTGTGTCTGGGGCCTTAGGTGGCAGTAGAGGAGGAAGGATTCTCCTCCCTTGGCTGCTTCAAATCCTGCGGTGCTGTCCTTCAGTACAGCACCCTTCAGATGCAGGACAAGTCCCAAGGGAGGTTGTCAGGCTGACTGGTTTAGGTTCCTGAAATTCAGGCAGAGCTAGAGGGCAGAGAGGGCACACAGGCACCCCTCAGGGGTCCAGGGGGTATTGGCTCAGCCCTCCAGAATCCTGGCCAGGTGTGAGGCAGCACAGTTGGCTAATTAAGCTGAAAGTAGCATTAAGGAGCCCAGGGAGGAAATTAGGACATCTGTTCTCTTCCAGGCCTCCACTGGCTCCTTTGTGTTGCTCCTGTGCAAGGGTGAGGCCCCTCCTCCCTGCCGAAGGGCCCAGTGGGAGGGGAGAGGCATAGAGAAGAGAGAGGCTGGAGATGTGATTAGTGACTTTTCACCGTTCTAGGTGCATGCTTTTTACTTAAAATCCATCTTTGGTTGAGTCAGTGACATTTCTATTTGAGCATAGGAGAGAGAGCTGATTTTGTTTTGGTGTAGTTGATGTGTTTGGTTTGTTCCTCCTCCTCCTCCTCCTCTTCCTCCTCCTCCCCCTCCTCCTCCTCCTCCTGTTACTGGGGTTTGCACTCAGGACCTTGCCCTTGCCAAGCAGGCACTCTTCCCACTCCATCCTCAGAGGCAGCCCTTTGTGCTTTCATTGTTTTTTGAACAGGGACTCGCTGTTGCCTCAGCCAGCCTGGACTGCTATCCTTCTATTTGTGCTTCCCACATAGCTGGGATTATACTCATGCACCACCTAGTTCCTTTATTTATTTTTGTCTTGTCAAGTGAACTACTTCTTTTGCCCCACCCAAAGGAGAAATCAAGGCCACGGTCTGCATTTCCTAAGAAGATAAACGAAAGAAATGTTTAGCAAAAACTCTACATTCAACCTCACTTGTCTGGACTACAAATACCAGTATGATAATGACACCAATACCACTTGGCATTTCCAAGGTGTGCCTGGCGTAAAAACTGAAGGAAGGTCAAAAAACCATCCCATTCTTTGGGCTGTAGTGCAGTTGGAGATTGTACACACATATTTCCCATCACTCAGAAAGATGAGAGAGGGAGGAAGCAGACACTAATATGGGACTGATGTATCTTTTTGTTTTTACTCTTGGTCATCATAAAAGCTAATAGTTGGGGCTGGGAATATGACCTAGTGTTAAAGTGCTTGCCTTGTATACATGAAGACCTGGGTTTGATTCCTCAGCACCACATAGAAAAAGCCGGAAGTGGCACTATGGCTGAAGTGGTAGAGTGCTAGCCTTGAGCAAATAGAAGCTAGAGACAGTGCTCAAGCCCCAGCACTGGCAAAAACCAAACCAAAACAGAAAAGCTAATATCTATATATTGCAATATTGTTCTAAATGTCTACCTTCTGCCTTTTTTTTTTCAGACAGGGTCTCTTTATATAGACTAGGTTGGCCTTGAACACAATCTTTCTGAGGGCTAGGATTATAGACATGCATTGCCACACCTGGTGCTAAATAATACTTTATTCTCATCTCATCCTCTTCAATTCAAAGGATGATTGGGATCAAGGTCGCATCCTCAAATTCTGACCCAAACCCACACCATCATCTCCATGCTGCATATATATAATATTTTAAATAAATCTATATATAATATTTTAAATTATTTAGCCAATGTGACTCTCATCACGATGGCTAATACTCCCCAAATAAGTGCAGTAAATTAGTATCCACTGCTAGGGCCATTGCTGCTGTCACCAGAGAATCTTGAGTGCCTTATCCTTTGCTCCCTGAGATGGTTTGACTGTGTTGCTGTAATCTCCCCAGTGCCAACCATGATTGCCTACAACAGTCATTTGTTAAACAGGCTAATTCCAAAATGGCTTACCTTCTGCTCCTCCCAGGAGGCCCCCCACCTCCGACAGACAGGACCATCCGTGCATGGAGACTCTGGGGACTCCAGCAGATGTCCCCATACCCATGAGGAGCCTCTCACCATCCAGCTTCCAGATCTGATTTTCACTCCCTTTTGCATTTCCTCTCCTTTTGGAAGATACACAAGGAAATCAGTAAAGTAAAGATATGCCAATGAAATAAAAGCTCACCCGAGCTTTCTGTATTTTAATCTTCAGCAATACTTGGAAATCACTATAATTTAATGTTCTCACCAAGGTCCAGAAAGTGTGTGAATGTATTTATTGAATCTAAATCAGATTTTCACACCTGGTAGGCTTCTGTGATGTCCCAAGTCACAACACATCAAACGGAAGGCGCATTACATGAAACAGAAAATTAAGGAGCATTTTCTTTCCTGTATAACCCAGCGTCTCCTGTCCCTGGTCTCCCTCCTAGAGAAGAGACAGTCTATGTTCATTTCTTTCAGTGCTGGTTTATGCTCTGTTGGAGGGGCTGGCTCACTTCATTCTCAGAGCATTTGTTTATGTATATGGGGCTGACCAAATTCTCTGGGTATTTCCAGTTCTTTTTTCTGGATGGCAGTGTCTTTCTACGTCCCCCACCCCCTCAGTGTTCTCTGGAAAGAAAATCCGGGAAATAATTAAAGAAACTGAATGTCCTCCTTCTACTTGGAATGATGGCTTTTAAATTTGTTTTTTAGTCTCTGAATTGACAAATTATATATATTTATGATATATAACAGGATGTTAAGATATACACATATATATTATAAAATAACTAAATCTAGCTAACATTCTGTAGGTCACCTTTTCTGTGTGTGTGGTAAGAACATTTGAACTCTGAACTGTGATTTTCAAGTACGGTACATAATATATTTTTTTCTTCTTCTTTTTGCCTTGCTGGGGATTGAACTCAGGGTTCTTACTTCCTAGGCAAGCACTTTACCACTTGAGCCATTCCAGTCTTTCTGCTTTGTTATTTTCTTCAAATGGGTTCTTTCCATGCTTTTTCTTGCTTGGGCTAGCCTTGAACAGTCATCATTCCTTCCCTGGCTCCAGAATATCTGGATGACAGGTATGTGACACCACAGCCAACCCCCCAATCCATTATTCCATGTACAATTGATCCTTTGAACTTATTATCTCCCATCAGGCTGAAATTTTGTATCTCTTGGCCATCATCTCCCCAACCCCCTCCCCCCCTGGCCCTGGTTACTACCTTCTTCTCTTTACTCTCACAAATTCAATTCTTAGATTCTGCAAACCAATGAGATGATATGGTGTCTTTCTGTGCCTGGCTTATTTCACTTAACATCATGTCTTCTGGGCTCTTCATTCTCTTTTCAATGATGTGCCCATGCATCAATATTTTCTTTATCCATTCACCCACTAATGGACATTTTGGTGGATTGTCTGTCTTGACTATTATGCATTGAGTGCAGGAATGCAGGTACTCCTTAACACCTTTGAGATTTCTCAGTCATCTGAACAGAGATTTCAGGTTCTCTTAAATAAGATGTTGGTGTCAGACATGTTTTGTTTATCCTCCCTGCTTGTAACGATCTACACAGACTGAACAAGTTATTAAGCTTTCTTCTTCTACTCCAGAAGGAGATACTGTCATGTAATCCTCAGAGTTCCTAGCTGAGGGCGAGGAATGAAAATTGATCCTACTTTTCCAAAGCCATGCCTTTAACTCCAGACAACACTGACCACATTCCCCTGGGTCAGAGGTCGGAGATGAAGTCTGAATCTGGGAGCTTTCTGCTGTGCTTTGAACATCCCTGTAGGGTTTGTATATCAATCCATCATAGACCGTGCTTGTTTTGATGTACACTCGGCTCCCGCATCTTTAACTGACAGAGAATTGGCATTCTAGAATGCTGTGATGGCCTGTGCCCTTGGCGTTGGCTGCCTGTCATCACCACCCACTCCTGTCTGTGTGGTGTCTGACGACGCATCAGCCATACTTGGCAATGCTCCTTTGATGCTGTTCTACGCTCATCTCTGCAATAAAGGCTGGAGAGGTCACCGGATGAGGACTCTTTGGAGGATACCTGTTTTTCCTTTCTTCACCCCTCCCTTCCTACCCTGACAGACTGCCCCTCTGCCTTCTGTGGTTCCAGCTCCCACTGCGGGACCAGGCACTTGCTGCTCATTGAGTTTGTCAGCATTTCCCCCCATGGATCTCACATAGACTAATTAGCCTTCCCTGCCTGATTGCTGAAGCCACAGGGCTCTGCCAGGGCAGCACTTTTCCACATGGCATCTGCTGGGGAGAAGCAAGGCTGGGTCTTTAACTCTGTCCTGTCAGTGCCTGTGTCTGTCTGTGATGAGTCTCCTTGGTCTACCTCCACGGGTAGATGGGTGGCAGATGGATGGCTACATGGATGTATATGGCTGTGTGGGTCTGCTTGTGGGGGCTACAGCTGTTTCCCTGGATAGTCAGGGCTGATCAGTATCTTGTAAAGAAAGATTCTTGTCAATACTGAGAATAATCTAGGGGTTTGATAACTTAAAACAATCACTCTGATTTTATACTACATATGTGTATGTATATACACACAGATACACATACATATATCTATGCCAGTATTGGGGCTTGAACTCAGGGCCTCATGCTTTTGGCTTTCTCACTCAAGGCTTGCACTCTACCACTTGAGCTATGCCTCCACTTCTGGATTTCTGCTTGTCAGTTGGAGATAAGAATCTCTTGGATTTGTCTGTCCCAGCTGGCTTTGAACCTCAGCCCTCAGATCTCAGCCTCCCATGTAGCCAGAAATATTTTTGGTGTCTAATTTGGCATATTGCTTTGAAAGGAATCCAGGTCACTGAAACCAGAAGGTTGGCATAGGATCATTCTCCATCTCCTAGACATTTCTCAGGTTTTCTCAGGCTGAGGTTAGAAATTAGTTGTGTTATCAGGAATCTATGTTTTCTGCCTATTGCTCCCTCTGATTAATGCCAGAACCCATGCCTTGTTTCTGGGAACATCTAGGGGCATTCTGTGTGAGCTCACAACCAAGCTTGTCAGCTACCCCAGGGTGCTGCCTGGCATTGCTGCCATGGGATGCTCTGAGCCCAGTGTGCCTCTGCCAGGTATTGGGCCTTCACCCAGCCTCCAGGGCCACAGCATCTCCTCCAGAACACCACAGCCCCCACCTCGAGGCATCAACAATGCCCGATCCTTCCAGGTGCTAAGCCTGGTGATCTGTGGCACTCGCTGCTGCAGGAATGGCTCTCTCCACCTTGTGCTTTTCCAGAGCAGCCCTGGCTGGCTACTGCCAGGCACAGAGCATTTTCAGCTGCTGTTACAGATCTCCTGCCCCTAGGGACACTGGGAGGTCAGTGGGGTTTGAAAACTGGCTCTCCCTCAGCAGCAGCAGCAGCAGCAGCAGCAGCAGCAACAACAACAACAACAACAACAGTATGGGCTAAGGAAGGTGCAGTACTTACATAAGCTTTAAAACCTTCATCTCTGAACTATGTCAAGTTGTATTTAATTCAGGATTGTTTGTGGCTACACAAGTTAAGGTGTAGCCAGCTCAGGGCATGCAGCAAACACTTTGTAACAGAACTGATGTTAACTAAGACAGATCAGATGGCTCTGTACAAGCTGGGTAAGGACAGGGACCTGAGACAGATTCCTTATTTTCAGCAGAGATGCACCTCCTCCTGTTGCTGAGGACTGGAGTTCGGCTCAGGCTTTTCCTTGTTCAATCAACTCTTTCAGCTGCCCACTCCTTACAATGATCTAAAGGGAGTCAAGGTCAAAGGTGATGTCCCTACACGTGGCAAGAGCCTTCTTGCTGCTCATCCCATGGTGAAAGGCAGCAGTATATAGAATATGGGCCTGAGGGGAGAGGATGAGAGGGAGAGATGAGACGTGAGTGGGAGAAGGCTGCACTCATTTTGATAAGCAATCCACTCTCTTGAAAATGTATCGATCCACTCATGAAGATAATGACATTAGTCCATCCACAAGAGCAAAGTCCTCATGACTTAATCATCGCCTAAAGGTTTCATCTCACAATAGCTTACTTATATTGGGGATTAAGTTTCCCATATCTGGGGCTGAGGATTTAGCTCATCAGTAGAGCACTAGATAGCATACATGGGCCCTGAGTTTGAACTCCAGCACTGGAGAGTCAAAGCTTTCCACACAGAACTCTGGGAAGCACATCCAAGCCACAGTAGCAACTGACTTCTTGGGCTTTCAATAACAATTCCCCTTTTGGAGTAGAGCTGTACAATATATGCAAATGAAGGGCTGGGCCTGTCAAGAAAACACACAGAACAAAGCATCAGGAAACTGACACGTGGCTCTTAGAAGGCATAATCTGATAACAAAGGCAAGCTTCTGCCTGTCTTGGAGGAGATTTATTTTTCTGAATAATCCATGAAAGAGCCACTGTGAGTACGCTGATGTTCCCTGGAACCCAGAGTCCCCAGCAGACCTATTATGTGCTCTAACTTCCCGGGCAGCAGACACACATTCTATTTCCCTCCACCTTCTAGCTCCTCAGTGCAGGACAGAATGATCTATCATGGAAATAGATGTGCTATGCTTTCAGAGGAAGTTGACTCAACATTAATAATGAGACCACCCATGAGAGGACTTGGTTTGGGGTGTGGGCTGTGGGCCCTAGCGTCTCAGGGGTGGAAACACCCCTCTATATCCTTTCCTACAACCAATAGTCAAGTAATGCTTGTGAAGGCCCAGGGGCTGTGCTGCATGCATATGTTGATGGAAGTGGTCAAATGGAAGAAGGCCCAATCTTAGTGTTTTCCCACATATCCTAGTGTGGATGCCTGACATACTCACAGATGATCCTAGATTAGATAGGCAACAGTGAATACACATTTTCTTCCATACTAACTGTAATTTGACTCTTTTCCTATCCAAGGAAGCTTATGGTTGGCATTGTGAAAGATCAATGGGCACCATCATATAAAGGATTTGAAATCCCCAGTAATGTCCATGTGAGGACATTTCCCTTTGTGATAACTTATGACCATGGTTCGTCAACAAGGCAGGTAAAAGCCACTACAAACTGTAAGCTGCAGGCATATCTGCTCTGAGATGGAATCAGGAGGAAGAACTGACGTACACATGCACACACAGCCAATACACACATTCAAACAGGTTAAAAACAAAAGCGTTTGCATATTTTTAAACCAAAGCAAAGAGTACTGTAAGGTAAACTCCACTATTGGGATGACCCTGATTTTTTCTAAGAGCCCACCTTCTTTTTCTGGGTTCACTATTGAATGATTAGAGGAGTCGGGCAGATGACCAGCGGTGGTAAGATATTAGTCAATGAGACACAGTCTACATCTGGTGAGTCTAAAATCATACTTCCAGAAAACCTTGGATACATGTCTGTGGATTCCAGCTTGCTCCTCTGCTGGGTACTCTGGCCACTTCTGCTCTGCTATCTGTTCTCATCCTCTGCTTCCCTGGGGCCAGGCTTGTGTCATTCTTTCCTCCTGCAAGCTTCTCATGCATGGCGGGAAGACTAGGTTCCCCCGTAGGGAGTATTTTAGTGGAACTCTGGAACAGACATTGGAAAGCCGAGGTTGTTACCATTGGAACTCTTGTTTTCTCTTCCTGGAGTCACACCAGGGTGATGTCAAAACTGTCCAGCTCTTGGTCTTCCATTATGTCCCTCACTACCACCCCTGGACCCCAGAACTGGCCCCAGCTACAGTCTCACCTCCTTCTGAGCAGCCTTCCCTGGCTTTATCATTAACCCTCCTTTTTTCTTCTTTCTCCTATAATGTTGTTTTTTTTTTTGTAGTTAATGAGGTTTCCTTGAGTTCTCTAATTACATGACTCTGAGGTCAGTTTTAGTAACCATTCAGTTATCTGTTTATACATCACCGGACTGCTCAGCTTTTCCTCCTGAAGTTATTTCATGACTCCTTGATTTTTCACCACTGCAACAAACAAGCATCTTGGAGAAGATGGCCATTTCCCTAATAAGGAGTCTTAATACAGGAAGGAGAGAGTGCTGTTGAGATGTGTCATTAACAGAAACCTTGTTGGGAGGCTTGGCCTGGAAACCAAGCTGTTGCATAGCTCAAATTTTGCCCGTCTTGAATTTGCCTAGCAATCTGTAGAGGTTCTCCATATTAAAAATGAGTCTTTACTTGCAAGGTATGGTTTTTTCCTCTTAGTCATTTCGATCACACAATTCTGCATGCCATTCAGTGGTTGAAATCCTTCTTGAACATTTATGGAGCCCCATCTTCTGTGATTAACTTTAGTGACATGGCTTGGGGAGCTCTCCAAGCAGAAGCTCGAGCCCCACTCTAGGATCCCTGGACACTGATTGCTGTCTTCCAGGTTCTACTGTGCAGTCAGGGTTGAGAGTAGCTCTGTGGGAGCAGGTCTGTATGCTCAGAAGTGTAGGCATGCCTTCGTTGCCTTATGAACTGCATGCATTCAGTGTACCCTGTCGAGCACCCTTGCACTCATTTCCTCTTCCTAATTCTGTGATCTTAATCAAGGTTCACTTTTTAAATTTTCTAAACTTAGGTGCAGGCTCACCTCAGAGTCTGATGATCACCCAGCCAGCCAGCGACAGAGCTGACTTCAATATTAAATTCCTATGATCACAAAAACCAATTCCCTTTCCACCCCATCAGACGATGCCAGGAAAAGACACAAGGCCATGCATAATTAGGTGCCAAGTTCTTGCTTCTGATTTCTGCAGGCATTTAGGGAGAACGGAGGAGAATCCCCAGATTCAGCTGAGGCAGTGAGGTTAAAGTGGGATCTCACAGGCCCTGGGTGAGCAGTCAACGCTGCTTCTATTGGGGGACAAAATGAGATCCTTTCCCAGAATTGTCTTCTGCCATCATTGCAAATGGGTGTGAGGTGTGGAGGTAGGAGTGGGGATGGATGGACTTGGCACCCCCAGGTTTAGATTCATGGAATTTGCACCCTTCTTTTCATCCTCAGCTTTGCAAGTTTGGAACTTCAGCTTTTTCTATGGACTAGACATTTGAAGTTCTGGGCAATGGATTTGTTGTAGACAAATAGGACTCTTGATCCCAGGAGGATGAGGTGTGTAGCTGGTATGGAAATTAATGATAGACGACTGGCCAGCTGGCAGAGGCCAGCCACAGACACTTCAGGGGGTGGACATTGCTTCCTGACCGGGTCAGAAGGGTGCTTGAGAAGGCTACTAGCCCAGATGACAGTATTTTTGGGGGTGTGGGGGGAACAGTAGAAGCAAAGGCTGTTATAGTCTCAAGAATGTTTCCTCCTATCACCCTGAAGATACTTTTGTCTTGTTCAGGAGTATTTGTTACTAGAACCAGGCTATCCATTTACTGCAAAGGATGCTCAAGACATTATTCCCGGGCTGGTTGTATGGCTCGAGTGTTAAAATGCTTAGTTTGCACAAGGCTCTGAATTCAAATGCCAGTACTACTACCAGCAAATACCTTCTCTCAAATAAGCAAGTCACCCCCAACCCACTACTCCTATATAGCTTTTAACTTCTTGTACTCTATATTCTATCCAATATGTGACAACTTTCTCAGGAGACTCTACAATTAGTGACAACTTATCTGGTCTGTTCTACTTTTACCTCCCTGAAAGGACATTACTTTTAAACATTGTGATAAGATGTACATACCATAAATGTATACACCATTTTAGCTACTTTTAAGTGTACAAGAAAGACTTAGAAGCCATGTTTGTTACCAAATACTGAGTCTTCAATTGGGCCTGCAGATGCCTAGTGTGTAACTAGAGGCAGGATAAAAGCTTCACATCTTTGCTTTCGCTTTGTAAATTGTCTCCTGCGTTACCTTAAAACTGGGTCAGATTCCTGCTCAACTCTGCATGTGGACATGTTAATCACTCAAGGAGTGTTCAGCAAAAGCCGGTAATCATACCCTATTAAGAATAAAGGCAACAGAGTAGCTAAGGTATTTTCCAGATTTGTGGGTCCATCACAATGGATTGCCAAATGCTAGCTTTTACAATGTTCTTTTCCAGACACCTGGAGTGGTACCTAGAAGTTTGAAATCATTGTTCTAAGCATGGTAGGAATAGCAAGCTAGCAGATCACCCCATGATGAGATTGCCCTCTCCACCCCCGCCCCATCAAGAGGAAGCAATTTTCTCATGATGGGAACAGAGACAGCTCTTCCTAAGTATGCATCACCTCTTGGTAGGAACTGGGTTGCCCGCTCAAGAAACAAGACTTCTCCAGGACTTTGTGAACCAGACTTGAGCTAATGAGCAATTAGACCACAGTTTGACCCAAACTGCTCAACTGTCTGTACGTGTGTACATCTTGCTCCCTGAGCTAGTTATCTCCCAAAGGGAAATAGGAGAGTCAGGTCAGTACCTTGGACAGGGCTGAGGGTGCTGGTACCTTATCTTCCTCATACAACAAACACAAACTTGTATCAAGTAAATTCCTTTCCTGCTTTTCTATTTGATGTTTGGGGCAAGTGGCCAGACCTGGTTTGTTGAGTGCTCCCAAATCAGCTTAGTAAAATGCCAAGTCTTATTGGGGGTTGTGTATCCATAGTTTCTCAGACCTTTCTAGACTGGTTCTGCAGGTCTGGAGTGAGAGAGGGAGGCTGTGTTTCTGTGGTTCTGATACAAGGAGTGCTGGATCTTTGTGGGGGTGCTCCCACAGGGTGGTTCATGCCTATAATCCTAGTTACTGGGGAGGCTGAGATTGGGAGATTCACAGTTTGAGTCTGGCTCGGGCAGAAAAGTTAATGAGATTCCCTTCTCAAAGCTGGTGGCAAGTGCCTATTATCCTAGCTAAGATGGGAAGTCTAAAATACATGGAGCACTGCTCAGGCATGCATCCAGCCAGGAAGTGAGACCTAGGTTTGAAAATAACCAGTGCGAAAAAGAGCTAGAGGCAAGGCTTAGTTGGCCTTAGTTGAAGGCTTTGAGTTCAAACCTCTGTTCTGAGACAGAGGGGGGAGGGGTCAGGGAGAGGAAGGGAGAGAGGGAGAGGTGTGAGGTGTACATTGACAGTGCCCAGCCCTTCCTGTACCCCCACTCACTGGGTAGAGTTAGTGCTGGCTGGCCAAAGGAACCAGAAGATGTGCGGACCTCTCTCTTCTACCTTTGCTGGCTGCCTTCCTTCCAAACACGAGAGAAACACCAATTTCTGACCCTGTGAAATATTTATTCTCTCCTTGCCGCATCTTTTACAATCACTCTGCTGCAAAGCGGTTTTCCTTTGATGGCCCCCCGAGGACTATAGCAAGGGCTGTTTAAAATGATTCATATATTTCCATCGACTAAAAATTGGGACAATTCCAGGATTTCGGAGTTTTCCGTGTGCCTGTCTATAGATGCTCTTATTTATATTCACACTGTGTCACATCAGTGGTTCCTGAAGTGTGGCCACCAGACCAGCATCATTATCTGGGAACTTTTAAGAAATGCCAAAATTCTTGGGCCTCCTGCCTGACCAAGTGAAATGCTAGAGGTGGAGTCGGGCAGCCTGTAGTTTAAGTCCCTCACATGCTGCTGCTGGGAGAAGATGGTGGAAAAGCACTGTTTTTGATATTGTGTAATTTAACTAGCACACATTTAACTAACACAAACATCCCGTCCCCGGAGACCTCAGGAAAGAGAAGAAGGGTGAAACACGAAGGGCTTTGCTAGGTTTTTTTTTTTTTTTAACATTGTGACATTTATTTTTTTTTTAATTTTTATTGTCAAACTGATGTACAGAGAGTTGACAGTTTCATACACTGGCATTGGATACATTTCTTGTACTGTTTGTTACCTCCTCCCTCATTCCCCTTCCCCCTCCCCCTCCCCCTTTCACCCCATGAGCTGTTCAGTTGATTTACACTAAACAGTTTTGCAAGTATTGCTTTTGTAGTCGTTTGTCTTTTTACCCTGTGTCTCTCAATTTTGGTATTCCCTTTCAGTTTCCTAGTTCTAATACCAGTATACAAGGTTTCCAATGTACTCAGATAAGATACAGAGATAGTACAGGTACAACCACAGGAAGGGGATACAAGAGGATCATCAATAATAGATAGCTAGGTCTTTTGTCAAGTCCCACTGGGACTGTTTAGGGGCCTTTGGGAGTAGCTAGTAAGCAGCACTTCCCCTCACTTCCTTCTTAGCAATCACTTGCAGAAAATACCTCATCTGGAACTTTGCAAATGCAGAAAATGAGAGTGAGAAAGCAGGCCAGAAGAGCATGCACATGTGAGCATAATCAGAGAGCAGCAAACGGGTAGAACCCATGCACTGGCATGAGGGGCCACTTGTGCAAAAAAAAAAAGCAGCTTGAGAACAATTTTCCTGCACTTATTTATCTCAAATGTAGCCATACTGCCCCACAGAGTGGGGAGAGACTCAGCCTCAGTCTCAGCATCAGCAGCTGGCTGTGCCCGGTGGGAGGCGGCAGCTGAGGTTTCTTTTGCAAGCATCTTCCGTCTGTGGATGTGCTCCATAGGAGGTCAGGGTGAATGGGAGCACAGAAGGCCAGATGTTGGCTCTGGGACCATGCAAGGATAGGCAGCAATGCCATTTGGTCTCGGCTGCTGCCTCTTGTGACCCCAGGGAACTGCTGTGCTTGCTGCTTGTAAGCCAGCTGTTTATGGTATCTCTGAACAAGAATAAAATCTCTCTGTAGCTGTTTTTTTTTATCCTTTAAAGTTTGTTTTGACTACTGTGAAGTTTGTTAATGGAAAAATCAGCGCATCTCTCTAAAACTGGCTATGGCTGAGAGGCTCTCAGATACCCCAAATCATTTCCTTAGACTTTTCTCCTGGGCTGGCCTAAGATTTAGATGAGTTGGTGGTGAATTCACTCAACCAACTTTGGGGAGCTTCTGCTCTGAGCTGGTCAAGGGCCAGTTGCAAGTGGATCAGCAACAAGCAAACGGCCCATGCCATTATGCCCAATCTCATCTTAGAGGTAGGGGACAAATTCTATTTGATCAATAGTATGAAGAAAATAAAACATTCATATGGTATCTTTATTTCTGCTTAACAAACCAGTTTCAAAACCCAATGGCATAAGTGGTGTGTGGTCACTTGGCTCATGACTCTACAACCAGGGCTGAGCTCAGCAGGGCAGTGTCTTGCTTGTCTTGTATCTTGCATTTCTTGCTACTGGGGGTCTGAGTGGCTGCATTCAGCTTGGAGTTTAGCTGGTGTCTGAGATCAGCTGGCTTCTCCCCACCCCACATTTCTAGCTGTGTCTTTATGTAGTTTGGGTCATCTTCTCCCCCTAATTTCTGGTCGAGCATCTCAACTTTCTCCATGGAGGTGTTGAACTTCTGACCAATAAAAATGGATGCTACTAGGCCCTAATAAAGCCCAGTACCACCCCTGCTATGCTCTGTGATTAAGACAGGTCATAGACCAGTCCAGATTCAGGAGGACAGGAGGCATGATGTAGGATGTTCTAAATACCAGTTAAAGGTAGACTATTGGGTCACTGGATTAACTGGATGAGCCAGTGAGGAAAGGCCTCTCTAAGAGGGCAAGTGTGGGCCAAGGCCTAAATGACAGCATGGAGTCCACTGGAGAGAGGATGGTGCAGCTTCTCTCCTTCAAGGCTTCCTCGATCTCTATTGGACAGGAGTAAGAAGAACAGAGGGGGACTGGGAAGCTGGAGGGAGGAAAGCCAGATACTTTGAAGTCCTGATGTCAATAGCTAATTATTAGTCACAAGGAAGAGACAGGACAAGGAGAAGCAGGAGAGGTAGAACAGCCTGGGACACTTCCCAGAGCCATTGGTGCCTTGTAGTGATGAGTAGCTCAGGGCTTCAGCTTTATGAAGCTGTTTGTATCTTCTTGGTAGCACTAACAGGAAGCTGGTGGCAGCTATTACTTTGCTGCTTGAGAGTAGCACCAATGTAGATGGCTCTGGAACTTGTTCTTAAACAGGTATCTTCTTGTCAAGTGTCTGAAAAATCGGCCTTGCTATTCGTTTGTGGCAGTACAGATAGAATAAAACGGCTATTGTGAGAACTATTCTAGATTCTTTCTTAAACTAGACCAAATTGATCATGGTGGGTCATGGCTATTAGCCCAGCTATCTAGCTATTTCAGACAGAAGTAGGGGGGCCATGGCCTAAGCTTGGTGCTGGGCAAACGTGTGGGACCCTAGCTTAAAAACAAGGTAAAGCAAAAAGAGTCGGGGACATATTAAAGTAGTAGAGTGCTTTCTTAACAAGTAGAAGGTGCTGAGTTCAAAACTAGTATCACCAAAACCCAAAACAAACAAAAACTTAAAACAGTTCAGAACCACCAATAAACTCAATGAATTGCAGGTTAGCAGGCAATTGGAGTTTGTGGAGATGAGCCCGGAATGTAAATTCTAACATAAGCTCTCCAAATGGGGACATGTTCACAAAAGTTCTAGAAGCGGGCCTTAAGCCTTTCATGGCCCTGAGTGAAGGATGGAATCATTCCTTGAGGCCCAGTAACGTGTTACTTCCTCCAAGATGGCTTCCAGAGTCCCTTGGGACAAACCTGTTCCCAGGTAGTTTGAAGATTCATCAGGCCTTGCAGCACAACCCTAGCTCTGGGCAAGCTGAGAACTCACATGGGTGGGAGCAATTTTTATTTGGACTTTAGTCCCCAGTGCTTGGCACAGTACCTAGTGCTTGTAGGTAATGAGTAAGTGAAATGAAGGGACCCTAAGGAACACCTTATGTGATTTTCTTGTTTTATGGATGAAGATTCTGGTACTCATGGGGCAAGGTGAATGGCAAGGTCACATGGTAACCATGCAGAGCCAGGGCTGATGCTCCGGCTTCACCTTAAACTTCCTTTGTACAGTGCTCACTCCTGTCACCTGGGCCATTTTCAGATGCCTGGCATGTTGATTTCACTTAGAATTTAAACCCTGGGCATTTTCCCACCCTCCCTCCAGCACAGTGTTCAGGGTGGGAAGAATGACATTTTGAATCCAGACCTCTGAAGTTCTCCAGGCCTGAGCAGGGGTCAGGGCTAGGAGAGGTCAAGGGCGAGTCCACAGCACTGGCCCCATCTGCAGGCAGGACGTGGTTTTCTCTGCTCCAAGCTGTCTTGGCTTCCTTCATACCAGATTCCTTTGATTGGATATAAATGGCTGAGGAGGGCTCCTCTCCCTTCATTGTGGGCCACAAAGGCTTAGGGTGGGATTTGCATATTGCTAATTATGGTTGATTCTGACTTTGGAAAAAAATCATTGATCCGTTTATAACTTACAGTAATTTGCAAAGCAATTACCTTCTGGCATTCTTCTGTCTTGCTAAAAATGGAGTCTGTATTTCTTTCTCTCTCTTTCTGTTGGTACCAAGGTCTCATGCTTAGCTTTCTCACTCCCAGCTGGCACTTGAGCCGCACCTCCACTTCCAGCTTTTAGCTAACTAATTGGACAGAATAGTCTCACAAGTCTGTGAGTCCTGCCCTGGCTGAAAACCTTGATCCTAAGATTTCAGCTTCCTTTAGTAGTTAGGATTACAGATGTGAGACACCAGTGCTTGGCTTGCTTGCTTATATTTATTTATTTATTTATTTATTTATTTATTACTTATTAATTAATTATTTAAGAAAAAATGATCTGGGCATTATTTATGAAGGACCAGTTTCTCTATGTGCCTGAAAGAAGTATGAAAATCCTGGGAGGTGAGAGATCAAAGATTAATTCTTACTCAGATCTTGAACATAGTAGGTGGAAAAGAGATTGTAGACATCCTTGCGTGGAATGTCATGATGATACGGGACGTCCTGGGCCCTTGGGGTGCAGGGCTGGCGTATGCTCGCTGGAAGCTGGCCACCATCTGGGGATGGAATTGACTTTCTACTTGCTGGCTTTGTGATTTTTAAACAAATACCCTTCTCTACCTCGGATGGATGCCTCATTTGTGAAAGGGAAGCAGGTTCCCCAGGGTGTAAGGATGCAATGGGGTTGTTAGAGGTAAAGTGGCTAGCACATGGAAATACTAAAATCAGAGGTTACCTTGTGTTGCTCTTGGGGATGTTAGCACCCAGTGGGCGAATTGTCAGCTCCCAGCTGGAGATCTGTTAGAGATGAGTGCGTGAGGGGCTCTCAGGTATGGACCGAAGGTATGCAGCAGAAGACATAACCCTTCCTGTACTCCCAGGTAGCTCTGATCATGGGCCAGTCTTTGCCCACTTGCCCCGGGGAGTCACCTGAGCTTCGTGTAAACAGGCATGCCAGGTACCACCAGCCCTGACGGCGCTCCTGTGAGGAGTGGTGGCTTAGAGGAAAGAGCTCTGGATTTTGAGAGGCAAATGTCCCAGGTTTTGGCTGCCACTCTTCCTCCTTCTGTGTAATGCTCCACATTGCTAACCTCACGAGAGACAGAACAGGGATGGCCTTGAGTGGTGTCAGTAATCAGGATGTAGGCTCTTTAAAGGCAGTACTATAATGAACAAAACCCAGTTATCTCAGTTCCCTCACTGGGAAGCTCAGCCCTAGATTACTCTGTCCTTTTGAGAAGTGCATCTCAAACTATGGCTCCCACCTACAGCTTTAGTATCTCCTGAGAACCTACTAAAATGCAGATTCCCAGGCCCCCCTCCTGATATCTCAAGTCAGGAGGTAGAGTCTAGCAAATTGCTGACTGAAAACCACTTCTCAGGGAAATGGCTTTTTTCCTTCTGGGTCAGATCCATATCTCTGTAGCCTTTCTGTCTGCTTGCCTCCTCTCCTCCTATATCCTTCTGCCCAGCCCTCTCACTGTTAGGCTCTGAATGAACTAGAAATAGGGGCTGTTCCTTTTTAGCTGTGATCTGGAGTGGGAGAAGGTGTCATGGAAGGAAGCCAATTCTCTTTGTCAAAGTTTAGTGCCCTGTTTAAGTATCTTTAATTCTCTTGTCAAAGTAGACAGTTTAAACATCTCCTTCGCTCACCACAAGTATCACCTTTGCCAGACCTGATCTGCCAAGCTTGTGCTATCATTAAAGAGGCTTTAAGAACGGATGCTGTTTTGTTTCCTTTAGACCCCCAAACAAAGAGTAAATATGTGATTTCTTCTCTTTCCCAGTTAAGTAAATATCTTTCAGCTTTCAAAAGCTTCTCATTCTGGTGAGTTTTTATACTTACATTAATCCCATTAACTTTCTATTCATGCATTTTGGAAGAGGCTTTAGAAAATAATCTGTGTCTTCTACTGTGTCTGAACCCCAGCCAGTCCAGCCGAAAGCTATTTCTGCATAAAAATCCAATCAGTCTTTGGTCACACACATAGCAGGGAGAATGGTTGTTAAAATGTAAATGGTTCATTTGTATCTCACAAGTTCCACTTCTGTCTCGTTGACAAAGTCGGCTTGGCCCCTCAATAGGACCAAATTCCTGCCATGCTGAGAATGTTCTAGACTGGAGTTGTCTGACATGGCCGACACAAGCCATAAGCAGTACTCTTGAAACAGGATTTGTGTGCCAGTTGAAATGAATTTTGAACTTTTCCTAATTTAGAGTTATTTAAGTGTAGAAAGCCCCATGTAGCTCATGGCTTGGTGGGCTCAGCCTACCCAAACACACAGCCGCAGCCTGCTCCAAACTCCATGTTCCAAATCCTCATCACGCTTGGACCACCTGTGGGCCTTCCTGGCTCTTGGTGACTCTCTGCACATGCTGGTCATGGAGTGCCCAAACACATGGAGGAAGGGGCAGGCCCTTCAATGGGGGAAGGACCGAGTCTCAGGTGGGCAGTGCTTGGCCAGTAGTCAACCCACTGGATCCTGCGGTGTTTGAGCCCTTCTCTGAATCACTTGAGGTTGCTTGGGGCTAAGTATTTTCTGTAGAGAGAGGAGAGAGAAGAGAAGACAGAAGACCGGAGAGAAAAGAGAAAGGAGAGAGAGATTACAGGTGATTTGCTCCAGCCTCATGATTCTGCAGGAACCAGGTTGGTGTCAGAAGGTGTGGGTCAACCAGGGAATCTGATGCCAGTGAGACTGTTCACAACTTGGAACACTGAGGTAGAAAGATGGAAGAACTTCAAGCCAACAGGGAGGGTTTAATAACCCAGAGATAAGCAGCAGCAGGGCAACTTCCTGGTTACTGGAACCTGGAGAATCAAAGAGAAGCTTGACACTACCAGAACATGGACCTGGGAGGGGGTTGTTGTGATTGGACCTATCTGGATAGGAGAAGCATGAGTCTTCACAGACACTATCTGGGGCAGAGAAATGAGGGACGGGGTAGAGAAGCGAGAGGTAGAGTATCTGGCTCTCTCTCTCTCTCTCTCTCTCTCTCTCTCTCTCTCTCTCTCTCTTGCTATTGCTTCTGCTGTCCCATCCAGTCAAAAGTCAACTGAAGGGCTGTGAATATGGCTTAGTGGTAGAGTGCTTGCCTTGCATGCATGAAGCCTGGGTTCAATTTCTCAGCACCACATAAACAGAAAAAGCAGGAAGTAGGAAAGAAGCCAGGGACAGTGCTCAGGCCCTGAGTCCCAAGCCCCAGGACTGGCAACCCCCTCACAAAACAAACAAACAAACAAAAAGTCAACTGAGCTGGGAAAGTCTGCCTCTCAAGTCTTCTCCTGGGACTGAGTATAGCAGGGACTGGTAAGGAGTGTGTGTGTGTGTGTGTGTGTGTGTGTGTGTGTGTGTGTGTGTGTGTTTCAAATGTGAGTCTCTGCTAGTTCACCAGCATAGAGTTACAGACGCCTGGTTCTCCTTCCCTGTGCCTTTGCAGCTATCTCCTACCCCTAGTGTGCCCATGTCAGATGTCTGTCCTAGTAGAGGGATCAGTGGTATGGATGAAACATGGATCAAACCTCTTAGGAAGGATGCAGCAAAGTGTAATTAAATGTTGTTAGTGGTGATGGTTTGAACTGATTTTCAATTTTTTTTTAAATTTTTGGCAGTACTAGTAATTAAACTTGGGGGCCTTCTAGGCAAGTGCTGTACCACTTGAGCCACACAGCCTCTATCCTTTTGCTTTTTAGTTTTGTTTCCACATAGATTTCTCCACTTTGTCTGGGCCAGACTCAGACCTTGATCATCCTACCTCTGTCTCCGAGTAGCTGGGATTACTGGCATGCACCACCAAGCTCTAACTTTTGTTTCTAAGTGTACAGTTCAGAGGCATCATGTATATCCATGTTATTGTGCAACCCATCTCCCAAACCTATCATTCTAAAGAACAGAACTATGTACTTATTCACACCAACTCCACTTTCTCCTCCACAGACCCTAGCAGTACCATCTCTATGAATGTGAGGACTCTGGACTCTGAGTACCTTGGAACAAAATCATTTTTTCAAAGCAATTGCTGACCTACAGGTCCTGCTATTTGAAACACAACAAGAAAGGCCATCTAAGCAGAATGATCATGAATAGGTTGCTCCTTTCAGAAATAGGGGGAAAGAAGTTCAGAAAAGGCATGCTATTATTGAATGGCTGCAGAGGGGTCAATTTTTCAGCCAGCAGGAGTCCAGAGTCCAGCAGGAGTCCTTCCTGTGGGAGCCAAGGTGATGAGGTTGCTGTACCATGATTTCTTGGAGTTCTAGCCTCTTGTGCTCCGTTGTGGTGTACCAACTGGGTCCACTTTGATTCTATGCCCTTCCCTAGCAGAGTCACCTCTAGCAGAGCCTGGCCTTTCCATGCTGTGTCTGGGCTCAGGGCATAAGGAGCCTTAAGTGGATGCTAGGTGAGCTCTGACACTGAGATAATCTGCTTCGTATTGACTTGTTCCATGTTTGGAATATGCTTAGCTTTTGGTGTGAAAAACTTTAGCTCAGAACCTGGCATCAAGTAAGTGCTCCCTGTATAGAAAGAAATGTTATCTGTTACCTGACTGAATTCCTGTATTACCACTCTAGACAAATGTAGTGATAAAATTGGCCATGTGGCTTTAAACAATTAAATATCTAAGGAAGCTGTTTTCAGAAAGGGTGTTGGAGAGGCTGAAAGACTCACAGCTTGCTAGGGCCCAAATTGGGACTAGATGTCAGCTTTCCTAAACGCTAGTCTATTATTGTCCATGTCCTACACTCTTTAGAGATAGTTTGATTCCAGGAGTTTCTAGTGCAGAGTACACAAAAGATAAAGATATGTCTTCCAGGGGCTTCTTCTAGAAGATGGAGATGTATCCAGGAGGAAAGCAGGAACCTTGGACTGTGTAGATAGTTTATCAGACATCTGGTTTCTGTTCCTTGGTGGGCAGCTATAGAAGATTCTGGGTTACTGAGAGGGATAGCACTTCACTGAAGAAAATTACTATACTAGAGCCTGGGCATTGTCTCTTTTTCTGGAAACTATATGAGAACTGGAATAAGTCCCTAAAGAGGGAGATGGTAGTTCAATGCTCATATCTGGGCCTTGGAGTAGAGATAATGGAGTTAGGCCATTGAGAAGATTTAGAGTGAAAGGACAAGGCAAGGTGGTTTCCTTGGCCAATCCTTGTATTTATACCCCCACTGCAGAATTGTAACACCACTGACTGGGACTTGGGACTCCATTATGTCTGAAGAACTCGGCAATAGAGTTGGTATGACCTCAGAGGGTTGTTAGTCACATTTTGCATTGTCCAATGTGGAAACTGAGGTCTGTCTGAGATGACACAAAACCAAGCCCGTAGAGGCAGATAGAAGACCTCAATCATCTGCTAGAAGAGAAGCTGCTATCCTGGAAGCTGTGACTAATCCATCTCTGCTTGTCTGGAGAGAGACTTTTAAACATCCTTGTATGTTTTGAGGAGAATTTTCAATCATATGCACTCAGGACCCACAGACCTTGTTGAGAAAGAGATTGAAATAAGGCACATAGGTTGGTAAGTAGTTAGAACAAGTAGAACATATTGGCTTGGAGTAGATCCAGAGTCAGGCTTCTGTGTGCATATTAAAGTCTAATTCTACTGCTTATCAATCACATGACTTGAATATAGGGTCTCAACTCAACATGACTGAGTCATAACCACCACAATTGCCTCTTCTCTTCTCTTCTCCTCTCCTCTTGTCTCCTTTCCCCTGACCCTTCCACTCCCTTCCCCTCCCCTCCCCTCCCCTTTCTTCCCCTCCCCTCCCATTCCATTCTCTCTGCTCTCCTCTCCTTTATTTTCAGATAAAGTCTTACTATATAATCCAAGTTAGCCTCAAACTTGTGATCCTCACCCCTCAGCCTCCCAAGTGCTTGGACTACATAGGTAAGTACCACAGCTGGCCCATATTGAACTGGAAGTCACTAGGTATAGCCTACCCTTATAGAGTGGAGAGTAGCTATATAAATTATGGGAATGTTTCAGCACAGGAGTTTTGTTTCTTTCCTTTTGCTTTGGAATTTATTCTGTTATTTGTTTGTATCAGTATGGACTAATGTTGGGTTTTTCTTTTCTTTTTTTTTTTTTTTTTGCCAGTCCTGGTGCTTAAACTCAGGGCCTGGGTAGTGTCACTTTTGCTCAAGGCTAGCACTATATCACTTGAGCCACAGCACTACTCCTAGATTTTTCTGTTTATGTGGTCCTGAGGAATCGAACCCAGGGTTTCATGCATGCTAGGCAAGCACTCTACCGCTAAGCCACCTTCCCAGAGCCAGACTACTGGGTTTTTAATATGATATTTTAGGTTATAATTTATTTATTTAGAAAAGGTTTTGCTTCTAGCCTACCTTGACCTCATACTTGTTATCTTCCTGCCTCAGCTTCCTGATTATATGCTGGGATTATAGGCCTGTGTACCACCGCTGACCTTTTGGGTTACTTTATTGATTTTGTTGAAATATACTTTCTCTATTCACTTAGCTTCTGTTGCCTGCAGAGCTGTATGAAATACTGTGACTAGTTGGGTATCTTGAAATCAGAAGCTCTCAGAAGCAGACACTATGTCCACCCACTGACTCCATTTGATGAGATACGATGTCAGTAAGGAAACCTTGGGGTGCCAGAAGGCATCGATCAGGCCTTAGGTTCCGCAGAGTAGCCTTGTCTGCTGGTGGCTGGGAGGAAATGTTCTGGGGAGCATGCCACAGGCCCTTTGTGAAGGCAGACTGCTCTTCAAGCAGGAGCAGGGAGTGGAGGCTACCCTGTGTCCAGCGGCTGGACAGAGGAAGGCTTCCACGCTCCACCTTCAGGACCTCTACTCCACGGGCTCCTCAGTTTTTGGTTTTTTTTTTTTTTTTGCCAGTCCTAGGCTGTGAACTCAGGGCCTGAGCACTGTCCCTGGCTTCTTTTTTGCTCAAGGCTAGCACTCTGCCACTTGAGCCACAGCGCCACTTCTGGCCACTTTCTGTATATGTGGTGCTGAGGAATCGAACCCAGGGCCTCATGTATACGAGGCAAGCACTCTTGCCACTAGGCCATATCCCCAGCCCGCTCCTCAGTTTTTTAACGAGGGCTTTTTAAGTCACTCAAACTTAAGATACTATCTTGTTTGTTAAATAAAAGAGAATGTAGAGCAAAGTCTGTGGTCTTAAGTAAAGTCTTAGAACCTGCCCAACTTCTCAACCTAGGGGGAGAAGCTCGCAAGCGATGCCTTTTCTGAAGCTGAAGTAAGAGTTGAGAGGGAAAGAGTTCGAACTCCACCTTCCCCAACTGACTGTAGGTGTGGGAGGAGGGAATTCATTCAAAAGGGATGAAGAATCAAGGAAGACTTCTTAAAGGAGGGATTTGAGGCTGTGGGACCATCCTGGCATTTTTCTCAAAGACAGCTCATTTTCTCCTTTGACATCAGTAACACATCCCCAGGCATGTGATGGTCTTGAGCTGCTTCTTGATGAGCTTCTCAGAAGTGTTGGCACCTCTAGGGTGGGCAAGAAGGGAGGTTGCTGGCTAGGGAGTAATGCATGCAGGCTAAATAGAGTTTGTTTGAATTGGTGGAGGCTCAGAGGGAGCCCTGGGGGGACAGGCAATGGTCAGGCTCACAGCAACCACTGAAATGTTTGTGACATGACACTAAGTGATTTTTTAAAAAAGTATTATTTACTTACATATTATAAGCAAGTGAGCAAAGTAATCCCTTGGTGCCTTTGGGTACAGCCTGGCTACAATAATGGAGGAGAAGAGAAGGTGAAGATAGAAGTCAACTTTGTGGGAAATGAGAAATTTCTTCAGGAAATTTCTATGCACCCATTACATTTCTATGTACCCATGTGTACATGGATCTGTCCATGCATATGCCATATCCATCCATCCATTTCCCATCTATTTACAATGATATGGTCAAATTCTCAGTCCACACAAAGCAAGGCCTTCCCTGACCAGTGTAACAGAAATGATCTTTCTGGCCCTCAAGTCCCTTCTGCCTCTACAAACTCTTGCTTGAGTTCTCCCTGTTATCTTTCAACTCCTATCCACTCCCACACTCCAATGGCCCTATGCCTGCCCTGTACTAGAAGTTACAAAGGATTAGCAATAAATGCGAAGACAGCCTCATCCTCAAGAAACTGCAGCTGTAATTGAGAAGACAGGAACATCCACTCTGGAAAGAGTACAGTCCATGATATAAAAATAGTTGATGGCATCTCTAATATGTGTGGACAGTGAGTGGTACCAGATGGCCAGAGGAATAAAAGGGGTAGGCAGCTCATATTTCAAGGGAGTGGATGACACAAAGTAGAAGAAAGGAAAGAGACATAAGAAGAGAAGCTGTGTGTAATGGCTCAAGCCTATAATCCTATCTACTTGAAAGGCGAGATTGGGGCTTGGGGAGATGTGTGAGGTCCCATATCAACCAGTGGCTGGATGTGGCACAAAGTTCCTGTCATCTTAGTGATGTGGGGAAACAAGGGTAGTCCAGGCATAAAGAAAAATAATCAATGCAAGGAGGGGCAACATGGCTCAAGTGGCCTAGCAAGGATGAGGCCCTGAGTTCAAATCCTAATACCATCCCAGTAAAGGAAAGAAATAATGTTACTAAAGTTTTTGCCATGATGGTTAGGGTTTCCCATTTTGCAGATGAGGAAGTGAAGGCACATTGAGAGGTTAGACAGCATGCTTGATGCTTACCCTGCAGGAACAGAGTCCTGAAGCCAGAGTCTTTTAAACTCTGAGGCTGTCTCTATTCAGCTGTCCGTCTGGCTGAGAGTAGCTAGGAGGGTATGAGTGTCATGACCATGCGACTCCTCTTCTTCCAGAAAGCCCAATGCCTGTGCTGCCAGGTGCCAGGTCAGCGTTGGATTCCCTGGGAAGAGTGTCTGTTTCTGACTTGGTTTTGATCTGTCTGGTCTCTAGTCCCATTGCCTAACACATCTTTTCCCAGCAGAGTGGCGTGGATGGAGTTGGTTATCGTGTTTATTTGCTATTTGCGGGAATGTGAGATCTTCTAAGGTACAAAGTTGTTCCTGGTGACTGATCCACTCCTGGTGGACTTGATGAATTCTCTCCAGAACACAAGGACCTTGGTTTCACAGGTCAGCAAAGAAATCTGCCACAGGTTATTTTACTGCCTACAGTCACAAACCCAGACTTCCTTTGGGTCTGGTCTCTCTTGGCCTCATCCCTCATCTCAGACCTGGGGGGGTTGGTGTCTAAGATGTTCTTGTGACTCCCAGACCACAGTGCTCTCCCCTGCCTTGCTGAGAAATGCTTCCCTTGGGCAGGGATGGGGTAGGGTGTGTTGGTTGTCAGGGACCCTATTCAGGCTTTCTCTGGCTCCCTTGATGAGCCAAGCCTGACCCCAAAAGGGAGTGGGTCCTTCTTCCCCGTATGTGACTGAAAATAATGAGGCAGCTGTCTTAGTAAAAAGGAGACAAATAAATCACCAGGAAGGGATCTTCACAGGTCAGCAGATTTGGACTCGAATACATTAACATGGAAAATTACTTTTCCCTCTGAATGGGGTGGGAGTGGGGTTAGGAAAGGGTGGGGGCTTCTAGAAGTATCCCCACCTCACTTTTTGTTTTTGCTCTGGTTCATTTCAGGTCTTCCTGCCAGTCAGACCTGCCACTTTTCTCATAAGATATCCTCAGCCTCCTATTGGTCTATACCCTTCTAGAAACATCCACTCACCTCTCACTGAGGATCTACCTCAGAGTGCTGTTTTGCATGTGCTTAGTAACACAACCCGGGAGATAACCAACTTATAGAGGGGTTTTGTTGTTGTTGTTGACAGTTCTGGAGGTTTCAGTCTGTGGTTGGCCTAGTTGTCTTTGGTCCTCTAGTCCGTGCCAGACAAATACTGTTCACCTCACTGCCCACAGCCAGATGCAAAACTGAAGGAGGAAGGGTGTCTCTGTGCTGGTGGAAGGTCACTGTGGTGACCTGTCTCTTTCCATACTCGCCCTCCTGGTTTCTGCCTAGTTCAGGCACGGCAGGACTTTCCATTCCTTGCTAAGGACTGTAAGATAACAAGGAGACAATAAAGAGTAGCATAGGGATATGAAGGAGTGGAGCATCTGGCTATCGTTGTACCATGTCTGCAGCCCCTTTTCGAGCTGACCTCTGGAAACTGGACAGAGAGATGAAGAGCCAGGCCCATATTATCCAAAAGCCAAAGTCAGGCTTAGACAGGTAGGAGCTATGTGAGCTTGGGTAAGAGGCCACATGTAGCGAGGGTAAGGCAGGGGGAGGACCAGTGGCCACCACCACTGGCTGCTGTAGGCTATAGAGGGAACAGGCAGTCACCTTGCCTGGCACAGTGCATGTGGGAGTGAATGGCCAGGTTCACTCACCTGTAGTTTTCTCTCCACTCCTCAATCCCCTCACCTGGGTCTTGGTTACTTCTTCAAGCCACACCTCTACATCAAACCACCTGTTTCCAGACTGGGAATGAAGCAACTCAGCCCTCCTGCCAGGGTGGCACTGGAATCATGAAGCTTCCTCTCACATCTGCCTCAGCAGCCTGGTATTCCCCGGGCTTCCTCCTCAAAATGGCTCCTTCAGATTGCCACAGAGTCACCCGCATAGCCATGCACCCATGTTGGGCTTTGCCTGTACCTTTAAGGGGGCAGTCCCGAGAGGCCTGCCCCTTCTCCCGCCCTGGGGCTTCTTGGCTGTTAGCCACTCCTACCCCCTTCTGAGTCCAGAACCGAAAGAGACAGCAAACCAGCCCCACCTTCCGCCTGGGCCATGTGTGATATCATAATGGCACCATGAGCCCAAGAGGGCGGTTCTGTGGGCTGTGATCTCCGCCCATAGAGGAAGTTCTGTGATATCACTATCATGGGCAGTTTATCAGCCTATCGATAGTATGCAGTTAGTCCCTCCCCTTCCTGCCGCCATTACTGTTATATAAACCCCTCCCCTGAGTAAATCCGGTGGGAGTTCCAGAAGCTCACCCCAAGATGCCCGCACTCGTGTCCTGTGTCATTCTTTAAGGGGCCGAGGGGAGGAGGGACATCTTGCGACTATGCACCCCCAAGGTTTGCACATTGGGCTGCACTCCAGCTTTTCTGCCCAGCGGGATGGGGCAGGATACGTGCGAGGGTGAAAGGGATCCCGACACACCCACCCAGAGGGAGAGGCTAGAGAAGAGGAAGAGTGAAAAATCGTTCTATTACAATGCCAACAGCCTCTTCCACCATCTGGCAGCTCAAGCAACATTCCCTGTGGAAGCAAAGCACTCTGGGCTTTCTGATCAAATAGAGATACTCAGCGTATGATGAAGCTATCTCGATGACAGCACCCATTTAGTGGGCATCCACATGGCCACACCCACTCTGAGTGATGTGATGTGTGTACTGTCATAGTGATTCTGGCTCTACTACTACCATCATCCTGTTTTTCAGGCAAGGAATGGAGATAGTAAACACCTTGTCCAAGCTTAAGTAACTAAGAAATAGTAGAGTCAGGATGTGAACCTAGACACCGGACTCTTGCCCTTAGCATGTTGTTCTCATCCTTTTGCTCTCAGGATGCCCATCTCTGCCTTTGTTTTAAAGAAAGATAGAACATAGTTCAGAGAAGTGAAGAGTTGTCCCAGAACACACAGCTAGTGAGGAGCAGGGATGAATTAGCACTTTAGGTGTGTAGCCCTTACCTGGCCTTGTTATGTTTTAAAGGCATGGTCTGTCCTGGCTACTTAGCCCCTGGGAGATGGAATTGGGTTGGTTTTATGGCCTCTGTGCTGGTATTGGAGCAGAATCTGCAAGAAGATACTGACCCTGGCTACTGCTGTTGCTGTTGCTGCTGCTGCTGCTGGTGGTGGTAAAGGAGATGAAGAGGCAGAACGGGCCAAGTCTGAGCCTGGGCAACCTGCCAAAGCTGCCAACATGAACTTGCATTTTGTTATCTGCTCCCTTTGCCTGACTTAATACAACCTTAAACAATCAAGGGGCAGGAGGGAAGGGGGAGCGAGTGAGAAACAACCCAGCCAAGATTCTGTGTAACACTCTCATCAGGCCTGGCGTTTTTCCCCTTTGCCATTTGAGAAGCAATTTCTTGTCCAATGTAAACATATTTTAATGATGATTTGGGGCTGAGCAGCACCCGGAGCTGCATGTGTCGCTTTCCTCTGGCTCCCTCTGGTCCTCAGATGGAGGCAGAATGGTGCCTGTAACCATGGCAATTCTCTAATGTTCTTCTTCTATAAACCACCAATGTAGGGGAGTCTTCATCATAGCTGCTTTGAGGAGAAAACAAAGCTGTCCCTAACTGGGCAAGACAGGATGGTGTGGAGCGAGGAGCAGAGAAAAGGGGACTTTACACTTGCTTTCCTGTCAAGATAAACCACATCAGAATCGACTCAGTCCAAACTATGGCTCTAAAAGTTAAGATGCAGTCTGGGCCAGGCACTAAGGATAAGCCTTAAATTTTAGTTGAAGGCAGGAAGGGAAGGAGGCAGGGGAGAGCAATGCAGAGAGAAAGGATTTAGGGAATCACGAGGAATAACATAATAATGTCGAGTGACTAGATGGCTGAGATGCTGGAAGGGTTGAACGCCTTGCCCTGCCCTGTCATGAGACACATGAGGATGTATAGTTCATTCTGTGTGGAGAATGCATTCTGTGGTCTCATTGCTAGGAATGTGTTCTCTAAAATGTCAGTGTCAATAGTACTTGATGAATAAATTGCATACACTAGTGAAGGAAGGAGTGACTCAAGTTTCTTTTTTTAAAACTCTTTTTTCTTTCTTTTGATGTTACTAGGACTTGAGCTCAGGACCTAGTAGTTGCTAGGCAGGCACTTGACCATGCAAAGCCCTTTTTGCTTTCATTGTTTTTCAAATAGGGGCTCAGCTTATGTTCTTACCAGCCTGGACCATGATCCTTCTATTTATGTTTTCTACGTAGCAGGGATAACAGGAAATGCTACCATGTTTAGCATTTATTGTTTGAGATGAGTAGTCTCTCTCTTTGTTTTTTGCTTCGATTAGCCTCTTACCACAATCCTCCTTAGTTTTACCTCCTGAGTAGCTAGGGTTATAGATGTCATTTATTTAACTCAGCTGATTTTTCCACTTCTTGAAGAATGTGTGTGTATTTTTGTTACTATAACAAATACCTGGGATGATCAATTTATAAAGAGGAATGGTTTTAATTTTGCACACAGAGGTATCAATGCCTGATCATTTGGTCCAGTTTGGATGAGGCAGCGCAGTGCAGTAAGAACACATCCACTCACCTCAGAGCCAGGAAGCAAGAGAGAGAAACAGGAAGAGACAGGGCCCCACAATTTGCATGTCCCCCAACAATCCAAAGGCCTAAAGTATATACATCTCTTCACAATAGCACCTAGCTGGAGACAAAGCCTTTCACACGGGCCTTTGAATTTATTCATGATCCAAAGTTTAAAAGGTAATAATTATGTCAGAATATAAGTATAATAAAAGTTATGGTGTGTGTGTGTGTGTGTGTGTGTGTGTGTGTGTGTGTGTGTGTGTGCTGGTACTGGGTCTTGAACTCAGGGCCTGGGTACTTGTCTTTAGCTTTTTCACTTAAAGCTGGCACTCTACTATTTGAGCCACAGCTCCACTTCTGGCTTTTTGGTGATTAATTGGAAATAAGTTTCATGGACTTCCCTTCCTGGGCTGGTGATCTCAGCCTTCTGAGTAGCTAGAATTACAGGTATGAGTCACTGGTGCCCAGCTTAAAGTTGTGAGTCTTCATTTCAAAATTGAACTCATAAATATCACATTTTGGATGTCATGCCAGAGTGTTTACAGAACTCTCACCCATCACTAGAGCACACACAGAAAGGCAGTGGTGAGGCAGGATCATCAGTGAGAAAAAAAGCTACACAACTGAAAACCAAGATTGATCTGAAGAGAAACATGGCTGTAGACTTCCCAAGTTCTAGGAAGATCCTGAAGGTGAACTCTTAGGAGCCTGGAAGAGTCTAGCAACTCTAGCCTAGGCACCTGAAGGGATGAAGGATTCAGATCCTCTTCTAGGGAGAGGGGCAGTGTGTGGTGTGGACATCAGCCAGACATTTTCCAGCACTTCTGCTGTCCTTGAGGCTGTCACATAAGAACTATCTTGTGTTGTGTGAGTTTGTTGTCACTACTGGCCTTGTCGGTTCCCACAATCACTAATGTTTCCTATATTCTCAGTGTTTTCAGGACTTCATTTTCTAATAGCAGAGGCCTGAGTTTCATTTATCTTTGCACTGGCAGGATCTTGATACTGGTTTGGATGATGTGACATTTCAAATTCCTCTTCAGCACAATCATGGGGGATCCAGCATTTGCATTTCCACTAGTGTTTGCATTTCACTGGGATGGCTAAATGTGATTGCCACCTTGGACTGAGAGGTAACTTACATTAGTAGAGCACACCTCTGAGTGTTCGTAAATCCTCCCAGAAAGGATTTATGGAAGGGAGAAGACCTCCTCTGAATGTGACCAGCATGGCTCATTAGGCTGGGGCCCAGATGGGAAAGGCAAAAAGAGTAGAGAGCCAGTGAACACAGATAATCTCTCTCTAACTCTTTCTGTTTCTTTCTTTGTCTCCTTCTGTTTTGCCATGTGAGGACACAGCAAGAAGATGGCTGGGCCCTCACCAGAATCTGACTCTACTTCCACCCCAATCTCAGACTTCTTGCCTGCAGATCTGTGAGAAATAAGTTTCTGTTGTTTATACAAGCCACTCAGTCTATGATACTTTATCATGGACACCTGAAGTGTCTGAGATACAATATCTAAGTATCCATTAGTGAATGGATGGGTAAAATACACATGGTATATACAGTGAAATATTGTTTGATCTAAAAGAAGAATAAAATTCTGACTTATGCCACAGTATGGAAGAGCCTTGAAAACATTATATTAAGTGAATGAAATGATAGTTTCAGACTAAGGATGGGGGAATGGGGACTAATTGTCTAATGATTAGAGCTTTGGTTGGGAATGATGACAAAGTCCGGGAGATGGATAACAATGACAATCACACAATGGCATTGGGTGTGAGTGGCCCCTGGGCTGTATGCTTCTCAGTAGGTCAAATCATTTTATACTTATGCATATTTTACCACAACTAACATGGAAAACAACAAAACAGGTTAGCACAAAGCATTGTTGGGGTACAGACATGCGGCAGCTCGGTGTGCACAGCTAGTTATGCTGAGTGTGTGGGGGTGAGAGAGGGCTGAGGAGGAAGAGATAAGGGCTTCCTGAGGCATGGCCACCTGTGCTGTAGGTTCTCTATCCGAGCCTGCAGTTCAGGCATCCTCACTGGGGCAGCATCTTATGTTCTCATCCATGGAGAAGGAGATCGACGGGTATGCTTCATGCCTGCACAGTATCGATATGTATCCATGGTTGCCTTCAGGGATGAGCATCAGATGCTGAACATCAGTATCTGGGCTAGATGTTCTTTGCCTACTCCTGCAGATCCACTCATCCTCTGGCTGCTTCAACTCCCAGAGGCTAAGGACTCAGCAACCTTGTCTTTGTCTTTCAGGAGCGTCTTCTCAGTGGGAGGGGCCAGCAAGTGTCAGGAGGGCTAGAGGCCAGGAAAGTCAGGGACACTCTTCCTATTCATTTAGCTCTGGTACCCCATTGCCTTCCTGTCAGAACCCCTGAGAGCAGATGGGAGGAAGGGGTAGAAAGAAGACCTTCCCTTACTGTTTTCCCCCCTCTCATACAAGACTTACTGGAAATTTCCCACCATACTTCTGCTTACATTTTATGTGGTCAGAACGTGGCTGCCCAGGGAGGCCAGGAAATGTAATTTTTATTCCCGGAGACAGCACATCAGAATAAATCTCAGGACTCTGTCTCTAATGAAGAAGGGGGAGTGAATGCTGAAGTCTTCGGGGCCGTGTCAGCCTGAGCCTGACTGATGTTCCTCATTGCCAACACAGGTGAATGCAGTGTCAGCTGGGTCTTTGTTCTTCCAAAAGTTGGGGGTCTAACTTGGCTGGCCAAGGCCCCTTCTGCTTTGGGGCAGGTGACTAAGGTTCCCCCTCCATAAAGGGAGAGATCAAGAAGCAGAGTGGACTCCAGTACAGACAGGAAGCCCAAGGCCTGCTTGTGAGTGTGCTCCTCCCATCTCTGCTGCTCGTCATTATGAGATGAAGGTTGTTATCATGACAGGAAGATGGGAGGTGGATGGTGGGTGCCCAGGCCATGTTATCTGACACACAAAACTTGGTTGAAAGTTCCTCCGAGGAGCTAGACTTGAGATAAAGCAATTTGTTCCCTCCATACACTATCGGGTTTAGAAAGTTTTCTATTCATCAAACAGGCCTTGCAGTAAACTGAGAATTCACGAATGCTGTAGGAAGGTGAGTAATTCTGTGTAGACTCCAAAGGAGCCAGATGAATTCTCCTGCTTCATAATGGAGCATGGGGCCAAGCAAAGAGGTCAGCAGTAATGCAAACCCAGAAGTGACCCTGGGAAGGGTTCATGTACTAAAAGGACATCACAGCAAATTCTGCTCAGGGAACAGCAAGTTCTTACATTTCCCTGGCTTGAATCTTGCACTGCCTTTTCTATTTGTCCTCAGGTAATATATCTCAGCCTCTCTGAGGTTCAACATCTCTATCTATAAAGGGGAGCTAGTAGAAGATCCTCACTGATGGGATCACAGTGGATAAAGTGAGAAAACAGACACGACCCTCTTGGCCCACTGTGGCGTGCAATGTGTGGGTGAGGATTCTAAGAATGCCCATGGTGTCCTCCAGTGCCATTTCCAACAGATGGAGTTTGTAGGCCTCTCAGCACACAGAGAGTTACCATTGTTTCTGAGGATTTAGGAAGTAGCCTAGGAGCCCAGGAGGGGCTGGGAAGGAGGAGAGGGCTATGGCAAGCAGGTAAGGAACTCCAGTTCCCTTGCTTCTGAATTATTCATGGAAACAGCTTTAGAATAATTGGAGGCCATTTTTCATTATCATTATTTCCCGGAGAGACGAGTCTGTTGCTGAAATCTGAAGTGGGAAAGTATATTCGATTCCTCTTAGATTGCTTTCTGTAAAACTGCTTAGAGATGGTCCCAAACCAGTGCCTCATGTGGGGGGAGGTGTGAAAGCCAAGGTAGAATAATTTCACTTGGTTAATTACTTCAGAGTGAAGGGGAGCGCCAAGGGAGGGATGCCCGAGGAGAGCCCTGGACAGAAAGAGGGCAGAGGACTGATGGGATGTGGAGGAGATGGTGTGGGTTCAGAAATCCTGGGGCCTACAAGATGTGATGTCAGCTCGGGCTCAGAGTGTTTTGTGATGGAGGTGTGGAACGACGAGGAGCATGCCTCCCCTTAGTCTTCAGCCCCACCCTGACATCCCCCCCAGCCCTCTGCCAGGCATAGGAGACTGAAGAGGTGCTTTATCATGGAGTGGCTTTGGGTAAGTGTGATTCCTATCTCTAGGCCTCAGTTTCCCTTTCCAATGAAGAGGGCTATGGGATGCATGTTTGAAGACTTGTTGGACAGGTATATTGAGAAAATAGGTCAAATCAGCCAGCAATTCAAACACTAAGAGGAATAGTTAAAAGCTGTTAACAACCCCCTCCCAGCTTAACCTACGGGTTAAGCCATGTTCTTTGGTTTCGTGCAGGTAGGTGCTTCGGTTAGAGGCTACGTCTTTAATCATGATGAATTAGCTCTCTCTGTTTCTGTGTGTTGAACATTTAAAAATTCCATATATAAGCAAAATCAAGTTAGGAGAGGTGGGTAGGAGATATTGGCCCAAGATTCCAAAATCTGTTAGACAAGAGGACCAAGTAAGTTCAAAAGCTCTTGTGATGAATCTAGCTAATAATGATGCATGGTGCAGCTGAGAATTGCTGGGAGAGTCAATTTTAACCACATACGCACACACAAACACATGCTATGAGGTGATGGATATGTTAATTAGCTTGATTTACCCATTCCACAGTGCACACATACATCAAAACATCATGCTGTACAGGATAAATATACTCAATTTTTATTTCTCAATTAAGAAACTCTCTAAGTTGGGTTTGGATGAATGCATCCACTTTGAGCTGGGTTAGTGGTCCAGGAAGGGAGGGGCCCGAATCTCACAATATTGGGATGTGGGTGGGCAGGAGACCAGGGGAGATGAGCGGCAGAGAAAGGAGGGAAGATGATCTAGGACCTGACATTCTTGCTAAAGGACAGTTTGAAGACACGTCATGGCTGTGTGCTCAGACTGGTACAGTTTGGGGGTGTAGGAAGCCTCTGGGACCACCCACCCCCACTTGGCTGTTAGGGCATGTGTCCATCAAGCTATTTCCTTATTTGCTTTAACAAGCATTTTCTGACATATCCAGGTCTGCCTCAGAGGGAGTGAGCACATAAGCAAGAGAGAGAGAATGAGGGAGAGAGAGGGAGAGAGAGAGAGATGGCAGGGAGGGATTGAGTAGCTCCATTTTCTGGGCGGCCATGGCAGAGGAGGCCTGGTGGGCGCCTGGCAATGAGAACATCTGAATTCCATCATTGTACGTAAAGATTCAATAGTGGAGAGAATGAGGCTTTGCTGGCACCTCTGGATTAACAACTCATGGATTTCAATAATCAGTTTAAAGTTGTCTTGTACATGCAGGCCAGGAACTGGGCTACCTACAACATGATGAGCTATGGTCAGGTTGCTGGCGATGGTGGAAAGTCAGGTGGTGAGCTGTCACCTCTCTGGAAGGAATCACCCATCCTGTCCATTCTCCAGACTGTGAACTGCAATTCACAGGCTCCAGAGCACAGCCCTGCCTGAATGACCCTTAGACATTTCAATGAAACGAGCCAATCAGTCCCCTCTTTCTACTTCACACAGTGTAAGCTGGACTTTGGTAGCCTTCAGTGTGCTCACTACTATAAAGGTAACATATTGGCCTTCGTGGATATGAAATCAATCCTTTTGTCTGCTGGGCTGTTCTAAACTTGAGTCTGTCACCCTCTTTCCTTTCTTGTTGCCAGGAGGGAGGTGAGGTGAGGTTGATTTTCTTGTCGCTTGTCACCTGCATTTGCTCCTTGGCTGATCTATTTAGAACAGGCATGACATTGGAACAGACCTCATTCTCCCATCCCCAGAGATCCTGGGAATACAGAGACAATGATAGCTCTGGACAGAGGAAGGGTTAATAGTTAGGTGTCAGTCTCCCCCACAGTTTGAACACGCATGGATATATACATATATATATATATATATTTTCTTTTACTTTATTTTTTGCCACTGTGGGTGTTGTTTTCACATGGGCTCTCATTTTCCTTGATACTCCTCCTCTCTTACCCCTTGAGATCACTAGGTCCCCTCATTGCCCTGGGGGATTGTGAATGTTCCTGCACATCTAGCAAATTCTGCAACGGGCGTATTTTTAGTTGGCTTGTTTGCATCTGTTCTCTGCTTGCTCCCTGCCTGATTGACACCCGCTGGGTGAGAGGCACAGGAGCGGAACTTTGCTGTGGGAGCTATTTGGCTATGGTCGCTGGCTGCGCAGCATCCCTCTGATTGTCTCCAGCCTGCTAGGGGCATGGAGATTTCCATGTCTCTTAGCTCACCTGGATTCTTCTGTTCAGGTGGATGGCAAGGTTGGGGGTGGGGGGTAAACTGGGCTTGTTTATTTCCTCTCTGAGGCTGGTGGTGGGTGAAGGAAATTAGAAGCTGGCTGTGCTTGTTAAAGCCCTCCTCTGGTGAAAGCTGGGAAGCCACTGAGAAGTGTTTGGAGGTGCACAGATCTCTTGAATAGAGAGACTCCTCGTGGCAGAGGAGCCCGTGCATGCAGGCAGCCCGTGCGTTCTGTTGGAGTCTTCCAGGGCCCTTGGCTGGTGGCGGAATGTGCTGAAGCTGCTCAGGGGCCAGGCGGAAGCCCAGTGGCACAGTCCACAGGAAGAGTTGTAGAAGACCCTTTCACTAGGGACAAATGGGGCAGTTTAAGGGGACCAACGATGAGTGGCGAAACCTTTGGGGGTGAGAACAGAACAAAACTGTTTCTTCATCTTTCCCAGCCATGCATCTGGGAGAGGAGCACTGTCTACTCTTGTCAGCCTATGGCTGGGCTGGGCTGATTGCTGATCTCAGTCCCCTCCATCCTCTGTGGGAACAAAATGAGGATGGCTTAGTGATGCAATCCATGGCTGCCCACTACCCACAGGGCTGGAGCAGCAGGTGGTGAGGGGCTAAGGAAGGAAAAACAAACAAGATCTAGCTCTCCTGGTACCTGCTTGCTCCTACAGGGCTCCCTAGTATACAAGAGACAGAGACACTCATGGTGACAGCAGCAGAGGCGCGTGCAGAGGTTGACAGAGCTCAGCCTTGTGCTATTTGCCATGCTTCTTGACTCTACTTCAAAGGAAGTAGCCACACAGTAAAGAGAATGCAAAAGAAAAGCCAGCTCCTTCCTCGACTCCAACCCCGATGTGAGCAGTGAGACATATATCCTTCCTTAGTTTCTGTTCTGCTCACTCAGCATATTTAAATGTTTATAAAATATTCAGAAAGTAGTTTTCTTCAAAAATGGCATCACAGAATGGGTATAACCCTGCAGTCAATTTTTTCTCACTAAAAGTGAAATGGCTATCTTTTCGAGATCAATCAATATATATAGTTCTAATTCATTCTTTTTTTATTGCATCTTAGTATTTCATAGTATCTATATATAAAGATCTTGCAAAAAGAAACATCATCTGTTTTGAGTTCCTGGTGACTTAACGAGTGCAAATATGCCATAAATCTGGCTCACTTTGAGTCTCCAAGTACTTCTAGGCCAGGGTGAACTGTTAAGGCCTTGACCTGGGACGGGAGAACTCATGGATAAGGTAGTCAATAGAGGACATGCCGGTGGCCTGGACCCTCACCGGTTTAAGGAGACTGTGCCTCTAAGAAGTCCCAGAAGGCTTCCTGGAAGAGAGGTGATTGAGCTGGACTTTGCAGGAAGAGAAGAGTTCCAGTTTAGGAAGGTGCAGCCACACAGATGAGGTACTAACAGGGCCTGATGAGTGAAAGGGCCTGATGGACAGCTGACAAGGCTAGACAGTGCCATTTATAAGTGCCACATTAGCTCCCACAAGGAGAGGAGCTAATGTCATTCAGAGTTCTTGAAATCAGTTGTTTTTTTCCCCCCAAGTAGGTTAATTATCCCTTTGGCTCCTAATTCCTTCACACTCTTGATTTGTGTAACAAACTCCATTTTTATTGCAAGCTCAGATGTCAGCTCTGGTTCCGTCTGTGTCTGGATGATCACAGGGCTGCACTCAGGCATGTCCCTGTTAATGAGCTTCGACGTGATGCCCATTAGGCAGTAAATACCATGAGACCCCCCCAGGTCTGCCTCTCATCCCAAGGACAGCTCAGCAAGGCAGTGCCCTGCTCCCAGGGGGAGGGGGCTGGGGGCCAGGGAAGAAAGTCTTCATCATTTTTGTGGTGTGTGTGTGTGGGGGGGGTAGGCTTCACTCTCTCTGGGCACACAAGGAATTTATCTGCCTTTGCTTCCATCTCCTTATCTTGGCCTCTGCTCTCTTCTGATCCCTTAGCCTTATCTCTGTGTCCTGTGTCTGGTAATCTTTCTAGTTCCCCAGTTGTACCCATCTTTGTTGCTCTTGGAAACTCTTCTAAATACTTTTACTTTTCTGATCTCCTCCTGGGCCCATGGCTTCTGAAGGTCCTTATCCAGGGTGACTTTGGGACAGCTTCAACTCTTCCTAAGGTCTCCTCCAGCTTGAAGACACAGGTTCCCTTTCTAGCTCCTACCCTGGGCTCTGAGCTGTGGCACCGCAGAACCCTTAACCTCCTTCTTCTCGGTTTTTATAACTCCTCAACTCTCCCAAGGTTTAGGAACATGAAAATTCACGACAATGTACCACCCGCTTCAGTGCCAACTTCTACTTTTTTGGGACTCTTCCTTTAGAAGCCTTGAGGAATCCTGACAACTCTGATAAAGGGGAAAAAAGGGACAGGAAAGTTGATGTAGTCCCCTTTGAGGGAGGAAAAGAACGCTGAGTTATGAGCTCTGGGGGTGGGGAGTCAGTTTCTCACCTTCCAGAGGTGGTGCTGGGAATTGCTTTTCCTCTCACGGCCCCTACGCAAGCTGCTGAAATATCTCCTCTCATTATTGGGAACCTATATAAAAGCTGGTAAATTTTTATTGCAGGTGTATTATAGCTTTGCTTTAACACCCCCCCTACCACTTGGCAGCCTTGAGGGATGAATTTCATATACAGTTTGCAGCTGCCAGTAGGCCCTGTGTGAGCAGGAAGGCCAGCAAGAGACTAACTCTGGGTTCCCCATCCCCTGCTGAGTCCCCACACCAGCTCCTATGCTCTCCTTCCTAGCCACAGTGGGTCCAAACTTTTGCAGGGCCTTGCCTAGTTTGGGGGTAGTGTATGAAGGTCATGGGGCTCCCTACATTTAGGGAGGGGGAGTTCTCAAGTGGAAGAATGGTTACCCACAGTTCTCAACTTTGGGAGTTGAGAGAGCTCTGGAGAAATCTGGAGGGGTAACCTGAGTGGAATAGGGGTGTGTTGGAAGAAAGAAGTGCCACATGCCTGCTGGGAACTCAGAGATAGATGCCTTTGCCACCTGTGACTCAACCTGACTCAACCTGAAGGCAGAGGGTGGAAGGGGGCCAGAATCATGGGCTCTGATATTATTGGAAGGATTTGCATCTCATCCCAGCTTCCTCTTTCCTTAGCTGTGGGTCCTTGGGTGAATAACTTTGTCTTCTTGTGGCGCCATGCTTGACTAGAACTAATATTCCGTAGAAGGGGATTAAATGCAAAAACAATGAATCTCCCAGTGTTGGTTCTGGCATGGAATAAATGCTAATTGATGTGGAGTCTCTCCTTGAATCTGATTTCAGCTGCTTCTGCTTCATCATGGCTTTCCCCTGGTATTCAGTTCTCAGTGGTCTACTCTCATTAATTTTTATGGAAATGCTGGTACCAGATGAAGCACTATATCTCTTGCAAGGTCGCCTCGAAAACTCCAAGTGTCCATGGTTTTCTCTCCCATTAAGTTTTCACGACTGATTAGTTTCTTGTGTGTTTGACTTTACTTGGTCTTTTTTCCATACTTGAAACCTGTTTACTAGGACTAATTGATCTCTCTTAAGTGGTTATCTGGAATAAAGGCACGAGTTGAGGTTCTAGATAATGAAGAAATGATTTGCACTTCCCAAGTACCCCTTATTAGCAATCTAAATGAAATCATGGATTGGGTATTTAGCAATAATAATCACCCAGCCATCCTAAAATGAGCCACTGTCTGCCATCTAGGTCAGGGGTCAGTAAATCCCAGCCTGCAAGTAAAACTCCGCCCACTGCCTGTTTTTGTAAGTACAACTTTATTGGAGCAGTCTTCATGTGCTGGTTTACAAACTGACTATGGATGTTTTCCTGCCACAATGGAGAGCTGAGTAATTTCCACAGTGCCCATGTGGCTTATTTGAACACAGGCTGTATTTATTATCTGTCCCTTCCCAGAAGAAGTTTGGTGAGCACTACTCTGGATTGTCTTCTCACAATGTGTGTCAAGATTCTCCAAGAGGACAGTGATGCGGTCACTTCTTGCAACTCAGCAGGCAAACCTCCCAAGGGAGCTACTCATCCCCTGGAGAAACCACATCCTGGCAATGACCAACATGCTGGGTGTTCAGTTTTGTCCTCTGCTGGAAAAGTCCACTCTTTAAACCCCAAGCGTCCTCTCTGAGGGAAGGACTCAGCTCGCAGCTGTCCTTGGTGCTGCCGCAAGCCCAAAGTGTGATTCCAACACCTTAGTAAGTAGCATCTGATGATGTGCGGCTGCTCATGGCTTTCAGAGGACTCAACAGTGTATCTTCAGTTGATTGCACTGTAATTCATAAAGGGTACACACACAGAGTCTTGTGGATGTTCAGGGTAGGGGCTGGAAGTAGTTCAGGGGTTTTCTATACCATATGTCCTTGAATATCTTGTCTGTACTTTCACCATTACAGCCTTGCTTTCAGCCATTTGTTAAGTGTCATTGTGCCCTGCCTGCTGATCCTGTCATCAGCCTTTGATGGCCCTACAAGGCCATGAAAGGCCATATGCCTGGACCTACTCTTAGTTTCTTGGACTCTTTAAGTCTTACCTGAGCCAGGTCCCTCTATTACAACCTTTACCCCCTACTTAAATAGTCTACCTTCCCATGCCTCCAGCCCAAGTTCATATCACATGATGCCACACAGAACAACTTGCTTCCTAGGTAATGCTCCCTCTGGAAAGTAAATAAAACCACTAATAAGAAAAAAAATCCCTTTTCTTTTGTAATAGATAATCCTGAGGTCATGTGTCTTCCCTTTTGAAGAGAAGCAATGCAGTCTTAAAAGTCCCATCACCCCCAATTCCCAACTTCCTATTTTGGAGTATATTTCAGAATTCTTAGATCAATCATTGTTGCTTCTTTCCTTTCCCAACCAAAGCCACAGCCTCGTGGTCAGAATCCTTGGCTTGCTCTCAGTATACTAGTTGCATATGACATTCTGCCACATGCAAGCGCTCAGGTGCAGAGTGAGGCAACATGTGACAATTTATTTCTTTTTAATAGAAGTAAGTAGACTCTATAGATGAGGACACAGCATTTTACAGAGGACCACTAAATAGTGATTCAACATGACAGTTTGGGGTAGGCATGGTGGAAAGACAGAAAAGCAATAATCAGATCCCATAGCTAGTCTCTGTTTCTAGAAGTTGGAGCATCATTTCTGATCAGCGCTTAAGATTCTGTATTTGAAAAATGCAAGTGCTGAGACTTAAGGAGGGGAAGTGGCTTGTTGTCCAAGATGGCTCTGGAAGTTAGTGGTAGAATGGGTATTAGAATTCACATCTTCTAGTTTCCAAAAAAAAAAAACCCTCTCTTATTCTCTCCCAATAGTTTCTTAGGGTATAGGGGCAGTGTCTCAGGGAAGAGAAAGGAGGGAATGGGATAATGAGACCATGAAGGCCCCAATGCTGCTGATTTGGTTTATTTTGAAGAAAATATTTCTCTCTCCCAAAAGATTTAAAAGTCATTGCAGTAAAACATGCCAACACTTACTTGAAGGGAGATTGAAAACCCTTACTGAAAACTGAAAAGTCAATATAGAATTACTTCTGTTTACTGAGTGTCTATTTTATCCCAAATATTTGACACTCAGTGGTCCATTTAATCTTAGTAATATTCCCATGCGTCACATTTTATTATCCCATTTCAAATGAAGAGACAGAGAATCATGTTGTTCAAGAGTCTTGGCCAAGGATACGTAGCAAGTAACTGGAAAAACTGGGTTATTATGATTTCAAAATTATTTCTTTCTCCCTCCTTCTAAGCTTTAATGTTATTTAACTTCTTGCCTTGATAGCTAACTACCAGTGAGAATCTAGCTTTCCTAAATGGTCTGTTAATGTATTGAATGTCCTTTCAGTCTAAAGGGACTGTCTCATTTTATTTCTTAGGTCACATTTTAAAAACGAAATTGAAACAATCCTTTCTACTTCATCCTCTCAGCCCTACCCTCTCTACCATCACCATCCACTTGAGCCCAGTACTCCTCTGTTAAACAGAAAAGAAAATGGACAGTATGAAGAGACCTCAACCTATGGTTGTTCCACTTACAGTTTTTCAACTTTACAATGGGGAAAAAGTGATAAGCATTTAGTAGAAACTATACCTTGCCAGATTCAGGACAACATTCAGAGAGTGGCAAGATAAACATGGTTAATGAAGCCTTCCTGTCATTAGGGCCATGTGCTCTGTGTCCACAGGGAGGGTATTTTTCTTGGGTAGAGGTGAGGAAAATGCAGAGATTTGTACTGACTTGTGCTTGAAGAGTGCTTAGAGGTAGATCAGCTCTTGGAGCTCACTGGTAGATCTGGTCCCTGAAGTCTATGAATGTGGGAGGATTGTTTATTGGGAATGACAGAGCTATAGATAATCCTTAGTATTTTTACTCAAAAAGGTATGATCCTATACACACAAGCAGTGAACCCACCAAGTCATTTATCTACCTTGGAATTCTTTCCAGGCCCTTCTTATCCCAGCATCAGAAGTGGACTGCCTCCGAAATCAGGCTTTCAGGTTTCTCTTCTCATTCAGCTTAAAAACCCCAATGCTCGTCTGATCTGTGACTGCCTGAGATTCAGTGGCGATGCTCCATCCTTTCTTTGTCCAGACATCGCTATCTTTAGGCTCCTTTGAAAAAATAGGTATTGTATGCCTTTAAAGAAGTATAGGCATCTGTAAGTCTATAATACCTTCACATAAATTGTCAAACACTTTCTTTTCAGTCTGTTGAGAGCATGCTTTGAGAGAACAAGAATTTTCCAGTTAAGTTTAAAAGGCAGTGTTTTCCCTAAAGCATGAGATGCAGCCAGACACCAAGTCTGTCCCTGTAGGAACCCGGACCAAGGGGAAGGCCCTGGGCAACAAGCAGTCGCATTCATGGAGAGGGCTTTGGCAGAGATATGCGGTGGGATGGCACTGCATGGCTGGGGGGGGGGGAGGAGAGCTGGGGGGATGTTGATTGTTGTGGGTGAGCCTGGTAAGGTCAGGTGGTTAATCACTGACACTACTGAATGTGGAATAAAGTATGTTCCAGGAATTAACCCACATACACATGTGCTAGCTAGCTCATTTGCTCCCTAGAGCACCATTGTGAGATAGTCATTGTCATTACTATCATCCCCTTTGTATTGATGAGAATCCCCAGGAACAGAGAAAAATAATACCCACAATGCCCTGCTAGGGTCAAGTCGTGTCAACCGTGGGCCTGTATTCTCTTTTTTTTCTGAAAGAGTCACAAAGCATGGCCATGTGAATAAATATATAAAAATACCCACATCGCTAAGATTCTGTTCAAGGATTCTCACCATAACTGAGGATTTTCATTGCATATCTCTTTAAAAGGTATTCCCAAGCCCGGTGCTGGTGCCTCATGCCTGTGATCCTAGATTGAGATCTGAAGATCACAGTTCAAAGCCAGCCTGGATAGGAAAGTCCATGAGACTCTTTATCTCCAATTAATTACCATAAAGTCCTAAGTGGAGCTGTGGCTCAAGTGGTACAGTACTTGACTTGAGCAAAGAGAGCTCACAGACAGTACCCAGGCCCTGAATTCAAGCTCTAGGACTGGCTCGCACACACACACGCACACGCACGCGCACACACACACACACACATTTCCAAATACATGAACTTTGTGGGATTGAAGAGGGTAAGGAAGGTCTGTCAAACTGGATGGAGGATGCAATTATATCTCGTGGTATCTGTGGGATCCTCTTAACTAAGCAGGAGCTGGCTTTCTGGAGTATTAGCTCAGCCCCTGAAAACTGCAGGCAGGGCTTCTCCACCCTTCTCAAGCTGTGTTCCTGGCTCACTCGCTAAGGTTCAGCCTTGAAACTTGCAGAAAGAATGGACCCAGTTGATTAGCCAACACGAAACTTAGTGAGACTGTGAGTTTTAGATTTCATTTTTAAAAGTTATAGCTTGATTATTTGAAGCACTGGGTTAAATTCTACTGGTGGTGGTAATGGGGAGGGAAGAGTAGAGCTGGGTTTTGTGCTCTTACAGGTTGACTTTAGTCCTTTCTGGTTTATTTAGCCACTTATTTACCCACCCCAAAATGGTTTAATTTCTCCCTTGGTGCCCTAGATTTGTATGCATAAGAGACAGGTGAGGCCTTGTGATTATGAACAGGAGACAAAGTGGGAGATCCCAGGCCTCTCAGAGCTCTCAAGTCTATTGCAGAGAAAAAGCACACACCAGAAATGACTGACCACATTCAGAGCTGGGGCAGGGAAGAGGGTGAGAGACAGAGGCTGCTGCAGGGGAGAGGAGAGCTGCTGGAGAGTGGCAGGGACTTTCTTGCCTGTTTAAATCTATGCCTCCTTTGGGAACTGGTCCAAGGTCCTTTGAAGCCTCTTGCACACACTGAAATCTCTTCGCTTCCTGAATTCTCGTTTGAGTGCACTACTGAACATTGTTCTTAGCTTGACTGTTTCCCCCAGTAGTTCTCATCTGTACAGGGGAGAATGCCTTCCTAGTCCTATCTTCTGTCTGCTTTCTAGCAGTTCTTTTCCAATCGTATTTTGAGAACCAGTTCTCTGAGGAATTTGTGCAAAACTTACTTGGATCTAGTAAGACTTGTGTGTGGCCTGAGATTCTGCAATTTTCACACTTTCCCAGTGGCTGCTGCTATCTGTGGATCTTGTGTTAAGTATTAAGGCTGTGTAGTATTGGATGCAGACCAAATCCTTCAAGCGAACTTGATTTACTGAGCTAGTTAATGGGCATCTCTCTCTCTCTCTCTCTCTCTCTCTCTCTCTCTCTCTCTCTCTCTCTCTCTCTCTGTTCCCATAAGCTAGATGGGAAAGACTTTGAAGTGTAACAAATGGTAGGCTTCTGCTCCACCATTTCCATTGCTGATATTGACAACTGATCATGCCGTCCTTTCCCTCTGACATTGGACATTTCCTGTTAGGAATTCTACCCTGGAATTCTACTTTAGGTGCAACAGAACTGGCTCACGAGTAGCTTTTGTTCCTACTCTGAATAACACATGCCTTAAGGTGTTTTGCTAGAAGAATGATATGGGGGGATAAACAGAGAAGGTATCCCTCAACTGGAGAGCTAAAGGCATTACTATGTCCAAAGCTCATTATGCTGAAGAAGGGAGAGTCCGGTGGGAAGGCTGAGGACTAGTGTTTAACAGGAATGATGAAGCCGGTGGTTCTCAGCTGTGTCAGCACTTAGGCATGACTAAAAAGTTGACAAATGGTGGTGCTCTCAGTTACCACTAGATATAACATTTAATTGGGCTGGGAATGATCCAGGCATCAGCATTTAAAAATCTTCCAGGTGAACCTAATACATATTCAAAGAGGAGAACCAGTCATTGAAGCCTCCCTGGATAGGCTCAGACAGATGGCAAGAGAGGGAGGAGGTTGGTCCACCCAAGCAGCTAGGGCTTCTGACCCACCAGCCAACCCGCCTAAGGCTGAGAGAAGCAAAGCTCCTGGAAGTGGTTCCTGTGGATGCATGAGCTGTCTGATGAGAACTGCTTCCAACTCAAGAGGCAAAGGGGTGAAGAAAAGAGCAGTAGTTCCCAGCATACTTTGCTCAAGATGGATCTCTCCTCGAGGAAATGAAGTAAGGTGACCCTTTCTCAGTCATGAGAATTTCTTGCAGGGATGTTAACTGCAGACATGGGTTCTGTCTATCCCAACTGGCTTTCTGCATTGTCTTCCATTTATGGGGGTAGGTGAGAAGGGCTCTTCTCTCCTGCTTCCTGGTTGAAGGCCTGGAGCAAGGAAGGAGTCTAGCCTAGTGTCTTTGGGACATTGGCCTTCTTCTAGCCTTTCCTTATCTTTCTATTCCTTCCAGCTCCCAGGCCTGCTGAGCTCAGTGAATTCAAAAGAGAATTGAATGAGTGACACCCAGGCTTCTTGGATTTGACAAGACTGCTTGCTGTTCATGTGGCTCTCTAGTGTGTACAATTCCGAAGGGCAGATGATGAGCATTGAACTGTTCTGTGAATGCTTGTTGGGGGAGTGTGGTGGGAGTCTTTTAGAGGGGGAAAGGGAAGAGATCGCCTTCCTATATAGATAGATCCTCATACGGTATTGCTCAAGAGCAAGCTATATACCTGAAGATAGCCATCCATAGCTCTTCTCTCTTAAAAAAAAGAAGAAAAAAAAGATGAAGGGGGTCTGCTTCAGCATATTTCTAATTATAGTGCCCATTTGTAAAGACTTTGGCCTTCCAAGAAGGCTTGATTATGACATTCATAATTCATTGGCAGTCAGTCTATTACCGATTCAATGATTTCTCCAGCCAGAGAAAGAATCTTGATCCTTTAAAAACTGATTTTTCACATTAGAATGGCAAAAGCAATTAGTTTTATTTTTAGCTCGGTTAAGCAGGGGCTCTAATGAGGCTGAAAGGAGGCTTTTGCTGGCTTTCTTTCTCCCATTCTTCCCTTTGACACGCTTTGGGAGAATTCAACCTGGATGCTTGCCTCCTGCTGCCGCCGAGTCTTTGTGGAATGCCTTGGCTGCCTTAGGAAGCGCGCAGAACCAGGAGCCCATGAAGGCTGAGGGTGGTTTTGAGAGCCCAGACTTTCCTTTCAACCCCTCTCATGGAGGTGGGGGTGGAGGTATGCACAGGGTGGAACTTGGCCCTTCACCTCACATTACTTCTGGGTTTTCTGGCACAGGATAGCATCAGAACCCTCCTAGCACTCAGAACCCTCCTTCCCACATTGGGCTCAACTTAGCATCCTCATTCTCATCCCCCATTCTCCCAGCAACCCTGCCAGGCCGTCTACTCTGGTCGGGATGAATTTGTGAAGGACCTCAGCGGTAGCCCACGGACCCTATTAGAGAGCATCACTGAGCTCCCACTGCCTCCAGCGTCCTCATCTCTCAGGTAGAACCTCACTCAATTGGTGGTGCTGGGCTTAGGTCAGGGACCTTCAGTCACAGAACCTGGGGACAGAACCAGCCTTAACTCTGGTCCAGGATCCTTTCTGCCAGGAACACATTGGTTTAAAGGCAATATCACCTGAGGGGTTGGTGGCCATTTTTGTAAGAGAATCCCTGTTATCAAATCTCAATGAAAAACTAAGAACTCCTAAGCAGACTGGATAAGGAGAAAGAATATAAGGCTTGTTCCTATTGGTTTTCTGCTTTGGTTTTAGCATTTGGCATTGGAGAGGCATCTCTTGAGTACATACTGTTTACCAGCCACAGTAGAGGTTCCAGGATGGAGTGATTCACAGAGGAGCTAGTTCCCATTCTTGGTGGGCTCATAGTCACAGGCTTCAGCCTATGGGCTCCTGAAGCAGGGATCTGGCCATACTTGTCATGGTGTCTCTAGCCTCCAGCACTCTGCATAACATGTATTAGAGACGTAACAGATTAACCAAAAATGTTGGAGACAGGGCTCAAGTAGTAGAGCACCTGCTTAGCAGTTATGAGTCCTGAAATTAAACCCAGTAGTGCCAATTTTTTAAAAAAACCTGAATAAGCGTATTACTACCTAAGCATGACAGAAAATGGAGCAGCAGCAGTACAGATCTTTCCACTAAAATATTGACATGGTTTCATCTTGGTTTGAGGATTTTTATTTCTCATGTGAATCTAACCTTGGCATGCCATAGCATCGGTTTCTGTGGGTAAGAAATTGTCTCTTGAGACGGGAGTATCCTGAATGGGTACTAAGTAATATACCATTATTCAAGGTGATGTTGGCTAGAAATCCTGAAATGGAGTTGGATGACTGAGACATGAGCAAGACAGACAGGAAAGAGGTTAAAAATAAAAAGGCTTCAGCTAAAGTATTCCTTCTGAATCATCTTCTCCTTTTTCTTCTTTTTAATACACCCTAAGTTCAATCTCTAAGAAATTCTTAGGAAATAAAATGGATCATCGCAGTGTGTCTGGGAATGGAAAGATTGCCTGCCATGCTCAGGGAGAGGGTGTAAAAATTGGGCCCTGGTGGAGGCCAGCTCAGGATGTTGGATGAGCCTCTGTCAGAGGACATGAATCTTGGCCTCAGGTCCTGGTGAAGGATGGCAGGGCTGACAAACCAACATCAAACATGGCTCCATTGTGGGGCCATCATCACTCACCTCTCTGAACTTTGTGGCACATGCTAATGAAGCCCTGCTCATATACCATCCCTACTGAGGGGCTGGAGCTCAGCCTCTTGGCAGACCCAGACAGAACAGCTCTTGGTGAACATAAAGGAGATAAAATTCAGCTCCTCCCCATTCCCTTTTTCCCCACTTTAGTTCCCACGTATCGTAGCTTTATCTTCCTCTGCCTCAGTTTTATCTTCCCAGTCTTCTGTCCTTGCTGGAGGCATAAACTCTTTTCTCAACTAACCAAAGGCTATAAAGAATTGCATGTGCTGTTCATTTCTCTAGGTGGCTTCTGTGTGTACAAGGATACCCCAGGCAGAAGATGAATGTTTAATGTAAAGAATAAATGGCCAATTGTCACATTCCAGGCATTTTCTGGGAAGTGGTTTAGAAGTGATCTCAAGGGCCTTATTGAAGATGGAGGTCCTTCTTTATCCATGGGGGGGTCCTGACTCTCAGCTGATGGGGAACAGAATATGAACTGTGGTGCTGCTGCTACTGACAGCGATGGTAACATGATGATGATACAAACTAACATCCAGCAAGTGTGGGCCAAGTGGCAGGTTCACATACGCCGGCTCACGCACACCTTCCACTAGCCCTGTGGTGGGCACTATCATTATTCAGATAGGCTTAAAAAGCTCACCTAGTTGGCTAAGCAGTAAACATTCTGGATCTACTCTATAAACCCTGCCTTTCCAGAATAAATTGTGGAGGCTGGGCTGCTCCAATGGCACTTGCATTGTGTAGCTTTCTCAAATCTTACCCACTCTCCTAGAGACAGGATTTTTTTTTAAAAAACATGACTTAAGATCTGGGTTTCAAACCTGTCTTTGCTACTTAGAAGCTGTGTGACTTCAGGCAAAGCAAGCAACTTCTCTAAAACTGCCTCCCCTCAATCAAAGGTAATCAGTTTGAATGGGGCAGCTATGAGGGATTGGATAGGAATAAGGAAGGGGAATAAGAAGGAATGTGGTCCCTGGGCTAAGATGCTTCAATTACAGGGCTCATCACAGGCAGCCCCTACATTGCCTTCTCAGGTTTTATTCAGGCATTTATCTTCTTCATAACACTGTGAGACACGGAGGCCAAATTCCATGTTTTACTCACCTCCCCTGGTAACTTGAAATATAATGCATTCGACAACTAGAAATTGGAGCAACCCTAACAGATGACATTTATGTAATGTCCACACGTATTCTGTACTGCTTTAGTCATTCCACCAACCTTGTTGGGTAGGTATTATTATTTTTTACACTTGCTTTGCCGTTGAGAGAATTGTGGCAAAAGTAGGTTGAGGAAGTAATGGAATTCCACTATCAGCAAATGATAAATTCTGGAGTGCTCCCAGGCAGTCTGGACCCCATGTCTGCACTCTAATCCACCGTCCATAAAATTGCCTCGAATATCCTCTTCACTGGCCCCCATTGCTCTCCTGATTCAAACCAGTAGGAACTCGAGCCCTTAGAGAGTGAACCACTTGGCCCTACGTCACAGAGCTAATTTAGAAGAAGAGATGCTTCTGGATTGCCAGCCCGGTGCTCCTCAGCTGAGGTGTGCCCTGTCAGATGGCGTGGTGATTAATTGGGAGAGAAGCTGTAGGAGGTTGACATTTCCCCAGCCTCATCTGTGTTTCCTGCCCACACACCAGGCCCTGAATGTCAAAGCCCCCCACGCTGCTATGGTAGAGGGAAGGAGGGAAGCCTACTCAGTATTATTAAGCAATTAAAAGTACGGGCTCAGCAGATGTGGGACAGCCTTGCTTCCCTGATGAGTTGGGCAACAAGGTAGCTGGCTGCATCTCGCTCATGCTGGGAGACATTTCAGGAACTAAATGGAAAACAGCTCCTCTTTGTATCCAGGCAAGGGTTTCTGAGTGCTCTAGATTCATCACCTTCCCAGTTCTGTAGCCCAAACTGCCTGGTGGACAGTGGTTGAGCAGGGACTAAGGGATGTGGTGACTGGCCTCAGAAGTGCGACAGCAAGGTGGATTCTGACAGCATTCTCCTGCCTGAGGGTTTGTCCCCTCTCTCCCAGAGCTCCTGTATCCCCACCTCAGAGGAACACAGAACCTCAGAAGTCAGGTTCACATCAGGTGGGACCGCAGCATTCCTAGTTTTTATTCCCCACAAATATAAATGAACCTAAAGACATAATCTATTAGAGGAAGAAAGAAGGACTAAGTTTAGTTGGTGTTAAATAGCCTCAGGTTTTAAAATCAGAACCAGAGGAGAGACTTGACCAACTCATTTTCTTTTTATCTTCCAGATTCTTCCTTATCAATGACTAACTGTCCTTGTTTGTTCTTTTGAAATGTCTAAGTCATAAATCAGAAACTGTTCTCTGTGTTGGTGAGAATGCATTTAGTCACAGCTAAACTGAACCTGCTAAGTCACAGAGCGGGCCCATGGTTCATATATTCTGTGTTGTGAAGGCAGACTTGGAGGTGAGTTATTTCCCACTGCCCCAAGTAACCTGAAATGTAAAAAGTCTCTAAGGCACATTTAATGAATACATGAGATATAGTAGGTAGTAGGCAGGAGTATGTTGGAAGTCCTTTTTTTGGCTCCCGACAATTGACTTGATTTAAGCTTCATATAAACCACCGAAATATTAATTTGAGTATGGGTTGTTGGCATGACAATTATATAGCATAAGTAGAGAAAATTGCTAGTATTGGTATACACAGTTATAAACACACACAGTGCTCAGATTCTATCGCTGCTATCTGGGAAGATGGTGGCAGAAAATACCATGTTAGAAGCTGCGAGAGAGTGTCAGGACAGGAGAAGAAGAAGTTAAATTTCTGAAATGCTAAGCATGGCCTGGGCAGCCTATGGAGAGTGCGAAGAGTCAGTGAACAGAGCAGACACCCCTTCTCCGCACCCCCTCCCCACCTCAGCCCCAAGGCAGATAGACTAAAGCAGCCGCTTACCTAGCTTCCTCTGTCAAGATAGCAATAAGTTGCAGGAAGACAAATTTCAGTGAACTACCCAGGACGGAGCACCTCAGAATTCTAGGAAGAGCCACTAGCCATTTGTTCTCTCACTCTGGATCACTGACATGGGATAACCTCATCCTGACACCCCTCTAGGATGGTGAAGGGTAAGAGGAGGTTGTGTGGTGGGGTTAGCGAGGGCACACAGCCTTGGAATAATAGAGAGCAAGCAAGGGCAGGACCCTGGGAGCTCACCAACTCCCCACCTTGTTTGAACCCTTATCCTCCTCATGGGAAAACAGGAAGGAAAGGGAAAGAAATGTGCCAGATACTAACGCCCAACTTGTCTTAGAAGGAAGTGATCTTTCCATGGGTCTCCAAAGCAGAAATCGAACAGAATTTCATTCAACCAATATTTCTGACCACCCAATACAAGTGTGTATGTGGTGGAGAGGGGACGAGGAGACTGTCAGTCTGTCTGTCTATCCATCTACCTGTCTACTTTTCTATCTTTCCATATCTACCTGTGTATCCATTTCTATATATGTATGTAAGTCTGTATTTCTCTCTCTCTCTTTCTCTCTCTCTCATTGAAGCAAGCAGGTTTCTGCCTTGTGGAGGTTACATGTTAGCTAAGGGGAAAGTAGACAGAAAATGAGGGAATGGATAAGCAAATATTGGAAGACCATCAAATTCTCTCTTTGAGTTGAATAGGTGAAATGCTTTCAAATACAAAGCTCTGCAGGTGGCCCATCTCTGCTGATGAATGGGGATACTTTGTGGGTGGGGAAAATGGGTGTTACCAATGTCTCACTCATTTAAGCCTTTTCATTTTGTTTCCTATCAAATTCCTACTTGGCACAATTAGATAATACATAGAGCAGTAGAAATATCATTCTTTTGACCTGGAAGAGGCCTCTGAATCATTTTCTATCAGCCCCCAACACCTCAGGGGAAGAGATGAGGGAATCAAAGCACATAGCGTAACTCACTCTCAGAATAGTAACTTTAAGCCGGTGCTGGTGGCTCATGCCTGACAACCCTAGCTATTCAGGAGACAAAGATCTGGGGATTGAGGTTCAGCTTGGACAGGAAAGTTATGAGACTCTTATTGCTAATTAACCACCATAAATTCACAAGTAGAGCTGTTATTCAAATGGTAGAGCAAAAAAAACCCAAACAAACAAACAAACCCAAAACAAGCTCCAAAACTAAGGAACTCCTGATTTTAAGCCCCAGCAATTGTGCATACAATCCAGGAATATTTGATAACTGTGAAAAAAATAGTGGAAAGATATACTGATCTGATAGTGAGTGCCCAGGTCCTGTTTTAGGGGATGGGGTGGAGGATGATGGGAAGTCTTTTATACTTCTCTGTTGTTTGTAGCTACTTACTAGTGTTATATTTGTAGCTGGAAAAGAAATTTTAAAACTCCACTTAAACAGACAATAAAAAGGGTATGAAGTATGGTAAGGGAAAATCTTATGGGATTTGTAAGTTCTCTAAACTTAAGTATCACTTTTCTTTATCAATTATCCATCCATCCTTCCATCCATCCATTCAGGTAAACACAATTCATTATCTCTGTGTGCCAGCCATGTATGCATCCTGGGGGCTAAGGACATACAGGATGAATGAGACTTGATTTATACTTTGTGAAAGCAAACTTTAAAAATCGGTTATCTGCTTTATTCTTTTCTTTTCTTTCTTTCTTTGTTATTATTGTATTATCAATTCTTATCATCATCATTATTCTTTTATTTTCTTTCTTTATTATTCTCTTGACTTGAAATTCACAGAAAACTAAGCATTTTGAAGGTAACAAGTCAGTAGCATTTTGTATATTCATGATGAAACACAACCACTATTTAGTTCTAAAATTTTTTCCCTTACTCTCCAAAAGAGAGTAGTTACTCTTTATTTACTATTCCCCTTCCCTGTTTCCTGACAGCCATCCATCTTCTAATCTATGGACTTAACTTCTGGATATTTGAATTTTCATATCTGCCTTCTTTCATTTCAGGATAATCTTTTGAAGCTTTGTTCCTGTTATGGAATACATCACCATTTCCTTCCTTTATATGGTTCAAAAACCTCCCCCTCCTCATCCCCCTTCTCTTCCTCCTTCTTGGTGTTGGTACAGAGCTTGAACTCGGGGCATAATCTCCCTTAGCTTTATTTATTTATTTTTTTAGAGGTTCATTTTCCTTTTTTCCCTTTATTGTCAAAGTGTAGTACAGAGGGGTTACAGATTCATATGTAAGGCAGTGGGTACATTTCTTGTTCAACTTGCTACCTCCTCCCTCATTTCCCCCCCCCCCCACTTGCCATAGCTTTTATTGTACAAAGCTGGTGCTCTATCACTTGAGCCATACCTACACTTCTGGGTTTTTGTTCATTAATTGTAGTAAAAGTCTATTAGATGTGTCTGTACTTCTATCATTACATAACTGCCACTGCTTGTTTAAAGAATATCTGGGGTTTCGCCTTCAGGTGTTGTGCAGGAGTCCTGCAAAGCCATTGCATGTGTACATATATGCTTACATAACTGTTTTCAATTATTTTGGTTATACACCCAAGTGCAGAGTTGCTGGGTACTTCAATACTTGGCATGTTCTTTGTTAGTTAACTCTCTCTGTGTGTGTGTGTGTGTGTGTGCATATGCTCATGCACGCATGTCAGCATTGAGGTTTGACCTAGGGTCTGGGTGCTGTTCCTTAGTGCTTCCTCTCAAGGCTAATGTTCTACCATTGGAACCACAGCTTTACTTTCAGCTTTGGGCTGGTTAATTGGAGTTAAGAGTCTCATTGACATTCTTCCCTGGGAAATCCTGACCCTCAGATCTGAGCCTTCTAATGAGCTAGGATGAAAAGCATGAGCCACAGATGCCCAGCTATTAGTTAACAGTGTTTCCCACAGCCACAGAACAGTTGACATTTCCAATAGCAGCGGATAAGGGTTTTAATTTCTCCACATCTTCACCAACACCAGTGATTTTCTTTGTTTTACATTTTATTTTTTAATTCCAGCTATCCTAGTGGGTATAAAGTGGTATCTCACTGTGGTGTTTGATTTGCATTTCCCTAGTAAGGGAGGATATAGAGATTCTTTTCAGGTGTTTGTTGGACACTTACATGTCTTCTGACACTATCCATTCAGATATTTTGTTCTGTTTTCAAAGATTGGGTTATCCTTTTCTAATATTGAGCTGAGTTTTGTTTTTGGTTAATATAATCTGAGTACTGGCCCCTGATCGGATGTGTGATTCACGAACATTTCCTCTTACTCTGTTGTCTTCATTTTCTTGCTATTCTTTGAAGGCACATGGGTTTTAAGTGTCACACGTTCCAGATGATCTGCTTTTCTATTTTTGGCGTCGTATATCGAAGTCTATGCTAAATCTAAGGACATGAAAAAATTTACCCTTAACGAAGAAACAAAGCTATTTTTATCACTCAGCAAGTACCTGTCAGGCGGTTTCACACATGCTTTACTGGAGAGGGGTGGAAATTTGTTTCTGTGTTTCCTAGCTGCAAATACAAAAAGAGATCCCTGCTGTCTTTAACTATAAAATAAAAATAATAGTAGTAAGTAGCCGAGGATGCTGCCCGTGAAAGAGAAAGTGTGTGACTGGCTTCTGTGTAGGAAGTACTTGCTCAGCCCAGTAATTCCTGTTGTCACTCGAAGGCTGGTTTAGGTATTAGTGATGGCCTCGTTTCTTTTTAAAATTTTTATTGCAAAAGGGATGTACAGAGGGATTTCAGTTACATACATCAGGTAATGAGTACATTTCTTTCTGAACAGTGTCATCCACTCCCTCGTTTTCTCCCAGTTTTCCCCCTCTTGTCTGCCCTTTCCTCCCAAGTTCTATCGTTCATTTCCAAATAGAAACTATTGAGTATCACTGCTGAGTTGGTTCAAACTTTGTCCCCGCTTTTCTGTGCTCCCCCTCCCTCTCCCCAAATCAGACAGACTTATATAACAAGACAAAGGGCATAGAAAGCAAATACAACAACAAAAAGGAATAAACCAAAGAGAAAAGGAGAGAAAGAAAAAAACACCTGTAAACAGTATACTAATAATATTAATAAAAAAAACCTCTTGTTTCCATTTCTTTTTTTTTTTTTTGGCCAGTCCTGGGCCTTGGACTCAGGGCCTGAGCACTGTCCCTGGCTTCTTCCCGCTCAAGGCTAGCACTCTGCCACTTGAGCCACAGCGCCGCTTCTGGCCGTTTTCTGTATATGTGGTGCTGGGGAATCGAACCTAGGGCCTCGTGTATCCGAGGCAGGCACTTTTGCCACTAGGCTATATCCCCAGCCCTTATTTCCATTTCTTGAAGTTCATGTTGAGCATCATTTTACATGGTCATATGCACATGGTTGCTTGCCTCCTCTGTGTCTAAGCCTGGCGCACATCACCAAGGCCTCCAACGGTTTGGGAGTACTCAGGGCATTTGAATACTATGGCCCAGTGTCTGTCAGAGGGACTCAGATTCTTCCTGGTTCTGGAGACCAAGTGCCTGTGATGGGCCATTCCTAGGACTTGCCCGTGCTTCTTGAGGCAGAGGAGGAAGGACTGTCTGTCTCATTCCATCTGCCCTCCCAAGACCAGCGGGCCTCTTGAGAAAGGCGCAGGAAGCAGCAGGCTGAGGGAGCCCAGAGCGGCGTAGCTGGGTGGAGCGTGGGAGACATTTAGAATGCAGTTCTTCACTTCAGTAGCATGGCCAAGAGCTGCATTCGGGTTTTGATAAATGCACCTAGACATTCTATTTTCCTTGGATGAGGATTTACGGCCCAGATGGGTGTGACTTTTGTGAGCCTGGGGTGGCACTGCCCTGAAGGACAGTCAAGTGCCCTCTGACCTCGAGGTAGAAGAGCATCCCTCTAAAATTGCAGCCACACATTTGCTAGTGTCTCTGGAAGAGGTACCTCTCCTAGCTGGCAGTGAGCATCTGACATACGACCCTTAAATCATCTCTAACTGGACAGGCCTATGCAGTACTAACTGTGCAGTGCAGCAGGGAGCAGTCGTGGGTACGTCTGGCAAAACGGTCACTATGAGCTCATAGATCTCACTCCATCCCCGAACGTATCCCCCTGCCTCGCTCTACCTTATTAAGCCAGTGCTCCCCAACTCGCAGGAAATAAAAACCGCTACCTGGTATTTATACATCTTCAGAGAGCACTATGATCCAGAAACCAGGGGAAATGATTTAAAAGGGCTTATTGAGAAGGAAACTGTTTCTTGCATGAAATAATCTTACCAGTGAAATTATCTTTTTTTTCTTCCCATTGCACTTGGAAAAAATAAATCTAGATCATTTGTAAGGCAAAGGGCAACATGGAAATTGATTTTTGTCAGCAGGAGATTGGCTGGCTTTTTGTACTTTGGTTAGTGGCTGGAAGCTGGTGAGTCAGGTGACAGTCTTGGCATTTTGGGGCAGGGTATTCAGCCAGATCAGAATGGCTATTTCTGACCTTGACTCTGAGCAGAACGCGGTGGGAAATGTTATGGCACCTCAAGTCTCTAGCTATTTCAAACTTCAGGGTATCTCTGGCTGATCTCTTGCATTAAGCAGTCCCCAGCTCCTCTCACACAGATCCTTTCTTACATTCTAAAGTTCAGAGTGGCTTTATCATGTTGGTGAAGTTTATATTCAAGCACTGAAGGCCCTCGAGCTCTAACCTGACACAGCTTCACCCCCGCCCAATCTCTGCCTGGCCTCCATGATGGAGCCCTCTGCACCCGTCAGCCGCTCCGGCTGCATGTGGCACATACCTAGGCACATTGGGACGACTCAAGCATGCAGGCCCCTCTGTGTCATCTCTTCTATCAGGAAGATGTCTGCTCCTTTCCCGGGGTGCTAGCCACAGGTGCCCCCGGAAGTCACGCCTCCCCCTTCCCTACCAAGAGACTATCTTGGTTCTCCGTGTGTTTGCTGCCCTCTGAATGTGAGCTGTTTATGATTGAACCCGCTGTCTACTCAGTATGGACCTTGTATCTGAAAAGAGCTCATGTGTGTGGCATGCGCATTGACCTTATGAAAATTCAACGCTGTGTGCATGAGGCAAAAAAGTGGAAAAAGGGGGAAGAGAGAAAGTCCTGAAAATGTATAAGCTGAAGTTCTAATGCCAGGTACCTCAGAATGTATGTTTAGGGCTTTCTAAAGATGACTAAGTTACAATGAAGCTGTGACGATGGATGATAGTCCAGTATGTCCTAAGAAAACACATAGAGACGCAGAGAGACAGCAGTGAGGCCTGTGAACTCAGAAAGATCTGCTGAAGACATAGTGAGGAGACAGCCAAGGAAAGAGACACCAAACACTGCCTTTACCTTGATCTTGAACTACCAGTCCCCAGACCATCCAAGAAGGTCTGTGGTCTAAGCCAGCGGGTGTTGGTGCTTTGTTATGAGAGCCCTGGCAGATCAACTCGGCAGCAAGGGAGAGATGTACAATGATGAGCTTCCAGGAATGTGCTCAGTGCAAACTCAGTCCTTCAAGATCAGCTAGCTAGAGAGATGGCATGTTGGTTTATCTAATCTATGTCTTACAACACACAGCTTTCTTGCCTTCCCTGGAGTTCTATCAGTGCTCTAGCCCACAGCCGACTGGGTTGGGCTCATGGGGAGATGACAGTGTTGACTTTTAATGATTATGTAAGGGGCTTTTGAGGACAGTTGTAATTTTGTGTGCCTTTCAGTAATTACATAAGAGCTCAGTACCCACCCACCCTCCACCCTCACTCTCTGGGGTATGTGGATGGTCTATGGACTGGCCCTGGTGACTGGCACCCCTTCCCATCCATTCTGACAGTACAAGGAAAGTCTTTCTAAACATTCTTAGGTGGCCCCCATCGCAGGCTTCTCCCCTGACCCCACATTAGAGTCCACATTTTATTTATTTTTTTAAAGATAAAATTATGAGGGTCATTGGTATCTGGCTCTCCATTTTCCTGTCCCACTGCTGTCTTAGATCCAGCTGTCCTAGCCTTTTCCTGTCTCTACCCCAGGTCCTCATGCCTGTGTTTTTGGTTAGGATGTGTGTGCGTGTGCACGCGTGCGCACACCCACACCCACACCCACACCCCATTCTTACTGCCTATGATGCTGTCTCATGCCCTCTTCACCAATGTAGCGCTGCCTCAGAGACAGAGACCTTAATCCAGGAATCACTCAGCTACTGCTGACACCTTGGCACGATCCCATTCCCCACCCACGGGCACGTCTCCCTTCACATTTCCTCCAGAAGCACTGTCATGCATGTTCTGTGTCCTGCATGTCTCTTGTCAGGTCTTCATTCCACGTGAGCAAGGACCATGTCTCTACTTATGGACACACTGCAGATATACAGAAGTTCTGGATTGAAAGAAGAAACATAAACTGGTTCTTCTAAGACAGACCATCTCCTATTCATCCTCATAGCCAAACACAAGGCATTGGTCATGAGGCCATCAGTGGGTTCTGTGAACTTTAGGGATGTGGCCATCTAGGGAAAGCGTTGAGTTCACAAGAGATTTCCTTGTGCACTTGTGATACTTGGTGAACAACAGTGAAGCTTAACCTGAAGAGGAGAAAAAGTCAGAGAGACGGAAGAACCAGCAGAAAAGTCTTCAAAGCTAAGGAAAGAGTTCCAAGAAAGGCTAGGGAATGTAAACTGATTCAGCCACTCTGGAAAGCAGTATGGAGATTCCTCAGAAGGCTAAACATAGAGCTCCCCTATGACCCAGCAGCCCCACTTTTGGGCATCTAGCCAAAAGACCACAAACAAGAACACATTAAAGCCACCGGCACAATAATGTTCATTGCAGCACAATCTGTCATTGCTAAAATATGGAACCAACCCAGATGCCCATCAGTAGACAAATGGATCAGGAAAATGTACATATACACAATGGAATTTTATGCCTCTATCAGAAAGAATGACATTGCCCCATTCATAAGGAAATGGAAGGACTTGGAAAAAATTATACTAAGTGAAGTGAGCCAGACCCAAAGAAACATGGACTCTATGGTTTCCCTCATAAGGAATAATTAGCACAGGTTTAGGCAAGTCACAGCAGAGGATCACAAGAGCCTAATAGCTATGCCCTTATGAACACATAAGATGATGCTAAGTGAAATGAACTCCATGTTATGGAAATGACTGTTATATCACTGTTGTAATTACTTTCAACACACCATATGAAACCATAGCTTCTTTTGTTGATGATCCTCTTGTATCCTTTCCTGTGGTTGTACCCGTGCTATCACTGTATCTCATCTGAGTACCCTGGATACTGTATATACTTGTATTAGAACTAGGGAAATGAAAAGGAATATCAAAATTGAGAGACAAGGGATCAAAAGACAAATGACTCCAAAAGCAATACTTGCAAAACCATTTGGTGTAAACCAACTGAACAACTCATGGAGGGAGAGGGAAAGGGGGAGGGGGAGGGGGAATGAGGGAAGAGGTAACAAACAGTAGAAGAAATGTACCCAAGGCCTAACATATGAAACTGTAACCTCTCTGAACATCAATTTGACAATAAAATAAAAATAAAAAAACAAAACAAAACAAACAAAAAAGACTAGGTGTTATCCATGTTATGTCTGATGGAAAGGCAGAAGGCTTCAGGATGTGTAGAGAGTGGCTTGTGGGTAGAGTGGTGAAGTGGAGCTGGAGAAGGTACTGGAGATGGGGAAGAGGGGAAACAGTGGAAAAGCGTTGTGATGGTGACAGACTAGGATTCCTTCAACTTTCCACATTGATATTTTGGACTTGGCAGTTTGAAGTGGGGGAGGGGGTGTGTGGTTTTGGATGTGGTGAGGCTGTTTACCGGGTTCACAGCCTCTATTCATTAGATGCCAGCCCAAATAAACAACAACAACAAAAGCCCAAAACCACACACAATAGCTAGATGGACTTCTACTTTGAAGTACATCTTAGAGATGAGATCTCAGAGTCCACAGTCATGGCAGTGTCCCACCTGTCTCTTCTCCCTCCACCATGAATGTCTCCTGCTCCTAACTATTTACACCTGGCATTGAAGGCACAGAATAAACACCAGCACACCTTCTCCCTCTGCCTTGGTACAGCAGTGATCTGACCACCATCCTGCTGGTTCCTAGCGAGAAGTCTTCAGCCCCAAGCTGAGATCAGATACCCCGTCTCCCTCAGGATACCAGCTGCTGGAGGCTGCTGGATGGTAATATCTGCAGACTGGTCCTTTGTGTCTGTGCCTTCACACCAGGGAAGGGGGTGGGGGGCAGGGGGTGTAACACTTCAAGGACTCCCCAAGTGTAGGTGAGATTTGGAAAGTCTCAGGTGTGGCCAGATTTGGGAAGCGGTGCCTTCTGCTACTGCCATTTTTTGTAAGATGGTCTTCTTTTCACCAGCAGATTGTCCTTTAAATTAATTGAAGCCTGGAGGCCTCAAATTAAAAGCGAGAAATTACAACGTGGCAGATTGAATGTAGGTTCATGTGCTGTTTGAAGTATATGAGTAGCTTTTGAAAACATAATTTTGAGTCGATGGTGATTTTTTTTTCTGCACGAGCAGCATCCGTCTGTTTGCATTAAAAGCCGTGTTTCCACCTATTTAATGCAATCAAAGGGAGATAGGCCGTCTCCCCCTAGCACCCCAGCTCTCTCTCAGGAAAGCCTGTCCTGACAGAGCTACGCTGAAGTTCATGCTGGTGCTGCTGCGTCTGCTGGACCTTGCTCCCCTCCCTAGGAGGCTCCTCCATCAACCCACTTGGTCAAGGCAGACCTGGCTCCTTGGGGTCCACTCTCTTCCTAGCCATTCACACACACAGTGTCCAAGAAGGACTGAGAACTGTGTTTCTCTGATTTTCTATGCTTGACATTTCCCCTTTCTTCCTGGCTGAGTCTAATAATACTTGAGGGGGCATGGGGAAAGGCACAGGGAAGTGTGCTGGGGCTTCCTTCATAGTGATGAGCCCCAGCTTCCTGAGGAAAGGCCAGCACAGCTCATAGCCATTGTGTATTACCCTGAATACACAGTAGATGGATACAGGGAGCTTTTAAAAAATATTCATCCCCTGGCCCTGACAGAGAATGTGTGTGTGTGTGTGTGTGTGTGTGTGTGTGTGTGTGTGTATGTGTGTGTGAGAGAGAGAGAGAGAGAGAGAGAGGAGAGAATGCATGTGTGTGCAGAAGCTTCCAAAATTATTATGTCAGCTGGAGTTCAGAACTACTGATATGGAGGAAAAAGTTATCCTTTTTCTCTTCATAGAATTAGGCACATTTAAAATAAAACAGACTATGATGATGTGATAGGCAGACCAAGCAAAATTAGCTACATAGAGAGAGGCTGTGGACATTGATGACAAAATTAACCATGCTCCTTTTAAAAATCTACTCCAAAATAAGAGACAGAGAAGGGTTCAGTCTCACGGGGGAGTGGGAGGACTAGATTCTGGGCTGGGATAAGACTACTTAGCATCTTCCGTGGGAGGCTGTGGACAATGCAGACACTTCCTTAAAATCAAGTCCATCCATTCATCTATTGACTCACTCATTCACGTGTTGTTGTGGCTTCACAAGTGCAAAGGTGAGTATCTTCCAGCCTGGAACTCCAGACAGGCTGGAAATGCAAGTGATGACCCCAGGATTAATTCTCGTTATCATCTGCACATGTGGCTTTTGACCTGGGCTCCCCCTGTTCCTTGAAAATGCCAGATCCCACCCACTCTCTACCCCCACCACTCTGTGTCACCCTTGGCAGCGTCTTGTAGCTGACATTTTCCATAGCACATGTTTGTACGTCGAGGAAGTGGCAGATGGGAGACCTCTTTGTCAGACACACATTACCTCAGACACATCCTCATCGCCATCCAGCCTGACTCATTTTGTGATTACAGAAAGTTCGGATGAGTAGGGACAGAAGCACTGCAGAACTGATCACGACCGAGTTAATAGGATACACATATGCTTTCTGTTGTTGTTGTTGTTCTCCAGATAGGGCCTTGCTCTGTAGTCCAGGCTGCTCTCAAACTCATGATCTTCCTGCTTATACCATCCTTGGTGCTGGGATTCCAGACATGTACCACCATACCTGGCTAGGATACTTTTTTTTTTAAATAAGGCAATTAAACAACAACAACAACAACAACAACAACACATGATCTCCTGGTAGCTTCACACCTCACCTCATGTTTGGGCAGGAATTAGTATGCCTGTTTTTAACAAACAGGGTTCTGAGATGGAGACACTGGATGGACTCCTTTGGACTCCTCTCCCTGAGGGGTGCATTACATGTCGCTTGGACTGGTACCTTGTAGTCACAGCATCTCTTTGCAGAGTCCCTGCAACTACCTTTTTTTCAGGTCCAGAGCTGAAAGATAAGCAGACATCCTTTCTACACGGCTCAGATGGCTAGCTGGACGTGACCACAAGGGGGCACCAAAGAGTTTCCATTCCTCCTGCTTGTCATCTTCCCAGCTTTTCCCGCTGGGCAGGGAAGGCTGTGCAGTGAAGACTGAGTGAACTTAGAAGAAAGGAGGAGGCAAAGCACACTTCTGCCCCAGACGGAAAACCGCAAGTAGACAGTGAGGGGGCAGTGCCCCCCCAAATTCTTCCTTGGTTGGGAAGGTTGGAAAGTGCTTCAGGACGTTGCAGGTTGCTTATGACTTTCAGGACAACCCTAAAGGCTTGAATGAACCTAGAAACCTTTCCTTCGGAAGCACAGGAAGATGGGGACTAATGTCCATCAATCAGTCATCCACCAAGCATGTGGTAGGAGACCAGACCTAGAAGGTAGGCGAAGGCTTGGCGGGACCTCAGGTGGACCTTGTAGACTGTGGGAGGGAGGAAATGTCCCCTATGTGGGTTGGATGTATCCCCTGGGCTCCCTCTGGATGTTCTGAAACACAAGCCACGGGACAGCAGCATGGACAAGTCCTAGAGAGGCCATGGGGGGGGGGGCATGGAGCCTGGGGTGACAACGGTGAATGCAGAGAACAACAGAAAACATCTGATGTTTGCTGGAGTTGGTCCTGCAGAGTTCTCAACAGACAGACATGAGAGACATGAGAGAGAAATTGGGAACCATGCCCCAGATCTGGGGGGTGGGGGGTAGAAGGGAAGGGTTTGAGTGTTGAAGGAGAAGGGCTGGGGGAGGGGACAGGCTAGGAGAGCGGAGTCCTGCTCTGTCACTGCGCTCCAGCCTCCCACCCCGAGGCACTTGCTGGGCATCTGAATTTTCAAGTCTTAGCTCAAGGGAGAGGCCAGGGCTGGGGATATAAATCTGTCACTCTCATGTGGATTGTTTCCCCCCACTTCCATAAATAAATATATAAACAAACAAACAAACAAATAATTCACTCAATGCTCGAGACAGCTCAATGTGTTAAATATTTTTTATCCCATTTCTCTCCCCCCTTGCATACATTAAACTAAATTATCTTTAAGTAGTGGTACAAAGGAGTTGCCAGTTAACAAAGCAGTTTGTGAAGACAATGTTCATCGTTCATCCCTGTGATTCTTCCCCTTTCAGCATTCTCACACATCCCTCACAACCATCCCTTTCCTCACCGTTCTTAATGTTGTAGGATATACGTTGAATTCTTGATTAAATTCTCTTCCCCCCTTCATTGTCTACCCTCTCCCCTTGACTCCACCTCCCTAGTATCTGCTTCTTGGTGTTATTTTGCTTTGCCTTTGCCTTACTAATTTCAAAGGGAGGGTCACTGAGACTTAGGAAAGAGGAGGTTACAAAGGGAGCTGGGATTTGAACGGGGTCTGTGTGACCCTGAGCCCTTTTCTCCAAACTCCTGTGAGTCTCTTACTTCCAGTTAACTGCCCCCCTAAAAAAGCCAGAAGTGGAGCTATAGGGCAAGTGGTAGAGTACAATAGCTTTGAGCACAAAACTCAGGGACAGTGCCCAGGCCCAGAGTTCAAGCCCTATGACCAGCACAAAAGGAAAAAAAAAATCTTTTTTTTTTTTTTTTGGCCAGTCCTGGGCCTTGAACTCAGGGCCTGAGCATTGTCCCTGGCTTCTTCCCGCTCAAGGCTAGCACTCTGCCACCTGAGCCACAGCGCCCCTTCTGGCCGTTTTCCATATATGTGGTGCTGGGGAATCGAACTGAGAGCTTCATGTGTAGGAGGCAAGCACTCTTGCCACTAGGCCATATTCCCAGCCCCGAAAAAAAAAATCTGATGGTAAACTTTCTGGACATAGGCAGGTCAGGTCATTAATTCAGCCCCTCTGAAGTGGATCTCATGAGCTGGTGCACCATGTCCCTCCACCTTCCCGGTGCTCCGCCATTCTGTGCGTCTGCGGAAGCCTGCTGATTGAGCCCTCCAGATGCATCTGGAGTAAGCAATGACATCAGGAGTAATCACAGCTAGCTCGTCTCCACTTCTATCCTGGACGAGCTGGGGGACTCACACTGGTGCTTTTCCTTTGCCTCATTGTAAGTGCTGAGGGCCTGTTAGGAGGGGGGAAAAAAAAACCTCAGGCAGATACCGCACTGGCCATGACAAGGGGTCTAAGGTGTGACTTCAGGACAGAACAAAGAACTGGAGTGGGGTTCCAATGGGGAAGCAGAGCCCTTGCAACTTCTAAAGGGTAGAAAGGGTGCTTCGGAGAGTTGGGAGTGGGGAGCTGGTCCCCTCTGCCTTTCATGGTCACCTTGCTTCAGTGCCCACCTCCGTGGGCCAGAGAGGAAGGTGGAGGAGGGAGCAGAGGCTTTCCACCCCTGCAAGATGCCTGCCGTGGGAATTCCCAGAGCCATCCTGTAGCCGCATCCCTGTGTCTCCTGCTTCCAATCCAACCAGACTGCGCACAACCACACAAGGTGTTTTTCAGAGAAATGTCATCCCTGTTACAGCTGGCTAGGGCCCATTGTGTACCCAGAGAGGACGCAAGATAGATAAATATTTGGGGGAATGCATGTGTGGGAGAGATGAGCTGTCAGGGCGAGTGAACATTAGGGGAAATGGATTGCCTTTTCCTGGTAGCTCTCACCTAGCTCAGTAACAAGATTGCTCGCGGCTCTGGCTTTCACCATCACAGCCACTGAGTTCCTTCTGATCAATGCTTCCTGTGCAGGTGGTGGGGGGATGCAGAAGAAGAAATCAGGTTTCCTTTGTGTGTGGGGGGGTTGGGGGGGGCGCTTCTGCCTGGCAGAGCCTCTGATTTTGCTCTCAAACTTGGGACCCCAAATGGAGAGGTCAACTGGAGGTGGGAGGGACACATAAAAATGCCAAGTGTTCTTTATTTTAAAGGAGAAGGGCCAAGAACACGTATTCTAGATTCAGTCTGCTACACTGACATGTGGCAGAGTTCAACCCATTCGTTTATTTTTTGTCAACTTGCCTTTTGTCGCTTTCATCATTTTCCTGTCCTGGCTATTTTAATTTTTTTTTTTTAGTGAGGTAGAATTCACATAGTACGCATTCACAGTAGTGCATGTATACTTCAATGAGTTTTTAAGCTATGTATAATCAGCCCTCTGTATTCAACTGTTTATGTGTCTAGATTCATCCAGCCACAGGTTGAGAATACTTAGAAAAAAACCCTGCATTTGTACTGAACATGTACACACTTTTTTTTTCATCATTCCTTAAATAATATGGTCCAACAGCTATCTATATAGCATTTGCAGGTGTTTCAAAGTATATGAGAGAATGTATATGACAAAGGATATGAGAAACTGTCCTTTTTATATAAGGGACTCACACATAGCAAATTTGGTATCTTGGAGTATGCATGGCTTGGATAATTCCCAATGGATACCAAGGGACAACTGAATAAAGTGGTGATTATCCTGTTTCTCTGTATAGTCAGCCAGAATGCTTGCTGGAGGGACTTCCAAGGGATGGTAGGAGAGGGGTACTTGGCTGATCTTGGGAGGAGTGTGTAAGCACCTGCAAGACACAGGGGTATGGAATAGCTTGGATGAAACACTTCCTTTAAGCAAGGGAAGGTGCCAAAACCTGGCACTTCTTGTGTGAATACATGAACCTGGGGCCATGCCAATTGTGCTTTAAGGACCATCAAATTTACCTCTAACAGAAAAATCATTGTGACAGGCAATCTGTAAAATGATCCCCATTTTTCAGATGGAGAAATGGAAGCTTCCAGAGATATAAGTAGCTCGTACTGCTAGGAAGTGGCTAAACTCAGATTTAAACCCTTACTTTTCTGACTTGCAGAATCTGTGTGCTGAAATCACCACACCAGGAGGGGTAGGGGAGGAGCATTTGACGACTTTGGTCAAGCTCAGATTGGGAGAAATACCTTCCCCATCCACGCTCAAAGGACGGACTCAAAAGGAGACAAGAAGTGAAGCAAAAGTGAGACTCTAATGATGGTCTTACAAGATGTCTGTCTGATGGCATGTTCTCAGAGATTTCGGCAACCAATTTTTATCTCTAGCATGTGGGGATCCCTCCCCTAGTTCCTCATTGGTTTGAATACAATGGGATTCACATTCTCTCCCAGATGTTGCCTAAGTTACTTGACTTTCTTTTGGGTAATTCAAATACACACACCTCTAGAGATGGGTTGAATTTGTTCTTTTCTAGTGGGAAGGCTCTTCTAGGTGCGTGCTTTCTGGAACAAATACAGTTTCTACTCATTTTCTCATTTTATTGTGGTCCATTCTTCCCCTTGGCTAATGGGCCCCTTTTTAATGGGGTCTTATTTGCCCGCTTCCCAATGCATGAATGTTGTCAGCAAGCCTCTATGGAATCTACTGGTAATTTTCCACTCAGGGTCAAATGCCTTGTCTTGAAAATGGCCCACCACTCACTTTATTTCTAACAAGATTCATCCTCAAGATCGTGAGTGGCATGACTCCTAGTCAATTTGAGTTGGCTGAATAGACAATGGCTTCCTACCCCTAAATGATCCTCATTTTCACTCATTCCTGGCTTTACTGTCATGTTGGCTTTGGCTAAAGCTAGAAAAGTAAACACTAATCATGGGGCTTGGTTTGCTGCATGAGGACCCTGCTCTAACCTGCACTCCCATGGGGTACCAGATGCTTGGTGTGGAAAGAAAGAAAGAAATTTATGAACATATCACCATTTCACAAAGAGCCAGGCTGCCACAAGAATAATGATGTTTGATGATGCCACTGGATTTCTTTTCTCCTTTTTTTTTCAAAACCGATCTGTAGATTGTAGGCCTGAAAGCCAGGTGCCACAGTCTTTTAAAGGTATGCCAGGGGTTAGAAATAGAATGCTACACACCACTTAACATGTGAGATACGATTTATCTGCCCGGGCATATAGGAAAAAAAAATAGAAAGAGCAACAACCCTTCTGTTGAGTTTTGAAATGTAAATGTTTGTGAATGCTTTGCCCAAGAAGACCGCTTCACTTGGGCTGAGAGCTATGTGTAAAGAAACATTAAAATGCATCATTTGCTCAGGGCTCAAAGTCATCAGCGTGAGATATTAATGCCCTTTAAAAATAATTTGGCGGCATGAAATCAGAGCATGCCTTGTACAAAGGATCGGCTCTTGTCAGTTTCCTCATGGATCTCCTGAGCTGTAATTGCATTTAGATCTTGCTAACAATGGAAGTATTTTTTTTTCCTCTCCCACATCTTTCATTTACTGGTAGGAAAGATAAGGAGCTCCCTTTGATCCCATCTAGTGTGAAGGATTCCCAGCCCACAGGTTGAGAACATGTTGGTCAGCTGGAAGGTCATGGTCATTATGGATGACTGCTTCTCTGTCCCCAGTTCACAGGCTCCCAGCAGGCTTTGTCTGGATAAATGCTGGGGAGAGGCAGAGGGGCCGGGCCCCTGCCAGAGCCAGCACAATGGATGGTCTAGCTATATTAAAGACCACTCTGGCTGCAAATGAAAAAAACCTTCCTTCAGTCTGGCTTAAGCAGCAAATTGGAAATGACCAAGAACACTGGCTCTATCTCGTGATTTGCCCTCGGTGCTGCCCAGCGCTTAGGGTGTCCCCTGGGTGTGCCTGGTGGTCTTGAAGGGTACCTGGGATGGGTGGGGATGAGGTGGGGATAGGAGAAGGGGCAGGTCCGGGGGCGGGGGCTGACTCCCCTGCACACTGGCTTATTTGGAACAAGCCCCTCTCTCCTGCCCTGTCCGTGTGAAATAATCAATAAGGCACCTGCTCTGCATTAAGAAACTGGAAACAACTGGAAAATTCCTTGGACTCCTCGCAGATTTTTCTGCTTTGAGAAATCTGCTGCCAGCAGATTCCTGAGGAGGGAAAGCATTGCAAGGAAACAATATTTGCAGAAACGTGCTACTTGAAGGCTAAGGCGATTCTCCATGGTGGGAGTGTGCGTGCAGCAACCCACAGCCACCCTTGGGTGGTGATCTCTCTCAGAAGCACCCAGACCACACAGACCAAAGAGGCGCTGCTGTCCAGGTGGGCCTTGTTTAATTATTATTCTGGATGGCTGAGTACTCTTAGTACATGGCTTATCGCCAAAGGTATCTGTGCTTTCCTGTTGAAAGTTCCTTCCTTCCTTCCTTCCTTCCTTCCTTCCTTCCTTCCTTCCTTCCTTCCTCCCTCCCTCCCTCCCTCCCTCCCTCCCTCCCTCCTTCCCTCCCTTCCTCCCTCCTTCCCTCCCTTCCTTCCTTCCTTTCTCTCTCTCTCCTTCCTTCCTTTCTTTCCTCCCTCCCTCCCTCCCTCCCTCCCTCCCTCCCTCCCTCCCTCCCTTCCTTCCTTCCTTTCTCTCTCTCTCCTTCCTTCCTTTCTTTCCTCCCTCCCTCCCTCCCTCCCTCCCTCCTTCCCTCCCTTCCTCCCTCCTTCCCTCCCTTCCTTCCTTCCTTTCTCTCTCTCTCCTTCCTTCCTTTCTTTCCTCCCTCCCTCCCTCCCTCCCTCCCTCCCTCCCTCCCTCCCTCCCTCCCTCCCTTCCTTCCTTCCTTTCTCTCTCTCTCCTTCCTTCCTTTCTTTCCTCCCTCCCTCCCTCCCTCCCTCCCTCCCTCCTTCCCTCCCTTCCTCCCTCCTTCCCTTCCTTCCTTCCTTCCTTTCTCTCTCTCCTTCCTTCCTTTCTTTCCTCCCTCCCTCCCTCCCTCCCCTCCCTCCCTCCCTCCCTCCCTTCCTTCCTTCCTTTCTCTCTCTCTCCTTCCTTCCTTTCTTTCCTCCCTCCCTCCCTCCCTCCCTCCCTCCCTCCCTCCCTTCCTTCCTTCCTTCCTTCCTTCCTTCCTTCCTTCCTTCCTTCCTCCCCTCCCTCCCCCCTCTCTTTCTTTCTTTCATTTTTTTTTTTTACAATATTTAGTTTTGGAAAAGTCCATCACTACCTATCTATGTACATACACACACTCATATGTGTGCATGCATTTATTTCATTCATTTCTTCATTACCTATTTACTGAATGACTACTGGGGTTTCTAGGCTCTGATTATGGCTCAAGGAACAAAATGGAATTAGTAGGCTGCCCTCTGGGAGCTTAGGTTATGTGAAGATGGGGGTAGTGGTGGCTCCAGTTCAGCCAGTTTGCTGCCTGGTTGCCAAACCCCCATCCACACCAGAGTGCCATGGCCTCTTGTCTGGCTTTGTGCTCAAGCCGCAGTCTTTTGCCAGCTCTACCACCTCTTGAGCAGTCTGGAAAACTTAGAACAGGGACTTTGCAGTGTGGCTGGGAAACTCCTATTATGGGGTCCATGGTGTGGCTTTTACATAATAACACTGGGGCTTGAACTCAGGGCCTCATAGTCCCACTTGGCTTTTTATAGTCAAGGCTATTGCTCTAACACTTGAGCCACACTTCCTCTTCTAAAATCTGTCTTTGAAGATCTCTGCATGAATATATGGTGGAGCTACAAAAGGCTACATGATATGTGAGATCAACACAAATGGAATGTGGGATGGTACATGAATCTAGCTGTCTTCTAAGCCAGCCATTGAAGAAATCTGCAAACAGAAAACAATGTGATTCATTTCACTAGTTTTTTAATTTGGGGAAACAGAGCTATTTCTCATAAAATGCTTAATTTATATGAACATATTAAGAGTGTATGTTGTAGTATAGTAAGTTTATTATTTTTAAATAGGTAACCTTTTAAACATGTCTCAATTCTAGCTTGGAGCTATTGGTTCAATCCCATACTTCTAGATACTCAAGGAATTGAGATCTGGAGAATCTTGGTTCAAGGGCAGTCAGGGAAGAAAAGTTTGCTAGATTCTCTCTCTCTCTCTCTCTCTCTCTCAAAAATAACCTATGTAAAGCTGAGCTAGATCTGAGTGTTGGTGGCTCACACATGTAATCTTAGCTACTCAGTAAACTGACATCTGAGGATTGCAGTTTGAAGCCAGCCAGGGCAGAAAAGTGCCCATGAGATTCTTATCTCCAATTAACCATTTAAAAACTGCAAGTGGCACTGTGGCTCAAGTAGTAGAGTGCTACCCTTGAGTACACAGAGGCTCAGGGACAGCTCCCAGGCCCTGAGTTCAAGCTCCACAATCGACAAAAACAAGAGCTGGGCTAGAAGCCCGGCATAGGGAAGAACTCCAGCCTAGCAAGCAAACTGAGCAAGCACAGAACCCTAAGTTCGAATCTCAGTGCCCACAAATAGTCTAATTTTAATGTCTAACATGTAATGATCAATTGCTGTAACCCACATAAATGAGAGCTCTTTGAGATGTTTAATTTTAAGAGTATAAAGGGGTCCTAAGATTCAACAACTGCTGGTTTAGAGGTGTTATGTACACACAGTGTGTTGGTCAGAATTTTCCATAGTAATGGGATTTAGTTAAAAATGATTAGGGGAAGAACTAAAGGAAGGCCTTAGAACGAGCCTTGGAAAACTAGCAGGATCCAGGTAAGCTAGGGAGCCAGTTGCTGCTGGAGGCGCAGTGCCAGTCTGGTGAGGCCACAGCACTCGCCCACCCTGGCTGGTGACACTCTCTCCTTCGGAAACGGAAGAGGCTCCTTCCTGTCACCCACCCCTGAGTCGCTGTGCGGCCTGGGGTGCTCCCACTTCACTGTCCTGGACTGTAGGTCTTGTAGGTCCCCTAAAGTCCAGAAGCCACAGATTCTCCCAAAACAGGATGGACTGTTTAGACTCCTGCAGAGAGCATTGCACGCCATCTCCAAGACCCAGCAAAGCTGGGAAAGCCCCCTGCAACATGGTGGGTCCCTGAGAACATCCGGAAGCTCTTGTTGCTCTCTCAGAACCCATCCTCTGAGGAATCATGGATGTTGGTGACCAAGGTATGGGTTATCATTTGTGGCTCAATTGCCAGCACACTCTTGTTTCTAAGCCCTTGGGGGCTCAGGGATTTTTGGTGGAGTGGTGGTAGGCAAGGAACGTGGAGTGAGAGACTGAGGCAAGGCTGCTCCTGGGTGGCCTCCATTCCCAGGGAGGTTATGAAGGGCCTCCACATTCTTTTTTTTTTTTTTGCCAGTCCTGAGGCTTGAACTTGGGGCCTGAGCACTGTCTCTTGCTTCCTTTTGCTCAAGGCTAGCACTCTACCACTTGAGCTGCAGACCCTTTTCTGGCTTTTTCTGTTTATATGGTGCTGAGGAATTGAATCCAGGGCTTCATGCATGCAAGGCAAGCACTCTACCACTAAACCACATTCCCAGCCCCCCTCCTCAGTCTTCTGCAGCACTGACATACTCAACTTTCTGAAATCAGACAGGCTGGCCTCCCGATCTTGTATGCCTACCTTGCTTCTCTGGAGATGGCAGCTTCTGGATAGGAATGACGTGGCCATGTCAGGGAGACCTGGGAGAGGGAGAAGGGTGCTAGGCAATGAGAGCAGAGGTGACAGAGCAGGGTTTTACCCACATGACAAGGCAGCCATGCAGCCATCTCTCTGATGCTCTGTTTTGTCTAGTTTTTCTGTGACTCAGAGCAACAGGGCAGGGTCCCTGAGGGCTAGGGAGAATTTGAGATGAAATGTGATGGAAGGGAAATCACTCTCTCCCTTCCCTGCCACTTTCTCAAAGTCAGGCCACCGCAGGGTGCCTTCTGTTGATCATTGAGCTAGCCTCAAGGAAGGGGACAAGAGGGACAGGTGAAGGTTACAGCTAGGACCACTCTGGCTGGAGGGATCCCAGAAGGTGCAAGAACCGAATGATGGGGAACCATCCTCTTCTTTTTCCAGAGAAGAAAATCATGGACATTATGGTGGCAACTAAGAGGGCCCTGGAACAGAACAGCTCTTGATTAGAGTAAGCAAGGATGTGAGCTCATGGACATGTTTCTCTGGTATGGGATGGACAGATGGACAGATGACTAGAGCCTACAGAGAACCCAGCCAGGTTGTCAGTTTCTGCTTCCCTTCCCCACGCCCTCTGCATCCTGACATCCTACTAGTGCTCACACCTGGCCCTCCAGCCTACAGGAAATTGTGTGCTAGACCAATTCCTACAAAGATGCCAGCCAGAATGTGTTTCCTTTCTCGAGGGTGCTTGAGTTTTCCAAGGAGCGGATGAAGAAGGCATTGCTCTATCCAGATCTGAGATTCGCTAATGCAGTTTTCACTACCTATTTCCTCAAGATTTTAATTGCTGTGCTGTAAGGATGGTTTTTTTCTTAATTAAATCATTTGTCAAGTGAATTTGGAAAATCTGTGACATTAGAGATCTTTTTGAAAGATTACTTATCATGTATTTATTTATTTATTATGAGACAGGGACTCACCATGTGGTTCAGTTTGGCCTGGAACTCACAATCCTCCTGCCTCAACCTCCCTGGTGCTGGGATGACAGGTGTACTGCAACCAACCTGGCTTATAGGTCTTTCTTAAAGACTTAAAACACATAAGGGCATATGAAAGGCTCTTTCAAAGTCTTGCAGATTATTTTCCATAAACCTGTTTGATACTTAAAAAAAATAATAGTTTTATTGTAGGATAGGGTACATAGTTAATGATATCCAGATATATACACTATGTAAACTGTACCACAATTAAGAGTATCAGATTTTTCAGAAGCTCCAAATTTCCCCCATGATCCTTTGGTGTTAGTTCTCTTCCCTAACTCCCAGTCCTGGGGAACCGTTGTTCTGCTCACTCTATCTATCCAGAACTTCAGAAAAATGGAATCACACAGTGGCAGTCTCTTGTGTCTCTGTTTTTTTTTTTCTCCTTTTGCACGGTGTTTTCTGAGGTTCAGGTATTTTGGATTCATAGCTTTATTATTGCCTTTTAATATTCCACTGAATGGGCATACCACTCAGTGGGTGTGTGACTTGTTCCCAGTTTTAGATGGCTAAGAATAAAACTGCTATGAATATTTATGTATAATTGCCTATGGATTTTTTTCATTGCTCTTGGGTAAACACATACTTGTGGAATTGTTTAGTTTTATTCAACCAAGGGACACTTCAATTTGACCATCTGTTTATGTGTATCCTGAGAGACACAGTTGGTGAAAGTTGGCTCATTTGATGTCCCTGTCCACACCATTCAGACTGCTGCCCTGCTGCCCACAGTATGGGTAGATGAGACCAGGTCCCCTGGCCATGTTGTCATTTGGGGAGGTGAGAGGTGGATCTTCACAGAGCCTCATGAACTCATGGAGGAGACACTCAGTAGCTAGAGTGTGAATCTGCTTTAGAATCACAGAAAAGTTACTGTGTAACCTCAGGCTCTAAACCTCTCCCTACCTGCCCCCTCCCCAGTGTCACCAGGACAGGCACGATATCCCATCCCATTCTTCTTAGTTCTGACTAAAGCGACAAAGGAAGCTGAGTTTCATCATTCTCCCTGGCAGATGGTGGAAAAGCCAGGCTAATTGAGAACTCCCGGAGCATTCAAAACAAAAGCCAGCCAAAGGAACCAGCATGGTGGTAAGTGATAACCAGCATCTGGAAATAAGAGAAACAGCATCGGTCCTGGCTGTGGTCGCAGCTCATGTGGGGATCCAGGAGGCGACTATTCCCAGGCCTCCTAAGAGACTGATGCCCACCCAGAGAAGCAAGTGCAGCCAGAGGCTCAGCTGGGCTCCAGGGCCTCACCAGGGGAGGAGGACAGTACCGTAGATTTTTAATCTTCAGTGATCATCTCAATCCTCCTTGTATTCATGATTGGATTGTCTGGCCGGACTTGTGATTCCCAATTTTGTGTATGCACTGAGTTTGTCAGTGGTGCTGTGTATCTTGCCTCAAGCCTTCCCATCAGATGTGGTCCACAGAAATAGCCTGGGATAAGCAGATGTGGCATGGTGGCTAATCTGAGGTGAGGCTGAGCCAGCAGGAACAGCAGGTCTTTTGCAGCAGGACAGAGAATTTGAAAGCTCCTTCCCTTATAGCCCCACTCAGCTTTTTGGGCCTCCCTAAAATCTGGAGAAGGATGGGGAAGGGACCCCAGCCATGTTCCTCAGGCCTTGTGTGGTTTTGTGGGAAACAGCAGATGCATTGGAAGCCAGACAATCCCTGTTCCCATCCTGGCTCTGATATGAAGTGTGAGGGTCAGGCCTCTGCCTCCACTGTAATCTCCACATCTGCAAAATGGAGCAGATAATTCTTTTGGTAGCAATGAGATGTGTGTCCTACTGGAGAGAATACAACAGGTGGGTATGAGGTACAGTGTTGTAATTTGGAATTCATGGTCTAGGTGTGGTGGTGCATGCCCATCATCCCAGCTATCTGGAGGCCTAAGTGGAAAGATCACAGTCTGAGGCTAGTTTCAGGCAAAAGAAGAAGAAGAAGAAGAAGAAGAAGAAGAAGAAGAAGAAGAAGAAGAAGAAGAAGAAGAAGAAGAAGAAGAAGAAGAAGAAGAAGAAGAAGAAAAGAAAAGTAAGATCTTATCTAAAAAAAAAAACAAGCAAAAATTGTTGGGAGCATGGCTCAAGAATAGTGTGCCATGGGCTCCCAGCTTATGGCTTAGTGGTAGAGTGCTTTTCTTGCATGCATGAAGCCCTAGGTTCCATTTCTCAGCACCACACAAACAGAAAAAGCCGGAAGTGGTGCTGTAGCTCAAGAGGTAGAGTGCTAACCTTGAGCAAAAAGAAGCCAGGGACAGTGCCCAGGCCCTGAGTCCAAGCCTCAGGATTGGTTAAAAAGAGAGAGAGAGAGAGAGAGAGAGAGAGAGAGTAGTGTGCCTGCCTAGCAAAGTTTGAGGTTCTGGGTCCAAACCCCAGTACCATGAAAGGAAAGAAGGGATGGAGGAAGGAAGGAAGGAAGGAAGGGAGGGAGGAAGGAAGGAAGGAAAGAAGGAAAGAGGGGAAAGACCAAGAAAGAACGAGAGGGAGAGAGGGAGAGAGAAAGAGGGGGAGGGACTTCATGCTCCTGCATTCCTGTATTGCCCCAGGAACACCAGGTTTGGTTAGAAGGAGGATGGGATGATGAGAGGGGGAGGGGAGGAGAGCACTTGGGGGGAACAGACGCTCTCATGAGGTAGCCTTCTGCTAGAACCACTCACTGAACCCTGTACTCCTAAAACCCCAGGCCTGAAGTTTTCTTAAAGGGCATTTATTTGGCTGCGCCCTCCATGCTCAGATAATGCTCTCAAGTCCTCACTGTGTTGGCACGCACCTCTCCCCAAGTCATCTTCGAAACAGCATCATGGCACAGGTAAGGCATGTCTCTACCACTTGCAATGTGAAGTCTGGGGCTCATTCTTGTTCCCTTCTTGCCTCAGTTTCCTTGTCTGTGAAGTAGGAATACTGATAGTGTCTATCTCATTGTAAGAAGGGTTGGCAAGTGACAGCTGCTGACAGTAGGCCAAAGAAGCCATCTCTCCAGGTCAATCACTTCGAAATAGAGTGCAACTATGTATGAAGATAGCCTAAGGAGCCGTAATAAAAAGCTGTGGATTAATGGGACTGAGGAGTGGCAAAGAGAAAGCACTAGAGGATTATTTTGAGCAAATCATGATATATGCATGTCCCCTTGGTGCAATATATACATACTAAAAAAAAACACACACCAAAAACCAGGAAAGTGAATAGGACTCTGTTGGGGGGAGGGGCACCTGCAGGAGGGGAGGGTTAACAAAGACAGCCAGTGAGGATGAACGTGGTTCACATTATTTCATATATAAAAATAGAACGTTAAAACTTGTGAAATTGTTTTAAGAAGGCAGAGTGAAATGGGGAGAGCAGTGGAGGGGGTGAGGTGGATTCAGGTACATTGTTTACATGTGTGGGAATATCACAGGAAAGCCTTCTTGTACCACTAATACATGCTAATAAGAATTTAGAAGAAGTCACACCCTGGTAGTTCATGCCTGTCATCCCAGCTACTCAAGGAGCTAAGATCTGAGGCTTACGATTAAGAGCCAGGAAAGTCCATGAGACTCTTATTTCCAATTAACCACCAAAAAGCCAGAGTGAAGTGGTGGCTCAAGCAGTAGAGTGCTAATCTTGAGGCCAAAAATTAAGGAACCATGTCCAGGCACTGAGTTTAAGCCCCAGTACTGGCACACACAGACACACACACACACAGAGATAGATACACAACAAGGATGCCACCATCTTTTTTTCTCTTTTTTAAAAATCTCTCCCTCTTGCTAGTATTGCCGTGAACAGTAAGGCAGTGGCAGCAGAACTTGCTTGAAGCTCTCAAGGCTGTGTTTGACCCTGTATAGGAGGAGGCTCTCCCCCAGACCCCCAGCAAGTAGGAGAAAAGACAACCAGGCTGTGCAGGAGAAGTCAGATGAGTCTGAGGGTGGGGCATGGGGGTGGAGTATGTTATACCAGGTGAGGGTGTCAGAGCCAATAAAGGTTTTAAGATAAGGATACCTTGTTCTAAGCACCATGGGGAGCCATTGCCACTTTGAGAAGAGGAGCAATGTGATTTGCCTTACGGTTTTGAGAGCTTGCTCTGGCTACAGAGTGAAGAATGGCTATGGAGAGGCAAGGGCAGAAATAGGCTACCCGGTGAGGACGGCAGTGCTGGGGTGCGATGAAGGATGCGGTGGTGTATTGAGGGTGAGGCGAGCAGGTGGTGAGCTGTGCCAGGGTATTTAAACGCCTGAGGTGAAGACACGCAGGCAATAAGGGAGAGAGAAGCAATGCTTCTCAACATTCTCCCCCTGCCCGGTAGGATAGTACAAGAACACTCTATCAATCCAGAAGCAACTCTCAACTGGGGTTCCACTATTGCTGGAGGAATGTGGGGGACATACCCTACCCCAACACCCTGCTGTCACATGACTTTACAGCATGGCTATTAAACAAATTCTGATTAAGGATTTAAGGTTGATGCTCAAAGCAATGGGAGAATTTACCCAGGGCATTTTGATTCCACATTTATATGGTCATTTTTATTAGAATAATAAAAACACTAATTTCTATAAAAATTATTTGCCACACAGTTTAAAAAAAGGAAGCCCTGACTCTTCTTTTTTTTATAATGCACCTGATACCTTCCAATTATTTTACTTTTCATTTCCATGTTTATTATGAGACAGTCTATTCTTTATGTATTTTATCATCAATATTTAATGCAACATTCAGGATTTAAGGAATTTTACAATTTTACTTATTGTAATTGGTAAATACGAATTGTGTATATTTATCATGTAGAACATACTTTGAAATCCATTGGGACAGGACTCAATCGAGCTCATTAGTATATATATTCCTTCGTGCGCATACATTTGTGTGTGTGTGTTTATGTGTGTGAGGTGAGAATGCTTGGAGTCTACTCGTATTTTTGAGGAATACAGAATATTTTTATTAACCATAGTCACCATGATATACAGGAATAGATCTTGTATGACAGGTCTCTAGAGCTTACTTCTCCTAACTAAAATTTTGTGTCTTGTCACAACATCTCAAACTCACCCCTCTCCAGCCCTGACAACCACTATTCCAGTCTCTCTATGACTTCAATGTTTTGTTTTCACACATAAATGAGACTATGCGGTATTTGTCTTCCTGTGCCTAGTTCAATTCACTTAATATAATGTACTCCAGATTTATTCTTACTGTAACAAGTGAGAGAATTTCCTTCTTCTCAAAGGGTAGTTAGTATTGCATTGTGTGTACATACATTTCCCCCTTGTGATGGTTGTGGAATTTGAACTGAGGGCCTCACGCTTCCTAGGAAGGTACTCATTAACTTGAGTCCCACCTCTAGCCCTTAATGCCCCATTTTAAACAATCCGTTCATTCCTTGATGGACACTTAGGCTATGGTCCGTCTGTCTTGGTTAATGTGAGCAGTGCTGCCATGATCACAGGTTTGCAGGTATCTTCTCCACACGCTGATTTCATTTCTTTTGGTGACTTACCCAGTGGTAGGGTTGCTACATCCTATAGCAGTTCTGTTTTAAATTTCTGGAGAGACGCCCATGCTGTTTTCTGTAAGGACTGCGCTAATTTGCAGCCTCACCCACAATACATTCCCTTTTGTCTTCAATAAAAAGACTTGGAACAATGGGCTGGGGAGACGGCCTAGTGACAAGAGTGCTCGCCTCCTATACATGAAGCCCTGGGTTCAATTCCCAAGCACCACATATACAGAAAACATACAGAAAATATACAGAAGTGGTGCTGTGGCTCAAGTGGCAGAGTGCTAGCCTTGAGCAAAAAGAAGCCAGGGACAGTGCTCAGGCCCTGAGTTCAAGCCCCAGGACTGGCCAAAAAAAAAAAAAAAAAGGCTTGGAACGAAAGTGAGGTGGATCTGACTTGTTGTTTTAACTTGCTTTCTAATGGTGATTAATGAAATTCATAATTTTTATTTCTTAAGATTTTTATTAGTATATGTTGGTTCTCCAAGGGGGAGAGTTGCATTGTGACATTTTCATATCTAATTCATTCCCTCCATTTCTCTCCCATCCCCCTCTCCCCTTGCTAAAACAATTTCAATGGGTTTCCTTGATACTTTTAACCCATTCAGAGTTGATTTTTTGTAGATAGGATGTAATTTCATTTTTCTGGACTTTGGTGCCCAGGCATTCCAATACCATTTTATTGAAGATAGTCTTTTCTCCATTATCTTTCCTCCAAATTTAAGTCTATTCTCCTTCTTGGCACTTCTGTAAAAAAAAAAAAATCAACCGACAATTTGATTTATAATTGGATTTATTTTGACATAAATCAAATTGATTTATTTCTGAGCTGTTTTCTGTTCTGTGTTATGTATTGGCTCTTATTTCAATACCATGTGTTTGATTACTATAGCTTTGCTATGTACTTTGAAATCAGGCATTATGATGCCTTCAGACTTTTGTTTTTGTATGTGTGTGTTTAAGATCACTTTTGCTGTTCGGATCTTTTGTGGTCCCTTAAAGATTTTAAGATTGCTTTTGCTATTGCTGAGAAAAGTATCATTGGCATAGATGAATCTGTAAATAGCTTTGGATTGAATAGACATTTTAACAACATTAATTTTCCCAATCTAGGAACACAGTATCTCTTTTTATTTATATCATCTTCAATTTGTTTTATCAATGTTTATTTAGTTTTCAGTGTTTTAGCTTTTCATCCTTTTGGTTAAATTTACTCCTATGTATTTTTGTAGCTTATAAATATAATTTATTTCTTGACTTTTTCGTGAATAGTTTATTATGAATGCTACTAATTTTTTAGTGTTGATTTGGTATCCTGTAATTTTACTGAATATTAGTTATTACAACATTTTGGTGGTATATTTTAGTTTTTCCACATATAAAACTAAACATATCCTCTGTAAACAAGAACAATTCAATTTCTTCCTTCCAAATTAGGGTGTATTTTATTTTGTTCTGTTACCAATTGCTCTGGCTAGCATTTCTGGAACTATATTTGGTACCAATGATGAAAACAGACATTGTCTTGCTCCTGATTTTAGAGGACAGGCTTTTCATTTCTTAGTATTGACTATGGTATTGGATGTAGGTTTATCATATATGGCCTTTATTACATTATCTTTCTATACTGAATTTGTTGAGGGGTTTTTAATCAGGAAAAGATATTGCTGGGTTTTTTTTTTTGCTTCTATTGAGACAATTATATGGCTTTTGTCTTTCATTTGGTTAATATAGTGTCTCATATTTATAGAACTGTAAACATAGAGCCATTCTTACATCTCTGAATTAAATTTTATTTGGCTATGGTTGTGGTTGTGGGTTTTTCTTTTAGTACTTGTTTCTTAATAATCCACAGAGATCATTAGTAATGCTGTTCCATCTAGCATTGTAATGGAGGGCTGGCAGAGGGAATAGGCACATTTGCTCCTACATTACATAGTTTCCTTAGTGCCATTTGGGTTTCTTCTCCTGCTATCTCTTAGGATGTCTTCGTCTTCATCAATCGCTTGTTGTGCCCTCAAACCCATCTTCCAAAATCTATTTCCCTTCACATGGCTGACTGTGGAAATGTATTAATAATTTAATCTTACATAACAATTTGTCTAACTCGTCATGTGGAACTCTCACGGATGCCATCTTGCGTCAAGGCAGTCTTGTGTGCTCTCCCTGAAAGCTGCTTCTTTCACACTGTGTTCTCTAGGCCCTCTGCATCCTTTAAGAGAATTGACTATTCCATTGCCATCTTGGAAAGATCAGGGTCCGCATTCCATGACTGACACTGGGGCCATAGGCAAGGTACTTAGCTCCTCTGAGCCTGAGTACCTCATCTGCATGAACATTAGATATTCAGGGGCACCATGAAGTTTCAGTGCCTGCAGAGAGCTGTCTTTTAGTAGCTTCCTTCTTTAGATTACAGGCACATTCCACCTTCTGCTTTATGATACAGCTGTTTCCAGGCAAGCTTCTACTCATAGCTAAAATTCTGAGTCTTAGTTTCCTCATGGGAAGCTGAGGTTTGCTACAGGCGCTCAGTTAGTGGTTGGAGACTGCATGCAGGTGTAAGTGATCTGTTCTAGCCCAGGGCAGCTGTGAAATGGCCATGTGTTCGCCTGTAGGCTCCTGGCCACAGGCCCTTGGAGGTACTTTCTACCTTCTTCTTTGTTCTAGGAGGCATAGTTCTTGGACCTCTACCTAGGCAAGACATCTCTCTATGTTACTTCTTTGCAGAGGGTCTTTCTCCGAAGACAGAATTAAGCTGCAAGGAACTGACTTGAAAGCACACATGAAAGGAGCCAGGCTGATCCATCCTCATGAATGCAGCCCATAAAGCAAGAAGTCCCTGAGGCAGCCCCTCCTTCTCTTGGAAGCCATGATTTTCAGTAGCTTTTAGTATGTTTTAGCCTTTAGCAGACTCTTGATTCTTTTGTAGAAAATTATAAGCTTTCAGATTCCAACTCTACACACAATACAATTAAGGGGTCAATAGAGAAATAAGGAGGAGGTGATAGATGCCTTGAGAATGGCAGTGGAGAAATGAGGCTAGGTGGCTGCAGACAGCAGAAGGAACCTGGCTATGTTTTCTCTCTCAGATGCTGCTCTCCCTGAAAACAGTTTCCTTTCTCCTTGCATCATTTGGATTGCCTCCAACTGATTTTGTCTTTAAATCCACAGGGGTCATGTGTTAGGTTTCCCAAGAGTATAACCTCATCTCTGTCCTTATCTTCCCCGAATGCACAGTACAAGAAGGACAAATAAAAGATGTTGGAGGCCTCGTAGCTCTTAGCTTAGTGAAGTGTGAGGCTGGGTGTGGGGAGAATGCCCACAACAATCATGGGAACATTTCAAGTAGGAAGGAGGCACAGTCACTGTTCTTCCATTGTGTGTGTGTGTGTGTGTGTGTGTGTGTGTGTGTGTGTTCATGAACCTGGTCCTCTAGTAAGATATGGATGATTTGCTCTGCAGTGGTTTTGTAAACATAGGCAAATCCATTTGAATCTAGTATTTTCTGATTGCCCCATTTGTTTAGTTTGTACATCTTACCCACACAGAAACCCTGTACCTTTAGTTCTCAGCCTTGTGTGAACCCCTGCCAGCCTACTGCTAGGGAGACATTTGGGTGAAGTTGTAAATGCATTTATGTATCTTTCTACCAAAGGTTTTGTGGTTGGTTTTATGGAGCTTGTAAATATGAACTGATTTTCTTTTATGTATGTGAGTCAGCCTTGTTTTTTTGTCTAAAGTAGACTTTATGAACTTGCGCCAATTAGAATACACACTGAATCCTGCGATTAGTTTTGTATCAAGTTCTTTCAAAGCTAGCCTTTTCACAAGTGTGTGTGTGACTGTGTTTGCCTGTGTGTGTGTGCACAGAATATTAAGAAAAAGTTAATTATGAGTGCTGCTGTGACATGTAAGGATGGTTGATTCCAAGATATGGCCCAGATTGGGTGTCATGGAGGCGTACCTATAGTCCTAATAGTTGAGAGGCAGAGGCAAGGAGGATCGTGGGTTTGAGCTCAGCCTGAGTCTCGGAGTGAGACCTATCTTGAACTAAAGCAAAATGAAATAAAACCAAAACCAAAAACCAAAGCAAAGATACAGCCTCAGAGGATTTCTGCACATGCAGGACCTGAGTCTATAGCCGGGGGTCTCTTTCTCTACTGAAAGTCTTTATTTGTGGAATGGGGGAAACAGACATCAGGATGGGTGTAGAATAAGAGAAAGAGCATACAAAAGGACCTAGCATGTTGCTTGTCTGTCTAGATGGTACTCATAGATGCCTAGTACTTACAAAATCTCAGCTTTAAGAGTGGGGAATACTTAGTACATCTCTAGGATAGTCATAGCAGGAGATCACAATAGCTCAATAGTTATGCCTGTATGAGCACATAAGATGATGCTAAGTGAAATGAACTCCAAGTTATGGAAATAAGTGGTATATCATTGTTGTAGTTATTTTCAACATGCCATGTGAAACTGTACCTTTTTTTTCTCTTGTATTCCCTTCCTGTGGCTTTACCCCTGCTATTACTCTAACTGATCTTAGTACCCCTATACTGTATATTCATATATTGGAACTAGGGAAGGGAAAGGGAATAACAAAATCAAGAGACAAAGGATAAAAAGAAAAACCATTGCAACAGTGATACTTACAAAACCAATTGGTATAAACCAACTGTACAACTCATGGGGGGCAGGGAAGTGGGGAGGGGGAATTGGGAGAAAATGAGGGAGGAGGTAACATGTTGGATAAGAAATGTACTCACTGCCTTACATATGAAACTGTAACCCTGTGTACTTCACTTTGACAATAAAGAAGAAAGAAATGGAAAAAAGAAAGGAAAAAAAAGTGGCAGTTCCTAAAAAGCCCTGGGCCAAGTACAAAATGATTAATAAGAAGTGTGTGTATGTGTGTGTGTGTGTGTGTGTGTGTACTGGTCCTGGGGCTTGAACTCAATGCCTGGGCACTGTTCCTGAGCTTCTTTTTCTCAAGGCTAGAGCCCTACTACTTGAGCCACAACACCACTTTTAGCTTTTATTTTTGAATAGTTTATTGGAGATAAGAATGCCATGGATTTTCCTTCCTGGACTGGCTTCAAAGTGTGATATTCAAATCTCAGCTTCTTACATAGCTAGGATTATAGACGTGAGCCACTGGTGCCTGGTGGGACTTATTCTTCTTTTTTTTTTTTTGGCCAGTCCTGGGCCTTGGACTCAGGGCCTGAGCACTGTCCCTGGCTTCTTCCCGCTCAAGGCTAGCACTCTGCCACTTGAGCCACAGCGCCACTTCTGGCCGTTTTCTGTATATGTGGTGCTGGGGAATCGAACCTAGGGCCTCGTGTATCCGAGGCAGGCACTCTTGCCACTAGGCTATATCCCCAGCCCCGGACTTATTCTTTTTGATGGAGTCTTTCAGAGAAAAAATTCCTACATGTTAATATTTTCTAATTTAGCATTAACAGACAGCAGAGGCTTCCAAACAGGCCTAGTTTGGTTTATGTCTCAGCTCGGGCACTTTCAGAGTTGTGTGACTTTAGATATGTCATTTACCTTCTTCACCTGTAAGATAGGCATAATAGTAGTGTGGATATAGATGTCATGTAGAGAGAGAAAGAGATACAGAGATAAATGGCATCCTTAGAACTCTGCCTGGTTCATAGGAACTGCATTATCACCACCACTGTCCTAGTTATTATGTCTAGTGTTTAAGAGTGGAGATTGGTGGCAGAAGGGCTAGGATTCACATCCTGGCTCTGCCACTAACTATCAGTTTTGTGATCTGGGACAGTGTGACCTTTTATCTGCCTCTACTTCCTATCTGTGACCTAGGAATGAATGCCTCTTACCACTTGGGTTGTAAGGGTCTGATGAGACAGCGTATGCCTCTTATTGTCAGACCCAAAGGAAAAGACCATTAATTTTAGTTTCAGGTGGCTATTTTTTTTTGGGGGGGGGAAGGTAGAAATGCCTTGAATCCTTACCCCAAGGTTGTAGATCAATTAAGATTTTATAACAGCCTAACAGGAGGGAAGACAGTACCACCAGAGGAAATGATGGCTAAATGAATTTTGGTTTTTGCTTTAAAATAATTAAGTAGACAAATCAACTAGGGATTCTCTACAATACTGATACAATACTAGGATCTCTACAATACTGATATGTTAATATTATAAACAGATCAAAGCTATGGATGCATTTTTTTCTGTTTTGTTTTTTGCCAGTCCTGGGGCTTGAACTCAGGGCCTGAGCACTGTCCCTGGCTTCTTTTTGCTCAAGGCTAGCACTGTGCCACTTGAGCCACAGCTCCACTTCTGGCTTTTGCTATATATGTGGTGCTGAGGGATTGAACCCAGGGCTTCATGTATACGAGGTACTTTACCACTAGGCCATATTCCCAGCCCCTGGATGCATTTTTAAAATAAGTCCAATCCCAGTAAGGCTTTTTAAAAAATTTTTATTATCAAACTGATGTACAGAGAGGTTACAGTTTCATATGTTAGGCATTGGATACATTTCTTGTACTGTTTGTTACCTCCTCTCTCATTTCCCCTTCCCCCCCCCCCCTTTTCCTTCCCCCCTCATGAGTTGTTCAGTTCATTTACACCAAACAGTTTTGCAAGTATTGCTTTTGTAGTTGTTTGTCTTTTTTTTTTTTACCCTGTGTCTCTTGATTTTGGTATTCCCTTTCAATTTCCTAGTTCTAATACCAGTGTACACAGTTTCCAATATACTCAGATAAGATACAGAGATAGTGTAGCTTCTATTATTGATGGTCTTCTTGTATACCCTTAGTGTGGTTGTACCTACACTATCTCTGTATCTTATCTGAGTATATTGAAAACCAGTAAGGCTTTTACAGCTTGCCCAGCATTGTTTTACATGCATTATGCAAACCAGCTTTATATATATATAATTTTGGTACTACTCCTGGGGCTTGAACCCAGGGTCTGGGTATTGCCCCTCAATGTCTTTTGCTCATGGTTAGCTCTTTACTACTTGAGTGACAGCCACACTTCTGGCATTTGAGTAGTTATTTGGAGATAAGAGTCTCATGGACCTTCCTGCCAGGATTGGCTTCAAAACGTGATCCTCAGGTCTCAGCCTCCTGAATAACTAGAATGACAAGTGTGATCCACAGGTGCCAGGCCAGCTTCTTTAATCATTGCGACAATCTTCTCAGTTGGGGACCTCATTAGTCACACTTTTCCGATGTGAGCACTGAGGGATGGAAATGTAGGTTATTTGCTTCTCTTGTGGTTGGTCAACAGTCATCATCAGTAATTCTGTTCATGAAATCAGGCACCAGCACATAAGCATTTCATCAGTGCCCCACACACCTCTTGGTCTAAAAGTCATCCTGTGATAGGACAGTTGAAACACATCAAGGTTAAGTAAATGGCTGACATCACAAAAACTAAGAAAAAAGAATCTAGGACCTCCAGCTCCAGCAAGGGGACCCTTCGCTAAGAGTGCTTCTCTTACCTCACCAAATTCTTAAAGGGCTTTCATGAAGAGCCAGTGAGACGAGGTATGGGGCTACATGTAGCTAATTGTAAAGCACTGCCCACACTGTCATTTGTAAACAAGATACAAGGATGTGAGGAGAAACAGAGACACAGAGAGACGGAGTAGGGTCTTAAAACCAGAATGGAACATTTCTCTTCCAGAAAGTGCTAAATGAGAAATGACCAAGGTCATAGATACAACTCTGTGCTGTCTACAACCCTGATTCAGAGAACTCAGTGCTAAAAGGACTGTCACAGCAACAATACCCACCCATCCTAACACTGATAAAAGAGCAGCAGAGAGCTGGGAATGTGGCTTAGTGGTAGAGTGCTCGCCTAGTATGCATGAAGCCCTGGGTTCGATTCCTCAGCACCACATAAAGAGAAAAGGCCAGAAGTGGTGCTGTGGCTCAAGTGGTAGAGTGCTAGTCTTGAGCAAAAAGAAGTCAGAGACAGTGTTCAGGCTCTGAGTTCAAGCCCCAGGACTGGCAAAACAAAACAAAACAACAAAAACAAAACAGGAGCAGAGGATCAACAAAAGAAACAGCTATCTCCTTTTAGCCAAAGATGAAGCACCTCCTACCCTGTCACCCAACTTTCTTTTCTCTAAGATGCTTGCAAACACTCCTCCAGGTTGTTGGCCCTTTCTTCAGCAGAGGGTGTCCTAATTTGCATTACCATATGGAAATCTTTATCATGAGTTACATGATTCCTCTGGGCAGGCTGTAATAAGCCTACAGAATCACACTTCCAGATGATCTGAAATGGTCCCAAGATTGACAGCTCCTCTCTTTCCCTTCCAATTTTGCCCCCCCCCTCTAAACTTCCCAAAATATGAGCATCTGCCTAAGGCTTGGAAGGGCAAAAATGCCTGTCTCTTTCCTCAAGCAGGCTCATTGTACATTCCTTTCATCTACCTAGAAAGAATCTGATTTAAATATGAATTGATAGAACACAAATATCCAGCCCTCCAAAGAATTGTAACTTGGTTATATTTTGTCCAACCACAACAGTTGTCATATCACACTTCCCTGCTTGGTGATGTCCTGTCAAAAGAGACTAAATGACAATGTTTGGAAAGATAGCAACATTAATCACATGAAAGTGATTTATTTTTAATCCACTGCACTGTGCTGTCCCCTAGTTATTTGTGAATATGTATCAAGCCTGAATGTTGAATATTTGATAATTGGTTTCTTGAGGCTCCATTATTTCTCCTTTCCCTCTGAGTTTGATGTATGTGAGAAACCTTCTCAAACATGTATCCAGGTAATGAATTCTGGACTCAGCCATGGGCAGAGTGGCAAAACCCATTTTGGATATTAATTTATTTAGTCAATATTTATAGACCACCTTAACTGTGTCGGTGGCACTGGGGACATGGTGGTGAATGAAGATACTCCTTGGCTTTTGGGGCGCAAACCAGTGAAAGAGCAAGAAAAGATCTACACACATTTTCCATATTGTTATAAATGCTCAGGTTGGAAAAAGTTGGGTAAGGTTTAGGTGTGGATTATATGCCTATAATCCTGGTTACTTAGGAGGCAGAGACTTGGAAGATTGGGGTTTAGGGCTAGCCCAGGAAAAAAAGTTATTAAGACACCCATCTGAACCACATCAGAAGGCATACATAGAAGCAGGATGGTGTAGGTAGGCCCAGGACCCCATCTCCCTACTGCACCCCCAATGCAAAGCCCTGTTAACTGAAAGGAAAGAGAGCTGGGGATATGTCTTAGGTGGTAGAATGCCTACCTAGCAAGTAAAAGGTTCTGAGTTCAAACACTCAGTACAATCCCAAAGGGGTGGGATTTCAAAAGAAAACCATGGCATAATCTTCGGGTACTGCTTGAGTCCACAGAGTGGCTTCTGTTTGTAGGAAAGTCAGACGAAAGTCATTCCTCCAAGCTTAAACTAACAGGTCCTGGCCAACACACAGCGGAAGTGGGGGTGGCTTTCCTGATGAAAGGGTGTTAGATAAAAGGATGCCATACTCACATGATGAGTTTTCAGAGAAGATCTGTGATAAGGATATGATAATTCCTTAATTGTTAAGGCCAAATGTTGTAAGGAACATGGGCTTCTCCTCTTTCTTCCTAGACACCAACTCACAATTCTGATAGTGAGCTCATTTCAGTGCATTGAATAGAGAAGGCCTCTTAACACTCTGGATCCAGTGTCTCTTAGCTCCAGTATGGAGGCTTAACCAAGAAGGATTTGGCAGTTTTAGGGCAGGGCCCAACAGAGGAGAGGGAGAAAGATGGAGAAGATGAAAACAGGCATAAAGCCAGGACAAGGAAGAAATATGCACTCTATCACTTTGCCCAACTTGTATTACAGCCTTATGATTATTACATCAATTTACTCATGAAGATGGGCCTATCACTTGCTTCTGCTTCCAATCTGGTACCCATTGCATGTGGCTCCATCCATTCAAGATGGAGCCAACTGTGTATCTTTGTGGTTTTTTTTGTCTTATAGCTAACAATCTCTAGCAACTCTGAGGTGTCATCCCTAGATTTATGGTCAGCTCTCATCCAGGTATCATTGGGGTCCATAGCATAATCAACAATTGTTGTGCCAAGTCGCAAGACCACCACCAAGGAGACCACCGAGACTCAGACATTCCGAAATGCAATAGCAAGGCAAGACTTTATTCAAGCAGGGCCGCAGCCCGGGCCTTGTCCTACCCACCGACACAGCGGAGGTTAGGAGGCAGCCTCGAGCTGTGATTATACAGAGCTTATAAAGGCAAAAGACAAAGTTACAGCAATCAGGTGTTTAAGCAAGCAAGATTACAGGTACAAATCTGATTGGCTCAGGGCTCGAGGTATTCTAGGGGCGGTTAGAGTTAAGCATTCCCAATCATTAGAGTTCTGGACCGGCTGGGCCCTAATAAGCTTGTCCTGGGTTTGCTCCCAGGGCCTGCTTATTTTTAGGTTCACGTGGTAAAGTGGGGTTCGCGTGGTAAAGTGGGGCCTAACTTCTAAGTCTGACACTTCACAATGATGTTCAAAGGCCCTCAAAATCCTGCGATGTGTAATATACTTATTATACTACTTGTTCAAGGTACATGTAGCAGCTGTTCTAATTTTCTAATGCTAGGTAACAGATTGTCCTCTGAATGAAGTAACTTAAAATAACTGTGTCATTATCTGGTGCTTCTTAGATTGAAGGGCTCACTTGGGTGGTTTCTTTTGGATTTCTCATATGAATGCAGCTAGGAGTAACCTGCAAGTTGCCTCATTCATGTACCTGTATTGGGTTGGCTGGATCAGCAGTCTCCAGGGGCCTCCCCGTGTGGGCAGCTTGGACTTTCTCACAGTGTGGTGGCCATGCAGAAGGTTTCTAACATGGTTCCTGGCTTCAGAGTTAATGTTCCAAGACACAGGAGGTAGAAGCTGCCATATGTTTAAGGCCTGGGACCTAGAAACTTGGTGTCACTTCCATTTCACTCAGCTGAGCAGATGCCACACATATTTGAGAGAGAGAGAGAGAAAGAGAGGAAGGGGGGGGACAGGACACATACTCTCCTCCATGGAACAGGTGTTGAAATATTTGTAGCCAGGTCTAATTGATGGCACCTTCCATATGGGAACAGAACCTTTAATATGTAATGAAGAAAGTGAACACATATCATTTTGTGGTATGCTCTGCACCCCAGATCCTTTCATCTTCATCAGTCCAAATTGTCCAAGTCTTGCTGGAAACATGGTGTCCAAGACTTGATTTGTTATCCTAGATGGTAAGATTTCTCCAGCACAAAACAGAGGCAACACATCAACATCCCGTTTTGAGAACAAGAAATCCTTTGTATCGGCCCTGTTTGACTTTTGATGGGAAATGAGCTAAATTTTTAATTATAAAATTAATGAAATTAATGGATCATGAAAAGTAATTGCAGAAAATGCTTTGCTTATGAGACAACAAAAAGAAGAACATAAGGTCATCAATGAGAGTGGAATATTGACACCGTTCTGTTCTTTTTGCTGTGTCCGTGGAGTGTGTGTGTGTGTGTGTGTGTGTGTGTGTGTGTGTGTGTGTGTATTCTGCAAACTAGAGTTCCTCACATAGTGTTTTGGATATTTTCCTCACATCAGAAAATTTCCTACATCATCTTCCATCTTGATGGCACGAAATCATATTTTGTGTTCAAGGAATATTCCTAATCTTTTTCTCAAAAATAAAATACAGTTAAGCCCAATCGTCACCTCATACTTGTGTAGGTTTTTTTTTTAATGTAAACATAAGGCTTAACTTCTCTTCATTAAAATATATCTTGCTGCAAGCTGAATGCTGGTGGCACATGCCTGTAATCCCAGCTACTCAAGAGGCTGAGATCTGAGGATCATGGCTTGAAGTTAATCTAGGCAGAAAAGTTTCCAATGAGACGCTTATCTCCAACTAACCACTCAGAAACTAGAAGTAGAGCTGTGATAGAGTGGTAGAGCCCTAGCCTTGAGCAAAAAGAGCTCAAGAACAGAACCGCCCACACCCTCCCCCCATTTCAAGGTCAGGGACAGCACCTAGCTCAAGTTCAAGCCCCCCTCCCCCAACAACAACACATTATCTTATTGTTTTTAAGGTGAATGAATATAGCTTGTTACTATCTTCTGAGTTTTGATTTTTTATCAGTAAATCTCTTTGAGAATTATGTTATTTTAAAACCAGCAAGTATTTTAGTCATCTATATGTAATTTACAACAGAACAGAGACTTGTAGCATCCCCCTGGGAGCACCTTCTGACTTTCATTGCTCTGGTGATCAAGCTCATTGTTTTGATTGGTCACCTGACTTGTGCTACTATATGACTTTGTTTTTCCTATCTGAACAACAGAACTTTCAAAAACAGCCAAACAAAAGGATTACCTTTTGGATATATTCCACCTCTCCCTTTTATGTGCCCATTTTGTTTAGGAAAAGAGATTAGGGTTATGGGTGGGGGGATAACTTTTTGGTTTTGAATCCATGTGCTGTCTTGTTCAATTGTGCTCAAAACCCAACTGTTTAATTTTGCAAGGATTACACACAATTCACTGGACTGTGAATAATAAGATCTATTTTTTTAAAAAAAATTTAGATGATTTTCCAATTCCCTACAATCTTTCAAAGCATACTCCCGTGGCTTGGTATTTTCATTTTTAAATCCTTTAAGTACTCTTCAATGTGGCTCAGTCGGGAGAAGTGATTTGGATTCACCCAAAGCAGCAATGAGCTTTCTTCTATCTCCTCATTTATCTTGGATTTCTGAACCCTGAAAAAACATTTGTTCTATGCTCTCGATATAAAGATTATTTTCCCTGAAAAGGTGGAGACAAAATAGAAGTGGAGTCATTCTGCTTTTTCTTTATCTTCTGTTCCCATTATACCATCTGCTTCAAGTAATGGATCCATTTTCCCCCCTCTCTAAACGGTTTGAGAACTTGCTCACCTTGAGAATCTCTAGTGATAAGTATAACGTTTTCCTTATAATCGGTAGGTGAGTTAGCTAGAACTATTTTGGTTGTAAGAGACAGCAGGGCAACTCAAACTTGTTAAGCCAAAATACCTTTGAAAAAACAACAACAACAGAAGTGTACCATAAAATGATTCAATACCAGACAGAACTAGCTAAGGAGATTCAAATGATACTATCTGATTTCAATTCTCATGGTCTCCATCTTTCAGCAGGGCATATCTCTCTGATTTCTCTTGGAGAAATTTCTCTTTTCAAGCAAGAGCTCCAGAACAGCATTTTAGTTACAAACCCTAAGAAAAACACAGTTTTTAAACTGGCACGTGCAACTTTTTGTACAACTACTTAAAGAGAAGATAATAATAACTAATAATGACAAATATGCTTCTTAGTGCTATTTGACTGGATTGACTTGGAATAGAACCTGTGCCTATTTCTGAGCCACTGGTCCACATGATATTCTCTGATTGGCCAGGTCTGGGTCACATGACTATCCATAAATTCTCGGGCCAAGATCAGCACTATATAGAGGACAGTGAGGATAGTAGCTACCCAGAAGGAATTGAACTGATAACAGTGTACTGAATGTGAGCTAGGACCAAGAGGGAGATGTAGAAATAGGAGGAGGAATACTTCCAACTTCCTTCTCACTTCTGTCTGCCAATCTCCCAATATTGCTTCTTACTGGCTAACCCATAAATCAACAAGCAAAAGTCCAGGAAAGGCATTTTTCAGCAGAAAGGAGAGGAATATATTTGAGATCAAAGAAGCAAATTGATTATCTGATTTCTTCTCTTCCCTGCCCCCGAGCTTTGCTTAACAAGATCTTGGACAGTGGGAAAATCTTGTAATTCAATATCTGAACAGATGGCGCAGTCAAATGAGTATGTTAATTAATTCACCAATTGGCAGTACTGGGGTTTGAACTCAGGCCTCCCAAGCTGTTGGCATTAAAGGAGTGAGCCACCACTCCTGGCTTGCAGTGGTTATGAGCTCTACCTAAAATTCCCCCTCCTCTAGGCAGCAAGGGATGGCATGGGAGCCACAAGCACTCTACTAGATCCAAGGCTGGTCTGTGAATGCAGCCCTCGTGGGATGCTCTCCTGAGAGTTCAACTGTTGCTTTATGCTCTGGCTGCAGCCTACAACATAGCCTCCAAAGGCCCATTCCAAGAACACAAGGCACAGCCAAACTTTTGAGTTCCTTTGCCTTGGGAACTTTTTTGTGTTGGCAATATGAAGAAGGCTTCTTCTTTTGTTCTGGAAATCCCAGGCTTCCTGAAATGGAAACACAGACCAGAGATGCTTTCTCTCACAGAAGCCCAGGGTTGAACTTCCTTTCTTCTTCTTCTTCTTCTTCTTCTTCTTCTTCTTCTTCTTCTTCTTCTTCTTCTTCTTCTTCTTCTTCTTCTTCTTCTTCTTCTTCTTCTTCCTCCAACTCCTCCTCCTCCTCCTCCTCCTCCTCCTCCTCCTCCTCCTCCTCCTCCTCCTCCTCCTCCTCCTCCTCCTCCTTTTGAAGACCATCACTGCATCCCTGTGCCTTCAAAGCCTCTCTTGACTTGACTCCTGTATTGCTAACTTCATCCCTCCATCATGGCCTCTCCATCTTCTTAGATATTTCTTTTCCATGCTTTGTCCCAGACCTTGTCCCCTACTTACTTGTTTGCCTTCTTCAGCCATAAGTGTCTTTTTCTTTACTTCTGTTTGTCAAGGTCCTGTCAAAGTTTCTCTTTATCTCTCTGTCTCTGTCTGTCTGTAGAATTGGCATCTTTATCTGTTTTTCCCAGGTCAGCTAGTTAGGGCTTCCTTATAGTATGTCTACTCCAGGACCCCGAAGCAAGATTCCCAGGGAACCAGATCTGATCTATCAACTTTTCTGGTATGATCACATCATGGCCATTGCCTTCCATTTGCTATGACTAAGTCACAGGCCAATGAAATTCCAAGGGAGGGAATGAGAGCCACCTTCTCAATGAGAAAATGTCAAGGTGCTAGATCAAGTGGGATGGGAGATAAAGTTGTGGTTTTTTTTTTAAATGACCTGCTTAAATCACTTACCACATTAAGATATTAAGATATATATATATAGGGCATTATTTTTAATTTAATTTTATTGTCAAGATGATGTGCAGAGGGGTTACATTTACATATGTAAGGTAGTGAGTACATTTCTTATCAAACTTGTTACCCTTTCCCTCATTTTTCTCTCCCCTTCTCTCCTCCCCTCCTGCCCGTCCCCCCAAGTAGTATAGTTCATTTCCAACATAGAACAAATCCACAAGATAATTATTATTGTTCTTCGTTCTAACCAAGTCTCAGAGAGGTTAAATAATTTCTCCAGGGACTCCCAGTCATTTATGTGTAGAACTGGATTTGGAACTGGAGGGCATCCTTCAACAGTATGCACCTCCACCTCCTCATGCACTAAGATAAATACCACCTTGAGAAGTTTCTAGAAGCCTGTCTGTCAGTCTTCTCAGTGACTCCCACACTACCATGCATACAAGTATGGGTGGGAGACTATTTTAAAGAATTAATCAGCCTGCCTTCATCCTCAAACTATTCTTTACTCGTGCTCTGAGGATCTCTCTCTCTCCCCCCCCAAGATCCTGCCTGCTTTCCACTTCTTCTTGCACAGACAATGACAATGAGTCATTGCTTTATGAAACCAGAAAGTAAAGGCCACAGAGATATTTGTTTATTTGGATTCCAAGACGCTTCTTGACTGCATAAACATGTCTTAGTGAGACTAGTAATGTTGGTGTTGTGTTGGCATCACTTGTAATCTATGTTTCATACCTCTCCTTCAGTCTTCTCGAGCTTTCACTGGTCAGCACCCGTTAGTTGTTCCTTTTCTAAGGCCTGCCCTTGCACAACTGGAGTTCAATTTTCTGGACCATAGGGGAATATAAGGCATCTGGGAATTTAAGTTTCTCCATTGGTCCTCAGCCAGTGACCAAGGGTGGTCTAGCTCCCCATCTTTTGAGTAGCACAGCTCTGATGATAACCAGTAGGATTTTGGAATGTGCCCTCTGTGGGACTTCTAGGGAAGTGCACTATTGCTTGGCTTTGTTCACTTTCTCTTCCTGCTTCCCAGTCTTTGTGGGATTTTCTGGGTGCACCATGAGGAACCTGAACTGACACCTTGGATGGGAAAGGAGAGGCATAAGCACTAAAGGGACTGATTTATTCCTGTCCCTTGCCAGATCACAGGACTTCTAGATAGTTGACCTGGCCATATTCACTCTACCTTGTCCCTCACCCCCACTCCCTGACAGCAGCTGGCTAGTCAAATGTAAGCCATAAGTCCACAAGTCTGAGTTGAGGTTCTCTCCTAAACTTTCTGTCCTGTCTACCTGACTTCTGTGGCTGTACTCTCTTCTACCCTTCCCTTCTTTTTTCCTACCCTGTTACAGAGTATCAAATCCCTTGGAATGCAGATCGGATCCATGATACTTAATAGGGTGATAGTGGTTTAAGGGTAAACCCTCTCCCTCATACCTGACTTGAAGATAAATACTTGTTAGATCCCTTTAAAAGCCTCCCCTCACCTTCAGAGGGCAGGGTTGGAACCCACTTTGGACTAGCAGTTAGAATCGTTAAGCTCTACTCCTGGCTCAACCCCTAACAAGCTCTGTGACCTATTTTCTCATCTTCAGTGTAGTCACTGAGATCCCTCTGGCTCTAAATGGCTGTGCTTTCTTATGTCATGTTCAGTGCCTCCTGAGAGCTTACCGTCTTGTTAAGGAGGCAAGACACAATTAGATGACTGTAGATGACAGACTATAACACAAAGCTGAAATTAGTCCAATTAAGAGGGAATACACAGTGTGCAGAGAACAAGTGGCTGATTAGAATAGGAGGATTTCTGTGGGACAGAGTCTTCAGGATGATTTTGAGAAGAATCTCAGAGGTCAACTGTTGCTTGGATGGAGAATTGGAAAAGCCACAGAGCTTTGTGCATACCATCTTTACTTGTATGTGAAATGAGGGCAGAGAGAGAGAGAGAGTGGGGAGAAGTAGAGAATGAAGTCCTGGTTATCATTTAATTGCTATTCTAACTCTAAGTGAATACTACAATACACCATTATGATGTGATAGTTATTTACAGGGTTGTATTTCTATTCTCCTAGGCTTCGCCCACATCATCAGAAACTTGACTTTCATAACTGACTTTTTGACCCCCTAAATTTTAATTAAAGTAATTATGTTACTAACAGAAGCTGTACTTTATCTTCTGTGGCCATGAGGAAAAAGAAAGTTTTTGGCCAAGCATATTTTCCCCATCTTTTGTTTCTGGATTGCTTCTTTGGAAGAATTGGGTGGGATGGGAGCATGTCTTTGTCTGGGTGGTCTAGACCACCCAGTATTCACAGCTCTCTAGTCTGTGCAATGCAGGGCTCTTTTTGGAATAATGAATAACCATGGTACCAGTAAGTTTAGTTTTTGCATTTAGTAGCAGCTCCTGAGCTAAAGGGCAAGTCTTATCAAAGCCATTTGGCATGAAATACTTGTGTGTATATGTGTATTTATGTGTGTGTGTATGTGTGTGTTCATGCATGCATTTCTAGCATTGGTAGGAATAAGCAACTCAGTGATTTAGGTGAGAACTTTCCATGCAATTAACTTCCTTCAAACTAAAGCAGGTGCTGAGGGAAACCACTGGGCCAGTCTGCTTAGTAAATATCCATCCCCAGATGTAGAGCAATTCAATGGAAATAATTATATGAGGTCAATTAAGCAGAACTCAGGCCTCCTCCTGTTAACTTGTTTGAATTTTTTTATTTCCATGAGTCAGGTTTGCTTAGGGTTTAAATTGCTTTACTTCTGGAAAGAAAAAAATCACTTGAGGACACAGCACTGGTGAGTGTGATGGAGGTTGCTGCTGGTGAAAATGGCCTCTACTCTCTGGACAAGAGCCCAGGTGCTGAGCATCGCACAGGCCCCATAGAATGCTGTCTTGACTACCTGGTAGTCTTATAACCTAAAAGGTGTTATTGAATTCTCTCAACCTGAGTTTTCATGTTTGAAAAGTGGGCATAGTAAAAGGGCCTGCATCCCAGCAATCATTGAGAAAATGCTGGTAAAACTGAAAAGAGTTTAGGACGTCATAAATGTTCCATATATAGAAACTTTTGCTGTTAGTATAATGATAATAATCAACATAAAACAGAAGTGTATTATTATACCTGGGCCATCTATGATAATCCGATGGAAAATATCCACAAAGGATAGCATGCAGATGTGATATCTAATTATACTGGACTCCAAACACAGGGAATTGAAGAAGCCTGTTTATGAGTTTATAAAATAAAATGGTGAAAGGTGGTGTAAACTCTGGATGAAAGCAAGGAACACCAGAATTCGCAAATCACCTCTGGCAGGACCAACCATCGGCTCATTTGTGCATTACCCTGGCTTGTCACAAGGGTTGGAAGGAGGCTGAGAAACAAAGCATAGGGTTTCTCTCCATTGTCAGGCTGTAAATGAATCAGAAATGAAGTAACATCACCTCTGAAATGATAAGGCAAATCAGTAAGAAATGGGATCCAACTGACAAAAATTCAATTTTCCACACAATAGTATTTATTGAACGCTTACAACTCCACGTGCTTTATGTGGACTCTTTATTTAATCCTTACCACAGCCTACAAGATTGGTCTATGATTATCTCAACTTTACAGATATACAACTCTTCAGGCACACGTCTATTAAAAACTTCTTAAAGGAGCCCCCTTTGCCCCTCAGAGAGTACAGATGTACTAGAAAGCTTACAAATGTTACAAATGGGAGGGATGGATGTACTTGAGCCCTTTGAGAATTTAGATTTTGTTGTGCTTATGCATTGATTGATTGTGGTGCTCATTTCATTGATCAATATCATTCATAGTCTTTTACCCTGTGCCAAGAATTGGGTTGATGTCAAAGATACAATAGTGAATACAAATGGACACAATCAATTTTGGGGACGATGGAGTAGATCTACAGATCCTTATTTTTCCTATTTTGTACCAAAAAAGCTTGTGTAAAATGCAGCAGTGATACTCACTAGACATTAGGTTGAAAATGAACTATACAACTTGTGGGTAGGAACTCAAGAGAAAAGCAGGAAGAGAATGAAGGAAGGGGTGACTTTGTTAAAAAGGAATGTATACCTTTACAATAACAATAAATAAAAAGAATTTAAAACTTGTGTATGTGTGCCATCACTGGAGCTTGAACTCAGGGCCCATGTTTACCCTGGGCCTTTTTCTCCCCATCATTGCCGGTGCTCTACCATTTCAGCCACATCTCTACTTCCAGCTTTTTTCCTGGTTAATTGGAGATAAAAGTCTCATGGACTTTCTGTCCAGGCTAGTTTTGAATCATGATCTTCAGCCTCCTGAGTAACTAGGATTACAGGTATGAGTCACCAGTATTTGACTTGCAAAATAATAACTTGACATCATAAACACAATCAGAATAGGAAAACTCTGAGTGGTGGTGGGAATAAAACAGTCAAGGGACTTTAGGCCTCACAGTGGTGAGTTGCTTGGGTTTTCTTTCAGTGTCATAGATCCTAGATTTGGAGATGAAGGAGCTAGCAGCCAGGAAAGGCCAATGGGCACAAACTATCAAAATCCTGTTGTCTCCCATTAAGGGACTAGGAAAGGGACAGTGTAACAAGACAGGAAAATTTTAGACAATAACAACTCTTGGCAGACCATACAGAAGGAAACTAGCTTCACCCTTTTTGCACCCACACAAGTTGTGTGGAGAGCTTAGCTCACCCCCTTTGTAGGAGTTGTAACAAAGTGCTATATATAGGTGTGGGGTCAGAGAAGGCCAAGCAGGTTGCCAGGACTTCCATCTGTCCCAGATGGTGTTGAGGTACCCAGTCCCTTTCTGTGATGTCAGTAGAAAACCTTTACCTCTACCAGGCAGTGTTGAAGGCACCCTCCTCTTGCCTGCTGGGATGGTATCAGAGGAGACATAGAGGGACACCAGGATTCACTACTGCCTAGTGGGATGAAGTCTCCTCCCAATCTTCTGTAGAGCCACATGGAAGCAGTCAGGAGTTCCTTCAGGGCACTATTGTGACCATTTGGGGCTTGGTGAGGTACAAGAACTCCCCTGTTCATTCTGAAGAACTCTCACCTCTGTCCAGATCACCTTCCAGTATTAATATGAACTCAACTGTCTCCTGGCAATAACAAGGTGGCACCTCCCCTTTCCCTGACAGAGCAGTATCAGAAGAAACCAGCTAAAACAAGGGTTCAAATAAGGCCCAGCCTCTACTGACGTAAATGTCCCCTAATAATCAGGTTTCCCACAAAGCCATTTGCCATGCCAAGAAGCATCAAGATCTCAAACTGAACATGAGAAAGGAAAGATGTTGGAATCATTTTTGTGAGGATATGAAAGCAGTCATTGTAAAACTACTTCAATGGCCAATGAAACACAGCAAGCTTAAAGTGAAGTGAAAATATAGAAAGTTCCAGTAAGAAATAGAAGCTGTACGGAAGAATGTAGCAAAGATTTTAGAACTACAAGACACAGTAAGTAAAAATAGAAATCTCACAGAATAAATTGAACAGCAGACCAGAGGAGGCAGAGGAGATAATTACTTAACTTAAAGATGGAAAAGCAGAAATTTCTCAGTTGGAACAAAGGAGAGAAAAATAGATTGAAAGAAAAATATGAACAGAGGGGCTGGGAATATGGCCTAGTGGCAAGAGTGCTTGCCTCATGTACATGAAGCCCTGGGTTCAATTCCCCCAGCACCACATATACAGAAAACAGCCAGAAGTGGTGCTGTGGCTCAAGAGGCAGCATGCTAGCCTTGAGCAAAAAGAAGCCAGGGACAGTGCTCAGGCCCTGAGTCCAAGCTCCAGGACTGGTAAAAAAAAAAAAAAGAAAGAAAGAAAGAAAGAAGGAAAGAAAGAAAGAAAGAAAGGAAGGAAGAAAGAAAGAAAGGAAGGAAGGAAGGAAGGAAGGAAGGAAGGAAGGAAGGAAGAAAGAAAGAAAGAAAGAAAGAAAGAAAGAAAGAAAGAAAGAAAGAAAGAAAGAAAATACCCTTGAGCAAAAAGAAGGCAGGGACAGTGCTCAGGCCCTGAGTCCAAGCCCCAGGACTGGTAAAATTAAAAAAAAAAAGAAAGAAAAATATGAACAGAGTCCTAGGCAATTGTAAGTCTCACAACTAAACATCTACTATTCATGATCACAGAGACCCAGAAGGAAAGGAGGAGAAAGGAGAGAAATGAAAGAGCACTAAAAATATAACATTTGAAAATGTTCCCCAAATTTAACAAAGGATATATCTAGGGGCTGGGAATATGGCCTAGAGGCAAGAGTGCTTGCCACTAGGTTCGAAGCCCTAGGTTCGATTCCTCAGCACCACATATATAGAAAAGGCCAGAAGTGGCACTGTGGCTCAAGTTGGCAGAATGCTAGCCTTGAGCAAAAAGAAGCCAGGGACAGTGCTCAGGCGCTGAGTTCAAACCCCAGGAATGGCAAAAAAAGATAGATCTATAAAATGAAATCATTATTTGAAATGATGGATATTTAATTACCTGAAGTGATTCTGATTATTTCACAAAGCACATATTTAAGAAATAACATGTATACTTTGAATATATACATGTTTTATCAAATGTACCTCAAAGGTTATTAAAAGGAAAAAAAAAGACATTTTACTTATGCAAGGAGCTGCACAAACCCCCAGAGTAAACTCAAATGAATTCATGAAAGGTCTCATCACATTCAAATTTCTGAAAACTGAAGACAAACAAATCTTGAAAGCTGTGAGAGAGAAATGACATATTATATATGGAGAAAATAATTCAGATGACAATAGATTTCTCATCAGAAACAAAGGCGGTCCTCAGGAAGTAGTATGCCACTTTTCAATTGCTGAGTGTAAAGACACGTCAATTTCCAGTGCTCCTAGCCTGTGAAAACATGCTTCAGCACTAAGGAGGAAGTGAAGACTTTCACAGAGACCGAGAAAATAACCAGATTTGTTGTCTGCAGACTTATCCTCACTGAATAGCTGCAGGAAGTATGCTAGAAAGAAAGGGAAAGAGGAAGGGAAGGATAACAAATGTTGGGGAATGGACATGGAAAACAAAGCTATGGATAAATAGATGTAATTCTTGGGTTTTCTGCATTGACAGTTGAAGTAAAAGTTATTGCACTGTCTAACGTGGTTCTGAATGCAAGCATAGAAAATATGTAAGGCAATCATATTGTAAATGAAGGTAGGATATCAATGGAGGTAAGGTTTCTACCCTACACTCAACCTGGTAAACTGAAAAGGAAGCATGCTGTTATAAGTTGTCTATCTTTTAGGTAATGTCTAGACTAACTGCCAAAATGCTGTACAAGGAGATTCACTAAGAAATGCTTTGAATAGGCTGGGCATGGTGGCTCATGCCTGTAATCTCTAGCTATCCAGGAGGCAGAGAATGGGAGGATCATAGTTGGAGGCTACCTTAAGCAAAATATTAGTAAGACCCCCTTCTCAACCAATAAGCCAGGCACGGTTGTGTACACCTATGGGAGGCCATAGGTGACAAGATCTCAGTGTGAGAATGATCCTGAGCAAAAATACAAGACCCTACCTGAAAACCAGTTAAGGCAAGAAAAGATTGGGGACGTGACTCACATGGTAGAACTTTTGCCTAACAAGGGTACAAGCTTGAGGCTCTTAGTTCAAGCCACCAAAATTTAAAAAAAGAAAGGAAATGCTATATATGAACCAAAATAGAATTGAAAAATATTTATAACTCACAGAAGGGCTGGGAGCACCAAATAAAGAAATGAAAAACAGAAAACAAACACATAATAATAGACGTATGCTCTAACATGTCACTAACTATATAACTGCAAAATATGTAAATATAGAAAACAAGAGCTAGGGGTTACCGAGGAGACTGGCAAACACAACCCAGTTCTACACTGTGTGAAGGAAACTCAATATAACTCTAAAAGGATTGGAAAGATATGTCCGGAAAGCCAAGCAAAGAGGAGATCTAGATGGAGCACAGTGGTAGAATACTTTCCTGGCATGCATTAGGCCTTAATTTAGATCTCTAGCACCACATAAATACAGCAAAGACATGTGACCTTTCCATTTACGAGCCTTGCTCACTTCACTGTCAGATGTGGATGTTAGACCTAACATATAAATGTATATGGAATTTCATATAGGGCCACATACATGACCAAACCAACTCAACTATGGTGTACACGGGAGTGAGACTCCATGGTAGAACTTCTATAAAAAATTAACAGTCAGTTTTGAACAATTAACAGACTTGGGAAAGGATGAGGAGTGGGGGCACAAAGGAAGGGGGTAGAGAAAGGTTAAGAGGAATGTTGGGTATATACAGTCATGTGTGAAAACGGAACCAGGATACTTGATGGGAAGGGAGGAGAGGAGAATGATGGAAGGGGGTGACTCTGATCAAGCTGTACACATAAATGGACATGTTAAAGGGAATCCTCCTGTACAGCTAGTAGAAAGTAATTTGAAAAAGGAAAAACAGAAAATTCAAAACAAGAGCAGCTGTATTAACAGTAGATGGAATATACTTCAGAACAGGGAGAGTTACCAGTAATGAAGTTAGCAATCTTAAGTGTGTTCACTTTACAATAATACTGAAAAGTCTGTAAAGCAAGAACCAAGAAAACTGGAGGGACAAATAGACAAATTCACATTTAAAGACCTCCGTACCCTTCTCTTGATGAGTGATAGACAGAACACCATCAAAGATGTATAGAAATGTGGTGACACCATTAACTGGAGACTCAGGACGACCTTTATAGAACTCTCTACTACAAACAGTGCAATACACCTTGTTTTCCAGAGCTCACAGAACATGAATAAAACAGATCTTATGCTATTCTCAGGACTAGCACTTAAAAACACTTAATTGAAACCATCTGGGATGTGTCCTACTACAATGGCCAAACTGAAAATCAAATGATAGTAAGGTAATAGGGAAAAAAATCTCCAAACGCTTCTAAACAAAATATAATCCAAAAATAATCCAAGTAGGAATCTCAAGGGAAATTTAAAAAATATTGACATGCATGCAAATAAAATACAACATATCAAAATTTGTGGGATAGCTAAAAATAATGCTGAGAGGATAATTTGTAGAACAAAAATGCAGATTTTAGAAAATAAGAAACAAGTGTCAGGGCTATAATCTAAACTCCCATAGTAGAAACCTAGAGAAAGGGGAGTAAAACAAACCTAAAACAAATACAAGGTAGGAAATTATAAAGACAACAGGAGGAGCCAATTAAAGCAAAACCAGAATAGAGCAAGTCAATAAACAAAGAGATAGCTCTTTGAAATGAGCAATAAAATAGACAAACTTCTAGCAAGACAGAAGAGAAAGAATTTACTAGGAATGAGGCTAACTTTATGGCTTCCACAGAAATCAATAAGCTATTATGGGATTCACATACAAATTTGAAAATTTAGACCAAATAATTAAAAAACCTGATAATCAGAATTTACCCTAGTTATGACATATAACTTGACTAGTCCTTATGCTTATTAAGGAATTCAAATTCATAAATTAAAAAAATTCTCAGTTACGTGCTGGTGGCTCATGCCTGTACTTAGCTACTCAGGAGGCTCCCGGTTTGAAGCCAGCCCAGGCAGAAAAATCCATTAGACTCTTATCTCTAACTAACTCCCCAGAAAGAGCCAGAAGAGCGAGAAGTGACATTGTGGCTCAAAGTGGTAGAGCATTAGCCTTGAACAAAAGAGTTCAGGCCCTGAGATCAAGCCCCAAGATCAGCAGAAAAAAAAAATAGAAAAAGGAAATTTCTCCCAAAGAAAAATTCAGTGCAGGATTGTTTCACTGGAGAACTCTAAAGATATTTAAAGAAGGATTCAAATAAATTCTGCCTGATCTCTTCCAGAAGAGAAGGAAACCAATTTCAATTCAGTTTGTAGAATTGCTGTGCTATGACAATTATATAATATCAGAACAAAGAAAAGAAAAAAAGAGAAAAATCACAGACCAGTATTACTTGTGAATATAAACACAAAAATGTTAGCAAAATACTGGTGAATTAATTCATCAATATATTAAGCAAATTATATATTATGCTCCAATGAAATTTACTGTGGAGATACAAGACTAGTTTAATTTAAGAACACCAATTAACTAATAAGTAAAGGAGAAAAATTAAAAATGTCAATGGATGCACTGAAAATAATTTGACAAAAACTTGCATCTATTTATGATAAAAATTCAGAGAAATCGGAGTAGAGGGGAACTTTATGTGCTTGATAGACAGTACTTACAAAAGCCTGCAGGTCATTCTATACTTAGAGGTAAAAGATGGAACACTTTTCCCCTAAAATCAAACACGGCAAGAATGTCCATCCACTCCTACCACATTTACCCAACCCAGGACTGCAAGTGCTAGCCAGTGCCAGAAAGGAAATGAAAGAAAAGGAAATGAAAGGTAGATATGAACAGCTGGATAGTCTAGACATTGTGGTACACATCTGTAATGCCAGCACTTGGAGTTCAAGGCCAGCTTGTGCTGCTATATTATGATTCCTGTCTCAAAAAAATAGGTATATAGATTGGAAGACAGCTATAGTCACCCCTGCACCACTAGTGCCAATGTATACAGATTAGGAATGAATTAATAAATTTGCATCCGACATAATTATTTATTTAGAAAACCTTAAGATTTTACAAAAATTCAGGAATAATTACATTCAGCAAGGTCACAGAATAGAAGATAAACACACAAAAACCAATTGTGTGAGAAGTGAGTGAAGTGATAGTTCACTGAAGAGGATTTATGGTTGGAAAGCTGGACATGGAAAAGATGTTCAATATCATTAGGCATCAAGGAAATGTAAACTAAAGCTACCATGAGATCTCACTTCCTACCCACCAGAATGGCTAAAATACCTTGGTAACACTAAATGCCAAGGAAGACTGAGAAAATCCTTCACTCATCAACCTCTGGTAGGAATGTGAAATGATACATCCACCTTGGAAAACAGTTTGGCAGTGTGTTAAATAAAACACAAAACCACCACACAGTATGATCTAGCAATGCACTTTGGGGCATTTATCCCAGAGAAATGAAAATTGATATTCATAGAAACTCTGTACATGGAGTTTTGTAGCAGCTTTATTCATAATAGCTCAAAACTAGAAACATTTCATGTGTCCTTCAACAAACTAAACAAACAGTGATTCATCCATACTATAGGATACAATATAGCTATCAAAACAGACTATTAATACTCACAACAACCTGAATGAATCCCCAGAGATTTGTGCTGACAGAGAAAAGCCACTCTCCAATGTCATACACTGTATAATATATACAACATTCTGGAAAAGGCAGGAGTGCAGTAATTGGTTGTGGTTGTCAGGGACTAAAGAGGAGATATGGACTGAAAAGGAAGTGGGTTCAGCTTTGAAGGGGCAACATGAGGGGTTCTTGTAGTGACAGAGCTTGATTCCACAGCTTGGTTTTCTTAATGGCAATCTACTAGTTGTGGCAGTCATTATATCCTGTGAGATGGTTCTATCACAAGAAACTGGAGAAAGCTTACATTAGTGGTATTGTTTTAAGGTGGTTCTGTAATTAAGTACATAGTAGTATCATCTCAAGGTATTGCAATTGCATGCAAATCTATTATGGATTATCTCTTTATATATGTATATAACTTTATATAAAGTTTAAAATAATTATAGATATAAAGTTTAATTCAAATAGGTATGAATCTTCTGACGCAGTTTACAATCTACTGGGAAAGCATCAATTACATGTCTATACAAACATATATTAAAATTGACTCAATGTTTCCAAAAGACAGTCTTAGAAGAACAAATGGAGTTCTCCACATAATTTATGGCTCCATTGAAGGCACTTGTGAGAATGAGAGGGAAAGGTGGACCTAAGATCAGAAGGAAGACGGGAGTGAACCGGGCAGGTTGGGGGTGGGGAGGGCTAAAGAGAAAGACCACAGGGCCTGAGGGGAGCCTGAGTGTGGAGACTCCTGTAAATTCTGTGGAGCCTCTCAGGAATGCGGGGGCCACCTGTGATGTCTGCAGCTGGATGCACTCTTGTCCAGCTCTGGTTCCCGTGACTAACTTGTGTCTTTTGTCCCCCCTGCACTCCTGATGCCCTGTTAGTTAGCAGCCAGTGTGTTTGTTTTGAGGCTGCCTTGTTGTCTCTGCTGTGCTTGAACCATTTTCCCAGGAATTCCAGTTCTCTCTAGTGCCTTGTGGTGCTTCGGATTCTGATTCACTTCATGGTGGGAGAATTTTCTGGATCAAGGTCCAGGGGTGGTGGTGTGGATGTTCACAGATGCCTCCACAATCTGCCTCCCTCTCCATCAGTCAACATCTAATTTGTGGTCTTGGGTAGCTCTTGAGGCTTTCCTGCCCTTCTCTGCAGGCAAAACAGTTCTTCTGAACTGCGGGTCCTATCCATACCCAGCTGTTTCTGCTCCTCTGGGGAGCATCCCACTCCTGGATTCTTTGCCCAGGAGGGCCTTGGACTATGGATTTAAGCTCTTTGAGAATCCAAGTTATGGCCTGTGAAATAGACATTGATACAGTCACTACCAGGGCAGTGCCATAGCTATTTCTGTAAGGTTATTTGCTCATTAATCTCTCTTTGGGAAATTAAAAGGTTTGACCTCTCAGGAATGAGATCTAGGGATGAGAGGACAGATGGAATGCACGCCTATCTGAATACAATTTTTTTTTTTTCGCCAGTCCTGGGCTTGGACTCAGGGCCTGAGCACTGTTCCTGGCTTCTTTTTGCTCAAGGCTAGCACTCTACCACTTGAAACACAGCACCACTTCTGGCTGTTTTCTATATATGTGGTGCTGGGGAATTGAACCCAGGGCTTCATGTATATGAGGCAAGCACTCTTGCCACTAGGCCATATTCCCAGCGAATGCATGCCTATCTATCTGCCTATCTATCTATTTTTGTTGGTGGTAGGGAGCCAGGGAGGAACAGTGAGAAAAGATCTAAGAATGATTTATTAACTTTCTATTACCTGTCAGGCACTAATCAAACATGTTCTCCCTAGGTCCTCAGAAAATTCTGAGAGTAATATTGATATATTCATTGAACAGATGGGGAATAGGCAGGTCCCAAGGGATAGGCATTTGGGCTAAGGTCACCCAACTACAAATCAGAACATCAATGTTCGTGATACTTGAATCCAGAGCCCTGGTGTATGACCATGGATCCTCCCTCTAGTCCCTTCAAATCTATCTCTTGTCTTTTTTCTCCCTTCTCCCTGACATACCTGTCATCACACCATCTCTTCTCTACCTCTCTTGTTCTTCCACTTTCTTTCCTTTAAAACTCCCCCCTCCCCCCCTCACCACCCTGCAGGCCAACTTTCTTTTCTGTTATCTAGAACTTAACCTGCCTTGGTAACCCTGGGCAGGAGAACAGCTGTGCCTGGGGCTCCTGGACATAGAAACTTAGTGTTTCCTCTGGTTGTCTCATTCCTTTGCTAAACCTGGTGAAACATCTGGTGAATCATCTTTGTAAATGCTAATTTTGTGATCTTAGGAAAGTTGAATTAAGGTGCCAGCATTTAGATACTGAGAATTAGACATTTCCCTGTGTAAGTCTTTGTGGGGGAAGCACAGAAACAGGAGTAGTGGGAATGGAAAGAGGAATCTGAATGCACCAAAGACTCAACATTCACTGGGTTGTATAAATCAGAGTTTTAAATCTGTTGGGCCAGGAGGATGGTGAATGTAAAGAGATGAGACCTGTAATGATGCTGATGTCAAGTGAAGGTAGACCAAGTTTTGTGTTACTCATTAAGCATTGCTTAATGCTTCTTGGTAAATCATCTCCTTTTATCTTCATGCTCAGTTACAACTATGATACCACTCTTTGTTAGAAAATCAGGACTGGACTTTAAATCCTCCCAGATCATTAGATCTACCTCTTTTGGACAATACTGATTTTTTTTCTTTTTGGCATTCAGATATTTGAATTAACCACCCCCCCCACCCCTCCCCAGGTCTTCTTTCTGGCTCATGTCTGGGTTTACTTATTCTGTTGCTCTTTTACTCATTCATTCAACAAGCACTCACATTAGGTGGAGTTTTCTCATGTATATTTGTATTTTGTTCTCAAAACAATGCTATGAGGGGGTTGTTAGAAAAATCTTCTTTGGAGATGGGAAAGAGAATAATTGTTTTCCCTTTGCCTGATTGGCCAATGTCCTTTTGCTGCATAGTTCTGAAATCCATTACCATAATACCAGGAAGTTCACATTTCCCATCACCGATGCTCTCAGCCACTGACGGAATACTGCAGCAGGTCCATGCCCCAGAGACAGAGGACTCCTTGGCTAGTGACTTTGACTCACAGACCTATCCATCTCACAAAAATTTTTTAAAATGGTATGGCAGGCCCTGGTCATTTAAGACCATTTCAGTCAACTCTCCTTCTTTTCTACCCTCTCTCCTTCTTTCCCTATCATAGGATGGTTCCTCCAGCCAATCCTGGTTCTTTCTCCTTTGCCCTAACAGGACATGTACATTTACAACTGTTATTATGATTTTTTTTTTTTGCAAATCTAATCCTATCTTGGCATCTGATTCATAGAAGACCTAGATCAACATGTATGCCTTTCTCCATTCCATTTCCCTCCCTCCATCCCTCCCTCCTTCCCTTCCTTCCTTCCTTTTTTCCTTTCATTTTTTTCTTTAAAAAATACATTCTGGTCTGAACAAAGAGGCTGAGATGGGGGGAATATTCTCCCCCCTCCACCTACAGCTGGTATGTGCAGCCAGTTTTCCTGAATGTGGGATTTTTGGATTGATCCAGGCATACTTGGCAACATTGCCCACTCTTAGTTTACAAAAGGCTCATTTCTGTTGCTTCTGCGATCCCACACTCTTCATACAACCCTCCTGATTCTTAAGCTTTCTGTCCTCAGTCTTGTTGTCTGCCCTACTGGCCTTTCCTCACCAACCTCAAGTGTCTCAATTGTATGCTTTTATGTTCTATGCTGTGAAAAGACAACCTTTTCTATTTCTTTTGAAATGAGTCACTGAAGAGCAAAACCCAAACCTATTTTCCTGAAGAACTTCTTTGTAACTGCATCCACCTCATTAGACAGATGCCCTCCTTTTCGTTTGGATCTGTGACTAGAGGGAACGTGTTGACAAAGTTTCTGATGACTTTTAGCATCTTAATGAGTGTGTTCTTTCCCACAAATAAAGTTTCTATTTTGACTTGTTGAGCCTGAACTCCTTATCTGAACATAGGGTGAAATTCACTGATCACAAGGTTTTCATTCTTACTAAGGGGGTGTCCTTTTAAACATAAGAGAATCACAAACTAATTTACTATTCTCTTCTCAAATGATAAGAAATTTGTAGGAGCCATTTACCCGACAACGATCACTGGTCCTAGTCCTGATGTGTGTGCCTGGGTGGAAAACGCACAGAGAGCACTGGATTTCAAGCTAGTAGACCTAACCATGGAATGAGGTTTTTATGGAGAATAGTATTTTAGTGTCCAACCCTTCTAAGGCATTTTTTCTCTTTAGAAAACATTTGCATGTTAAATTATAGGTGGCCGGTAGTCGCAGTGGAAATGTTATTTACATTCATCTCATGTCATTTATCACACATTTATTGAGAGTCAGTTCTGTGCCTGACACTAGCTATGGGCTGAGGAGGTAGCATTGAGTAAAAGAGACATTTATTGTCTTCATGGATGTGAAGTAGCAGGAAGGCCTTATTTTAAGGGTCAGATTTTGTTTTGTAATCCTTAACCTCCACAGAAATCCAGAGAGTCACCATGCAGGCTATTGTTTTGATGTTAATAAATTCATTAATTTCCTGGTTAGTTCTATCCAGATTGTGAAATGGCTTATCAAAAATGCACAGGTAGAGTAAGACCAGACAACATCAAACAGTACAGACAAGCAGCATGTAGCAAAAGAAAGGACAGCGTACAAATATTGTCCTGGAGATCAGGACAGTGTATGGAGCAATGGAGAATTCAGGTGTGAGTGAACCCAGTCAGGAGCTTGGCTTGAGTACTGAGACAGAGGAGGTTGAAGAAGTCAAAGCTAGTTAAGAGAGCTTTGAAGAAAGGATTGTCCTGCTAGTCCTGAGAGAAGCCCATATTTTCCTGGCTGCAAGTTTTATGAGAAATTTGTTTTTAAGTTCTTCTATAAAGCATGCCCAATTGGATCACTTCTCTTTATAGTCTTATGTGGGTGTTGATGTGGGATATTTATTGGATTATTAGGGGGTTGGAAGAGAGAGAGTGAGAGAGAAATGTCAGAGAGAAACAGAACAGTTTCCCAAGGTGTTAGTGCACCATGATGGTTATTTAAAATACTCTACCTGGGCACTGGTGGCTCATACCTCTAATCCTAGCTACCCGGGAGGCTGATATCTAAGGATTGTCATTTGAATCCAGCCCAGGCAGGAAAGTCCATGGGACTCATCCTCAATTAACCACACCCAAACCAGATGTGGAACTGTGGCTTGAAGTGGCAGAATGCTAGCCTTGAGAAAAAAAGCTCAGGGACAGCATCCACAACCTGAGTTCAGGCCTCATGACTGACAAAAATAAAAAAATACTCCAGAGAAGACATTTAGTGTGATCTCATGGGTAACGTAGTTTTTTTTTTTTATGTTGTTTGTAATGGAGACGAAAACTCCAGTATGGAAATTAGTCTGTGTGCTCTTTTTGGCTTTCTTCAGATGGGACAGAGTGAGAGTGAATCATCACCCTCAACCTGCCTTCACAGCGGAAGTTGGCATTCTACCAGCCTCCTCTTATGAATATCAAATTGATAGGAGACAACTACCATCTTATAGCAGAACGGCAAGTAATTTGATGAAGATAGCTAAGCAAATGCAAGACAGTTAAGTTAAACCCCTTTACAAGCATTTTCCTGACACAGGGAGACAAAGGGAACATGAGTCCAAGAAACATGTCAAACGTCAACTCTAGATGACCAAGATGTTGATGCTTGCGGGTTTCAATGTGGGATGCATGCTGCTGTGATTTGAATGCAGCTTCCTGTGCCAAAGCTCACGTTGAGGTTTAATTCTTTAGTGTGTTGTTATTGTGGTGGTGGGGGGCTGTTAAAAGACATAATGGGTCACCACCCTTAGAAGACCAGGACACCTTGAGGGTGTTCTGGCTTTAACAGGAACTAGGTCCAGTAGTTGGGAATGTGTGTTGGTATAAAGCCTTGCACCTCCCCTCTGGCTCTCACCTGCACTGCCACCTCAAGGCGCCATCTGCCATGCTGTCACACGCGAGCCTCTCACCAGATGTGCTCACCCAATCATGAACTTCCCTGACCCCAAGAACTGTTAGCAAATAAATAAGTTTCTTTATATGGTACCCAATCTTGGGTGTTTTGTTACAGTGACACAGTGAATGGAGCAATGGGGAATTCAGGTGTGCAGATCAAGAGAGGATGTAGTGGGTTCATACATCTAGGAATTAACACAGGGGTGGCTGGAGGATGGATAACAGGTCAGAGAGTGCCATGCAGAAGATGGGGCTCAGAAGTTAATGGTGATATGGACAAGAGAAGCAAAGCTGCTGAACTTGACCTAATGGCCTGGGATACCCTGGAGGCCCTCCTACCATGGAGACTACAGGAGATCTTTCCTTACCTTTTCTGGCAGTACTAGGTTTGAACTCAGGCTCTAGCACTGGCAAGACTGGTGCTCTCCTGCTGAGCCATACCCCCAGTCCCAAAGAAGACCTTTCCCTATGTGGCATGCTCACAAACAAGCAGATGATTGGCTGGCAGAGGCTGTCCAGAAGTCACTTGGGTCTGTTGGGGTAGCACTTTGAGTCATCCAGAAGAGGGTGGCTGGTGAGCTAGCTCGGGGAGGACAGCTCTCTGGAGAGGATTGTGTACCCGAGAATGTTAGTGGGTACTGGGAGGCTGGAGGGAGAACACAGGGCTGAGGGCCAGGACTTTCAAGAAAAGGGTAAAGGATGGGGCAACTGAAGGTAAAAGGAGTAGGTGAAAATTGATGGAGTGATACAGGAGACTCATGTGAGAATATCTGTACCTGTGTGAGTCTCTCTCACACACACACAAACTTAATATCTATATCTATCTATCCTCCTCCATCCTCCTCCTCCTCCTCCTCCTCCAGGACTCATGCTTGCTCTAGGCCAACCTTTATTCCCCTTTCCCCAATCCTTTAGCTCCTGTGGAGTAGAAGAGAGAAGACCGTTCTTAGAGATTCTGCCACTGGCTCCCCAGGTGTCCTTGGGAATTAGACCATGTCTCCCTTGGGCGCCAGACTTGGGAAGTGAGCAGTAGGAGCCTGGAGTCCTGAGGCCTTGCAGACAGTCCATATCTCCTCCCACCCCCTCCCCTCAATGGTGTGGCTTCTCAGCTACAGACAGATCCTAGGAAAGATGCCTTGTCTTCTTTCCTGTACGCCAAATTTCCATCCTCTTGCAGCTCCAGCTCTTCTCCGGAAGGGGCGCTGGGCACCCACAGATGGCCTGCTCCCGCCCCGCTTCGGCTTGTGAGGCAGTGCCTACCTGGGTGGGAGATGCTGAAACTTTTCTGGGAGCCACGGGTTTCCTTTTGTCCTTGGAAAGCTGTGAGCGCCATGAGTCCTCGCTTCGTTTAGGATCAGTCACCGGCGTCCTCTTCCGGCCTAGCCTCCTCTGTTCCTAATTCCCACTTGGACTCGGGTGGGACTGCTAAGTTCCTGAGTGGGGAAGGGAGCTCCCCGGAATCGCCGGCTTCCTCCGCAGGCTTAGCTTTCCCAGGCGCCCCTCTCGGTCCTCCTCTGGTACTCTTGTTCTGCTTCTTCTCCATGCTTTCGCTCAGTTTCCTTTCCCATCTGTCTACCTCGCCATCTCTCCTCTCCACCCTTCCTCTATCTTCCCTTCCCTAACTTTCCGTACTCCCAACATTCCCCCTCTCCTCTGGGCGTGCTTCTGTTCTCCATTTTCATCACTTTAGCTATCCCCTGTCTCTTAACGGAGGAGGAAGGAAAGCACCCGGGGTGGTTTCTCTCGCCAAGCCTCTCCCTCCATCCCACTCCCCTGCTAATATTACGTCCCCCCCACCACCACCCATTTTCCCACAGCTCGGACTTTTCAACCCCAAGAAATCCAGGGAGCTGCTCAGAGCCCGCAGGCCACTCCTGTCCTTCTATCCGTGGGTCCTCCTCGGGGTTACAACGCCTCTCCACCCAGCTTACCCAAACTCTCCATCTTCCTGTGGTTGTGAAGGGTCCCAGCCGAACCATGCACCCCAGACTTCCCTGCTGTAAAAGGGGGGGACCCCAGGTCTGACAACCCCGCGCTGCTCTGGGCCCAGGACCTTTCTTTCATCTGGTGAGGGGCTCTTTGAAACTCAAGCTGGCCTGGGGACAGTAAGGGCAAGGCCTGCCTGGCAGACAGACAGGGTCTGGGTGTCTCCAGGGGGTCTTTGCTACTCTCGCTCCTCCACTTGGGGCCCAGAGTCCCGGGAACGAGAGCCCTGAACCGGAGGACAGCTGGCTGGGGCCCGGCTGCGTTCTGATTCTTTCTATACTCCCAGAAGGCTCATTCGGGTGACATCCGTGGGATTAGGGGCCTTGCCTTGTTCCCCCACATCTCCAGACGACTCACAGGCTCCGGGAAATGTAAACCCAGCCCCAGCCCGTGCGTGATCCTCGGGCGCCCACGGCCCCAGCGCTTTCCCCGCCCCGCTCCACAGCCCTCACTGCCACGCACGCTTACTCGCATCAGCGCGCACGCACGGAGCCGCGCGGTCCCGCGCACCCAGCCGCCCCCTTCACCACATCAGCCAGGTGCCCCCATCCTGTGGGCTCCCCCCCCCCCCGCCCCACCGCCGTCCTCTTCCTCGCCTGCGCACGCGCGGACCCACTCCAGCGCCTCCGCACCGGGCGGGGGCTCCGGCTTGGGTGTATGTGTGTGTGTGGTGGGGGGGTGGGTCGGCGGGAGCGGGGAGCCCCGAGCCGAGTCGTGGGACCACCCCTCGTTTGGCTTCTGCGCGCTGCCTCCCTGCGCGGAGGCTCCGGGCTCACCCTCGGCTCCAGAACGGGAACAGTTGGATATGAAAACACTTCACGCCTCCTCCTCCTCCTTCTCCTCCTCTCCCGAGACCCCTCTACCTCCCCGCGCGCCATCTCCCGCTCCCCAGAACTGGCTGGAAGAGTAAACCCTCAAACACTGCCAGGAGCGGCTCCCAACTCCTCGCCGGGGAGCAGGTTGGAGGCTGGGTTTTGGAGAGATTCCGGATTGGGGTTGGAAGGGGGAGCCTGTGGCCAGCCCTTCTTCCTGGATCTGGCTTGATTTTCATCTTTGAGAAAGAGGATTTTTTCTTATTATCTTTAATTATCACCATCGTCATTATTATTTACAAAAATTTCTGGAGGAGGTCCGTGAGGGAAGAGCTTGGGAAATATCCAGCAACAACCCAACCGCGAAGGAACACTTATTCATCTTCCTTGGGTTTTTGGAATCACCCCGGTGGACGCGAGGAAGAGGGAGCGAGAGGGGAGCAGAGCGCGGGGACCGGCGAGGCGCGCCAGCCCGAGCCGCCTCCTTCCCGGCCGCCCCCTCCCCACTCCCGCCACACACTCGCTCGCTCGCTCGCTCGCTCTCCGGCGCGCGCACCCCCCCCCCCCCCGCGCCGGACCCGCACCTCGGCGGGCGCCACACACTCGGCAGCCCGAGCCGCGGTAGCCGCAGCGGGATGGAGGCGGCGCGCAGCGAGCGCCACCCAGGCTGGCCGCGGACCGGGCTCCTACTTCTGTCGACGTGGGTCTTGGCGGGTGCCGAGATCACTTGGGGCACGACGGGCGGTCCCGGACGCCTCCCGGCTCCCGCTTCCCGGCCGCCGCCGCCGCCGCCACCACCACCACGACGGGCGGCGTTGGCTCCTCTCACGCCGCGGGCAGTGGCAAACCCGTGGCCGGACAAGCTGGCGACTGCGGCCGCCGCGTTGGGGCGCCGGCCCACACCAGAGCTGCGGGCTCGGCAGGGCGGCGGCGAGCCGCGGAGGGAAGCCGAGGCCACGTCGTCGCCGGGAGGCGCTCGGTGGGTCCGGGGCGTCCCGGCTCCTGACAAGCCCGCCGGCGTCCGGACGAAGCGCGGGGCGCAGCCCCTCAGCGCTCTGGAGCGCGGGGACGCCCGGGCGACGGCGCCCGCCGACAGTTCCAAAGCAAGCCGCCCTCTGCCCAAGGGTTCCCGGGAGGAGACGAAGGCGCCGCGGAGCGGGGGACCGGCGACGGAGGAGCTCCGGCTCCCCAGCACCTCATTCGCCCTAACAGGAGATTCGGCCCACAACCAAGCCATGGTGCACTGGTCCGGACACAACAGCAGTGTGAGTACCGGCCGGCGCCGGGCTCTGGGTCCTGGCCGCCACCGGGGACGGGAGGTGTGGGTGTGGGGTGTGTGTGTGTGTGTGCAGGGACAGATAGTGGCTCTGGGGTCCAGGCGGAGAGCAGGAGCTCCTCGACTTTAGGAGAGGTTTGTCCGGCACCCCACACATCCCCAACAGGTTATTGGAGTTTATGAGAAGATAGTCGGAGTTTGTTTACCAAGACCTTAGGATTGGGGGCGCTCGGAGGGGAAAAGGAGGGAGCGGGCTGTCTCCAAGATGGGCGGAGGAGAGGTCTGCGGTTACTTTCAGGGAGGAGAGTCACTTTTCCTTTTGGGGGGTGTGCGTGCTTGAATTCGTGTGTGTGTGTGTGTGTGTGTGTGTGTGTGTGTGTGGTGAGTGTGGGCGGATGCCAAGCTCATGAACAGACAGATTCTAGCGACTATCCGAGCAACCCTATCCCCACCCGTTTCCAAAAGGAACCCCTAGAGATCGAGGCCACTTGGACGCCCAGATTCCTTCTGCCGGCCTTGGAGTCGCTGGTCCTCTCTCCAGACGCATTGTCTGCCAGTCCAAGCCCGGGGCTGGGTTCAAATCATCCCAACTCTCGGCCTTCGAACCCCACCGTTCCCAGGAAGGCTATTAGAGGAGACATTAAAAAAGTTTAAAGCCTAAAGTGAAATTCAACGCCCACCATTCTCTTCCGCATTAGCAAGCTTGAGTGAGACTTGGGCAGAAAACTCAGGCATTGGCCACCGTGTCCTGTCACCTAGTCTAGTCCCCAGTGGAGTTGAGTCCACTTGCTTTCTGCGCTCCTCTAAGCCCTTTCCTTCCTGCTATCAGGGTCCCCCCCACGACGATATTCCGAGAGGTGGCGCCGTGGAGCCCACTCCCTGCGCCAGGGTGCTGGGGCATTGGGCACTAAGCCTGGTGTGCTGGGCATCTGGGGCGAGCAGCCCGCAGCGCGTGCTCCCGGGGGTCTCCCCACCTCGCTGCCTCCAGACTCGGTGTGAGTGGGTCAGGTAAAGGCGAGGGACCTGCTCCCACCATCTCCCGCACATCCTTCCCTCCCGCAGTTCCTTATTTCAGCCAGCCTGGCAAAAGCCTCCCTTCTTATTTGGCTCTGTGGTTCTTAGGAGAGCCTGGTATTGGGCAGTGCAAAGGCTCCTGGCAGGAGCGGATGGACGCCTGTACAAGAAGCTTTGGGGGACTGACTGGATGAGAAAACACTTCTCCGTTGGTTTCTGTTTATGACTCTGAAGAGATTGCCTTGGGGAATGTTGGTATCATTTTAGCAGAGCCTCGGTTGTCATCCAGATGGGTAGTGAATGCCCTGGGAAGCCAGGGGTCTGCAGAGCTAGCGCACGCACACACAAGCATTCTTGAAGCGGAGATTTCCCCATGCTTAGTGATACAGAAAACAGCCAGGCCTGGGTACCAGATGCGGGGATAGAAGCAGTATTGGCTTGATCCTGGGAAGCTCAGTGTCTGGTTACAGCTGCCTTCTATGGAAGACACCCCCCCCCCCCAGCTTCCCGATGGGCAGATCTGACTGTGGGGGCTGGGCAAGGTGCACCTTTGTGGAGCTAGGTGACTGAAGACTTCCCCAGCTAACATGTGTGAGTGTGTGCAGTAAGAGTGGGAAAGAAGTGATGGGCTGACAGTGACTTCATTCCAGTCTCATAAGTAGGAAGCCGGTGCTTTCTCAATTTTACTAGGTGAGGATTGGTGGGATGTGTGAAAGGGAATGTATCTCAGGAGGAAGAGGAGGCCATGTCCTCACTTAGCTGTGCTTTCATTGCTGCCCCTTTTGGACAATGTAAATTCATTCTTCCTGAAGAGTTTGCTTAGGCTTCTGCTTTTTAGGATCATTTTTAAATGTTAACAAAGTCCTTGGAGATGGGATTTGGGGAAGTGCTTCCTGCTTATGGCTAAATGTTCATGGTTTTTCTCTGTCCATCTTGAGAGGAAGACGGGCTTGTCCTCTCAACTCCCCAACCTGGAGAGGTGGCCCTTTAACGATACAGGACCACAGGGTCTTGGGAGGGTGTTGAAATCTGAGCCATCCACAAACCTCTCCAGAGTCTCACCTCTTCAGCAAGGGTAAGGCAGCCCAGGTGAGCTCAAAACTCAGGTGAGTTCCACTGAACTCAGGTGAGCTCCACCAAACTCAGGTGAGCTCCACTGAACTCAGGTGAGCTCAGAATGCAGGGCATAGTCTGTCTCCTCTGCAGCCCACCAATTGCTTTGTCAGCTCCTAAGATGTGTCTTACTCTTGACAGAAGTAGCAGGGGAAGGGTTTTTTGTTGTTGTTGATGGTTTTTTTTTAATCAAGAATTTATTTTAGTAAAACAGGGTTAAAGAAGTAGGAATCAAGACAGAGGGGTTCCAGATTGTCCAGTGTGGAATGTTTTGGAAAGAAGAGCAAGAGACTCTTTGGATTGTGGGAAGCAGCCTCTAAGTAGCAATGCCGGGTAGCTTTTCCTCCCCCACTCCTTTCTTGACATCAGTCAAAGAATGTGAGGAGAAATGAGGATGGTACTCCAGGAAGGTCCTTTCTCCTGGAGGGAGATATTACTAGCACCATGCTCTGGAAAGAGGATTCTACATTTTCTCCTGGCTTTTGATATATTAAATGTATTTCCCCCCCAGAAAAAGTAGCAGTTTCCTTTTTAGCCCCAATTGGAATTTCTTGTCCCCCCCTCCCTTGGGTGCCTTCATTTTTTTCCCTTGGGTGGGTTTTATTACTTGGCAGTAGTTCCCTTGTGGGGAGAGTTTTTATTCCTCCATAGAGCAGAATATTGAACTCCACTCTGGCAGAGTTTAGAGTGAGGGACATGTTGTTGGACATCCTTCTCTACCCCACTGGTCCAGTGTGCACCAAGGGGCAGGGAGGGGCAGAAAGAGATCTTAGTTCAAGGCTTGAACTAGGGCTTGCTTTGGTCCTATGACTGGGATGGGATAGCTTGAAGCAACAGAGGAGATGTCCTTCAGGCTTGAGTCAGAAAGAAGCAAGCAAGGCAGGAGTGTGGGCCCCTCCTCGGACCCTATTTCCTGCTAGGTGTTCCTTGTGATGGGAAGTGAGTGGACTTGGCCTTGGAGCCTCTTCTGGAGGAGATTTGCTGTTGTTCTTTGTGTACCATGTATCTCCAGCTAGGTTCCTGGTGATTAATGGGTTAGAGAGTGTTTCACAAACACCCAGGGGAGCTCTGTCCCCGTGGCTTACAGGGAAACAGAAAAACACATTATTCTGTCCTTTTCCTTCAAATGGAGGAAGACGCCTCCTTGCTTGCTCAGTGAGTTGGCAAATGGCCCCGGAGAGTGGAAAGTTGTGAAAGCACAGTCTATGTCCTTATGCTTTCTCCTTCCTGGATTAACCCTTGCTGGGGTGGGGGGCCCCAATTCTTAGTGCCAGGAATGTTGCATCTTCCTTTAGACTGGCACCTTTTCTTCCCAGAAGCTCACCCACAGCAGTGGCGATTTACAGACTGCTCTCCCTGCAGTGTGGCTGTTTGGATTGACTTGCCAGGTAGATTCGGGCGAATGTGCCCAATACTGCACCTTGGTGAATAGAACTAGGCAGATTCTGGTTATTCCAGATTCTTGTCAGACCACCATTCCTGAAACAAGCTAGAAGGTACTGCACAGCACATCAATTCCCCCAGGCAAGACTTCCTACCCATCACCAATGCAGCTGGACTGTGCTCTAAAATATTTACTCCTAATGTGCAAAATAGTGACAGATTTGATCAGATTAATTGTATTTCACTCACTAGAGCATCTAATTGTGGCTTCCAAACAGATTTTTCAAACAGCTTTTGGCTGGATTGCCTAAGCCTTCCTCGTCTCTGCTAAAAGTCCCTGTGTCACAATATCTTAATGCATTTCGCCTTCTCACAGGCTTAATAAAGAAGCCTGCCACAGAAGCCATTCTTTAGGGGTTTGCCAAAAAAATCTGTTTTTAATTAATATTACAAGGAGGGCCATCTCAATTGAGATGTAGCTGGGAAATGCATTGGGACACAATAGCACTAATTGTTCTTGGTCAGTGTTGGCTGGGTGGGGGAAGGAGGGCAGGGGAGCTACTGAGGACAGGAGGCTGGACAAGGCTGCTTATCTGTTCTGCCTTTCCTCTCATGGCTGGGCTACAAGCTCTCATTTGCTTCTCAGATTCTGCAGTGATTTCTAAGGTGAGCAGTTGTTGCCGACTCCTTAATTGAGAGGCTTGATTTCATGATTGCAGAAATGCAGTGGTTGGGATTTTTTGTAGTTGGCAAGGAAAAATGTGTTGGAAAGTGGTTTCTCCAATATTGCGGGGCTTAAGGGAATGAATTGAAGGCTCCAATGACAAGCAGGCACAGGAGGATCACTCCTAGGGCAGTGTAAATTTGTTATTGTCACTGGAGGAGTTCTAAACTTGGAGATTTGTGGGACCTAAGATATCCCTTAAGGACACAAGAGGTGCAACAAAGCCAAATGAGAGATGGAAAGATCTGTCTAAAGGCTGGTGGCTTATCTAGTGTTCGATGCAGATAGGCAGGCCACCTGAGGCCTGTGGCTTGACCTGCTGGACTTAATTTCCTGCTTTATGGCGTCTTGGTTGGCTTAAGACACTTCCTATACAGGGACAAAAATGTGAAAGGATGATTCTGTAGCAAGTTTGAGAGAAAAGAGGTCTTGCAGGAGAGGTGGAAATCATACAATGTGAGTACCTTGGATACCCCCCCCCCCTGTGTCCCCCCCCCCCCCCCCCCGTCCCCCAGTCCTGGGGATTAAACTCAAGGTTTCAAACTCTCACTGGGCTCTGCCTGCTTTCACCTCATGGCCTGGGGCTCTACCACTTGAGCCATGCCTTGGCTTCCAGCGTTAGGGTAGTTATTTGGAGAGAAGAATCTTGCTGATATGTCTGTCCAGGCTGATACTGAGACATATTGTTGGATCTCAGCCTCCTGAGTAGCTAGTATTATAGACATGAACCACCAGTGTCAAGCTCTCAGGCTGTGTTTTTGATTAGTAGGACTAGATCTGGGCATGTGAGGAATTTGGCTAGTCATGTTTATTGTCCTGATGTGTGGGTGGCTGGGAGAGGCTCCCAAATGGGCCCTGGCTTTGTTGGTAGTCACTGAAGATGAGAGCACTCTGCCACACGCTTGGTAATGTTTGACTAAGTGGGTGAACCAATGAAATCCAAAGTTTCATGGAAAGGAATTAGAAATGACAGCCTGGGCTAAGGATGATTTTATGGCAGTTACTATAACTAGGCACATTGAATCTGATATGTCTACATTCTTCTTGAATTTGAATATCCTAAGTCCTTTGGCCTCTCATTCAAAGTACTCTCTCTCTCTCTCTCTCTCTCTCTCTCTCTCTCTCTGTGTGTGTGTGTGTGTGTGTGTGTGTGTGTGTGTGTGTGTGTGTGCTGGGTCTACTGCTCCAACTTTGTATTTGACTGTTCCCTAATGGACTCTTCATAGCATTCAATTTTTCCATTGTCTCCATCATCTGCTTGGCTCTGAGTCTTTGCCCTTGAGATCCCTTCCATTTGGGATACCTTCTCTAAGATGCAATTCATTGAGAGGATACCCTCTTATTTACCACTCAGAAAAAGACTCCCACACGGGGTTTGATGAAACCTTCCCAAGAAGGATTTTCTTCCCTTCTCCCTGTTCATAGTATGTCAAACTGCACCAGGCATTTTATTATTTTATTTTTTGCTTGTTTTGTTTTTGCCAGTCCTGGGGCTTGCACTAGGGCCTGAGCACTAACCCTGGCTTCTTTTTGCTCAAGGCTAGCACTCTACCACTTGAACCACAATGCCACATCTGGCTTTTTCTATATATGTGGTGCTGAGGAATTGAACCCAGGGCTTCATGTATACAAGGCAAGCACTCCACCACTAGGCTATATTCCCAGCCCTTGATTATTTTTAATTTAGTACTTGGTGCTATTAACTTTATATTTTTGAGGGTGAGGAGCCCATTGTGGCTTCTGCTCTTCTTCTGTATTCCTTGTAGTTCACAGCACAGGGGGGCACATGGTTCAGTAATACCGAGCTGCACTGGGAACCAGACCGTGTCTTAATGATGGCAGTGGGAGGAGGTTTATGGGAAATTATTTTTGCCCTAAGATGACAAACAGGATAACATTGCCTCTCAATAACTTTGAATTTATGTATCTGATTTACTATTTCATGTGTGAATTTAAACATAACATTCAGAGACATATTTACCCCCACTTAGTAAGAGGATAGAAATGAGGATGAACCAGTAATCTGGATTTTTTTCTTATATGCTTCACAGCTGAAACAGGTACTCCCATAGAATATCCAACCCTTTGCTGAGTGATTGCTGGGTATGGGACATTGTTCTGGACACTGGGCTTCAGCAGGGGTGTGATGGAAGAAGCCAAACAAGGATACGACAGGGTTTGCCTCAAGGTCCTTCTAATGTGCTTTGAATAGGAGCCTGTTCTTCTGTAAAGTTAAATAACACATGACAACAAGACAGATGCCACGGGGTGATATGTGGTTAATTGTCAAGTGATTGTTTGAGGCTGTGAGCTCAGAGGAGAGAGGATCGCTGTGGGAGATACTGCAGGCATATTAGAATCACAGAACGTCAAGGCTGGAAGTATGCTTGGGCTTTGTCTTCGTGCAGTTGCTCAGCACAGAGATGAGGGACATGAAGCCCAGACATCAATGTAGCGGATCCTCACTGGAGCTGGATCCACACTATGCTTTTCTCTCCTATTCATGCCCGTTTCTATCTCTCCTTCTTGGGATTAATGGAGCATTTTTCTTCCTGGAGGCTTGTGGTGTTCTCATTCAGGTGAAATTGGATGCTGTCCATTTTATAGGTAGGGAAAACTGAGCCCTCGGATGCCTACATTTGAGGTATGCATTCCTAAATCCTACTAGTGGTCTGTGCACTATAGCCTCTTGTCCATCCATGGAAGTGATTGCAGTGATTTCTTTAATGACGAGGGAACTGTATCTTACTAGCCATTATAATGGAGTCTGTAAGTCACTCGAAATTTTGAATTAGTGAGTGAATCAAACCCAGCTGTATCCCTGAAAAACATTTTGTATGAGTTTTTTTTTATCAGTATAGTTCAAGTTTAATTATTTATGGAAAAGTTCTTTATAGTACACTAATAAATGTGCTGTAGTAAAGTTGGAGGGGAGAAAGTAATGGAGTCTAAGAATGCACAAATAGCTTTCTGCTATTCTGTCCATGCTGAGGAGCAGAGGAAACTGAGACGAGAGAGCCCCACAGCACAGCAGGCCAGTTTTTCAGGGCTACTGGTCAATATAATCATGCCCCTGGCTATGAACAGGCCTGTGAGTTGGCAAGGGAAAAACTGGAAGATGGAGCCATGTAGGATAATTGAGGATTTTACAAGTTGTGAGTTGTGGGCTTGTTTAAGATGGGTATATGGTTTATGATGTGTGAATTCATCCTTGTAGAGTGTTTATATCCTGAATGCTGTCTACTTTGTGCTGATTGAGAACAGATAGACTGGGAATGTGAAAATGGGTTTTGGAACCAAGTGTCTGGGTTTAAATTCTGCTGTGTGATGCTGGACAACTTGTCACCCATTCTTTTCTATGTCTTCGTCTTTAAAAAGGGATCAGGATAACATACTCTCTAACCATGGGCTTTGGTAAGGATTTAAATGACATTTGCATCCAGTCCAGTCCTTGGTATTGTAGGCTCTGCTTGCACAAGCTCATTTAAAAGAGGTACCTGAACCATACTTTGTACATTCTTAAGATATTTTCTAGTTGGTTTCATCATCATCATCATCATCATCATCATCATCATCATCATCATCAGTAATCAGTACCAGTCCTGGGGCTTGAACTCAGGGCCTGAGTGTTTCCTGAGGCTTTTTTTTTGTTTGTTTGTTTTTGCTTAAGGCTAGTCCTCTGCAGCCTGAGCCATAGCTCAACTTCTGGAATTTTGATGGTTAATTGGAGATCAGAATCTCACAAACTATCCTGCCAGGACCAGCTTTGAACTGTGATCCTCAGATCTCAGACTCTTGGGTAGCTAGGATTACAAGTATGTGCCACCAGCGCCCAGCTATGATTATTATTATACATCTAGAAGAGGCCGTATTTTGGCTTTTTGATGGCAATATTAAAGCAGAGGAAGGGGATAACTTGCTCACAGGTTCCCAGAGAGTGGATGGTAAAGCCTTCCTACAACCCAAGCCCAGCAAGATGCGCATTTTAGCCTCTTCCCATTGTCCCTGCCATCACTCAGGCAAGCCTCTGTAATGTCTGTCATTTGTGTAGTGCTGACATGGACCAGTGAGAGAGATCTACAAGGGAATAGGGTGAGGATGTGAGTAGGCTTCTTGAAACTCATACTCAGAATTTGTGATAGAAGTGGTTAAAAGTAGAATGGTCAGAATTAGGTTAAAGATTCCACTTATTGATGGCGAACATGCAAAACAGTTTCTCAGGGATTTCATTGTTAGGTAACCAGAGATGAAGAACAGCTTCACTCAGCTTGAGAATCAATGGTTACAACTCACAAGGAATCCTTACAGATAAGTTTATCAGTCTATCAGCTTTAAGAAAAAAGAACTCTGGCTTGAGGGGCTGGTTGGTAGCAGAATCTATAATATGAAGGATTTGTCTGCATCAAAATCATGGAATGGACTTGGGTGTGCTGTTTCTCGTCTCTGGAGCTCCTAGCTTTCTGCTGTGAAATGTTGCGATCCACAGTTGGAACACGGTGTAGATTATCAGCAGCGTCTTTCTCAGAATGAGCACACCAGCAGTTAATTTGTAGTGATCTTCAATCCTTGAGTTACAGGCTTGTTCCTTTCTTTGCTTTTACCCTATTCACCTAAACATGGAACCTAAGATCCCTGCATAGACACTAGAGGGAGTGTTGCCCTGAGAAAGAAGTTCAAATAAGTAAGATGAGATAAGTGTTGTGCCAGGAACTGCTCCAGAGAAGAGAAGATGGGAAGGTGTATCCAGTAAGTGCATCATGTGAGAGTGCTTTGGTGATCCGTGGATGAATAACCAATGGGCAATAGGGCAGCTCAGTCCTGGAGGTTGATCAACTTGCCTCTTCCTGCATGTACACATATGAATGCTTTGTACAAATGAGTCCATTCAGCTGTCAGATACTCAAACCCATTCGTGGCTGAATCATGACTCTCCAAATAGATTTGGCTAGAGGAGAAACTCAGATGTGGGCTCCCCATCTCTTCTGTTTCCCCTTCTTATGCCCCTTCATTCTCGCAAGTGTGGTAGTCAGTAGAAGTTTATTGAATGGAATAGAGTAAATACTTTTTTTTGGCCAGTCCTGGGCCTTGAACTCAGGGCCTGAGCACTGTCCCTGGCTTCTTCCCGCTCAAGGCTAGCACTCTGCCACTTGAGCCACAGCGCCGCTTCTGGCCGTTTTCTGTATATGTGGTGCTGGGGAATCGAACCTAGGGCCTCGAGTATCCGAGGCAGGCACTCTTGCCACTAGGCTATATCCCCAGCCCCCGAGTAAATACTTTTTTAACTCTTAAGTGTTTTCTTAAATTCTTCACTGAAGGACAGGTGTCTGGGAGAATATGGAGAGGTCTGGGTTGTTCTTTCTTTCTCCCAGATATGGGCTTCATGTTTCTGAGACTTCAAAAATTGCTGTCTTTCTGGGGTTCTTGGGTTCTTTATACCCTCTTTAGCCTCTTTGGTGAGAGTTTTTCTCATCCAGGTGGTTATAATCAGGTTTGAGATTGTACTGCTGCATAAGAAATGAACCTTTACTTTGTAAGGTCTCTTCTCAGAGAGAGATGAAAACAATGGATGAGTTGAACTGTTTTTGACAAGAAGACTCTCACAAGTGGCTATATCTGGGTGTGATTACGCTTGTACATATATGTAGGAAGGAGGACCTGTGTACAGTGAGTTTTGAGACCATGTAAATGGAGATAGAGGGAGGCTTAATTTTGGGGTAATGGAGGAAGAGGATGAGATCTCAAGAACAAGAGTTGCCCATCTAATGCATTGTTTCAGTATTATTTATGCTAGAAAGCCAAGGTTTGATTGGAAGATTTTTCTAGTGATTTCTGAAATGTCTTTTATGTGATGAGAAATTCCCTAAGCAACGGAGACCTTAAACAATCTCTATGCCTTATTGTCTCTGGATTAAAATGAGAGGAATACTGGATGTTCAAGTTTGTTGAGAATCTTAGAGATCATGCATACACAGTGTAGACCCAGTAGGTTCATTTGTTGTCAAAGAATGTTAGTTCACATCATCTACTGGGATGGGAGAGGAGTAGGTTGAGTGTCTTCTTTAGTAACAGATCTTGGTACCTTGTCCGTTTCCTGAACATTTTGTGTTTCTCTTCATGTCAATCTGGACTTCTAGCCATCAGAACCAGAGACCATTTGCCCAATAGTTTTCTTTGACCCTTGGAACTTGCTTTGACCATACAAGGCAGAGTGCTGAAGAATCAGGGAATTAATACCTGTCAGAGAGTAGAAAGAAGCTACCTATCAAAAGTATCCAATGCCGAATGTATGAAACTGTAACCTCTCTGTAATTCAGTTTGATAAATAAATATATATATATTTATTTATTAAAAAAAATCACTGCGGAAGCTGTGGATATCCAATTCCCTACCTAGCCCTTGGGTCAGCTAACTTTTCACCTGGTTTTCTGTACTGTCTCTTGAGTTTCTAGTGGGATTGAGCTCTGGTTGCCTACCATGGTAACTCAAGTGCCTTTTTAAAAATTTCATTTGCCCTTCATTTCACTTCCTACCTTTCCATCATTCTTTCTTGGGATCATCTCTGAAATAATTTATTTTCAAGTCTTTTAAGTTTGGCTTCTGTAGAAGGAACAGAACCATATAGAATGTAGGCGTGGATTTATTATAAAGATTGGCTTATGCATTATGGTGGCTGAGAAGTCAAAGATCTATACTATAGTTGGCAAGCTGAAGACCCAATGGTATAATTCTACTCTGAGTTCCAAATCCTGAGAAGCAGGAGAGATGATTGTGTAAATCCTAAATTGAGTTCAAGTGGAGAGGCAGGAGGAGACTAATGTCTCTTCTCAACAGTGAGGCGGGGAGAGAAAGAATTCTTTCTTACTCAGCCTTTTATTCAATTGGCATTTAATAGAATGGATGAGGCCCATTGACATTGGGGAAGGCAATTTGCATTATTCATCCTACTTATTCAAGTGTTAACCTTATGGAGAAATGCCCTCACAACCATAGGCACAAAATAATGCTTAACCAAATATGTGGGTACTCTGTGGCCCAGTTAAGTTGACATACAAAATTATCTCACACTACATCAGGAACTATTTTTGTACTTTTAAAATCCTGTTTTAGATCTTACCAAAGTGAGTACTAGGAATTCAAAAGGAGCGGGATTTACTTGCTGGCACTGGTTCTGAGATAATCTTCCTTTTGACTTTGAACCTGCTGAAAGAAAGGAGTCCAGCCAAGATTATATCAGGTAGCAGAAATAGTATTGGGGCCTCTGGATTTGTCTTCTGTGGCATTTCTCAGGACTGGGGCAGCATACCCCTTATTATGGGGCCCCAAATCCCCCTTACTGTGTTGTTCTTAAAGTAGGTGCACTATTAATAAGGAAAGAGTCAGGAACTATGATCTTAAATCAGAAAATGCTTCTTTCAAGGCATAAAAAACTGGTTTTCTCTCAAGCAGATGTATTTTCATTGATTTCTCCAATAATTGGTGAGCTAGTGCCATGCTAATTAAGTGATTTGTCTTTTCTCAGATGTGTTTTTCTTATCTAACAAATGGAAGATGATGTGAACCCATCTCACTATAAAGTAGATGAGGTAGAAGGTCAGTCATTTATGTATGTATGTAATGGGGACAGTCTCGTTTGCTACCTTTATGTCACAGATTAATGATGGGATGCCACTCATGGAAACATTTTGGAAAGAAGGGAATGATAGAAACTCAAGGCATACGTTTGCCTTATCTCTTTCATAATTCCTTGAGGACCTGCAGGTCCTTTGAACACAGATTTGAGACTTTGTCCAGTGGCTGCCTTCTGCTTTCTTTCAACATGAAGGAAACACTTTCAGTCACATACCAGGCGTTAAACACCCTACAATTCTTATTCCAGGCATGGGGAACATTTATTTCAAGTCACATCTGACATAATAAAATTCCCAGATGGGAATGTAATTTGATGTTTAAAAAATATTATTCTAGGAGCTGACCTGCCTGACTCCTTCCAGGTAATGGGAAATATTTAAAGAGCATCAAGAGTATGCCTAGTAATGCATGCAGCATGAACACATAGGATGCAGCTGGATACCCATGCACTCATGCATACAGCTTGGTGGACACCCCAAAATCTTGTGGCATGTGTGGGAAACATACATTAGACAGATGTGGTGGAGAACAATGCAAGGCAGCGTATGTGCTATTCTAAGCATATGAAATAAATTGAATACAATCAGGACCGTAATGCATTAAAAGTAGTAAAAGTGTTAACATTATCATAGTTGCCTTCATTATCTCCAACATACCCTAGAATGATTAAAATAGATATCACCCCAAGCCTCTGTCACTTATGAAAGTGTGTCCTGACATTTTGGGGTCCAAAAGATTATCCTGTGTTTTGAGATTTATTCATAGTTCTGCCATATCATTCTGGGCCATAACTTTCTTGTAGAGCTTTTTGTTTTACCTTATGTTTATACTTGCTTTATTTTCCATATACACAGGAAAATATGCTTTCTCATGATATTATTGCAGCATTCTTGGTTTTCTTTTTGTGGTGCCAGGGCTTGAACTCAAGGCTTCACACTTACGTGGCTTGCTTGCTCTGCTGGCACTCTGCCACTTGAGCCATTCCTATAACACTTCTTCTCTCTGGTTAGTTTTGGAGATAAGGCATGGACTTTTCTCACTGGGCTGGCTTGGAAATGTGATCCTTTACAGTAGCTAGGATTCCAGATATACTTAGAGCATATTCATCTCCCATCACTCTCTTCTCTCCCTCCCTCTTCCTAATGGTCCCCAAGTAGACCCTTTTTGGCTTCCGCGTCTTTTTTAAAAAAAATTATTTTTATCATCTTCAAGTAGTTGTACAAGGAGGTACAATGGATTCAACAAATCAAATTCAAAAAATGGATTCAACAAATCAGTTTATAAATATAATGCATCTTTTTTTTTTTTTTTTGGCCAGTCCTGGGCCTTGGACTCAGGGCCTGAGCACCTTCCCTGGCTTCTTCCCGCTCAAGGCTAGCACTCTGCCACCTGAGCCACAGCGCCCCTTCTGGCCGTTTTCCATATATGTGGTGCTGGGGAATGGAACCAAGAGCTTCATGTGTTGGAGGCAAGCACTCTTGCCACTAGGCCATATTCCCAGCCCAATACAATGCATCTTGACGTCTTTTAAGAATTCCTTTCGGTCTAGGTTCCATGTAGGAGATAAGAAATATGATGTTTGTCTTTCTGAGTCTGGCATATTTCACTTAACATGATGACCTCTAGCTCCATCCACTTTTCTGCAAATGACATGATTTAATTATTTTTTTAATGGCTGGCTGAATAGTACTCCAGTGTGTGTGTGTTTGTGTGTGAGTGTGTGTTTGTGCGAGTGCATGTGTATGCTAGATTTTTCTTTATCTGTCAACAAATAGGCACCTAATCTGAATCCATGGGTAAGTTTTTGTGAATAATGCCATAATAAACATGAGCATTCAGGTAACTTTATTGTACGCTAACTTACATCCTTATCCTTAGGACAGTTCTTTCTACTCTGTTTCTGTTTTGTTATTCCCATTTATTTTATTCCTGATTTGTGGTTCTGTCTTGTGGATTTCATTCATCTTTGTGGAGATGCTTTTCGTTTTTGCATGCTATATCCTCAAGTCATCTTTCTCAGAGATTATATGGGAATGTTCTCTTTTATACCTGCTGTCTAGACATCATATTAATAGATTTCTTTTACTCTCAGTAGATACTCTTTTGGAGGATAAATCCTATGGTTCCCCAGTACTTAAGAAATATATTTTTAAAAATCTTTGCCCGTCTAAGATTTTATTTTTCTCTCATACTGAGTTGATGGTTCATGTGGAAATAGAAATCTAGGGTGAAGACATCCCCTTGCATCTGTGAAGTATTACCATTACTTGCTGCTTGTACATCACTTTTTATTTTTGTGTCTCCCCGCCTTACCTCTCATTGAGGGCTGATGGGGGTGAAGAAAGGAGGTGCCTGGTGCAGAAACCTGTGGAGTTCCTCCACCATTTTAAGGAAACCTGGTACATCAAAACCAGATTAATTCAAAATTTGCACTCTGATGTGAGGGAGTGGACATTTTACAGAGAAATTTGTCATTGGCACGCCTAAGCATTCTAGATCTAACATAACCATAAAAGTAGTCTCCGTTGTTTTTAGTTAAAGCTATTCAGACAACATCATCATCTCAGCCCACTTGTAGGGTACTTCTCCATGCCTGGTGCTGTTGGCCTCTGAGGACATAATGGTGGTGGTCAGTGTTCTGAAGTGCATGACACCAGAACACGCAAGGGACCTTGGACTTAAAGGAGGCAGAGGAGAAGCAGCAGATAAACAGAGGTATTCAAAGTTATGTAGCACGAAGTAGATGAAGAAGAGAAGGCAGGGTGTCTGGGCACATGGCTTCTGTGGCAGGAAGGAACCAAAACATGGAAAAGAACAGAAAGAAGGAGGACAATATGGCTGAGGTTAGTGAGGGACGTCAGTAAGCATGCAGGCATTGGTAGGACAAAGCAGAGTCTAATGGACCCAGGGAAAGGAGTTTGTTCTCTGTCCTAACAGCTGGGGGATAATCCAGGGAAAGCTTTAAAGTAACAGATTGATACTCATTAGATTAACATTAACAGAATCACACTTCCCACTCTACCAGTTGTAGCAGAAAAGGATGGAGGTTGGAGAGGCAGTCTTACTGAAGGATGTTGGCTTGAGTGGTATCATAAGGGTGGGTGACAAAGAAGTCCATTAAAGAAGTATTAAGTGAGTTGATCATATTGTGGTTCAAATTCTTCACTCTTTCACATCCCTTTGCACTGAGACTTTGCAGTATCTACTTATTATTGGAAGGAGTTGCTTTTCTATTTCAACTTTGAGTTGAACCCTGTGATTTTGTGTGTGTGTGTGTGCGCGCGCGCGTGTGTGTGTGCGCGTGTGCCAGTCCTGGGGCTTGAACTCGGGATCTGAGGACAATTCCTGAGCTTTTTCACTCAAGGCTAGCAGTCTACCACTCTACCACTTAAACCACAGGTCTGGCTATTTTGGTGGTTAATTAGATATTATAAGAGTCTCATGGACTTTTCTCCCTGGGATGGCTTTGAATCACGATCCTCAGATTTTAGCCTCCTGAGTAGCTAGGATTACAGGCGTGAGCCACCAGCACCTGGCATTAGCCCTGTGATTTAATTAATTAGAAGAAGTAGAGGTAACACTACTTAGGTTTTAAGCTAACTTACCAAGAAGAGCATGTCCATCAAGAGGTCTGTCTATTAGTTGTCTTGCACCTTTGCTGTGGACAGGAGAAAACCATGTTCTAGGTTAGACACTGGTCTTAGGAGGAGTGTGAGAAACAAGTATCCTACAACCTTTCTCAGACAAACTTGGCCCAGATGAGCCCAGGATGGCCACGAGGCATAATCACTTAGCTAAGCCCAGCTGCATGAGTCAATTTCTAGCTGCCTTGTATCTTGAGATTTGGGATGTTTATTCGGAAATATTTCTTTTCCAGTAAAAGCTTATGCATACAGTTAAGATCAATAGAGTAGTGAGATAAAGCATATTTTGTGGAGGGGGCACAGTTAGTGTCCTGTGAAACTTACCAGTATTTTGGAGTCCTTACCCTCATGTGTGTCCTTTTGATGCTTGCCTGTCAGCTCCCTCTCTTTATAGTTTGCAGCTTCTTTTTTTCCAGAGCACAGGTAAGTCAGACTCATAGTCCAAAAGGATTAGTCTTTCTCTCTTTTTTCTTCTTACTTTTTTTTTTATTTTTCCACAGCAACCTAATCGGATTCCAGCAGAGCGTTTGAGCTGAGCGGTCCTCAGGCCTCTCCATAGGGGCCCTTCAAGGCCCCGACATTCAGTGTTTTCTAGTGAGAGCTGAAGTAAAGTTTTGCTCTAACTGGGAAAATGGAATTCCACTTAGAAGGGGGAGAAACACAGGGCCAGGGATTTCCCTGGTCTTGACTGATTATTTAAAACATATTAGTCCTGATAAAATATTTAGGTTTTGAGCAACAAATTTAATATAGGAAATTGTGTTTTATTTATTAATGGTGGTAGCAGGGAGATTGGTAGGAGTTGTGCTAAAGTGCATTGTTGTGATTTTTTTGCAAAGTATAGTAATTACTGTAATATTTTGTTGAATTATTAATATCTACTATGCCGGCAGGAGCCTAAGCTCCTGTCATTGAATTCATTTCAAGATTGCTTTTTCTCCCTTCTGATTTTGTTTTGTGCTTTCTTTACTTTCTTGTGTACTTAAAAATTTCTTAAAGAAATGGAGTGTGTATATGTGTGGGGGATGTGTTGTAGGGGGTAGAGAGTAGATTATGTTATAAGAAATACTATTGTCACAACCTGTAACCGAGTGTAGGCTGGCAGCATAGAAAGAAAAGCTCTCATTCCTGGATGGATCTCTGCCAAGATGCTTGGGTGTAGCGGCAGCTCGAGGGGAGCTGAAGGAAGCAGGTCTGGTGGCAAAGACCTGGCTTGGGTGCCATTTCCAGGAGCTGAGAGGAAGAGAGAGCATAGTAGGAAGGCCACATGTGTGCAGATGTGAGTGTATGTGGGCATGCTTCTAAGCACAGCTGGTCTCTGTCGACGCAGTTGGCCTGTGTGTTGAAAAGGCCTGACTTTCCTTTATTTGTTTTAAATTATGGCTTAGTGTCTGAGATGGGCTCAAATGAGACTATTGTGGACGGTGGTGGTTTTGGAGATGGTGATGATGATGACGATGATGATGATGATGATGATGACGACAATGACAACAACAGTTTATAGTCATTATCTGAATGGGTTCATGTTGTAAGAGGACTATGGATCTGAGTTCAAGGTTTCCCATAAAGGCATCTCTTTTGGTTTCAACTAAACTGGAATCAAAGGCTAAACTTCGTGTTACCTCCTATCAGCATTATGAAATTGGCCAAGTCAGCTAACAGCTAAAATACAAGTTTCCTTGTCTGTGTCATAACTGATTGCAAAGATCAAAATGAAAATCACGTATTGGAAATGTCATTGTCAACTATAAGTAAACACTCATATTTAATTGCTCATAATTGTTGCTAAATCATAGAAGTTGTGATATGGCTTTGAGGAGGAAGAGGGAGGGCTTTTTCTTTGGTTTTTAATCTTTTAATGAGAAGCATCAAAGTTAGACAGTCATTCCTTTGGGCAAGGTATTGTCCTCTCTGTGGTCCTCTTAAAACATAAATAATTCACAGACAATATCTTAGAGATGCAAGGAGCATATATTATCACATTCCTTCTTCAGGTAGGAAAAATGTAGCCAAGAAACATGGAGTGCTCAGACTCATCGAGATAGTGGAAGCACTCATCAACACCCTGATCCCAACCCTTGCCCAGTGTCTTTTCTGCCACAGCTGCCACACTTCAGCACTCTCTGATCCTTTCAGTTTAGTTTAGAACTTGTATCCTGTAAGAAGTTAGTCCTGGGAAGAATGGCTAAACCAGATGACTTGGGGGGTGGGCATAGAGGATGGGTCCTCCTGGGCAGGAAAGTAGTGCTTGGGTCAGAGGTACCTGACTTTAAAATCTTAGCAATAACTAATCAGCTCTGTGACCTTGCATAAATTACCTATCTGAGACCCTCTTCCATCCTTTATAATCTCAAGATTGTGGTTTCTTTTCTGTTGTTGTGAATATCTAGTGAACTTGGTATGCTCAGCAAGGTGCTTGTCCTGTGATATCTAAAATAGATATGGAATAACCATTAATAGATTTTAAAGAAGAGGTCTCAAAGACCTCTTGATTCCCCAATGGAGAGGCCTAACTCCTCGAAGTCATTTTCCCCCACTCTGCTATGAAGCTGTATGTCTTAAAGGGGAGAAGAAAGCTGTATCTTGCACTATTTTGGTGTATTTGCTCTACGCCTAGTGGAGGAGGGACCCCCTGAGATGCAGCTACTAAGGAAGCCTGCACAGTAGAGGGCAGTAGTGCTCTGGTCAGGGGGATGAGCCCAGAATTATCCACAGCCCTGACTTTCTCCTTAATCTAGACTATGACAAGTCCAGTTCCACTAAAAAAATCTTTCAACTGACATTTAATAATGATCCTTATAGAGTACAGTGTGATCATTCAATACATGTGTGCAATGTGTAGTTAGGGTGGTTCACATTTCCAAGTCCTCAGATATTTATCGTTTCTTGGATTTCTGAACACTTCTTTTCAATAACTAATTTTAAGTGTAGTTGCCCAACTGTTCTGTACAGCACTAGCATTTACTCCTTTCTTCACTATATTTTTGTGTTATGGTCTGAAGTATCTACCTCCTCTCACCTGCCATTCACCTACCAGTTTCTAGTAAGCATTATTCTATGATCTGGGAATCCCACTTTTTCAGCCTTCTATATGATTGAGGACATATGGTACTTTTTTGTTTTCCATGTCTTATTTTACTTAGGACAATGTCTTTTGGTTCTATCCATGTTACTGAAAATGACAAGTATCATTCTTTTGTATGGCTGAATAATATTTCATTGTGTATATATGCATGTATTTTAAAATTTGTTGATGAACACCTTGGTTGTTGCCATTTCTTGGCTTGCACTGCTCCAGTAAACATGGAAATACAGGTATATTGTTAATATACTAATTTCCTTTGTATATATGCCCGATAGTGGGATTGTGGACCTCCATTTTCTTTGATAGTAATTGTAACTGAAGCCTATTCATCTGATATTGGATTGATATTCAGGATATGTATGACAAGATTCAAAAGCAACCCTCCAAAATAATCTCAGTAAAAAATGGGCAAATTATCCAAGTACACATTTCTCAAGTGAAGATACACAAATGGTCAACAAAGCTTTGAAAAAAGGTCCCAAGTCTCACCTGATTTAGAATGTCTATTGTATATAGTATATATAAATATTCATATATATATTTATATGCCTATAATGTCAAAGATCAACAAATTCTGATGAGGAGGTGGAGAAAGGAGAATTCCTATCCTGCTTCATTTTAATGTCCCTCAAGGAGATGAGCATGATAGGAGGGTGGGGAAGAGCAGGTGGCTTTAACATTGGGACAAACGAAGAGGTGTGCATTGCTACTCTACGTCTCAGTCTCAAGGGCTCTTCTTGGTTTAGATGACTACGGTGGCTTTGGCAAAATGGGCTTTAGCCTTTTAAACATTTGTTCCTCCAAACAGTCTTGTTGACTCCCTTGTGACGTGATAGGCCTGCTGTTTCTGGTACATTCATGGCCAGAAGATCTGCTTAATCCTTCAGTGGGCATGGTCCTTGCTGTGTGGGGTCTGCACCAGTCTTTCCCTGACATACTATTAATATAATAGCTTTATTTCCTTTGGATATATAATCCCAGTAGTTGGATTATGGGTCGTTAATAGTTGTTCCATCTGTAAAACATTTTCACTCTTTTTTCTTCTTCTTCCTGGAACCAGGGTTCATAATGTGTTGGGCATGAGGGAAAGGCCTATAGATAGTTGAGGTCTCAGAAAAACATGCCACATCTGAGTTAATATTTTCTCTGTCCATTGTCATCATCGTCATTGAAAGTATCAAATGATGAGCTGTGCAATATGATCTTGACATAGGTCTCATATATATATAACCTGTGACAGATAGGTTTTAAAGTGTTGTGAAGCTGATTCCTAATACTGCTTCAGTATTTTGGAAAGTTTGGACAAGGAGCAAGTTCAGCCCAGATCTTGGTTTTCTGGAAACTTGAGATCTAAGGTAAGCTGTAGTTGGAAGTATAGAAATCCAAACCTGAGTAAATTGTGAGTAAAAGCAAAGTCATTGGGGAAGGACTGCACATTTCCTTCACGAAGGGCCACCACGGTGTGCTGATGCCCCTTGTGGTTGCTTTGCCTCCTGTGTCTTCTCATTTGGAAGTTAGTACCCTATTTTCCAAATGAGGAAACCATGAGGAAGAAATTTGAGATTGTCATGTTCATGCAATAAGAAGCTACAGGGCAGGTAGTGAAACAGAGCCCAGGACCTTTCCAAGATGGAAGGTGGTTGAGTCTATTGTAGTGATGATATAGACATCAGGGTTTATAGAGTGTAAGAGTAGGGACAGGCTGAATGAACCAGAGCAAAGAGCTTTCATTTCATTCTCGAATGATGTCATTTTGTACACATAAAGGACAGTGTTGACCGAGTTCTAATTGTGTGCCAGGACCATGATCGGCTGTGACCTTGGCATTCACTGGCTCATGTCACCCTTCTAGTGGCTTGGTGAAATTCCTACTTCTGGGGTCTTCACCATAAGCATGAGTAAATTGGTTTGCTGGGTTCAGTATCCAGACCAGGTTTCAAGCTATCCCATGTAGGCCAGCTTACCCTGAGAACTCCTTACCTGCTGAGTCTAGAGCCTACTTCTCCTTGCATCAGGAGTTCCCAGATACCCAGCCTCTCCCTGTCCACCATACTATTCTTTGAAAGTTTTCCCAGAGGATTAGCACTTTGGATTTGGTGTTTGTAGGCAGGGGGCAGGATGAGGGAAGGCTGGAGGTGAGGAAGAACAGAGTACATTTGTGAACTGGTAAAGGCAGGTCACAGAGGCAGTGTGCAACCTGCTGGCACACTTGTGCTTTATTTATTTATTTACTTTTGTGTTGATAGCTAGGATTATAGGCACGAGCCACCCAGCACCTGGCTTTTAAATTTTTTTATTATTTTCTTCGTATATGTTCTAGTACTGGAGACTGAAGCTCTTGTTTGGCTTTTTCACACAAGGTTGTGCTCTGCCACTTGTGCCATACATCCACCTGGATTTTTGCTTGTTAATTGGAGAAAAGCATCTCAGGGATTTGTCTGCCTCAGCTGGCTTCAAACCAGGATTATCAGATCTCAGTCTCCTGAGTATCTAGGATTATAAGGGTGAGTCACCGGTACTTGGTAAGGTGCTTTGTTTTTGTAGGCCATGGACAGCCTTTAATCACGTGAGTAAAGGAGGGATGCTATTAGCAGTGACACAGAACCATTCTCCCTATTTTGCAGGAGGAAAAAAAAGAAGATTCAGAGAGAGGTGCAGTAGCTTGCCTTGGAATGCTCAGCAAATTGCTTCTGGAAGCAGATGCAGAGGTTCAGGCTGGCTCTCCTTTCAGCTCCATTTGCTTGCTGCTGGCCAGCTTTTCTTTTTGTACCAGCACCAGCCTCCCTGCCCCCCACCCCTTCCCAGCCCCATCTGAGCAATAGGTTCTCTCCATCATTAGAACAGCCAGTGGGGGTCTGCTGTAATTAAAGGAAGCCAACGGGGAAGCAAAGCAGAGCAAGGGGAAAAAGCAGCCACCAACAAAACATCTTGTTTCTCTCACAAACTCCCCAACTAACTGCTGTCGATCCGCTTTCATGGGAAGCTGCTGGCTTTAAATACAGTGAGGGAAACCCCACAGGACAGTGGGGGAAAGTCGGTTATTAAGTTGCTTTCAGGCTGCCATGGAGGGGATTTACTCTTTTCCTTGTCCTTCTATCCCTGCTGTGCAAAACTGATCAAATATGGAGAGTTGAAAGCAACCACAAAGGTCATTCAGTACAACTTTCCTGCCAAGGCAGGGTTCCTTTATCACCAACCCCCTTCAGTATCTCTAAAACATTGTTAGGTGGCCCTTATTGTTAGGTGGTCCTTAGCTCCCAAAATTTGCTGGACCAATGCTGCTTAAATAGGGATGGGAAGACACTTTCTCTGGAACAAAAACAAAATCCCCAAATCAAACCTGGCCACCCAAGCCTGCTGTCATTTATGGCAATAACTCCGGAAATGTCTAATTAATTCATTTGTCCAATTAGCCCCTTGCTCTCTGAAATGCTTTTACTTGGTTGCTGAGCAACTGCAATAGATTTTCAGTGCATGCATGCTGTTGGTCAATGAATCAGTAGTTTTATTTGTTCTTCACCCTAACCACCTCCCTACTCCCCTTAAAAAAAATTTTTTTTTTTCTGATGCTCAGCAGTGAAGCACACCTCCACCTGTCCCCAGCCTTCTCACCTGGCATCTCTGAATGTGCTCTGTGTCTATCTTAACACATCTCTGAGGTCATTTTTTTAATGTCAGGCATTTATCATACACAAGGAGAGTGACCAAATTTACTGGTCCACACAGATGCATTTGCAAAATAATGAATTTTGCTTCCCCCTTCTTCCTCCTCCTCCCTGGCAACACTTGGGAAGACTTGGCTAGTTGGGCTGTGTGTGGCCAAGATAGGCTCCTCAGAGGTGTCTGGAAAGGGGCAGACTTCTGCCTTTGGAGAACATGTCATTAAGAAGTGAAACTCGCTGGGTGTTTGTGGCTTATGCCTGTAATCCTGGCTATATCAGAGGATTTGAGGATTATGGTTCGAAGCTATCCCAGGCAGGAAAGTCTGTGAGACTTATCTCTTACCCAAAAAGCTGGCAGTGGAGCTGTGGCTCAAGTGGTAGAATGCCAGCCTTGGGTGAAAAAGCTAAGGGCCCAGGCCCTGAGTTCAAGTCCTAGTACTAGCGTGCGCATGTGTGCATGCACGCGCGCGCACACCCATACCCACACCCACACCACCTAGTGCAACTTGAGCAGACAATGATTCCATGTATTTTTACAGTTTGTCCCAGCCTGGAGTACATTGTGAGCAGTCAAAAGGAGAAGGGGGGCCTTTAAAGAGACTGAAAGGGACAGTATCTACCCAGGAGGGCAGCGGAGCTGGGAGGTGTCATTCTTGAGGAACAACAGGCTTCAAGTTAAGCATGGGCTCATGCTCCCGGCTGCTTCAGTAAGTTAGAAAGTCAAAACTGGACTTGGGGCCCAAACTTCCAGGCTTTCTTGTTTGTATCGATCAAGTAATGGGAGTCTGCAGATACTCAGAGTCTCCTGCCACCTCTTTGCTTCTCTTGAATCTCCATATGGCATCCTTGTCCACAAAGTTAGTCAATCTTGAGTCACTCAAATTTACTTTAAGAAACCAACTTTATTTTGGAAGAATTGAAGTGGACCTTGGCGATTGACTGCTTTTGGCACTCCCTTTGCCTTGGCTTGTATGACTTGCTAAGGGAATGCGAATGGGCCCAGGATTCAAGTATAAATAAGGGACAGTCCCTTGTTTTTAGAACCACCCCTCACCCTCCTTCCCTGTAGTAGAGAGGTGGAGACATTAAGGAAGCATGCAGAGGATAATCTGGGCCACTCAACCCCCCGCTAGATAAGAGGGTGAAGGAGCTCTGCAGATGGGGTGCTGCTGGAGGGATTTCTGGCCACAGAAACAGTGTAGGCACTGGTGATGGTGGTGTGTCTGGGTCTGGAGAGTGGACTGGCCATGAAGCCATCTGGCATCATGATACAGGCCCAGGCTGACATCAGCAAATACTGCTTCCCTTTCCCTGGCCTAATAAAAGAGCAGTTATCTCTATGCATCTGTGGGTATGGAAATCCTTATGTCAGGTTTCCTGGATGGTATGACTTCCTCTCAAGTTAGTTAATAAATTATGACGAAGGGCTTAAGAGTGCTGCTCATGCCTTGTATTTGCCTGTTGCTGTGCACTAACTCGCTGGGAGTGAGGCTTTCTGGAAAATTAGCTGCCTTAAAGAGCAAAGGCACTATGCATTGTCTTAAAGCCCCAGTTCCCCTGAGCCTCCTTGTTGGACAAGTGGACCCCTCTGATGGAGGAGAAGGACCCATTTATACGCTGGCATTCAGTTGTGCTGAAGTGTCAATCATGCCCACAAATGTCAAAGTGAGAGAGTAATAGCCTGTGGCAGCCATCACCTTCACCTGGTCTTGTAAATGCAACCAGTGTACCTTTACTTCTGAGCATTGCTGTTGGGATCACGTTCTTCCCTCAGCTGTCCTCTCCCATTGCTCTGGAACTGGACAATCCTTTTCTCCAAACTGGCTTGCTTTTCCCAGAGATATCAAACAGCATTGAGATGCTTCTTAAATATAAAACCTCCTCTGGATTTTTTTATTTTAACAAGGTGGTTTGATTTCCTCTAGGGACAAAGCTAGGGTATCTATTTTTCTCCTAAGAAAGACTTGTTATTCTAAAATGCATATGGGCTTCCAAATCACAACAATCTGTTTTTTGGAATAACTGGACATCTATTGGAATTTAAGTCTTTGGTAAGCAGGAGTCCATGGCTTTTTATTCAATGCAGATTTGATATTTTGGACTTTGACAAGTGAAGCCACTATCTGCTTAGATCTTCCTAGACCAGAAGTTGGAGTCTCCGATAGTCATGTCTTCTTGCATGTTGACTTGTTTTCCTTTGGTGAAAAGTGATTCTTGTCTTGGTGAGGTCTTTGAGATCTCTGCTTTTCCAGATAGGTTTGCTGGCATGTGGTGGAAAGGACTGGGACTTTCTCTCCTTCTGGTCTTCTTTCTTTGCCATCCCTTGTGTGATTCGGTTTCCCATTTTCTGGATGTGCCCACATAGATTGTGTCCCACCCCCTCTTATACCAGGAGTCAGTGTGCATGTGGTGGCAGATTTCATTCAGCTCTGCAACAATCCCCTCTTTATGACATCACTGCTCATCACTATGGAAACATTTCCCCGAGTCACAGAGAGTGGATTGTGGCATCATAGCATCAGGGAGCAGAAGGAGGAGAGGACAGGAGAGAATTGAAATGGCCCAGATGGATGAAAGGCCTGTAAAATGGCCCGCAGTGGTAGAGATATAGGGTTCTTCTGTTTGGATTCTTGAATGGCGAGTGTGACCAGGGGATGCTGGAACAAACCTAATCTGGGAGAAGGAGGAAGAGCTTTTACGGATTGCAGGTCGTGTTCTTGAGCAGCACTGAATAGGGGGAAATTGAAAAAATTTCAGGAGAGTTATCCTGTACTATACTTTTCTCATTCAATCCTCATAAACATCTCCGTGGGCTATTTATTGGATCAGAGGAGTTAAATAACTTACCTAAAGATACACAGCTGGAAAATAGCAGAGCTGAGGATTTGAGGCAGAGGATGTGAACTGTACTTTTGGGCATCTTATAGTTATGTTTGTATATTCTGAGTACTGGAGACAGTTATCAAATGAATAAACATAGTTAAAGTTGTTACAAAGGAAAAACAAACATGGTGTGTCAGTGAGGTGTTACAGAGTGAGTGGGGACTTAGTAAATTGGTGACACAGCTCTGACTTAGGAGGTGAATGCATACACACGCACAAATGTGCTCCTGCACGTACCATCGGCTTGAGCTCTTTTCTGGGCCCCACCACTAGGACCCTGTTTTCCTCCTACCTTCCTCTGTCTGGCTCCCACCTTCCTGTTCCCATTCATCTGCATTTTCTGTTCCCTTTGCCTGAGGTCTTCCTGCAAACCCTCTTCCCTCCATCCTGACTCTTCTTGCCTGTCTGTACCTTCTCTTCCTCTAGACTATGCAATCCTTGAGAAAAGACACTCTCCTTTAAAAAAATGCTGGTTTTCCCAAGGATCAAGGTAGAAGGTCTGCTGCAAAAGAAATACTTGTGTTTTTTTCCCACAGAAAAATATAACTAATTCTTTCATTCATTGCCTTGCAGAGTATTCTTATCCAACTTTAGCTAATAAATGAACACATAGTAGCTTTAGTACCAAAATGGGAGGAAAAAGCAGCCTAGAATAAATTGCTAAGCCTCTCAGCTGTGGTTGTTTTTATGGGCTCTTCTGGTCAAGCTCCACATTGTATTCTTGTGGTTCATCCATGTTTTCTCCTAGTACAGTTGTTTCTGGTCTGTGGGATGGGGGGTCCATTAACTTATAGCTTCACAGGAGTCTAGGAGCTGTGGGTGTTTGCCATTGAGCTGCCTCTGAGAGCTGCTTTCTGGTGCCCCTCTTGGAGGGAATCCCAACCGGCAGTGAAGGAAGCAGACCTCTCCATTTGTGTCACGTTCCTGAGCTTTGCCCAACTTTTCTGAGTGTTAAGAATGTTACTTAAGTTGAAGTTGTCTTCATTCCACTCCTAGGACTTAACAGTGTTCAGGTTTCTATTTGGTCTCAAGAGTATCCCTGTCTGGTTCTGCTGAGTATCTTGCTGGTTGGGGCTCTACCGTTAGACTTTGTGGCAGGTGTGTATGTGTGTGTGTGTGTGTGTGTGTACATAACATGTTTTAGTAACTAAGTAGTATTATATATGCTTAAAGCCCAGCCTTGTCATCACAGGACCTAGCTTAACTCAAACTGCCTGCTAAGGGAGTGCTGTTGGATCTGCTTTATTGATTCTATCAGAACTATTTATGATAGCAACACAGATGGCTGCTAAGTGGCTTTCTTTCCTTTACAAAGTGATGCCCTAGGAGTCATCTAGAGACTTAGTTAAGGTCATAGGCATTGTGTGAATCTTGGTTGAGCCTCTCATAGCTCTGTGATCTTGGGCAAGGTACTTAGAATTTATGAGTTTAGATGTTTTCATTTGTACAATGAGCATGAGTCTTATTAACTCCTCCATGATGTTGCTGCTCTGATTTGGAGAGGTTCACCTGTGAACTTATTGTGTTGTCTGTCTCATCAAGACTAATTATTACTAGTGGGCTGAATGGATGCTTATTTGTTTTTTTCTTTCCAAAACTTAGGCAAAACTTTTTAAAAACATCATAGTGAAGTGCCTTAATTTTAGCTTAGACTAAATCTATACTGTCACAATTTAGAGGGGTCAGAAGAATTGACATCTCAATTGTTTGTCATTAACAGACACCATTTAGTTGAAGGGGGCTAGGAAGACTAACTCCTGGTATACATGATTTCTGAGAGTTTTGTCAGATACTGGGATTCTATTCCCAATTTTGACCCTGCCTCAAGACCATAAAGCTAATTAAAGAACTACAATCCCTACATCCCATAGCAAACCATCTTCTGATGGCACTGTGGGAGGGTAAATGGAACCCCAGGTGTGAGAGTGGATGCCCACATGCTGGCTGGGTGAAGGAGCTAGTTCTGAATATCAGAGGGAACTGACATGAGTCAGTCTTGACAGTCAAAGCTGGCTGTATAACCTCACAGATATTGATTAATTCGCCCCAAGGCTCACATGGGAATAGTGAGAAAAAAACAAAACTAATGGCTACTAGACTTTTTCCTCACCCGCATTTTTATTTCTGTAAAATATATTTGTACAGGAGTTCATAGATTATATATATATAAACAAAATATGTATAATACAAGTTTACAATTGTAACCACTTTATGTATACAGTTCAGTGGTGTTAAATATATTCACAATCTTGTAGACCATTGTCACCATCATTGAAGTATCCAAAATGCTTCAAAACTGAAAGCTCTCAGGGTGCAGACATGACACCATTAAGAGTAAATTTCCACATTAAGAAACTTTGTCTCATGCACAAAATTGCTAAAAATACTGTCTAAAATTGCTCTTAGGGTATGTGTATGAGATGTTTATGGGGCATAAATGAATTGGGTGGTTACACGTGGGTTCCATCCCTGAGGCATCTCATTATGTATATACAGATATTCCCAACATCTATAAAACAACAAGAACAACAGAAATCCAAAATGCTTCCAGTTGTAAGCACTTTGGATAAGGAATACTCAATGTGTATTCTGTACATATTGGTTTATGGTTACTCTGGGCATTATATTTAATATCCTGAAGTTAAAACACCCCAATTTGAATTTTTAATTTTTTAATTTCTTTGTTGTTACTTTGTTTTTGTTTATGTGGTACAGAGGAATCGAACCCAGGGCCTCTTGCAAAGCAGGCAAGCACACTACCACTAAGCCACCTTTGCAGCCCCAATTTGAATTTTTAAAATTTATTTTATTTTATTATAAGGGTGATGTACAGACAGGTTATAGTTACATAATGTAATGAGTACATTTCTTGTGGAATGATGTTACTTCCTCTCTCATTTTCTCCCACTTTCCCTCCCCCAGACAACCCCCCTCCCCGAGCTGTAAAGTTTATTTCCAACATAGTGTCCTGAGTATTGCTGTTGCATTGCCCAACTTGAATTTGTACAATCTAAACTTCAATGATATAAAAAAATTCTGTGCCTTTAATAGCTTTTCCTCTCTAGCAGTTTTGATAGTCAGTGTCATAGAACTGAATCTTTATGCATTGTGTGCCTGAAAAGGAAATGAATAATTATTTAAAGTACATTACTTACAATGCACAGATATTGTATGGGTATATGTGTGTGCCGGTCCTGGGATTTCAACTCAGGGTCTGGGCACTATCCTCAGCTTTTGTGTTCAAGGCTCAGAGAATTTCCTGCTTGGTCTGGCTCTGAACTGTGATCCTCAGATCTCTGCCTCCTGAGTAGCTTGCAGGTGTTATTACTGTAGATTACAGGTATGGACCACTTGTTCCCAGCAATGCACATATGTTTAGATGCACATATGAGTGAAGTTTTTACATATAATCACACTGATGTTACTATCCAAATAAGATTGGTACATAGAACATTTATGGCATCCTAGTAAGCTCCTTCAGGATCCCACCCACCAAAGGCTCCTACCCAGAAGTAATAATCAGTATTCTGAATTGTATCAGGTGTTGCCTATTCTTGAGATTCATATAAATCGAATCATCTAGTGTCTTGAACAGCTACTATATATGGCTCTAACAATTTCTGCCTCCTGATCTTCATGCCCTTGGGTATGGACTGGACCTAGTGACATGCTTATAGTAAATGTGCTACTGCACAGGTGTTGGGCTATCATTTTCAAGGTTGTACTCCAAAAAACTCTGGCTTTTATTTTGTTTTCTTTCTCTCTTGCTCTGAAGAAGGCTGCTGCCATATCCTATGATACCTTGTTGGCAATGTCTAGTGAAGAATTGAGGCCATTGGCCCAATGTCCCTATGAATAGGTGTGGAGGAAGACATTCTCCCCATTGAGTTCTGAGATTATTGTAGATGGGCTGACATCTTGATGGAAGACTTGGGAGATACTGAATTGGAGGACTCCCCTAAGCATCACTTAAGATTCCTATAAACACAAATTGAGAAGCACTAAATGCATGAATACACCCAGACTTAGAGGAATTTGCTACACTCATAGATAACTGACATGTGCAGTATGTATGTTCTGTTTATATCTTTTTCTTCCCACTCAGCATTATGCCTTTGATGTGGTCCCTGTTGACATATAGCTTTATTTTGTTTATTTATGTATAATATTACTACATATATAGTATTTTTTTGGACATTAGTACTAATTTCTCTTTAGCATATCATGAATAGAAGCCTGCTAGTTGGGTCATAGAACAGATTTCAGTAGATAGTACGGAATGATTTTTCAAAGTAGCTGGATAAATTATACTCCTTCCAGAATCCAATTAGACCACTTTCTTGCCAACCTCTGATATCCTTTATACGGTTTTAGTCCTTCTGGCAAGTGTGACAGGGTATCCTGTCATGGTTCTCAACTTAATTAATGATGGAAGTTGAGCATTGTCCATAAGCTTAATGGCCATTTGGATAGCCTCTTTGG